>NC_135580.1:87839384-89089384 GCF_965152235.1 Eretmochelys imbricata
CAAGACTTCAGAGCAAAAGTTATTTCTTCTACACATATAAAACTCTTATTTTAAAAATCTTTTTACTCAAAAAGATATTGCATTCAAAGTGTATTCTCAAGTACAATTCAATACAGTATACCAAAATTTGCCAGTGCTAACAGTTAATTTAGCATCAGATTCAAGTTCACATTTGTATCAAATTCATGTCATGTTAAAATACATGGTATTACTTTAAATCTTTGGAATCTATATGAAAAAATAAAAATAGTAAGAAACGAAGCAGCTTAACTTGCTTAGTCATATAAGCTAAGTTAATTTTATTGTCTTAGCTTCATTTCTATTTTACCATTGCTTCCATCTCTAGGCATTTCTAAGATGCCAATTGCCAAGATATCAAGGCAACTCAAAAACAGTAAAATTCAGAAAGTGTAACAGGGGAGACTATATAGATATATATAGTCCTATGAAGCCATGCACAAGAAAAAAAAATTGTAAACCTTTAATTCAGTCTTACTCACATGGCATGCTGCAAGTTAGTTCTCAGTTTGACATAGTTCATCGCTGCCCTCTCCTGCTGTTGCCTAGCTGCTTCTTCTTGTTGTCTTTGAGCCAACATCCACGTTACTTGCGTGCTTAAAAAAAATTATTCTCCTTTAAATGTGAACTGGTTTCATATTTGAACAGTAATACAATGTACACGTTAGTTGTCTCTACATACTTGTAATCAAGTGGAGCTTGATGGTGTTCAGGCTGCATTGGATATACACCCATGTAACTTTCTTCAGGTCGCAACCGCTTAGGCTCCCTCATGATTGTAGAAGTGAGTTGTGGCGTTTGCATCATGACTGGTGTGTGCATTGTCTGCTCCCTGTTCAACCACATGCTGTCACTACTACTGCTTTCTTCAGCTGAAAGTGAAGAATAATATCAGCATATATTTTTCACACCAATTTAAAATCAAATTATTTAAATATGACAAATATAGAGTGATATATCTTTTAAGCATATGCATAGATGTCCACTGTGGATCAATAATAAAGTTCTTACCTTTTAAGAATCTGCAGAGTAAAATGTACTCAAGAATGCCTTGGCACAACTGACCATTGCATAAACTATTTTAAATACCTTCCCACTAAAAGCACATTGTTTTTTCCTTTACGTATCTGTGTGCCCATGTCTTATCATTCAGACTTCCTATTCAGGGTAGCATTGCAAGAAATGTATATAGACAAAATTAGGTTGTAAAGATACAGAAAGGACAAAGATACTCTTATCAATCTGACAAATATGAAAACTCTCAAGGTCAGATCCCCAGCTTGTGTAAACGAGGTTGGCTTCATTAACTTCTAAAAACGTCAATATATTTTATACTAAGAAAAAATTCACACCTTCAGGTATTTTCCGCTTCCCTGTTGCTGGTTTTGTTTTCTTATTCCTTACTGTAGAACCTCGACTGCTGATTCCACTAATGACTGACATAGTATCATCATCACCTCCAGCTAGTAAGGAGTTCCTATAAGACATGAGAGGAAGCCACACATCTTCTCTTCGTAGAGACATCTGAAAGGTCATGAACTTCTCCAAGTAAACATACCTTTAAAAGAAGTAATGATTATAAATGTGCAGAATATATTAAGACATTCCTATATTTTAAGAAATGTAAGCTTATTTGATTACTCAAAAACTTGCATCATAATGTCATCTTCATTCCTAATTTCAAAGACTTTTATAATCTAATTAAAAAGAAGTCTTGCCAACAGCAAACTCAACAAGATGTCTAGACTTGCTCATCCACCTTCGTGTGAAAACAACAAATAAATAGTTTGCCTTGTTGTGATCACACTTGTTTGCCCCAGTCTAAAGTTACTCATGGCGTAACAAAAATTCCATTTTAGAGATTATATACACATTTAGTACATGAACAAATGAAGGTTACTTGTAACTTGGCATATTCAGATTTATGGATAATGTGCCAACTGGGGCAGCTTAACAATCTCTAAGCAGTGCCTGTTAGCAGGTGCATGTGTGCTCTATTACCCCTCCAATCCGTGTTCACAAACATTCTGAGGGTGAGAAGCTATGTAAGTGGGTGATGGGCCCTCTACCATCTCAATTCCTTCTACCGCTGACCCAAAGAAACCAAGATAGGACTCTGAGAAGGAGGGGAAGGTGGGTGGGAAGTATGAATACACAGAGTCATCTCGAAGAACTCAAGTTACAAGTACGAATACTTCATTTAGTCATGTCTTAAATGCTTATATAATCTGCAAAATGGAATCTTTGGTATTCCACTTTGCTTTGATGAAGCCTTGGACCTGAATGACTTCCTCTTTTGTTGAAACTGCAAGGAAGAAGCTGTTTGCTGGTGTTGTTGCCGTCTTTGAGTTGAAAGATACAATGAAGATTGAGGATAAAATTGTATCTGATAGTGAAAAGGAGTAGATGGTCTCTCCTTCTAGCAGTGAAAAACAAAACAAGCAAATGAGCAGTAGATTTAGTCTTAACTTTTCCAAAAGCTTGTCCTCCTTGTTACTGAAAAGAGCATCACTCTCAAAGGCAAGATCCCAAATCTTAAACCTAGTGTCCATGGTCACCAACAGACCAGGGATGTCTTCTCAAAGTAACAGCAGATGCTAAGACTCTGGCCGAAGAATCAAAAATATCAAAAGAAGCCCTGAGAACATGCTTTGCCACATTATGTCCCTCTCCCAAGATAGCACTGGCCAATCTCCTCTGTTCATCTGATAACTCTTGCACAAAGATAGCTATTTTCTCCTACAGATAGAATTCATATAGTGGGACATTGCCACGGGGTAATTAGAGTCTGTAATACCTAGAGATTAAGAAGAAAAAAATTCTTTTCAGGGCATCCAACTTCTTCCCTCTTTATCTGTGGGGGTTGAATGAGCTTGACCAGACCTAAATATATTACTCGCTACTGCAACCACCAAAGAATGTGGCAAGGGAAAAATATGAAAACACAAAAACCCCTCACATGGGATTTGATACAGTTCATCTGCCTTCTTAGAAATGGGCAGACAGGAAGCAGGGGTAACACAAACTGCTTTAGCAGGTTGCAAGAGACTATCCAAAATGGAGGTACAAACTGTCTGAAGGGCTGAGGAAACCAAGAGTTGGGGGGCATAAACTTGGAGGGCTCAGATCTTTTGGCTCTTTCTTGATCCTCTTTAACTGTGGATCTGTCCTCAGATCTGCTATGGATCTCACTGGAGACAACAGCCCAGAGGATGAAGAGACATGAACTGTGAGAAAGGTTTGCCTGGTGATCCTGTAGGAGATTTAGGAGGAGGAGGCAGATATGGTCCAGAGAAAGACTATCTTCCATCCTTCCTCTCTTATTGGGAGTAAGGGATTTAGACCTTGGAACTGTCTTCCTTTTCCTATCCTCAAACAATCTTTCACTCATATCCAAAAAATAATCAGATGCCAAACAAATTTCTACTACTACTGTAACAGTCCTCTTCGGATCAGTCATTGATAATAGGTTTGGTAAAGACAATTGTGCCTGACACTGGCTGTCTTCTCCTTCACCTTTTTCTTTGGAACTGGCAGCATACACAGAGTCCTTAACTTCAGTCTGAACACACATGCCTTTGACATTCTCTCAGCTTTAACAGGAGGATCTGACTAACTAGGCATGTCATCTAGAACCAACAAAGAGACATCCCTGGGATTTCTTAGGCACCTTACCTTGATGCAGCTGGAGCTGAGAGAGACCTCTTAGCCTTCAGAGCTGAAGATCTCTCAAAACCCAAGGGTCTAGCAGTAAGTTTCCTTAAGCAGGAGCACCTGCAGCCTGTTTTGCCTCTCATTCTGGGTGTGAAGGTCCAACAGATGGAACACCCAGAACGGGAGTGACTCTCACTGAGGCACTTAACACACCTCACTTGATCATCCCAATGCCGGAAAGATGGCTGAACAGAGAGCACATTTCTTGGAACCTGGCTTCTTCTTTGGATCTGCCAACCTACAGAACCAAACCTAAAAACTAAAACTAAAAATTACTAACACGCTAACTATACTAACACTAACAAGAAGCTATCCAAGACACTAAGGTAGGAATAAAAATCTGATCCAAAGGACCATAACAGTTCACTTCCATCTAGCACTAGCAGCTGGAAGGAATTGTGGTGGTAGAGGGCACAGCGCCCCCTTATATAGCCCCACTCTCAGAATGTTCATGAATGTTGAGGTGAGGAGGTGCACCTGTGTTCTAGCAGGCACTGCTCAGAAAGGTTCCATAGATGAGCCAACCAGTGCAGCCTATTACCCATATAACTAGGAATACATACAGCCACTTGAGGAAGAGCAAGCTTTTCAAACTGTTAATGCTGCTTATTCTTTCCATGAAAACCTATCATTTCAATAGCTGAAAGCAGAACAGGAGAAACCAAGTAATCTATTAACAATTATAGAACAGCTAATACTTCCTTAGTTTTTAACCATTCCTGTATACTTATTACAAAACTTAGGGACTCTGCTATAATAGCTTGCCTTTCCCTTGCTTTTCTATTAATTCTAAATGTTACTGAAGTTTACTTCAATAATAGTGATCGCAATTTTTTGCCTAGTTAATAATAAAGATTAAAGATAAAATGTTATCAAATTTAACTATGATGTTTTCGTCATTTAACATTTCATAATATTAAGAACTTTCAGAGAATACTTACACTGTTCTTTTGTCTTGTCTGAGAAGTTTGGAGGAGAACTCACTCAGAATATCAAGAAATGCCAAATTTAAAGGAGGATGGCTCTCACCTTGTGGATTAGGCTCTTTAAAAGCAAACTCTATGCCATCTCTGAAAATAAAAGTTAAAAATTAAGATTTAGAAGAATTACCTATTTTACAGTTTTCTATAGCACCACCCACATGACCAAAGTATCTAATCACTGAGAGAGTTCTAATTTATCATTTCACTCCTTTCTCCCTGCATTAAATCCATGAAGAACACAATCAAGATCAAAACCACCATTCTTCCAGATGTATTGGATAGGACACCCTTGAAAGTTGTCAGTGTTACTCCTACGTTAACTGGCGGAATTGCTGTCTCCACAATCTTTCTTGATCCTGTCTAGTACATGGAATGACCTTGGTCCTCCAACATGACAAAGAAGAGTACTACCAGTAGTCAACTGGGTCAGCCTTCATTATCAACATAAAGAGGTTGAAAACACTTTTTCATGATACACTACAAGAAATGCAATCAAGTAAGAGATACTAGAATGATGCTGAACAGTAAAATTATTCAGTGCTTCAGTTTTTATTTTGATGTAGTACAGTCAGGCTCCACTTAAAGCTATGGAAAACCTGGTTCTTAGAATCAACTGAAACTACAATAGCAAATCACTTTTTTCACCTCTACCTGATTGGCAAAATAAAAGATCCTCAATAGCACTAAAATATTTTGTATTAATACACAACTTTGGTAAATTCCCAAAAGAAAATATTTATCATGTCAGAAACAAAATTTCTTGGTTGAAGAAATGAAGTTTAAAAAAAAAAGATAATTACTTGTGTAACATGGCAATAGCTTCTCTTGTTTTTAGTTGATCAAGTCCAAATGTTAAAGCAAAACGTCGAGCGAGTTCCTTAATACCACTAAATGTCGGTGATGATCTGTCAAAATTATAACCATTTTCTTGTATCATCTCATTGAAAAGCTGCATGAAATGAGTAAGAAAGATATTTACTGATTAAAATATACCAAATATTATATAAAAACTAGACTGAGAACTACAGATCTCACTTTTGTGAAGAAAATAAATTTTGCATAGTTAGGCAAAGTTTATAAAATAATGAAAACAGGCCACTTATGAAAACCTAGGTCTACAAATACATCTCCCTGCCAAGTCAAGATTACTCCTTAAACTACATTCTCTAATATGTTTAGTCTATATCTAAATCTAGCGAACGGGGGAAGTCCCGGATGAGTGGAAAAAGGCTAATGTAGTGCCAATCTTTAAAAAAGGGAAGAAGGAGGATCCAGGGAACTACAGGCCAGTCAGCCTCACCTCAGTCCCTGGAAAAATCATGGAGCAGGTCCTCAAAGAATCAATCCTGAAGCACTTGCATGAGAGGAAAGTGATCAGGAACAGCCAGCATGGATTCACCAAGAGAAGGTCATGCCTGACTAATCTAATTGCCTTTTATGATGAGATTACTGGTTCTGTGGATGAAGGGAAAGCAGTGGATGTATTGTTTCTTGACTTTAGCAAAGCTTTTGACACGGTCTCCCACAGTATTCTTGTCAGCAAGTTAAGGAAGTATGGGCTGGATGAATGCACTATAAAGTGGGTAGAAAGCTGGCTAGATTGTCGGGCTCAACGGGTAGTGATCAATGGCTCCATGTCTAGTTGGCAGCCAGTATCAAGTGGAGTGCCCCAAGGGTCGGTCCTGGGGCCGGTTTTGTTCAATATCTTCATAAATGATCTGGAGGATGGTGTGGATTGCACTCTCAGCAAATTTGCGGATGATACTAAACTGGGAGGAGTGGTAGATACGCTGGAGGGGAGGGATAGGATACAGAAGGACCTAGACAAATTGGAGGATTGGGCCAAAAGAAATCTGATGAGGTTCAATAAGGATAAGTGCAGGGTCCTGCACTTAGGATGGAAGAATCCAATGCACCGCTACAGACTAGGGACCGAATGGCTAGGCAGCACTTCTGCGGAAAAGGAACTAGGGGTGACAGTGGACGAGAAGCTGGATATGAGTCAGCAGTGTGCCCTTGTTGCCAAGAAGGCCAATGGCATTTTGGGATGTAGAAGTAGGGGCATAGCGAGCAGATCGAGGGACGTGATCGTTCCCCTCTATTAGACATTGGTGAGGCCTCATCTGGAGTACTGTGTCCAGTTTTGGGCCCCACACTACAAGAAGGATGTGGAGAAATTGGAGAGAGTCCAGCGAAGGGCAACAAAAATGATTAGGGGTCTAGAACACATGACTTATGAGGAGAGGCTGAGGGAGCTGGGATTGTTTAGCCTGCAGAAGAGAAGAATGAGGGGGGATTTGATAGCTGCTTTCAACTACCTGAAAGGGGGTTCCAAAGAGGATGGCTCTAGACTGTTCTCAATGGTAGCAGATGACAGAACGAGGAGTAATGATCTCAAGTTGCAGTGGGGGAGGTTTAGATTGGATATTAGGAAAAACTTTTTCACTAAGAGGGTGGTGAAACACTGGAATGCGTTACCTAGGGAGGTGGTGGAATCTCCTTCCTTAGAGGTTTTTAAGGTCAGGCTTGACAAAGCCCTGGCTGGGATGATTTAACTGGGAATTGGTCCCGCTTCGAGCAGGGGGTTGGACTAGATGACCTTCAGGGGTCCCTTCCAACCCTGATATTCTATGATTCTATCCCAGGGTATGAGGTTTTCAGTACATTCCTAATGAGACAACTGCACAGTTTAGCACACCTTGTTCTCAGGACAATTCCCCAGATTCCCATCCTAAATATATTCTATTTAGCTATCCATACGGGTTCCAGAGGTGAAAGTAAGCCAGTACGCCCCAGTACGGCGTACTGGCAAGAGCCGGTACGCCGTACTGGGGCAGCCCAGCTTCCCCAAGGGGCAATTTAGAGGGCCTAGGGCTCCCAGCAGTGGCTGGAGCCCCAGGCCCTTTAAACTGCCTCCAGAGCCCCGCTGCTGGAGCCCTGGGGTAGCAGCTGCAGGGCTCCGGCGGCTATTTAAAGGGCCTGGGGCTCCCCTGCTTCTACCGCCCCGCCCTTTAAATAGCCCCCGGAGCTCCTCCACCGCTACTCCAGGGCTCTGGGGGCTATTTAAAGGACCAGGGCAGTAGAAGCAGGGGAGCCGCAGGCCCAGAGCCCTGGGGTAGCGGGAGCTCCAGGAGCTATTTAAAGGGCTGGGTCTCCAGCTGCCTCTGCCGCCCAGGTCCTTTAAATAGCCGCGGAGCCCCGCCACTTCCCCAGGGCTCCGGTGGCTAATTAAAGGACCGGGGCAGTAGAAGCAGTGGAGCCCCAGGCCCTTTAAATAGCCCCGGGAGCCCTGGGCTGCTGCTGCTATCCTGGTGGGGGAGGGGGGGGAAGGAGAAAGGGGGGGCACATACCTTACAGGGTGGGCTGGCTCTGACCCCTCAGCCCCACCCCTTCTGGGGGCAGAGCTGGCTCCAGCGTACCGGTAAGTCATTTGACTTACTTTCACCCCTGACGGGTTCTCATGTGACTCCTATCACTGTACTGTGGAGTGCCCACTCAACCCATTAATTTCTATTTCACCCCTTTGTACCACCCTAAATGAAAGTTCCTCCTCTCCACCTCTACAGTGAAATTCTGGCTCCACTGAAGTCAATGGCAACAATCTCACCCCCCATGTTTATATCCTTCATTTATTGGTAGACCTACATTAATATGTGGCAAAACTGAACACACTGAGCTCTTTTAATCTTTCCTCTTAAATCAATACTTCTAGCTTCCCATTTTGGTGCTATTCACTAAACTTCTTTCCATTTGTCAGTATCTTTTTTGTAAGAAGGTAGTGGAGCAAAATACAATCTACACACCTTCATGAACAAAATGATTGGTAGCAGTTTATTCCATGAAGTGTCTATTTATGCAGTTTGTTGCCTTTTTTGCAGTTATATTACACTACAAAATGTCTTATTTCTTGTACACTATGGGTATGTCTACACAGGGATAAAAAACCTGCAGCTGACTCAGATCAGCTGACTTGGGCTCAAGCTCTGAAAAATCACTAGAAGGTCCCAGAGCTCCAGCTCCAGCCTGAACCTCTACACAGTGACTTTCAGCCTTGGAGCCTGAACCCAAGTCAGATGACCTGGGCCAAACATGCCCTGGCTGCAGGTCTTTTACCCCATCAGTCCTATGGTCTCTTTTCAGCTCTTCTGCTTCCAAGAGTTCTCCCCTATAATGTAGTTTCCTAGATGCAATAGTAAGCATTTTTCCAAGTTTAATATATTTTCTACATTCTCTGGGTCCCTTTGTATTCTTTTTCCGATCACACTGGTATTTGGAACTTCTGTCAAGTTGGCACTATGTGACCATTATTAGTATACTGTTCACTATCTTTTTTAGGTCATTAGTTGTCTATAGGATACATGCAGAGGAGGCTGATGAGATGGCAGCATTTTATGGTTTCACAAAAAATTACTAACTTAAGCCTGTTGGAGAGAGTCAAAAACTGTATAAAGAGAAATTAGCAGTTACTTGAACATTTTTCTTTCTAGGCCTACAATGAGATCCATGTGGGTGATCCCTTGCAAACACACAGCACCCCACTAAAGTCAATGTGGGTCCACCTGAGTTATGTGATTGCTGAATTAGGGCTTTTTAATTTCTGAGATGGGTGAAGCCTTTGCCAAGCACTGATGTGTAATAAACAAGGTAAGTCTTTTTCATTACTTGATAGAATGAAAACAGTGGGGAAAAAAGGGGGAGCTATTTTTCCTTGTTGATCTGCTCAAGAACATGGAATTAAGGAAGTCTGTAATGCATTTATTCCATTATTAAAATGAATTATTCTAGAACTGGAAGATATTATGATAGAGTCCCCCTTCATTAGATTTTTACAATCTTTTCCCCACCTTTCATTAACATAATACTTGAAGACAAATGCAGAATAAGCAGGGTTTTCTTTAAATCACCTTAAAAATAATTATAGAGCCTTACTTTACAATTTAATCTCTCCTTCTAACACTCCCCTCCACACAATTTCCTATGAAACGTTACCCACAACCAACAAGGAATATTTTATTATTCTGTATTTATATATAAACATTTAAAATGAATAATTCTTACCTGCTGTAAACTAAGAATAAGTGTCTTCGCACACTGAATTTTGTCTATCTGTCTTGTTTTACTCATTGTTTCTTTGATAATATCTCCATAGTCATTGTAATACTAGAAAAAATCCACACAAAAGAGCTGAAGCTTTAGATTTTATAAAAATATACTTTACGACTGAGCCCTTCAGAAAAGAATGCTGCATTATGTACTTTATTTACCATGTACCTTGCCAGAAACATGTTCAATACCTAACAAGAACGAAACTATGAAATAGCTTTACAGTGTCAAAACACACATTTTTCACCACAATAAAATTATCAAAATTATACTCTAAAAAACTATCGGAAAATTTTGAAAAGTTCAACAGAAGTTTTCCATTGCCTTTCATACCCTGCTTAATGAACAATAGTGTCTGTTTTGAGGCAGAATGACCTATTTAGCTTCATGGCTGACAGGCATACTTAATATATACACAAGCATTAGTAGCACTGCCTTTCTTGGAAGGAGAGCTCGTTCTAGTAAATCTAGTGGCGGGGAAACCCCATTTTCTTTGTGGCAAAGGGGGTATTCCGTCCTCAACTTCTACAGGGAGGGCTACCTGTCCTCCGAAGCTGCCTTCTTTAAATAAATAATAAATATAATAGAATTTCCTCCATTGTTCCTTAAAAGTATTTAAAATTGAATCAAGAACCTATATTTACTCTTTAGTTATCGAGCAATCACGATAAAACAATTAGGAGAGAACCTCTGTCACTGTGGTTTAAAAAAAAAAAAGCTGTACGCTCAAGCTAGGTACACACTACAGCTTAAGTAGGTATAACTTATGTGGCTCAGGGATGTGAATAATCCACCTTTGTGAGCGATGGAAGTTACACCGACCTACGTGCCAGTGTGGACAGCATTATGTTGGTGGAAGAGCTTATCCTGCCGACGCTGCTATCGCTGCTTGCAGGCACTGAAGTAATTAAGTCAACAGGACAGCTCCCTTCTATCAGCTTAGAGCAGTGGTTCTCAACCAGGGGTATGTGTACCTTTGATGTTACGCAGAGATCTTCTAGAGGGAACATCAACTCATCTAGATCAGTGGCTTTCAACCTTTCCAGACTACTGTACCCCTTTCAGGAGTCTGATTGGTCTTGCACACATTATACCTCACTTAAAAACCATTAGCTTATAAAATCAGACATAAAAATTCAGAAGTGTTACAGCACACTATTATTGAAAAATTGCTTACTTTATAATTATATGGTAAAAATGAGGAAGTAAATCCATTGGAATGTAAGTATTGTACTTACATTTCAGTGTATAGTATATAGAGCAGTATAAACAAGTCACTGTAGGAAATTTTAGTTTGTACTGACTTTGTTAGTGCTTTATAGTTAGCCTGTTGTAAAACTAGGTAAATATCCAGATGACTTGATGTAGTCCCTGGAGGACCTCTGTGTACCCCCACAGGTACATGCAGCCCTGGTTGAGAACCACTGACTTGTTTATACAAATCAGACTCCTAAAGGGAGTCTGCAAAGGTTAAGAGTCTCTGGCTGAGGACATCTGCACTAGCAGCGCTACAGCTGTAAGCTCTGTAGTGTAGCCATAGGCTCAGAGTGGGGAACAGCATGGAATAGTTAATGCATTTTTTGTGGCGCCAAGGAGCAACAACGTTTTATGTTCACAGACAGAAGGTTCAGGATTAGCAGGTATGGCCCTGGATCCCAGGAACAGAGGGTATTATTTATTGAACTAAAGCAGTAATCTATGTGTAAAGAGTAAAATTTCTATTTGTTGGAAATCTCTATTCCCTAGACCCAATAATTTTTCCCTCCTACAAAACTCTGAAAGATCTTGTTTATCAAAAAGAATTTCTAAACGTCCTTTTTCATTTGGAATTAGGCATCATTCAGTTGATTTTTATTCATTTATAGTAACGAGGTTAAAAAAGCTGGTTACCTTCCCAAACTCAAACAAGAAATCAAAAATACCATATCAGGATGGGAAAATAAATCTATTAAAAGGGTTAAAGATCAGCTGTGGGAATATTTTTACACACTAAAACAATGTGTTACTCTGACACAAAGTTGTCTTTGCAATTTTCCATATGGAAACATGGGGAACTACCTGTTTATATTGGATTTAAAATACATCTTTCACATAATGAAAGAAACTGGGACCCACAAGGTTTAATTACAAGTACAATTTTTGTTTTACTGCAGTATTTTTAATGTTTCACTATTATACAAAATCTTCAAATTTACCTTCATATATTGCTTGAAAATATCTGCAGCAGTATTCATTTCAACCACAGTATATACAATAAGTTTACAAAAAGCTGCAAGCAAATTTCTTCTTTTGTGCAATGCTTCAATCTTGCTAGCTTCATCATCCTGCTGTCCATCTGGAAGGTATGCAAAGCATTAAACTACCTAGTACTTTTGTTGTTTTTTATTATTCAGGTCATTTACTTACTCAAGTGGCTGAACAGTTTACATTTTAGCCTTCTATATGAAGAAGTGTTACAGCAAAGCACCAGGAGTCAAGGCTCAAGAATTCTATTCCCCGCTTTCCCAGTAATTCACTTTGTTACCTTGGGACAAATGACTTCACCTGTCTGAAAAATGGGACTAGTATCTATTTCAAAGGAATGTTACAAGGTTTAAATAAGGCTTCTAAAGTACTTTGAGATCACTGAATGGAAGGTGTTACTTTACCCTAAGTATATTTCCTAACAATACAGCAGCCATATTACTGTGACAAACTGCAATATTTGATTAAACTAATACATTTTTAACATTTGCTAAAAGCAGCCTTATTACTACAATTTATTTTCTACCTTTTGGTAATGAAAAAGTATTTCTTTTCAATGTTTATGTAAACAGTTACATTCTGACCAAATCTTATAATACACCAATCCTGTCATGGGAGAAACGGCTCTAAGTGAGCAAGTACCTCACATTCCCTAGACACATTCAAATCCTATGACTTTTTAGAGACTATTAACAACGATGCCAATTCTAGTAGAGATTTGTGTGACTTCCACTTTCTTTGTAATCTCTACACCACCATTTTATTGTAACTATTTTTAACTCTCTCTCATACTGGGACTAATCTGAACCAGTTGTAAATGTGAAATGCCCTACACCCTTGTTATCGCATGCTGTTATCAAGTCCCCATTTCACTTTACACCCTTATTAACTTATCATTGGCTTTGTGAAATATTGACTAAGTAGTATTTACTTTGAGTGCAGCCAAGAAAAGCAAAAATAGAAGCTCACAAGCAAAACTGTAAAGAAGTTCAGTACCAAAGTTAACAATGTGGTTTTAATACATGGGATAACTAAATCACATAGGTTAATTAACTTGCTACCCAAGGTCACAGAGTAATCTTGCAACTATCAGATTAGAATCTAAAACACTCTGGTGTCCAGACTCTTTTGCTCTAACCAGTAAACCTTTCAGATTCTTAAATAAGTAAAACAGCTCACACACAATGTGTTTGTGTTATGGGTTTTGGTTGCCTCTCCCCTCCCCGTATATTAAAATTTTAAGATTTATAAATAATTTTTGGCTTAATACTGCACCATCAAAGTCAATGGTCATTTTACTACGGACTTCAACAGCAGCAAGTTGGGGCCCCTTATTTGGGCAAAAAGAAAGATTTATTTTACAGGATTTTTTCTTACATACATATGTATTAAAAAAATAAGAGTTGGAAAAAACCTCATGGTTCTGCTTGCCAATTCTGGATTGTTCCCCATAGTATGTTTTCTAGTGTTTCTAGTCTATTTTTAAACATCCCAAGTGATAGAACTTCTACTACTTCCCTGGGAGACTATTCTACAGCCTAATAAGTCTGCCTGAGTCTCCCCCACTCCCCTGCAAATATTCAATCTAAATGTTTCCTTTCTTACATTACACCCTAAACAATTTCTCTCTATACACAGCATTACTGTTCAAATACTTATATGATAACTTAAGTTACCAAACAAAACCAAGATGCTTCCTAAACAATTACAATATGTTGACTTAAATTGCTTTTATTACTAGGCACGTACATACATGCATATTAGAAACATATCCATGTGATAAATTATTTATCGTGTTCCTTTGGTCATTTCCCCCGTTTTCTGTTTACCAATCCATATCTGTCTTCCCAAGAACTACTTCCAACATCCCAAAATCATGAATAGCTTCAAATGGCTGCCTCTATCTTCATGGATACTCTTGTGTTTGCATGTACACAAGAACTGGCAAGAGTGCATAAGAGCATGGACATAGGATAGCGAGCACACGCAAGTGCATAAGCTAGAAGGCAAAGTGAACACAGAGAAAACACCTGACATTTTTATTATATATATAAATAAAATAAAAATAAAATGTCAGGTGTTTTCGCTGTGTTCACTTTGCCTTCTAGCAATATATATATATATATATATACACACACACACCTGCACTATTGCTGTCATCATCCTGGTCAATGAAGACATGATCTAGAATGAAGCTGAGCAGTTCAGACTGTAATGAAGAATCAGGAGTGTAAACAAGTGGCTCTAACATGTCACGCCCTCCTGACATAATCTGATGGCTGAAGATCATCAAGACATCACACAGAATAGTGAAAGCCTATTAAAAAAAAGAAAGAAGAAACAAAGACTTCCTATATTGAATTTCTTAAACTTCTGCTCTTTCATCAGAAACTGTATTTTAAATAAACTGGAAGTTAAACAACAAAAAAGGTACTTACATTCCCAATGCAGAAAATATTTTACATTCAAAGCATGATCCTAAAGAAATAGTAGTAACTTCACTCACATGGAGTAGTCCAACTGGATGCAATGAGACTACCCACATGAATAAAGGTTTCAGAGTAACAGCCGTGTTAGTCTGTATTCGCAAAAAGATAAGGTGCCACAAGTACTCCTTTTCTTTTCACATGAATAAACTCTCTCATATGTGTGCTGGCTGAATTGGGATCAGACCCTCTAAAAAAAGGGCACTCTCAAGATTAAGTCTATTACAAACTGAAATATTTATAGGATTTAACATAGGAAATTCTGATGTCAAGTTCTGTCTGAAAGGTATCGTGGAGCATTTTTTAAAAGCAGCAAGATAACTGGGAAAATATAAGGGGTCCTCCACTCAAAAATAAAACCAACACAGTAGTAAAGTCTGAAAATTTTGTACTTAAACACTCGAGATAGAGGCCCGCATTTTTTGCCAATGCAAAAACAACACAAAATAAAATGAAAACAAAGAATAAAACAAAAAGCAACTGATGAAACTAAATGAAACAGAACACATTCACCCCTTAGTGATGGCTTCTTGCTCCAGGCATTGCAACCTGAATGAAAGAGTCACAGCGCTGCTTGGGTTTGACCCAACTGCCCCTCTGTCATGATGACCTTCTCCCCTACAGGGCTACCTACAACTTTGGCAGAAGCTGATTTAACCACTCCAGGGCTTCTCAACACAGAGGACAGGACCTGACTGTCCCCACTCCTCAGGGAGGGGACTCAACCCTCCTTTTGCCGCCAGGAAGGATAAAACAAAATTACACCACCACCCCCCCCAAAAAAAGCCTGAAAAACTGTAAATAAAAAGATTTTCACGGGGCTCTCACTATAGGTGAACTATTTTCTCTACGTATTTTTCCTTTGTCCTTTAGTTAGATAATTGTCCATTTCACAGCATTTTTCTATACACAATTTCACTATTTTCCCTTAATAGTCACAAAAGAGACATGCCTTGGTTACTTTCTCTGTTTGCCTGGATCTTTACACAACAACAGAGGAGAAAAAAGCCATCTGTTCCTCAGGACAGGGACTGTTTTTTTGTTCTGTGCTTGTACAGAGCCAAGCACAATGGGGTCAATACAATCTCAGTCCAATCCCTTCCAGTCTCTATCCTCCTCCTTTCGCCCCAGGACTTCATCCAACCTCAGCTGCCAGGGATCACTGTGGCACAGGGAACCAGAACTGAGAACAGGAAGACACTCTCTTATGTGCTGTCAGGAGGGCCACAGATTTGTCTGGTGAAGATGAGGAGAAATGATGACCTTCTGGGACAGGAATATCAGTGGCATCTTCATCCTTCCATTCTTCTGAGGATAAAGGTGGCGCCATCTGTTATTTGTGAAAACACTTTCATGCCCCATTGGTGAAGGTGCCAAGATAGGAGATGACAACCAAATTCAAAGTAAGTACAGAAAGACTACTCTGGAGGAGTTCAACCAGTGATCAAAGCCAAAGGTCAACAGAACAGAAAGCATAAAAGCAACTGAATCCAATTCCTGAAGAGTGGTTTGAAGAAGCCCTGACATCAGATCCAAACACATGAGCTGATCTAGCAACCAAGCCTCACAAACTACCAGATCCTGAATCAACAGAACAAGATTAGGATCCCAGTACAGACTCAAGCAAATCAGTGCCAGAAAATAATGTCTTTATATCCATCTCCAAGAGGTATTTCTTTCTAATGGACCTTTCTGGTCTCTGCATAGACAGCTGGTGACTGACTTGCGCAAAGAGCAAAAATTGAGACCATGTCCCACAATCCTGGATGGAAAAGGTCCTAAGTATGTTTGTCAGAAACAGACATTGGATTATCCCAAGACGGGACAAAGCCAGAAACGAACAGACTCTGCTTCAACTGTAACTATGTCCGCTGACAACACAGAATTTTTAACCCTACTGGGCATTTAATTTCCATTACATTATTCCTAAATATAAACAAAGAACTTCGATTATATCTATGAAGTAATAACATTTCCTGAAAGTTCATACTTGCTGCCTACGGTTGTCAGAACGAAATGAGCTATAGTTGGGCATAGATACCTCTTTTACCCAGTCCCAGGGGGACTGAGGCAGAATACATGCACAGCACTACTGGACACAGCTATTCACTGAGCTTGAGCATCCAGCAAGCTGCGCATATCACATACCCATGCAGGCAATGCAAAAAGAATTACTTCTCATTTAGATTGTTTAAACACTTTTAAAAGCATCAAATCACTGGTATAAAAGAGTAAGACTCAGAATAGTCACTAACCTGCTCTTTAACAGCAGTGTTTACGTTGGTCAGGTAGTGCTGACAGATTTGACAGAATACCCTCATCTGTTTCTTCAAACGTAGAAGGTCCTCCTTTAAAAATAAAACATTTTAAATAGAAATTAAATACAGTTTAACACTTTTCAACTTTATACTGATGAATAAATATTTTTTTGATTGAAATGGGAGCTAGCTGTTTAACTTTCAGGTGCCTTTGAAAATTCCAGCCCATACGAACTTGACAGAGGCATGTTGTAGTAGACCGAATACTTCGTCACCCCAATATACTTGGGGGAAACATACTTAGAGGACTGAGTTTAAGATATGCTTTAGGAGCAGAGAAAAGCTCTCAAGTTTGAAGCTGTGATTTCTCTCCTCTTTGTGTGTTGGTTAAAGAGCTCCTATGAGTGGATGAATGGGAGCTCTCCTTTCCCTTCCCCCTGACAGTATTTGAAAAAAGTGAACAAAACTTCCCTGCCACTTTTCCTTTTTTAAAATAAAAGAACCTGTGAGGGAGGGATTGTGTTTGGGTTCACAGACTTCCGACTGTGAAAGCACTCCAGAAAATTAGGTAAGCCTAGCTAAAACTGAATGAATCTTGTGCACATGGCTGCATCATCAACTCACTAATTTATCCTCCTAAGACTAACACCTATGTTCCTTTGAACAGATATTTCCTTTTAAAAAAAAAAAAAGTAGTCAACATAGTAGAGAAAATAATTCTGAAGTCAGAGAGACAAGGTGAGTGACGTCTTTCACTGGACCAATTTTTGTTGGTGAGAGAGAAGCTTTCAAGCTTACATAGAGATCTTCAGGTCAAGGAAATATACTTCGAATGTCACAGCTAAATACAAGGTGGAACAGCCTACCATAAGCAGTTTACACGTATTTCATGGGACCATTCAAAGTGAAGCGGCCAATTAATACCTCTCCCATCACCTAGGGGAGAGGAGAAAAAAACCCTCCACAAAACTGGACCTTCTGACTGGACACAGTTAAGATGTATCCTCCTCCTCTTATCCTTTGGGCTAAGAAAGGTTAATTGGGCTAGGAGCTGGAGACCACAAGTTCTAGTCTCACCTCAAGCTCACGAGTGGTCAATCATAAAAGTTATGAAGTGCACAGAATTATCAATAAGGCTAAACGTCTCTAGCCTAGGAGAGAGGCAAGCAGCAGCATTATTTCAGAGAAAGAGTAACTGAGAATGCTGTCTTACATTCGGAACACCACATGCAGCCTTTTCAAAGCTAGATACCCATCTCTCCTCCCCATCCCCAAAATGACACCCAATATTTTCAAAGGTTTCGAGTATTGTTCCCTACGATTTTCAAACAGGATTACGCCGTGGATCCCAATACTGCATGATCCTGCGACTCTGAAATTTGCCACATCAATGTGTTTCAGTGTAGGTGCAAATAAATCTTTAAGGAACGGAGCCATCTTACCATTTGTATGAGAAAATTTTGTCCAGCTATTGTGGCAAGTAATACTTATTATGATAGTGGAAAGGATTGGAGCAAAATTTCTCCTTTTTTCAGATTATGTTCATTTCACAGCTAATTTCACAGTTTATAGGCAGTTTCATTGTGCCCTGTGTATAGTCCAAGTCCGCTCCCCCTGTCTTAGCAGCTTTCACCCAGCAACAAGGGAGAGGAAAATATTATTGTACAAACATACCCCCCCCGCCCCCTGAAAACATAAGTCACAAAAATTGACACGTTCAGACAGAAGTGTAATATCTGGAACTCCTTTACATTTTTTTAATTGACAAGAATTTGTTTAAACTTTATTTTTAAAAATTTGAATTGAATGCAAAGTGATGTAGCATTGTCTTCCTGAGTCTGTAGATTCCCAGAGCAACAGCTTTAGGGTGTTAATTAACCAATCAATTTAAAATGATAGTCAAGTCTGAAGGCTAATGATGACAAAGAATCAACATTATTCTCTATTTCACAGATGGTCATTTTAGTGGAAGCATCTAGCCAACTGCATTCCACGCTGTAATCCCATGTGTTCTCAAGTGCTAGGAGTTTCAAGTTTTCCCTATACGGCTGAAAAATCTTCAGCTCTTTCCAGATAATGCATAACTCCATTATTGAAGTTATCACTAAAAAAAATCTGTCGCATGTCAAAAACATGAAAATAGCACAGGCTGAAGCAATACAGAAACAAATTGCAGGATACTGCACAGATTGTTTTATGAAATTTAATACATAAAAACCTCTTCATTTAAATGAATTACCACAGATATTTCAGGGCTTGTATACAATTTAGATCCAGTCCCTGTAGGGCACAAAGAGCCTTGATTATACTGTATTTTGTAAACTTAGTTCACTACTCTGTATTAAGAATTTTATTCTGATATGTATCACAGTGACAGAGTAGCTATGCATCTGAGTTGCTTTGCTACTGTTACCTTAAATCAGATCTTTAAAGTTCTACAGCTTGTTTATTTATACAGACACAATGTTATATTTTAAATAGTAGGGAGGCAAAAGTAAAGGCGGAAGGAATTCAGGGAGTTGTGTAAAAAAGTCATTTTTCATCTTAATTTCAAAAAGTTTCCACCAGCCCTAAAAATTGAGGGTAGATGGAGTGATCCTAGAGGTGACACAGATAACAGTAGGAAATTAACAGACTGTCACAATTCTATAAAGATTATACATTCAATTGGACTTACCACTCGAGCATGACATACCTTTGTGGAGCTGCTTTCAGTAATTTTTGCTAACTGCCAAAGGATTACATAATGAGTACACTGCAGTGCATGAATAACTATCTGTGATTAAGAAAAAAAGTTAGATGAAAAAAATCCCAATATAAACATTCACGAAGTATATTCACTGTTATACATGCATATTTTAAATACCTGTTCTGGCATGTCTCCATTTTCAATACCAGTTTTCAATAATTTGTAGTTGCAACCAAACAAGTCCCATCTTGACAAGTCATGAGCACTAGAGAAAGCAGAAATGAAGCAGTGTTGTAACACATCAAACGGTTATATTTTATTATACTGATTCTAGAATTTGGCATTTAATAACTACTCTATGCTTTTAACTGTCCTAGTAAAGAAACCAGATAGAGTTCAGTTTAAATCATGAGTATATTTTTGTATAAATGTTTTTGTATTTACAATAGTCTTCTATTCAAGATTTGCCAATGTCATGCACAGCTCCGAATTAAAACCAAACAAAAAAATAAGTTTTGCACAAAGTTTAACATGGTCAATTTAATAATATAAGAAACAATAGTATGTTGCAAATATGAAAATCAAGATATTCAGGCTGAGATTCCACTTACTTGTGGAAAGCAGTGATTCTCTTTAATGTAGACAAGACTTGATAAGCATCATCTTCATCAGGTTCCTCACCCTATTACACAATTATTTTGTTGTAAGAGTTGCAGTAAAAAGTGTTTTAAATTAAATAGTCTGAAGGCATCAACACATTTTGGAATAATTCATATCTGTGTTGGGAAAAGTGGTATTACAACAAGATACAAAATACTAGCTAGAATAAGTCATGAGAACTATCAATCCTCACATTTCAGATAAATTGCTCACCAGAGCTAAGATCAGGTAGAAATTTTCTATATGGCATACATAGCACAGAACAATTGGGCAGGTGTATTCTGAAGGTGATTCAAGTTTCTCCATCGAATCCAGCAGAGGCCACTGTTACACAACAGATACTGGACTAGATGGACCATTGGTCAGTACTGATATGGTAAGTACCTCAGTCTTAAAACCATCCTTTTTCCACCTAGCCAAAGAAATATGGAAACCTTCAACCTAGCCCAGTAAACCCTTTAGGAACATGTACAGGCTCAACTCTAAACCAAAAGAGATAGGTAGGAAACCTTACAGATATTCTTTCCCTGATTTGTACCTTACATCCAAACTTCTTCCTGACCCCTTACTTCTCTCCTGTCTCCCCATGAGTACCCTGACAACTCAAACATAACATATCACCCATATGGCTATCCGTACCTAAGACATTAAATTACTATTAATTAGTCACTGGGGTACACTTCACTATCAAACTAATTTTAACAATTAGGTTGTTCCTGCTGCTGACGGAGAATTTCAACAAGAGGGCAGCTGGGGGTGGGGGTGGGGGGGGGCAACTGAAGTTTCTTGAATAAAGCGGGTGACCAGCAGGCAATATACATCATCACTATGCTTATCTGGGGAAAGGCTATTCTGGTAATCTGACTCACCTATGAAGATGATATATATAAATGTTTAAAATTTTTACTAGAAGAAATCTCCTTTAGATATTTAAAAGCTAAATTACAACAAATTAGTTCCGTAAACAAGGGAGAGAACCTCACAAATTAGGGATCAAGTATGAACAACATACTAAAAATACTCTGAAATGCTAATAATTCTATCCAAACTAAATTCAACAAATCAAAGGACTTCAACACATACTTTAAGTTACAGAGTTGATTCTTTGTTGTTTGAATAAACTCCTATAAGTACAATGCAATCTGGGTTCAGTTTCAATTCAGCTAGCTGAGTCACATAGCAAAATCCTGCTAAATTTCTTCGATTATTTTTGGAAATGCCCAAGTGTCATGATGTGTATTTATTTATTTATTTGTGGTAGCAGCCAACTGGGCTATTTCTGAGGAGAGGTTGTACATAGAGACCATAAAGATGAAAGATCTTCTGGCTACGGCAACAAACTTTGAGACTTGAGACCTATTCCTAGAGCTTCCTTTGTAGCCTTGGTCAAGTCATTTAACACTGCACTTCCGTTTCATCTTCTGAAATATGGTTATACTACTTACTGACCTTGCAGAGGTGTTGCAATCATTTTAGAATGGCAACAATATTTTTCTATTTTGCAAAACAGATTTGAAGTAATTGCTTAATTTTAGATTTATAAAAGTTCACCCTACCATGTCTTGTAAAGTGATTTGAGATCATCAGATAGAAAGTTCTATCATGTTAAATATGATCATTAGCACCTCAACTGCCAATTTCTATTTCTGTAGGGATTCCTGAGGGTGGCCCCTAGTACTGTAAGAATACATGTGGTAGAGAAGAGAAGGAGAGACAAAGGCAATGGCACAAGTCCTTGTTGACAATACTCAAAAGTCAGTCATGAGTGTACTAGTCTAGACCAGATTTTCAGTCTCCCATGATTGGTGGGGATAAGCCAGCAATCCTTCATTTCTGCTTGCTTGGAGAAGGGAGGGAGCTTCTGGAAAAAAGGCCCAGAACAGAATACCTAAATCTGTTATGAAACGACCATGGGGGAGGATCCCTTAACTACTTAAACTTGACTTGATGGTGTTTCTCCTTCCTATCCTGAAGGAGCTCAAACTTATGAAGATCTGAGGGTTCCTTAATGGCAACATCCTAGATCTTCCTCATACAACTTGATGCCATCAGAGAGGGCCTGCATCAAGTGGGATCTAGATATATCTTCTGTTTCTGAAGCCCAGACCCACAAAATTCTTCTACCAACAGCTAACAATACAATGTTAACAGAGTTATGTCAAGAGCAGCATCACAAAGAGGACGACAGAGGTCTGGAGACTTAATTTCTCTGAATTCCCAACACATTTTGGTCTGCAATTTGCACTGTATTTGTAGCCAGGTTAGGGAGCATCTACATGGAGCTACACATGCTGCAAAAGAAAAAAAAATCTTTATTTCTAAGATTTTAAAGGACAGGATAAGAGTCCAACTTGAATAAGAGTCCAGGGATAATAATGAGAATAAAAAAACCAAACTATCTTCCCCACTGAAGTCCAAGTCTTCCTTCAGTTACTTAGAGGGTGGAGAGCTTGTCATTCTTTGAGGAAGAGAGGGGCTTTGCTTTCTTCAAGTATGTCTACACAGCAAAAAAAGAAAAAAAAAATCCGTGGCAGGCTTGTACCAGACAACTCAGGCTCACAGGGCTTGGGCTGTTTCATTGCTGGGTAGACTTCTGGGCTCAGGCTGGAGCCCGAACTCTAGTCTTCCCTGGACCTTTATAATCTTGCATTTGCAGGAGGAAGATGGGCCACAAACCCCCAAAAGCATCTGGGTCACAGATTTTCCCACAGAAAGTCCTATTTGAGTCCACAGACAATCTGAAACAATATATCTAAGAGGCAGATGCTCCATTCATCTCAAATCAGGACACAATGGATTCCATAGTACTAATTTTTCCAAGATGTCACTGGGATTTCAGCATTTCTTTCTCAGTTTGCCATTTGTGCATGATATTGACTTATCTCCTCGGAGCTACCTCTTGCTTTCTATCGTCCCTCTCAAAGGGGTAGTAACTGGGTTTTTACTGCCTGTTCTGCGCATTGTTTCAATGAGGCAGGCACTGCTGTTTGGGATTCTGAGGTGGAATCCAAGGAGCAGGAGGAGCCAGAAGCATAGCTGGTGAGTAAGGCAGCTTGTAGTACAGTGAAGTAGCTGAGAACTAAGGGAGCAAGGGAGATGAGCAACTAAAGCTCTTCCCTTTGGCACACACTGGGAAGGAGAAGCTGAACATCACCACAGAAACAGAAGCCCACGGAGTAGAGCCAAGTTGCAGAAAATCCCGTCCTCCAAAATAATAGAGAAATTCATTTATGTTCAACATCAACGAGTATTTCCAACTATGAGCCATAAGTGTGTAAGTGGAGGTAGGAATGAAATTACTTCACACAGATAAAATAATATTGTAGCAGAATTTGTTTTCATGTAGAGGTCTATGCAGGGCCTTGGCAAGACTAACAGATCTATTATGCAAAAAAACCCTCGAGAAAAATTTGGTTTAACTATAGCATTAATGCTCCCATTCACTGTGGGGTAGCTGAGGAGAATATCCTCTTGGAAATTCACAGTCAGTGGAATACGGAAGCCATAAAACTGGTTTGTGAAATTTGCAAAGAAGTTTTCAGATCTTTCATGGCGTTTTGGAAAAATCACTTTTTGTGGTTTCTTTTTTGTTTAGATACTACAAGATGGCTTACACTGTCTTTAACAGGACAGATTTCAGTTGGGGTTCCTTTCAGTTTCTACTGAAATATATCAAGAATAAAGGGTACTTATGCACACTGGATTTATAGAGTGCCTAACACTTATCTGCCATAAAGGAATACATGAATAAGCAACAATAACGATACAGAAAACAAAGCTCCTTTAAAAATTATTCATCAGCAAAATCTTTCAGCTTCTGACACCAAAAAGTTAAAACAGAAAAAAGTTCAATTTTTGTGCTGAATCCAATCATTAGACTGAGTATTATTAATTTAGATTGTGGTAGCACCCAAAAGACATCTGGATAGAGGACCCCATTGTGCTAGATGCTTCAATACAGCAGAAGACATGGTCACTGCCCCACAGAACTCATTGTTCTTAGATGCCTTCTTCCTGAAAGCTGGTATAAGTGGAGCTTGACAGATAGATAAATTAGGGTCAATCTCCTCACCCCACTTTAAGAGCCTGCATTATAATGTTTTGATTAAAAGTACCATTCACAATGGAATGCCAATTAGATTTTTACTCTATCTTATATAAACCTGAAACAATTGCTTTATGTCTAGAAAAGCCAGGATACAACGTGAAGACTCAATGCAGCATTCCAAACACCATATCAATCTTCGTAACAGTCATAAGAGCATAAAAGCTTCAAGTCACTCATTGAGGTGAACCTCTTCACAGAACTTACAGATGGTAAAGATATAAACAAGACCATCTTGTCCATTATTGTACCAATATAGGATTATTCCCTAATGTTTCTAATATTTTGGGTACAATTTTCAAAGGTGCTTAAGTGACAAAGGAATCTAAGCCCTATTAATTTTCAATGAGTCTTAGGCTCCTAAACCAAAGTCACTCAGGCAGTTTTGAAAATTTCACCCTTTGTCCTTTTTCATTTTGGCTGTCACATGCAAAGGAACTTCCACCATTTCCCTTGAGAAACAATTCCAGTACCTGATGTGTCTTAATGTCATTACATTTTTCCTGCCACTATTCCCAGGATAGGTTTCAGAGTAGCAGCCGTGTTAGTCTGTATCCACAAAAAGAAAAGGAGTACTTGTGGCACCGTAGAGACTAACAAATTTATTTGAGCATAAGCTTTCAGGTTCTTAAAAGAAGAATTTTAATTAAAGAAAAAGTAAAAGAATCAGCTCTGTAAAATCAAGATGGTAAATACCTTACAGCGTAATCAGATTCAAAACACAGAGAATCCCTCTAGGCAAAACCTTAAGTTACAAAAAGACACAAAACCAGCAATATACATTCCATTCAGCACAACTTATTTTACCAGCCATTTAACAAAAGGAAATCTAACGCATTTCTAGCTAGATTACTTACTAACTTAACATAAGTTCTGAGGAGTTATGAAGAGCATTCCTGATTGGTTCCTGGCAAAAGCATCCCACAGACAGAGCCTTTGTTCCCCCCCCCGGCCCCCAGCTTTGAAAGTAACTTGTCTCCTCATTGGTCATTTTGGTCAGCTGCCAGCGAAGTTATCTTAGCTTCTTAACCCTTTACAGGTAAAAGGGTTTTGCCTCTGGCCAGGAGGGATGTGGGGACATGAATAAAAGACCCCCTAAGCTTCTTCTTACCAGCTTAGGTTAAAAACTTCCTCAGGGTATAAACTTTACCATGTCCTTGAACCCTATGCTGCCACCACCAAGCGTGTTAAACGAAGAACAGGGAAAGAGACCACCTGGAGACGTCTTCCCCCAAAATATCCCCCCAAGCCCTACACCCCCTTTCCTGAGGAAGGCTTGATAAAAATCCTCACCAATTTGCATAGATGAACACAGACCCAAACCCTTGGATCTTAAGAACAATGCAAAAGCAATCAGGTTCTTAAAAGAAGAATTTTAATTAAAGCAAAAGTAAAAGAATCACCTCTGTAAAATCAGGATGGTAAATACCCTACAGGGTACTGCATCCAATGAAGTGAGCTGTAGCTCACGAAAGCTTATGCTCAAATAAATTGGTTAGTCTCTAAGGTGCCACAAGTACTCCTTTTCTTATTCCCAGGATAGTCCTTTTTACATTCTACATAATTCATCTTCATCCTTTGTGTTTACGTCCTACTAATATTTGAACAGTGGGATAGGATTGTTTAAACAAAAAATACTTCCTAATGCTGCAACAAGTGCCTTTGATGATTACATATACTGAACTTATAAAAAACAAACAGGTTAAAAAAAAAGATGAAATGCCACATAATAGAAAGTATGGGTGTCAATTAAAAGTGTTACTTGAAAAATCTACAAGCTAAGTAACTCTAATCACCATATATAAATTTTGCAACTTGATTGTTTAAAAATTGAAGGTCCAAGTGAATTTAATAGCATAAAGAGACAAACTATGAAGTTATGCTTTAAAAAATCACCAACAGATTTTGACCCACATGACGTTGAAAGGGTAGTAAACAGAATCACCACCAACTTAATATCATAACAAAAAAGACTCGGATTCACCAGACTTGAAATGGTATATTACTATAATGATATATATATTATATATAAATGGTATATTACTATGACTACTATATTAAAAGTTTTGTAAATTAGAGTGGATTTAGCATGCTTTGCAGATACTAAGCCAACAAGATATAATGAAAATGTTAAGATATGAAAAAGATCCTCATGCACATGATATACCTCTTGCAGAAAATCTTCCAGAAGTCGGTTAAACTTGTCTGCCAGCTCATCTATTAACTGACTTCTTGCAATGTCAACTCTGTTAAAGATTGTGAATTCTTCATTACAGAGTGCATGGTATGTTTTAGAACACGCTTCTAAAACATCCGTATCTGTGTGCTTCTCTACAATATCCCGAATCTGTCGCAATAAGGCATCCAAATGCTACAAAAGTAAAAACAAAGTTCCAATTATATTCTAGTTATGAAAGCAAAGATTTTTAGATTGTTTTGTTATGTTCAATATGACAGTCATGAAAGTAAGAACAATATTTTAGAAAATTGCCAATTCTCTAGAGAAAGCGAGAGTAGCAATACAGTACAATACAAAACAAAAAATAAACTGGGGGACAGTGAAGACTACAAATTTGAAACACGTACCAAAATTAACTTTTTAAATACAAAAGAAAAATTTTAGATAGTAGTTGAATTAATGGTGATGGTTGCAGAGTGTATAGAACAACATTTATTTCCCACTCTCAAATACTTGTATTTGTACATAATGGTCACAAGAAAAACTTTTCAGTTGTGTTATAATTAAATGTATGATATACAGGCAATATTGTGGTAATATCTAGTCATCAAAAGCAAAACAGAAAAACTTAAGAGCAACCCCTGTATTTATAAACACGTATCAAATATATTTTCTCTATACCACCGCAGGGAGAAAATGTCAATATATCACCTTTCAAATTGTAATACCATAAACAATTTTACTAACAATAAAAAGTTTACAACCATGTAGCTCAATTGACACTTCTCAAATGCAAGTTTTATGTTTTACTACTTTTAGTACTTACAGAAGAACGAACCTAATTATACTAGCTACAACTAAGTTTAGCACAAGCTTCTCTCCCCAAATGGTGTACCTGTTCTGAAATGTAATAACCCTGATAGCCCAGAACTGGGATGCTCTTACATGACAATCACTTGTCTAGAAAGACTCTCTCCTCTATTGACCTTGACCAAGAAATCTTTCAAAAGCAAACTTAGGCTCTGACACTCTCTAAGACAAATAGCCAGTGGAGACCATGAAGCTCAGGCCTTTTCTTCACTCATATAGATGCACCAGAACAAACAGCATTTACACAAGCGGTTTTCACAAGTCTAGCAGCGCTGATGTCTGAAATCTCAGTGAGGACAAGGTCTCAGTTCAGTTTTTTCCCCTCTTTAATTTCATTTTATGTTATCTTACCTTTTCTAATCGTCCTGTTGTATAGATTTCCAAGTCAAAATACTGTGGCAGCTGCAACAAGTTGGTCACTTTTTCTGCATCTACAGAATACTGTCAAATTAACAAAAATAATTAAGGCCTACAAGATTTTTGTTTTGGAGTTATTACAATAAGACCTAGCTAATTATTACTAACACATAATCAAAACAAGTATCAAATATATTGTAGTTTCTAATGACATACAGAGCATTGGGAGACATGCACTATTTGCCTAACATTTTGACAACACACAACCACTGCCTCCAAATAGAATTAAACTTACTTTTGCTAATAACTGAGGAAGTGCCACTGCAAAAAGCTCTGTAATTCTTGTCCTGTCATCCAGCTGTGTTTTCTTCTCTTTTGCTGTCAGCACCTAAATTATTGATGTAAGAAAGTTTTTAAAACTAAAAACTGACTTTGTTTTTTAAACAGGTTTTGGGACTAAACTATTTTACACTCTTCTTATTCAGTACAGTCAAAAAATCAGGGCCATAAAAGACCTGAATACTAAAATAACAGAACAAACAATAAAAAGGCAGAATTTAACAGAATTTCTCTCTCAACAACGTATGTTGTTTCAAAGCTTATAGGTCATACCCTCTTCCCTGTTCCTCTTCCCACAGGTGGATGGCATTCTGCTGCTTGTCGAATTGTACACAGCATTATTTCAATCAGTGCACTTTCCTGTCTATCAGTTAAAGCTGAAATTAAAAAGAAAACAGATCATAATTGCAACTTGTCACTTTTTCATTCATATATATTAGTACCATAGCACCGGATTCCTTAGACATCAAGCAACAAGGTTTTTACTTCAAAGTTTGTAAGCGAAGGGCTTATGACTTTGTGCGCTGCAGAGAGCCCTCAACTCTTATTGATATGAAGAGAAACTGAAGATGCTCAGCACCTCACAGGATCAGACAGAAAATATATAAAGTTGGGTGAATGATGCAACAGAGTCACGTGATCTGTGCTGTAAATTTGGTATGCTATTTTAGTTTTTCTAGTATAAATAAGGCTATACTTGTGACACAGGAGTGGCAGATTTTGTAATTTTCCTATTTCCCTTCTCCCCAAAAAATCTATTTTTGGCATTTAATTATTTTTGCATGTGGGTATGGAGATGTGACAGTAAACAGAACTTTAGAGTTATTCACCTATAACTGGAATTCTACAAGATGACCTCTTCACGTTCAGAGTCTTGAGATGAGCTGGCAGTGCACCTTGGACCTGTGGAACATTCTGACAGCAGCAGCCATTGGGGGCACCCTCACACTCCCTGCCTCTCCTTCCCTTGCAGCTCCAAATGTTCAGAGAGTAGGGCTATAAAAGGTGACAAGGTGTACTGGTTTTCTCAGTTCTTTCTACTGCATTCTCAGGTTCAAAGTTGAAATTAGGATTCCAAGGAAGAGAGGAAGGTAGGCAGGCAGTGTGAATGTGCAGAGTCCAGCATGAGAACCTATGATTACAGATGAGTATCCTTCATTTCTTCTTCAAGTGACCTCTGCACATTTGCATTCTTGGGAGTCCTCCCTCCAGATAGTGTGAAAGGAGACCTACTTAAATAGAGACTGTAATTCCGCTTCACCAAACTGTGCATCTTATATAGATACCAGTTCTAAGAAATAATGTTTTGTGAAAGTATGAACAGAGCTCCAAAGAGCAACTCAACAGATTTTTAATCTGGAATGTATGTATGGCCGGACGTGGAACTGGTCTTTAATCAAGTGTGCTTTAAGCCCTTATGGAAGAGTAACAAATGTGTGTTTATAACATTCTTCAATAGAGTCTAAGACCATTTAGAAATACATTAATATGCAACTGCCTGACCTTCACTCTTTTTCTCCATAAAAGACAGTTTAGGTGATTTCCTGTATTCCTGAGATCTAATCAAAATAGATTAGATCTCAGGAATACAGGAAATCACCTAAACTGATAGCTAATGCTATCATAGCATCCAAGGCATGTAGCTTACTTCTCCTGAATGAAAGTGAGGTCTCGGAAAAAATACTAGTAAGTTTACAAACTGGTTAAGATGAAATTCTGTTACCACCAGGAAACATTTTGGGTGTGGAAGAAGGATCACTTTATCTTTGTGAAATACCATAGGAGGGCATGGGAGATGTCAGAGAGACAAGGTGGGTGAGGTATTATCTTTTATTGGACCAGCTTCTGTGGATGAAAGAGAGAAACTTTCAAGACACACACAAGTCTTCTTCAGATCTGAAACAGCCCTGAAAGAGAGCTCTGTGTAGCTCAAAAGCTTCCCAAGAATTTCAAATGAAATATCCCAGTATGGACTGGACAGGAGCTGAAGCTGAGTTTATGATATTGTTTGTTTCCCACAAAGAGAATCTTTTTTACTTATAACACAAGTGAGTTATCTGGTTCTTGGAGTTCAACTGAATCTACTGTACCTTTCCTTAACAGTACAGTACCAGTTTGGTCAGGTTCCTGAACTTTTACTGTTAAGTGGAGAGAGTCTGGGTTTGGAAAGCAAATCACACCTTTTTGCTTGGTCAATAGGAATGGAATTGCAGAGACAGACAGATAAAACTCCTTGTGATAGTTGAAATAGTTCTAAGAACCACTATTTTGCCACGGCTGGAGCAATCACGTTAACATTGGCTTTATATTGTTCGATTTTTACGTAGAACTCTTTGAATGAGGGAAATGGGGGTTGGAGGAGAGAACACAAGAGACCTACTCCCCATCTAGAAAAAATGTATCAGAAACTGATGGTCTGCTCCTGGTCTGGAGCAAAACCTCTGACATTTAGAGCTGTGTCTTCTTGCGAATAAATCTATGTCCTGACATCCCCACAGGGAGAAGTCATTCACTCCAGAATAACCGCTCATCCTAATCTGCTAGTATATTCTCCTTACCTGCAAGTGGACAGTTTAGGAACTGAATACAACTCCTTTGAGGACACACTGAAGTTTGAGTCCACCATATAAGAATCAGGAACACATCCCTAGGTAGTGTCAATTTCATAATCATGCTGTCTACACTTGGCATACAGTGTTTTGATAGTCAGGGCTGCAGAAGACTCATCTCTAGATAGGCACACACAGAGCTACATACCTCGCCAAAGCCCATCTTGAAGAATATTACTATCTGACATAAGTCCTTCTCCAATAATTTTATTGCTGCAACCCAATTTTTAAAATGCTTTTCTTCTGGAAGAAAATCTCTGTTTATTTGAGAATCCAGATTGCCTCAATAAAAGGTCTGATCTGGTGGTGTGTGTAATTTCTTCAGCTTTATCTTGAACCCTAGTGCATATTTGTGACAGAGCTTTTGCTACAACCTACTGTGAGGATACCCTGATGAGCCAATCGTTCAAATAAGAGTCGACATGGAAATTCTGACATCTTAAATGCGCTGCCACTGCTGAAAAGCATTTTGTGAATAATACTGTGGGAGGGGGAGGGCAGAGGGCTTCATGCTTTGCCCTTGCCTCCAGGCATCACCTGCCGCACCTCCCATTGGCCAGGAACGGGGAACCGCGGCCAATGAGAGCTTCAGGGGAGGTACCTGGAGGCGTGGCAAGGTCAGTGCAAAGAGCCCTGTGCCTCCCCCTCGCCACCCCAGGGGCTGCAGGGACATGGTGCTGGCCACTTCCCAGAGCTGCGCGGCGTGGGGCCAGGGCAGGCAGGCATGGAGACTGCCCTGGCCCCAGTGTGCGCTGCTTCCACCCCGGAGCTGCTTTAGGTAAGTGGTGCCGGGCCGGAGCCCGAACCCCTCCTGCACCCTGCCCCCCAACTCCCTGCCTGCACCTCACACCCCTTCCCTGAGCCCCCTCATACAGCCCGCACCCTTCCTCTGCCCCAATCCCTTACCCTGAGCCCATTCCTGCACACCGCACCCTCTCGCACTCCCTACCGCACCCCAACCCCCTGCCCTGGCCCTGCAAATAATTTTCTCACCCAGCTGTGGCCCTCGGCCCAAAAAGTTTGCCCACCCCTGCTTTAGCTCATGGTTTGGGTCTCTGCTGTGGCTGAATAGGGAGCTATTCCTTCCTTCAAAATGAAGTGGAAGAGAATGTTCCTTTCCAAAAACAACCATATCCACTGGTATCCCAAATCTTTTCCTAGAGGATTGAGAAATTCCTCGAGACCCTGCAGTAGAACTGATGTCTTTCACATTCTCTAAACCTCATCTGTTCAGCACTTAACAAATGCGTGTCTTCCACTCTAGTTCTTGTTTCCGGATAAAGTACAAATGAACATATCTCAAGTCACCACTTGTAGTTACATGTGGATGCCACTGCTCTACATACAGTACCAAAAGCATCAAAGAATACTCTCAAGATGTACTTATCAACTGACCTTCAATAAGGGGTCTGACCAGTTTACTCTAGTCTCCTGGCAGTGACAGCGCAAACATTCTCTCCCAAATAAAACTGACATCTGGACATTACTGCCTATTAGTTGACCATTCTGATTCGTAGTGTGGCAAAGGAGAACATCCTTCTACTCACATCATCTTCCTTCTTATCAACTATCTGAAGAGACAGAGAAGAATTGACCTCCTTTAGCTCTTTGGACAGCAGCTTCCACTACAAATGAATTTGGGTCTGGGTGAGTCTGGAGAACAAGAATCACTCATGAGAAAGCTGGTATAACTTATCTAATTTTTTAGAAATTGCCAGTCCAGTTGATGGATATAATCAGGCATTTTTTACCAGCTGTAATAAACCATCTAAAACTGGCCAGGTAATCCTATTCCTAGAGGGTGACCCCAGAATATCAAAAAATCAGATGTATAGTTTCCTCTAAGATTACGACGGGGAAGTTAAAGGTAGAATCATAGAATATCAGGGTTGGAAGGGATCTCAGGAGGTCATCTAATCCAACCCGCTGCTCAAAGCAGGACTAATCCCCAACTAAATCATCCCATCCAGGGCTTTGTCAAGTCTGACCTTAAAAATCTCTAAGGCAGGAGATTTCACCACCTAGAAAACCCATTCCAGTGCTTCACCACCCTCCTAGTCAAAAAGTTTTTCCTAATATCCAACCTAAACCTCCCCACTGCAACTTGAGACCATTACTCCTTGTTTTATCATCTGGTACCACTGAGAACAGTGTAGATTCATCACCTTTGGAATCCCCTTTCAGGTAGTTGAAAGTAGCTATCAAATCCCCGCTCATTCTTCTCTTCTGCAGACTAAATAATACCAGTTCTTTCAGCCTCTCCTAAATCATGTGCTCCAGCTCCCTAATCATTTTTGTTGCCCTCCGCTGGACTCTTTCCCATTTTTCCACATCCTTCCTGTAGTGTGGGACCCAAAACTGGACACAGTACTCCAGATGAGGCCTCACTAATGCCGAATAGAGGGGAATGATCACATCCCTCGATCTGCTGGAAATGTTCCTACTTAACAGTCCAATGTTCCTACTTATACAGCGTTAGCCTTCTTGGCAACAAGGGCACACTGTTGACTCATATCCAGTTTCTCGTCCACCATAATCCCTAAGTCCTTTTCTGCAGAACTGCTGCCTAGCCATTCGGTCCCTAGTCTGTAGCAGTACATGGGACTTTTCCTTCCTAAGTGCAGGACTCCGCACTTGTCCTTGTTGAACCTCAGATTTCTTTTGGCCCAATCCTCTAATTTGTCTAGGTCCTTCTGTATCGTATCCCTGCCCTCCAGTGTATCTACCACTCCTCCCAGTTTAGTGTCATCTGCAAACTTGCTGAGGGTGCAATCCACGCCATCCTCCAGATCATTAATAAAGTGTGCTGCCCAGTGCAGTAGTCTGAGAGCTAACCTTGTTCATGAAGACAGAGGCATAAAAGGCACTGAGTACATTGGCTTTTTCCACATCCTCTGTCACTAGGTTGCCTCCCCCATTCAGTAAGGGGCCCACACTTTCCCTGAACACCTTCTTGTTGCTAATATACCTGAAGAAACCCTTCTTGTTACTCTTAATATCCCTTGCTAGCTGCAACTCCAAGTGTGACTTGGCCTTCCTGATTTCACTCCTGCATACCTGAGCAATATTTTTATACTCCTTCCAGGTCATTTGTCCAATCTTCCACTTCTTGTAAGCTTCTTTTTTGTGTTTAAGAGCAGCAAGAATTTCACTAATCCGAGGACGAGATTAATGTATTTCTGAGGAGGTCGGCACAGCTAGGGAAACTGATATAGCTTGTAAGGTTTTTCTCTTTACTGAAGGAAAAAAAAAATGAACTGGCACCACTACCATATGCTTCTTTCTTTTAAGCATGGGGGATAACGTATCTGTTGCTGCACAAGGGCTCCTGATTCGAAAGTCTCTCTGAATGATGATATTCCAGAGGCTCAAAGCAATGAACCTGAACCACCATGGTACGGTGTTCATATAAATGCCTAACACAGTGGGGTCCTGAGTCTCTGACCAGGGTTCCGAGGTGCTACAGTAATACAAACAAATAATAATTGTATATCCAGCAACCAAAAGCTCTGAGGAAGCATCAGGTGCTTTATCAGGCTTACAATGAGGTTCTGAGCATGAGAACAATGGTGTTTGATCCAGGGTAGGGTGTGGATCCATGATACAACCTTGGTCCTTAATATCATCCTTCACTCTGCCAAGGATGGACCTTATAGGTACCACTTTCGCATTTCAGTGGAACTGGAAGTCCCAGGTCCTTAATCACATGCTCTCCAGGACTGGCTCTTTTTGCAGAGGCAGATACCTCTGGAACAGGTACAGAGAAGGGCTACTAGGATGATCCGAGGAATGGAAAACTTGTCTTATGAAAGGAGACTCAAGGAGCTTGGCTTGTTTAGCCTAACTAAAAGAAGGTTGAGGGGAGATATGATTGCTCTCTATAAATAGATCAGAGGAATAAATACCGAAGAGGGAGAGGAACTATTTACGCTCAGTACCAATGTGGATACAAGAACCAATGGATATAAACTGGCCACCAGGAAGTTTAGACTTGAAATTAGAAGAAGGTTTCTAACCATCAGAGAAGTGAAGTTTTGGAATAGCCTTCCAATGGAAGCAGTGGGGGCAAAAGATCTATCTGGCTTAAGATTAAACTCGATAAGTTTATGGAGGCGATGGTATGATGGGATAACATGGTTTTGATAATTAAATATTCATGGTAAATAGGCCTAATGGCCTGTGATGGGATGTTAGATGGGGTGGGATCTGAGTTACCCAGGAAAGAATTTTCTGTAGTATCTGGCTGGTGAATCTTGCCCATATGCTCAGGGGTTAGCTGATCGCCATATTTGGGGTTGGGAAGGAATTTTCCTCCAGGGCAGATTGGAAGAGGCCCTGGAAGTTTTTCGCCTTCCTCTGTAGCATGGGGTACGGGTCATTAGCTAGAGGATTCTCTGCTCCTTGAAGTCTTTAAACCATGATTTGAGGACTTCAATAGCTCAGACATAGGTGAGAGGTTTTTCGCAGGAGTGGTGGGTGAAATTCTGTGGCCTGCATTGTGCAGGAGGTCAGATTAGATGATCATAATGGTCCCTTCTGACCTAAATATCTATTAATCTATGAAAAATACCTACAAAGCCAGGTGTTTATGCTGAGTCAGACCCAGCCTGCGCAGATTCACAGTGAACAGCAACTTAGGTTAGGCTCTAGTTACAGACTGACATCTGTGCTGGGACTTTGCTGGTCTTTTCACCCCCTTCAGTGTCAGGGCTGAGGCTGCTTTCCCAGCACCTAAATTTCCCTGCATTTTGGAACTAGAAGATTTAGCTGCTTATGCTTCCTATAATAGCACTGCTTGGAAGCATTTTTAATGTTCCCTTTTGGCCCCTGTGAAGCTGCTACATATGGAGCAATAAAACAGCACAGGATCTCTCCTGCGGTCTAGTCAAAGCAGGAAAAACAGCAGGGCAAGAAGTTTACCTCTTCAAACCTAGCTCCATTGTCTTTGGTTCTCACATATTAGAAATCAAGGACCTACACCATTTTTATTCCCCTTCCCCCCCCCAAAAAAAAAGCAATTATGGAAAATAAAGAACTAACATCCAACTAAAATATGAAGGGGACAGTACTGAGAATGATTCATTCTGATGAATCCATGTCCAAGGACTTTGTGAAGTTCCTGGTGGCTGGGGTTAGAAGGAACGGAGCCAGTGAACACACTACACGGCCTATTTTACTCCCACCCTCTGAATGTTCAAAGTAGAAAGGAGAGGGACGGGGTCATAAGAGCATTCTAACAGGCATTGCTATTGATAGGTTCCACTGGTCCAAGATACACTTCCAGCACATCCCAAGAGTGTGAATGTGCAGAGGCCATTCCAAGAATCTGGGCTTTTTGGAAAGCTCAAAGCAACAACTCTCCTAAGTAGAGCCTGTGTTTATCATAAATGTGTTACAAATTCTGCGATTTCTGGTTTTTGGAAAAAAACCTCAGAGCTGGTTTAAAGAAGAATCTACACCACACTGATCCTCCTACTTCTTTTGCAGAGGCTGAAGAAAGAAAACATCCTTATCCTTCCACTTTTGAGCACTGCTTCTGGGGGACAAACAGCAGGCACCAGAATGGCAGTTTTAAACTTCTAGTTAATTTCATTTAACAACCCAATCTCTTTGAAATATCTATGACTTAACATTACACTATTTTTGTGCGAGGGAGTTGTGCATGTACCAGAAGGCAAAGTTCAGACCTCAGCGTTTGAAAATATAAATGTATATGCACAAATACCTGTCCAGAACACTAATTTAAGTGGCTTTCAAATAACACATTTTCGATCTTTATTTGGAAAGTTTACTATTCCTTTAAGAGAATTTAATCTCTGGCAGTGGTGGTCACAGAATTTATTACAACAAAAGGACATTGTCTATGGGCACAGTAGACTTTCAAGCTCCAAAAGGTTAAAAGTAGGGCTGTAGATTAATCGCAGTTAACTCATGCGATTAACTAAAAAAATTAATCGCACTGCTCAACAATAGATTACCTATTGAAATTTATTAAATATTTTGGATGTTTCTACATTTTCAAATATATCTATTTCCATAACAACACAGAATACAAAGTGTACAGTGCTCACTTTATATTATTTTTGATTACAAATATTTGCACTGTAAAAATTAACAACAAAAGAAATAGCATTTTTCAATTCACCTCATACAAGTACTGTAGAGCATGGAAGTGCAACTTACAAATGTAGGTTTTTTTGTTGCGTAACTGCACTCAAAAACAAAGTAAAACTTTAGAGCCTACAAATGGAGCCCACAAGTCCACTCAGTCCTACTTCCTGTTCAGCCAATCGCTAAGAGAAACTAGTTTGTTTACATTTACGGAGGATAATGCTGCTCACTTCTTAATTACATCACCTGAAAGTGAGAACAGGCATTCACATGGCAATGTTGTAGCTGGCATCGCTAGATATTTACATGCCAGACGCGCTAAAGATTCATATGCCTCTTCATGCTTTGGCAATATTTCCAGAGGACAGTGTGTCCAGTGCTGTAGCTATCTTTAAAAATTCTTCTTTGCATTTTGTCAAATTTTCAGTGAAAGTGTTCTTAAAACGAACACATGCTGGGTCATCATCCAAGACTGCTATAACATGAAATATATGGCAGAATGCGGGTAAAACAGAGCAGGAGACATTGAATTCCTTGTGGGAGAATTGTGTCAAATTTAATTAACGCTTTTTTTTTTTTAAACGAGCATCATCAGCATGGAAGCATGTCTTCTGGAACAATGGTCGAAGCAAGAAGAGGCATATGAATCTTTAGTGCATCTGGCATGTAAATATCTTGCAATGTCAGCTACAAATGTGCCATACAAACGCCTGTTCTCACTTTCAGGTGACACTAATTAAGAAGTGGGCAGCATTATCTCCTGTAAATGTAAACAGACTTGTTTCTCTTAGCAATTGGCTGAACAAGAAGTAGGACCGAGTGGACTTGTAGGCTCTAAAATTTTACATTGTTTTGTTTTTGAACGCAGGGTACATAATTCTACATTTGTAAGTTCATCTTTCATGATAAAGAGATTGCACTGCAGTACTTGTATTAGGTGAATTGAAAAATACTATTCCTTTTGTTTTTTGCAGTGCAAATATTTGTAATAAAAATAAATGTAAAGTGAGCACTGTACACTTTGTATTCTGTGTTGTAACTGAAATCAATATATTTGAAAACGTAGAAAACATCCAAAAATATTTAAATAAATTGTATTCTATTATTGTTTAACAGTGCAATTAAGTTATTAATCGCTCAACAGCCCTAGTTAAAAGTTAGCATGAATAAAGGCTCCTCCCGTAGGCTGTAATTTTAACCATTATGTACTAACTCCATTGTGACTACTCTTAGTCAAATCATTAGTGATCCAGTCTGGGCAGTCCATATCAATCTGAAGTTATTTACATTCTGCTTAAATTATTCTGAAAATTTGGGTGAGTTAGTTTCAGTATCTCAACTATATCAAATGCTGAAAAATGAACAACATATCAATTTGGACAGCAAGATATCATGAAATCTCTTACGCTCCTCTCCATTGAGCGGCTCCTCCAACAGAAGACTATTCATACATTCCCAGTCCTTCAAGAGTTCTGTTGCACAGTCCCACATGCTGTCCACAAGATAAGCAGCATGCTCATGTAACTAAAAAGAATACAGTAGTTATATTCCTCAACCAATGAAAAAGATAGTTATAAAAGTGGCTACAATGCACTCGGCTGCTCTTGTTCCTTTTTGCCTGTGGCATGGTATCTGACTCCAAAGGGAAAATATATATATATTTTTTTAAACTTTGTGGCACATCAATCCAGAGAGATCAACAAACATTCTTACTAACGTCCTCTTTCGTTTATATTTTAACATTTTCAATTTGCTGAGTCACTAACAGTTATGTGGGCAGGATTTGAAGCAGCAGAAAGCAAACTTTGTAAGCTGTCTGAATCCAAACCTAATATGTGAGAAGACTGTGCCTAATTTTCCCAACAAACGGGTCTGATTCTGCAAGACACTGAGCACTCTTATCTCCCATTCATACAGGAGACATTCAACATTTAGCAAGGCCCAAACTTCTCTGTACTCCATTTCTTAGTGCTCTTTTAGTTCTGGGGGAATTCTGCGCCACTGCACATGTGCAGAATTTATGTCCCCTGCAGATTTCTTTGCTTTCCAACAGAAAAATGACTTTCTGACAGGGAAGCAAAGGGAAGCCACAAGAGTGGGCATGTATGTTTGGGGTGCCCTGGGCAGCTGGCAGAGAGGTAAATCACTGTGGGGAAGGAGGCGGGACTGGGGAAGACCCAGCTGGTGGCTACTACCCTGCACCAAGATCAGCTGCTAGTCACAGGCGGAGAGCTGCACAGTGATCTCCCACCTCTGTGCAGCCATTGGCCTGTGCTCCCAAATGCCATGCTGGAGCCTCCACAGTTATTTGACAAATAAAATTTGCAGAATTTTAAAATATTGTGTGCAGAATTTTAATTTTTTTTTGGCACAGAATGCCCTCAGGAGTAATATATATATAAATTATATGGTTTTAAGTGACTGGCTGTCTATTCCATTAAATGGGTTCCTGTACTCTGCAGATCTTCAATGATATACTACACTATAAAGAATAAAGTCTAGAGTTTCCCAGAGTAACCATTTAAAACAGGAAACCAGTAAGGACATGTACTACATGAGAGCAGGAAAGAATGGAACTCTCTCTAAGCCAAAGTGATAAAAAGGATAACGTGAAACTCAACTTACTTCACTTTCCAAAAAGAAAAACACCAAAGTCTTCACAAGGTTAGCATTTGGACCTTGTCTCCCCCTCCTTTTAAGTAGTCCATCATCTTCAGGCTCTCTGCGACTGAAAAGCCTAAGAAAATATTTTTAACATAAAACATTTTCTCCTTGAAGGAAATAAGAAATGCTATACTGAAACAGACTAAAAGGTATTAGTATCCTGTTGCCAACAGTAACCAATGCTGAATATTTCAAAGGAAGATGTAAACCCCTATTAATGTATCTATCTGTGCAATCCTGTACTCTAGAAGCATATTTCTTGACACCAGCAGGTGATCATTTATGCTCTGAAGCACAAGAAATAATCATTCTTAATTTTATCCTAAATAACCGAAACTCAGATGCTCTTATTCATATAAAATATATATTTTTTTAAAAACTTAACCAAGCTATTTAACTAATTATTCTGCAGCAGTGAATGTCCAAGTTTTATGTTAAGTACTGTATCTTTTTATCAGTTCCTTTTATTAATGTGGAAAGGAAAAATGCAATTACACTGAACAACACTGTCATAGTTTAGAGATACAAATGAACTGCTGTAAGCAATACTACAATGTAAACTTAATATTGTCATAATCAGTTTATATCAAGACACAGACATTACTACAAGACTAACGCAGACTATTGTGTAACATGCATGTTTTACTTGTGGATCTAGATTATTTTGAAGGAGGATGGGTTGATTGGATGTGCTGTCTTTAAAACAGTTTTATAGGTGCTGCCTTTTGATTTCATGGTGTGCTTCAGATGGATGCTATAGCAGGCACAAAAGCTTCTAAGAGGAATGGAAGGATCATGTGGATCTGCAGAACTTCATGAACTCCAATTATTGGTAACTAGTTTTCCTTACTCCTTTATGAAATTGCCTCTACAGACCCCCATGCCCCACTCAGAAGACTAAGAAGCAATGGAAAGAGTATCAGGATAAAGGAAGAAAAGTATTACTAATTGGAGAGTGAAGCATTGCTCTTTACTTTTCTGAAACAGGCATCTGATCAACTTCTGAGTAAAATAACAGCGCTTTGCAAAGGCATGCTTTTTTGAAACAGATATCTAATCTAGCCTCTGAGCATGCTTGGGAAAAGCCCATAGGTAAGTCAAAAACATGGAGACCTGGGAGAAGGGCTGGAATTTGTGGGGAGCATGGGCTATTATAGCAGGGATAAAGGAGAGACAAGATAGAAGGGGGGGGGAAATCAAATCAGTATCTTAGATGTCTGTATACTAATGTAAGAAGTATGGGGAATAAGCAGGAAGAACTCAAAATGCTAGTAAATAAACACAACTATGACGTAGTTGGCATCGCAGAGACTTGGTGGGATAATACCCATGACTGGAATATTGGTATGGATGGAAACAGCTTGCTCAGGAAGGACAGGCAGGGAAAAAAGGGAGGCGGTATTGCCTTATATATAAAAACGTATACAATTGGACTAAGGTTGAGACAGAAATAGGAGACAGACTTGTTGAAAGTTTCTGGGTAAGGATAAAAGGATTAAAAAACAAGGGTGATGTCATGATAGGGGTCTACTACAGACCAGCTAATCAGGACGAAGAGGTGAATGAGGCTTTTTTTTAAACTAGCAAAATCATCCAAAGTACAGGACTTGGTGGTGATGAGGGACTTCAACTACTCAGACATCTGTTGGGAAAACAACACAACAAGGCACAGATTATCCAACAAGTTCTTGGAATGTATTGTAGACAATTTTTTATTTCAGAAGGTGGGGAAAACTACTAGGGGTGAGGCTGTTCTAAATTTGATTTTGACAAACAGGAAGGAACTTGTTGAGAATTTGAAAGTGGAAGGCAGTGTGGGTGAAAGTGATCATGAAATAATAGAGTTCATTATTGTAAGGAATGGTAGGAGGGAGAACAGCAAAATAAAGACCAAGATTTCAAGAAGGCAGACTTTAGCAAACTCAGGGAGTTGATAGGCAAGATTCCATTGGAAGCAAGTCTAAGGGAAAAAACAATTGAAGACAGTTGGCAGTTTTTTCAAAGAGACATTATTAAGGACACAAGAGCAAACTATCCCACTATGTAGGAAAGACAGGAAGAATGGCAAGAGACCACCCTGGTTTGCTCAGGAGATCTTAAATAATCTAAAAATAAAACTAAAGTCCTACAAAAAGTGAAAACTAGGTTAAATTATAAAGGATGAATATAAACAACACAAGTATGTAGGGACAAAATTAGAAAGGCTAAGGCACAAAACGACATAAAACTAGCTAGAGACAAAGGGTAACAAGAAAACATTCTACAAATACATTTGAAGCAAGAGGAAGACAAAGGATAGGGTAGGCCCATTACTCAAGGGGATAGGGGGTGGAGGGAGAGAGATACCAGAAAATGTGGAAATGGCAGAGGTGCGCTTAATGAAGACTGTTTCTGTTTTCACCAAGAAGGTTGGTGGTGATTGGACATGAACATAGTGAATGTCAGTGAACATGAGGTAGGATCATAGGCTAAAATAAGAAACAAACAAGTTAAAAATTACTTAGACAAGTTAGATGTCTTCAAGTCTCCAGGACCTGATGAAATACATCCTAGAACACTCAAAGAGCTGACTGAGGAGATATCTGAGACCTTAGCAATTCTCTTTGAAAAGTCATGGAAGATGGGACAGATTCCACAAGACTGGAAAAGGCCAAATAAAGTGCCAATCTATAAAAAGGGAAATAAGAACAACCCAGGGAATTACAGAACAGTCATCTTAATTTCTGTGCCCGAAAAGATAATGGAGCAAATAATTTGCAAACATCTACACGATAATAAGGTGATAAGTAACAGTCAGCATGGATACATCAAGAACAAATTGTGTCAAACCAACCTGATAGCTTTCTTTGACAGGGTAACAAACCTTGTAGATAGGGGGCAAGCAGTAGACGTGGTATATCTTGGCTTTAGTAAAGCTTCTGATAGTGTCTCACATGACCTTCTCATAACAACCTAGATGGAGCTACTATAAGGTGGGTACATAACTGGTTGGAAAACCATTCCCAGAAAGTAGTTATCAGTGGATCACAGTCATGCTGGAAAGGCATAAAGAGTGCGGCTCTGCAGGGATTAGTTCTGGGTCCAGTTCTGTTCAATATCTTCATCTATGATTTAGATAATGACATAGAGAGTACACTTATAAAGTCTGAGGGTGATATCAAGCTGGGAGGGGTTGCAAGTGCTTTGGAAGATAGGATTAAATTTCAAAATGATCAGGACAAACTGGAGAAATGGTCTGAAGTAAATAGGATGAAATTCAACAAGGACAAATGCAAGGTACTCCATTTAGGAAGGAACAATCAGCTGCACCCGTACAAAATGGGAAATGACTGCCTCGGAAGGAGTACTTGAGAAGGGATCTGGGGATCATAGTGGACCATAAGCTAAATATGAGTCAACAGTGTAACACTGTTTCAGAAGAAAGTGAACATCATGCTGGGATGTATTAGCAGGAGTGTTGTAAGTAAGACATGAGAAACAATTCTTCAACTCTACTCCACGCTGATTAGGCCTCAACTGGAGTATGTGTCCAGTTCTGGGCACCATATTTCAGGAAGGATGTGGACAAATTGGATAACGTCCAGAGAAGAGCAACAAAAATGATAAAGGTCTAGAAAACATGACCTATGAGGGATGATCGAAAAAACTGGGTTTGTTTAGTCTGGAAAAGAGAAGTCTGAGAAGGGCATGATAACAGTTTTCAAGTACAAAAAAGGTTGATACAAGGAGGAGGGAGAAAATTTGTTCTTCTTAACCTCTGAGGCTAGGACAAGAAGCAATTGGCTTAAATTGCAGCAAGGACAGTTTAGAATGGACGTTAAGAAAAACTTTATGTCAGGGTGGTTAAGCACTGCAATAAATTGCCTAGGAAGGTTGTGGAATCTCCATCATTGGAGATTTTTAAGAGCAGGTTTGACAAACACCTGTCAAAGATGGTCTAGATAATACTTAGTCCTGACATGAGTGCAGGGGACTGGACGAGATGACCTCTTGTGGTTCCTTCCATTTCTATGATTCTATGATTTGAGCTCCAAGAGGCAGCTTTGTAAGTTTCAGGAATTGATATAGCTGCCCTCCCATTAGTGGCATGCAGGATTTATGCCTTAAATCCCAGAAAAGCTTAAGCAAGTGCTTAACTAAGCATTTGAGTTGTCCAACTTTAAACACTCATTTCAGCGGGACTAATCAAGTGTTTAAAGTTGAGCAAGCGTATAAGTCTATATGACGAGTCTGAAGTTTTAATAGCACTGATTCTCCACATAGATCATAGCAGGTCTGCATAAAAAGATGATCCATTTTTATAATCTCTTATAAATGGCCTACATTTCTCAAAGAATGTAGGTGTCCTACAAAAGGACTTTGCACTATCCTAAATAATTATTATTTATAATAATATACTGCCTGAGAGCCCACTGTGCTAGGAACTGTACAAAAAGACAGTTCCTACCCCAAAGAGCTTACAATCTCAGTAACTATGTAATAGCTACACAGTAACAGTTTGGTAAGTAAAAGGAGGGAGAGCCCTTTTATATCCAGTTTATACAATCTGCCATTGTCAGTAGATTAGCTGAAGCAACGGCCACTAGAAATACACACTACAGAGAAACAGCATTATTGCAAAAGAGTAAGCTTCGTAAGGACCAAATTCAAATCCCACAGACTTGCAGATTTATAGGTGGATACAGATTTAACAGACTCTTAATGAATTCTTTTACTGAAAGATGAGAAGAAAAACGGAAGCTTACAGGAGCGAGCTAAACCACAATGGCTGTCACATGTACCAAGACAGCAGACAATCCACAATAATCTGGGTCAGTCATGTAAGAGAAAGTAATACCAATACACATTCTAGTCCATTCCATAAAACATCTCCACTTCTAAGTGTAATATATGCGACATTTTACATGGCATTCATGAGATCTGGGTGTATTCTTCACATAATTTAGATGGGATGGCCACATATTAAGCAAAAAAACTACGAGCTACTTACGCAAGTGTATATTTTGTGTACATGCTACATTACACAGAAAAGATATTTAAAAAATTATTTAAAACATTTCACGAGACAGGTTTACAACTTGTAGGGTCTTGTCAGATTACCTGCAGTTTCTGGATTCTCAAATAATAGCCAGCATCAGGACTAATTCTTCTATCTGAGCCTGGGTTGTGACTTTTTTTTTAAATTGTAGATCTCACTACAAATTATCCATGCCTTTGTCACTTACAGTCTGAACTGTGATATACAGTGTCCCGCATTTTAAAACAAAATATTTTAACACCTACTTCCTTATTCAGATTTCCCTTTTCCTAGCTAAAAGGTAAAGAATATCCATAATATTAGTACTTTTTAGATAGTCCATACAATAAAAAGGTAATCAATTAATATTAAGTATATTGCCCCTCACTTTTTATAAAGAAACTCCCCTGCAGCTACTGCTACTGGCCGGTGAGCTGAGTAAACCAGATGATAGACATTTTCACAGTCTTCTGCAGTCAGAACTTCTTCACTACTCCTAGGAAGAGAAAGGGAAAAAATACAGAGACCAAAAATGTAAGTCTATCATTAGACAGGAGAAAAGGGAAGAGTCAAAAGAAAGCCTTGTCTTTAAAATGTCCTCGATCCTTTAAAAAAGGAAACAAAACAAAAACAAAACAAAAAAAACCCCTTCTACATGGAGGATACAGCACTGCTAAAATATCAGTCTAACTTGTTGGGCAACCCTTTGCTTTGCCTACATGTGCCATGCTTTTAAATCAACAGGGTACTGAAACTTTTACTTCACAAACAAAATCAAGTCAAGCCTGTCTCCAGTTACATACTCTATAGCAAGCTGGTGGTTCTGCTTCATGCCATCTCATCGGGTTATGGATAAGAAAGCTCAGGTACTAGGGTTAAGATTCTCAACTCATTCTAGGGGACTCATACCTTCCAAAAAATTAATCAAGATTGTTTCTAAATGGCCTATGGTAATGCTTAACCTCACCCTAAGATTTTAATGTTATGTATCCATTTCACCTATAGTATCTGGTTTAGAAAAAGATCTTAATCTGAAACTATACTAGCCCCGCCCAAAGAATATCTTTGAAGTAAATTGTCTATTGATCGTCAGAAAGTTTCTCAAGATATAAAAAGTTCTGTTTTTAAAATAAGCATTCCACGAAGTTACACTACGTTGTCTAAAACATATCCAAGACATACTATGTTGCGATCAAAGAGTCAGCTTAGTTCAGTTATTGCCTCCTATCAAACACATCTCACCTGCAGTATATCTTTTTAGTTCAGCTCTACTATGAAAACTTCAAATTGAAATGAGTGTCGTAATATTTCTAGCATTTAAATGTGTAAACTGGGTAAAGGTTGGGATGATATCCTGGCTGGAAATGTCACTGCTAACTATTTCTAGAATACATCATTGTGCTACTGTAAGATGGGCAAACTTCTCTCTGCTCTGTACTGAGGCGTCTGACTTACACTTATACACACGGATATTTTTATTCTTTTACTTCATATTGGTCAGAAATAGACATATACTTACTGTAAAACAAGAGTAAGTAATTTTATTGCTTGGACTGCAACATCATATTCTTTGTCAAGAGTCATAGACACAATTCTATCCTAAGAACAAAAAGGAAACTATTTTCAAAGCGGCACAAAGTAAAACAGAACAATTTTTAAAAAGCTTAAAGTCTGTTTTCTTGAAAATATCAAACTATACGTACCTTGAATCGACTGGTGAAGAGTTCCAATTTGGAATTAAGCTCTTTATTATAGTAAAGTCCTTGCAAAGCAGTAAGACATTTGAGTCTTACCTCCCCTTGCTAAAATAAAATTAAGAACTGGATTAAAACCAAGTATCTGAAGTGTATTTCATCTTCAAAGCATATATAATTTTCCACTTTAAAATATGAATGTGTCAAAATAAAATTAAGTTCCTGTGGCTCACATTATCTTGTTTTCCCACATCACTGGCATAATTATTAGCAGCTCTTCTCCTGAGCAACAAACTAACAAAGATTATCATCATGATATTGATGTCATAATTACATTTGTATCCTCACTACGTTATTTTTACTTTTTTTGTTTGTTTGTTTTTTACACTTTCAGGGTGTAAAAAACATTTACAAACTTTGTAACTGTTGTTCTTTGAGATGTGTTGCACATGCCTAGGGCCCTACCAAATTCACAGTCCATTTTGGTCAATTTCACGGTCACTGGATTTTAAAAATTATAAATTTAATGATTTCAGATACTTAAATCTGAAATTTCATGGTATTGTAACCATAGGGGTCCTAACTCAAAAGGGGGTTGCAAGATTATTGTAGGCGGGTCGCAGTATTGCCACCCTTCTGTGCTGCTGCTGGTGGAGCACTGCCTTTAGAACTGGGCGCGTGACCAGCAGCCGCCATGCTCTGGCCATGCAGCTCCGAAGGCAGTGCAGAAGTAAGGTGGCAATACTGCGATCTCCCTCCATTAACCTTGCAACACACCCCACAGACTCCCTTGTGGTCGGGACCTACAGTTTGAAAAATGATGGTCTCCCCCGTGAAATCTGTATAGGATAGGGTAAAAGTGCACAAGAGACCAGATTTCATGGTCTGTGATGCGTTTTTCCTAGCTGTGAATTTCAATTTCTATACATCTCCATTCCACTCTTGGTGTGCATGCACCCTACCCACAGTTGCTGGAAATTTTTCCCTCAGTGGTACGCACTGGGGTGGCTCGAGCATCTTCTGATGCCATGTGCTATTAGCACCATTATAAAGCGCCTAGCTGACCCCATACCCCATCAGTTCCTTCTTTCCAGAAACTCAGGTTTAGAAGTGTAGGAAAGCGGATCATGGAATGGACATGTGCAACACATCTCAAAGAGCAACAGTTACGAATGTTTAGTAACTGTTTTTTCTTCAAGTGATTGCACATGTCCATTGTCACTCATGGTGACTCTCAAGCAGTGATATAGCAGGAGGGATCAGAGTTTACAGATAGTAACACAGCCCAACCAAACTTGGTATCATCCCTAGAGTCTTGGGTGATGATGTAAGGAGAGGAGAATGTGTGCATCGATTACCAGGTTCCTGTTTTACAAATGTCCTTAATAGCAATCTGCACAAAGAATGCTGCTGAGTATGCTTATGATCTTGTGGAATGAGCAGTCAGGTTACTTGGTGGTAAAACACCTGCCTGATCATAACATGTGAGAATACACGAAGTTATCCAGGACGACATTCTTTATGATGAGATTGGGAGACCTCTCATTCCGTCCGCTACGGCCATGAACATTTGGGAGGACTGCCAAAACAGGTTAGTTCTTTATATGTAGGATGCTCGAACTCGTCTAACATCCAAAGAGTGAACTTGTTGTTTACTCCTATTTGCATGAGGTTTTAGGTAAAAAAACAAGTAGGAAAATTGTCTGATTGCTATACAACTGCTAAACTATTTTCAGGCAGAAACTAGCGTGAGGACGTAAGTACAGCTTATCTTTAAAGAAGACTGCATAAAGGGTTCTGATGTGAGGGCACAGAGTTCAGAGACTCTTCTGGAAATAACGATGGGAATTAGAAAAACTATACTTTTTCTGGAAGATGGCAAGGAGTATGTTGCTAAAAGCTCAAATGGTGGTTCCGTAAATTTTGACAAAACAAGGGGGAACAGGGTCCCTTACTTGAGAGTACAACCTTTCTAGGCCTTTGGGAAATATGACTGTCAAGTCATTGGAAAAAACAGAAGTTATCTACCTGAGGGTGGAAAGCTTATATTGCTGCCAAGTGAACCTTGACAGAGATAACTGCTAAGACTTGCCATTTCAGGTGTAACAAACAATCGAGTATATTTTGAATGAATGACTGCATCAGTGAGACTCTGGCTTGGGAAGCCCAGACCGAGAACCACTTCCATTTTGACAGGTAGACAACCTTGGTGTAGGGGTTTCTACTGCTTAGTAAGACCTGGCGAACTCGCTCCAAACAAATCTGTTCTCAGGGATTTAGCCAGGGAGCTTTAGGCCAGCGGTGGGCAACCTGCAGCCCATCAGGGTAATCTGCTTGCAGGCCGCAAGACCGTTCGTTTACACTGACTGTCTGCAGGCACAGCCACCTGCAGCTCCCAGTGGCTGGGGTTCGCTGTGGTCTGCACCACTTCCTGCAGCTCCCCTTGGCCAGGAATGGCGAACCGTGACCATTAGGAGCTGCGGGTGGCCATACCTGCAGACAGTCAATGTAAACCAACTGTCTTGCAGCCCGCCAGCAGATTACCCATCGGCTTCAGGCTGCCCACCACCGTTCCAGGCCATTAAAGGAATGGAACTCAGGTTTGGGTGGAGCAGCTCACTGTGTTCCTGAAACATCAAATCCAGGTGCAACAGGAACAGGACTGGAGTCACCACAGACGTCTAGCAGAGTGGACAATAATAAAACCCAGGCGTGGTCCCACTTCATCTTTAATAGTGCTGTGTGTAGGACTTGGATTGGGAGGAAAGCATAATAAAGCTATCCAGTCCAGGATAGCAGGAAGGTGTCCGTGATGGAACCCGGACTGCAGCCTTGAAAGGAGCAGAAACATCACCTTCGTGGACGGGTGTAGTAGGGAGCAGTTTGCTAGAGGTTTGAAGGGTTTATGCCTGAGGGCTGTTAGGACCAAATTTAAGTCCCATGGTTGCGTAGGTGGTCTCACGTCCGGATAAAAGGGTTTGGATGCCCTTAAGGAATCGTTTTGTGATTGGGTGAGCGAAGACTGTGGTGTCAACGGATTTTTTGGTGAAAGGCGGTGACAGCCACAAGATATACCTTAATTGAGCCGAGGAATATAGCGTATGGTTTCAATCTAAAAGGTAGTCAAGAACCATTCGAAGAGGTGCAGATGTTGCAACAGTTTGTCTAGCGACACACCATGCAGTAAATCTTTTCTACTTATGGAGATAAGCATTGCGTGTAGTAGCACTCGCTGGATGTGTTCAAAGCAATCTAGCTCCTCATCAGAGCCATGGAGGAGTCAGGCCTTCACATGTAGCATTCCTACCTTGGGATGTTGTAATTAGCCTTCCCATTGTGTCAGTAGATCTGTCTGGAGAGGGAGTGTGATCGGGGTCCATGCCGACATCTGTGTAACATATGGATACCACACTTGTCTTAGCCACGTGGGGGCTATTAAGATGCCTTAATATCAGTGCCGGTATTATTGTTGTCAAAGTGACCATCCCAAAACTGTGTGTTCTCACAAACTTGTTCAGATGCATGAGATATAGGATGGGTTGCAACCCCCGCCCCCCACTTTGTTTTGTATTAAAACAGAGGGAGTAAAATCCCTTCCCTCTGTGTTGAGCAGGGACAGCCACCACTGCCCCTACTTGAAGGAGATGTTCTACCTCTTGGCATAAGTGTTTGTGAGAGGGGTCCCTGAAAAGAGACGGGGAGGGGGTATGGGGAAGGGGTATAGACAGGAAAGGAATGGCATAGCCCAATCTGACGACTTCCAGGGCCAATTTGTCTGTGGTGATTGATCCCATTAAACCCCAATTGGGTGGCTAACGGTCTCCAAAAACTTGGATGGATGGAGTAAGTGCTGAAACGGGTAAGAGGTCTTCCAGACACTCAACCAAGACTTCAAATTTGCTTATTGGAGGAAGTAGGTTGAGATGCCGCTGGTGGTCGTGGAGGTCGTCGCTGCTGTGGTCTTTGCCTCTGTCGTGGCTGTTGTTGGTTGTATGGGCTTTGGTGTTGCTTTGTGTAGGACTGACATCTAAGTTGTTGATACGGTTGATATCTGTATTGTCTGCTTCTTGTGGCAGGTGTATGGATGTCCAGGGACCAGAGGGTGGCCCGTGAATTTTTCATGGTGTGCAGCACTTCATTGGTTTTGGCTGCAAATGGTTTTTCTCCATCAAAAGGGAGATCTTTGACAGTATTTTGCATCTCCCATGGGAATGATGAGGAACTGAACCACAAGGCTTGGCACACAACTACAGCTGTAGCGGTGGAGCTGGAGGCCTTGTCAGCAGCATCCAGTGCAGCCTGTAGAGCCGTGCGCGAAATCATCTGTCCTTCAGAGACCAGAGATTTTAATTTGTCTCTTTTCCTCAGGAATGTCATTAGTAAATTCCATAAATTTGCCATAATTCTTGTGGTCATATTTGGAAAGTAATGTTGCATAATTCGCCACCCAAAATTGTAGCGTAGAAAAGTATACATTGCGCCCAAATAGATCCAGCCTCCTACTCTCCTTATCAGAAGAAGTGGACCAAAAGTGTTGTTTGCTCCTTCGACTGGCCGCTTCCACTACCAGCGAGTTGGGTGCTGGGCATGAAAAGAGAAACTCTGATCCCTTGGAGGAAACATATTTTCAGTCCACCCTCTTGCAGGTTGGGGGTATTGTGGCTGGAGTTTGCCACACAGTCTTGGCGGGTACATGATGGCCCCATTAATGGGAAAAGCTATAGCGGAGAAGGACGATGTCTGTAAGATATTGGTTAACTCATGCTGAGTTTCCAACACTTCCTCCAAAAGATCTTAAGCTCATTAGCCACTCTTTTGAACAGGTCCTGAAAGTGGGTAAAGTCATCTGCAGTGGTTGGTGGTGTAGGTATAATAGCCTCGTTCTGGTGAGGAAGTTGAATTATTATTAGTTGGTGAGGTGTCAGGAGCCATGTCCTCTTCCTGTTGAATCTTGAGCTCCTCTCATGTGTCCACCGCTACAGCCCCCAAAGGTGGAAGTGAGGGTCTGGTGTCTTCCCTACATGGATTGTGGTGCCTCCTATGGTGCCTTCTATAAAACCCCAAGGACTCCAGCATGGCCAGTGACTGAGGAAGGGCACGGGTGGTCCCATCCATAGGTGACCATACCAAGGTGGTACATCATGAGAACATGAGGACTGTGATCGTGATGGTCCAGCAGTAATCGGGGTCCTGATCAGGAAAGAATGGTGTGGGGAGAATACCCCTTCAATCCCATAATCGTCATCACTGGAGAACTGTGATGGTATCGGAGAGAGCGGACGATGTGGTACCATGGGCCTCAGTGAGCCATCAGTACCTAACAGAGGGGATTCTGGAGTTGGGGAGACCACCAAATCTTTATGATGCAGGAAACGGGATGGTGCAGAGAGCATCCATTCCAAGGAGCATGGTGCTGATTGGAACGGCGGCATGGTGCGCTGAGTCGGTGCCGAAGTAAATTGTGGTGGTGCTGTCACACTAGGAGCATTAGCCTGTGGCACGGAAATAGGAGCAATGGTCATTACGGTCTCCTTTGGCATTACTGACAGTGCCATGGTGGAGGCAGGCAACTTAGAGCCATTAGCCTCGTGGTTGGTGCCAGCAGTGCCTGGAGTGTTGTTTGTGCTGAGCCGCAGAGCGGATGGCACTGATGAGAGCGATTTGGTCAGCAGCCATTTTGCAGTGGTCTGCTCTCTGTGAGGTGAGGAAGCTGGCCACTTTTTCACCAGTTTTTTCTCCTTAGAGGATCTAGGCGGTGAAGAGACCTGTGACCTCTGACGAGATGATGATTCCTATCCAGGGTTGGAGGCTGGTCTGAGGGACTTTTCCATTAGGGTGAGTTTAAGCTGCTGGTCGCTGTCTTTTCTGGCCCTAGCTTTAAGTTTATTACAATGGACATATTTCTGGGGAATATGAGATTCCCCCAAGCAACGGACACATTGAGCATGTCCATCTGAGATAAGCATCGCCACTCTGCTCATCGTGCATCTTTTAAAACCTGGTGAATCAGGCATTTTCCTAACTACCACTAACTAAGCTACAGGATATAAAATAATTATTATTTAAACGGGACGAAAGGGTAACAACTGAAACTTAACTCGTCTAAACTAACCTTATTTACTAATTTAAACTACTATCTATTTGAAAAAAAACCCAAAGGTTTTCAAAGGGACTGTTGAGCTCCTTCTCAGGCCGGGGACAGTTGAGAAACTCAGGAGTCCAGGGTTGCGTGCGCTATTGAGGTGCCAACAGCGCACGTGCAACCCGTACAAGCACTGCTGCAAAACTCTCTGAGCAAAGGGGCAGAGACGCACCTTCACCTGGAGTGGAGCACCTACAGGGACATCTCTCGAAGAAAAAAGGTGGTTTGCAAATTAAAAAAAAGGAGGGGTGGGGGTGGGGGGCGGCTCGCATCATGGGAACTAGTACAGAATCCTTGCACGTCCCAAAACATCTGCTTAGAACCCCCTGGATGTCTGGGTGTGACAGGCATTGATGCAGAGGTAGAAAGGGGTGGCAGGCTACGCCTATAACCCATATTTCATTCTCTCTGCAGGTCCTGACAGGTAGCCAGTGCAGAGTACCACAGAGATTGTTGTGATCATAGGGTTTCCTGGAAGGGGATGGGGTGTAGAAGCCAAGGGACTTTAGGGTCACCCTTGAGTCCTTTAGGTCATGGAGCTTTGCCTCAGTCTGCTCTGAAAAGAGTTGAGAATCCCCCAAAGGGCAGGTCCTGAACAATCTGTTGGACCTCCTGTGGGAGCCTAGAGGACCATAACTAGGAACTCCTATGCATGGTCACTACAGAAGCCATGGACCCAACAAGGAGAACTCCTAACTAGCCTCTTGTGCAAACGAGCCTTTGAATTTCTGCATGGAGTCCCAAAAGTTGAAATCAGACCTGTCCACTGGGATCTGCTGGTTTACAGTGCTGAGTCGTAACCCCCTGGTAGACTAAACTTTCTTACCAAATAGGTCTAGCTTTTTTGAGTCCTCTGATTTTGAAATTGCACCCTATTGTTCTTGCCTTTCTCTCTCCCTCTGCAAGGGACCCCGGAAGGGTGATGGGTGTAGAGGAACTCATAGCGTTGGGCAGATACTTAGTATTTTTTTGAAGTGGAGGGAAGGGATGCAGGGGTCTATCACTGATTCTTAACTGGGTCCACAATGGCCTGATTGAGAGGCAGGGCCACTCTGGAAAGATCTGCAGCAGCTAGAATGTCAACCAGGCAGTGTGAGGACTCTTTTACTACCTCCATCTGAACACCCAGATTTAAGGTTACCGTCTAACAACTCTTGGTGAGCCTTACAATAACCTGGGGGAGCAACATGTCCCTTCCTGATACTGCCCTGTCCATAGAAGAGGAAGCCAGCATTGGCTGTGTGCTCTTCTTCATCTGCAGGGTCTCTTTGAGCTGGCTCTTGGAGTCCAGTATTGGAGTCCGAAACAGGTACCACACAGTGGGAAGGTGACACACCTTTCCAAGGCCACTGAATAAGAGCACCTGGAAGAAACACCCACAAATTCCAAAGGGGCCATTGTACCAGCACAGGCTCCCACTGGCCTCCTGACCAACCACTCGATGGTACTGCTGTGACTGGACCCATGGAGACATCTCGAGGAGTAGCGAGTAGCCGAGAGCTGGAAGAGTAGGACCCAATCTCTGACTTGCAAGAGGACGAGTCTTCTTCCACTGACCACAGAGGCCATTCCAGATAATGCCAGCGATCATTGCCATGGCAAAAATTGCATGTTTTCCCTTTGACATTACTGAATGGCAAACCATCTAGGACATGTGAGGTTGGCACAGTACCAAGTGTTGTAACAACACAGCTGGTTCCACCATGCCCACCAGCACCGACGATGACTTTTGTGATGCCAGTGAAATCGGTACTGACAACGAGAGGAGATCCCTGGCAGCCGCAAATGCCTCTGGTGTAGTTGGCACTGAGATAGTATCGGTACAGTGCGGTGCCACCGATATTGAATCCCCTTCTGGCTCCAGACTCGATGGTACCTGCGTAGGTGCCAGAGTCAATGGTGTCAGCTTCTGCCGTACCAAGGCAGACCAGTGATTGGATTTAGACCGCACTCTACTCTGATCCCCAGTGCCTGGCAGTCTTCGGTGTCCAGGATTGCTCCCTTTTGGCAGCCTGTTTCTTATGCCTTTTTCTAGGCACTGGGGATAATGATCAGTGCCGAGACTCTGGTATGGTAGGAGGAGCACTCCTTCCTTATGACAAGGCACTCAGTGCTGAGTCTGACCAGTCTGGCTCAGATGGAGGTCTCAGTGTCATCTCCATGAGCAGAAACTTTACCCTGGCCTCCTGATCCTTCTTTGTGCAAGGCTTAAAGTCCTTGCAGATTTGGCAATGATCCCCAATATAAGCTTCCCTCAGGGACTTCAGGCAGCTTCAGTGTGGGTCACTCAGGGGCATAGCCTTGTTGCAGGAAACACAGGGCATAAAGCCCAGTGACTAAGTCATCCCTCAGCACCAACGATCAGGTGAAAAACCAACGAACACCAAAAACTAGCTACTTAATTACTAACCACATTCACTAACTACTTACAATATATAGAGAAAAGTCCACGGAGACCTTGTGAACGCAAAAACAGCAATTCCAACGACCACCACGGATAGCAAGAAGGGGGTGCAACGTTAGTTGTGCACTTTACTGGTGCTAAAGGCACACAGCAGCACAGGGTGCTTGAGCCACCCCGACAGGTACCACTGATGGAAAAATTTCCAGTGACTGTGCACGGGACGCGTGTACACCAAGAGTGGAATGCACATGTGCAATCACTTGAAGAATTTTAGTGCTTAAGATGTTCATTGTAGTGTAGTATTCCACACAGTGCTTTTGCATCTCAATACAAACTAGCAACTTAAAAATAAGTACCAAGTTTTTCCACAGCAGAAAGCCAAAAACAGGGGCTCAGACAAACCTTCCTGAAATTTAAAATTTACTCTGATGCAGAAAGCAGATTAAGACTATTGCAACTAGCAAAACTGTTCAATTACCACAGCAAGCAAATAGCATCAGCCAGAGAAACTGAAACAGTGAGCATAATCCAAGGTCATAATCAATGTGATAAAGAAGCTGAAAATTACAGAAAGGAAGTCAGTGTTGAAGATACTGACTAAACACGCATTTTAAAAGATTGAAATATTTTCTTATGGTTGATAGTTCCTTTAATATGTTTGATACCTAAACTTCTATCGAAAATATATATGATCTACTTTTTAAAAAACATATGTGATGAGAATGACTCCAATAAAATCTCTTATTGTTTACCTGATCAAACTTTAAAAAATAAATTCATAAGAAATTTGTACAATTTTAATCCATGTTGTGAAATAAAATAATAGATTCACAGATATTATGAACTCAATTAGTTCTTATATGACAGGAAAGTTTTTTCTTTTAAAAACAACAAGATTAATTATTTAAAAACTAAACTGCACTGATGTAGTATTTATACTATAAACCAAAAACTAAGAAAATGTTTAAACTAACACTCATATCTACATTCCCTATTTTACAATAGGACTATGAGTATACAAATTCCATATACCATGATCAAAATGTTGAAACTTGGGTACCTAAGTTAGGCACCTACACCCACATATGAGGTACTAAGTACCTACCATTCCCAGACTTCAACAGGAGTTGAGGGTGTTCAACACCTCTGAAAAATTAGGCCACTTGAATCCATATTTAGTCACATAAATTGAGACCTACAGTTTCCAAAAGTGACTAGCAATTTTAGGGTGTCCAACTTGAGATGCCTTAAAGTGACCCAATTTTTATAAAGTGTGTGGAACCAACCCTCTGAAAATCAGGCCCTTTTAGAGATGTCAAGTTGGACACTTAAATGAAAGCATCCACAATCACTGCTCATTTTTGAAAATGTAAGTGAATGTGCTTAACTTTATGGAAATTGTGAAAATTTTGGCTGATATGGTGCTATATTATTCACACACAATTGGATGAGTTGAATATATATATATTGCACTAATGTACTACTAGACCTCAATAGTTGAGCCACTAGTTTCAGTATAAATAGGATCACAGACTGAATATATTAATTTTTTAATCGGTTTTGGTTTTCTCTCTGCTCAAATGCTAATTCTGAGTCTAGCAATTTGAAAATAGGGAAGCTGATTTTTCCCCAAAAAATAACTTGTGGGTACAAACAGAACTGTTCAAACACACAGCTTACCTTATCATGCATAGTCCAACCTACATATTTTAAATAGCTGTCATTAAGAAAGGCATCACTATACATTTTCATCCATATTCCGATCTCTTCAATACAGATAGCTCTTATTTCAGCTATTGCATCTCTGCAAGGGGGAAACAAAAAGGTAAAGGTGAAAGGTAAAGTATTTACAACAAACCCAAAAAAGTTTACAAAGCTACAAATTACAGAACAAGTACACTTACCGGTATCTATGCACAAAAACACCTTTAAATATTGCATTCATCATATTTTCTATTTCATCCTGATTTTCTTGAAGCTGAAAACAAATAGAGTACATAATCACCGAATGATTATCGTAAAATGTGAGTACTGTAAATGATTTTGGTACTAGAGGAAGTGCACCACATGCATATTTTTGTAGTTTATTATTCTATTTGAGTCTTACATGACAGATTCTACTAAAAAGAAAATTGATTCAAAATTGTTTTGACAGTTCAGGCTACTCTGCAGCGAATATCTGTAAGTGCCAGTTTACAGCATCATGCCTCAATATTTTAGACACTTTAAATATTACAGCATGTCAATAACTATAAAGTTGACAACTAGAAAAGAGGCCAAATGTTTTCCTCCCCTCTTACAAAGGCATTCTAACCTTTAGTAAATTCCTTTTGTCTAATCATTTTGTTTGGAGAAAACAGCAATTTAAATTAAATGTATTGTTTCTCCACATCTGGCGTTCATTGTTTTAACCCTCTCCCTATTGCTTCACTGGAGGAAAAAAGGGAAATTGAATGAGGGACCGCTGAAGAAATAAATTTCAAGGAAGAGTGGGATATTAGAAATGATGGAGGCAAAAAACAGTCCAGCTTCCACATATAGAGATAAAGTGGAAGAAAGCATAGACAAAACAGCAAAACACAAATGAAGGACCCAGTTAGCTGCGGAGCTTGGGTGAACAGAAGAGAAGAAATGTGCAGAGCTATAAAGGCAAGGACAAGGAGCTTAAATTTAGAGCAGAAGCTACAAAACACACAATCAGAAGGAAAACAGATGAATTAATCAAAGCTATAAAAGGCTGACAGAGAAAGTCTAAAAACCAAACATACATGGGGCAAAATAAGCCAGGGCAGTCTCAATTCTTACATCCTTTCCCTTTTGGAACCTGTGTGCTGTCTATTCAAGACCTAATCTTGTAAACACAAGTAGTCCCACTGAATTGAACAGGAGTATACATGCGTAATCTTCAAAGGGTCAGGGCCACAAATGGAAGCTCTTTGGAAGACAAACATGAGACCATCTTACTAGTAATATTTAATAGTATATTTCCATTGTTCAATCTAAAATAACTAAAATTAGTAAATAACTACATACAGGGTGAAAAGAAAAATTAAAACATTTTTCTGTTTTAATCACCTAGAACATTTTTAACATATGGGTGAGAAGATTGCCATTTTTAATGTTTAAAATGGCAATCATGAAAAGTGCTATGCCGACAGCAGTAAATTAGCAGAGTTTCCTATGTACAGAAAGGAAATGATAGAGACATCTTAAGTTAACAGCTTTACCTCAACTTTGACTTCAGACAGGACAACTTCTATGGACAAGAAAACAGTTCAAGGGACTTTCTGCTGAGATTGTTTTTTGTGATTGTGACAAGGGCATCTGTTTATTACATTGAGATAACCTACTTCTTTACCCTCAACTAAAAAGACCAGTCAGTGGATGGTAAATTTTGTTCATTACCTAGCTGAGCTCAATTTGAACTAAGAGATTAAATGTGATGTAACCCATGTATGTCTTCTGACCTTCTAGCTTTTATAACACAAGCATATTTAAGTGTTTAGCAAAATAATATTTGACCTTTTGTGCAATTTAAAGCAGCAGCAAAATGGCAAAAAAAAATTCCTTTGCAAAAACAGATTCATACAAGATTAATTGCTATAATTTCATCAAAATTCTCTCCTTCATCCCATCATGCACAGCAATTAGAAATATTTAACAATTGCTCTAACCTCCTTCCTCTTCTGTAGCAAAAGTTCCAGCCTATCATTAGCTCGTTTTCCAATTATTTTATTTCGCTCTGCTTCATATTGCCGTTGTGTATTGTCCATGTTAATGCTAAGATTTAATGCAACATTCACTAAAGCAGTCATCAGCTTCATAGCTACAAAAAAAGTAAAAAGTCAGAACTGATTTTAAAAGTTACCTTTGTAACAAAGATGAAAACAAATGAGTTATATTAAATATTAAAGTAAAATACTCCAGTACCGCTTGTAAATACAATTGCTGCATATATTAAAGCGTTGTGAATATCTTCACTACATCTGTTTTAAACTTCAAGACATCCATAAAAATTGCAGACTTATTTAAATAAAAGCATAATTTTGCTGATAACTAACGTAGAAAAATAAAAAATTACTCGATCTGTATTATTTATTCAAATTGGTTAGCAACACAAGTAATGCATAAAAAGCTCAGATAAGACAAACTTGTGGAAAAAATGCCCTCACATTTTTACTCAATAATTAGCTGTTTTATTTTATTCTATTTACTTTTTCATACTAAGTCCATCATTGTGATCTCTGAACTGCAACATATACACTTATGTAACAGAGCCTTATTTCATTTAGCCGATCATATATAAATGTTAAAATGTGTTGCCTCGGAAACATTAAATTAAGAGGACTCCACCATTAAATTAGTTAATACCGTCCACTGCTCAATCACTCAACCTCCAAAAAACAAGTTAGAATTTCTCTATCAAAAGGAAGTCACAGAAAGTTAGGACTATGATTTTCTCATGGAGGTCACAGAAATCATGAATATGAATAAAATCTGTGCAATATTGGAAATGGCTGTAAAAACACATTTGATTAGGCCCCAAACTGAGTGGCGTTGTGACCCCATGCACTAGGTCAGAATGCCACTCAGATTTGGACCATCCGCCGCTCCACAGTTTGAGACAGAAGGATAGATGGGCCAAAACTCAGTGGTGCTCCAACCCCGTGCACAAGGTCACAGACCCCTGCAGGGAGAATGTGGAGAGGGCTCCCTCTCCAACCCCTGCTCCTGGGCCTTACCCCATTATATGCTCGTATATGTTGAGGTAGCAAGAACTACATTATTTGGTGACCCTTCTGTGACTTATCCTTCTCCCCCACCCCCCCCCTTCTGCCGTGAAATTCATTAAAAATTTCTGTGCCAAAATCAGAGTCGTTACTGTACTGGGTTTTTCTCATCCCCACAATCACAGTGTCTTTAAAAAATAAAGCTTTCTTTTAGGATTCTTGTATTTTATTTACAGAAATAGCATAACAGCATTAGCTAACGAGAAACCAAATACTTGACCAAAATGCAGTATATAATTTAAAAATGAAATTTGTCTTTGGTAAACTATTCTCCATTTAGCAGAAAATAACCAAGTATGTCTAGTCACTAAACCAGAAATGATTATCAATATATTTAGCCCCACTATAACTTTTGTAATAATGTCAGGGCCAAAACACACAAAGGTCGGGGATGAAATGGTATATTACAAGTAAACACTGCAGGAAGGGGAGTAAGAATGTTTGAGTAGATATCACTGAAGGAGGGTGTGACAGGGTGCTGGGAAGAATTGCTGACAGCCTTCTGTCACGCCAGCTCCCATTAAGGGAAGTAAATTGGAGCTGGCTAGAGGAAACCTGTGCCTAATTGGTGAATGGGAGACACCAAAAGACTGGGGCTATATAAAAGGCTGGGAGGAAGGAAGCTGGGGGAGAGGAGGAGCAAGGGAGTAGAAGCAGAGTGACAGCTCTTCCCTCCTGGGTGCAGACACTAGAACCCAAGCTGGGTATGCTGAAAAGGTGGTGGGAGCACAACCTGTCAATAAATGGCACCAGTGGTTACTGAACTCCAGGATCTCTGAGTGACTTTGTCAGCACAGCACGGGCAGAAGGCCCTGCAACACCCCGCTACAGAGGGCAATAGGTTGAGGAACTTTAGCACAAAGAGGTGCGGAAGAACTTTGAGGTCTGAATAACGTGGCATTCTGTGACCTTTAAGGAATGGAGAAATCCCATGAGGTTGCAGCTATTTTTAGATGTTAGAATCACTTCAGACCAACTAAACCATGATTGTTGGCTATTCCTACTTCAAACTGAGTGCATGTATCAATAATACAGATCCTACTACTTACTTTACAAAAGTAGTTCCACTGACATGTATGCAGCTACTAATATGGAGTAAGGGCTACAGAATCAGGGCCATAATTTAAAATGATCACTTTACTCTATTTAAAATCAGTGGCTTTCAACCTGTGGTCCGTGGACTCCTCGGGGTCCACAAACTATGTCTAAAGGATCTGTGAAAGGTTGCTGTTACCACAGAACAGTGGTCTTCAACCTGTGGTTCGCAGACTATGTTTAAGATTTCCAAAGGAGTCCACACTCACCGCTCAAATTTTTTTAGGGGTCCGAAAATGAAAAAAAGGTTGAAAACCACTGATCTAAATTAACATACAAATGGGATAATTCCTGCAGCATTTATTCAGACCCTACACCCATTTACTTCAGTGGGAGTATTACTTAAAGAGTGCAAGATTAGACTCCAAGTAACTGAATTTACATCAATGATAGAGTATAATACAAGTAAAAAGAAAAGGAGTAATTGTGGCACCTTAGAGACTAACAAAAATTTATCTGAGCATAAGCTTTCGTGAGCTACAGCTCACTTCATCGGATGTCTCTAAGGTGCCATAAGTACTCCTTTTTTTTTTACGGATACAGACTAACATGGCTGCTACTCTGAAACCAATACAAGTAAAGTAACTGCAAAAGGACGTGACAGGATGTGACAATGTCTTCTCTGGACAGTAATACAGGTTTATGTTTTTGCTTCTTTATCATAAATACTTTGACAGTGTCTCAGCAGCAATCTGACAGCAGGAGCCAATGGGCTATGTCATGGTGTTCTATTCCACTTACCATATGCCTTGAATATACAAGTGACTGAATAACCAAATAAAGTAGATTGTGACGTTTACCTCCAAATAAGAACTAGTTAGTTTAACTTCCAAAAGTTCCCATCAGCAACTTGGTCAAAAATAGAGTCCAAACTCGTCCCTGGGATTTGGTTTTAATGAGATCAAATTTACCACCATCACAATATAAAATTCATCTTAAACCTCCTCAGATTTGGCCACTTCTAGCTGCCCTCTTTTTAGAAAGCCTCTCCCACTTGCCTGCGATCTGCATGGTGTAAGACGCCACCTTCATTTAAGCCATCGTAACTCAATTAACCCTTTCTCAGAAGTATCAGGTTGTTTTATTCAAAACACTAACAGACTGTTACACTGTCTTCACAAGGGACAGATTTTAATTTAATAAATATATTCAAAAAACATGCCAAAGGAAGTATGGATTATTTCACAAGAATATTTAAAATGTTTTATCAGTGGCTGATTTATGGTTAAAAATTCTTTAAACTTTTAAATGAAAACAATGCATTCATAGACTGATGTTATGATAGGACTTCAATTAAAGCACAGTAGCTTTTTCTGCAAGTAAAAACAGTGAGAAGACAAGGATATTCAATTTTAAAAGCTATATTCTGATAGTGGGAGATGTTTAGGGTCGTAACAAAACATTTTTACTCGCCAAGGATAAAGGAGAACATTGTTAGCATTTTAAAAGATACAAAATCTGTAAGGTTAACTTTAAAATACTTCATTTTTATTTATTAGTTCCGTTTATCCATTGATATAAAGCAACAAATGCTGTAAGTAATATAGATAATCAGAGCAGCAAGAGAATTCTTTCCAGGGAACATTTTAATACTAAAAATTACTTTAAAAAATTATAAAAACTAGAACTAAAAAAAACTGATCCAGAATACAAAACTAAATAATTAAATAGAAAATGAAATGACTAAACCCAATGCAACAAAATATTCCTGAATACCGAGCTGAATACCGAATATTCAAAAAGTTTTACAAAAACAGTCTCTTCTCCAATAACACTGAAAACTGAAAAGAAAATGTATACAGAAGCTGAGTAAATAAAAAGATGCTGACCTGCCAGCGTGCTAGTGTGTCGAAATGCTCTGACTTGTGAGTCCGATAGTCCTGTAAGTAGTGAAATGACTGTATCCATCATATATTCGTCATATATGATACTATATTGACACTGTCGGACCAATACTCCAATGAACTCACAAAAACTGGATTTGAACTTCTTCCATTGAGGACCAGCCATGGTAAGTGGATAATCTCCACTATCCTACAAAAACAAAAATATCTTCAAACATTAGCCACCATTATAACTATAAAAAAATTACGTATTTTTATATTGTTGATTAGAATATAACAGTATAGAATACAGATAAATTGAAGGATTAAAAAAAGGTTTGTTCAACCAGACAGAGCCTGGTTCTCTGCCGGCGTAAACGGGTACAACTCACTATTTGGCCCAAAAACTTACATTTACTTGTCAATTCAATTTTGCTATGCACAGAGCAAGCATTCATCTAGTGGAATTTATCGACATTCCTTGCACAAAAATAAATATATTGAGCTAACGTTCCACTGACCATTTTTTTTCATAAAAAACTAAAATAAAACCCCCCAGACAACAAAAATAGTTAGTATAACCAGAGCTAGATTAACAGAAGGGCCATGTAATCACAGAGTTATACACCAAGCTCATGAGCCAAGGAACTATTAGAACATTACAAAACCAGTAACTGTAAAATGCTAAACTATTACCCCTCAAAAATAACTAGTATCTACTTTATTTCTGCCTCTAAAAAAAAAATCTAAAAGTGAAGGGAGAAGGGAGAGACCAGTGTGCATATGTAAAAGATAAAACAAGTAAAACTGGTAAGTGATTTACTTTTTCTTTCATTAATTGCTTCTGCAGATCCCCATTTCAAGAGACTAACTAGCAGCAGCATATTTCCTAAGGAAAGTTAAAGTGTACTTAATTAAAAAGTGATTAAACCACTGTCCTGAAACAACTTCCAGACTTAACTCCAAGCACCAGAGAGCATTGCTTTGTGATCGTATAACCCCAGGTATCAGTGTGATAGATTTTATGAAGATATGCTCCTTAAACGGTAGCTAATGATTATCTAAGATATTTTCCCAATCTCTATGGTAATATAATTCCAATCTGGTCGTAACAGACTTGGACACAATGTATAATCCAATTAGACAAGGTACTCACCCTGTGCAGCAACGTCTATATAGTGCTGTGTGGTCCAAATGCCCTCAGTTCCTTCTCTACTGCAGAGTCAATGTATGAACTCCGAAGCAGAGGGGAGGAGGGTGGGTAATGGAGCACCCATAAGAACAAACATCTCAAAGAACCTCAGTTACTGTACAGGGTGAGTAGCCTTCTCTTCTTCGAGTAGTGCTCCTAGAGATACTCCACAGTAGGTCACTGTAGAGCAGTACCCCTAGTTGGAAGGTTAGGGTTTCGGAGTGATTGCTACTCAGGAGGATAGGACTGTATGTCTTGGTAGTGCATCTGATGCTGTGTCACGGGTGATTGTGTAAAGATGACTGAAGGTGTCCATGGACACCCAAGTGGCTGCCTTCACAACTGGCAGTAATCGGCATGTTATTCAGAAAAACTATCAATGTGGAGAGCGATTGAGTGGAGTGAATGCGAGCACGAGATGCGGGCTGAAGATTGTGGTGTTGGTAGCAGAGGTAGATGCACTCAAGATCCATTTAGAAAGACATTGTTTGAATATGGCCAAACCCTTTGATCTTTCGGCAATTTAGAGGAATAAAAGTGGTGAATGAACGATTTGGTTCTGTCAAGGTAGAAGGCTAGTGCCTGTCTGACATCTAAGGTACGTAGCGAGGCTTTGTGCTGGTTGCCACGTGGCTTGGAAAAGAAAGAAGGAAAGTTTAGATAGTTGGTTTAGATGGAAAGAGGACAGTACTGTGTGTAAGAATTTTGAGTGAGGACGTAATGTGACCTAATCTACATAGAAGCTTGGAGTATGGCGGGGGGGATACCATGAGGGAACCTATGTCTTCTACGTAGGTCAGGCGGATGTAATCGCCACAAGAATTGCAATTTTCATGGATAGGAGCATGTAGGAGTAGCTTGCCTGTGGTTCAAACAGGGGCTGGTGATACAGCGTAGAATGAGTCTGAGATCCCACGGTGGGGTGGGGTCTCCTACTTCAGTGTAAAGGTTTTGGATTCCTTTAAGGAATCTTTTTGTCATTGGGTGGCTAAATACCATCTGACCCTCTATCTGGGAGTGGAATGCAGTAATGGCGGCCAGAACAGAGATTGTGAATAGCCCCGATCTCTTGAGTTCCAGGATGTAATCCAGAATGATTACAGTGGTAAAGGAGTGGTAATTGATAGGATATTTTTGTACCTTTTCCAATTCCATAGGTACATATATCGATTGGTTGGGCATCTGTTATTTAAAAGAATTTCTTTTACTCCTTCCGAACAGGTTTTCTCTGGATCCTGGAACCATGAAGGAGCCAACCCTTCGGATGGAGAAGTTCTAGATTCGGATGGAAAACCTGGCTTGTCTCCTGGGAGAGGTGGTGTGGAGTCGACTGCATGGTGATTGATGGACAGACCACCATGCACAAGAGGTAAAGATATACCTGTTGTGGCCATGTGGGGGCTATGAGGATGACCCTGGCTCGTTCCACTTGTATCTTGTGGAGCACTCTGAATAGTAGGGGAAAGGGCTGGAAAGTGTAGAGATGGGGTGCATCCACGTAATGAGGAAGGTGACCCCAACAATTGGTGACCTAGACTTGCCCTTGAGCAAAATTGTGGGCATTTACCATTTTGGGGAGTGGTGAACAGATCTATGTTCAGGAATCCCCCAGCAATTGAATATATGTTGTAGGGTTCTTGTGAGAATCTCCTGCTCAGTGAGTCTACTGTGGTGCTTAGATGTCCAGGTAGATACATGGCAGAGATGTTGATGCCACGTTGCATACAGCAATTCCGCAATTTCAGAGCTTCAGTACCCTATAGGGATTGGAACTTCGCTCACCCATCTGCTGATGTAAAACATGCAGGCAATGTTGTTTGCCATTACTTTTAGGGTCCTTTGTCTGATTATTGGTAGAAAATGTCGGCGCGCATTGTGGACTGCATTTAATTCTAGGAGGTTGATGAGCAACATGGATTCTGAGGAGGATCACTTGCCTGTACCATGTGAATCTATAGATGTGCTCCCCAACCAAGTAATGAGGCGTCGGTCGTCAGTATCAAGGACAGAGGTAGTTAGAGGAAGGGGAGACATGCCGACATTTGAGGGTTGCATCATCAGTCTAATGAGTCCTTGATCTTGATTGTTATCAAGAACAGTTTGTTTAGGCTGTGTCGGTGAGGTATGTACCCATCCCTGCAGCCAGCTCAAATGTAATCTGGGGCATTTCCCAACGAATGCCACAGCCATATCACCGAGTAGCTGGAGACAAGTCCTGGTGGAGATCCATGGGCTGGTTCTCAAAGTGGAGATGTCACTGCCTATTGCAGAAAATCTGTGACCTGGGAGAAAGGCTCTGGCCTTCATAGCAGTGGCTCTCAACCTTTTTGGATTATTGTACAGCTTTCAGGAGTTAGTTTGGTCTTGCGTACCCTCAAGTTACAACTCATTTAAAAACTAGTTGCTTACAAAATCAAACATAAAAATACAAAAGTGTCACAGCACACTATTACTGAAAAACTGCTTACTTTCTCATTTTTACTATATACTTATAAAATCAATTGGATTACATTTCAGTGTATAGCAAACAGAGCAGTATAAACCAGTCATTGTCTTTATGAAATTTTAGTTTGTACTGACTTCGCTAGTGCTTTTTAGCATAGCCTGTTGTAAAACTAGGCAAATAGTTGATGTACTCCTAGAAGATCTCTGCATACCCCCAGGGATACATGTACCCCTTGTTGAGAATCATTGCTTTATAACATCCATTTGTGCCCCCCAATAAATTCCTGATGCTATACTGGCATCAGTATCAATTTTTGTATGTTTATCTGGAGGCCGAGGGCTGAGAAAAAGTCCATCGTTTTTCTTATGGCTTCAATCATTGAGGAGGTAGTTGTCTAGGTATGAGAATATTGCAATCCCTTGTTTGCACAGGTGTGCCGCCACCACTGAGAGGACCTTAGAAAATACCCTAGGTGCTGCAGAGAGGTCAAAGGTAGTACCTATTATCGATAACGGTCAGACTACAGAACAAATCTGAGGACCTGCCTGTGGGAGTGTATATGGCGATATGGAAGTATGCATCTTGGAAGTTGAGGGCCGAGAACCAGCTCCCCTATGCTAGTGCTGACAGTGTGACCATCTTGAAGCGTTGTAGTTTGACCAACTTGTTGAGGTTCCTTGAGTCTAGGATAGGTCTACACCCGACAGATTTCTTCTAGATCAGAAAACAGTGGGAATAAAATCTTTTCCCTCTCTGTTGGAATAAGATCAGTTCTATGGCTTCCAGTCACAGTGGTTTATTTCTTCTCGAAGGTGGTGTTCGTGAGAAGGGTCCATGAAGAAGGAGAGGGAGAGAGGAACAGAGCAGAATACCCCTTGCTGGCAATTTCCAAGACCCACTCGTTGGAGGTGATTTGTCGCCACGATGGGTAGAACAGGGTCAAACGGTCACCAAACTCATGGATTACTGGAGATGATTGCAGCAAATGGAGCAGAGAGAGGCATCTCGGGGCCTCAACCAAATGTTCAAAATTGTTGTTGGGAGGTGGATGGGTGGGGCATAGTCGCTTGTGCCTATGACCGTCTGCACTTGGGAGGTGGTCTCTGTCGCCTGCATTGTGTATCATAATGCTGTTGAGGGATGAAATGTGGAGGTCAAGATCTTGAGGCAGGTTGATATCTACCCTGTCTTCCCTGCAGCGCTGGTGTAGAGGTATAAAGGATGTAGAGACTCATCAGTGTGCACAGCAAGGAGTTTAGATCCTTCGAAGGGTAGAACTTCCACAGTGCTGTGCACCTCCCTGAGGAATCCTGAGAGATGGAGCCATGAGGCTCATTTCATCACCACAAATGTTGCAATGGAGCAGGTCGCAGTGTCCTCAGCATCCAGAAAGGCTTATAGCATTGTACAGGCCAGAAATTGTCCTTCTGCCACCAGTGCTCAGAACTGTTCTGTTTTTTCTTCTGGGAGATGTTGACTGAACTTACGATACTTGGAATCGTTCACATGGTTATATTTGGCTAGGAGACCCTCATAATTAGTCATTTGGAACTGGAGGGTGGCTAAAGAATATACTTTGTGACCGAAGAGGTCTAGCCTCTTCCGGTCCCCGTCAAAAAGGGCTGTTCTGGAATGCATTGTCATCCTTTCTCCTGCACTGCATTGACTACGAGGGAGTTCAGAATAGGGCGAGAAAATAGGAATTCCATGTCCTTAGCGTGGACATAGTACTTCTTGTCTGCTCATTAGCAGATAGGTGATATTGATGCTGGGGTCTGCTAGATCACCTTGACTGGGTCCAACAAGGCCATGTTGATTGGGAGTGCAATCTTGGGAGTGCAATCTTTGCTGATTTTACTCAAGGAAATTATGCACCAAAACCTAAAAAATTCGCTCAAGAATTCCCCAGAATTCCCTCAACAGTACCCCCAGAATCAACACCACCACTAACTTGTTATGCAACAGAAACATCCAAAACACCAGTAATATATCTGCATGTAACCAAGGAATGAAGGCTCTGGAGAAAACTCCTCTGGAGCTGACCTCATGGTTCCAGTGTGGAAATAGCATGGGCTTTTCACAGAAAACAGAATGGAATCATCTGTTATCTCTCCATCAAAAGCCTTAGGATATTAGCAGCTGGCGAAGAGATATTAGAGGTAATATGATATTTGTACTCTTGGTAAGTAGAATGCAGGGCTTGCTCAAGGGACATACACACGTGCCCCCAAATGTTTACAATGGTTCCACAGCTACACTGCCAGGTGTGCTATTCCTATAGCCTGGCTATACAGAGCCAACATCATGAAGAATGCTGTTTAGTTGGGTTAATGGGTGGTTGTCTGAAAGATTTTTAGCCATCCTACAACACTTGTTTCTCAAAGTTACAATCTAATCAATCAAGTCAGTGATTACTTATTTTGATTTCTTAGCAATGAACGTCTCAGACTAACACCACACTTTTTCCTCTTAAAATTATATAAAAAGAGGAAGGCAAAATAATTTTATCAATACTTGTTGAATGACTGAACGGCATTTAAACTTACTTAAAAAAATCCCTTTAGATCTTAGGAAGTCCTACTGATCAACTCCACTCCATTCTGATATTGCAAAAGGTATCATTCTATGATGCAACAACTAATAAGTCTGCTGAAACATGTACCCAACTTACAAAGCTCAAGTCAGTCGTGTGTGTGGATGTTGCAAAGACAAAAAGGTGCAAGATAATAAAAATAAAATAAAAAGATAAAATAAGAATTTTTTTTGAAAAGTTTATCACATGCAAGACGAAGACAGACCTTAAGAACTAATTCCACATTTCAGTAGACTGCTTTCATAACTATGTCATCACAGAATAATGCTGAACAGAGGAAGATAACAGAATACAGTGGGAATTAAACAAGATTTTTAAAACTGGACGTAACTAGTTTTGTACAGAAAACTTTCACTGTATTAATTTGGGGTGTATTATTTATCACAAACAAGTTTTCAGTTTTTGCTTTGCATTTGCCTCCAGGCTGCAACAAACCAACAAAATGACATCAAGTCTCGTCAGGTATTACTGCCTTCATTATGAATTTCCTTGATTCAGTTACGAACTAAACACTATTATAAGTAAAGCTTCTGTGCATTAATATTATAGGTACTGGAAGTCTGCACTGTTAAATAGTCACATAAAACCCATTTTATCATTTGATTGTGTGTGAAAGATCAACCTTCTTTCTAACAGAATTTATAATCATGCTGAAATGAAAACTGGGAGTAGCTTTTAAGTTCCTAGTTTACCCTTTAAAAGATTTAGTGAACATTTCAAGTAATCAGTATATCCTAAATTATGAACCTGCTACACTGGGTTTAACTATGCCACCAATGGCGAAAATAATTACCAAGCACATGGAATAGATTGCTTATGTCCAGAATAGAGCAGCAGTACTTGGACCTGTCTGAGATAGTAGCAAAAGGAAGACGTAGACACCAATTATACAAATGCAAAAAAATGTGGATTCTGTTTCCTGATACATTTGGATAAAGAATGCTAAAATAACCCAATAATGCCAGACTTCCATTCCACCTGATCTCTCTTTTTTTCCTCCCTCTTCCTGCCTCTCCCCCGTCCCCTTTTCTGCCTATTTGTGTGGGCGTTCTTTTATTGTTACCCCTACCCTAACATGTTATATCTATACAGTGCAGTTGTAGCCATGTTGGTCCTGGGATATTAAAGAGATAAGGTGCGTGAGGGTAGTATCTTCCTCAGACCAACTTCTGCTGGTGAGAGAGACAAGCTTTTGAGCCACACAGAGCTCTTCTTGAGGTCTGGGAAAGGTATGCCAAGCATCACAGCAAAACACAAGGTGCACCAGATTGTATAGCGTTAAGTAGTTAGCACATATTGTAAGGGACCATTCAAGGCACAGTGGACCACTAACACCTCTGCAATCATAGGGCAAAAAGAGGGTTAGTGCGTTACAGATTGTTGTAATAAGCATGAATCCAGTGTCTCTGTTCAGTCCATTATTTTTAATGTCTAGCAAAGTTATGAATATAAGTTCCCAGGCTTGTCTTTTGAAAGTGTTGGGCAGGTTCCCTTTGAGGATGAAGACAGATAGGTCAGAAAGAGAGTGATCACTTTGTGAAAGATGTTCACCCACAGGTGATGTGGTGTTTTTGTCTTTTATCATTTACTTGTGAGTTCATTCAAGAGTATGCATCAATGAACTGAGCTGAAGCTCACGAAAGCTTATGCTCTAATAAATTTGTTAGTCTCTAAGGTGCCACAAGTACTCCTTTTCTCTTTATTCGAGAGTGTAGTGATTATGGTTTCACCACATAGTTATTATTGAAGCACTTAATGCATTAAATGAGGTACACCACATGCGATAGGTATGTGTAGGATAGATGGCTCTTGAGAGATGTTGTGGGGGATGTTGATAGCAATGGAGATACATCTGCAGGTTTTGCATCTGTTGTTCTGGCAGGGTCTGGTGCCACTTTGAGTTGGTGTCCTGGTCTGTGGGGAGCTTGCCTTTGATGAGCAGCTCGGAGAGGTTGGGTAGTTGTTTGAAAGCTAGAAGCTGGGGTTCATCAGAAACAAGCTCCCCACAGACAACATTCCCTTACATGTGCTAACTACTTATGCTAAACAATCTGTTCCACCTTGCACTTTGCTGTGATGCTAGAAGTACCTATCCCAGACCTGAAGAAGAGCTCCGTGCAGCTCAAAAGCTTGGCTCTCTCACCAACAGAAGTTGGCCCAATAAAAGACATTACTTCACCCACCTTGTCTCTCTAATATTATAACTATGTCATATTGTCTGATTTTGCAGTTTTGACAAGTTGTGTAATTACATAATTTTATGGACAGCCTGTGAAATGTGCAGTATTTGGTGATATACATAAGCTGTAAATCATTTACAAATAAAAAATTAATTTAAAAAGTAACCTGGAAGCAGATGAAGTTGGACGTTCCCTTTAAAAACTGTTGATGCTATTGAAAAAGCTTTCTTTTTAAAATGATATCAGGCTCAGCCACTCCTTTCACTAACTCTCTTCTTATGCTGACACTTTAAAATATTCAGTTTTTTAAAAATGGGAACTGCAATCAAATATCCTGCTAACTTTCTTTTTAAAAAAATTTTTAAATTTCTCATACTCAGACTGAATTCAAATGTAACTTAAAAATCCACATCACTGTATGCAATAAAACTCTCCATTTGATTTCATGATGAAATGATGCATTATTTGAGATTTTTAGTCATGGGATGAGTTACTAACTGGTTATAAAGTCTTGTCAAATATGGTAATTTTTCTAATGTCAACTTTTTCCCCATGTTATTAATATATTTTATAGTTTAGAAATTTATTACTGGGAGCATTATCATCCAGCTATCTAAATAAGTGAATTTCAAAATCATTAGATTGTAGGAAATTCTCAGAACTCGTTTGCGTTAAAACAGTTACCTCATCAAATTCTTCAGTCATTTTTCGGATTATTTCAGAATTCTGCATATGTCGAAACATCTCTGCTGTAACAACTCCTACAATTCAGACATTAGATTATTAATACTGTAGATATAAAAGAGGCATAACAGATTAGCTAGCATCTGAAAAAAGTTAAACAGACAACTGTCAATTTATAGACTTTTAACATCTGAAGTTTTTCATATAAAATACAATTATACAGAAAGACAAATATATGATTTAATCAAACATATTCATTGTCTGTACATTTTGGAGCACTTCTAATGTATCTATTGATGTTAAACAGCAGAAGCACCCGCATATATTTTGGGGAACATTATATATACAAATTTAATTTATAAGATTTATACATTCCCCTTCAAATTGTAAAAAATTTTAGGAGTACATCAAGTTTTTAGTCTAAAAACATGGATTGGCTGGCTCCCATTTCTAGAAGTACAGACGCAATTATTATTGAGAAATTCAGTTTGATACATTTGAATACAATCATTTTACAAAGTTACATAATATTCTGCAAAACAAAGCAAATGAGAGATAATCACTAAGGATAAGATATTTTAAGGTGACAAGTTCAACTCAAAATGAAACAAGGGGTATTTGAATGAGGAATAACATGACATCTTATATCTTTCTTTTCATCTACCCTCCCTCCCTCCAAAAACCCAAAGGCAAAAATAAACCAAAAATCAAACTTTAAAGGCTGGAAATTTATAATTCAAATTTTAAGGCAGGAAGGACTAGAACTACTGTAGAGATAGGTTGCTCAGAGTTCTGAATGAGAGGAATCACTGCATCTTTAGGATTCTCTCCAGCCAACTAAGACACAGCAATGACAAGGTCAAGAATGAACCAATCTCCACAATCCTCACCCGGAGGTCTGATGTGGTGTGATGCCTTTGGTGACAAAGGGTATGTTTATGTTTTATGCTATAAAATGAATTATATCAGTGTAGTTATTCCCTTTTCTGTACAGAATAGCTATATTGATATAAAGTACTTTTATACTGGCATACCTGCACCCAGTCTAGGAGGATTCTACAGTTTTAACTATACCAGTATAATTAATGCAGTACAACTGCCGAGTATAGACTAGCCCTCAGAGTGAGAAGGCACTCACTACACTATCAGCATAATAGCAAAGACTACTGAAGAGAGATTTGGCAGGCAATTATCTAAAACAAAGTGGATTTAGGATAGCTAGGGAAGTATTTTAACTTAACATGTTTCCAAAATATACATCTTACCTTTGCAGCCTGAACACTGAATAAAGAAGTTGATGAGGTCAAGAAGCGCTATATCTCTGTCATGTTTGTATGACTCTATCCAGTCATCCACTACAGACTGGGTCATGGGGGAAGGCAGGGGGAAGAGATAGAGAGAAAAAACAAAAACTCTTTATTAGTTTTTAACAAATTGATGAGGAAGTGAACTGTATTTCTCAACTCTTCACAGGAACACACAAATGGAGATTTTCTTCTCCCATTAGCAAAATGGGAGCCTTGAAATTTACTGACTGATACCAAGTAAAAGTTTTGAATCATCCTTTACTATTACAATACTTTCCTTCAAGAAATGGATGTCTGCTTTACTCTGTAAATATATACAAGCACAAAACTGACCATTAAGTGTGTGCAACTGACCAAAAAGCATATAAATATTGTGCTTCCTCCAGCTGACAGAATTTAGTGCAAAGGCCCTGCAATCCTATTAGTAAGGGGAAGTAGAGAAGTGCCTGATCAAAAAAATTAATGAGCCTCAAATTTCCTGGCGAGAATCCAATCCAGCTCCTGCTCATGTGATACAGATCTGCAATAGATAACTTCTGTTGCACTAATTTGTGGCAGAAATTGACAGACCTTTAGTGATAGCAACTTTACTCAATATCAGGAATTTTATTCTTGCCCATTTTAAGAAGAAATCCCATGTTACCCTTAGTTATTAAATGGTCACAAAATCCTTCCTGTTAAATGTTTGCTAAAAAGCTAAAGTAAGGAGGATTTAAGCTAAATACTGGTCACCCCTACATACTTTATATTGCAGCTTTATTGTTATTATGTGCCATTGATAACTATAATCATGACCTATATCTGACTATTTAGTCATTCAAGCTACTTAAAGGGATAAGTTAAAAATCATATGTAAACAAATGAAAACATCCTATATTTGAGAAATTATATTGTTAAAAGTCTTTTCATTTTATGTCAGTATTTACACATTAGTTTTCATTTCTCAATTAAAACGAATTCAATAGGTCAGCTTCACATTTAGGTTCTTAGTGATGCAAAACTTGGGTTTCAAACACCGTAGGGGAATATTTGTTTAAAGAGCTTGCCTTTAAAATTTGTTTAAAAATTGGGGGAAAACCTGTGGTGGGTTTAATTTTTATAAATACTTGTTTTTACTAAATTTTCAGCCAAATTTAAAGTTGAGCATCCCTTTAAGCCCTAAAGAGACTCAGATCTTACCTGCATAGCACTCTTGCCCATTTTAACAACCTCAAATAGCATCATGTTTTCCACACCATTCTGTTGGTGATGTCCATTCATCCGGTTTGGACCAGCAGGTTTCCCTCCTCCGTTTGCACCTTTCCCCTTTTCTCCTGGGCCTTTTTTCCCTTTTTTACAGGTCTGCAATCAAATCAAAAGCAACTTTCAAATCACTACAAATGTAAGAACATAAGAACGGTCAGATGGGTCAGACCAGTATCCTGTCTTTTGACAGTGGCCAATGCCAGGTGCTTCAGAGGGAATGAACAGAACAGTTAATCATCAAGTCATCCATCCCCAATCACCCATTCCCAGCTTCTGGCAAATAGAGACAAGGAACACCATCTCTGCCCATCCTGCACTGATGGACCTATCCTCCAGGAACTTATCTAGTTCTTTTCTGAACCCTGTTATAGTCTTGGCTTTCACAACATTCTCTGGCAAAGAGTTTCACAGGTTGACTATGTGTTGTGTGAATAAAAACTTCTTTTTGTTTTAAACCTGCTGCCTATTAACTTCATTTGGTGACCCCTAGTTTTTATGTTATGCAAAGGAGTAAATAACACTTCCTTATTTACTTTCTCCACACCATTCGTGATTTTACAGACCTTGATCATATCCCCCCTTAGTAGTCTCTTTTCCAAGCTGAAAAGTCTCACTTTTTAATCTCTCCTCATATGGAAGCTGTTCCATACTCCTAAATCATTTTTGTTGCCCTTTTCTGTACCTTCTCTAATTCCAACAGATCTTTTTTGAGATGGGGTGACTAGATCTGCACACAGTATTCAAGATGTGGCCGTACCATGGATTTATATAGAGAAAATAGGCTATTTTCTCTCTATTATTTATCCCTTTCTTAATGATTCCCAACATTAGCAGCCTTTTTGACTGCCGCTTCACATTGAATAGATGTTTTCAGAGAACTACCCACAATGACCCCAAGATCTCTTTCTTGAGTGGTAACAGTTAATTTAGACCCCATCACAGAATATGTATAGTTGGTGTTATGTTTTCCAACAGTCATTACTTTGCATTTATCAACACTGAATTTCATCCACCATTTTGTTTCCCTGTCACCCACTTATGAGATCCCTTTGTAAGTCCAAAGGGGACTGCGAAGAATTAACTATCTTGAGTAGCTTTGTAATCAAAGTTATCAAAATTTTAACTAGAATTACTATCAATACAATTACAACAATATTCAGGGTTTGCGCATCTAAAAAAAAGTTACTCACCTTGTACAATAATGATGGTTCTTCAACACTGTGTACCTATGGGTGCTCCACTCTAGGTGATTCCCGAGAAGTAACCACCACTGGAGGCCGGGACTTTGGAGTCGAGTCTGATACAGAGGTTAGTACTGCGGCACTGAATTTGGCATCTGCAGACGAATTCCCCAGGATGGCACAGTTTTCTGCAAAGGTATGTGCAGATGTCCAGGCAGCTGCTTTGTAGATTTCGGATACAAAGATACTCTTGGAGAAGGCAATGGATAAGGAGACCAACCTCGAAGAATGCGTGCGTAATGAAGATAGGGGTGCTATATTATGCAATTGGTAACAGAATCTAATACAGCTGGAAACCCACTTACAGAGTCTCTGAGCTGAGATGGCTGCAGATAGGTCAAAAGGTATAGCGGAGAGGAAAAGTCTTGGAGATTTCCTGAAAGTTCCTGTCCTGTTCAAATAGAAGGCCAAAGCTCTTCTCATGTCGAGCGTATAGAGGATGGCTTCCCTATTCTCCTCATGAGGTCTGGGATAAAAAATTGGAAACTGAATAAGCTGATTCATGTGAAATGCAGAAGTCACCTTGGGAGTGAACTCTGGATGTGATCTAAACGTGACCTTATCAGGAAAGAACACAGTAAAAGAAGGATGTGCCATCAAAGCTGCTCTCTCTCCTATTCTTCTTGCAGAGGTGACGGCGATGAGGAACATCCTCTTCACGTAAAGGTCAGTTACTGAACAACTCGCCATGGGTTCAAATGGTGGTACAAACAGTCCTTTTAACACTAGGTTAAGATCCCATTGGGGAGTGGAAGCCTGGGTTGTGGGAAGAGGTTTGCTATGGCTTTAAGAAATCTCTTCATAGTGAGGTGAGAGAAGATTGAGTATCCTTCCACCTGCTAGTGGAAGGTTACAACTGCTGCCGGATGAACCTTCAGAGAACTAAGAGAGTCCAGATTTCTTTAAAGTCAACAGGTAGCCTAAGGCTACCGGAAGGATGGCTGCAGTAGGAGTGATGCACCCTTGGGCTGGCACCAAATCTGGAACATCTTCCATTTGTGAAGGTATGTATGACAAGTAGCTCCCTTCCTACTGTGTAATGGCATCTCTTGTACTTCCTCAGAGCAAGATGTCTCTTTGTGCTGGAACCATGAAGGAGCCAGGCTTTGAGTTGTAGAATCCACAGATTGGGATGAAGAGTGCGCGTCTCGTTCTGCGACAAGATGTAAGCAGTGATTGGGAGATTCATCAGTGAACATGCCAGCTGTGACAGGTAAGGGTACCACATCTGCCTGGGCCAGGTGGGAGCAATCAGTATGAAGTTTGCTTTCTCACTGATTTTCAACAAGACCTTCAGTAATAGAGGGAATGGGGGAAAGGTATAAAGAAGGCCCGTGTCCCAAAGGAGGAGGAGAGTGTCTCCCATGAAGTGTCATCTGATCCTGGCCCTGGAGCAGTACTGTGGATGTTTCTTGTTCTGGTAAGTAGCAAACAGGTCTATTACTGGTGTCGCCCATTGTCGAATATGTCATGGAGTATCACCGACTACCTCCCATTCTGAGCCGTGTGGGAATCTGCGGCTGAGACTGTCGTGTTCTGTATTCCTAGTAGGCAGGCGGCTGATATTAGGACATTATGGGAGATACATTAGTTCTATAGTTTTATTGCCTCTACATGCAGGGAATGAGACCTGACACCTCCATGTCTGTTTATGTAATACATGCAGGCCTTGTTGTCTGTCATGATCCTTGTGTGTGTGTGTGTCTTTGATCAGCGGCAGGAAGTGAACGCACGCATTCCTGACCATTCTGAGTTCTAGCAGGTTGGTGTAGAGGCATGTCTCTCCTGGAGACCATTTGCGTGCGACCACTGTATTGCGTGACCACTGAGATGCACACCCCATCCTATGAGGGATACATCAGTGGCCAGGAGTAGAGAAGGGGAAGTGTGAGCAAACGGGATTCCTGTACTGATGTTTACTGGGTCCTTCCGCCAGTCCAAGGATTGTTTGATCCTGGTGTGCATTGACAGAAGTTTGCTTATGTTGTCTCTGTTCTGCCTGTGAACTGAACCATACTTGGTAGCACCTCATGCATAATTTGGCATGAGCAATAACTGATGTGCCCACAGACATGTGTCCCAGAAGCTGGAAGCAATGTCTGGCCGAAATTTGTGGGCTAGATTGTACTGTGTCTATCAACACGGATAGACTGAAAAATCGGTGATGTAAGAGGAATGCCTTCACCTGAATGGAGTTGAGGTCAGCTCCTATGAACTCAAGCCTCTGTACCCATGTTTAGGTAGATTTTTGTTCATTGATCTGTAGGCCCAGATTCAGAAGCAGGCTCCATGTGGCCTGAGTGACTTGTTGGGCCTCTGTGAAGGACCATGCCCTGAGAAGGAAATTGTCCAGGTAAGGATAAATCATGATGCCTTGAGAGCGTAAGTGGGCTGCCACTACAGAAAGGGCCTTGGAGAATACCTTGGAGGCCAATGAGAGTCCGAAAGGCAGTACTGTGTACTGGTCCTGGCTCAGCATGAATCTGAGGTAATGCCTGTGACTCGGTATGATAGAAATGTGGAAATATGAGTCATGAAGGTCAAGGGCCGAGAATCAATCTCCTTCCTCTAAGGCTGGAATGATCATTAGGGTGACCATCTTGAATTTCTGCACTTTGATGTGCTCTGAGGTCCAGTATGATACTTTGGTATCAGGAAGTAGCAAGAGCAGAAGCCTTTGCCTCATATATACAGGCACAGGTTCTATAGCTCCTATGCTGAGCAGATGGTTTACCTCCTGATATAGTAGACTCGTGTGAAAAGGTTCCCTGAAAAGGGACAGGGAAGGGCATGGGAGAGGGGAAGTGGGGAAAGAGGAGGAGAAATGGATGTCCCTACAGATCGAAGGGTTGCCCACAAATCCTTCCATACGTGAAGAGACGAGTTGGTCTTTTTGGAAAATAACTTCATCCTCCTCAAAAGGAAGGTCCTCCACCATGGTTGGAACCTCTTTAGGGAAGCCGGACAAATGCAGCCACGAAGCCCATCTAATAACAAAACAATGGCCATGGAAATTGAATGCAGCGCCATGTTGGCCACATCTAATGCAGACTGGAGGAATGTTTTAGCCACACCTCGATTATGGACCTGAATTTGTCTTTATGGAAGTCCAGAAGCTGTTCAACAAAGGAACTGAGTTTCATATCATTCTAGTAGTCCTATTCTGGCAGCAAAGCCTGGTAATTTGTTACACAGAACTGGAGGGCGGCTGATGAATATGCCTTTTTGCCAAACAGGTCCAGACACTTCCCAACCAGACATACGGGGTGGATTTAAACTGGGTCTGGCAGCCCCTAGAATTAACCACATCCACAACGATGGAATCAGGAGGCAAGTGGGAAAAGGGAAATTATGTGTCCTTCGCTGGCATGTCATACTTTTTGTCCATCTGTCTGCATGTTGGCAGGAGGGACACAGGGGTCTGCCATGACTTTGGCAGGGTCCAGGCATGCCATTAACTGGGAGGGCCACTCTGGCAGAAGTGGAAGAGTGTAAAATGTCTACCAATTTGTGGTGAGGCTCAGTCACTTCCTGCAAATGTATTTGTAGAGCTTCTGCCACCCTCTGAGTTAGGTCCTGGAATGATTTAAAATCATCAGCCACAGATAACGGAGAGGGCATCACTGCCTCATCTGGTAAGGATGATGAGAAATTAACTTGAGGAGTGTCTTCCTCCTCTGACCCTGCCCCAACTTCCTCCCTCGACAGCTCAGGGGATTCCAAAGCTTTCGAAGCTGCAGATGAAGAAGGGCGACTCCCTGCCTGTTTGTATGCCACACTAAGGGCCTGGGAGGACTGCTGCCTCTGAGCCTGCCAATGGTCCCAGTATGGACACTGAGGATACGGAGCCAGTGGCTGGTACTATGGTTGGCCAAACCATGGAGTCTGATATCCCTGGTGCCCACAGTGAAATCGGGCCCCACATAGTGGGTAAAACGATAGTGGGAACCCAAGTCCTCTTGCTTACTTCCCGACTCAGACGATGAGAAAGGCAGTGCATGGTAGAGAAATGTCAGCGAGTCAAATACTCTGTGAGAACTCAGTGCCAGGGCCCAGTACTAAGTAGGGGCAAGTCCAGTGCGTCGGACACCAAGAGATCCGTTGCACTCCAGAAATCCTGCAATGCGGATGGGGTCGGTACCAGTAGTTGTCAGTGCCAAAAGGCTTGTACCAATACAGTCAGAGATGTGGACCTGGCCATGCAGTCCGTTGTCATCATGCACATCAGGGTCAGTACCTGGGCCAATGTCTGTGCCAACACAGCCTTTCCCATTGCAGATCTCCCATGCCTTTTGATGCCCCTGTTGTACTGGTACTTCTTTGCCCATGCCAATCAGTTCTTTGAGCAGACCGACTTGCTCTGTCTGCTTGGTACCACACTTGCCCAGAGTACAGGCTTCAGGCACAGTAAGTACTGATGGAGCCAGAGATCGTTTCTGGCTCAACTGGATCTCACTATGGGGAGTCACAGACCTTTCCTTAGTGGTCTTGAGTGAGTGCCTCATCTTCTTGGGATCACCTGCCTTCAAAGTAGAAGGCTGCAGTAAGTTCTCCCCGGGACTCCGGAGGTTGAAGGGCAGACTCCATGAAAGGCTCTCAGTCTTTCCTGGACCTGGGTTTTAGTTGCTGGCACCAACCACACTTTTGTGAGTTATGCTTTCTCCTAGGCAGTGAATGCACCACAAGTCTCCGTCAGTCACTGGGAAAGATTCCTTGCAACTGAGGCACTTTTTGAAGGCTGCAGAGCCAGGCATACCCTTGTCCAGGGCCCTCTCCCCCACTGGGGCTGGCCGGAGGCAAATGCTTTCTTCTTGCTTTTTGTTTTTTTTTCTTTTTCTCTTTCTTTCTTTCCTTGGCACAGACAACAAAAAACAAATGAGATAACAAAATTAAAGTCTTCAATGGAAGACAAAATTTACAAAACGAAAGGGAGCTAACGATCTGTGAACAGACAGCTCTGAGCTTTCTCTCTTGCCAGGGGTGGTTGAGAAGGAACTGAGGAGGCAATGCCCATGGATGCTGGCTAGCTTCATGGCAGGCAAGGAGCAGTGCATACGCGGGCAGGACAGACTGCTACCAAAGTTCTCTGATCGGCAGCAGAGACGTCCAGACACACCTACAGTGGAGTACCCTCAGGGACATTACTCGAAGAAGAACCTATGGATTTCCAAAACCCTTATTTGTGAATTATTTTTAGTTGAAAATGAAGTTTAACCTGGAAATCATTATATAGCCACACATTTAAAAAAAGGATCGGTAAATAATTTCATGTAGTGAGAACACTATCAAAGTATTTTCCATTTTTTATACAAAAAAATCCTTTACTATCTGTTTTATGGTACGACTAAAACAGCTACTGCAACCTACTTATAACACCATCTTGAATTTCACTCCAAACAAGACAACCTGCATCTCAAGGAATTCAGAGGTGAAGGGATTAATGTATATAATTGTGTTGAAAAGCAGTTCGGTGAGGAACATGACCGGAGTCTGGGGGTGAAGGAAGCTCCATGCTCCTCCTTAGTGTTCGCTAAAATGCAAATTGTTCTGTTTCCTGCAATCTTCCTCCCTTCCCCCCTTAATCTGATGGGCCCATGTACTGCTTATATATAAATTAAGGTAAACTCACATTCCTTTCAGAGTAGCAGCCGTGCTAGTCTGTATTCGCAAAAAGAAAAGGAGTACTAGTGGCACCTTAGAGACTAACCAATTTATTTGAGCATAAGCTTTCGTGATAAGCAGCCGATGAAGTGAGCTGTAGCTCACGAAAGCTTATGCTCAAATAAATTGGTTAGTCTCTAAGGCCACTAGTACTCCTTTTCTTTTCACATTCCTTTGTCTCAGGCAGACTATGCTTACGCATGGCTTGCGAAACACATTTTAAGAATGGTTTCAGAGTAGCAGCCATGTTAGCACATATTAACAACATTTGGTACTCACCCTGTAAATACATTATGCAAGAATATTCATGATCAGTGAGTTATTCATTCTTCAATTATATCTTTACATGCCACCTTTTACATACAGATTATGACAACAGTGCTGAGTATGGCAGGCCTGACAAGAGCTGCTGACACAGACTGGGCCTCTGTGTCACAGTGAAGCTCTCCCACTGACAGGACTTGTCCGAAGACAAGGCAGCTTGAGCATCAATGAGTGATGCCAACAGTATTGGAGAGGGGTGTGTGAGCGTGTGTGCATGAGATTACACCCCTACTGGTTGACAAAATCAGCGAGTGGCTGGCTTTCCCTCTTACACAGAGCAAATGGTTTGAGGACCTCCCTCATTAGGACCAGATCTGACAGTATCTGAGCTCCGGGAACTACACAGATAGTAATGTCCTCCGGCCTGGTGCATCTAGCCCTGGACGTGAGGAAGCAGGTTGGGCTTCTTTCCCTTGGTGGTGCCAGTGGTGTTGGTCTTGCCAGAGGCTTTGGCACCTGCAGCTCTGTCTCATGCTATGGGAATACCATCAGTGTGGGTCGGTCAGTGTCACCATTTATGCCCTTCGTTTGGAGCCTGAGAAGATAAAGGGGCACAGGGCGCATACCAACAGAGACAGCTAGCAAACATCTTCCAGTCTCCGATCTGGAGCACATGCACACCCAGAGTTCGTACACACAGGATCATCACTCACAGAAGAAACAACAGATATGTAACGTGTTAAGAACTTTTTTAAAAGAAATTTTAGGTATTTCTAGTTCAATTTTTTCCCCACAATGGTACAGCCACCTAACCCGCATTAAAACAATTCTTGCACTTATCAGTCTGCACACAATTTCAAGTGTTTCAATATCCCAGATAAACTGAACATACTTTTCCTTTGCCTTGTTTTTGATTTTTTCCTTCAATATCTTCAAAGTCTGTATCAGAAGAAAAGTGTGTTTCAGACTCCCTGTAATGACAAACAAATATTTACATACTACATCAGAAACCTTACTGTCAAAATAATTGTAGCAATATTATCTACATCTTCAATAAGATTATGTCAACTCAGTATGAACAAATATTTAAATCTAGGCCTTTCATTTTAAATCCATTTTGTCCTAACAACTAATTAACATGCTAGAGAACCATAAATAAAAGGTTCCTTCTGCTGACAGTGCAGGAAGGTGTCTTCTGTGAAATCAAATGGCTATGGAATTTTCTTTCCTTTTTTAAAAACTTACAGAAATCCAACTATTGAACCTTGAAGCTGGTTGAAAAATTTTGAATTTTCAACAAAAAAATTCACAAAAAATATTCTGGCTTTTTCAACCAGCTGTGTTAGACAATAGATAAAGAGATAGGAAGAATCCTGATCTAACATATTTATGCACACCACTTAGTTATCTTTACCTAGTTAAACATACTTGAAGTAGCTTTGTATTTTATCAAAACTCAAATTTTGTAAAATTTAAATTGGACAGCCAAGAACAACAACATTCTGTGTTTAATTTTAATGAAAATGTTGACACGCTGTTTGCTCAAAATACATTTACATGTTTTAAAAGTCTTGCATACATTGAGACTATATCAGGCTGCACGGGTGAACCACCCCGAGTTCCTTCTCCATCCACCACCAAGTCTCAGAAGAAAACTCATAAGGAAGGAAGGTAGTGGAACACATCTTGAAAAATTACAGTTATTGCACAGAGTGAGTAACCTCTCTCCCTCTCTTTGAGTAATGTCCCTATAAGCATTCCACTTCACATGACTCCCAAGCAGTATCCCTCATAAGGAGACATGAGCTTTGAAATCAAGTCCAGAACTGAAGAAAGAATTACCGTATCAGATCTAGAGGCACTGACTAGGGCATAGCATCTAAAGAAGGTGTGTACCAAATACCATGTAGCAGCTCTGCAGATCTCAGATACTGGGACACTATTAAGTAGAGCTATAGATGTAGACTCTGACCTCACAGAGTGAGCCAGCACACAAGGAGGTAGTGGAATGCTGGCTGCAATGTAACAAGCAAATTATACAGCAGAAATCCAATTTGGATTTCTTTGGGTAGAAATAGCAGAACTTTTAGATCGGTTTTCAAATAAAAAAAAAACAGTACTAAATCATTTTGATAGGTTTCAGAGTGGTAGCCGTGTTAGCCTGTATCAGCAAAAACAACAAGGAATACTTTTGGCACCTTAGAGACTAACAAATTTATTTGGGCATAAGCTTTCGCGGGCTAGAACCCACTTCATCAGATGCATGGAGTGGAAAATACAGGAGCAGATATAAATACATGAAAAGATGGGAGTTGCCTTACCAAGTGTGAGGTCAGTCTAACAAGACAATTCAATTAACAGTAGGATACCAAGGGAGGAAAAATAACTTTTGCAGCGGTAATGAGAGTGGCCCCTTTCAAACAGTTGACAAGAAGGTGTGAGTAACAGTAGGGGAAAATTAGTATGGGGGAAAATTAGGTTTGTAATGAGCCAACCACTCCCAATCTTTATTCAGGCCTAATATGATGGTGTCCAGTTTGCAAATTAATTCCAGTTCTGCAGTTTCATTTTGGAAATTTCACAGACTATCTAGTGAGAAAGCTAATTCCTTCCTGACATCTAGACTCAGTCCCGAGAAAAGCAGTCCCGAGATTGGCATTACAAGGTTTTGGAAACAAAATTGTCAGGTAAACGATCTGATTCAGATGAAATTCAGAAGACACTTTAGAAAAGAAATTGGGATGTGACGAAGGAAACCTTATCCTTGTAGAATACTGGGAATGGAGGATCTGCCATTAAGGCCCCCGTTGCTCCTACTCTGCAGACTGATGTAATAGCCACGAAGAAGGCTGTCTCCATAGACAAAGTTCAGTAAGGAGCAGGTTGCCATCGGTTCTAAAGAAGGTTTTGTGAGCTTTCAGAAATAAATTATGGCCCCAACCTGGGGGCTTTTACCTGTGGGAAAGGATTTCCCAGACTGTTCATGAAGAGTATAGCTGTAGGATGAACAAACCGGGAAAACCCTTCATTCGTGGTATGAAAAGTTGTTAAGATGGCCAAATGAACCTTGAGAACACTGACAGTCCTGTTTTCTTTAGTTGCAGCAGGTAGTCCAGAACAAGCAGAAGTGAGGCAAATTCAGCAACAATTTTCTGGCATTCACACCAGTGACTAAATATTCTCTACTGTTGAAGGTAGATTTTTTCCTACTATTCAGTAATATCTGTTGTACCTCTGCAGTACAGGTCAACTTTAATCCCGTGAACTTTCACACCCCCTAGTGGTTTCTTGGGGTGACCATCGACCCTGTACCATGGGAGCACTGAGGTGTGCCCTCTATCCTAACAGAGATGCATCCATGGTTATAGTTACCATGGCGTTGACTGAAGGAAGGAATCTCCCGTGCCTACATTGTGATGAACCTTCCACTTATCTAGGGTGTGCTTCACCTATTGAGGAACTGACACTTGTTTGTCCAGGCTGTGTTTGTTTGGCAGGTATACTGACCTGAGACAGCCCTAGAAACTGCAGAGGTGTAATCTCGCATGCTCTGTCATGAAAGTGCAAGCCTACAAGTGACCTAGAAGTTGATGACAGTTTCTGACTGAAGTCTGCGAGCGCCCTTGAATAGTTGGGACAAGCATCATGAACCTGTTCACAGAAAGGAAGGTCCTTGATGACAAGGGTCCAGGGATGCCCCTATAAATTGTATGTTCTATATGGAAGTCAGTGTGGATTTTTCCCACATTCAATTGAAGACCCAAGTCCAAGAACTGAGGAAGTGCCCTCTGCATGAGTCTTACTCTTACTGTGACTGATCCTCAAGCAGACAGTCATCAAAGTACAGGTATACTATGATTGCCTGACAATGGAGGTAGTCTGTCACTACTGACTTTAAGGTTAGAAGAAACCATTGTGATCTAATCTGACCTCCTGCACATTGCAGGCCACAGAACTTCACCAACTTCTGAAAAAGACCCCTAACCTCTGGATGAGTTACTGAAGCCCTCAAGTCAGAAAATTCACCATTTACATTAGTTTAAACTTGCAAGTTATCCATGACCTATGCTGCAGAGGAAGATGAAAAACCCCCAGGGTCTCAGCCAATCTGACCCAGGGGAAAATTCCTTCCTGACTCCAAATATGGTGATCAGTTAGACCCTGAGAACGTGGGCAAGATCCCCCAAGCAGATAGCTGGAAAAGAATTCTGTGTAGAGCCCTCCCCATCTACTGCCCCGTGTCCAGCCGCTGGGAATTTCTGCTACTGCCAATCACTGATGGGCCACATGCCATTGTAGGCAGTTCCATCATTATCATCCCCTCCATGAATTTATCAAGCTCAGACTTGGAGACAGTTAGGTTATTTTTCCCCCACTGCTCCCCTTGGAAGGCTGTTCCAGAATTTCACTCCTCGGAAGGTTAGAAACCTTTGTTTAATTTTGAGCCTCGATTTGTTGATGGCCAGTTTAAAGCCATTTGTTCTTGTGTCCACATTGGCACTTAACTTAAATAATTCCTCTCCCTCCCTGGTATTTATCCCTCTGATATAGTTACAGAGAGCAATCATATCTACCCTCAGCCTTCTTTTGGGTAGGCTCTTTCAGTCTCCTCTCATAATAAGGTAGATTTTCCATTCCTCATATCATCCTAGTAGCTCTTTTCTGCACCTGTTACAATTTGAATTCATCATTACTGTGGCCAGAGTTTGCCAAACGGTTTTTGCAGGTTCCAGCAGAGCCTTTTTGATAGGATGTGCAACTCTGGATGATGCCGCAGAGTGAAAAACATCCAACAGCTTGAGTTGAGATTCTTTAACATTCTCAAGCGTATCTGTAGAGAATCTGCCCCATGTTTAATGAGGTCTTGAAACTGTCGAAAAATCATCAGCCACAGTTGGAGGAGAAGGTATTATGGTCTCATCTAGTGATGAGGATGAGATGTCAATCTGATGGGGAGGCTCTGTCTGTCCTAGCCTCCTGATCCTCAAACCTTTCCTCCTGCTGAGTGGTGTGCTGGGAAGGGGAAGCTTCAGTCTCCCTGTCATCTCGGTGAGAGACTGTCTGAACCTTGGTGAACTGTTGGCAATAAGCTGCTCAAGGATCCCAATATGGCCACTGAGAAGCACAGTGGGAAGGGGGTAGCATACAGGGATGATCCCAACAAGAACCATGAGGTCCCCAGACATTCTCCCTCTCTCTTTGAGAAAGGGGTTTCCTATGTAGGTAGGAAAGAGAACCCTGGACAGAGACTGATGATACTGAAGGGACGTCTCTATTGTCGTCTCTTCTTCCCCTAACCAAAAAGGGAGGTGAATTAGATGGTACAAAAGATGTATAAGAATCCAGATAGCAAGTGGTTCTTGGTACCAAGAGATGCAAGCAATGGAGACTCTAGTTCAGCAGTCACCGATCAGTCCTTCAGGCACCTAAAGTCTTGCAAATCAAGCAGAGTGGAATTGCAGCACCGAGTGAGGTTGAGATATGCACTGACTGTATTGTAGGTTTGTCCCTGGGGGACAGCACCAAGTTTTGAGCACTTCACATAGTTGGAGGCTTAATCTTACACAGTACCGAAGAACTCAACAGAGGTACCAGGAGAGAGGTTAAGTCCAGTGGTACTGGTCTTCTCTATTTGTTCTGACCAGCTCTGCTAGATGGTACCAGCACCTTCTCAGAGCCTCACTTACTTTCAGAAGAGCTACGGTACAAGAGGAGCCCACTACCTCTTCAAGATCGAGCCTTGAGGCTAGATTCTGAGGCTATTACCTGCTCAGAGAGCAAGGTCTTTTCAAAGTGGATTCCTAGAGGGGAGTTAGAGCTCCCCTTCTTGGAACCTCTACTTGAGGTCTCTAAGGCTTTTCCCATTCTGCAAGAGTGTTTCACCAAGGTGGAAGGGGTACTAGATATCTCTGGAAACTGATGTACAGGGGGGTTTCTTATGACCGGTTTCCAAAGCGGGGTGAAGGGAGAGCTCCATAATTAATAGTCACAACTTCATTTCCCAGTTCTTCCTTGCCCTGGATTTGAGGGCAACACAGCTTCTGTGGAATGTGCAACTTCTCTAGGCAACGAACATACTTAAGAATATCTGTTGTTGACCAGGATAGCCTCTCTACATGTGAGGCGGCGATTAAACCCTGATTAACCAGGTATACCCCTTAGGAAGGGCCTCCCTGGAGGAAATAAAACAAACTTCCAAATAACTAAAATAAACCTAGTTAGACTGAAATCAGAAGGTAGTCCAGATGAACACAATGGGGATACACTAAGCTTCATCACAGGCCGAGATAGCTGAGAAAGAACTGAGGGCTATTTACCCATGCAGCCTGATATGGCCTCAGTGATGGGTACAAGGATATCAGCAGAGTAAGCCCAGGCCGAACAGACATTGCTAACAAAAATCTCTGATCAAAGACACGTTGGACACACGTGCACCTGAAGTGGAGCACCCATAGGGACACTACTCTTAGAAGAGCCATTCATTTTTAGACACCTAAAAGAAATACAATGGAACATAATGTTGCGGAATATTTGCAATTAACTAAAAGTGTTTCACAAGGGTAAGTTATTTCAATATTGGTCTTTTTGAAATACTATTAGCATGTCTAAGACGATGAAAGTGTCACCATTTTTTTAAAGAATTTTCATTAAACCAGGCATCTTAACAGAACAAAGGGGTTGGTTTTGTTAAGAAAATTCATAACATCTTGAGACAAAGTAAGACAAAAATGGGTAAAACAACGAATAAAATTGGAGCTTATTAGCTTCTTCCCGACTATGAATATGCATGAGACTATGGCACAAGTACGTTTCAGTGAGACCTATATGCTGCACTTCACTACATTTTCTTAATATCTGCCACACTACTGCAAAACTGACGGCTCTCCTCCCTGCCAAAGCTTGTAAGCAAGACTATTCTATTAGAAAATATACATGAATGTCAATGGGAGTTACAAATCTATTAAGAGAATAGGGACAGAGAATACATCTACTGTGGTTCAAAACTCAGAAGTTTTCTACAAAATTTTCTAAAATGTTGGCACGTGTAGCAACACTACACTTTTACTTTAACATACCATACTTTTAAAAAATGCTATAATATAAATTAGGGCTGTCAACTGATTAAAAAAATTGTGATTAATCGCAAGATTAATCGCACTGTTAAATAATAAAAGAATACCATTTATTTAAATATTTTGGGGTGTTTCTACATTTCCAAATATACTGATTTTAATTACAACACAGAATACAAAGTGTACAGTGCTCACTTTTGTTTTTTATAGTGCATATATTTGTAATAAAAAAATAAAGAAATAGTATATTTCAATTCACCTAATACAAGTACTGTATTGCAATCTCTTTATCATGAAAACTGAACTTACAAATGTAGCATTATGTACAAAAAAATAACGGCATTCAAAAATAAAACAATGTAAAACTTTAGAGCCTATAAGTCCACCTAGCCCTACTTCAGCAAATCACTCAGACAAAAGTGTGGTTACATTTACAGGAAATAATGCTGCCCACTTTCTGTTTACAATGTCACCTGAAAGCGAGAACAGGCTTCACATGGCACTGTTGTAACCGGCATCACAAGATATTTGTGTGCCAGATGCGCTAAAGATTCATATGTTCCTTCATGCTTCAATCACAATTCCAGAGGATGTGTGTTCATGCTGATAACGGGTTCTGCTTGAAAATAAACCAAAGGAGAGCGGACCAAGACATGCTCATTTTCATCATGAGTTAGATGCCACCAGCAGATGGTTGATTTTCTTTTTTGGTGGTTTGGGTTCTGTAGTTTCTGCATCGGAATGTTGCTCTTCTTAGACTTCTGAAAGCATGCTCCACACCTCATCCGTCTCAGATTTTGGAAGGCATTCCAGACTCTTAAACCTGGAGTCGAGTGCTGTAGCTATTTTTAGAAATTTCACATTGATACCTTATTTGCGTTTTGTCAAATCTGCTATGAAAATGTTCTTAAAACGAAAACGTGCTGGGTCATCATCCGAGAGTGCTATAACATGGAATATGTGGCAGAACGCGGTAAAACAGAACAGGAGACAGACAATGCTCCCCAAGGAGTTTAGTTACAAATGTAATTAACGTACTTTTTTTTTTAAAGCAAGCTTCATCGGCATGGAAGCATGTCCCCCAGAATGGTGGTTGAAGCATGAAGGGGCATACGAATGTTTAGCATATCTGGCATGTAAATACCTGGCAATGTCTGCTACAAAAATGCCATGTGAACACCTTTTCTCACTTTCAGTTGACATTGTAAATAAGAAGCAGGCAGCAGTATCTCCCGTAAATGTAAACAAACTTGTTTGCCTTCGTGATTGTCTGAACAAGAAGTAGTACTGAGTGGACTTGTAGGCTCTAAAGTTTTACATTGTTTTGGTTTTGAGTGCAGTTATGCAACAACAACAAAATACATTTATAAGTTACACTTTCACAATAGAGATTGCACTACAGTACTTGTATGAGGAACTGAAAAATACTATTTCTTTTGTTTATCATTTTTACAGTGCAAATATTTGTAATAAAAATATAAAGTGAGCACTGTACACTTTGTATTCCGTGCTGTAACAGAAATCAATATATTTGAAAATGAAGAAAAACATCCAAAAGTATTTGATAAATTTCAATTGGTATTCTACTGTTTAACCATGCAATTTATCATGATTAATTTTTTTAATCGCAGTTAATTTTTTTAGTTAATCGTGTGACTTAACTGTGATTAATCAACAGCCCTAATATAAATGTAAGAGTTAGGAAACAAAAAGGCCACCTGTTCCTACAGCAATATTAACTTGGCTAAATTTCACCTACGTAATATTAGTATTTTTGCATTTCTTGTTAAATTTTGTTATTAAACCTTACACGTGTATCCTAAATTATATAGACTATGCACTGTATGCAAATTCATGTTGTCATAGAACCTATAACATTTGCATTTGCTGACATACTTTTAAACTATGCAACCTTAAAAGTGATCTGCAAAGGGAAAGTGTCAGTACTTGCTTCTTTATAATATATAAAGGATGCCAGAAAGTTGAGAACCCCTACAGTTGCAAAAAACATTTTCAAGCTAGTTGGTTTATTTTTTAAACTTTAGAATGATCAGGTATGTCAACATTTTGTTGTTCCCATTTTGTAGAGGAGGACTCAAATATGGATTGGAATTGTCCCCAACCATTAAAAACACAGGCTGTAAGTCTTTAATAAAAAAACTTTCATCCCAAAACTTGGCATGTGAGAGTTTAATAGGTGTGAAAACCCAAATTCTAAACATATGATTAAGGGCTTGTCTACACAAGAAAGCTGTACCACTTTAACTTAGGGTATGACTTTAAACAGGTTTAATTAAACTAATGAAAAAGGCTGTGGATACACATCTATTTTGGTTAAACCACATTTATTTCAATTTGCTTTAAGCTGATTAGGAATCAGTTTAAATTAAACCACAATAAAATACTCTTAAAATAAGAGATGCCCATATAGATTTTTACACCAGTTGAAACCAACTTAAACTGGTGCAACTATTTCTTGTAAATAAGGCCTAAGAATTCCTCTTTCCTCCTTTCTCAACTGTTAAGTTTTACACCCTTAGTACTTCTGTTGTCATGATCTCACTAGTTCTCCAGATGTCCCTAGTCTTTTAGGAAAAAGAACAGACAAAACTTGCATCTTACATAAACACAACACATATCACACACAAGTTTTAATTTAAAAACCTTTCAGAAAATACATTGTGAAGAAGCAAATAAATCACACAAACCCAATTCTAATTTATGGACATGCACACAATTCGGAGAAATTGTTTCTTGATTTAACAGTTGTGTGTATTTAATTTTCTTGGAGAGTGGAGCCAGAGGAAAAGAGAAGGGTAGGGAGTAATAGGGTTAAGTGACTGTGCTTAGTAACAGATTTAAATAGTTCCTACCTGACAGAAAGTTAACCTTAGAACTCTATTAGACTCTGCTAATAAATATATTTTTTAAAAGTCTTAAATACTGCTGATGCTCTAAATCCATTTTTTCCAATCACATATCTCTCTCCCCACCCCCAGTACTTTTTTTTATTGTTCCCAACCAACCCGAAGAAAGTTGGTACTCTTCATTAAGCATGAATTACATGCAGAGTTCAAATTTTAGGTACTTTTCAGCTGAAGTCATGACTCAAAGAAGGGTTTTTAGAATTTCTTAAGTGAACTACAAAGGAAAAAATTGATTATGTATAAAGAAGGCCTAAAAAGGTTTCTGTCTGTACCTATGAGATACATTTAGCTTTTCCTCCCCTGTTAAAAACAAAAAAGCCCACAACCCACATTAGGAACCCAGTTTTTGTCGACCCTGAAAGATTACGGATGACTGGAGAACCCGTAGGATATTATCACAAGTAACTGAAAAGTGGTATCATCTACAGTTAAAGTTTATCAAAACACACACACATATTGTTTTATATATATTTATATATATAGTGATAGACCCAGGCCAGTTGGGTACAGCAGAGTAGCAGAAGGCAGATATACTCGCCACTGGATTAACAGTTTTCTGTTCCCTGACTGACCAAAACAGGGGCTGCTCCAGGCTAATGAGAACACCGGACTCCAGTTAACCTACAAAAGAGTCAGGTGAGGCCATTAAACTAATGTGACCACCTGACTCTAATTAAGGCCCTTCTGATACTATAAAATGGCTCACTCCAGTCAGGCCGAGGAGAGCCAGGGAGCCAGAGGAGAGGAAGTGCAGCTGAAGGGCTGGTTAATGAAGACACCCTCAAGTCATTGATAAGGGAGCCCTAATGTAAGAGTGAAGAAGGAGAGCTGTGAGGAAGTGGCTCAGAGAAATGTAGCAACTCTGGCAGTGAAAGGTTGGCTGCCAACAGCTGCTACCATTAGGGTCCCTGGGCCGGAACCTGGAGTAGAGGGCAGGCCTGGGTTCCCCCCAACCCACCACTACAGAAACACCTCCTGGGAGGGGAAAACAGGCCCCTGTCAGAACAAGAGGCTAAACTGTTTTGGTATGAGTCCGTAGGAGCAACAGGGACTGTGGGAGTTCTCTCACCAACATTCTTGCTGGCTTATGATGAAAAGGGCTCAGTAGACTGCATCCTTGGCTCTAGAGAGAGAAGGGCTAGATGGAGGGTTGCAGTGAGCCTCTGAAGCTAGCATAAACTACCTGGAAGCGCGGGACCCACGGGGACAATGTCGGAGCTCTGCCAGTATATATCTCTGTCTCACACACACACACACTTGGCAAAAAAGCAACTCTCTTAAGGATTAAGCAACCCTAGCCCTTTAAAAAAAGGGCCTCAATCAACATCTGTCTCCCTAAACAGAAACAAGACGACTTGACATTACTCCTATTTCTGTCCAGAAAATTTCTAATCCAGAGAAAAAGTTTTTTTCAGAAAGTTATAAGCATCTGAAAAATGTTGCTATAATGGAAACTATTCTGTGACCATGACAATAGATTCTCCTACTAGCAAAATGCTTGATTAAAGATTCTAAAAATCTAGAGTAAAAAATAAAGTTAAACCATTTATATGATTGCTATTTTAACTCTCTCTGGAAACACAGGACACCATTCAAGCCATGCTTTAGATTTAAATCACTGTAACTACTTGACAGAATAAACTTTGTTATGTATGTATTAAGCATTGTTCATTTTTCTGTTTTCTTTAGCAATTAATCAGAGCAACAGTGTATATTGTCATTGCACCTATAACAAATGTGTTTTACCTTAAAAAGTTTGGCCACTGCAATTTTAATTACTTACTGAAGGAGAGTAAAATCACTTGGTATTTCTGGAGCTGCTATCATTTCTTTATCATCTTCTGGACCACCACTGTATTGGAAATATGTTCAAAAAACAGTTTACGGTGCGCAAGCACGTTTTCTTCCTTTCACAAAAGACAACTCCTATTAAAAAAAACACAGACCAGGTCAATCTTTACTATTAATGAAAGACGCAAAAATGTTATGGTCATTAATGTCTTGTACTGTATATCAGCCTCTGACATATATTTCAGAAGACTGGAAGTTTATTTTCTCCTTTTAAATTACAATTTTTATAAGTGCTCTTCACCCCATAATCTCTCCCCAAACTCCTGCAACAGCATCACAATATTAAAACAAAATACAGCACAACATGGTAAATGATATATAGAAAAAAGTCTCATTTTAGAACGTGAAGCGGCAAAGAGAATATGCATGCATTCCTGATTAGTCTAGATCATTTTAGAAGACTAATCTAAAGAACAAAACTTCAATTTCTTCTTTGAACCAAGGCCTTGTCTGCATCCACAGTAGCTAGACACCACAGTGAAAAGCACTCTGTGTCCACAATGCAGTGAAAGGCTCTGGCAAGAAGGCAGTAGGGAAAAGCTCTGACAGAAAGGAGCTGCCAAAGCCTTTCCTCACTGCCTCCTTCTGCAGAGCTTTTCCCCACTGCCAGAGCCTTTTACTAAAGGGAGGCAGTAGGACACTTAACTTCTAAAAATAGAAGTATAGACATAAAAGGCACTGTGAACCATTTAGGGTATATACCCTAAGCTTCTGGTGTGTCCACACTACTAGACCAAGCAGTGCCTGTCTGCACTGTTATTTATATCAGTGCTAGTGGGGCATGCAGCGAGTGTATACTACATGCCACATGTAGAACATGTTAAAAACACACAAGAAGGGGGTCTAAGAGATACTGGCTTTTCTGCATGTCTACTCTTCAGTGTGTTTAATATGCCAGATTAACATCAATTTTTACACTAAAAGAACAGGAGTTGACTGTCTAAATGGGCCATCTTGATTATCACTACAAAAAAGTTTTTTTCTCCTTCTGATAATAGCTCATCTTAATTAATTAGCCTCTTACAGTTTGGATGGCAACTTCCACCTTCTCTGTATGTGTATATATATCTTCTTACTATATGTTCCATTCTATGCATCTGAAGTGGACTGTAGCTCACAAAAGCTTATGTTCAAATAAATTTGTTAGTCTCTAAGGTGCCACAAGTACTCCTTTTCTTTTTACAGCAGTTTAGTGGTCCATCTAGTATGCTAGCAAGAAAACTCATAGTGGACAAAAAATTAAGAAGTACTGCCATCTAATACAACTGTGAACTATTATGGGCTGAGCTGGAACCACCACCTATAGTTACTTCCCATTGTAAGAACCTTAGATGCTTAAAATTTAGCTAAAATTCAACTGTTCAGGCTGAAATTTTCATGGCTTCCAAGTAAGGCATGACGCCCCTCAGGCTTCTACGTAGTACACGGAGGCGTGGCCAGGCGGCTCTGCTCGCCACCCCGTCCGCAGGGCGGTTCTCAGCCAATGGGAGCTGCAGGGATGGCGCCTGCAGATGGGACAGCATGCAGAGCTGCCTGGCTACACCTCGGAGCCGAAGGAGAGACATGCTTCTGGGAGCTGCTTGCAGTAAGCGCCGCCCAGAGACTGCACCCCTGAGCCCCCCCCCACCCCACAGCCCAATCCCCTGCCACAGCACTGATCTCCCTCCCGCTTCTGAACTCCTTGATCCCAGCCCAGAGCCCCCTCTTGTACCCCAAGCCCCTCATCCCCAACCCCACCCCAGAGCCCCATCCCCCCTCCTGCCCCATCCCTGATCCCCCTCCCACCCTCCGAACCCCTCAGTCCCAGGCCGGAGCACCCTCCTGCACCCCAAGCCCCTCATCCCCAGCCCCACTCCAGAACCCGCACCCCCAGCCGGAGTCCTCACCCCCTCCCACACCCCTACCCCCAATTTCGTGAGCATTCATGGCCCGCCATACAATTTTCATACCCCAATATGGCCCTCGGGCCAAAAAGTTTGCCCACCCCGGTCTAGTATCTGAGGGATGGAGCAACGTTCACAATGAGGGTGTCATTAACGTAATGGTAATAACTCCACAACCAACATTTTACTTATTCCAGTGCACAACCAAGCATCACCACTCAGCCCAATATATTGCTGACTGTTTAAAAAATACAATGAATAAACTGTGACCTCAGGACAGGAGGTACATGTCACCTAAAGACAGGATGCAGAAGTAAAATGTCTAGAAACCATTAATGATTGCTTCTTGGAGCAGCTAGTCCTGGAACTCACAAGGGTAGAGGCAATTCTTGATTTGGTCTAGCACACAAGATCTGGTCCAAGAGGTGAATATAGCTGATTCATTTGGTAAGAGCAACCATAATGTAATTCAATTTAAAATCCTTGTAGGCGTGGGAAATATCAAAGAAACGCTCCACCGTAACATTTAACTTCAAAAAAGGGAAAGGACACAAAAATGAGGAAGCCAGTTAAATGGTAATTAAAAGTAACAGTAACAAGAGTGAAATGCCTGTAAGCTGCATGGAAACTTTTTAAAAACATCATAATAGAGGCTCAAACTGTAGGTATACCCCAAATAAAAAAAATTAAAAGCAACACGACCAAAAAAATGCCACCATGGCCAAACAGAGTCAAAGAGGTGGTTAGAACCAAAAAGAGATATCCTTTAAAAATGAGTCAAATCCTACTGAGGAAAATACAAAGGAGACTAAACTCTGACATGTCAAGTGTAAAAGTATAATTAAGCAGTCCAAAAAAATATTTGAAGAGTAACTAGCAAAAGATACAAAAATGAACAAAAAAATTTTTGTACAGCAGAAGCAATAAGCTTCCCAGACAATCAGTGGGGTCCACTGGACTATCATAGTGCTAAAGGAGCACTCAAAGAACACAAAGCCGTTGCAGACAAGCTAATTAATTCTTTATATAGGTTTTCACTGCAGAGAATATATGAGGGAGATTCCCACACCTGAGCCATTCTTTTTAGGTAACAAATCTGAGCAAACGTCAGAGATTGAGGTCAACAGAGGATGTTTAGGAACAAATTAATAAATTAAACAGGATTAAGTCACCAGGACTAGATAACATTCACCCAAGAGTTCTGAAGGAGCTCAAATATGACACTGCAGAACAACTAGCTGTGGTATGTAACCTATCACTTAAATCAGCTTCTATATCAAATGCCTAGAGGATAATTAACATAACACCAATTTTTAAAAAGGCTCCAGAGGTAATCTTGGCAATTACAGGCTGGTAAGCCTAACTTCAGTACCAGGCAAACTGGTTGAAATGATAGTGAAAAACAGAATTATCAGACACAGATGAAAACAATATATTGGGGAAGTCTCAACATGGCTTTTGTAAAGGGAAATCATGTCTTATCAATCTATTAGAATTCTTTGAGAGGGTCAAAAAACATATGGACAAGGGAGATACAATGTACCTGAACTTTCAGAAAGTCTTTGACAGGGTCCCACACCAAAGGCTCTTAAGCAAAGAAGCAGCCATGGGGTAAGAGGGAAGTCTTCTCATGGATCAGTAACTAGTTAAAAGATAGGAAACGAAGGGTAGGAATAAATGATAAATTTTCAGAATGGAGAGACTTAAACAGTGGTGTCCGCCAAGGAACTGTATTGGGATCAGCACTATTCAACATATCCATAAATGAGCTGGAAAAATGGGGAAGTCTACAGATGATACAAAATTACTGAAGATAGTGGAGTCTAAAGCGGAGGAGTACGGAGGGATCTCACAAAACTGTGATTGTGAAACAAAATGACTGTATTTATCAACATTGAATTTAATCTAAGTAATGCATATTGGAAAACAATCCCAACTATACACCAAAAATGATGGGATCTAACTTAGCTGTTACCACTCAAGACAGAGATCTTGGCGTCATCATGGGTAATTCTCTGAAAACATCTGCTCAATGTGCAGCGGCAGTCAAAAAAGCTAAAAATGTTAGGAACCATCAGGAAAGTGATAGATAATGAGACAGAAAATATTGTAATGCCACTATATAAATCTATGGTATGCCCATGAAGTTCTGGTCGCCCTATCTTACAAAAGATATTGGAATTGGAAAAAATACAAAGAAGAGCAACAAAAATGACTGGGGTATGGAACAGCTTCCATAGGAGGAGAGATTAAAAAAGACTGGGACTATTCAGCTTACAAAAGAAATGACTAAAGGGCCGATGTGACAGAGGTCTACAAAAGCACGACTGGTGTGGAGAAAGTGAATAAGGAAGTGTTATTCACCCCTTCACATAACACAACTAGGGGGTCACCCAATGAAATTACTTCTGTTTTAAATTTGTTGCCTATTACTTCTTCACACAACGCACAGTCAGCCTGTGGAATTCATTGCCAGGAGAGGTTGTGAAGGCCAAAAAGTATAACTGGGGTTAAAAAAGATTGAGATAAATTGCGAAGAATATTTGATAGGTCCATCAGTGGTTATTAGCCAAGATAGTCAGGGACTCAATCCCATAATAAATTAATGCTTCAAAATATTTGACCATTTTTACATTATTTTATATTTGACCCATCAATTGACCAATTATTTTTGGAACAGTCAAATGCTCAGTCCTAATCTGTAATCACCACAGTACAGTCCTATCCAGAATTTATAGAACAGCTCAAGGTACCAAAGTCTCAACATTAGTCTGCTGTTAAGCAAACATGTGTGAAACCCCTACTGGGAAAAATGTTTATATCATCCTCTTGCAAATGGCCCACATGGAAGATAACAGTTTACTATTGCTACCAGTTACTCAGTTAGTGAAGTGGTAGATGTCTGTGCTGTAGATATGAGGCAGAGAAGTAAAATTATTTGTCCGCAGTCACACAGAGAGTCTGTGTGTGAACAGGAATTACAATACATTCCTAGTTCTGCACTTAGACCATATCTGTCTTAATATTAGAATCTGTAAAAATATAGTTCTGGACAGCATTGTTTCATATAACCACAAACACTTTTAAAGAATATAATCATCACAAACTGAGTAAAGGAACGTATAAACTGTTCAAAAATAATCTCAACACAGAATTAAATTATAGATTTGGTGCATCTCATTCTGAAATTAAAGACATCATCTATTAAAACTAGATATCTGTAGTTTTGTGGTGACACACTCTGCGTGTTTCATAATTAGATTCCTAGCACAAACAAGAAAACCAGATGATTATTCCTGAAGTATTGAATTTCTACCTTCTAATTATAGAAAAGAGTGATATGAACCTGTCTCTTAGAGCTAAAGAGTGTTACAAAAATAGAAGTGTTTTGGGATTGTCTTTGAGAGGGGAGAAAAACAGAAGAGGGGAGGGTCCTAGCATTTGGCCAGCAACTTTCTCAACATATGAGACGTCAATAAATTATTTACATAGTATCATTGGTGTGCAAAATGCTCTACATATCAGTAGGATGACACAGGAGTTTACAACATTAATTCCAGCAAAAAGGTGCTGAGGTTATGAGAAGGATTAGGACCATAAACAGTAAAAGGGCAGACATATGCTTTTGTTGTATAAGTATCTTATTAGGTCCTTTAACTTACATTTAAAAAATAATAATAATAATACTTTGATGTAGTCAATTCAGAGCAGGCAGCAAAAAGAGCCTATTTTGAAGATGCCATTTCAACCAGCAAAAAATTGAAGTATCCATAGTAAGCACAGATTTAAAGCCAGACCTTTGGCATCTAGTACTGGTATATGTATCTGCTAAGGTCAACATATATTTCTAATTATCATGAAACAAACTATCTTTCATATGTTTAGTACTTAAGCATTTAAATTTTGTCTATTTATATATTTCATACAGCTTTCAGCATTTGTTGGCAAAATTAAGTTGACTTATGAGTTTATCTATGAATTTCAGAAGACCATGAGTTTTACTGAAACATAATTAACTTATTAACTTTTAAAAGAAAATGTATCATGCTGAAAGATCACAAGGTGGAGCTCTAGCCTAAAGCTAACTAAAGAAACTCTAGAAGACAGGTCATCCAGAGGTTGACCTAGTTACTTCTTTACAATAAACTTTATAATACATTTTTAAAAACAAAATACTGTAGCATATTTTGCTTACATTTGCCAAATCTCTATACAAAACAGTTCAAATACATCAAAAAAGTTCCTGCATCTTGGGTGAAATTAAAAAACACATTTATTTGGAATCACTCTGGACTCTCCTTGGATATAAAAATGTCAAGGGCAACTATGCAACTATATCACTATATCATGACCTTGCTGAACTTTGTAGACAGTTCCAAAAATAACTGCAAAAAGATTTAAATTACAATGTTTTACAGCTGTAGCATGTCCCACAGTGATGCATCACCATACTGTAACCAAAGCCCTTTATTTTCAGTTTCTATTTTGTTTATAATTTTCTGGAAACTTATCAGTGTTTATTACAAAAATTTAAAAAGTGGGTGAAAATCAGTGCAAAAAATTAACTTCAGTGTTCTGAGTATATATTAGGGGAAGGAAGGACAGAAAATAAAACAAAGTACTTCTGATCTGGTTTCACACTCTGGAAGGAAAGATGGCAGCTTGGTGACTTGAGCAGCCCAGATCACAAAGCTGCCATCTCTCCTTCCAGAGTGGGGAGACAGATCCGTGGAGTTCCGGCATTTTTCTTTTTAGGACTTGGGCACTGACATACAGATATGTACATACATGTATGTTTGCATCTTCCACTATGTTACCTTTTAACAGGCAGCCTTGCATTTACACTTAGACTAATTTATTATTAACATAAACACATCTACCTAATATATTGGATTTTCTTAATCAGTATTCAGGTTTTTTTTTTTACCATTACGACTCAAATAAACCAAATAGGTTTTGTAAAACCTAGGAAATTTTTGGTAAATAATCATAAATAAATAAATAGTAAAAGCTGAAAGTGAAGGACCTTGACTATAACCTACCATTAAAGATTTAACAAACAAGAAGTGTAATACCATTATGATTCATTAAAGCGGGGGGGGGGGGGGGGGGGAATGGGAGAAAAGATCTCCAGTGATATCAGTCAGTCATTTAATTATATCAGTAATTTACAATGTATCAGTTGAGGATTCCATTACAAACTCCTGTGATGGTACAAAAGCAAGGACTAAAATAAGCTTCTAACTCTACCCACAATTGGAGCTCTACTTCACTGCAAAGTTCACTCAAGTTATAACTTGCCCCTAACTCCAGTCCCTTATACAAAATAAATTGAGTTTAGTACTACTTTTAACTCAAATTGGCTGGCCTGTGACAAGGCATAAGCTAAAACTTGAGTACGAACAACTCCTCAGGTGTTAACACAACCAGAGGCTAGCACCACTCAAGTGCCAATACGTTCCAATGCCTTCCTTCTTCTCCATGTGCCCAAAAAAAGACAGACAAGTTCTCCCACAATTCACTTGGGAAAAATTTAGAAAGAGATTCATGTTACTACAGCGCTAAGGACCATGGGATGTGCCCCCAGAAGTCTTGGCATCCCACACAAGTGAGTACAGTGCGAGCGTGTACACACCAACTTTAGTACTATTTTGCAATGTGGCCGCTCTCACTTGCGCTAAGCTAAGTTGAGAGAAAGACTGAAATGTAGACAACTTAACTCTGAAGTGACAACATATCTTTAGTCAAACTTTACTTAAATGTAGCAGCAGATACCTGTAATATAAGTCACCACTGACCAAACAACCCAGTAATATGTAATCCCACATATGGTGCCAAAAGGTCAGGTTTAATTCAGAATTTGTTATTAATGGTGATACAGAGAGAGAAAAGCAAATTATCTGAACTGAATTTACACTTAGAGACTTATAAGAAATAAGGTAAAGTTTTATATTAGCTCTCTTTTCTTTCCTTTTTTAAAAACAAAGCTCACATCTCTTAAGGAGACTATTTCACACTTAAAATTCAGGATAAACATCAGGAAGAGATGCAAAGAAAAGAATGATGGTCTTACGGACAGGTCATGATTCTGTACATTGGGATTCAATTTCTCATTGAGCCACCAACTTCCTATTTGACCTTAGGAAAGTCACAATCTACATTGTGCCTCAGTTCCTCATCTGCATGGAGTGACATCTGAAGAAGTAGGTTTTTTACCCACAAAAGCTTATACCCACATAAATCCGTTAGTCTTTAAGGTGCCACCAGACTCCTCGTTGTTTTTACTCAAGTTACAGAATCACTCAAAAAACGATAAATACATAGAACAACAACATAGAATAATGCCTGAAGTGACTACTGGACGTTTCACATGCTCTAGATTGAACTGATCACATTACAGTAGCCACAGTCACAGAACGAATTGCTAGGGTGTTGCCATGTGACTAGATGAGTGCCTTGTTGCATTTTTCCACTGTTGTACACTTAATATGGAAGGGATTAAAATATTTTACAAGAATATTTTAAATATAAAGAACATCTAACTTCTTCCATGCTTAAGAACTTCGGCATTGTTCTTTTATCATAACAATGGTCCATTATCCGCATTCTAGAGGACAGTTTAATACCCCAATAAAAGGCAAACAATTTGCTTTTATCACTCCTGTGCGTGACCCTGACACTGTTTTTCCACAAAAGCTGAGCTTCTCCTCCAATAGCATGGCTCCAAGCAATAGCCCTTTCTGAAGGACTTTGTATTTTGCTAGACTAGTGATACAATTTGTGGGATTTGGCACCACAGCCTGTTCTTCCGCCTTCCCCCTCCCTGTGTCTCCCAGCCAGCAGGAAAGGGAGGGCTGGAGCCGTCACCGGGGTTATGTACTTCAAAAGCAGGAGCAAAGATTGAACATTTTCCACCTCCACTGTCTTAGAAAAATCCTTGGAGTTATTTGGTACCAATGGATCATCATTAACAAGATCCTTGAGAGAACCAGCCTAAAGTCTAAGCAGAATATGCGGGACCTTTGCAGGCTTTGCTGGTTGGGACACGTAGAATGCATGCCTCAAGACTGACTGCAAAAGGCTGTGCTCTATGGTCAACTTAAGAACTCGCCGCAACACAGAAGGAGACCAAAGCTCCAACAGAGCAATGAGGTCAAAGCAAGGCCTCAAGAAATTCAGCATTCCCACTGATAACTACTGTTGGAAGGATTTTCCCAGTTAACTTTGCAGAAGCCAAGTTAAGACTGGTGCAGTCATTGCACAGCGCCATCAGAGAGCACAGGCTGAGGTCCAGAGGCAAGCCAGGGAGCAAAGTATGCTTCAACTTCCATCTGGCAAGTGGACATGTAGCTATTGTGGGAAGTACTCGCACATCAGGCTCTTTCCCATGCTATCACTAAGCACCACTGTCAAGATGTTGGACAGCCATATAAAAGGCAAAAAGAAGTGGTCGAACTGACCTTAAATACATCATCTATTCCTTGTTTTATAATAGCTGTCAGGTCACCTCTGATGTAGTTCTAATCTTTTTAATCTTTCCTCCCATGGAAGGATCTCCATGCCTCTAGTAATTTTTTGTTGCCTTTCTCCACACTTCTTATTTCTTCCTCATCCTTTATAAGATAGGGTGACCAAATCCAAAAAACAACGTTATGGTATACCACTAATATCATTATGCCATTATATAACAAAGCTGTTATTCTCCATCCCTTTATAAAAATTGAACACCATTTACTTTTTTGAACTTCTGCACACTGAGCAAGTGTACTCACTGAGCTTTCTACAAGAAGATCTAGTTCGCTCCATGACCGCCCTCCCAAAAAAATCCATCCACAAGCGTTATTTACAGTAAATTTGGTACCCATAAACATATGACAGGTTTCAGAGTAGCAGCTGTGTTAGTCTGTATTTGCAAAAAGAAAATGAGTACTTGTGGCACCCTAGAGACTAACAAATTTATTTAAGCATCAGCTTTCGTGAGCTAGTGGTCACTGAATGCATCCAATGAAGTGAGCTGTAGCTCACAAAAGCTGATGCTCAAATAAATTTGTTAGTCTCTAAGGTGCCACAAGTACTCCTTTTCTTTTTGCATAAACATATGAGTAGTTTGTATAAATGTTTTGTATAAATGTTCCCATCATTTTCTATATCAACAGCACTGATCCCAGCACAGATTCCTGGGCATCCCTATCTTAGCCTCCCGGCATGAGAGATACGTTTGATATTTGAGCAGAATTGTTTTGATGTCGTTACATTTATCAATTTATAACTATGACCATCTTACAGTAGCACTGAGGCCTCAAGATATCTCCTTCAATCAGGATACAAATGACTTCAGTTTGTTTGCATTCTTCAGTCTTAATTAGGCTAGTGTACTTTCCTGGCCTTATAGCTTCAAAACAAATTAGTATTTCAAGAATTTGAAAAAATTGTTAAAAAGAGGAAAGGTTTTAAAGTGTGTTCCAAAAATGTCTAGCTCAAACCTCAAATGCTATATTACAAAAATGTTACAGATTTATGAAATACTAAATATTAAAGGAGCTATTTTCAAAAGCACTCATAATTGGCCTAACTCTACCACCATTAAATTACTGGTAAAACTCATTTGTTTTGTTCTATAATGAAATGTGTTGTTGGATCTAATCTGATGTTATTTTATACTTGACAAAATATTTATTACAGGTATGTAATTATTACAGGTCAGAATTATAAAGTTACTCAGTTTGATTGACAGAATTATTTTTATAAATAGGAGAAAAATAAAACTTTTTTATGAATAGGAATAAATGAGGCTGTTTCATAATGTACTGCTGTGAGTTTAAGCATGCCTTGCAAGCATGTTTTTAAACTATATTACATTGTTTAGCAACAGGATTTTTTTTATATTCGTATTGCAGTATATGGAATAACTGAATAAGAAATCTGATTTTATTATCTAATAAAAGAAGATTTCCTACCTATATTCTGCTTCTCAGAAGAGTGCATCTTACAGGATTCTCACCCCTGGACCTGAGGTTTTTGGTTTTTTTTAAAATCACAATATTCAGAACACTCTTAGATCTAAACAAAAATACATATATATTTTTAACCATTAAGAGTGGTAGTGAGATAGAGTACGAGCTAAGTTCCCTAATGTTTGTCATGCATCACGCTTTGGTAAAGAAATGACATCCTCCAGATGTTACAGTCAGTTCCTTGGACTGCATGGAAGATGAAGCTCCTAGGGAATAAATAAAATAAAAGGCAATTCAGGATAGCTAACGGACAATCAAAATAGGCCTTACTGAAAAATGAATACCAAGGTTCAAGAGAAATGCCTCATAAAAGTGAAACCTCCAAACTCTGAAGAAAAGTAAGTTGTGGTAAGCAAGGTTCCTGAGAGGTATCTTTAGAGAAACAGAATTACAGATAAGTAAATTTCTCACCTGCCCCAGAACTACAAAAACAATTAAGAAAAGATTAGTTGGCTGGGATTTTTCAAGAGCCTAAAAGAGTTAGGTGCCCAAGTTACATTCAAGTCTATTTTCAAAGTAGCAGCCGCATTAGTCTGTATTCGCAAAAAGAAAAGGAGTCCTTGTGGCACCTTAGAGACTAACAAATTTATTTGAGCATAAGTTTTCGTGAGCTACAGCTCACTTCATCGGGAATTGAGCATTTAATTCCTTCAAGCTTCTTGGAAATTTCCAACCAGATCACTACGCCCCACATAAGCAGCACATTGTTCTTATTGTTTCCCTCCCTCCCTCAAAAGCCTGGTTACTGCAGAAGACATGGATCAACCATACACAGTAAGCTACCAACTAGCTATATAATAAAACGAAGACCTGAATAACCTTTATCACTGCTGTCTATAGATTTGCAACAGCTTCAATTGTAGAGGTAGCATGATCCAGCAGACAGGGCGCTGGACTGGAACTCAGGAGAGTGCTATACTTTGTTCTTCCATTAAGCTGCTACTTGACGCAGCATACACGATTTCACTCTTCTACCTCTGTTTCTCCTCTCACCATTTAGGCTGAAATTTTCAAAAGGGGCTCAAGGTAGTGACACAGAGTGCTGGGACTCAGCAAATGAACCATCATTCTATAGTCAGTTTAGCCAGTCAGGCCCTGACACAGGTCCTGCATATGGAAAGAGGTAGCTGGGCCTGATAAAGGGAGCTCTCTGTGCAGAGACGTTTCCCACCCCTTCTAGGTAAGCTCAACAACTCTGTAAATAGTATGGCAGCATGAATATCTAAAAGGTGGTGAGGTGAAGCACTGTACATAAACTACACAGTGGTATCTACAAAAGGAAGGTCTCTGAGTGGTCTGTGAGTGAATAAAGATGACTGGAACAGAGGGTGTCGCATCACAGGAAGTTGCACCTGAGTATCCCAGCCTTACATTGTAAGCTCTATAGGAGGGGACTGTCTTAATAAAGGATAGCAATAAGACAGAAAATATGATGTCACTATATAAATCGATGGTACACCCCCACCTTGAATACTGCATGCAGTTCTAGTTGCTCCACCTCAGAAGAGACATTAAAATTGGGAAAAGGACAAGAAAAATTATTAGGGGTAGGGGAACAGTTTCCAGGGAGAGATTAAAAACACTGGGACTGTTCCGTTTAGAAAAGTAACAACTAAGGGGAGATATTACAGAGATCTCTAAAACCATGAATGGTGTGGAGAAAGTGCAAGTGTTGTTTACCCCTTCACATAACAGAAGAACTAGGAGTCACCTAGAAAAATTAATAGGCAGCAGGTTTAAAACAAACAGAAGGAAGTACTTCTTCCCACAATGCAGTCAACCTATGGAATTCATTGCCACGGGATGCTGTGAACGCCAAAAGTATACCTTGGTTAAAAAAGAGAAGATTACTCACCTATGCAGTAACTGACGTTCGAGAGGAGTGTCCCTGTAGGTGCTCCCCTGTTGGCATTGGTGCGCCCCTGCGCCGTTGTTCGGAGATTTTTACAGCACTAGCCATATCGGCCGCGCATGCGTGGAGCCTGCCTCACGCACCAGTCTTGTCTTAATAGTACTCATGCGCGGCTGAACTCCTCTGTTCCTTCTCAGCTTGGGAACAAAAAGGTTGGTGTTAAAAAGGTGAAGTGGGAGAGATGCTATTCTTTTGTGTGAGCTGAAATGTGCTCCTATGAACTCCAGTTGTTGAGTGTATATTTTCTTTGTTCATTCATAGGCCAAGAGCATGGAAACATTGGACTGTCTATTGTGTGGCTTGAATGGCTTCTTGGAGGGTCCTAGCTTTGAAAAGGCAGTTGTCGAGGTAAATAAAAATTATGATTCCCTGCCTTCTGAGATGAACTGTTACAACTAGGAGGAGTCTGGAAAAGACACGAGGCGCAGTCGAGAGGCGGAAAGGTAAGGACCCTGTACTGGTAGTGTTGTGAGCCCAGAACAAAGCGAATAAAATGTCTGTGGGCAGGATGTATGGTCATAGGAACATAAGCATCCTGCAGGTTGAGGGCTGAAAATCAATCTCACGGCTCCAGTGCTGGAATTATGACTGCAAGAGTCACCATTTTGTATTTTTTTTTTTAATTTAACAAATTTATTGAGGCATCTGAGGTAGAGAACGGGTTGCCATCCCCAGTTTTCTTTTATGTTAAAAAGTAATGGGAGTAAAACCCTTTTCCTCTGTGATGGTCAGGCACTGGTTCTACTGATCCTAATTGGAGGAGGTGACGCACCTCTTGGTGGAGCAGTTGTTCGTGAGAGGAGTCCCTGAAAAGGAACAGGGTGGGAGGGACAGGTGGGGGGCAAAGATAGGAAGGGAATAGGCACTGAAGGGATGATGTTTTCTATAGCCTGGATCACATCTTCAAATTTGCTTATTAGTGGGATGGGGATGACATGGATCCAATGCATTGGTACAGCAACATTGATATCTTGGTCACTGACATTGTTGTTCATATGGTCTATGACTTTGTTGAGTATATGTTAGGTAACGTGGACGTTGATAAGGCTGGTACCTATGTTGTCTCCTCCTATTTGCAGGGGTTTGGATATTGAGACACCGTAATTTCGTTCTTGAATCCTTCATGGAGTGAAGTACATCATTGGCATTACAGGCAAACAGCTTTTCACCATCAAAAGGGAGATCTTCAATGATATTATGAACCTCATGAGGAAAAGACTATGAAAGCCATGAAGCATGACACATCACGAATGCTGTAGCAACAGACCTTGCAGCTGTCTTAGCAACATCAAGCACAGCTTGTCATGCGGTACGGGAGATGATTTGTCCCTCAGAGACTATGTCTTTAAATTGATGGGATTGGGTTTTTTTGCCCTCTAGAATGTCATCCATAAAGTCCATGAGTTTCTCATAATTTCTGTGGTCATATTTTGCAAGAACAGCCACATAATTAGCTATCCGGAATTGTAATATAGACAAAGCATACACCTTACAACCAAGCAGGTCCAGCCTTTTACTGTCTTTATCAGTTGGGGTAGATCTGGGAAACTGGTGATTGTTCTTTTGATTAGCTCCCTCTACTACCAATGAGTTTGGCTCTGGGTGAGTAAAAAGTCAGTCAGATCCTTTGGAAGGAATAAAACATTTCCGGTCAGCTCGCTTACGGTCGGTGTGCTAGTAGCCAGTGTCTGCCATATGGTTTTGGTAGGATCCATAATGGCTGAATTTATAGGTAAGGCAATCTTGGATGTGAAGGGAGGTTGCAGGAGATCAGTCAACTCACGCTGGTTTTTAGAAACTTCCTCCAGATTAATCCTCAACTTATTGGTGACACTTTTGAAGAGGTCTTGAAATTTTAAGAAATCATCTGACAGCGTTGGTGGGGGAGGCAGTATAGCCTCATCCTGTGTGGATATGGCTCCACAAGGGTTGGGGAAGCATGTGTAGTGTGTTCATCGAAGTGTGGAATAATAGTTTGCTGTTGTGTCTCATTCACAGCCATGTGCACTGGTGGTGGCGAGGTGGCATTGCTCCTATTTTTGGCATCTTGGCGATCATAGTGGAATCGCTTATATGGTGCCCATGAACCCCAGTATTGCCACTGACTGGGAAAGGGTATAGGTGGTGCCATCCACGGGTTTGTATAACAGGGAAGGAGGTCTTTGATGAAGGAAGACCTAGATTTTCTGTGACCAGTGCTGATTTGGGTCTGTGACTAGGAGAACTGGTATGGCGAAAAGTCTCCCTGAACTATAGCTTCCTCATCACTAGAAAAGTGAGATACAGCCAGAGACACCTGTCCAGACTGTATGCGAATGTCCGTAGAAAAATAGGTTTCCTTTTTTGTCCTTTTTGGAGGCGGGAGAGCTATCACTTACTGAGGAGCCCATATCTGGGTCAGAAGCAGGTCCGAGTGACTTTTCAATAGGAATCATTTGCAGTAGGAGTTCTCTGTCTTTACGTGCCCTGAATTTTAATTTGGAACAATGGGCATATTTTTGAGGAATGTGGGACTCCCCCAGACATTTTATACACTGGGAGTGGCCATCCAAGATACGGACAGCTTCCCTGCACGTAGTGCACCGCTTAAATCCTGGGGAGCCAGGTATATTAGCATCGACTGGAGGATGAAGCGGGAACGAATATTTTTTTTTTTTTAAGTTATTAGATAACTAGAGTGCTAAACTAAGGGAAAAAAGGATGTTGAATGGATAAGAGAAAAAAAGTTTTAACGAGCCTGCTATAGGTCCGACTCCGGCCGGGGACAGCAGAGAAGGAACTGAGGAGTTCAGCCACGCATCCGCACTATTAAAACAAGACTGGTATGTGAGTCACGCTCCACGCATGCGCGGCCAATACGGGTACTGCTGTAAAAATCCCCGAACAACGGCGCAGGGACACACCAACACCTACAGTGGAGCACCCACAGTGACATCCCTCGAAAAAGAAGAAAGACTAGATATGTTCATGAAGGATAGGTCCAACAATGGCTATTAGCCAAGATGGTCAGGGACACAAACCCATCTTCTGGGTGTCCCTGAGCCTCTCATTGCTAGAGCTGGAAGACAGGGGATGGATCACTTGACATTAGTCCTGTTCATTCCCTCTGAAGCAGGGGTTCTCAACGTTTTTCTTTCCGAGCCCTCTCTCCCCACAACATGCTATAAAAACTCTGCAGCCCACCTGTGCCACAACAACTAATTTTCGGTATATAAAAGGCTGCATTAGGGGGTAGCAAGCAGGGCAACTGCCTGGGCCCCACACCAAAGGGGGTACCGTAAAGCTAAGTTGCTCAGGCTTTGACTTCAGCCCCAGGTGGCGGGGGGGGGGGGATTGGTGCCCCAAGCTGCAGTCTCATGTGGCAGAGCTTTAACTTTCTGCCCCAGATTCTAGCAAGTATAATGCTGGCCATGCTTGGCGGACCCCCTGAAACCTGCTCACAGGCCTCAGGGTGCCCCGGGACCCCTGGTTGAGAACCACTGCTCTGAAGCGTCTGGCTCTAGGTCCCTGTCAGAAGACAGGATACTGGGCTAGTATGGCCATTCCTGTGTACTTACTATGTATTTGTACAATGCCTTTTACAATGGGTTTCCTTAACGTGCTACCAGAATACAAATAGTAAATTACTACTACCACAATAATGAACGGCTACAACTACAGCATTACACTATTTCATTGGCCTCTGCAGGCCTGACTGTAAAAGGAAAAAAACAATATATTGGCTGAGTTCGAATGGATGCCTATTTGTGCAAGGACTTTGCGAGGACTTTCTAGTGCATAGAACGCTTATTAGCATAATAATTCTGAGAACAACAGCAGAGCACTGTATTCATACTGATGCTCCTGATATTGCTGTTATACAAGCAAGAGGTGGTTAATCAATATCAGTTACTAAACGATTTACCTACTGGTGCAGAAGATGACTGAATGCTACAAGCTAATCTATGCCATTGGAATCTGAACAGGAACTTAAAAAGAATGGCCCAAACATTGTGTTTCATCAAAACCTTATTGTTTGAAAGGCCTGTAAAAACTAAATACTAAAACAGATCTTGGCTTTTTATTTTTGCTTTTTAGACTAACAGTTTGCTATTTCCATAAAAGCTTTGACACATGATATTGATACACAGGATATCTAGATAAAGAACACACTATCTTCACATTAAATAATCATCCTTGTAATTTCACCCCTCTTTACATCTCTGCCATAAAAAAAAGTCATAACTTAAAGCTCATTTACTATCCACTCCCTCAAAGACTTCTACTAATGTCCACATTATTTGTTCAGCAATTTGTGCCATCAAATACTACTCTTTAAAAGTGAGAGCAGCAGCAGTGTGTATTGCACAATTTTCATGCAACTTACAGGCTAACTGACCTTACACGTGACATAGGTTATCAACTAACCAGTTCTACAACTATTATGACAAGACTTTATCGTCATATACAAAAAAGTCACTATAAACAACTATTTTAAAAAATCCTCCTTACTTGCTGGGGAAGAGAGGAAGATTATGAGACAGAACGAGTTAATGTGGCAAAGTAACTTACAGAGACCTAGAATTAAAGTCGGTTACAAGTGTAACATGTTATAGCAATCTGGATTGAGACCACAGGATACTTTTTTTATATCCTAAAACCACCATAAAAGACTGGCATTATTCAAGTCCAGCAGTCCTTTCAATTCCGGAAAGGACTACTTCTGGCAGGTTAAGAATTGTGGTTACTGAAAGAGCTATAGCTTGCTGCTTTTATAAAACTCAGGAAGAAAATCCAATTATTTGTTTTAAAAAGGTAACAAATAGACAACTGCTTTCAAAAGTACCGAAAATTTAAAAGCAAAAATGTCCCATTGCTTTTCAATGGGACTTGTGCTCCGAAATCTCTAGGTGCTTTTGAAAAGTCTTCCCATAGAGCCTTAAAGATACTGTGCTTATTAATGCTAATCAACCAAAATTCAAACTGAACTGAAGGGTTGCCATGGTATCAAAAGGTGCTTAAACTGCAACAAAATTTTCCATCAGATAATTCAATCCATGTTGTTGAAAAAAAAATAAAATAACAAACATTTAAGTAAGGATAGTGTCTCATCAAGGTAAGAATGAACAGTCATACTCCAGCCACAAAATGTCAAGTGCATGGTGCAAAAAAATCCCAAAATTCATTGGTTCCACTTCTTATGTATCCTTTATTTTGAAATAAAAAAATCTTCAAGTACTTAATATTAATTAAAGAGTTTAAAATCATTTAAAACAACTACCATGGTATCTATTACTTCAGTAGGGAGATGATGTTCAGTAATTCAGCAGATGATATTCAAGAAAGTAAGACTGAGCAACTGCTGTCACCTTCTCTTCAGTGCTGTTCTTCTTTTATCTTTTGCAAAAAGTAGCAGAAGCAGCAGTGCCAGACAGATATCTCAAACAAGTTACATATGCTATGAATCCCCCCACACACACACACAAAGAAGAGAAATAAAGGAACCCAGTACTCCCTGCTATCCCAGGTCACTAAGTTATAAGAATTCCTTCACACTCAGCATACCATGAAGATCACACTAAGTGCATAGGCTCAAAAGGTATCAATGAAACTGCTTCAGCTGTTGTCACATTCACCTACTCACATGAAAATTCTCAAATGTAAGTAAGTATTTTTGAAAAAAAAACAGGCTTCTCTGAAAGCTGTGACAAAAATACGTTTGATATGAGCAAAGCGATGAACAGGCAAAGTATGTCACAAAACCTTATACTCAGTATCATACTTCAACTACATATTCAACATCCTTTTGCTATTGCTTCTCTTATACAAGACATAACAATAAACTACTATTTTGGGGCATTCTCTTCTAATAAGTTTTCCATTTTTACAGATTTTTATTGCAATTAACACTACAGTTATTGGAAATATGATGACATTTTACTGTGAGATTTTAGTTTCCATATTAGTCTAATATTTGTAATCTAGTGAATTTTTTAATATAGCAAATCAAATCTGACTTATCTCTGGGTTAAGATGAGGAATGTATCTTAAATAGTCTGCTTCTACAAGTATAGAAAATTGCTTCAGCCACCCAGTTTTAGTTTTTAACCCAATATTTGGAATTGTATAATCCTGTGTTTTGCCGTTTCTGTTGATGCTTCATTTGACATCAACAATTACTTTAATTTATTAGATATCAGGTACTACACCAGCTACTATTCTCCCTGCTAATTTTTGTGGTTTCACAATCGTATTATTTTAGTGTTTCTTTTCCCTGTTTCTGTGTGAAAGACCCACAAAAACAGGAGAAATTAATTAACTATCCAAGGGCAGCAATGAAACTGACTAAACACAAAGGGCTGTCAAGTACACAAAGGAAACAAACCGAAAAAGAAAAATCCCTACTGGTTTCTCCAATTTCTTTCAGTTATACTCATCTTAGGTATTACTTGTAACAATAGCTGACAAAAAATTCAGAAAGAAGAGCGACTAAAGTTCACAGTACCACTTTTAAACTGCTATATTCCTTCTATTCCTTTCTTTTGGCAATACACCATTAACATGATGTATTACTTGAATACTAGTCAACATATTTCTCTAAAAACTACACTCCATGATGTTCACCAGTAATAGTGCTCAAATTTTCAATTTTAAGGCATTAACTTTTTTATAACTATTTACTCAATGTCAGTGCTTCTTCGCTCTAATGAGGCAGTTAGCCACCAATTGCAGAATTAATACTCAGCACTCTCAATCAAGAAAAGTGATGACTGCCCAAGATTCTGCTGTGACTTACTGCTAGCAGATGTGCTTCTTGTTAAGGATTTTACCAATAGCTTGCGATCATTTCTCTCATAATTCTATCATCCTGTTAAGTCTACAGCCTGTTAAAAGAGGTAAGTTAAAAAGACCCTTTTTTATCATTCAAAACACTTTTACTGCTATTTATAGTAACCTCTAGATATTTGAAACTGAAGTCTACTTTTTCAAAAATATTTTTTCAGTCCCACATTAACTTGTTATTGTGGGGTTGCTCATGAATGCTGGCCTGCTGATGTATGGGGCAAAAGAACAGCTTAAGAAAACAGAATTTGGTTTAGAAATTCAAAACTGGGATAGGTTATTTCTTTATTTAATAACTCAGCATTTTATGGGGTAATGTTAACTAGTGAATTTTTCAAAATATGTGCTTCAAATCCCCCAAGTACTGATCTTTTAATAAAAATGATGGATTGGCACTGAATTACCTTGTGTCACGCTAACTCTTTAGATTGTGAATATAGAGTGCCAATCTTGTGTACTGCATATTCAAAAGGGCAGTTACTGTTGGAAATTGCTGTTTATATCAATAGGCAACAAAAGTCAAGTGCTGTTGTCTAGCCAAGTAAGATTAAGAATACAATTTAACTTATTTCAAAATGGTCTGCATTTGAAAATTTCCAGAATTTAAATTAAGTTTTCTGACAGACTCTACATTAAGTAGATCACATGACAAAAGAGTTACATGTAGCCATTAGTAGCAATTATGTGGTGGTGATTTCATAATTTTTTTTTTTTTTTATCATGAAGGACCTGTTAAAAGAGATTTAGATACAACAGAATCTGGTCACAATCTGACTACATTTTAAGATAAAATGTAAAAATATTAGGGCTGCCAAGAGATTTAAAAAATTAATCGTGATTTATCGTGCTGTTAAACAATAATCAAATATTTAAATATTTGTTTTCTACGTTTTCAAATATACAGATTTCAATTACAGCACAGAATATAGTATACAGTGCTCACTTTATTTTTTTTATTACTATTTTATTTTTTACCGTGCAAATATTTGTATTTTTCAATTAACATAATACGAGTACTGTAGTGCAATCTCTATCATGGAAGTACAACTTACAGATGTAGGTTGAGTTACATAACTGCACTTAAAAATAAAACAACGTAAAACTTTAGAACTAGAAGTCCAGTCAGTCCTACTTCTTTTTCAGCCAATCGCGCAAACAAGTTTGTTTACATTTGCAGAAGATAATGCTGCCCGCTTCTTGTTAACAATGTCACCTGAAAGTGAGAACAGGCATTTGCATGGCACTGTTGTAGCGGACGTCGCAAGATATTTACACGCCAGATGCTCTAGAAGAGTCATATGTCGCTTCATGCTTCAACCACTATTCCAGAGGATATGCGTCCATGCTGACGACAGGTTCTGCTTCAAAACATTCCGGACACATGTTCATTTTCGTCATCTGCCACCGGCAGAAGGTTGATTTTCTTTTTTGGTGGTTTGGGTTCTGTAGTTTCCGCATCACAGTGTTGCTCTTTTAAGACTTCTGAAAACATGCTCCACACCTCACTCCTTTCAGATATTGGAAGGCACTTCAGATTCTTAAATCTTAGGTCGAGTGCTGTAGCTATCTTTAAAAATTTCACAGTGGTATCTTCTTTGCATTGTGTCAAATTTGCAGTGAAAGTGTTCTTAAAATGAACAACATGCTGGGTCATCATCAGACACTGCTAGAACATGAAATATATGACAGAACATAGGTAAAATAAGCAGGAGACACACAATTCTCCCCCAAGGAGTTCAGTCACAAATTTAATTAATACATTTTTTTTTTTAAATGAGTGTCATCGGCATGGAAGCATGTCCTCTGGAACGATGGCCGAAGCACGAAGAGGCAAATGAATCTTTAGCGCATCTGGCAGGTAAATATCTTGCGACGCCAGCTACAACAGTACCATGTGAATGCCTGTCCTCACTTTCAGGCAACACTGTAAATAAGAAGTGGGCAGCATTATCCCCCATAAACGTAAACAAACTTGTTTCTCTTAGCAATTGGCTGAACAAGTAGTAAGACGCAGTGGACTTATAGGCTCTAAAGGTTTATATTGTTTTATTTTTGAGTGCAGTTATGTAACAAAAAACCTACATTTGTAAGCTGCACTTTCATGATAAAGAGATTCCACTCAAGTACTTGTATGATGTGAATTGAAAAACTTTCTTTTATCATTTTTACAGTGCAAATATTTGTAATGAAAAATATAAAGTGAGCAATCTACACTTTGTATTCTATGTTTAATTGAAATCAATACATTTGAAAATGTAGAAAAACATCCAAAAATATTTAATAAATTTCAATTGGTATTCTATTGTTTAACAGCGCAAATAATAGTGATTAATTTTTTAATTGTGATTAATTTTTTTTAGTTAATTGCATGAGTTAACTGCGATTAATCAACAGCCCTAAAAACATTTTTATAAATAAATTCTTTGTTTTGAAAGAGTAATTTTAATAACCCTGCTTTAACACTTACCAGGGGGAACTGATTTAAGTTACGACGATATAAATCGCCAAGTGCAAAGTTTTGATTCAAATCACTGTAGTTTTCACACATAGTTTTTTTTTGTTTTTTTTTTAAAGGTATCAATGACTCTTCATTATTATGGAATGGATCTCTGCCAAAAAGTCATTAAAGTGATTTAACCTTTAATTACTATGTAATTAAGCCTTCAAGTGCCAAACATGTAACTGTATTCTAGAACTGTCAGGAAACTTGTAAGCTTGGTATATCACATGGGAAACGGCAGTCAGAGAAACAGAATGGTGTGCAAGCACATTTGGCAGCTGATACACTTGCTACGGTCCAACCAAGCAGGTGGGAGAGCAGAGTGGGATGGGGCACAGAGGGAATCAAAGAGACTTGCAAGCCAGAAGCAGGAACGCTAGGACTGGTGTTAGACCATGGAATGGGCTGCACGTTGGGAATGACTGGCTGGGGTCTGACATTGGGGAGTCAGGACTAGACTGGGACTCCAGTTGGGGAGCTACTAAACAAATATATGTGTGTGTGTGTGTGTGAGTGTGAGAGAGAGAGAAAGAGAGAGAGAGAGAGAGAGAGAGAGAGAGAGTGTGTGTGTGTGTGTGTGTGTGTGTGTCAACAACACAACAGGAGATACTTGAGGACACCCACCAAAGAAAGCTTTAATGGACAATCAAGGCATCCACTTATACTGCATAGTGCTTTACACAATAAGCATCAAGAGTCCGGAATGATATCAAATCAGGTATTTTTTTAAAAAGAACAAAAGGAAAGTCCAAAACTAAAAACTTTACAAGTCAAGTAATTTCAAGATATGATATGTCATTACTCATTATCTGCAAAAAATAACCAATGTTGAAAACTACAAAAATAAGCTAATAGTTACAAATCTGCTATCAAGCTCAGTACCCAATTTATAAACTGTTTAAGTACCCAATGACTAGCCCCTAAGCAACTGTAATTGCTCCTGTAACAAAACAGTAAGGAGGACTACTAAGTATTAATGTATTTTTCATACAGCTCTCTCTCAAAAAATACGAACTTTAATATCTTACTCTTATTCATAAAAAGCTTGGTTTTATACAGTCCACAAAAAAATCAAAGGAAACTTTACCAATTCAAATCTACTGGAATCTCATCTCCTTATGTCAGTTCTCTATGGCACCCATCACTGGAGTATACTAGCACATACAAATAGTAATCTGTTCCAAATTAGCAAAATTCCAGAGCAACTAATGAGTCAAAATATAATCAGACACACTATTGTATGAATACAGACTAAACATCATTCATGTTAATTTAACAAGAATATTCTAATCACACAAATATTTTTATATTAAAAAGGAACTATTAATGTAGTAATCTAAACCGATACTGTATAACAAATACTCCATTTTCAATTTCAATTGTAGTTAGAGCTCAGGTCTCAAAACATCAACAAATTCAGGGGCAGCGTGAAGTTTTTTGGGTGCTAGTTATTAAAAAGATTTGTTTAATGGTCTGTGTGAGAACTGATTGTTAAGGTTAATATTAAAATTGTTATTGATGTGTTTAATGGTGTATCTTCTCTTGAATTACATATAGCAAGTTTACCTGAAATTTAATTATTTTTGGTTATAGCACAAGATGAATAACCTACAGTTCTCATATGGTTTTAGGGTTTAGAGAACTTCCAGTGTTTACTTTGATTTCCTCTCCTAATCCTAACAAAAAGACAAGCAGGAGTCCAAATTAATCAGCCTTCTGGATATGCAGCACAGAGTTAGAGCACTGGTTTTCAAATTGCAGGTCGTGACCGAGTACTGGGTTGCAGAATGTAAGGCACTGGACTGCAGCGGCTCTGGTCAGCACCACCGACTGGGCCATTAAAAGTCCCCTTGGCGGTGCTGCCTGGCTAAGGCACGCTAGTTCCTCCCTGTTCTGACACTGCGCTGAACCCCGGAAGTGGCCATCAGCAATTCAGCTCGGGGGGGGGGGGGCGCTATGGGGCTACATGTGCTGCGCCTGCCCTGAACACCAGCTCCGCACAAGCTGGCGGGGTGGAGGGGGTGAGAGTCGCGGAGCTGCTTGCATGCCTCCACCTAGGAGCCGGACCTGCTGCTTCTGGGTCACAGCGCAACCCACGGTGTCAGGACAGGCAGGAAGCCTGTCTTAGCACCCCTACTGTGCTGCTGCCTGAGGTAAGGCTGCACCCCAAACCCCTGCCCCAGCCCCGAGCCCCCCCCAAAATCGGAGCCTCTTCCTGCACTCGAAAGGTCTCATCCCCAGCCCCACCCCAGATCCTGCACCCCCATCCCAGAGCCCCCTCCCACACCCTGAACCCGTCATTCCCAGACCCACCCTGCAGCCTTCACCCCCCACATCCCAAACCTCTGCCCCAGCCCTGAGTCCTCCCCTCCCCCGCCCAAACCCCTCATCCCCAGCTCTGTTGGGTCACCGGCATCAGTTTTCTTCAACTGCGTCGCCAGAAAAAAAAAAAAAAAGTTTGAAAACCACTCAGAGCAACATGAAGCAATTCCCACCTCAAAGGTTTCAAAATGACTCCACTGGATTCCCAGTACTTGCTGGCCTAGGGCACTGTCCTCGATCTCATGTGTATAAAGAGTTGCCATAAATGGCTTCCATTACCACTAACACCTCCCTGTTCACACTGGAAGATAATACAATACATGTGGTAGAAGGATATTTTTCTTTGTAAGTCATATATTATTTGTATTACCATAGGAGCCACACACACTGACTAGGACCATATTGTGCTAGACTCTACAAACACACAACAAAAAAAAGACAGTCCTTGCCCCAACGAGCTTACAGTCTAAATAGTTAGATTTTATATCTTGGAACTTCTAATTTTTTTTACACATTACTACACATGACTATTTCCTATCATCCAGGGAGAAGACTGAACTCAACTGTGATACCTACTACTCCCCAGAACTTAAACGGTTGAAAATAAATGTGATAGCATATTTTTACCTTGTATATATTAAAGGTCCAATAAAATTAAATTCAAATCTATGACTGGCTAATGAAACAACTAAACAGTTATCATTACCGTCTTGTTACACCCAAGTAGCAATGGTTAAATTTGTACTGATCTCCAAAAAGTCAAGTTAAGCAAGTGACAGTGTCAATACTTGCATACGGGAAAAAGTGACAAGATAGGAACACAAAAGGGTGCAAGGAGACAAAACAGTCTTGTGTTTTATTGAATATGGGAGGGAAAAGAAGAGAGTGCGCCACAGTGTGTGCTACTGTTTCTCTCATGTGCTTTGAAATTAAATTATTTAATGCCAATAATCTTAGAGGTTGCACAATATAAAAGAAAATATATTTTTTTCACAAGATGAACCTGAATTTCCTAAAAATATGCATACAAAAGTTTCTGAATGACGTATCAAAGTGACCACTGAACTTTTAAGAGATGAAATATTAATAAAAGCAGAAACTTTTTCTTTATTTGCATATTGTCTTGTAGGGCATAGTGAAAGAAAAACAGTGAATAATGATTTGTATGAAAATGTATCAAAAAAAATGTATCAGGAGTTTCACCAGCTTTACCTGTACCAAGTAGAAAGAGCTGTATGTAGAAACAAGAAACACAGGCGTAACCTGGACACACACAAAAAGCAGATGAACAACGAGGAATCTGGTGGCACCTTAAAGACTAACAGATTTATTCAGGCATAAGCTTTCGTGAGTTAAAAAAAAAAAAAAAATCTATCTGAAGAAGTGGGTTTTTTACCCATGAAAGCTTATGCCCAAATAGGTCTGTTAGGTCTTTAAAGTGCCACCAGATTCCTCATTGTTTTTGTGGATACAGACTAACACAGCTACCCCTCTGATAAAAAGCAGATGGATGAGGCAGAGGTAAAGATGATGCTGACTCCAGTGGTACAGTGGCTATGTGGCTCTGATTAGTGTTCCTCACTCATATTTGACAATTGTATCCCATAAATAAAAGGGACAAGGAGTGCTGTAGAGGAAATGCATTAACTACCTGGGGAAAGGAGGCGCCTTCAAGATGTTCTTTAGCAACTACTTAAGGCTGATTACACCATTAATAAGCCTTTATTAGACCTCCACAGGCACTGAGAAGATCACCATTATGCACAGCCTTTGCAAGAGTTGACCAAATGCCCCCCTGTATTTATACCCTACACACCACTGACATAATCTTTGTACAAAATATGCCTTGTGAGGTATTGTTTGAAAACTAAACTTTCTGATCAATATCATCATGGTGAAATGCATGTAACAACATTATATGAGAAGGTATGAACATAAACTCATTTCAGTTTATCAGACAAAGGGCAAGCTGATGCCTCTAGCCAGGTGTGAAAGTTGATTGGCAATCACCAGTCAAGTGGCTATTCTTCATCAGGGAAGGGAAGCAGGAACAGATCCATCTGCATTTTGCAAACAATATGGAACCTCTTTAACAGTGAGACTCCCATATCTCCATCCCCACAGCTGGAAGGAACTTTATCTAGGGTAATCCTCAGGCAAGTGCTTTCAAAGAATGACTGGACAATAAAAAGAAAAGGAGTACTAGTGGCACCTTAGAGACTAACCAATTTATTTGAGCATTAAAAGTGAGGGCAAAAGCACCCCAGGCATTCTCTTTGTATGTCTCTTGCTTGCTCTTTCACCTAAGACAGCAAAGGAACCAGCCCTTCAGACTTTGGGGCCAGATACTGACTTGAGAATTTGGTCAGCTATGTTGCTGGGAACGTGTGGTGTGGATTTTACCTTGAACTAAGTCTTGTTTATTAAGTCTTAGCTACTAGGAAGCCTTTTATCTTTCTTTCTCTTTTAACCATTTCCGAATTTAATATCCTGTACTTGTACTCACTTAAAAATCTCTTCCTTTGTAATTACACAAACAGGTTTCATTCTTTAATCAAAACTAATCCAGTGTTGTATTTAACCTGAACTGGTTGGTAACTCCAATTAAAGCAGCAAACTACTGAATACTGACCCTTTACAGGGGAAATGGACCGCTAATATCTCAATTGCCCAGGAGACGACTGGATAGTGCACAACATGAGTTTCTGGGGAAAATCCAGGACGGGGAGTGTATTGAGGTTACCTTGCAAGTGATAACCAAGGCTAATGGAAGCCAGAGTGTTGTCTGGAATGTGGCAGGCAGGTTGCAGCTATACACAGAAACTCTGTGTGACTGGCATTCTTGTTTGGCTGTTTGTGAGGCGCCCAGATTGAAAGTTACAGCAGCAAAGGTTTGTGAGGCACCTAAAGTTGCAGGGCAGGGGGTAACACCACCCCTCACTAGTCTGGATTGCACTCCAGAATATGACAGAGTGAAAGGGAAATGGGGTGAGGAAGACTGTATATGACAACATTTCAATTTTCAGAAAATTCTACATTTTATAATTGCCAAAACAAACTCAGAAGTAACCCCCCTTAAAATATCTAAGTCACCACCACCATCTTTGAAAAGAAAGAAAATAGGACATCTAACTTGAGATGAAAATTAAACCAAATATTTTAGTCCTAAAATGTTGCATTTCGGTAATGTACATTATTTACAGAGAAATCATATTAACATTAGCATACCTCCAGTACCAGAAAACAGACAACTAATCACTAATTCTTTTAAATTGTGATAGAAAGAATGCCGAAACAACAATTAAGGTTTAATTTGTAAAGAGGATTAACAAATTAATGCTGGCAAATATGACACTTCGGTGACTGTGGTGTTTAATCAGTTTCTGCACAAAATTTTCTAACATTTATAGTTACAAAGATAAACCTTTGAACGTGTACAGAAGCTATTTGTTGGAAGATGCATAGATAGGTAGAACCAACAGCCAAACTGCACTGGGTGGTTCTCCAAAACCGTGGTAAAGAATACGTTGCCTATTTTCCTTACCCAGTTCACTTTACAGTAGCAGTGCCTTTGGTGCTTTGTCACTACTCCTGCTGCAGTGCTCCTGCACACTCCCCATCTATGGGGATAGTGGATGGAGAATCCTCAGCATTCAAATCCTTACTAAACATCAATACACAGAGAGCTCCCACGTAGTCATTTTTTTTCAGCTAACAGGCTGTTTGCCTTCCTAACATGAGTTCCCAAAATCCTTCCTCAGCTACACACTATAAGAGGTCCCCAATTACTAAAGACCACGCAATATCTGTCATCTGTAAGATGTGAATGGTCTCCATTCATTTCAAAGTATTAAATCTGAAGCCTCTCTACATCTTAGTTTACCCTTAAATCATGTGGAATTTCTGGGAGGCTTCATTAATTTCCCTCTCATCTCTTCCCACCTCAAATCCTACACACACTTGAAGTGCTGACAGAGAGTAGGAAAAATCTGGCTAGTGACCAACTGGATGATTTGTCAAGGGTTGACAAACAAAAATGAAACTTAAACAATGCTGCTGTGCATCTCAGATACAGTGCTAAAGCTAAGAGCAAGAGAATGTGCCTCCTTTAACAGCTGTTTTTATGTATCTATTTTTATGTTTACAAAAATGCTGTCTATCAGAAAATATTTGTAGGCATGTGTATATTTCACAGAAGCAACCACTGACTGTGTCAAAGAAAATATATCTCCTAAAAATATGCTATTAATATAACAGTTATCTAATCCCCTCAGGAAAGGGAAGCCCTGTATTGTTCCCTAAGAGTCAAGAGACACTAGTTCTGTCAAGCCAGGGATGGAGGAATGCAAATTTAAAATACAACAGCCTCTAACTGAGTGATGAAGTGAGCTGTAGCTCACAAAAGCTTATGCTCTCATAAATTTGTTAGTCTCTAAGGTGCCACAAGTACTCCTTTTTACGGATATAGACTAACACGGCTGCTACTCTGATAACTGAGAACACTCTGCTAACTAGTGTCTCTTGACTCTCCAGATGCTTATATTCAGGAAAAGTGGTCTCTTAACTAGCAAGGACTCAAACCATATATAGCTTTATATATCAAAGTCAATACCTTCAGTTATAACTGGAAGGTACTGTGGTCTTCAGAAAGTTAGTGTATTGCACGCTGTTAAGCAGGGAACCAGCAGAATTCTTTGGGAGCTGTAGCTTTTAGGATAATAATATAAGATTGGTGCATGTATTGTACAGAGCACTGCAGTAATACAATCTGAAATGGCATGGTGAACTGTGGCAAGATACAGATCTGTTAATTGAATGCAGACACTTTTAGCTATACGTAACTCCAAGAACAATTAGGGATTCAAAAGCACTCTCAAAATGAACATTTTCTTCACTAAGGCTAGGTATACCAAATGGGGGAATTCTGCTGCACACCAAATTCTCTAGAAGCTCACCTCATTCTATTAGCATTAACTAATATATCTTTAGAGAACTGCACTTTCATCCAGGTCTCAATTTTGGCCAAGCACCAGGAAAGCAAAGGCCCCTCAACAAACTGTTCTAAGGGGATTCAGCCCCTGGATCCCATGCATTTTAAGCCTCCGGAGTATGAACAGAGTCCATGTATTGTTCTTATCTTGCAGGTTCTAGGCACATTCTCAGGGTGCAGAGCCCCCATCTAGCACCTTCTCCTGAAAGCTGTGATCATGGAGCCCATTGCCCAGCCCGTGCAAGCAATGCTGACCCCTCAGGCTTTCCCTGGAATTTAAATACACCCTCTCCCAGAATTCCTGACTAGTGGATGCTCTTGACCCCCAGTTCACCTCTTCTAGGGGCACAAGCAGTGTAACATAACACACAAACTTTGCACAGGACTCTAAAACCGTTGTTCTTTACTTAATCACATGAGAAATACAAATTTATACAAAAGTTAACCCTTACGTGCATTTCCCTGTCTCGGTTTCTTCACCACTCCACTACATTCTTTGGGCTGGACTCAGAGTCCACTGGGGCAATCCAGTTCTGCTGCAGTGCATGGCTTCAATCATGGAGCTTTCTCTCCTAGCCAGAATTTTGTGTGTAGCTCTCTGAGTCTTTCTTCTGTTGCTAGTAACTTTCCAGCCTCCAAACTTCCAGAACCATTCAGACAAACGGAAGGAAATGGCTTCTCTCAGATCCAGCCAACCTCCTCAGAATATAAATTGACCATAGTAGTTGTTCAAGTCAAGTACTCTCCATTGTCCTTTATTGATGCCAAGACCAGAAGGGACTACTATGCTCATCTAGTCCGACGTCCTGTATAACACAGGACCTAGAACTTCCCCCAAAATAATTCCTAGAACTTATTTTTTAGAAAAAACATCAAACCTTGATTTTAAAATTACCAGTGATAAAGAATCCAACATGACCGTTGGTAAGTTGTTCCAATGAATAATTACACTCTCAGTTAAAAACGTACAGCTAATTTCCAGCCTGAATTTGTCTAGCTTCAGCTCCAAGCCACTCGATCATGTTATACCTTTCTCTTCTAAGCTGAAGAGTCCATCGTCAAATATTTGTTACCCATGAAGCTACATCCAGAACGTAATCAAAATCACCCGCTAACTTTCTTAAACTAAATAGATTGTGCTCCTTAAATTTATTGCTATACAGCAGGTTTTCTAATCCTTTAATCGTTCTCAGGGCTTTCTCCAATTTATCAACATCTTCCTTGAATTGTGTACTCGAGAGCTGGACATAGTATTTTAGTACGAGTCACATCCATGCCAAATAAAAAGGCAAAATAACCTCTCCACTCCTACTCAACATCAAAGGATAGCATTTAGCCCTTTTGCATGACAGTGGATGCTCATGTTTAAGCACCCCCAACTCTTTTTCAGAGTCACTGTCACTGTGAATATGGCCCATATCAAGAGTGGTAAACTGTGGTTCATGAGCCACATGCAGCTCTTTTATTGTTAAAATGGGGCTTGAAGAGCCCCCACTCTATCCCCCACCCCATTCTCCACATACCAACCAGACTGGGGGCTCGGGACCTCTACCTTGCAGTGGGGTGGTGGAGTAGTGGCTTCCGCTTCTGCCAGTGGGGATGGGGGGGGGTCCTCGCATACGACAATATTCAGAAGTTCGAGGACTCAAGGCTTCAGCCCTGCGGGACGCAGCTGCTTACGCTCAAACTTCATCAGTGATGGATTTTATGTTTTCTTCCAGATCAACAACAAAAATGTTAAATAGTAAATAAGCCAAGAACCAATCCCTGAAGGACCGCACTAGAAATACATATACTCAATTCTCCATTTGCAATTACATTTTGAGACCGATCATTTAGCCATCTTTTAATCCATTTGATGTGTGCCATATTAATTTTATATCATTCTAGCTTTTTTAACCAAACTATCATGCTATACCAATTAAAATCCCTTATCCGGGAGTCCTCAACTTTACGACGTTCAACTTATGATAACAGCACTTACAACGCTTCTGAATTGACACCCTGATTTGACTTACGACAACCAATTTCGACTTTATAATGCTCGGTCCTGCAATGGAGCATACAGGGAATCCTCAGACTTACGACAATTCATTCCTCAGAATTGCGTTGTAAGTTGAAACCGCTTTTCCCATAGGAATCAATGGTATGAAGGGGGGATTGGTTCCTGAACCATAGCTTGATACACTATTTTCACTACAATAACCCAGATTTTTGTACTAAGTGAATTATAGATACTAATTTTGCAACATCAATGTATTTACTATACACTGTAATTTGTAAACAGCATTCAAACAAACATATAAACTCACATATGCTGCTCAGAATGCCAGCAACACAGGCTCAGAAAGCCAGGGAGAATGGAACACATACTGAGCCTCAGCCCATCAGTGTTCAAGCTTCCTGATGGGCTGAGCGCCCAGGGCCTGGAGCCAATCAAAAACAAGCAGCAACCCTACCAGGCAACAAGCTACCCTGTTGCCTCAAAGCCAATCAGAAGCGACACCTTCCTGCTACATACCAGTATAATATAACCAGGAAGTGATTTCAAGCAAACTTTATGCAAATTGAGCATCATAAGGGCAAAACAAGAGTCGTATGGGCGAAATGGGCAGTCAACTGAAAATCGTAAGTGGCATCCGACGCAAGTCGGCATCTTAAGTCCCAAGGACTCCCTGTATTGCGGTTCTGAGTTAGGACGTTTCGACTTACAAAGCAATTTTCAGGAACCAACTGTGTCATAAGTCCGAGGACTGCCTGTACAAGTCTAATGCTATTACATCAATGCTATTACCTTTATCAACCAAACTTGTAACCGCATCAAAAAAGGTATTAAGTTAGTTTGACAGGATCTATTTTCTACAAACCCATGATGATTAGAATTAATTTTATTACCCGCCTTTAACTCTTTATTCATTCAGTTCCCTATCAGCCACTCCATTATCTTCCCCAGCATCAACAGACTGACAGAACTATAATTACCCAAGTCATCCCATTTACCTTTTTAAATACTGGCAAAACATTAGCTTTCTTCCAGTCTTCTGGAACTTCCCCAGTATTCCAAGACTTACTGAAAAACAACATTAATGGTACTGCAAGCTCTTCAGCCGGCTCGTTTGTAACTCTTAGATGCAAATTATTTAGACCTGCTGATTTAAAAATGTCTATTTTTAATAGCTGCTGTTTAACTTTCTCCTGAGGCACTAGTGGAATGGAAAGAATGTTATATTATATGACTACATCATTGTTTTTCACCAAATTCAAAACAGAAATATTCATTGAACGTTTCTGCCTTTTCTACATTGTTGATAATTTTATCTTTTCCATCTAATCATGGAATAATACTATTGTTAGGATTCTTTTTGTTCCTAGAATAAATGAACTCCTTCTTGACCATAATTCTGCTGGCCCTCGATTTATGGATTCATAGATATTAAGGTCAGAAGGGACCATTATGATCATCTAGTCTGTCCTCCTGCACAATGCAGGCTACAGAATCTCACCCACCCACTCCTGCAATAAACCTCTCACCTATGTCTGAGCTATTGAAGTCCTCAAGTCATGGTTTAAAGACTTCAAGGTGCAGAGAATCCTCCAGCAAGTGACCTGTGCCCCACGCTGCAGAGGAAGGCAAAAAACCCCCAGGACCTCTTCCAATCTGCCCTGGAGGAAAATTCCTTCCCGACCCCAAATATGGCAATCAGCTGAACCCTGAGCATGTGGGCAAGATTCACCAGCCAGATACCCAGGAAACAATTCTCTATAGTAACTCAGATCCCACCGCATCTAACATCCCATCACAGCCCATTGGGCCTATTTACCATGAACAGTTAAAGATCAATTAATTGCCAAAATCATGTTATCCCATCATACCATCTCCTCCATAAACTTCTAGAGTTTAACTTAAAGCCAGATAGGTCTTTTGCCCCCACTGCTTCCCTTAGAAGGCTGTTTCAGAACTTCACTCCTTCGTCTAATTTCAAGTCTAAACTTCCCGATGGCCAGTTTATATCCATTTGTTCTTGTGTCCACATTGGTACTGAGCTTAAATAATTCCTCTCCCTCTCTGGTAATTTATCCTTCTGATATATTTATAGAGAGCAATCATATCTCCCCTCAACCTTCTTTTGGTTAGGCTAAACAAGCCAAGCTCCTTGAATCTCCTTTCATAAGACAGGTTTTCCATTCCTCGGATTCCTAGTAGCCCTTCTCTCTACCTGTTCCATGTTTAAGAAGGATGAATGCAAACTGGGAGACCAAAACTGCACACAGTATTCCAGATGAGGTCTCACCAGTGCCTTGTATAACGGTACTAAAACCTCCTTATCTCTACTGGAAATACCTCACCTGATGCATCCCAAGACCGCATTAGCTTTTTTCATGGCCACATCACATTGGCGGCTCATAGTCATCCTTTGGTCAGCCATTACTCCAAGGTCCTTCTCCTCCTCTGTTACTTCTAATTGATGCATCCCCAGCTTATAACAAAAATTCTTGTTATTAATCCCTAAATGTATGACCTTACACTTCTCACTCTTAAATTTCATCCTATTACTATTACTCCAGTTTACAAGGTCATCCAGATCCTCCTGTATGATATCCCAAGCCTCATCTAAATTGGCAATACCTCCCAGCTTTGTATCATCCGCAAACTTTATTAGCACACTCCCACTTTTTGTGCCGAGGTCAGTAATAAAAAGATTAAATAAGATTGGTCCCAAAACCAATCCCTAAGGAACTCCACTGGTAACCTCCCTCCAGCTTGACAGTTCACCTTTCAGTAGGACCCGCTGTAGTCTCCCCTTTAACCAATTCCTTATTCACCTTTCAATTTTCATACTGATCCCCATCTTTTCCAATTTAACTAATAATTCCCCATGTGGCACCGTATCAAACGCCTTATTGAAATCTAGGTAAATTAGATCCACTGCATTTCCTTTGTCTAAAAAATCTGTTACTTTTTCAAAGAAGGAGATCAGGTTAGTTTGGCATGACCTACCTTTTGTAAAACCATGTTGTGTTTTGTCCCATTTACCATTGACCTCAATGTCCTTAACTACTTTCTCCTCCACAATTTTTTCCAAGACCTTGCATACTACAGATGTCAAACTAACAGGCCTGTAGTTACCTGGATCACTTTTTCTTTCCCCCCTTTCTTAAAACTAGGAACTATGTTAGCAATTCTCCAATCATACAGCAAAACCCCTGAGTTTACAGATTCGTTAAAAATTCTTCCTAATGGTCTTGCAATTTCATGTGCCAATTCCTTTAATATTCTTGGATGAAGATTATGTGGGCCCCCCGATTTAGTCCCATTGAGCTGTCTGAGTTTTGCTTCTACCTCAGATATGGTAATATTTACCTCCATATCCTCATCCCCATTTGTCATGCTACCATTATCCCTAAGATCCTCATTAAAGACTGAGGCAAAGTATTTGTTTAGATATTGGGCCATGCCTAAATTATCCTTAACCTCCATTCCATCCTCAGTGTTTAGCGGTCCCACTTCTTCTTTCTTATTTATATGGCCACGAAATCTTTTACTACTGTTACTTTAATTCCCTTTGCAAGGTCCATCTCTACTTGACTTTTAGCCTCTCTCACTTTATCCCTACATATTCTGACCTCAATAAGGTAGCTTTCCTTGCTGATCCCTCCCATCTTCCACTCCCTATATGCTTTCTGCTTTTTCTTAATCACCTCTGAGATGCTTGCTTATCCAGCTTGGTCTACAACTCCTGCCTATGAATTTTTCCCCCCCTTTCTTGGGAGGCAGGCTTCCGATAGCTTCTGCAGCTTTGATTTGAAGTAATCCCTGGCCTCCTCTGCCTTTAGATCCATAAGTTCTTCAGTCCAATCCACTTCCCTAACTAATTCCCTTAATTTTTGACAGTCAGCCCTTTTGAAATCAAAAACCCTAGTCGCAGATTTATTTTTGTTTATCCTTCTGTTCAGTTTGAACTGAATTAGCTCAATCACTTGAACCAAGGTGTACTTGTATTCCCGCTTCCCTTATCAATATTCTACAATTCCTAGCTTCTGATTTATATTCGCTACTGTCAACCTCCCCTTTCTTCCATTTGTTTACATATTTTATAGTTGCCTTCACTTCCCCTGTAAACCGAAGTTTTGTTGGAGGGTTTTTTGTTCTGTTTTTAACCAATACAGCCTTATTCCTCGATTATGGCTTTTTTCAGCATCTAGTACAGAGTCCTTAAATAATACCCAATCATTCACATTTTTTTGATTAAATTCTTCCTCCCAGCTGACCTGGCTCATAATTGTTTTCAGCTTTGTAAAACTGGCCCTTTTCAAGCACCAAATATATATATGTGTGTGTATAATTACTAGTTTGGACTTTATTCTGCTAGCACATTATAAATGTGATCACATTACGATCACGTCTACCTAAACTACCATTAATTTTTTAGCTCTGTGACCAGTTCCTCTTTATCTGTCAAGACAAGGTCTACCATGAATCCCCCCATGTCGATGCAACATTTTTTGAGTTCGGAAATTATCTATAATATTTAGAAATCCAAGGAAATTTCAGTACTGACAGCATGAGACCTTCAGCATATATCACTCAAAGTGAAGTGCCCCATGATTACACAGTTTTTTACATATTATAGATCGATGCATAAGGAGCCATTCTCTTCCCTAGTATGATCTGGTCGTCTGTAGCAGTCACCAACTAATACTGCATCTTGTGCTTTATCTATTAGGACACTGATCCATAAACATTCAAAATCATTGTGATCAGTAGCAGTCCATTTTAGTCTGGTGTGTATCTCCTAGAGGTCCTGACAACAATGGTGGCTACACAAAGATACACTGGCACTCCATGACACAGCCATTTCAATTCATAAGTTGTACAGACTCACTCCCCAAATCTTCACATTTCTTCCTCCTCAAAAAAAAGGAACAAAGCAAAAGGTATGTGACAAATACCTTGGGGCTATTTTGGCACTTAACTTCTTGACAGAGAATCTGCTGTTACACTTCATGTATTCAGACAGTAAACAATTCTAACGTTCATACAGTTACATGAAAACATTATTGGTCAGTTTCCATCGACAGCGTATAAATACATTTCATGCCTTGTTATCCTAGGCAAGGGGTAGACAAGGACAGAGTTCGTAGGGTCTCCATATGCTATTGTCACCCCAATCTTCTGATTGGCTGGGGTAGCTACGTAAGACTTGGCCCCCTGCAAGGTAGGTCTTTGGCAATGCTGTTCCTCAGTGAGATGAATGGTCCCAAGGAGAGGTGGAATCTCCCGACTTTTCTTGAGCCCAGTACCCCGCTTCACACCTCCAGGGGAGAAGGGAATTGTGCTTGCTGCGCTATCCATCTCTGATTCAATTACATCTTGACTGACCCTTCTGAAGCCATAAACTAAGGGGAACTTTCCTCCTGAATTTCCTCACACAGTTGCCTCCCACCACTTTGGAGCCTTTCCCACCCTCTACTTGGTCTCATAAGGCTGGAAGTATTATTTACCACCCTCCACTTCCCTGTTGTCAATGGAGATCAAGCACAGAACCTTTTGGCCATACCTCAGTTTCGCTTCTACCAGGATTTTTGACTGTTGACAGTCCACGCTGACTTTATTTCCCTGCCAATGGTAAGCACAGTGCTTGGCCCCTGGGGTTAGTATCTGAAATTGCTACAGTCAGCATCCCAGAACCTTCTTTAGCATCCATTTCGACTGGCTAGAAGCATGATGGGATTCATCAAAGGGATATTTACCCACGTTTGCCTTCCAGCACCTGACAGGGACACTACACAGGGTTTGTCACCGCTCCAGGGTCCTCCCACTTATTCACACCTCCCATTTCCACTGGTGGTCTGGCCAGGTTCAACCGTCTAGGGTATAACATGACGTATGCAGAGGACTGGGATGTAAATTCATATTATACACACACACCCCTCATGTCATATTATACACACATATTATCCACATTATACACACACACCCCTCATGTCTGTACTCATACCGTTAAGCCTACTGCACTTGTGAGACACTGTCCCAACTGTTCTCTGGATGGGCTGCCACAAAGTTAATCTGCTATGAGGCATAGCCAACTCCCTGGCACGTGGCCACTGCGCAGTTTACCTTTTTGTGTCCCAGTCTCTGAAGGGCACAGACACCTTAATACCATGAAATCAGTCCTTGGGTGTTGGCTTACGGCTTCTGCTCCCTCGAGCTTGGGACAAAAAAAAAAAAAAGCCCTATAGCCATTCACCATGAAACTGGCCAAGCTCAAAATAAAACACTTGGGGATTCAGTAGCTAGATCCCTCACAGCAGTCTGATAAGTGGCCAAGAGGAAGCAGGCAACTGAAGCTAACACACCTACTCCTACACACATTTTATCTGTAGCCTTCAATATAGTTAGACTCAGATGGATTAAATTTCTATTGGTAAATATCAATAAACATCTATTTCACTGTAAACACACACAGATGAAAAAATATTTCCATTCATAAAGAAATGTACAGAGTAAGAAAAGTGCTGCTTGAGAACCTGAGAGTTTGATTTAAGAATATTTACACTATGCATATTTTGACATGCAATGGTGCAATCTGTGTTTAATTATTCTAAAGCTTTAACATTTTTATCTCAAGGTCTCCTGTCATTAAATAATCAGTCTAACCCTCCCACATTATCTGACCTATAATTTCCCACAACTGTGAAAATTTTATAAATTTATATTTTTTTTAAGAAAACAACAAACATCAATATTACCTGTTAATTATTAAACAAAAATTGAATTCTGCCAAGCTTGTTTCTCTCATCTTGGGCTTTCACTCTTCTTCTCACCTGGTTCTGATGCTATTTCTCTGATCACTCACTCTATTGTACTAGATGAAGTACAGGAGCACACTCCCTGCAACAAAGAGCTTACAATCTAACTTCAGGATGCAATAGGGGGTATAACGAATGGCAGGAATGATGCTAATGAAATATTTTACTGAGTGCTGAATTGAGGGGTAAAGTCTTGGGTTCCCTCTTTTTGCAGGACAGGAAAATACTTGCTTTCTTGAGGTTCCTCTTCATTTGATTTAAGATTTAGGTTTTCTATATGCAATTCTATTCTGGGATACTTAAGCTCTGAAAATCCTCCTTTATTAAAAAAAAAGCAAGATGATGATTCTAAGGAGTCTGGATATCAGCAACTGTTCTAGGTTTGTTCTTTTTTAAAAAAAATCATGTTGCTTTCTGGATGCCACACTTCTTGTAGGGAGGAAAATCCGTGGAGAGCACACTATCAGAACAGAAATAGGCTCCTAGTGCTATACAGGGAGCTGCAAGAAGGAGGCAGTAATCGTGGGTGTCAGAAACATAGGGGAAATCCCTGCTTGCATCTCTCCAGCCATCTGCTCTGCCTGCTGCAAGTGATAAAGTATGGTTCCTTAAGTAGGACACTGGAGATTTTGAAAATGGAGAGTCCTACCTGAGAGTTCTTCAATTTTTAACAGTTTCATTACAAGTGCTCGTTTGAGCTTCTCCTGCTTTCCCAGTGGCAGTTACTACTGTGGTCCCTTCAGCCTGTGCCTCCTTTGACAGCTCTTCTACCTCTAAACTCATTGTACAGAAAGGGAACCAACCCATGTAAAGGCTTAGGGAAAACACTAACAAGAAAATAATTCTCTTTTTTAATCTAATAAAATAGGGTTGTCTACCACGTCTCTCACACCAGGACATAATCAAAGTGCTCTTCAAGTTGTGAGGGTTAGACATTAAAGCTTAAAAAGGTAGAAGCCATTCATAAACAAGGGAGGAAAAGCATTGCAATGTGGCTGATGTTGAATATAAATCAAGAGATCCATATTCATTAGTTTTACCTGGGAAATAAAATAATCTGGTCTACATTAAGTGAAAGTAATACTATTGCGGTATTTGTCCTGCGTTATTTCAACTAGGCTTTTAATGAAGTGAAATTAGCTTTCAAATTACTCTTCTCTAGTGATTAGCAAACTTTACCAACAATTATAATTATATTTTCCTTTTTAAACATTGGGGGGTGGGGGGGGAGAATTGATAGTGAGGAAAAAAACCTGACCAAACTGGAATATCTCCAAAAATCAGATTAACGATACAATTTATTTTTAAAAAGAAAAACTGATCTGGCTGTTAAGATAGTTTCTCAAAGATATGACGACATCCCTGACAGCTTGAAACTGTTTCTATGGCACTGGAGATTTCTAGAATCAAAAGATCAGTTTCTTATCCTGTGCCACGTGGATGTCCAGCAATCCACCACTAAAGGATTGTGTCTTGCTCAGAAGTATGAAGTCAGAGACAGCACAAGTATTACTAAGAGCCCCCACATGAGCAGAAGATACTGAAACAGAAACATTTGGAAACAAAGTGACTACGATAATGGTTAACTATAAAATTTTCAAATTTTTCAAGACATGTATGAAACAACAATGCAATCCACAGAAACAAAAGATAAAGGATAATGCCCTGACAGGGATTCTAATATACATTTCTTGCAATATTCTTTGTGTCCAGAGAGACCAATCTTTTGAGAAAGGATAACTTGGCTGCATTCAAATAACCTACTGAGAGGCCAAAAAAAGTCATCAATTAAAAGTTGTAACAGGGTGGTCAAATCACCGCTTTGCATATTTCTGCAGAATGGTCTGTTCTTTCTGCCTAAAAGAGAGTCATACATTTTTAAGTCCAGAAGGGACCATCAGATCACCTAGTCCAACCCAGCCAGGACTAACAATCAGAATTAGACCAAAGTATTACAGCCCTCAAGAAACTGAACTACCATTGAGACCAAAGTGCACCAAATCCCAAGGTCAACTGTTTCACTGCTCTTGTTGATCGAGCATTTATTCATGAGTGGATCCATCATATTTTTACTTGAGTTGACGTAACATTCTAATGCACACTTACCAGATTATTTAGATACCTCCTCTACAAAGGGTGGTGGAAAGCAACAATAACCCAACTATTACTGTCTTATATTAACAGGTTTCAGAGTAGCAGCCGTGTTAGTCTGTATTCACAAAAAGAAAAGGAGTACTTGTGGCACCTTAGAGACTAACAAATGTATTTGAGCATAAGCTTTCGTGAGCTACAGCTCACTTCATTGGATGCATCCGATGAAGTGAGCTGTAGCTCACAAAAGCTTATGCTCAAATAAATTTGTTAGTCTAAGGTGCCACAAGTACTCCTTGTGTTATATTAAGACATTGTTAAGACACTGCTGAGATTTGCAGTGAATGCAAGCCTAAAATCTAAGTGTTGAATTTAGTCTCCAATTTTGCACAACTCTTTAAAGAGAAACTGAATTTTCCACATTTAAAACATCGTCAACCAACCCAACTTTTGCAGAAGAAATTTGTCAAGATTATCCCTTTCGAAAATTTAGCTTTGAAAAATCTCACCTTTACTGCCTCCCTCTCAACAACCAACATCCTGACAAATTCCCAACTTTTCTCATATACACTAATAACTCTGCAGACATAGGCCACATTTCATATTCTACCCTGGAAGACCACCAAGACACTTATTCTCCTAATTCATTATTTCCAGCAAGGAAGGTTGATAGAACTGCTCAGATTCTTCAGCTATTTCTGTTTTCTGATGCTTCAGAGAGCAGCTGCCTCCACAGGAGAGCTGCAAACATCACTTGTTTGGCATACTTATGTTTCTATTCTCCATTTGTATATGCTTCCTCTATGGCCCCTTGTAATCAGAAGACTAGAAAAGAGCACGGGTTCACAGCAGATTTAGTACTCCATTAACATCCTTACTTCTGCACTGCTGCTACGCCCCCGGGGCTGACACCCAGAGCCCCGCCACCCCAGAGCTGATACCCGGAGCCCCACCTCCTTCAAGTGAGAGATTGGGAGGCAAAGCAAAGTAGAGCCTAAGCCTGGGCTGCCTCCCGGTGAGGGGATTGGGGGGGCAAGCCGTAGGGCTCTGGCTGTCCCCTTTATTCCCACCTCCCGGGTGTGCACGGCCCTTCTTTACAAGCCACAACAACCCAGTGCTGAGAGCCAGAGCTCTTTAAAAAAAAAAAAGGGGGGGGGGGCGAGCAGCACATAGCTCATGCCTCCCCTGACAGATTCTCACGCCTCTTTCGGGAGGCACACCCCATAGTCTGAGAACCACTGATCTAACAAACCTAAAGAACTTAGTAGGATTAGAACTCAATTGTCAGGCATAAAAGTTGTATGTAAGCAGGAGGGAACTGAGTCTGGGTTACAAACAGGAGTCCACTTTGCTTCCCTGACCCCTCCTCCCCAGCTCTACCCTACAGGTTCACTATCTTGGCCCCAATGCTCACTTTGGTTCTCCAGTACACTCCCTCAAAATCCTCTTCTACATACCTACGGTGGTTTTCCTTTTGTTGCTCCTGGAGAGATGTCTGATCTTCCAGGAGGCACTGCAGAGGGAAGCCAATGTTATCTCTTGATAGGATCCAGCTTTTAAAAAAAAGGTTGCCCGGTTTTCCCTGTATGGAATACAGTGCTGCCTCAAAATGTCCAATATCATGCATGCTATTGCAGCACATAAAACAATAGATGATTCAATCTCTCTTCTGAAAGGGAGTTTTCAGTATTCCAGTCAGCTAAATCCTTTACAGAACCTATCACACTGACAGAGATCAAAATCATTTTTTGCCCACAAACTATTGTAAGATAAAGGAAGGATAAGTCAATCTTCAAGCCGAAGAACTCTTTGGTCTCATCCAAATGGTTCTGGTATGATTAAAGAGACCCTAAAAAAAGTGTACTTTTTATTGTCATGGTTGGATCACTTTTCAAGTCAATTTCTCTCAATGGATTCCCAGATGGAGAAAATGAATTTGTATTTCCTACACCTTCCCCCACAGTCTTTGTTACGAAACAGATGTCCCAAATAATCCAGTTCAGAGTACAAGGAGAAAGGTTTTGTTTTTTTTTTTTTACTTCTGAGGAAATCACTGGAAGAAGCCTGTTTGATTCTCTTGGGAATAGTGTTTACAGTTCCTGCATCAAGACTCCTGAAAGAGAAGAGAGCCCCAGCTTACCTGCTTTTACTGGGACAGTGAGTGGCCATATGGGGTCAAACAAATGGTCTATACAGCCCAGTAGCCAATGCCAGGTGTTTCAGAGGGAACGAACAGAACAGGCAATCAAGTGGTCCACCCTGTCCTCCAGTCCTAGCTTCTGCAACCCCAAGGGCATAGTGTTGCATTCCTAATTATCTTGGCTAATAGCCATTGATAGACCCCTCCTCCATGGACTTATCTAATTCTTTTTTAATCTTTTTATAGTTTTGCCCTTCACAGCACCCCTAGGCAATGAGTTACAAGTTGACTGTGTGTTGACTGGGCTGTCCTTTTCTTAGCTTTAAACCTGCTGTTTATTAATTTCGTTTGGTGATCCCTGGTTATTGTATTACGTGAAGGAGTAAATAACCCTTCCCTACTCACTTTCTCCGCACCACTCTTGATTTTATAGATCTCCATCATATTCCCCCTTAGTCGTCTCTTATCCAAGATAAAAAGTCCACCCCCCCCCCCTTTTCTTTTAATCTCACCTTATATGGAAGCTGTTTGAGACACTTCACAAAACTAGTCTAAGAGTTTGAAGCCTGAAGAAAACTAGCAGGTGGGACACTCCATCTCACGGTCATGGGCAAAAACACGAAACCGAGGAAGAGTAGGGACCGCTTCACCATTTATGTCCTCGTACAGGAAGGCAAAGGACGCACTTTACAGACACTACCATTAAAAAAAAAAAAAAAAAAAAAAAAATCTCCCATGCAGGGAGCACATGAAGGATCCACCTGACATACCTGAAGAAGCTGTCTTACATCTAGATTTCTGACTCAGACCTGATTGGAAAGGAGGGTTGGAACTGAGAAAACAGTACAAATGGGTGTCAATGGAATCCAGAGGGCAACTGCAATCTATCTCTAGTCAAAGTCAAGAAGAAACTGACGTTTGAAAAGCAGCATTTATCAATGATACAACATGGTGCTTAACATCAAGTAGGGGCATAGCTCATGCTCTATCCTGCTATCGCTGTCCTAAAGGGTCAAAAGACCATGAGAACTAAGTGGAGTTCCACCACTTTTGCACTAAGGAACAGACGCCTGAACATATACGATCTTTAGAAAATGTTTATTAAATACAAAAGAAAAACCACCTTTTCCTAACAGAACTATATTTGTCATTACCTTATTTTTTTTTTAAAAGGAAAAACTTTATAAAAATTTTAATGAGGTAAATCTCTCACTGGGGGAGAGATATTCAATTTGTCGGCTAAGAAAATTAACGTAGAAGAACAAAAATAATATCGATCAGTCTTCAATGGCATCCAGCCACTAGCAAGGCAAGATTTATGCATTTGATTATTCTTGGGAATACTGCTGTCATATTTGGTTTATGATATCTGCTTATTTTCACATTACCAAGGCCACATAACATATTAAGCTAGGTTTTTACTTCAATTAAGCAATGTTCTTTATTATAGATGTATCAAAGGTTATACTTTTTTTAATGATTTGTTTCTACAAAAGCTGTTTAATATGGTCTCCAACTCATTGCTTTTGATATTTATATAATTCATGTGCATTTTCACATTTATCTCATTTTCTCATTGAGACTATTCACAGAGAAAGTTTTTATTGAGATTCACCATTTTCTACTAATCTTATATTTCTCTCATGTTCAACTGGATTATCTTGTTTTATGTGCCTGTGATATCCCCTCCCCTGCGCGCGCACTCACACACACGCACACTTACTTTATCCTCAGCTTTTGTCTTCCCAAGCCTGGAAATTCTACTCCAATGTGAAGCCATCTGTGCAATGTACTTCAAATGAGAGGGGGTTTTGTACAGCTATGGTAATAAATTTGCTTATTGTCCATTAGCTGAATGGATGTTCTAACTATTGTAACCTGTCTGCTATAAAAACAACTCATTTTCAAAGCATGATAACTGCAAATGATAGCTTATATTTTTCCTTCGAACTCAGAAAACCCAGAAAACAGTCCATGCACATTTCTGGAGCACTTGTACAAATAGACAACGCACTGTCTGATTCTTTTGTATCATTTGAAAAGCTGGTGACAAAGTTAGAGTACTCTACTTTCTTGTCACTGAGCAACCTGGATATAAGAAGGAATTTTACATTATACCTCAGACAGTGACAAGCCTGTTATTCTCCAGTAGCACTAGAACACTATACAGTGAAACCTATTTTATATGTCTACCTAAGGGATCAACTGCATTCATTCCTTTATTTAGGTGGTCTTCTAATGAAAGAGTAAAATTTTACTTAATATTTGAACTATTCACCTAACACGGGTGATTGCCTAATAAAGTGGTCTTTTTTAGATTTCACTTTCCCAATCCTATAACAGTCCAGTATACTAGTCTGTTGTCCTGTGAACTGTTCTTTTCACCTGCAAAACTATTGACTCTTTTTTGTCATTTAGACAAAAGGTGCAATGCTACAATGTATCAAAACCCAAAAGTTACTAGTATGATAACTGTACAAAAACTACTTGACTGATACTTATTTCAAAATCACTAGTTCAGTTTTAAACATTTAAGCCCCTCAACGAAAAAATGTTTTCGATTAAAGTTTCATTACTGAAAATGTACAGTTAGAAACATAACACATATGAAACATGGGATTATACAAAACCATACTTCTCAAGTACATTAATCCTACATCATTTTAAGATTTCTTCACTATTTTTCTTGTCCTCCTTAGTTTGGGTCTTTGTCTCTTTTCTGGGCCTTCTCAGGCTGTAACATCTTGTCTTCAGAAGACTAGCTGTCCAAAAAAAAAAAAAGTTAGGAAAACACTATCTAGACATTTCACTGTTCTTTCAATTTTCTTTAAATAGGCATTATATGAGAGCTTTTATAAATACACTGAAAGACTGTAAATTTAAATACAGCTTCTATTTCTGCTCCTCAGAGGCAGGGGCCATCTTTCACTACGGACTTGTCTACACACAGTTTTGCTAAATTAAATCAGCACAAAAACACCTGTTTAGACCACCATGATGTGTTTGAACAGCAACTAGCACAAGGAGACCCTGATCACAACTGGGGTCTCTGGGTATTACCACAATACCAACAATTAACAACTTCTTATTGCAATACTCCTCAAGCGATTCAAGAAAGATATTCCTTATACCAATGGTCTCCAAAGTGGGGTGCGCACACCCTGAGATGATCGATTGGGGGGTGCAGCAGGAGTGCCATCGCCGGAGCAAAAGGGCGGCATGGCAGGAGGAGCACAGCCGGGGGGCGGGGAAGGTGGGGAAAGGGGGTGACCCTGAGTCCTCCGGCCTGTGGAGGAACAGGGGCAGCCGCGCAGCCAGCGGCCAGAAAGAAGCAACACTTTCCCCCTTCAAAGCCGGCCAGAGAAAAGTGGCGCTGTGAAGGGGAAAGCGCCACTTCTCTCTGGCTGCCCCTGCTCCTCCCGAGTCCTCCGGCCCGTGCTCTCAGGGCCGCATTCCGAAAGGGGCTTTAGAGCTGCAAACCAAGGCCCTGAAGCCACCTGCGTTCCGGGGGGCCCTGTCTACCGGGGGGGGGGCGGGGGGAAGCTCCCAGAATCGCAGCTCCCAGGATCATGCCCATGGGGGTGGTGCTGCGCAGAGCCACCTGCACACCCCCTGCACCAAACAGGAGCCGCCCCAAATAAGTGCTCTGCACCTCCTGCCTACCCCAGCCCTGAGCCTCCTCCCACACCCCCACCCTGAGCGCCCTCCCGCACCTTAACTCCCTCCCAGACCCCGCACCCCACCGTGAGCACCTGCTGTATCACAAAGTGTTAAACCAAGATTTTCAAAAATAATAAAGCACATTCAATCACATTGCTCTCACTGAAAATATTAATTTTTTTTAGTGAAAGCAAAAAGGTTTTTTGTACCATTAATAAAATAAAAATTTTTTAAATGTTTATTTCATCTTCATCTCATCATTTTTTGTGTATGTTTTATAATTTACACAATATATTAGTACAGTAGTACTGTATAGAATTTATACATAAATATACATACACATATGGGGGTGCGTGCTCAAAATATTTTTACTGATAGAGGTGCGCGATCAAAAAAGTTTGGAGACCACTGCCCTATACCATCTACTACAGCAACGTACATACAATGACATTCAGATCAAATCACTGTTGCAAAAAAGACTTTTCCGAATGTACACTAGTACATTTTACCAAGCAGATCTAAAAAAAAAGTCATGTTTAAATTCTATAACTCATTACTGTTAAACAAGGATATTTTTAAGTATCAAACACACTAGAATTCCCATTGTTTCTGATAAAAACCACAAAGAACTAGCTTTATTCAATTACAGATCACCCTCACCGTTGAGTGGTTAAATATTTTAAAACCACAGAAACAGAACTAATTACATTAGAAATGTTGAAAATACTATGTTTTTCCTTTGTGGGCATAGTTATTGTTTAACACCATTTGACAATTATAAAAGAAAGCAATAAAAGAATCTTGAAAATTGCATATAGATTTATATCCAAGTTGTTTTGACTAACATAGTCAAATGGCAACAGAATATAAATTCAGATTGATCGATACTGTTTAAAACCTGTACAGTAGCATATCTAAATTTGGCTGCTGAAGATAATATTTAAGTTTTTACACTTGGAGATTTTTTTTCCAGTTCTCTACCAGTATTTTAGGTTGTTTTTTGTTTTTGCACTATTACATAATTGAAGTGCAAAAAAAAAAAAACCACCCATACCACACACCTAGAGTTTTGTTCAGTATTAAATTACCTTGTTTATAACCAGATCAGCAGCACAGAAAGAAAATTCTTGTCTATTATTTTGATATCCATAAACCAATTTAAAAATCGATGAACTACTCTTCCTCTTTGGTAGAGTGACAAGTAGCAAAAACAATCCTCAGCCAGACTGTTTTGGTGCCATAAGTTCTGACTTTAGCTGACACCTCTAGAGACAATTTCTTTCCTCTTCCAATCAATGGACATGTTGAAAATTCTAATCCAAGGGTAAATTAAACTAAACACTTTTTTTTTGGTCCCAGAATATATTATAGGAGAGACTATATATGTTATCAAATGTATTATTTTCCAAAAGACAGAATATTCCCATTCTTACCTCCCAATTGGTTTCTTAACTTTGAATGAACTAGTCATGGAACTGAACTAACAGAATAAACTGAAATAAAGAAATTATAGTTAATTTAAATTTTAAGAACACCATTTTAAAATCTGATTTTTTTTTTTAAATCATCAATTTTTATCCACCCTGACTGGTATCTTTATAACCTTAATTGAACTGCCATTTAAACAATTACTTGAGGAGGAAGGAAGAAAAAGACATGGCAGTTTTCTCCCAAAAAAAAAAAAAAAAAAGTTAGGAAGCCTGGAAATTCAAAGTTAAGGTTACTGACTACACACACCTGTTTTGTTGCTTTTTTTAAAGTCCTAGAGAAACATTCTGAATGTCGTAACCTTTCATGAAGAGATGCGCAAACCTGTTTGTATTTCCAGCAATTACATATGGTCTTAAACTTAAGTCACCAGCAATATACTGCTGCAGAACAGCACTATTTAAAGTACTACAGTAGTTTACAGTCAATCAACAGCACAAGCAAGACAGAAAAATCAGGAAGTGATTTAACTAGACTAATTCCAAGACACAGTTTCAAAATGGCCTATGGAACTTTAGGGGAAAAAATCCCGTTGTTAGCACTGGCAGGAGCCGTACCGTAAATAAGACTAATGGCTTTTGGCGCTTTGATCACCATGCTAGTTAAACTTACCTTGAACAACTTTAATTGAAAACAACTTCTACAATAAATCACATGCCACTAAAAACTCATGAAGAAAAATATATATAGACGACACCTCATGCTGTAAATATATATAAAAATTAAATTCACTTTCAATTTACAAATTATTTTTAAATTAATCAATATGACACTTAATAAATGCTTCAGAATTATGTTTGGAGTGAACACTTTCCGCAACAAGGCAAAGAGGAGGAAGGGAGGAAGAAAGGTATTCAACTTTCAATTTAAATTTCAGTGGCCTTCATCCTAAAATACAAAGATCATATGCAGATTATTGTTGTCTCTCACTCAACACAATATTTTCCATGCTGCAGTAAACTTCAGGAGAACAAAATGACATGCAATGTTTATAGGATCAAAACGATTACTCTAACTACAAGGGCAAAGTGAACAGTTATTCCAAAAAAGTGGGCCATTTTTAATCAGATCCATATTATGCCTCATTTACAAAAGCAGAATTGGGTTCAGAAATCATAAACAAAGATTAGTTAATATTTGCAAAAAGCTTTGAATATGTAAAAAGCACTGTATAAGTATTAAGGCTTCCCACATATTCATTTTGGCATTCCTCCAAGCAGGAAAGTCCCACAAAAGCACTTTAACAGCAGCAACGAAAAACTGATTTGGATCATGTAATTTTAGTCCGTTCTACACCAGTACAACTAACAGTCACCTACAATATCAGTACAGTCTCCCACCAAAAATGCTCAGTTACCCAGTACCATTTGCATGTGACACTTTAAAGACAAACTCTGCCCCAATGAGGTTATAATCAAACATTATGAATAGCCTGAATCCCTATTCTCCTAACACAGGGCAGCACACAAGCACCCACACATGCACATCTACCTTCCCTCTTCCTATTCTTTTATTCTTAATTTCAAGTTAAACCAAACCCTGGCTTGAGCTCCCTCCTAGGATTTTTCCCTGTAATGTCTCCTCTCACCCCCTAATCCCCCTGACTCAGAGTGGGGCATATGGTGGATTGAAGCTGACAAGACCTGCCTGGTCTTGCTGCCAGCACAAACTAGCATGAGTCAGCAGCATAACCCTGAGCATTCCTTCAGGCTTCTAGAACATCCCATTACACTCAGTGTAGCAATCAAACTATAGGACAGCAAATAAAATTAGGATAACAAAGAACACATCAGTTCCAAGTTTTTGGAAACTAAGCCCAGGCACAAGAGCAGCAGCAGATGGCACTGGTGTGGAAGTTAGCATAGGATTCTTCTCCCATTACTGGAAGCACTTGAAAAGAGACAAACACAGACTCCACTGCGTGCCAGCTCATTTCATCCAATTTTGAAGTCATATGAAAGAACAAATAAGTTATTCTCTTCTCCCACCATCTCATTCCCATGCTCGTTAAAAAACCCATCTTCATCAGCTTCTCCCTGCACCCTGCAAAAAGTCATCCTTAATTTCTGCCTTATCTCCACCACTTTTCAATCCCTACCCTGATGTCTTCATATCAGGCTTATTGAAATCTTACTACCTTACACATCCCACATCTCAGGACACTTCAAGCATAATTTATTCAAAAGCTTTGTGCATTTCACACTGGTACAACTATTAACAGTTTTGATGACTGCCAGTGTATTCCACAACAGAGCCCACAGTTGAAAGTGCTGCAATACTGTGCACTGCATAGCCACAGGTACTTATCTACTTCTGTAACTTATTTCTCACACCTTCTTTCCTGTCTTCCTTAGCATTATTTCATTTCCCTTCTCCATCTTTTATTTGATTTTTTAGGATGCTCTGCTCCACTACGTTCTTTATTCTGGAGATCAAATGAAGTTTACTTACAGAAGACCTAAAAAGCTTTGGTAAAAAATATTTAAATTGCCAAACTACTTGGAATACGGCCCCAATCCATATTTGCTTAATCAACTGGATCTTCCCACATAAACCTCCATGAGAGCAGGACTGATCCCTACATTTGTAGGGTTGAAATGTCAATACCACATTTAAAAATCCCAAAAAAATACTTCCCTCCCTCCCTCCCCTAACAAGTCCTGAGATCAAAGTACTTTATTTCCCCCACCACTATTGAAGACATAAGCAGACACCTAATCTGACCAACGAAGCTGAAACATCAATGCCTGTTGTAGTGGGAAATAAGGAATTCTGAAATCTGATCTTTCCATGTAAATGAAGGAAAAGTTTGGTTTTCATGCATTTTATTCTCAAATGTATTTATCTATTCACAGTATTACTGAGTTAAAATTTTCAAAATATAATTTCTGTTCATTTTTAAATACTGCTGATGCATAATAATTTGTCTTACCACGTGTGTTTACTGCTTTAAAACTGTATTTTGCATTAACAAGATACTGCTTTGAGGCACTTACATGCTCACTTCCATGCACAGAATGGAAGTTGAGCAATGTAACTAAGAAGAGAAAACAAGATGGCAAATGACAGTGAAATACCCAGAGCACCTTGGGCTCTAAGAACTGACACTTTTAAACAATTTTCAGGTATAGAGCCACAGGTGCTTTAGTTTCTCGACTCTATTCAATGTTGTCACATGGTACAATAATACAGAACATGTGCATACTTACTTGAGCAATGTATTTTAAAAATAGACATGCTCGGTACAAACACTGATGGGAATATCAAGAGTTATCAAAATAAAATGAAAGGAAACCCACCTCATAAAATGGAAAGATATGTGGTGTTTATGAGATGCACAAATCAAAATGAAAGCCTGAAATGTTGCTTAAAATGGGCTACTAAAAAGAAAACTAACTCCCACCTCTTTCACAGACAACTGCCTTAATAATGCATTTCCTTGGTAGGTAAATCAATATGCATAGGCCAGTTTCAATGGGGGGGGGTCAATCCTTTATCAGAAAAGTAGCAACAGAACTATAACACAGATGCAGCAGAGATACCAGTGCAGCTTCGCTTCTGGTTGCCGAAATTGCAAATGAACTGTAGATTTCTGGAAATAATAAGAGTAGTTATGAAAAGGAATAGGAGAATATTATCTGATTATTTACACAAACTAATTTAAAAAGCAATATTGAAAGAACACTTGATTTATATCTCATTGATGCATAGATAAGCAGGCAATCTGTCTAAAAAAGAAATCTTATTTATAGCATATTAACAATAGCATTCTAGGTAAGTGCCACAAAAAGGGGAAAAGATGATAAATGACAGCGGCAACAAGAAAACCAAGGACAAGTCTTTTGTAAAAATCCTTTCTATACCCCTACCTGGTGCATCCCCCAAGTCATTCACTTGCTGTACTCAAGACAACAGGTATTTTTCAGTGCACGTAGCTATAATTTCAGTAACACTTTATCCTTTCCAAAATAAACTTTTTTTCCCTTTAAACGTGTCTAAATTAAGCTTTTTAAACAAACACTACTGAAAAAATAAAGACCTGAGTCATCTTTAGAAAAGGGGGTGAGGAGGAGAAGGGATGAGTTTTAAGTCATTTCAAAGACACCACAACTAAGAAGTATCTCCTGCTTATACAGCAGGTGTGTAAAACAACAAAGCTTTACTTCAGATCAGGAGTACAGATATGCATATAATTTAAAAAAAAATTGGGTAGTTAGGACCCAATCTTGCAAATACACATTTCTGTAACAAGAGTAGTTCCTGCAAGTTCATTGGTGAATACTGATAACTGTAAAATTAGTCATAAGTGTGTACAGGATTAGGACAATAGTGGTGTTTTACAGATAGTGAAAAGATACCGTCTTTACTTATCCATTGAAAAAGTTACAGCACAAGTAGTAACAATGCAAGATTCCTCCCACTACCAAATCAAGGAGTAGCTAGAGACATTATGTTAAAAAATATTTTAAGTGTTTATTTATGCTAATATCCTAGATTATTAAAACAATTTTCTATATCTAATTTACTTTTTATCACTTGTGCTGGTTCCTCTGTGCTCCTCATTTGCTTTGTACAGTGGAAAGCAGACAGTCAATTTCACTTTCTGGTTTTCAGGCACAAGCACAAGGTTGCCATGCCTTGGTTGCAAACACAGCGGTCATCTAAATTCAAACAGCTTTCAGTTAATTTCTATTAACAGTAAGTTTTCAGAGCTTTTTTTTAAAAAGCCTCAACTCCCAAGCAGTATCATTATTAATAAATCCTCAGCCTCTGATGTGACTGCCAATAAAATTACAATATTACAGGTGGCTTTTGATGTGCACCCCTCGTTACTCACAAACAAGCTAATTCAGACCGTGTCTGCACTACCACTTATGCTGGAAAAACTTATGCTGCTCAGGGGTATGAAAACACCCCTCTGAGCGACATAAATTTCGCTGGCATAAACGGTAGTGGTGTACACAGCACTATGTTCGCAGAAGAGCTTCTAGCTACCACTGCTCATTGAGGTGGTTTTATTATGTCAACAGGAGAGCTCGCTCCCATCGGCATAGAGCGTTTACACAAGCAATCTTAGAGCAGCCCAGATGCACTACTGTAAGCCCAATACTTTAAACATAGCCTTAATCAGCCAATTTCAAGTTCATCAAGCAATACAGATGGTAACTTCTTTTTGTCAACAATGACTCAAATAAAATCCAAACTTTATATTCCAGGATACATTAATTTACAATGATCTCAAAAAGATATAAATCAGGGATCTCAAACACGCGGCCCGAGTTATTTCCTGCAGCCCGCCAGAGGCACCAACTCCACCGGCAGCCAAGCTCCCCTCATCCCCTGCCCCAGGCCTTCCACCAGAGCACACCGTGCCCCCGCTCCTCCGCCTACCTCCCAGTGCTTCCCACCGGCAAACAGCTGTTTGGTGGCGCTTAGGACTTTCCAGGAGGGAGGAGGCGGAGAAGAGGCATGGCCAGGGTGGGAATTTGGTGAAGGGGTTGGAATAGGGGTAGGGAGCGGGCAGAGTTGGGGGGGACTTTGGGGAAGGGGTCGGGCCTCATGGAAGGGGTCGAGTGGGGCCGGGGCCAGGGGCACAGGCTTTTGTATCTTTGTATGAAAAGGTATCAGTGATGCGGCCCACAGGCCAATGTACTAGTCCTCATGTGGCCCTCGTGGGGATTTGAGTTTGAGATCCCAGATATAAATGATATACAAGACCATACTACAGGATTCTGTTAATGTGTCAGTTACCCAAGAACAAAGTCAGTAGGTTAAAATATACAAGTGATATTTATAGCCTTAGATTTTGTTATACTCTTAATTATATACCCTTGTTTAGAGATTTGATTCATATCAAAATATCAATATTTCTCTTCCCAATATTCCACCATACACAAGTCAGACTTTCTACACTCTCTCCCTTTAGCTCTGTTCTGTGAAACCACACTCATGCACGCAAGACAATCCATTGGCTAGCCACTGTATACAAATATGCCGTTATTTTTCTACACGCTTTCTGTTCATTAAAAAAGTATATATTCCCAGAAAGACACCTAAATATCTGATGTTAAATTTTTTTATACTTTCTACAGTCCAGTTTTTACACAAAGTCAAAAAATCATGAGATTCAGAAAATAAACCTCAATTACTTTGTTATAATTATAAACAGACTCTTTAACAGATTTTTTTGAACATCCACAGTAAAGTCAATCTTCATTCCCAGATTATGTGCTATAAATCTGATGAAAATATTCTTCATGCAAAACAGAGGTTGAATCCCTGCTTTAATATGAACCAAACCATAACTAAGGAGTTGCTATTGTAGTGACTCCATATTTAGGGGTTGCATTCCAAAAATGGGCTTAAAATGAGGCATAAATTTCTGCTTTGTTCCTAAAGTAGATGTCGAATATATTTGAAATTTCACTCTGTTAGAAATTTCAATTTAGTTACAAATTCTTAATAGGAAGCCCCAGGATTTCAGGTCTGACTGTAATTCTCTCATTGTTGACTGATCTATAAAACAACCTGTTAGAGCTGAATCCAAAGAGTACTAGTGCAACAGGGAAAGGATTTTTTTTTAAAAAACGCTGGATTTAGGGACAATTTTAGAAATTTTTGTAGTATAAATGAATGTTTGCGCACTGTGTATACAAGCTTGGTTGGTTGATGGGGTGGGCAAACATATACAAATCTGGCTGGTGGGCAAACATATACAAATCTGGCTGGTGGGCACAATTACATATACAGCCTTTTCCAAGCAGAGCTACATTTCTCTCAAATTTTATCATACAACAGAAGGTCTCATAAGCAGCTGCTGCTGGATAAAATATTCCCCCACTGTGTTTCTAAATAATACCACCACCACAGAAAATTAATACATAAAAATATAGTCTGTGAAGCGGTTACTGTCACTGTGTCATCAAATATACCTAACCCAAACCCATGAAAGAAAAACTAGTTAGCCTACCTAATGGTACATACCCTCTAGTCCTCCACACACAAGCACATCATTACCGCAACCACTGCACACCACAAACCAAACACCGCAACCTGCCCTCTTACGGTCAGCCTTCCCTTCTCCTCCCTTAACCATCCTTCTGCACACAACCCTTTCATAAAATACTCTCTCCCAACACAACCAGTTACCACGCCTAACATCAATAACTTCTCGTCTCGTGAAAATAATCTAGTAAAGGGTGAAAACTGAGCAAAGTTATGGTTGTGCATGATCTGTTGTACGTCAATTTTGGTAATGGTAAGGTACGCACTGAGGGGTGGCTTAACTTTTCATTTCCTTGCTATTATGGGTTTGTGTCAGGCAAGTTGTTAGTGCACTAACTGCACCTGTTTATCAATCAAGTTTTCTGAGTATTGATATATGGGTTTTTCCTAACACATTTAAGGTTCCCTAGATTACATGGACCCTTTGACCCACTCTCTTCCTGAAACACAATTTCAGTTGCTCTTTCAATAACAGTTCCCAATCCAAAAGCCACTTAATTTAAAAAAGGGGGATTCCCCAAGAATATTAGTCCTGAGCCCACATCATGGATCCACTAATACAGCCCTTAGGGCCCTGAGTCTGCATCAGGATCTAATACTATCATGACAGTCTTTTAAATTCAATATTCACATGCTTCCAAAACGGAAGGGGAGCAGAAGAGTGGAGTTCAGATTATGCAGGCAATCTTTATTTTTGGCATTACCTGACTATAAGTGCTTGACTTTGATACTCTAATATCCTTTTAATTCATCTGAATACTATTGGTGACACTGGCTTTCCAAATTCAAGTTCTTCATTAGCTGCTTGAAGGCTTTTTGATGTAACCTTTGTGTACCGATTTCCAGCAATGTACTACTGGAATCTCTCTCTGACACAAAGTACTGGTGGGAGGAGCTATTAATGGGGACAAAGGACATTATCAGTGTATTCCTGCCTCATTCACTGTGCACCCTCCAACTTGCACGCTGAATTAGAGAAGTATGAAAAAAGTATGATTTCAATTATTTAAAAAACAAAAACTAAGAAATTTTATAATATAGAATAATTTACAAGGCAAGAACAAAGCAATTTTTCATAATACATATTCAATGAGAATGGCTACGGCAGAAACCTACTGACTTTAACAGGAGTTGGACTTGACCCTAAATTTGGATGCAGTACACTAAATGAAGCAGGGCTTCTTCAAAACTCTACCTTATTTCGTAAGTCCTCTTCCAAAATCAAAAGATTTCTCGCATCTTAAAAGATTTTTAAAAACCGTCAGCCTGGTCTATACAATAGTTAGGTTGATGTAAGGCATCACTCTGTCAGTGTCTGCACTACAACAGCGGTCCCACCAATGTCAGTCACTCACAACATCAACTTAGTTAAAACAGGTTTCAGAGTAGAAGCCATGTTAGTCTGCATTCACAAAAAGAAAAGGATTACTAGTGGCACCTTAGAGACTAACCAATTTATTTGAGCATAAGCTTTCGTGAGCTACAGCTCACTTCAACGGATGCATCAATTAGTCTCTAAGGTGCCACTAGTACTCCTTTTCTTTTTAGTTAAAACAATTACATACATGTGCAAAAGTAGGTTTTAAACTCTCAATTCTGCGGAATCAAAATAGATCACCAAAAGGCAAATGACATGATAGTAACGAGTTTGGCCAAGCTTCAAAGCTGTCCCCCAAACTAGAAAGATGTTAAAGCTGATAAAAAGCTGCAGATAGAGATAATGGCTAGGGTATTTTTCCCCTCCCACTCTTCGTGCCCAATGAACCATTATTTTGTTCAAACTTTGTATAAAGACAAACGAACTACATACAAACCAAGAAGAGAAATGATTGTAAGAGAGATCTTAGGCTACATCTACACTAGAGAGCTTATAGTGGTGCAGCTGTACAAATGCAGTTGTGCTGCTGTAAGATCTCTCCTGTAGCTGCTCTATACCAACATGAGAGAGCTCTCTCATCAACCTAATTAATTCACCCCCAAAAAGCAGCAGTAGCTATGTCGGCAGGAGAAGCTCTCCCACAGATATAGCACTGTGCTCACTACCACTTATGCCAGTGTAACTTATGTTTCTTGGGGATGATATAGTCATACCCCTGAATAACATACATTTTGCTGACATAAGTGGTAGTATAGACATATCCTTAGACTCTGAAAATGGTACCCAAAAAGTTTAATAAAGGTATAAGCAACTGAAATGAGTCTTTTGGAATAGAAGCACTTAGGCAACCTTAACTATAGCTCCTGCTCCAGTAATATCAACAAGAAGATTGCATTTTCTATTGCTTCTGTAGACCAAGTATACCGCACACACCAGGGACTCCCTGCATTCCTCCACTGCTTCCAAGGAGCTCCCTGTGTGCTACTCTCCCATTCCCTTCTTTTTTAAGGATTCTCTGCAATCCCTCCTTACCCTCTGCCCCTCATTTCAGGGGTTCTGAATGTCCTCCCTCCATTACCCCTATGCCATGTCACTGTCCCCCCTTCCCCTTATGGCAGGTCTCTGTGTGCTCCCTTCACCCCATACTAGCATACCACATTATCCCCTGTTCTGTGGTTCTGCGTGCTGCCTCTTTCCCCCCTTCCCCACCACGGCAGGGGCTCTATGTGCACATACCCTTTTTCCCACTCCATCACATCAGGGTCTCTGTGTTCCCCATGTACCCTTTCCCTCTTACTATGGTCCCCTTTCTTTCCCCCCCCCCCCACCATACTAGGGTTCCCCTTTCTTCATCCCCACCAGCAAGGGTGTGTGCCCCCACCCCTGCCAGGGGCTCTCTGTGTGCTCCCATTTCCCTCATCTCAATTTGTTTTCTTTCTGTCTGGGACAGACGTTTTTCATGTTGTCAACATTTAAAACTGCATTAGGAGGATGAGCAGGGCTGAGATGAAGGATGTTATTATGCTAGAATTTATTATTGGCTGACATCAAGAGATTCTTTGATCTACAGACAATTACAGATGTGGCTGAAGTTGCTGGTTCTGCTAACCAGATGCCAGGGGCTCTGTGTGTCCCCCATTTTCCCCTTTCATTTTTTACAATTTTCACCAAAATCAAAAGTGTTCTGTGCACTGATGCCTAAAATACCCCCTGAACTTTTGGAAGGAATCAGGTACAGCATTCAAGTCATCATGTTACAGGCAAAAATATAAACAGACAAGAAAACATTTAACAAACTTAAAGTGAGTTTTTTAGCCAAAAAAAAAAAAAAAAATCAGAGGCTGGGATATTGTACAAGCTCCTATGGACTCATGTAACTAGAATTGCGTTGCATGGGCAGGCATAACTTCCAGAGAGTCAAATTTTATACTATGCTGTGAAATTTGCTTAATATTGATACAGAAAGTAACACTGAACTATCATGATTCTTTAAGGTCATACTGCACCTGAATCATAGTGAATAAAAGAGAAGTCACATAAAAATGAAACTGTATTCTGACACATCAGAAAATATTACAATCGATATTTTGTAATCTGATCAAGTTTAATATAGTCTCTTCCATGAATAAGAGTACTTATCTCCAAAAGGGTAACACCTTACAGCTATTTTCTATAGGAGACTATGGAACTACCATGTAATATCCAATAGATAAAAGCAGTCTAAACTTCTATTTACACTAGTTTTAAAGTGATTCAGCTAATGTTTGTAAGATACAGTATTACAGAAACTCTTAGAAAATAAAATGACATTTAATGAGTTACATGGTTTCACATCTCTTTTGCAAGTTAAACATAAATGCATTTCTGCATTTAATAAGCTCAATATTTTAATTTATAAGAACACAGCTGTACTGAGATGATTAACTATGAAAAAGCACTGTGGAACTTGTTGAGCTAAGCCAATCATTTAACTAGCTAAAGTTTCATGTTTGGAAAAGGGAATGTTCTTTGGTTTTACAGAACATCAATAGATTCCTTTTTCACTGCCAAGAGGTTACATTCAATATTTTTAATAAAACATTATAAAAGCCATTTTTTTTCCTGTAAGTTCTCCCAAATATCACTATTCCTTTTAAAGCATCACTGTGTCCTTAGTTACAGCAAAACAACTGGAATACACCTAGCAAACAAAACTGATAAATCCACTTTCCACTTGCAAACAGCAAGTAGCAAACTTAACCTGATGTTTAAAGGAGATGGGGCTTACAACACTAATTTCTGTAGAATTGAAATTGTCATTTATAGCTGCAATATAATCTTCTGAACATGAACAGTGTATGCCGTGTTGTCTTCCTGAATCTGTAGATAGCCTGAAACAGATTGTTGTCTTCCTGAATCTGTAGATAGCCTGAAACAGATTTCAACTGTCTACAGCCCAAACCCTGCCCCCAGTGCACAGTGTGAGCAGGTGTCTGTGAGTTCAGGAATTCTTATGGGAACCCCTGCTTGGTCCCTGAGCATTAGCAGAGTGGTCCCCTGGTCACTACTCTAGACTAGAGCTGGGAAGGAAACAGTTTTCCTGTCCCACAAAACCTTGAGATTTCAAAATATTTTCTCATTCAACACTGGGAGAAAACCAAGAACTTTTAAAAATGATCATTGAAAATTGAGACACCTGCCCCAAAATAGCCAATAATCCACAGTTGGGGCACTCATTTGGGAGACCCAGGTTCAAATTCCTTTGAATCGGGGAGAGCAGCAACTTGAACCTGGGTCTCCCACTCAGTTAGCATCCTAATTACTGGGCTATTAGCTATTCTGGGGGATGGGTGAGGTCTCACTCTCTCCAGCTTGATCTACATTTAAAGTTAAGGCAGCAAAGCTGAAGAATTTACACCCCGAGTGCTGTAGTTATGCTGACCTAACTCCTGGTGAAGATGAAGCTAAGTCAACAAAAAAAATCCCTTCTGTTGCTGTAGAAAGCATCTACACTACAGTACTAAAGCAGTCAGCTATAGCACCATAGCTCTGCAGCAGTAGCACCCATGGTGTACACATAGGGTCAGGATGTAATTTTTGAGTGAAGCTGAGAAGCCTTCCTGACAAATGCTTCAGTTTTATGGAAAGAAACATTCTCCCCCTCCAAAAATTAGTTTTGATTACTCAGCATTTTCCAACAAACTGTTTTGCGAAAAATCTCAACCACTCTACTCTAGACTTGGGCCTGGAAAATCCTTAATTTTACTTGTAAACTCACTACACTGGAGTGGGATTCATGATGGATCCCTGTAGACACAGATCAATAAGCCCCAGACCCTAATCCCTACTACTAAGGGACAGAGAGCACTCACAGAGTTGGACTTAATACAAAGAAAGCATGCATCAACTTCATAAGCTCCCCAAATCATGCTTATACCATGTGCAGCACACAACATTGGTGTTTCCACTCTCAACAGCTACAGAGGGTAGGGAGCACAAATTATCTGTTAAGGAAAAGGAATTATTTCTAGTCATCTCTTTGGCATGACAATTTTGAAGCTTCCACCTTAGTTTTATCCCTCCAAACAGTTGCGTGTCTACAATCCCCACGAGTCTTCAACCACCACAACCAGCCCAAACCTTGTGCGCACTGCGAGCAGTAGAGTATGATAAATCTGACTACTAACCTATTGGATGATATATCATAAATAGTTGCATTTTGATTTTGATTTTTGATTTTCAGACTAAGGAAGAGAAGCAAGGAATGTTGTTACTGACGCTTGGTCTATACTTACATTTCGGTTGACATAGCTACATCAGACAGGAGTGTGAAAACCACACATTTCTGATCAACTATGTTGAACTAAGTCCCAATGTACACAGTCATATTGATGAACGAAAGCTACACTGACCAGAGCAAACTTTGTTCAGAGTAGTGTTCCTACACCCACGGAAAACCCCCATTTGTCAGTGTAGGCTTCGTTTACACACTACAGGGTTATGCCGTCATTACTACTCCAAAATACTTACACCAACAGCCTCCATAGACATACACTAATTGTTGACGACCACCCCCCCAGAGAAAAAAAGTATTAATTGGTATTATGATTCCCCAGCAGAGTATCATGACAGTTATCTGTACAATCACAGGGAAATAAACTATGTCACAGGACTAGCATGAAAGTCAGTTAGTGCTTGTAAAACACTACAAGCGTTAATCATCATCAATACACCACCGAGACTACACACAATACTATGCACAGTTCCAGATAACTTTTTCTGATATTGAGGTATATCACTGGGAAAGAATTCCAAAAAGAATGAAAGGCATTCAGGTTAAGGAGGACTTTAAAGAAATAACTTTCTGCTGGACCAAGGGTAAAATTAGAAGGAGTAGGATGAAACCGAACAATGGAAAATTTTAGGATGAATATTAATAAGATTCTGTAACAATTAAGTCTATTATATTGTGAAATAATCTATTAAGGGAAGGGATGGAAGACCCAGTCACCAATCTTTTAAAACAAGACTGGACAAAACACTCAAGTAGGTGGTGTAAAGAACAATCCAGCACTGGCCTCCAGGGAGTGGACCTAAGAGGAGTTTTCCAGTTCTAATTTCTATTAGTATATGGTATCAACTGTGTTCATTTTAGGGATCCAAAGCAGGAACACGAAGTTTATTTAATGAAGCACATTCTTCCCAGATTTCTCAACTGTGTGCACTTCAGACATATTGCAAACAGCACCAGCTCTGAGCCCATACTTTCTAATGTAGCTACAGAGCTGAACGCTTTGCTGTGCCGCACATCAGCTTGTGTTTGTGAGGCCTAGAGCCCAAGTTCATTAAACCCGCTGTAGTATACTCTCGCCCCAGGGGAGAGCAAGCAGGCCACCTCCTTCTCCGTGTCCGGATGACCAATGGGAAGAATGAGAAAGGGGAGGCGGGTGAGTGCTCCGAGGACATGAACAAACACAACCAGCTCTCCAGCAGGCCCCATTAGAGCGGTGTGTGACGCACTTCGGTAACCCGACTCCCCACCCCTGTTAAGAGCCACGGCGCTGACACAGCCCCTCCTCCCCTGAAGGAAAACGACGACGACAGGGAAAAGCAAGGTTTTGAACTGCTCCAGGCTACCTCCAGGAACCCCTCCTTACAGCCTCACAGGGCAAAGGAACCTCTTGTCTCAACCCTACACCTGACAGGGGACAGAAAGAAGGGCTGAGTCACCAGATCAAGCTGCTAATGAGACCAGGTCCAAAAACACGAACACAGGGTGTGGCTGCAGGGAGCACAAGGGGCGGCAACACCCCCTGAACAAGCCATCATCTGTGTTTACAAAGCTGAAAGGGGAAATAGACGAGTTTTAAACCCGAACAGCCAGGAAGCCATTAAAAACTGGGAATTAAATCTTTCCGCAACTCTTACAGAAAAGTTTGTAACAGCTTAATGCATAATCTTGTAGGAACACAAAGTAATTGATTCAAAAAAAGAAAAACAGCCATACAATTGCCACTGCTGGACCAGGGGAGGAATCAACCAGCCAGTCGTCCCAGGTATTTTCAGAGAAAGCAAGTATCCCCTACAACACCACTACTTGGAGAAGGAAGCAAGGAGCAGACCACACAGACAGCGAGGGCACCAGCATCACCACACACATACACATATATACCAGAAACAAGCGTTGTGTTTACGTTGATCTAAAGGAATATGAAAACAAGCTTCCAAGTTCAGCGGAACTAACTTGATGCCACCGTACCCTGCCCTTCCACCCCGCCTCACTCATCTCTGCCAACGAGTCCCTAAAGACGTCTGCATGCGTGTACCCAAGAGAGTCCAGAAAGCAAAAAAGCTGGGAAAGCTGCTTCCTCCTACCTGGGCAGGGTTCAGCTCAGTTCAGTGTGCATATCGAGAAGGAGGGGGCTCTGGGCAAAGCTGTCTAAAACAAAAGTGGCGCCAAAACCCCCTGTAATCAGCTTTCTTCCTCCTTCTCTTCCCCTCCCCCATCATAGCCGGCTCAGGCCCAGCAGGGCTCCCGCAACACGCGGCTCCCAACACCAAGCGCCCCCGGGACAAGTTTGCAATGGCCCTTCTTTTCCAAAACTGAACTGAAACTGCCCCCAAAATCTCCTGCGGGGGGCGGGCAAGCCCTCGAACAAGTGATGGGGAAAGGGAGCACGGGGCCCCGCTTCCCGAGACTCACTCCGCACAGGCCCTGCTCGCTCCCTCCTCAACTCCTTCGGGGCGGGAGGAGGTCAGACCCCACGGCTTCATTCCTGTCCGAAAGGGGAAACGGCGCTTCCTCCATTCCTCCCCAAAGTGCGTGCAGGGAGGGGGCCGGCCCCCGGGGGAGTCAGTTGGAGGTACCAGTCGCTGGGGGGGGCATGCCCCCCCAGTTGTTGGGGGGGGCTATCAGGCACGGAAGCCCCTACCCCAGCCACTCTCCAAGACGCACGACCCCGGGGCAGAAGTGGCCGCCCCACCATTTTCTCGTGCGCGCCGGGCCGCCCCTCGGTGCGCTGCCGTCCCCGAGCTGGGCATCGAGCAGGGCTCCCCCTCGCCCCGCGGCGGCTCCGTTCCCCTCCCCTCGAGCAGACCTGCCCGGCCCGGCTCTCCCCGCGCACACACACACACACACACACACACAATGCCCGAGTCCTCCATCTTGCCAGCAGCCCCTGCTCGGCTCTGGAGAAGGGGGAGGAGGAAGAGGAGGTTCTCCATTTTAGCTCGCGGAGCGCTGGGCCCGGACCGCCTGTGGCTGAGGAGGGGGAGAAGGAAGGGGGCTCCCCTAGGGCGGGCGGGCAGCGAGGCCGCTTTCGGAGCCCTCTCTCTCCCCCTCCCCGCCGAGGAGCGCTGGGAAGAGGGGGTGGGGGAGCGAGGGGGCTGGAGTGTTTTCTCGGCGCGGCCCCGCGTCCTCCATCTTGGCTGCACTGTAAGTCCTGTGGCCAACCGGCCCGGCGCCCCGCTCCGTCCCCGAGGGCCCCGGCCTGGCCTCGCCCTATCGCCGCACACGGCCCCCGAGTCCCCCCTCCAAACTTCCAGAAGCTTCGCCGCCATTTTCTAACTTACCTTGCCCAGTGTCGGCGCAGGCAGCTCGGAGGCCCAAACCCGCGGCTCCGTCCCTGCCCCCCCCCCGGCCCGGTTGCGGGATGCGTGCGCCCGGCGCGGAAGCTCCGCAGCGGAGGGGTTTACAAACGGCGGTAGGAGCGGGCAGGTTATTTAATTTGGCGGCGGCGCTGGGGATTGTTTGGGGTGTTCGCTGCTCGGCGGCTCGCAAGCGAATGGAGGGCGCAGGCGCCACCTGGCGGCCACTGAGCGAGGCCGGCTATCCTGGGCGTGGGGCGACATCTGCCGGCCGGGCCGGGGAGGCTGCTGCGCTCCCCTCCCCGCCAGGCTGCGAGCGGGTAAACAAGGTGGCGCGCATGCCCGGCCCTGCCTGTCTCACCCCACCCCCCAGTCACCCAGCCCGGGGCGGGGCTGGGCACGCGCTCAGCGCGGGTAGATGTGGGTCAGCGCGGCCTTGGGGGTGCTCGAGCTGTGCGCGGGGCGCCTGGGGGTGGGCGCACCTACGGCTTGTGGGGAGCCTGGGCTCGGAGCGTGGGAAGGAAGGACACCAGGGCTTGGGGCCACGGCCCGCCAGCGCAGCGGAGGGAGGGTGGAGACAACTGGGCCCAGCCCCTGGGGGGAGGCGCTCGCTCGGGTAAGGGAGCCGAAGTTGCTGCCTGAGTTTAGCGCGAGGTCTGTTTGTTGCCTCAGGTAGCCAGGGCCTAACCTAGGGAGGAAGGGTCCCTCAGCGGAAGTGCTGGAACCGGTGGTGCTGCCCCACCACACCCCCTGGCTTGAACTGGTTTCCGTCATATAGAGTTTGCAGTTTGATTCAGTGGCTCTCACCGCTACCCATCAGCCACCCTCAGGGCACTGCCTGGCTCAACCCACCCAGCAGGGACTCAGCAAACACATGCTACTCTGTGGACCCTGGCGAGGACAGCCCAGCCGGTGTGGGGCATGGCTGTGGCCGGTCCTTCAAGTTTCCCAGCTCTGCTCAGACCCAGAGGACTGTGCTAAAACCGTGGTCACATGAGGGACCTACCGGTTTTACAGTGGTGCTGGGCCTCACACTCAGAGAGGGCCTATAAACCCTCCGTTTCCATGTACAGGGCGAGCCTAGCGGGGGCCAGCACTCAGGCTCGGGCAGGCCCACGGAGCTGCCTGCAGATGCCACACAGCAGTTGCCCCCCAGTACTGCATCTGGCTGAGCAAAGTAGCTGGAGTTGCCACACTGCAGCCAGGAGGGAGGGGACTGTGCCAGAACTCCCTGGCCTCAGGTAGCCATACCCCAAGTCCTGGGGGTGCTGCTCTGTGGGGCCTGAGTTCTGCTTTCCAGGGCACAGCTCCCTCAGGCACTGGGCTCCACTTTGTGGCTTTGGGATGCAGATCATGACTCCAAGTCCCTCCCCCAGGAGCTGCTGCCATGGCTGTGCCCCCCTCCCTCCACCCTTCCCCTGGATCGGGGTGAGGGGTCCAGTTGAGGAATAGAGGTTGGAGAGGAGCCATGTTCTGGTAGGCAATGGGGAGATTTAGGTCTAGAGGAGTCGGTTCATAGAGGGCTCTGATCCGATTCGAGCTGGAAGGGGATCTAGTCTAGTTTGTGGGTTTTGGTCTGGGGAGGGATGTGGGTATGGTCCAGTTCTGGTGGGGAAGGGAGGGGGGAGGGTCGTTCTGGGAAGGGATGTGGGTCTGGTTTGGGAGGTCATTCTGGGGAGGGATGTTGGCCTGGTCCAATTTGGAGGGTTGGCCCAGTCTTTGGGTGGCACAGCTGGTTCTGGTCCTAGGTTTTTGTACCTCTGCCTGCAGGAAAGGACAAGCAAAGCTAGTATGAATGATGCTGTAAATAAAATATATTAAAGTTTTTCATACTTTTTATTTTTAAAATGTTTTAAATCTGCCCCACTTTCATACAAAAATTTAATTCAAGCCCTGGTATTCATATGAGAAATGTGAAGGGTGAGAGAGTGTGAAGGTTCCTTTTTAGGGGTGCAGCACATGGCTGGTGTTTTGGCCAGCTTTGACTTTTGTTAGCTATTTTTACTGTGCTTTATTTTGTATTTTTTTAATAATTGATTTTATGTACACTTGTGTGTATTCCTTTTGCCCTAGGGCTATTATTGCTAGTACCCTATTGGCAGCCATCTTCAACTTAAACTTGTACATTTTGTACATAAAGCCTGTGCCGCTGTGTGCTATGTCAAAGACAACTTCTGTGTCAATCTCCAGTCTTTTACAATCGTTCCCCATGAGGGCCCACAAAAGGTTAATTCAGCCCTGCATGAGGGATCTCACACAAGTGGGGTGAGGAATGTGGGGTGAAAACCTCTCCCCAATGTGAGGCGGTTGTGTCAGACACTGCTGCTCCGTCTTGTGCAGGGAGAGACCGCTCAGCAGGCTAGTGGCAACAGAGCCTCAGCATGCTCCCCTGGTGAGTGCTTTAGGCAGAGAATTCGCTCCCTTGGGGCAAACAGTTCTGTAATCAACCAGGAAAAGCATTTTGGAAGGGAAACAAACTTGTCCAAAAACAAACAGTTCTCCCCAATGGTAATTTTTTTCAGGTAAAACCATGTCAGTAAGGCATTGTTATTGACCTAATAAGCACTGTCCTGTGCTGTGCAAGCTGGGCTGTGCACACTGGTAACAAGGTCAGCTGTTTGTTTCATTCAAAGTGGCAGTGACAGAATTGACTGGAATAAGAAATCTTGAGAGTGTGTATCATACCAATGCCACAAAACACTAAAGCACAAAATTCTGTATATAAACACTAGTATCCAATTTCCCCTCTTACTTCCCAAAAGGTACACTAATTAGAAAATTAAGTTACTGCTCAATGTGAGAAAAATGTTTTAACTGACACACAAATGTCACATTGTTTTTCATTAATGGGACTGGATTATCAATTTACATTCTTTTTAATGCCCTCAAGTGTCAGCTTGTTCTTTAGGCTAGCCACAGGCAGAACTGTGTTATCTTAAATTACCTTTTAAAAACTGTTCTAAGATTCTCATTATATTTAATGAAGGGTTTTGTTGTATTTTGCACAGATGTTTACAATTGCATACAATGTGCATATATGTTAGTTTCACTCTCATTGGACCTGTCTGGAGAACTCTGGACTTGTCTGATGATGTTGGTGACATTTGTTCTGGTTAAAATCAGTCTTCCTCAAAATTTGTTATTTTTTGTTCATTGCTAAGAGTGGTTTCAGTTGAAATTAAGTTGTTGCTCTTAGGCTCTGAAGGAGATAGCCCTTCTGAAAGCTTTCTTGCAGGCTCTCCTGTAAAAGTTTAAAAGCCCAAAGTCACATATAGATGATAAAAAATGTTCAGGTAATACTTACATATTAACCATCACTAATCTTAAGACTGGTTATATTATTCTGTTCTTTTTACCAAAATCATAGAGTCCAAGAGTGCTACAGAAAGGGGTTCTACAAATATTGGGTGGGGAGTCCTGAAACTGCTGTTAATCCACAATAACAGGGAACAAGTTGGTTGGTTATCAGAGATTAGAAAAGCTAATTATATTGAGAGGAAAAGTAGTTCTGAATTTCAACCAGTTCACTTTCAAGCTTTGAGTTTGCAGGATTGCACCCTACTTGAGCAATATCACTCTAACATCAAATGATTTTTGGCCTCCTGGAATAGTATGGCATGCAGCCACTGTGAATCATAAGTAGTGCTACTAATATTAGATGCAAGAAGCTCTTACAAGTACAGTATTAGGCAACTCTAGTAACTAATGTTAGTAAGAATTAGGTGTTGCTGACAGCAACACCATTTGTCATCTTCTGGTGGTGGAACTTAGTGTTAGATATATTAACTTCTGCTAGTATCAAGTCTATTCCATCTGTTTGTCTTTTCTTTCCAATTGTAAATTGTAGACAACAATAATCTACCAATGTAAGCAGTTTATATAAAATAAGTAGGACTGTCAAGCAATTAAAAAATGTAATCGTGCAATTAAACAATAATAGAATCCCATTTATTTAAATATTTTGGGATGTTTTCTACATTTTCAAATGCATTGATTTCAATTACAACACAATACAAAGTGTACAGTGTTCACTTTATTTTTTTATTTAAAATATTTGTACTGTAAAAACCAAAAGAAATAGTATTTTTCAGTTCACCTAATACAAGTACTGTAGTACAATCTCTTTACATGAAAGTTGAACTTACAAATGTAGAATTATATACAAAAAAACTTGCATTCAAAAATAAAACAATGTAAAACTTTAGAGCCCACAAGTACAATCAGTCCTACTTCTTGTTCAGCCAATTGCTCAGACAAACAAGTTTGTTTACATTTGCAGAAGATAATCCTGCCTGTTTCTTGTTTACAGTGTCACCTGAAAGCGAGAACAGGCGTTTGGCATTGCATTGTTTTAGCTGGGCGTCACAAGATATTTACATGCCAGATGCGCTAAAGATTCATATGTCTTTTGATGCTTCAACCACAATTCTAGAGGACATGCTGATGACGGGTTCTGCTCAATATGATCCAAAGCAGTGCGACCAACACATGTTCATTGTCATCATCGGAGTCAGATGCCACCAGCAGAAGGTTGATTTTCTTTTTTGGTGGTTTGGGTTCTGTAGTTTTCGCATCAGAGTGTTGTTTTTTTAAGACTTCTGAAAGCATGCTCCACACCTCGCCCTTATCAGATTTTGAAAGGCTCTTCAGGTTCTTAAATCTTGGCGTGAGTGCTGTTGCTACCTTTAGAAGTTTCACATTGGTATCTTCGCATTTTGTCAAATTTGCAGTGAATGTGTTCTTAAAACGAACATGTGCTGGGTCATCATCCGAGAGTGCTATAACATGTTATATATGGCAGAATGTGGGTAAAACAGCAGGAGACATACAATTCTCCGCCAAGGAGTTCAGTTATTTTTTTAACAAGAGTCATCAGCATGGAAGCATGTCCTCTAGAACAATCGCCAAAGCTTGAAGAGGCATATGAATCTATAGTGCATCTCGCACGTAAATATCTTGCAACACTAGCTACATCAGTGCCATGCGAATGCCTGATCTCACTTTCAGGTGACGTAATTAAAAGTGGGCAGCATTACGTCCTGTAAATGTAAACAAACTTGTTTCTCTCCATGATTGGCTGAATGAGAAGTCGGACTGAGTGGACTTGTAGGTTCTAAAGTTTTACATTGTTTTGTTTTTTAGTGCAGTTTTGTCACCAAAAAACCTACATTTGTAACTTGCACTATCATGATAAAGAGATTGCACTACAATACTTCTATGAGATGAATTGAAAAATACTGTTTCTTTATATTATTTATTACAAATATTTGAACTGTAAAAATGATAAAGTGAGCACTGTACTCTTTGTATTCTGTGTCGTAATTGACATAGATATATTTGAAAATGTAGAAAAACATCCATAAATATTTAATAAATTTCAATTGGTATTCTATAGTTTAACAGTGAGATTAATCACAATTAATTTTGGAGGGTTAATCATGTGAGTTAACTGCGATTAATCGACAGCCCTAAATATTATCCTAGCTAGTCGGATCTTTTGTACTTTTTAAAAAGTCTTTGCTTATTTTGATAAACAAGTATGACAAATGTATCAAAGAGCATGGAGTGGATCATGCTACTGTTAATTTTAAAAATGCAATATCTATCATCAGCATTGACAAAGATTAAGACAATTCAATCTATGCATCATTCTAAGCAATATGAAAAATAATAAATCTTAAAGTTAACACTGTTGTGTCATAAGACATTAATACTCAAATAACAAATCATAAAGATTCTGAACTTATCCGCAGAGTGTTACTATCTAAAATAAATTAACTTTTTAAATCGTGATTAATTTTGACAGGTTTCACAGTAACAGCCGTGTTAGTCTGTATTCGCAAAAAGAAAAGGAGTACTTGTGGCACCTTAGAATTTATTTGAGCATAAGCTTTCGTGAGCTACAGCTCACTTCATCATCCGATGAAAGCTTATGCTGAAATAAATTGGTTAGTCTCTAAGGTGCCACAAGTCCTCCTTTTTCTTTTTATTAATTTTTGAGTTAATTGCGTGAGTTAACTGTGATTAATCAACAGCCCTTAAAATAACATAAGAAAATAATTTTACTGACCTTTGAAATATGACTTCGTCTGGTGAACTACATCTGAATTATTTTGTGTTGGTGGCTCTTGGGGCAGGCACAGTGTATTCCTGTATGGTTTGTACATCACCAAGATCACTGATGGAACATGGTAAATAACATCTATCGAAAAAACAGTGTATTTTCAAATGATAAAATAAATATTTTGGGATACATACAGAATATTCAAATTCTATTACTTGTATATTCATTCCTTAAAAGAACAAATACGGTAATGGAAACATACAGAGTGACCATTATCCTAGCTACTTCTTGTTAATTAGTGTCATATGTAAGAGAGGTATGCTATAGACACTTGTATCTACTGATAAATACACAGCATATAAGGGATGGGCATCTGTCCCAAAATTCTGAAACATACAAATAGTCTGCTCTGAATAAATCAATATCTATTAAGATGTGTGACGGGACAAGGCCAGATGGCTATGGAAAAGTAGTGGGAGATAGATATATTAGCTCCAGGCTAAACAAATCCCTGGTACCAGGATAAGTGAAATGGCAGCTGCTCCAGGTCAATTATGACACCTGGGGCCAATTAAGAACTTTCCAGAAGGCAGGGAGAAGGCTAGGTTGATTGGGATACCTGAAGCCAATCAGGGGCTGGCTGAAACTAGTTAAAAGCCTCCCAGTTAGTCAGGTGGGTGTGCATGTCAGGAGCTGTGGGATGAAGTGCTGTTAGACAGGCTGAGTAGTACACACCTTATCAGGCACAAGGAAGGAGGCCCTGGAGCTTGAGGAAGTGAGGGCTGCTGTGGGGGAAGTAGCCCAGGGAATTGTACATGTTATGTTTCTAAAAGGTCAGCTACCATAGCTGATACTATTAGGGTCCCTGGGCTGGAGCCCAGAGTAGAGGGTGGGTCTGGGCTCCCCTTCCTCCCCCCACCTTTGCCCCCTGATTAATCACTGAAACTGGGAGACAACAGAGACTGTGCAAGGAGGGATAACTTCTCCTCACCTCCCTTGCTGGCTTATGATGAAAATGGCTCAGTAGACTGTGACCCTTGTCTCTAGAGAGAGCAGGGTTACGTGGAGTGTCACAGTGAGCCTCTGAGGCTAGTGAAATCCGACAGGAAACACGGGACCCTTCGGAGACAAGGACAGAGCTTTGTCACAGATGCCAAAGGAGAGTTGAAAGGTAGCTCAGCAATGCGTGTCATAGCAGTAACTTGCACATATTTCTTGCAAGGAATTAACAAATGTTGCACAGGGAAGAGACTATTGGGAAATCCTGGCTACATTTGAGGTCAGTGGCAAAATTCGCATTGATTTCAACAGGACCAGGAATTCACCTTCTGTACCTTTAAAAAGTAAATACCAGAGAAACACTGGTATTTTTTATTTTTCAATATGAGTCCAGGCTCACAACCTGAAGTGTCACCCTAGACTTTCCTTTTCTCACATTCAGACATACCAACATTCTACTGCCACAATATGATTTTTCTTCTCTGTCCCACTGGCTAAAAGAAGTTGTCCAAGCCCTGAAAATCTTCCATCTTGACTACTGCAGTCTCCTTATGTCTAGCCTCCCTGATGGCCGCCATAGCCCTCTCCTGTCTGTCCAAAACACAGCTGCTAAAGTTCTTACTCACTACAGTTGGTCAACATTTTTTCAATGAAAAAAAATTGCCCTTTTTTTCAAAAATAAGTTTTTAGAAATTTCATTTTTAGTTAAAAAATACGGGAGATAATTTTTCCATAAAAACAAACATACCAATTACGCAGCCAGAAAAACAGACAGAGGACAAATAGATATTTAGATATTGGTTACCTTCTATTCAGTACTTGGACAAAGTATATTCACCTTCAAAAACATGAGAACACCTGTCCAGTTTTTTTTAATATTAACTTTTGATAAACATGCCTGGTCTGTTAAAAATGTGTAATCAGAGATTTCATTCAATGTAATAAAATCACTAAAAACAACATATCATAGGTGTTATAATACTCTGTAGTATGGTAACACTACATTAAGTAGAGAGATTTGACTACTGTATTTCTGCATAACATCTCTTTAAACATAAGTTCACTGTTGTAATGATTATTCTTTTGATTCTGGTATTTATATGACAAGGACTTGTAAACCTGTGAATTCTTCCTAAATACATAAATAGCATAATATTTTCATTTTTAAAAAAATGATCTTTTTTCTATTAAATCCCCAAACCCTTTATAGGTTTTTGTCTTTCCCACTCCTTATTTCAGTGGCAAAAAAGAAAAAAGGGAATAAGGGGAGAAAAGGATTAGGCAAGAGGGGGGAAGAACATGAAAGTTTTATAAACCAAATATTTGAGTGTTTTTTCACAAAAAAATTCTGATTTAAAAACCATTTCCTTGAGAAAACTCTACAATGAAAATTTCAAAATGTTTAATGACAAATCTTTACTATTTTTTGACCAGCTGTCATACTCTCCCAACTATCTATGTCATCCCCATTTTTAAATCCCTCTACGGCACACCACATCAAATACAAACTTCTTGTTCTGGCCTTTGCGCCCTATACAACTGCCACGGCAAACATCTGACATTATTTCTTATCATGTAACCGTTGATTGATATGTTTTGTACAAAGTATGACTTGTGAGGTATTATTTAAGAAGTCTTAATTTGTTGAACATTAATATCCTGTTGAATTGTCATTGTATGTGAAGTTATGAGGTGTTGCTATATGTGTTACTGAAATACATTGTGAGGTTGGGAGATGCCCACAGCTGGCCTTTCAGTAGGGAGAAAAGAGCGATCATCACTCGCCAGACAGGCCTTAATGGCCCATTAAGAAGAATCCACTATCCCAGAGGTTTCTTAGAGAAGGCATGTACACAATGAGCACTGCCTGACTCCCACTTCACAGCAAGGATCTTTTCAGCAGCTGGAAGAAAGTATAAAAGAGGGACAGTGACATCATCACTTGGCCTCTCACACCTCCCTCCCCCACCCCATCTCAACACCTGGAAGATCATCTGGAAGTCAAAGACTTGGAACTAAGGAGATTGGTCCCAGGAAGGGACTAGTCCAGTCTGTGTGTTGAGGAATTGTGAGCTGCCTGTAACATCTGTTAGCATGAGAAACTGCTTGATTCAAATCATGCTTAGTCTGTTAAAGTTGGAATTTAGACTGTGTTTTCTATTTTTATTTCTTCCGTAGCCAATTTTGATCTCTATGCCTGCTACTTATAATCACTTAAATCTGTCTTCCTGCAGTTAATAAATCTGTTTTATATTTTACCTAAAACAGTGTGGTTTTGGTTGAAGTGCTTAGCGAATCTCAGTTCAGTTTACAAAGGGTGGTGGTATGTCCACTTTCCTTTTGAAGTGGCAAATTAATTAATGAGCTTGCATTGCCCAAGGGAGTCTTGAGCAGTGTAAGATGGGGTGCACGGCTGGGGTGATTGGCTGGTGCCTCTCTCTGTATGATTCATGAGTGGCTCAGGAAGTATTCATGTAATACAGCTGGGTGTGGGGCTCCATATGCTGATGGCTGAGTGATCACAGTGCCTGAAGAGGTGTTGCTGCTTATCACTAGCATAGCTTTATGAGAGACAACCCAGGCTAAAGAGTTAAAGGAGTACAGTGGTCCCACAGTTCCAGATTGTACCCTGGGGATCCCATCAGTGTTTTCCACACATTTTGTAAGCATATTCTTCACTCCATTGTGAAAGTCATTAATGAAAATATTGAATTGTACCAGACCCAAGACAGACCCACCCCCCACTAGATCATCCTCCCAGTTTGACAGTTAACATACAACAGTGCGGTGCCTGGAGAGAAAAACATCCATTAGTAGTTGTGGTCTTTTTGTAACTAGAGTGAATCTTCATGGATCAAATGGTGGGTAAGGCATTTTCTACATAATTTGCAGTCAGCTAAAGAGAACTGAAAAATAAATAAATGACTGATGCAATCATTTGTGCTGTCTAGTTATTCCATGTGTAATCAACCAGTTGGTACATTCAAAAAATGTATTTGAAGGGTATATGAACATAAAATATATGCTATAACTAGAATTTGCTTCCATGAAAATACAGGTTCTTTTCCCCTTTCCCCAATTCCTAGAATTAGGGGAAATCATGAGGATAAGCAAACAAACTGTCTTGAAAGCAGAGTACATTTAGACATTTAAAAAACTACAGCATCTATTATTTGTTCTGGTATATTTTTGGAGAAAGTTAAAAGGAGCAAGAAGGTTTTCATGAGAGCAAATGAATGGGGGCAAAAGTTAAGTGTGGTGGAAAAGTCCTGTTGTAAGACTTTGGGTACACCCTGAAATAATATCTTGAATGCCTAGTCACAGAACTACATTCAAAGTGTTATTTTCATGTTTTACACATAGGAACAAAGGTGCTGTTGCTGATCCTGAATATGAGCCTGCAAATATCAGTTTGGAAGTTGTGGATGAAGTGCGAAAAACTTAAAAGCTAAATTTAAAAACTGGGCTTGTTATATAGGCATGTTAAATGAGAAACAGAAAGAAAAGACAGGAAGGACCTAGGTTCATCTGTCTGCTCCCTACAACTGAAAGAAATTGACTGGGCATGATACACTCACTTTACATTAAAACAAGCTATACACCATCAAAAATAAAGTTTCTGGTGTTCCTGAGTGTGTAGTACTCTTGTAATTTTGCCTGAAATATAATAGGCTTGCTCAGGTGAAAGCTCAAATAATAAACTTTGAAGATTGTACAGATGTATTGCAAAAGATAAAAGCACAAGAGTGAAGCAGATTTAGCTGTACATAAAATCCAAATATTAACATTAGTTCCACATATTTAGTCTATTGAGAAAACAGTGAAGTTCAAATGCAGCCTACTCTTAAATTTACAGCTGAGATATTTTTAATGTAAATGACCTGAAGAGAGAAAACTTTAGGTAATTTTTAGGTATTTACTCTCTTTTCCTTTTCTCGAGTCTCTCTGGAATTCTTCCCTTTGTGTTCTCCCTTTGACTGATTTTACTGGTTCGCCTGGGACTTCATGTAGACAGATCAGGAGGAACCAGGTTAAGTGTACTGCCTCTTATAGCATATCGTTTTTTGGGGCTAATGGCTGAGACAAGAGAGTGATTAGTTGGCAGATGACAGAGAGCAGTGGACCTTGTCTTGTTCTTTTAGCTTCTTGGGAGAAGCTGAAGGATAATCTAAAGTTCCTGATGTGGCCTCCTGCTTCCTAGGAATCCTCATTCCCTGTGAGATCAAGTGGAACTAGGCTAAAAGGCCACATTATCCAAGGATGACAGAGAAAAGAGACCTTAGTAAAATCCCTACCTCCCCACAAGGAATCCCCACCTCCCCTGTGGTGTCCTAGCACCAAAAGTCCTATGGGAATTACAGGGAGAAATTGACTCCTTTGGAGTTGTAGCTCCTCTATTCCAAGAGCTACCCAGATGAGCTTCAAAGTCCATTCTTTGTGGTGGTGAGGCCAATTCAGACAGCCTCTGGAACTGAGACACCACAACACAGAACTCTCGTTCCAACTCCAATCCTTATCAGATACAGCCATTTAAGAAGGCACCATAGAAGGCAAAGGCATCAGCACTAACAGATCTGAACTGGCAATCAGAGGAAGGAAATCCTGGAATCTCTACACCATAGAAGCCAAGGACACACTCAAGAATGAATCCTCCTTCCAATCCATGAATCCTCCTTGCAATCATCAGAACCATGCTATCACATCACTTCCACCTCCTCTTTGATGGTACTGGAGCAGGAACTCACACTGCAACTCTGCTTCCTCTTCCTTTTATGTGTAAGAGAAGACCAGAACTAAATAATCACTCCTTTAAAGATAAGAATTAACTCACATGAGCAAAAGAGTTTGAGGGTTTGATTTATCCTTGCTCGTGCTGAGGGATTCATCCCCAGGGAAGGACAGGTATGTGACAAACCAAACTAAATAAAAGCCACACCCCTGGATTATATCTATAACTGAGTGAAAAAACCTCACCTTGATACTTCCAAGTCCTCTGAAAATAGCTCAGCCCTCACCAGATGGGTCTGCCTCCAAGTCCTTTTAAAGATGCACCCAATTACATGAGAAACAAAAATGGAGTACTTTTTCATAATTTCCTGGAGAGCTACTTCACAGCCCTAGCTCACTCTAGGTCTCTCCCTGTTCTGTAGGAAGTGTCTTTATATATTCCACCCCTGTTTTCTCTTACGCCATGACAGGATCCCAGACTAAAGTCCTGACCACCTTTGGATCTATAATTTCCAGCCTAATATGCTCTCCTGGTCCTGTCAAAGAGACTGCCTGGAATCACGGAGAACCAACTTGATCCCTCAATGGAGAGAGAAGGCAGTGTTGCAGCCCACCCTGGCCCTAAAAGCAATAAGCCAAACAGCCAGCCTCCTGCAATATACCACTTGTATGCTAACTAAGGGCTTGTCTACACTGGCACTTCACAGCGCTGCAACTTTCTCGCTCAGGGGTGAAAAAATACACCCCTGAGCACTGCAAGTTTCAACGCTGTGAAGTGCCAGTGTAGACAATGCACCCTCCCAGCGCTGGTAGCTATTCCCTTCACGGGGGTGGTTTTTTTTTTATGCCACGACTACACAAGACACACTTTAGCATTGCCAGTGAAGACGTGCCCTAACTCCCAGACAGGCAGTTTTATTCAGATCACTGGACCCCACCCGGAGTCCTTTCTCTTTCTTGTCTACACTCTTCAGGCTAGACTTCCAAGATAAAGAGTCCATAAAGAGTTGTTTTAAAGCTTATATTTTCAAGACAATGTAAAGCCCACACAAGCTTTAGTCAGAAAAAAACTAATCCCAGATTCATGAGAAAAGACTCACCTCCATCTGAGGCACAACTTCAGATGGAAGGGACAAGCTATCACTCAGGCCAACTTCTCCAGATCCAGGGCATGATTTTGTCTCCACTTCCAGACCTGGCAAATCAGAGGCTAGGGGTAGGGGCAGAAGCTGTGGGAATATTCAGCCACAACTCTGCCCACAGAGAGATGTTTCTGCTAAAATTGTTAGCAATAAAATCGGTTATGTCGCTATTTGAATTGTCATAGTTAGGCATCAGAGATAATACACAATTCCAATGAAAGGGGCAGCTCACAGCGCTCTGAGAGCTATATTTTCAGGCAGATGGCATTGCATCTGTTCACATCCAGGTTTTCTTCACATCTAAACAGTAAGGGCTTTGTAATGGGTTTTTGTTTGTTTTCTTTCGTTACTTAGATAATGGTTTAAATTTCCTGAGAAACGGACGAGTCCTCAGCAAAAATCCTGCATGCCATGCCAGGGCCTGCAGGAGCAGAATGGCTGTTTTCATTCCCAGAACTTACCTGTGCCTCCTGCTTTCTTCTGGTCACCATAGCCTTGCTCTGGCTTTGTCTGGGCTGCAGCCATCGCCTTGAAGTTTGTTTTCAGACAGTGCTTCTCGGATGCCCTCCTGGGCTCAAGGCTGCTCCCACTGACTGACTGCGAGCCTAGAGAATGCTCTAGGAGCATTGTGGGACACCCTCTGCCCATACAACTGTATCCAATGGGTTTCCTCCTCCTCACTCCTTACCCCGGACCTTTTACAGAGCATGTCTACCCTGCAGCTGGGAGCAAGCCTCCCAGCCCAGGTAAGCAGACTCACACTAGCAGGGTTTGCATGCTAAGTATGCATACTAGCATACTAAAAATAGCAGTGTACATTGCGGCACCAGTGGAGACTCTTGCTACTAGTCAGCCAAGCTCAGGAGGTTGGGTAGGCCTCAACTTAGATGACTGGCCTGAGTCTCTGTTGGAACTACAAAATCCACACAGCTATTTTTAATGAGCGAGGTCGAGCCCTGCTAGCTTGAGTTTCTCTGTCCCTAGCTCCCAGCTGCAGAGCAGACATGCTCATAGCCTCTCCAAGATTCATTGGCCCCTCCAGCACCCATTTATACAAAAAAGCCTGTGCCAACATTCTATTATGCAAATTAATCTACTGTGTACACCAGTGGGCATGTGTGGGGGGCGGGCAGAGGGGCGGGAAAGTGGAAGCAATGGGTACGGAATGTCTATGAAGTGTCAGTTAAACTGCCATAATAGATTTTTGTTTACTCTCAACTCCCAGAAAACCATGGCTAGGAGGAGGCACCTGATCCTAGACATTTCAAGGCTTGATCTAAATAGGGGAATTGACTAGCATAACTATTGCAGAATAGGATATTCCACAATAGCTATTGCAGAATAGATGCTCCCCATGTGGAGACACTACTCCAGAATAAAAGCTTAACAGTCATCAGTTGATCAGAAATGTTACACTTAAGGGAATATATGAATGAGCTCCTGAAGGAAGAGAGATTTCAAAGCCTTCAACATTTTAAACCTACGTATCCTAAATTTTAAATCTAATTTCAAGGGGGACAAATTTAAGTGACTTAATATAAGAGCAACAGAAAATAAATGGAGCCTTATAATTGTGAATAACATGGCTTGTACAGTCAGAGAAAGCAGGGTGTCCATCAAAAGTACTTCAGGGGAGGGGAGTGGAATGGAAGGGAAGGGATAGCTCAGTGGTTCGAGCATTGGCCTGCTAAACCCAGGGTTGTGAGTTCAATCCTTGAGGGGGGCCATTTAGGGATCTGGGGCAAAAATTGGGGATTGGTCCTGCTCTGAGCAGGGGGTTGGACTAGATGACCTCCTGAGGTCCCTTCCAATCCTGATATTCTATGATTCTAAGAAAAAAATCATTCATGAACCACTCTTTTTGTTTGACTGCTTGAATTTTCTTTGGGCTGCATGCAGGGAGTGGGAAGGTGTGACATTCCCCTCTAGTGTTATCCAGACCGGTGATCTTCTAGGTCACTCCAATCCTTGGCTCTAGGAGCCAGCCTTACCCTGCTCTGCTGTGAGAACCCCCACTCCTGGGCTGTTCACACACAGCCTCTGGCATGTAAGCTGCTCCCAGCTACTTGCAACCAAATGACAATAGCCAATATCTCCTGTCCCAGACACAACCCTGAGAACCTCCGTCTTGAAGTGTCCAGTTATGCCTGCTGTACGCTGCAAGCTTATATGAGTTCATCAATTTAACAAAGAAATTGATATTACCAGGCTTGTTGTCCCCAGGGGAGTCTCTGACACACTTCAAACCAAATGCACTGCTTCAGGTAGAACAAACAGATTTATTAACTACAAAGATAGATTTTAAGTTATTATAAGTCAAAGCATAACAAGTCAGATTTGGTCAAACAAAATGTGGGGAGGAATAGCTCAGTGGTTTGAGCATTGGCCTGCTAAACCCAGGGTTGTGAGCTCAATCCTTGAGGGGGCCATTTAGGGATTTGGGGCAAAAATTGGGGATTGGTCCTGCTTTGATCAGGGGGTTGGACTAGATGACCTCCTGAGGTCCCTTCCAACTCTGATATTCTATGATTCTATGAAATAAAAGCAAAACGCATTCTAAGTTGATCTTAACACTTTCAGTGCCCTTACAAACTTAGGTGCTTCTCACCCCAGGCTGGCTGGTTGCCCTTCAGCCAGGCTCTCCCCTTTGATCAGCGCTTCAGTTGCTTGGTGGTGATGTCTGTAGATGGAGGTGGGAGAGAGAGAGAGAGAGCATGGCAAACATCTGTCCCTTTTATCATGTCCTTTCTTCCCTCTTGGCTTTGCGCCTCCCCCCGCCTTCAGAGTCAGGTTAGCATTACCTCATCGCAGTCCCAAATGGACAAAAGGAAAGGGCGTCACTCACTTGAGAGTCCAACAGATCCTTTGTTGGTGCCTAGGCCAGTGACCTTTGTTCCTGTGAGGCTGGGCTGGGTTTGTCCCATACATGCCCTGATGAGGTATTAACTGCCCCTCTGCTTCTGGAGAATTTTTGCCTGGGCTTGCTTTAAGCCATTTTCAGCCACATAACTATATACATGAAATCACAACCTATAATATTACTATAACAACAATTACTATAACATTACCATAACAACAATGCTCAATACATCATGAGCCTTCCAAAGACATCCATGACAAACTTGGCATTAGATACCACACAATCATATTATAAGGATGAACATGGGGGTGCTGGGTGTTCCCCCGAGGTACAAAACATCACAGAAGAATGTTTGTTACTTTACAAATTTTTAAGCAGAGAAAAATGATTTGTGTGTCAGTGCTTTGTAATTAGATAAGGTGGGTGAGGGAATATCTTTTATTGGACAACTTCTTTAAAGCCACACAGAGCTCTTCTCCAGTTCTGGGAAAGGTAATCCCAGCATCTCAACACAATGCAAGGTGGAACAGATTGTTCAGCATAAGTAGTTAGCACATATTGTAAGGGACTGTGATGGGGCACACTCACCTCTAGTGAGTGCCTCCCATCAGCTGGGTGTGAACCTGCTTCACTTTCTCTCACGCTACTCCCTCACCCCACCCCGTTGACTGTTGCCCTTGTCAGCAGGATCATCAGTGGCTCAGCCCTACAGCTAAGTAGCACATAGTCTAAAATGGATGAACTCTTTCTGGGGTAACAGAGGTCTAACAAGAACAACGAGGAGTCCAGTGGCACTTCAAACACTAACAGATTTATTTGGGCATAAGTTTCATGGGTAAAAACACCTCTTTTTCAGATACATGGAGTGAAAATTACAAGGACTATCTAACAAGGCTATCGCTGTGCCCTTGTTGGTATCTGTGTCCCTGCCTCTGCACTCAATTCTCAGCCCTTCTGGACTAGCTTTAAGTCTCTCCCAGCATGCTATAGAGCACTCACTACCCACGCAGTGCCTTCTCCCTCACAATTCTTTGATGTTAGCAATTCTGTGGTGTCTGAGCTCTCCAGCCAGGTTACTTCTTAACATCATTCCCATTCTAGGGTAACAAATTTCAATAAATGGCTGGCCCTTTCCAGGAACTTCAATGAATGATTGGCCCTCTCCAGGAACTAGGCCTGTTTAAACTCTAGTCACTTTCTCAGGCTTTTAATACCAAGTCCTATCCCCTTCTTGTGGCTTAGGCCACTTCTCCCAGTGTCTGGGTCGGTGGGGGGGAGGGGGAAGGGGCAGTGGCACAGGCCCACTAACTACTCCGGCTCCCAACCCAGGAACCCTATAGACAGCCACCTTGTACTGCTTGCCTTTACTTAATTGCTGCTGTTCCCTGGGCCACTTCCCACTCGGTCCCATCACCTTCACCCATTACCTTAGGTTACAGTCCTTGGGTTCTTGTTCCCTATTTGCACAGGGCTTCCACAAGCATCCCTGCCTGGAGAGTTTTTCTATCCTATCCCTGCTTGAGCAGAGCAGAGCTCCCGCTCCCCCTCCCCCTCCCCAATCTATCTTCCAGGACTTCATCACCCGTCCGGTCCTAGTCAGGAACTGATCTGCGCAGGCCTTGCAGCACCTTTTAACTTTAGCCTGCTGCACTCTGATTGGCTTCTTCCCTACGGCCTTTCTAGGCAGTCCTGGAAGACTCACTTTCACTGCGCCTTTTCTGGAGCAAGGTGTGGTAACTGCAAGGCCTCTAGCAGGGGGTCTCAGAGGGCCTGGTACACTCCATCACAGGGACCATTCAAGGTAGAATAGCCCATTATTTCACTTGGGCCAACTTCTGAGGTCTGAATGTGGAGGGGCTTCTGCAGGTTCCCCTGGAAGAGGTGAGGATAACATGCTGCAGGTAGAAATGGAGGGAAACATAAGAGCTATTGCCTTTAACCACTATTCATTACCATTTGAAGAAGAACACCTCTGCAGTCATAAGACAAAACGAGGGGGTTAGTGGGTTACAGATTGTTGTAGTAAGCCATGAATCCAGTGTCTCTCTTCAGTCCATGATTTTTAGTGTCTTTTGAAATTTCATTTGATGCAAGACTCTCCTTGTGTAAAAAGGGTAATCCATGAAAGATAGCAGCTGATACAGCTATACGATTGATGAGTTGGTTTCAAAGAATCGTCTGTTGGCATGGATATTCAAAATAGGGAAGACCCAAAAGAGCATTTTCTAGGGTGTATTTTATCTATTTTAGAAGTGAATTTAGTGCTGTTGAAAAACATCAGTGACAGCAGTGAAAACTGAAATTCTTTATTCACCCATTTATGGCAAAAGTGGTTATGGCTGGCACATTAGGAGTCACTGATATATCGGCACCCAGGACAAAACTCTATAGAAGGTGCTAAAGGTGCCATACAGTAACCACCTTCAAAGAGCTGTTAAGGGTATTGCATGGGTTAAAGCACTCTTTTTGTCTGGGCTGCTAGACCTATATGAGCTTCCTTTATATTGCAGAACAGCTGTACAAAGGGAGAACTAATAGCCAGACCACCATTCCAGACCATTTCGTCTGAAGTGCACTGTGGACTAGGCTTTTCAAAGACAAAGTGCAGGGGTTGTGGGTGGAAAGGGGTGCGTGAACAGGGGCACAGACTGTAGTTAAGTAGCTGATTTGTTTGAGTTGTGTGCGAGTCCTGGGGCTTGTCTATATACAAGATATAAATAACTTCTGCTTGTCTACATAAGTTATTTAGAGGGGCAAGCTAAACCCATGTAAGTATGTCCACACAAAATTGAACTTGTTTGACTAAATTGATCTAATATTGCATCTTCATTGAAACCAGTGCAATTATGTATGTAGACCAGGCCCTGAGAGATGGGCAGAGGGGCCTTACCAGAGGTTTCTGCAACATGGAACAGCTTGGTGCTGTTGCGACCACCCCCTTCAAGGAAACAGGACTCACACACATTTTATATAAAAACAAACTAAGAAAATAAACTGAAGGAGTCACGGATTTCTGCTCCAAATGGGAAACTGACCTATCCAGCCACAAAATGCATGCAGCATACGGGCAACTATTCATAGAACAGGTATGGTGGGATCAGTGAAAATCTCCCCACCTTGCCCTGCCAATAGGATTTCATCTTGACAACCTCTGATGGCAAGACAATAGTTCAGTCCCCATGGCCCAGTCTATCATGGCCTTTCTGCTAACACAGCCAGCCAAGGCCAAGTATGACCAGTACTGTAGCCACTTGCCCACAAGAAACTGGAATAAGACCAACAACTCATTTCACATAGATCACCAAACTGATATCAGTTAATTTCGTATACCTACTGACCTGGGACTGAGCCACACTGGAAAGCTTGTGTTGAAAGGCTCCCTCTCCCCTAAGCCAAGATTTTTTTTTACAGCAGCACCATGAGGCATTAGTATGTTAAATTAGGGCTGTTAATCATATCAAGCCCTCTCCATCATAGGAGGGCAAGAATGGGACCAGGGTATGCCACGAGGTTCATCTGGTGGAGTTTCCTTTTGCATGGTCCTCTCAGAAAGGATTGGTTCAGTGGACTGTACAGGGTCCTCAAATACAAAAAGTCCAGAAAGTTCTGTGAAACCCAGGCCAGGGAGTCCAGTGTTCATATTGCCCCTCAGCTCACACAGGCACAACATAACAGCATGACTCCCAAAAGCCACTGGCTGCTTCTGGCTATGACTGTGAAGTAATTTGGAGTAGCATTAACTCGTGCTAAGCTATTCGTAATGGCCTGGTGTGGAGCAGCAGCGCTAAGTTCCACCCTTCCACCCACTATTTCACATAGGCCAAATTCTGTGGTCTGAATGTGGAGGGGCTTCTCCCCCTGGAGGAGGTGAGGAGAACATGCTGCAGGTAGAAATGGAGGGAAACATAAGAGCCATTGCCTTTAACCACTATTCATTACCATTTGAAGAAGAAAAACATAAAATCTAGGACTTGTCTTCATGGGTAAATTGACCAGGTTAGCTATTCTGAAATAGCTCCCCATGTAGACAAAACCTTAGTAAACTGAAAATAATTTTCTGCTTGCATTTATTAGAAGTATTTCTGTTTTCCTCACACCACTTCTGTTGCCTTCTGCAACAGCTTATTTATCACAAGTTGTTCCTAGTTCACAACTTATTAAAATTTACACATGTTTAAACACTACAGCATTACAGACAGCCACATTAGCTTGTAATATTTTAATATACTAAAAACAAGTTAGAACAGATGTAGGAAAATCCATGTGCAGCAGTAACAAAATATTTTATGTACAGTAAAATTATTAGAGACAGGGGCTTACTGTTTTCTGTGATAGGATGGACCAAATTCTGCAGCAAATATTTACATTCTGTGACAAATTTTGTATAATTTCCTCTCTCCCCATTCTGCCACCCTTACAAATACTATAGGTTTTGGATGTTTATTTTCATTATGTTCTGCACAGCTAGTGTCCAGGCAGACCCACTCAGGACTTCTTTCTCCCCACCCACCGTGTACCAGAGAAGTGGGGGACTTGAAGGCATCTCCACTGTCTCTTCTCCGTAGATCTCTGTGCCCTGGCCACTGTGGTATTCTACAGCAGCCTAGTCTATGCTTTTGGTTCACTCCATTCCCTAGCTGCAAGCAGGACTAGCTCCCCCATCTTCAGCTGATTGGCTCCCTGGAACTGTCCTGGAAGCATGCGTTGTAAACCAATTAACTCCTTCATACGGGAAAAGCTGGACAGCAAGAGACAGCTATAAGCAGGTCCCAAATGGACAGGGAAACAAAACAAAAACATCAGGTGCAAATGGCAAATTCCACAGCAAAAGTGCTGTACTGTGTAGCATCTTGGAAAAATGCCAGAATCCATAGCTGCAGAATAGAGTCCATAGGGGCCTGACTGAGTTAAATGTGGCAGTTAACATATCAGAACTATTGTTTCAGGCTGTCTGCAAGCTCATGAAGATGCCACCACATCAGTTTACATTAGATTCACATTTTAAAAGTTATCTTTGCTAGAAACAATGTTTTTTAAATGAAAGGATTCTGGAACACATTCTGCTGAAAGGGCTGAATTATTTGGCTAATTCCACAGTTGTGGGTTCATGGAACACATGGGGCCCTGACTAATGCATTGTTGTCCCTATGGGAACAAATTTCCATTTTCAGCTCACAGTTAGTCCAATTTCCTGCCCAAAATGTTTGAACCTCCATTCAATATTAAGACAGAACTAGATTCCTTTGTAACATTTTCTATGAAGAAACATTTTTAAACTAGTTTGTTATAAAAAGTTACACCAACTCATTTTGAATGGTCTTCTAGATTCAGTCACAATCATTTTGTGAAGAGGGAAGGTGAGTTTTTTGTTTGTTAGTTAATTTGTGGAAGGACATGGTTTAACTTAAATACACAGACTAAATCTGTATACATTCAAGACACTCCTTTTAATTGTGAAATGTTTACAGGTACATGTATACATTTTTAGTAAATTTGGATTTCCAGTCATTACAATCTGTTCTGACAGTCACTAACCAAGTTATCCATGCCTCCAGATCCTGTCGTTACTCCTGTTATAGACTAGGTCAGTATAAAGCAGTGTTACCCTCAGAAGGCAGAAGATTTTCACTTACCTTATCATTCTTGGTACATCACATGTTCCCAATGTACCCCAACCATCTTATCATTGTATTTTCTACACAGACTACTTTAAGGGACATGTCCAAAGCATTTAAAAACAAGTACTCTCCTTAGCTCCTTACATAGGCAATGCAAATGCCTCTGACGCATAACATTCACACAGTAGTATCAACAGCTCTGATCATACCTTACTTTAATTACCTTACCTTACTTTAATTTTGACTCCATCTTTGTTTAAATTGGGAATATCTACATCCTCTTGCAAGGAATGCCACTGTATCTTTCTGCTCTGTGGCTGTGGAGAACACTCTCTATTATAACGGGGTGTTTCCTCACCACAGGCAGCTAAACAATGCTAATTTTGGCCTTATGGAACCACAGAGGTCTGTCCTCTTCCCAGGGTCATGTGACATGTATTATGGCAACTAGGTTCATGGAGAAGATTTTGAGGGATTCTGAGGTGTTCTCAACAATCTGAACTGCAGGGGAATGGTGGCAAGGTTTGTTCTCTGTCAGATGGATTTTCAGACTACCCATGGAAATGTGTAAAGGAGATACATGGAATAAAGTCATTTATCCATATTTCAGCTCCATCAATGGAACTGTGCTAAAAGGAGAAGAGGTTAGGCCCATTTGACCAATTGGTCCCTCTACCTTCCCCCTCCCCCCGAATCAAAAATAATAATAAAAACAGTAAATGAAGAAAAGGAGATTGGAACCATTTCACATTGAACAGGTACAAGAATAAATGGGCACCCAAGGCACCCAACTATTTCTTCAATAATCTGGTGTGGAAAAGCCTGCACCACAGTAATGCAAGATGTATGTAAACACAAAACTGTTCAGCACCTAGCCCTGGTTGGATATATGGGTTAATCCTGTACACAATGGGAGAGTTGGGGTAGAAGAGTCAGGCTTAGAATCATGAGTTGCAGCCATGTTGGGTTTCCACATAAACCCCCAGTAGCTCTGCAGTTACACAATCTAAGGGGGTTTAGAGATTTGGAGGATTTAGTCTTGCACATGTTGGATAGGCTGGCCTTATATATAGTCCACGTGTGGCAACCATGAGTTTGCATGCCCCAAAAGGTAACATATATTTTCCTTTAAATAGTCTTTACTCTAGTACTATGGTGATATATTTCACTGCTTTAGTTCAAGTTTCCTATCAGGGCAAAATCATTTCCTTTTGGGTTGAAGCTTAGCATATGTTATTAGCAAATGGTAATCATGTTTTAGTGTTAACCTCCTACAGTTATATTTCAAATGTAGCAGATCATGCAAACATTTCCCCTTCTTCTGGTTACAGTATAAATAAAAACAGTTTTAAAAACTAGCAGTTATATGGTTTGGTATCCTCTTGGAAAACTAGTGGGCAAGGATAATGGAAATATACTGGGAATGTTGGCAGTAACTACATGATCTTTGTCCAAAAATGCAGGATTGCAGTACTTATTTTTGTTGACTACTTTTGGCCCTACATTACTGTCAGACCTACTGTATAATACAAAGAAAATCTTTAAAGTATTTTATTTTAAAAGGGCCTTATTCAAAACCACTGAGGTCAATGGAAGTCTTGCCATTGTGTCCAATGGGCTTTGGATCAGGCCCAAAACAAAAAAATTACAAATATAACTAAGAGAAATATGCCAAACTGAGTATTTGTGAACTTTTCTCCCAACCTCCAGAATCATCTGGAATAAATGAACATCACATTTTGAACTTCATTTGGAAGGCATTAAGTAGGAATTAAAACAATATCTAAACCCATGAACTACAGACTGATAATTAAATGGAGGTTTCTTACCTGTAACTGGAGGTTCTTCTAGATGTGCAATCGCTATCTGTATTCCACATGCAGCTATGCCTGAGCACCATATGCCTGAGATTGGAGATTTCTAACAAGTAGTGTCCTTTGGACTTTGCAGTTGTTCTCCTCGTGCTCTGAACCAAGCATATAAGGGGTGGTGTTGACCAATGCCTTTCCAGTTCCTTCTTACCACCAATCCTGTCATGATCTGCAGCAGAGGGGAAGAAGGGCAGGTAGTGGAATACAGATAGGGACCACACATCTCTAAGAACCTCCAGGTAAGTAAACCTTCATTTCTTCTTCAAGTGCTGGTCTCTATGTGCATTTTACATATGGGTAAATAAGCAGTAGTCAAACAGGATGTGGGGTGCAAGAAAGCAATTGGTATAGATGTCAGCATACTACTGTCCCCACAGCTGCATCTGCAGAAGAGGTCTGGACTAATGTAATGTTTCATGAAAGTACTTTGTTCAGTATAGGTACATCTTGAAGAGCACAAAGTTGTTTGTGTTGTAGTGGAGTGGGCTCTCACTCCATCCAGGGGAGGAATATGCAGTAGCTGATAAAGAATGATCCAACTGGAGATCCACTTAGAGAGTCTCTGAGCAGAAAATGCTTGTCCTTTTGATTGTGCCACTAAAGCAACAAATAATCTATGCATTTTCCTACTGGGTTTCATCCTCTGCGGATAGAATGCCAAAGCCCGTCAGATGATGAGAGAGTCAAGTCTTTTCTCCTCATCGGAAGTCTGAAGTGCTGAGAAAGAATACACATAAGTGAATAGGTTGATTCGTGTGAAATTCAGTTACCTTAGGAATGAATTTCAGATGAAAATGAAGAGAAACCTCCTCCTTATGAAATGTGGCATGTCAGAACTGCCCTAGGCGCTCCCAGTTCACTCAGCCTTCTGGCTGACGTCAGGGCGACTACAAAGGTGACCTTCATGGAGAAGTAGGACCTAGAGCAGGTCGCTACCAGTTCATAGGGAGGTCTGCTAAGTATTAAAAGACCAAGATTGAGGCCTCATCTACGCTACAGGGGAAATTCAATCTAAGCTACGCAATTTGAGTTACGTGAATAGCGTAACTCAAATAGATGTAGTTTAGACCTACTTACCGCGGGGTCCACACTATGCGATGTCAACGGGAGATGCTCTCCCATTGACTCCCCCTACTCTTCTTGAGCCGGTGGAGTACAGGAGTCAACGGGAGAGTGATCTGCAGTTGATTTAGCGGGTACCAATGTTCACGGGGCCACACTGGGGCCAGCAGAATTACCTCCACCTTGTCCCTGTGGATCTTGAGCAGCACCTTGTGCACGAGCGGGACTGGTTGAAAGGCATACATGAGGTGATCTCCCCAGGGTGGCAGAAACGCATCCGTGATTGAACCCTGGCTGTGTTTCTGGAAGGAGCAGAACATTGGGCACTTCCTGTTGCTCGGGGCAGCAAATAGATCGACCTGGGGAAACCCCCACCTTTGGAAGATGAGATGAAGGACATCCGGACAGATGGGCCATTCGTGTTTGCAGAACGATCTGCACTCCTGGGAGATAGGATGCCTCCAGATGAATGGAATGGGCTATGCAGAACTCCCATAGCTGGAGGACTTCTCAACATAGGGGGGATGAACAGGGTCCACCCTGGTTGTTGATGTAAAACATAGCAGTGGTGTTGTCCGTCATCACTGCCATGCTTTGGCATTGCAGCCGGGCCTGGAAAGTTTGTCATGCTAGTTGCACTGCTCTGAGCTCCCTGATATTGATATGGAGGGAGAGCTCATCCTGTTACCACAGGCCCTGGGTTCGGAGATCTCCCAGTTCTCTGGCAGGAACGCCCTTGCCTATACCAAGTCCAGCACCATGCCGATGAATTCTGTTCTTTGGGTCAGTGACAAAGTTGACTTGTTCACGTTGAGGTGGAGTCTCAGTCTCTCGAAAGTGGATCTGACCAATCGGACTAGAGACTCCACCTGCTCCCTGGTACGCCCTCTGAGCAGCCAGTCATCTCGGTATGGGTATGCCTGCACCTGCCTCCTCCAGAGGAAGGCTGCTACGACCAACATGCACTTGGCAAATACTTGGGGGGCTCTCGACAGACCAAATGGGAGGACCGTGAACTGATAGTGTTTATGGTCCACCACAAACTGGAGAAAATGTCTGTGTGCAGACCGAATGGCTACATGAAAGAACGAGTCTTTCATGTCCTGGGTGGGCTACCAGTCTCCCAGAAACAGGGAAGGGATAATAGTGCTCAGGGAGACCATGCGGAGCTTCAACTTCACCATGGACTTGTTGAGTCCTCGCAGGTCTAGAATGGGTCTGAGACCCCTGACTTTGCTTTGGAGATTAGCAAATAGCAGGAGTAGAATTGCTTGCCCCTTAGCTCCTGAGGAACCTCCTCCACTGCTCCTATCTCAACGATGGTGGAGAATTCAGCCCTAAAGTCCACAGGATCAGCTCTTTGAACTTCAACATGGAAGTCCATGAATTGAAGTTATACCTACTGAGGACAGCTTGCTGGTTAGCTATCCTCGGCTGGAGGCCCCCAGTGGCATAGACCTTCCTACAGAAGAGGGCCATCCTTTTTGCCTCCTGAGACTTGGGGGCTGGCCCTTGCTGACCCTGACACTCTTTCTCGTTAACTGCAGACACAACCAGAGAGCGTGGCTGCGGGTGTGAGAATCAGTATTCATATCCCTTAGAAGGGACAAAGTATTTGCGCTCCACACCTCTGGCAGCCAGCGGAATCAAGGCCAGGGTCTGCCACAGGGTCTTTATGTTATTTTGAACAGTCTTGATCAAAGGCAGAGCTACCCATGATTGGGCCTTCAGGAGTAAGAATGTCCACCATGGAGTCCTCGGCCTCGACCACCTCCCCTGCTTGCAACCCCATGTCGCAAGCAATCCGCCTAAGGAGATCCTGATGTGCCCTATGGTCATCCTGTGTCTGAGTCGCCTAAGCCACGACCTGAGCCTGAGGGGGCAGTTGGGACAGAGTGGCCTCGGATCCCCGAGGCGTGGGCCTATCCCTGGGAGAGTGGTGCAGCCTGTGTTCTGAGGCTACCAATCTTGACCCCCTTGAAAAGGTGCCATGGGCCTGATGGTAAGCCCGGGGGTTCTAAAAGGGCCACTGTGCCAGGGGCTGCCACTATGGTTGCCAAGTCAGCGGCACTTTCCTTTGTCACCTCTCGGACCTATGTCAACTGACCCTCGAGTAGTACAAGTCGGCATCAGACTCCGAGGAAGCGGAGCCTGATTGCGATGGCCACAGTGGCGGCGAAGGCCCATGCACTGACGATCATTGCTGCGATGGGGGGGGGGACCGGTGCCAGGACAACCTCGCTGGGGACCAGTACCTGGGATCTGGCGACGGAGACCAGTAATGAGTGTCTGGTGCTGACGATCGAGGACGAAGGCCTGGTGCCGGTCCTCTGTCGTCGCTGCGGGTCAGTGCTGGTCCTCTGTTGATGCCAGAGATCGGTGCCGGTCCAGCCTCGCTGCTGGGGAGAGGGAGCGTTGCCGGTGCCAGAGGTGCTTTCATGGGGCTTGGTGCCGGGGAGCGATGCTGCAGCAAAGGTGACTGAGAGCGGTGCCAGGTATGGTGCCGAGCCGGGGACTGTGAGCGCTGCATCATAGTGGGCTTGCTTCTAGACGTACCAGTCTTATAGACACTGGAGGCTTGTCCCTGAGAACTGGGGGCTGTGCCGCTATATCTCGATCAGGTCTCTGGCGGCTTCAAAAGTGTCCAGAGTAGAGGGTGGCTCTCACACCTCCACCTGGCACTGCCCTGCTAGAGAGTCGCTACATGCCAGACTCAACAGTCCCCTCTGAGGCACCGAAGTCAACAGCACCGACTTGTGCTCACTTGGTGCTCGGTCCTTTCTGGGGTGCACCTATGCATCCCCTGACGGTCCCGCAGCTTTTGGGGCCGGTGAGCGCCCCCTTTCACCCTTCTTGTGTCGCTTGTGAAGCACCGGGGAAATTGAGTGGTGCCGGGCCGCTATTCCTGGCTGCAGTGCCAGGGAGCATCTCTTGTGCTAGAGTCCTTCCTTGGCACTGTGCCACATATGGATGCCGGAGCACTACGTACAGACACATTCTGTGCCGGATCCTGGTGAGCCGCAGCCGACTCTGGGCGGAGAGCAATTCCATTTAAAGTTGTTTTAGGCAGAAATCACATTCTTTCTTGGTTCTTGGCCAAAAAGCCCTGCAGATTTTGCACCTCTCCGTTTGGTGCGCCTCCCCCAGACACTTTAAGCAAGAGTCATGGGGTATCACTGATGGGCATAGGCTTATTGCAAGCACTGCAGGGCCTAAAGCCTTGGGCTCGTGGCATGCCCCAGAGCCCAAGGGGTGGGGGGGGTTAGGGATTGGGGAAGATCCCGCTCCCAACCTAGTATCTAAACTGTTTATACAACTATGTACTAAATTAACTATAACACTAACTTGAAACTTGAATGACTAACAGGAGAACGTTAAGGGAGCACTTGCTGAGCAAGTGAGCGCTGTTCCGACAGTAAGAAGAAGCTGAAGGGGGCGCAGGTCGGCAGGGTCATATATTGAGTGCCATGAAGGCGCCACTCCAGGGAGCTCCACAGCTGACCCGACAGGAGCTGCTAAGAGAAAGCTTTCTGAGGACCGTGCACAAATGCACACCTGATTAGAACTGACGTGAAAAAGCACCCAAAGAAGAATCATACTTTGCGAACAGGGCCTATTAGTTAGCAATTCAAAATTGAAGTCTAGTGAAAGAAAATAGCTTCCCTGCCTAAGCAGTCAAGGCATTTAGCACCCTTACTAGTGGGTGTTGTCTTGGGATGCTCTAGCCTAGATCTCAGTGGTTGCTTGTACCACCAGGAAGGTGGGTGCTGGGTGTGTAAACGGAAAATCCACTTCCTTGCTGGTACATAACGCCTCCAAGTCCTTTTTAGAGCGGTGGTGCAGGAAGCAGGAGTATGCCAAACTAGCCTGGATGGTTACATAATGGCCTCGTTGACAGGAAGGGCCACCCAAACAGGAACAGAAGGCTGCAGAATGTCCAGGAGCCCATGCTGAGTATCCTGTCCCTCCTTGGGTTGGATGTGGAGCTCTGGGTCTTGGCTCCTGAGATACTGCTTGTGGTCATCAGGTGGGGATGGCAAAGATGGGGCAACCACCTCATCTGGTGAGAATAAATCCATCAGAATCATCAGATCTGGCTCAATTCCTTCTCTCTTGTAGTCTGATGGAGACAGCAAGGGTGGGTAGGATGAATGCATGGTCCAGAGAGTCTAGCACAGGGATAATCCCACTATGAAGGGTCAAATGGTGGAGGGGGACTCCATGGCATTGGGTACCATTGGTCCCTTGATTAGTCATATCACCTGGGCTAGCCTCCCTGTGTTGAGGAGATGCTCCGTCTGGAGCCTCTAACTTGGCAGAGGAGAAGGTAGGGTCCAGTTCAACTGTTGGAGCTGTTGGTATTGGCGGACAAATACTATATCTGGGTGGACTGGGGCATATTCCTGTCTCCCCAAGTTTTCTCTCTGGAGTTGTGATGTCTCTGAGTAGGGTCAGACCTGAAAGAGAAGAGATTGTGGATAAGGTACACCTAACCTGAACGTGTATTTCAAGTGTTTTCTTGTAAAATATTATGAATATTTCTAAATATTTAAAATTCCAGTATACACAATTACTTAAGAAATACCTGTGAGAAGTTTCATTGCTATAATAGCAGTGAACAGTTCTGCCCTAACTCAATGGAAGCTACCATTCCCAGGAATTAGGATGAGAGCGAGACTCATTCTGCAGAAATGAGTGGGAGAAAGCACCAGACTTTGAATATTAAATATTTCAAATAGATTGTTAAATGTAAACAGCTGTGTAAATGAATGCATTGGCAGTTGGGGGCCAGAAAGCATCTGTGGTCCTCCCACCAATGCCCTTCCCCAAATATCTGTGCTCCTTCAGACTTACTTGCATCCTTCATTCCTGTTATTTCCCTAAATGCTTAGCACTGGTCTCCAAAGAATTTTGCTGCGTATTTCAATGACACTCTGAAAATCACAGTAATTTTAAAAAATAATCTCCCTAATTCAATCAGTCACAATTTGATGGCTGTTAATTACATTCTCACATTTAGTTTAAATGCAGCACTGATTACAATTTTTAAAATTGCACCTATAGAGCCAGCTCTCTTGCAATCTTACTAACAAATTTAGGTTTTTAACCCTTTATTGTCCCTCACAATTACATTTTGAAACATTGACTGTTGCAAAAATTAATGATTCTTCAAAATAAAAACATCTCAAATAGATTAGAGACTCACTGTGCCTTTCAATAGTTAACCTTAGCATGAGTTTAAAATGAGATTCTTCTGCATTTAATGTATCTGAATAATATTTCAGTAATTCCCTTGCTTTACATTTCAGGATTTTAAAAAGATTGTAAGGCAGTAAATATTAAAAGCCACTGTCATTCCAACCTGCTCTCAAACATAGTTCACATACTGTGTAATCCAAATATGTCCCCTTGCTGGGATTTGGATAAACTAACAGAAAACTTAACAATTTTGATAACATTCAGCTCAAACCATCTCCCCAGACTTGGCTGGTCTTAAGGTTCTTCCTTCTGTACTATTCATAGATTTGATCCCCTATCTATAGAGCCCCTTCTGCATGCTTTACGTTTTATGCCAAACAACCTGCTTCAGTAGAACACATTTTACAAAAAAGCTAATGCGGTCTTGGGATGCATCAGGAGAGGTATTTCCGTAAGGGATAAGGAGGTTTTAGTACTGTTATACAAGGCACTGGTGAGACCTCACCTGGAATACTGTGTGCAGTTCATGGTTTTGGTAATTAAATATTCATGGTAAATAGGCCTAATGGCCTGTGATGGGATGTTAGATGGGGTGGGATCTGAGTTACCCAGGAAAGAATTTTCTGTAGTATCTGGCTGGTGAATCTTGCCCATATGCTCAGGGGTTAGCTGATCGCCATATTTGGGGTTGGGAAGGAATTTTCCTCCAGGGCAGACTGGAAGAAGCCCTGGAGGTTTTTCGCCTTCCTCTGTAGCATGGGGCACGGGTCACTTGCTGGAGGATTCTCTGCTCCTTGAAGTCTTTAAACCACCATTTGAGGACTTCAATAGCTCAGACATAGGTGAGAGGTTTTTCGCAGGAGTGGGTGGGTGAAATTCTGTGGCCTGCGTTGTGCAGGAGGTCAGACTAGATGATCATAATGGTCCCTTCTGACCTTAGTATCTATGAATCTGTGAATCTTAAATGAGTGAGCTGTTTTAAACAAAAGCTAACAGCCTATTTGCAAACACTTATTTTTCTTCATTGCAACTTAAACATAATGGGAAAAAATTGTCAAAGGCACAAATGGGAGTTTAGTGTTGAACCCCCAGTGACTTTCAACAGGAGTTGGGTACCTAGCTGCCCATTGCACCTCTGATCATCTCCCATGATAGAGAAATGTCTATAAACATTTAAATTACTAAACCAACTTTCTGCAAAAATAGGCAATAAAAATGGTAAATTGAAACCTAAATAATCATGTGAAAAAACAAAAACAAAAAAACCCCCCAACCATAAAATCCAGTTTTCCAGAAGCAGTTTAGTGATTAAACTGGACCCTGAATTCCTTAAAAGTTGTCATCTACTTCAGTGGGCCAAACTCTACTCTCCTCACTCAGAAAAAGTCTCATGAGCGTCAACAGGACTAGTACAAGTAAGGTAAGTAGGATCTAACTGTATATGGACAATGAATACTGTGGTTCTTATTTGCAGTGTTGTTGTAGCCGTGCTGCTCCCACAATATTAGGGAGACAAGATAGGTGAGGTAATCTCTTTTATTCGACCAACGTCTGCTGGTGAAAGAGACAAGCTTTTGAGCTACACAGAATTCTTCTTCAGGTCGATTATATTCTTCTTAGTCATTATATTTATATTTACCATGTTTATTAAAATTAATTAGCAACATCCTGTTATATTACATATACAAAGCGAAGAAATTACAAATAATGCCATCTTATGATTGCTCTTTACATGTAAAATCAAAGACTAACAATAAACAATTTAAATTCGCTTAATCTATTTAAAATTAATTATAAAGTCAGACTAGAATCACAAAACAGTTCTGTGAATATTTTACACAGAACTAATTAAAAAAATAATCTCATGAAATATAGTCCAATGGACTGAAATTTAACAAAGTTTTAACAAAATGAAAAATCATATTCAGTATTAAGCATCATTAATCAACGTTCCACATCAAATACATCATTCTGTTCAAAAGATTGAAATATATCAACATGTGCGAATACAGTCCATTCATTTTCACAAATTTGGAGATTACACTGTTCAAGAGAGGCATCACCACCTAAGTCTTACTTAAATCCAAAATTCAGATTTTTACAACAAGATGAAAAAAGGGGAGGACAACAAGACTTAATATCAACTGAAATGTTACGAACTCAAACAGATATCTTGAGAGCCAGAAAGGGAAACTGACTAGAAGCAAAAATGAAATTTTATAAAATGATTTACTGTCAAATTGAGCAAAATACATAAAATAAAACTGTATAAATAGACACATGTAAGTTTAAACTTTTTGTTAAGAAAGCTGAAGGAACAGAAAAAGATAATTTTATGCTGGTGCTATCCCATTACATGCCCATGATAAAATCTTAACCCTAACCACAAAATATATATATTTTCTGTTTAATTTTTAAGATGAGACAACACAGATAGTGTTCTGTAAACAAAGTATATGAAGTCTATTAGTGTCTGTTGATGTATACAGTGAATCTTTAAAAAGAAAGAAAAAAAGAGGAACATATTTAAATATAGAAACTAAGACTGACAATCATGAAGTAAACAGGGAACATGCAATCTTGGACAGATTTTCCACATTAAAACAGGAACACCCAGCATTGACATTGATTTGATAAACTAATACTTCTGTCTGAATTATGTCACGACCTAAATTGCAAAAATAAGGGCATTATGCCATTTTCAATTATACGTAGTGCCTTTGTGAAACCAAAAGCAGAATATTAATTTATATATGTAAATAAATAGGGCAATTTCTAAATTTATAAGTAGTACATACAATCACTATACTGGGCCTAATTCTGCAAACACTTATGCACGTGCATAATTTTACTCACATGAGGAGTCCCACTGAAGCGAAGCTTTGGAAGGGAAGGACTCAGCAATGAGGTCAATGGAAATACTCACACGAGTAAAGTTTTGTATGTGCATAAGTGTTTGCTGCATCATACCCATTGTCTTAAATTATATATGCTATATCTTGCCCCCTTTTACCAGTTTATATCCAAAAATTGGATTGTTAGAAGAATACATTTTTAAATAAGAATTATTAAAATATATTTTATTTTGAAAGCAGAGACAACAGATCATCTGATTACATCCTGGGAATATATCAAATCTTGAATATATACAAATGGGATGATAAAAATGGGTTTGGAAATGAATGTTTTGATTATCTAGAAATTCCAAATAATGTCATACCTGAACTATAATTCTGTAACTGGAATTTGTTAGCCACAGGATCCTAAAACATGCCAAATTCTCATCCAAGTACAACAGAAATTAACAAATTTTAAGTAGAAATGGCTTTAATGTCCTGAGGCACCTAGGGCCAGCAGGTTTCATTCTCCAGCTATCTGAACAGTTCTCCTACTGTTGGCAGTTCAACCAAAGCTCTCAGGACTTGGGGAAAAACTCCAGATTAAATACAACAGTTTTTTAAACAAATGATTTTGTAAAACCCTGAAAAGCAAGTTTATCTAGTAACTCCAATCAGAAAGAAAAGAGTAATACTTTGAAAATTTCTCTCTCTCCAAAAAAACCTTTGCAAAGGTTCTTCAGACTGGAAGCAGATGCTGAAGTCTTACCTTCCAAAACTTAAGTAGCAGCATACTACATTAGAGCATTTTAAATTACCACCCACAGTGGAGGGGGGAAGCCCTGCATAAGATATTGTGTTCTCTTAGGAGATCTGTTAAGATCATTAATTGTAATTGCTCTTTATTTTTCACATTTGTAATTGCAATAAATCCCTCCCCAAAATGTGATCATGCAAGATGCTGAGAATCCTCAATTTATTCGGATAATAAATGTGAGTTGTTCGATGAGAACTCTCAGCACCTTACAAGATCAGACTCTGTGGCCAGGTCTATAGTTCTACTGGAAAACCTGGTAGAGAGAGAGCTCAAACAATGCCAGGAGAGTTATTACAGTATAATGTCATCACAATACTGTTTTAGACAATGTCATTTGATACTATGTATAAGCAATGTTATTGAAAATCTTTCTTATATACAAGTTGACCATGATTCTTCAAAGGACAATGTAAATGGTTTACAGTTTACATTCATTTTCAAGGAACTTCCTATGAGTTAATCTAGCAAAAAAAGTTCTGGACGACAACTCCTTATACAGTGTTTATATTGGTTTTGGCTTTTTGAAATAGGACCAAGCTTACTCCCTGTTTGGGAGGGGGTTATAGAAAGGACAGGCTACAACTGTGAGCCTGCAAGATGGGCGGGGGGTGGGGGATACTTGTGTGATAGTTTAAGAATCCTTTTAGTTTTGGGGCTAGAAAAGATCAGCCTTAAGGCAGTCTGAGATAGAGAAATAAATGGACTTAGTGTAACTTAAACATTGATGCTGGAATGTAACTCTATGATATGTAAATGACAAGAATATAATTAGTTGAAATGAAAGGTAGAAGTGAAATTAGTCAATTTTTAAAATACATACTGTACTGGACTTGGGAAGACTAATGTATGCTTGGAAGGGGAAACTGTTTAAAAGAGAAGAGAAACATATGGATTATTTTTTAATTTTTCTGTCATGTGAATAATTTTTAAATAATTTGTACGTTTTAGTGGTTTAGAAAAGGTCAGGGGATTTTAAAAGATGCCATTTTCCCTATAAGAAAAGTAATGTGTGTAACTGATTAATGTTTTACTGAGTCAGAAAGGGGCTTAACCCTGTTTAAGAGATTAGACAGTCACTAAAATAATCAACATAAAAACAAAACTACATAAACTTTTAGCTATTTATTTCTCTCACTAAAATGTCACCATTCCTGAACCCACAAACATCTGCCTTCTTCAACAGATGCTAAACCTTACTATTCTAGTTTTGAATAATATTAATCTTGCTAAAATTTTATTTAACAAAAACATGGCTGGATTTTTTTTTGTTTGTTTTATAGCTTATTACCCATATCCTTTCTGAAAACTTGGCAGAGTCAGAGGTAAAGAGTGAGATCAGATGACAAATTCCAACCTATAATGTTATTAGCAGCACAGCTTGTAGTCAGATCACTCAGTTTGCCCATGCTATTGTATACGAGTGAATAATATACTTAATTTATGCACTTTACAATAAATGAGAAAGGTGTGCATATTCAGACATATATAAAATATGAGAATGTCGTAGGGAAGAATTTCTTGTGTGTCACTTCAATTAAAGTGAAGGGACAAACTGGAGAGGAATAGAGGTTGCAGTTGAATGTGAGAGCTATAAGCACAAATTTAGCAGCTTCTGACTGTCAGTTCATGAGCTTTTAGGGCACTGACTAAAGCTTTGTTTTTATTATCCCAAAACTTTAGACTCTCCATAAATATATTTGTGTGCTACAGTGCTGAACATCCCAACTGTTTGTTATTGCATTACAGTGATTTTAAACAATGTAACAGCAAACATTTGCACAAACAGCACTGTACATATGACTAATACATAAATATTTTCTGTCTTTTTGTAATAACCATACAACACACAGGGCATTTATCAACTGCTTCAGCACATTCTTTACAAGCAACCAGATGGCCGCAGGGAATAAAAACTACTGAGATGTCTTTATCCATACAAATTTTACACATCTTTTCCTCCTGTAAACGTCTTAACTTCTCTTCAGTACTCAGATCTGAGGAAAAGGGAAACACACGGAACAAGTTAACATACTTAAATAAAAGTAGCTAATCTCTTAAACTACCTTCCCCATACAAACTAAGTTTTCTTGGTATGACAGGAATAAATCATCCCCTAAACAAGAAAAAAACATGTTAGAGACTACAAACCCTACAATCTGTACTCTCCTCCTCATCATTCCACATGGTGGGAGAGAGATTATGCTCCCCACAGTGGAGAAAGATGGGAGTTTAACCCTCTCTATATACAGATCTAGAACTATCTGCAGAAGCTTTTCACATGGGCTTCCCATTGGCAGCTGCTTGCAAACACTTGTCAGGAAAGAGAAAGACACTCATTACGTAGAGGGGGCCCATCAGCATTGCCGACCGGATAAATTGCCATGAACTGTAGGTCATCATATCATAACACAAAAGAGCCAGATTCCTAGCCATATTGTGTTCATTTTATAACCCCTTTGTCTCAGTGAACTGGCACAAACTCAGTGGATCAGAGCAGAGGAAAGTCTCTGCATAGGGGAAATCCTCCATGACACAGGACTGGCATTTTGGTTTCTACACCACTCTGCTTCTGCCTGATAATTAGAGTCTATGGTTGGGATGCTGCTATTACTTGACTGATTCCCAGCTTGGGCCATGGGCACCAGTCCTCAGTCAGAGCAGCCATCAGGCCTCCTTAAAGTCACCGTTGCTCTCCTTACTCCCAGACACCAAGCTAGCCTAAAATGTCTAAGTCTTTAAATGTAGGTGCATATATGTATGTATTCATACCTTACAATATGTGCCTAGAGTTGTAGAAAAAATATTATATTCTGTTGTGTTATTTGAGAAATATTAGTAAGACTACATTGTAATGCTATGCATAGAGAGCAGAATGGGGAATAGGGAACTCCAATTCACAAAAGGAAAGAATACAGAGTGCTGAAAAAAGCTAACATATCACATTGACACCTCCCCTGCTCCCCCGAAAATTTAAATCGGAAAAAAGGTGTCACGTGTTGTGTAAAATATTTCCTAAGTAGAATTTTTTATTCAACTAAAGATAGGCAGAGAAAATTGTTTTTATTTGGTTTTGTTATAGGCACCAAAGAGTAACTGTTTTAAGAGTTAATTTAAAAAGTTGTATGGCCAAAAGGATTAACTATACATGCTATTTTAGTTCTGTATTATAAAACTGTGCGCTACTTGGAAAAAAAAACCTGCTTTTGTCTGGAATGCTGTCCCCATGCTTGGGAGAAGCTCCCCATAATGTCCGCAAAACGAATGCATTATCCTTAATGCAAAATGCTCCTTAAAACTCTTTTGTTGTGATGCCTACAAAAAAACCTGACAGCATCTAGGCCACTCGTGCACTAATATAACAGTGTATCATGCTGACCACTATTGTCTCATTGTTTCCTCCATCTGTTGTCTTATACTCAGATTGTAAGGTCTTTGGAACGGACCATATTTTTGTTCTGTGTTTGTACAGCACCTGGCACAATGGGGTCTTGGGCCATGACCAAGGTTTGTAGGCTACAATACTTGTAAAAATATTTTATTAATTAACCTTTCAGAGTTTTATAACAGAAAGATAGAGGAAACTAGAGGTTCTCTTTATTTTTTTGCCATTTATTTATCCTGGACATTTGACAGCACTTTGTGTATAGTCTATTTCGTAGTTCTCCTGTACAGTCGTTTCCCATCTACTGTGAGAAATACTCACCCCAGCAGGAGAGGAAGGGGATGAAGACTTGACATATTTAAAAAAAAACAAGTGATAATAAAAGCACAAATATTGGCAAAGGAATTTGGGAGTAGGGATAGAATCTGAAACTACTTTTAATACATTTTTGAAAGTGGCTAGATTTCAGGTAGACAGCGTCTCTAATACTATACATTATTGTAGCATCAGTGGTAGGCGGCTCTTTTCTAACATAAAGCAGAATATTCTTAAATGCTGCTGGTTAAATAAAATGTAATTTTTTTTTTTTGTTTGAAGTAGTTGTGTATATGATTACCCTATTGAATTCTCGAAAAATGACACATATTACATGCATTAATTTTGTGTTACGCAAAGATGGCAACGGAAATATACCAATAAGATATTTAATACAATCTGTTATAATCTTTTGCATCTATATCTTGTAATTTTAAAAAATTCACCTTTCGGTAGTGATCTCTCACTGGTTACTTCTTCTTGTACGTTTTCTTTTTGAGCATTTATTATATCTGAAACTAGAACTTCAACAGATGTGTAGTTTTCTCCATATGTCTGCAGTTTCTTCTCCATAATGTTCTTAATCTCAGACAAACTGAAACCCATACGCATGGCATCCTGTACCAACTGGTTTTGCAGGAGATCATCATCTTTAACAAACATTGAGGGAAAAATCAGTTTAACCAAGAGCAAATTAGAAATAGTCAGCAGTGTTCACTGAAATTTTTTAAAGAACTTTATAACACTTAACCAAAAGTTAGACAATTAAATTTCTGACTGCTGATTTTGCACTGTGAAATATAAATCAAACATCAAACAACTAGGACACCCCCAGATTTGCTATATTCCCAACCCTTCCACTGGCCACCCTACTTATATTACAAAGACTCCTAGATTTTATCCATTCAGATCACTCTGTCAACGGAAATGTTCACTATATCTTTTTACACAGAATGTTTCCTCACGTAGCAGTAATCATAGATCTTACCACACTTGGATCCAAATTATCTTTATAATTTTGCTTAAATCCTTAAGTACAGGTAAAGGTTTGTTTAATATACTTTCTTTCAATTTATAAAAAATATAACCCACCGATACCCAGACTATAAGCAACTTGCCAATTTATTAAGGTTACAAAACCAAAATGCAGTACAATCAATAGTACTGTAATGTGTGCCTCCCTGTCTTATCAGATACACATATAACAGTAGGAAATTATTTTTCTACCATTATGCCTCCCCTTTCCTTCACAGTGGAATTCTTTGCTTAGGTTTATTCGCAAGGTATTCGCTATTTCCACTCATTTTGACTACATTTAAGGGTTACTCAGTTCCTTTTTCCTTGGCAAAACTGCTTGCAGTGAAACTAGAGCTCTCTCATATGTGAATATACTTAGAGACACTTATCCCCCAGAAAGAAAAGGAGTACTTGTGGCACCTTAGAGACCACAAGTCCTCCTCTTCTTTTTGCGAATACAGACTAACACGGCTGCTACTCTGAAACCTGTCATTATCCCCCAGAATATTTTATAAATCTAAGTTGTTGTGGAATCACTGCATATCAATGGTAGATATCTTTTCCTACCAACTAAATATTTTTAAGTAGCTGTAAGATAATCCTGCTGCTATACTCATCACTATTTTCTCACTTTTTTGTTTTATGTTTATAAGAAAGAGTGCTAGAACCTCTCATACAGATATGAGAGACAATTAGGCTCTTATTTAAGCCTTCCCAAGTATTTTTGTGACAGCATTTTCATTCAAGGAGAGACCCAAACACTTTCAGCATTCCCTGATATTCTTCCTATACTCTTAACAACTCAAAAAGAAAAGGAGTACTTGTGGCACCTTAGAGACTAACCAATTTATTTGACCATAAGCTTTTGTGAGCTACAGCTCACTTCATTGGATGCATTCAGTGACCACTAGCTCACGAAAGCTGATGCTTAAATAAATTTGTTAGTCTCTAAGGTGCCACAAGTACTCCTTAACAACTTAGTAATTGTAAAGTGTACTTACTGGCCATAAAGATATAGAGGTGTAACTATACATTAAATTTACTTCTACTGTGGTCTACACCTTTTAACACACACACAAACACACCCCCGTATTTGGCCACTCGCAAAACACTAGGTTTTTTCCCCCTATCAAGGTTAGAATTTATTCATTGATTTTTTTACCTTCAGGTTAATGAAGTGATAAATTTACACTCTGGCTCCCAAATTACATTATCTGTTCAGCAGTTCATCCATATGTTGTGCTTATTATTTAAGTGTTTGGAAGGAAGGACGTAAAAGAAGAGTGTAATTTAATGAGTTAGCTTCCCTTTTCCTATATAAAGCATAGTAGGGTCACCTTCAAAATTAGCCATTTCTTTCATTCTCCCCGCAAACATAAGCCACAACAACAGAACTTGGTGAGGAAGGCAAACTAAGGACACATAAATGTAACTGTTTTACTGATACCTATAAGTAGTGATGTCTTCTCAGAAGCTTCTATCTAAAACAGAAATATAAACTTAGATTAAGTCCCCTGCAACCAAAGAAAAATTTCTAAACAGCGGTAAGGAAAGGGTAAGAAAAAGGCTTTTGCCATTCATCATGCTGAGTGTGACACCATGACTCAGATGCGATTCAATAGGAATCCAGTCTTTTATTAGTCATCTCCTTCAACAGGATTGGACACACTTAAATAATACCACCTAGTTCTTATACAGCACTTTTCATCAACCACTCTCAGAGCACTTTATAAAGGAGGTCACTGTCATAATCCCCACTTTACACATGAAGAAACTGAGGCACAGAAAGCAGAAGTAATTTGCCTAAGCAGCCAGTGGTGGTAGAACCAAACCATTCTGTCATAAACAATATGGACAAATCTCAAATCATCCTGTAATAAGCCATATGTATACGATCACTTCAACATTCATAAATGATCTTGAAAAAGGGGTCAACAGTGAGTTGGCAAAATTCGCAGAGAATATAAAATTACTCAAGATAGCTAAATCCAAAGCAGACTGTGAGGCGTCACGAAGGGATCTCACAAAACTAGGCAACAAAATGGCAGTGTTGATAAATGTGAAGTAATGCATATTGGAAAATATAATCCCAACTATACATACAGAACGATGGGGTCTAAATTAGCTGTAACCACTCAAGAAAAAGACTGTGGAGTCATTGTGGACAGTTCTCTAAAAACATTGGCTCAATGTGCAGCAGCAGTCAAAAAAGCTAACAATGTTAGGAACCATTAGAAAAGAGATAGCTAATAAGACAGTAAATATCATAATGCCACTACATAAATCCATGGTGCACCCACACTTCTGAATATTGTGTGCGGTTTGTGTCACCCCATCTCAAAAAAGATATATTAGAATTGGAAAAGGTACAGAGAAGGGCAAAAAAAAAAACAACAACAAAAAGATTAAGCATAAGGAACAGCTTCCATATAGGCAAGATTAAGAAGAGAGGGACTATTCAACTTGAAAAAGAGACAACCAAGGTGGGATATTATAGAGGTCCTTCACACCACTCACGATTTGATAGAAGCGAATAAGGAAGTGTTATTTACTCCTTCACATAACACAAGAACTAGGGGTCATGCAATGAAATTAATAGGTTGCAGGTTTAATACAAAGAAAAGGAAGTACTTCTTCATGCAACAGTCATCCTTGTAGAATCCATTGCCAGGTGATGTTGTGAAAGCCAAAAGTATAACTGAGTTCAAAAAAAAGATTAGAAAGTTCATGGAGAACGGGTCCATCAGTGGCTATTCGCCAAGATGGTGAGGAATGTAACACCATGCTTTGGGTGTTTGTGGCAGGGTGCTGCTGCAAACACACCTAATCAGCCCCTGCCACAATCAAGGGGGATAGATTGGGGCTGGATGAAAAGTTTTATGTCTGCTTTGCGATTGGCAACACCTGCTAGCCTGATAGGCAGGAGCTACAAAGGCTGGGAACGAGCCAAAAGGAGGGAGGCAGCCAGAAAGAGAGGTCAGTCAGAGAGGGAGGTGGTTACTGACCCAGCCTGTGGTAGGTGAGAAATCTTTAAGAACTGTATATAGTTGGACACTGGTGGTGGGAAAATGCCTATAGACTAAAGGACACGGGTGTTGCATAGAGCTGAAGTCTCCCTGGACATCCCTGCGTCCTGTGCTGCTTCCCGCAGCTCCCATTTGCCGGGAATGGTGAACTGCGGCCACCGGGAGCTGCGGGCAGCCATGCCTGTGGATGGTCAATGTAAACACTGTCTCACGGTCCACCAGCGGATTACCCTGACAGGCCGCAGGTTGCCCACCACTGATCTAAAGCTTGTACCGCTTCCAGCACAGGAGTGTTGCAGGATTTGAGGGGGTGGATTACCATACACCCAGGTCACGGGCTTTTTGTAGCCGGGGAAGGTTCCCAGAGGAGGGTCTGACGTGGCTCCGGGAGCAGCATCTGCAGGGGAAAAAGAAGTTCTGTCCCTTCCCAACCTGGGCTGGGCCTAGCAGCGAGAGCTCAGCACATGGTAGCAAGCCCCGGCTGGGGCAGCCCCAGCCCTGCCCCTTTCCTACAATAGCCAGATTTCACGGGGGAGATCAGATTTCAGAGTCTGTGATGCATGTTTTACATCCATGAATTTGGAAGTGCCCTAATCATATTGCTACACTGTAATTGAATCCCTTCCGCTTCCTGTTGATGATCAAAGCAGTGTAAAAACTATATACTATCACTAGATATATTCTGTATTCACATGATAAATTGATTTCACAAAAAATGTGAAGTTATACAATGTTATCTGTAATTAAAAGTTATTTCTCTAGGGAAACTAAAACAGTAGATGGTGAAAAAAGACAACTTACCATGGAATCCCTCGGTAAAGGCGTTAACTGAACACTGTTTACAAATTCTTGGCCCTTCTCTTGTAGCAGGTATTTGCATCTATAGTCACAAAAGATTTTAAATTACAAAAAGCATTGTACACATGGGAAAATAAACAAAGCTGAACACACAATTTTCAGAAGAATTTGGGTAATTCTGCATTTCAAAGAATATTTCTGCTCTTGAAGTTCTTTCTCTGAAAATGTAACTGGAATCATAGATGTCAATTAAACATTTTAAATAACATTCTGATAGCGAAAGGAAGTGAGCTTCATCAACAATGTTTATTTGTCATGGACTCTCAGCAATTGGAATCACAAAACTTTACATTCACTGGCCATGGTAGCCACAATCACTGGTTTATAAAAGAAAAACAAACTTTGCAAACAAGGAAATACAATATAACTTTTAAATATCAACTCTTTTTTAATCTTTTTGTAAGCAATGAACCACAGTCATGGACAAACAGACATTTTCCTTACCTGTTCTATCCCTCTTTTCAATATCTTTTATGCCACTCCAAGCACTTGGGTATAGCTCCTCTCTGCCAACTGATGGAGACAGTACAATGGATAATTCTCGATAATGAGAATTCTTGATAGACACAGAAAATTCTTGATAATGGTTTGCTGGCTCTGAAGAGTTTAGCTGACTTTCCAAAAGCAGTTAATATATGAATTACATCCCATAACTGAGATCTTGAAACTCAAACGTAAGAATAATTTACTCACCTTGTGCAGTAACAATGGTTCTTCGAGATGTATCCCCCTCTGGGTGCTCCACCGTAGGTATGCTTACGTCCTGGTGCTGCTGATTGGACAACTTCAGTAGCAGTGTCTATTAGGCCAGCACATACACGGTTTCTCCTCGTGGCTTGCCATGAGGCTAGTCAGAGTGCACGGCTAACCCCCTTAGTTCCTTCTCTACCATAGAGACATTAACAAGAACTCCGAAGTAGGAGGAAGAGGGTGGGCTGTGGAGCACCCATAGGGACAGACCTCTCGAAGAACCATTGTTACTGCACAAGGTGAGTAACTTCCTCCTTCTTTATGTCCCTATGGGTACTTCACTGTAGGTGACTCCAGAACAGTATCCCTATTGGCGGGTTGGATTTTGGAGTTGGGTCAGTTACAGATGACAGTACTGTGGAGCCGAAGAGGGCATCGGAGGCAGTGTCCCCACTGATGGCATAACGTTCTACGAAGGTGTGGACAGCCAGCCATGTCATCACTCTACAGATCTCCAAGATAGGGACATTCTTAAAGAAGGCGACAGATGAGGAGATGGACCTCATGGAGAGCGTACAAATAGTATCTGGAGGGGTCATATTACGACCCCGATAACATTGTCTAATGCACTTTGAGACCCATTTATAGAGTCCCTGGACCAACATTACTGAGCCCCTGGATCGTCTCACAATGGCAAGGCAAAGCTTGGGAGACTTCCTGGAAGCCTTTGTCCTATCTAGGTAGGAGGCAAGGGCTCATCTGACATCTAGTATGAGTAATATAGCCTTCCTGTTGTCTCAGTGAAACTTGGGGTAAAAGGTTGGAAAGTGAATCAACTGGTTCACGTGAAACAGGGGGGTTACCTCATGGATGAATTTTGGGTGAGGCCTGAGCATAACCTTGTCCCAAAAGAATACCATGTAGGGGAACGTGCCATCAGAGCCGCTATTTCCCCTATTCTCCTAGCCGAGGTGATTGCTATCAGGAAGCTGTTTTCATTGAGAGGTATGTAAGTGACAGGTAGCCATGGGTTCGAAGGGAGGCCAAGTCAGTTCTTTCAGTACCAGGTTTAGGTTCCATATGAGGGTATTAAGTCAGGATTGTGGGAAGAGGTTTATTATCCCTTTTGAGGAATCTTTTAGTGGTCAGGTGTGATAGCACTGAGTATCCCTCTACTGGTTGGTGGAAGGCTGTTATAGCTGATAGGTGGACTCAGAGAGCTTTAAGATACTCATGATTTTTTTAGGGTTAGAATATAGTCTAAGATTTGTGGAAGAGCGATGAATGTCAGGGAAATTTGTTGGGAAGTACTCCAAATCCAGAACCTGGACAATTTTTGCAGGGATGTACGGCGTGTCCAGGACTTTCTACTGTGTAATAATACCTCCTGTACCTCCTTTGAGCAGAGCTTTCTAGGTGTTGGAACCATCAAGGAGCCATATCTTGAGGCAAAGAATCCCCATATTGGGATGTAGGGTGTGTCCTTCATTCTGTAAGAGGGGCCTGGGGTGGACTGGAGAGATCTCGGTGGGTATGTTGTGAGCTGTGACAGGTAAGAGTACCAAGTCTGTCTCGGTCAAGTGGGAGTAATCAGTATGACATCTGCTCAGTCTCTTCATATTGAGCAGGACTTTTGACAGCAGGGGAAAAGGTTCCTGTCCCTGGGGAGGAGGAGGAGAGCATTGCCCAGGGAGTGTTTTCCATGCTACTGCTCCAGAGCAGGGATAGGACATTTCCTGTTCAGGTAAGTGGTGAACAGGTCTGTTAGGATATAGATATTCAGGCCTGTCTGTAAAGGCCTATACTCTAAGAATTTAGGTGTATTCTTATCACTTGGCTAGTGATAGAGGTATAAAAGAAAGAATCAAAATCACTGTCTGCTGGTGTAAGGGCCTTCTCTTACTGTGACAGTCTGAGGCCCTGTTCTTAGGCTAAGGCCTTTGGCTAAGCAGCAGAGGCAGCCATAAGCTGGGAAGCAAACAGTCACATCCTCACATTCCAAACTAGTCACACTGAAATAAGGTGCTATTCGGCTGTTAGGAATACAATTCTGTCCTGATAATTCGTATCACCTCCAGAGAAAGGGAAGTGCCTAGAAAATGTAAAAGGAAACTTAGTTTGATAGCATCCTGTCTGGCAAGAACTCACTTATCAACAGCTGGGATGTGAAATCCTCACTTCTGTGTTGTCTTGTCATTGTAGTTCCCACTTTGCTATTGTTTGTCTGTATAATCTCTGTCTGGTTCTGTGATTGTTCCTGTCTGCAGTATAATTAATTTTGCTGGGTGTAAACTAATTAAGGTGGTGGGATATAATTGGTTACATAATCATGTTACAATACGTTAGGATTGGTTAGTTAAATTTCAGGAAAATGATTGGTTAAGGTATAGCTAAGCAGAACTCAAGTTTTACTATATAATCTGTAGTCAATGAGGAAGTGACTGGGTGTGGGTGGGCATGGGCATGTGGGTGAGGGATATGGGAACAGGGAATGGGGGTAAAAAAATTGGAATCATGTTTTGCTAAAGGGGGAAATGGGAACAGGGAATGGGAGTAAGGAAGTTGGAATCATGTTTGGCTAAGGGTAGTAATGGGAACAGGGACACAGGTGTAAGGCTCTGTGGTGTCAGAGCTGGGAAGGGGGACACTAAGGAAGGAAACTGGAATCATGCTTGCTGGAAGTTCACCCCAATAAACATCGAATTGTTTGCACCTTTGGACTTCGGGTATTGTTGCTCTCTGTTCATGCGAGAAGGACCAGGGAAGTAAGTGGGTGAAGGAATAAGCCCCCTAACAAGGTCCATGGTCGGTGTCCCCACGCCACCTGAATAGATCGTGAAATACTACTAGGTTTATCTCCCACTCGTGGTCATGTGGGAATTTGCAACTGAGAGACTGTACACTATCGAGTTTTATGTGCCTGGGAAGTAGCGTGCAGACAGTGTGATGCCATGGGAGATACATCAGTTCCGTCATCTCATTGCTTCCACACAGAAGGAGGGCAACCTAGCTCCCCCTTGTATGTACTACGTACAAGCTATGTTGTCTGTTAGGACTTTCGTGTGTGATCAGCTGGAGGAAATGGGTACAGGCATTCCTGACCACCCTTAGCTCAAGGAGGTTGATGTGAAAGGATATTTCTGTGAGTGATCACTTGTGTTGTGTCATGAGGTCATTTAGATGCGCGCCCCACCCTATGAGCAATGTGTCAGTGGTGAGAGGCAATGATGCGTGGGTTTGCGAGAAGGGGATCCCTTTGCAAACATTGTCTGGTTCTTTCCACCAAGGAGTTTTTGATCCTGGTGGGCAGTGACAGGGATTTGTTGAGTCTGTCCCTGTTTGGTCTGTAAACTGAGCTGAACTACATCTGGAGGCATCGCACATGAAGCCTGACATGAGGTATTACTGCTGTGCCTGCTGCCATATGCCCCAAAAGTTGGAGGCAGTGTTTGACTGATATTTGCGGGCTCCTTTGAACTGTCTCTATGAGCATGGCCAGGGAGAGGAATCTGTGTTTAGGTAGGAGAGCACTGGCCTGTAATGAGTTGAGAATGGCACCTATGAATTCCAGATGTTGCACTGGAACTAGGGTTGATTTTTGGGCATTTTTCCATGGGCCCCGGTCTGTGAACAAGTGCATTGTAGCTTTGCTGACTTGGCGGGCCTCTTGGAGAGACGGCTCTGAGGAGGCAATCGTCCAGATAAGGGTAAATCATGATCCCCTAGGAGCAAAAGTGTGCAGCCACTACTGAGAGAACCTTGGAAAAGACTCTCAGGGCCGACGATAGCCCAATGTAGAGTACCCTGTATCCGTAGTGGTCTTAACCCAGAGTGAATCTGAGGAACATAGTCTGAGAGTCGGTAGGATTGAGATATGGAAACAGGCGTCCTAAAGGTCAACGGCCAAAAAACAGTCTCCCTGTTCCAATGCTGGAATGATCGTTGCTAGAGTGACCATCTTGAATTTTTGAGCCTTGACAAACGTGTTGAGAGCTGAGGTCTAGTATGGGTCTCCAACCCCCCTTCCTCTTGGGTATTAGAACCTTTGCCTCGTAGATGTTGAGGTACTGGTTCTATGGCTCCTAATTAGAAGAGACGATCTACCTCATCATAGTAAACTCTCATGAGAAGGGTCCCTGAAGAGAGATGGGGAAGGGAAGTAAAATTAATAGAGTACCCAATACAATATTATATACTCCCAGGTGCTGGAGAATGCTGCCAGCTGGTAGCCAAATGGATGTATAACGCTGCTCAGCTGTAGCAGTTGGTGGGAGTGGTCTGATGCCTCAACCAACACTTCAAAAGTGGTGCTTGGATATAGACAGCGAAGACTGCAAGCCAGATGGGTCATGCCTCAAAATTTATTTTTCTTTCTCTGTAGCTTGCAGTAACGCTGAGCCAAATATAGGTATGTGAGTGGTTTGTGCTAGCGCGGTGGACTGAATTTTCTCTTTTGTCCTGGCATGTAGACACCCAGCGAATGGAGAATGGCCCTAGAATCCTTCAGGGTGTGAAGAGAGGCATCAGTCTTCTCTGTGAAGAACTCACTGTTTTCAAAGGGAAGGTCTTCAACAGTTGATTGTATCTCCTTCAGGAAGCCTGATAGATAGAGCCATGACGCATGTTGCATCACCTCGGCCACGGATATGGACCTTGCCACTGAGTTAGCTGTGTCGAGGGCAGATTGTAGTGTTGTCTTGTCCACTAACTTTCCCTCTTTCCATCTCCTTAAAATGGTCATGGTGTGACTCAGGAAGCTGCTCAATAAAATTGCTCAGTTCTAAATAGGTTAAGTAGTCTTATTTCACCGTCAGAGCTTGGTAATTAGCAATTCAAAACCAAAGCATTAGCCGAGAAGTATGCTTTCCTCCCAAAAAAGTCTAAACACTTCCAGTCCTTATCGCTGAGAGTGGACCTCTTTTGGTGTTGATGGTCATAGGAATTAATAAGGTGGGAGAAGAGTAATTCAGTCTCTCAGATGGTGTTGGCAGTCTAGATTGTTGACCACCCTGCTGAATCTAATTGTGCATGGATTAACTCCAAGAGATAACCTGTGTACTTAATAGGTGGATACCGCTGATGAATGCACCATGTCCAGATCATTTTGAAGAAATTTCAGTATATCAACATTAAGCTCATGAGTCATATGTCAAAACAGTGAGAAACTATTCCCCCAAATCCTAGCATCCTAACTGGTTTTGGACTACCCGCAAGAACATATTGTAGTTGTGATGATCTTTACCAAAAAGACATTACTTCTACGGACCTGCATTTTCAAAGTTCGTAAAAATGAAATAAAAATCAAGTCCTGGGTTGACAGATCACCTGTTTTTAGAAGGTGGATCCACTCTTCTGTTGATATCTGTCAGTTATGGGTACCAGTACAATATTGGTCAATTCTAGACACAAATGATGAACAATCTGGCTATTGTTTATAGCCTGTGATGAGGTATCCACCCCACATTGGCGTGTAAATAGTTAATGGAGCCCTAGGGAGGCAGCACAGAAAGCAGCCGACAGGAGAGGGGCTGCAAGGAGCAGCCAATAGGGCCTGGAATGCCCATATAAGAAGAGCGGCAGGGAAGAGCAGGTTCAGTTGCTTCCTGGAGCTCAAGGAGGGACAACTGGCTGCCTTGCATGCAGAAGAAAGCCAGCACCCTGGACAGAACAGTGCTGCTAGCAGGGACCAGGGAGCTAGGGAAGAGCTCCTGGCTGGGAGTTGCAGACTGAGGCCCTGAGGCACGAACAAAGAAGGTACTGGGGCCGCTGGGAACTGGCCCAGGGAAATAGACTGAGAGGTTGGAGGGGACGCAGTGTGGGGCTGTTATCTACAGGGTCCCTGGACCAGAAACCGGGTCGTCCCCCCCACTGAGGAAGTGGCTGGACCATTGGACTGTGGTACTGTCCCCCCGGAAAGGGGGAGCACAGAGTGTGGTACAGCCAGAGGGCTGTGTCCTAAAGAGGATGTCATGGTCCTTGGAACAACACGGATCCAGGACCATAAGTGACGGTGGGCAAGACACCACCAGGAGTCAAGCGTACCGACCTGTGGAGCTGATCCGCAAGACAACCAGCGGAAGGTGCTAGCATGGTAGGTCACACCCCATCACAAGCACCTTACCTATCATGAGCCAGAAAGGAAAAATGTATTTGAACAATGGTCTGGGAGCCAGGGGTGCAAAACAAAGAAAGCAGGAAGGAAAGCATAAGATTAACATATGGAGATAGATCCAATGAATAAAGGAATTCAACTTGAGCTAACTCCTCAAAGACTCCATTGGGAAACAATCCTCTAAGGAATTAATTTACTTTTCTAAAACCAGGACTGGGTTGGTGTAAGAAAAAGAAATTGTTGAAAAGTCAAACTAAATTTTCTTCTATAACTGCAGGAACTGCCACTGATGATACTGTATGGGCTTATTCACTGAAGAAGCAGAGTGTTCTTCCTCCAATTAAGTCCAGGAGACTGGGGGCAAGCATGTTATAATTGCTTGAAGGAGGCAGTAGCATTCAGCTCCGTATGTGCTCTGAGACGCGGAAGGATTTATTCTTGTTGAAGGATCCTCTCTTGACAAACTATGGCCATTCTCCCCAGCAATATGATCTGAGCTCTATAAATCTATTCCTAGGAACAGAGACAGAAACTGTAGCCTAGATAGTTTATGGTGAGGATACCTGAAGTTCTTTCTATTTGCAGGAACTGTTGAATTCCCTGGTGCTCTAGTCTGATGAGGTGTCCCCCTTTGAAAGAAAAGGCTGAGAGGCTCTGATGTTTGGTAGACTAACCATTACTTCAAACCTTAGTGACTTTCTGGTTGCTGTTGAGGCTGCCGTAGATCTAGAAGTCTTAAGTGGCATCACACATAAGTGGCAGGACCGAAACTAAACAAGGTAACATCTGGATCCCTCTTATCTTTTTGGTTTTTTAAAAATCACCCAGTCCTTTAATTCCCCACGAGAAGGCTCAGGAGGAACCCACTGAAGGAGTCTGCTTGGAGTGTGAAATTCTGGTGGCATGAGCATATTTCCTAAACTGCGTGAGTGACACAGCCATGCTATATTACTGCAAGGTTTGGAGTGTTGGTACCTGGGACTGAGGCTCTGTCTACATTGGCACTTTTGTTGGTCAGGAGTGTGAAAAAAAACACACCCGACCAACAAATTTCACCGACAAAAGCACCAGTGTGGACAGCGCTATGTCGGCAGGAGACACTTTCCCGCTGACACAGCTACCGCGGCTCATTGACGGTGGTTTAATTATGTTGGCGGCATAGAATAGTTACATGTGAGACCTTACAGCAGCACAGCTGCAGCGGTACAGCTCTGCCGCTGTAAGGTCCGTAGCATAGACATAGCCTGAGAGACCACAAGCTCTTAGTGTTTCATATGCTGCAGCAGAAGCTAAAAATCCTCCTAGAGCTGCTCTGTTCCGTCTGTTGCAAAGGCTTCTGCACACCAGTGTTCAGGTCTATACCGCTTTCTCCTTTGGTCAGGCCTCTCTCCTCAGCCAGAATTAGCAGGATGCTCATGATGGAGATCGAAACAAGTGAACTCTGGAAGCCAGCAAATGGAGGATCACATCAATGTCTCAATGAACATTGGTCTATTTCCAGCAGGGAAGAACTATTCCCAAACACCTGGACAGGGACGACTGGAGAGAGAAATATAGTTTATATTCAAGACATCTTAAGAGGGCTTCATTTTCAAAAGGAAAAAATAATGTGCTCTTTGAAAAAAACAGGTCTCTTTATGGTGTCATGTTGGCCACCAAAAAATTGCGACACCCCAAAATCGCTACTCACTTTTGAAAATTTAGGCCTTTATTTTTAAGTGTAAGTGTGCTGCATAAACAGCAGTTTGTCTTCTCTTGAGACTTCTACATAGCTCACTCCCAATATAATATCACAGCTGCACATAATGCTTATAACATAAGCAAAGAGTCTTCTCTCCAAGAATATGCTGTGAGTGGGAGCAAATGGGCCTCGCTACAGGGCACCTTGAAAGCCATGCTTCCTATGGATGAGAAGAAACACAGCCACCTATGAAGACTCTTACTGCTGCTATAAGAGAGTTGCCTCTCCACAACAAAGTTAGTGAGGACATGGAGGTGATGGTGAGAAGGGCATCTCAACCATTTCAAATTATTTGGATAAGCATCCAAACCACTGAATGCTTAGCCAAACTAAGCCTTTTGAGGTCATGTTAATACATTCTCCCTTTGTTGCAGATGCAACATACTGTAAATGGAAGTGTGCACAACAATACAGTAAAAAGTACCTTACCCTGGAAACCATTTAGCATGTTGCTCCCAAGGGTCTTCATTCTGCTGCCACTCTTGCAGTCCTCCACCACAGTGAAAGCACAGAACATGATCACCATTACCTAAGGGGACAAGTAAGTGTGATGTTGTATACTTGTCAAATAAAAGGCTGAATATGCAAATATTTGTTCTTACAACTGAGAAAAAAAGCTTCAGCAAGTCTTGTTACTGATAAATTGACACATTTTTGGTGCTTTTAATAATGAGCATCTAAGAATAAAAAGGATTATTTTAAACTAGATGTCAATGTAATCTGTGATAACATATGGTAAGAAAAACGAAGTAGCTTCTTGGACTATTTCCACTTTAATAAAAAATTAAAGAACCAAGCTTACACAAATACTGCTTTACTCAATTGTATTTGGCATTATAGAGAGATCAAAAATGCTTCTATTTGCTTACAAGTCTATTACCAATAATTTCTTGTGAGTGTGTCCAATTGTTAAGTAGGCTATAAAAACCACTACCACAAAGTTTCTAAGGCAAAAGCATTTGACACAATTTCTTCTATGTTTTTGATCAGTCTTCTCTGTATTAAGTCTCAGTTCCCCTTAAACAAGAATGGAATTAATTAACAGAAACCTAATTCACAAGGACATTTGCTTATTTGCCTTTTTGGTCATTGGTTTCACCAGTCAAGACTAATAGGCTCTGAACAGCAGTGACCAAGACGAAGAGGATGTGGAAGGAAATTAAATTGTCTGAGCTCTAGCAGCACAGTGCACATTACAATCAAAGACTACATCAGAAGCTGCTTACATATTAAGTGTATTGCAATGAGAGGAGATATGGATAGATTTCTCCCACCGAAATTAAGTCCTTCTCAGCCAATAGGAAGGACGCAGCTCTTGGAATTTACTCTAACAGTTAACCAGCTGGTTGGATAAGCTACCTATTTTGCATGTCTTTCCAATACAGATCCCATTTGGCTGTTGAGCAGCTAGATTTTTGGGGGGATCCCACAGATGATATAAATGTCACCACTAGTTATGAATGTATTCATTTTGTGCAAGAATGTACAACAAAGCATCAAAAGTTTTATTTGGGGGCCAGAGGGGGTAGGAAGAAACCAAGAGAAAACAAATTAGAAAGTCAGTGCTGTAAGAGAACAAAAAAGAGAATCAAATATGGTGAGAAAGCTAGAAATTATCCTTAGAAATCCCTTTTCTTGCTGAACAATAGTACTACTTTGCATTTACCTTCCATCCAAGGATTTCAAAGTGACTTTCCAATATTGATTAATTAAGCCTAATATGTAATTAGTCCAATTATACAGATGGGGAAAATGATGCAGAGAGGATAAGCAGCTTGACCAAGTCACACTAAGTTTTTAAGACTGGAAGCTTTTTGCGGCATGGACCACATATTCCATGAGTTTGTACAGCATCTAGCACAACAGATCCTGGGTTGTTACTAGACTAGAGACTCTGGGTGCTACCACAATATCAACTCACACACAAATAAAAAATAATGGCAGAGATAGGAATAGAACCCAGATTTCCTGGCTCCTAGCACTGTGTGTGAACCACAAGACTACAATTCCTCTTTTTAGGGCAGGTTAGGATAGCTGCGGGTCAGTGTTCCATTCTTTCTAATATGATAAGATAACTTTTTAATGATGCCAGTCATTGTCCAAGAGCCAAAATCTGAACTGGCATACATCCTAAAATGGGCTTAAAAGACAAAGGTCACTACTTAAGATATTCCCTTTATTTAACGTTCTGTTGCTAGAAAGGAGAACGATGTGACATTTCAGATTGTGATCATTCCAAAAGAATGCTTGATATTTTGCATGCCATCTTTCAATAATAAACCAGGAGAACATACCGTATTAGCTATGTCGTAACAACTAATTTGAGTTAAGTGAACGTAGAATTAAAAAGCATTTGAAGACTAAGGTGTTAAACAAAGGTAAAGCCTTAAATAAAAGATTTGTTTTGGCAAGTCATTCAGTGTTAAATTAATGGAGATTCTGTTCAAAATCGTGTCATGCACAAATTCTGCTGCAACAAACAAACAGACGTGAAAACCCCATCTAGCTTACCTATACTATAGAACCCAGCTTCAGCAAGTTGCTCTTTAACAACTGAGTATCTCCAAGTCACAAATGTCTTGATCCGTGCTTCATATTCTGCCATAGATGGATTTCTTGGGTGATCTGCATCGTTTAAGCCACTCCTGCCAACCTCAGCAAAATTAGATTCATTTAGGACACTTCCAACATTTCCAACATCATGGCCCAGGACAAAAAAGCACCTAGGAAAATGCCTCTTATGTTCTGACCAAGCTCGATCAAAAGGTTCCCAGTTTTTCAGTTTTCCACCACAACAAAAGCACTCCACTTGATCATCAACACCTGAGTAATACAGCCCAGCACTGGCTAACTCCTTTGGTGTTAATGGCGCATAGGCTGGCCAGTTGTGAAAAGACTTTAACCTAGCTTCTTCACTGCACATAGCAGGGTTCCTGGGGTACATGCTATCTGACATGTCCACAACCTGCCCAGTTCTCAAAAGGTAATCTGCACTGAGATCAGATGATCTGTCAAAAGAGCACTGGAGGGTTGAATTTCCAGAACAGTTTTCAACTCTGCATTGACAGTTTTGGAGAACAGGATGCATATCTTTTTTTAAAAAATTAAATCGAGCAATAAATTTGCATTTTGGGGAAATTTTTCTATGTCTTCCAACTGCTGAGTCTCCATGTTCCCACCCTTCAATAGTTGCATGACAGCTGAAGCACTTCACTTTGTCTCCCTCTCCTGTATAAAAGAAGCCAGCTCGTGCTAGTGTTGATGCTGAAATAGGACAACAATTTGGAAAGTTGGCAAAAGTCCTCAGTCTGGAGTACTCTTCAGCCATCTCTTGGTCATAGTCACAATCTGGTGTCGCACAAGCTTCAGAGTTATCTGGACTGTTACACGTCATCTCTTCAAGAGTGGGGCTCTCAAATTTCCTAAATAAAATAATGTTTTTTAATTTCATAGACAAAGCAAAAAAAACAACAACAGATCAAACATATTCCTTATGCAACCCCTAAGCAAACTGTGGGAATTAGTGGGATCAAAATATTCATCCTATTAAACAAACGGTAAGGAAGAAAGACTTTTTTTCTTTCTTTGTTAATAACATTTTCAAGCACAGGAACATTCCAAAAGAAATTATATGAAGAAAGACAAGGAGTATTATCATATATGAAGTTTTCTAGTAACACATATGTTACGGATATCTCTTAATTGTCATCTGAACAAACAGTAAAAAGTTAACTGGAAAGCACCTGTGAATAAAAAAAGCGTATAGACTAAGAAGAACATTATTTTTTATTAACAAGGCAAACATTACGAGACTAGGTCTGATAAAAAATATAACAGAGATGTAAGGGGCCTCACAAAAGATATGAACGAAAAACTAAGAAAAGGCCTTCAATCATGTTTGTACTTACATATGATGGTTACTGCTTCCATACATCGATTAACCCATGCTACACTCACAATGTATTTTACTGCTCCAGTTTGGAAAGATCCATGTTCAAAATCAGCCTATTTTGTTATTCTTGTATAAGCAGCTTTACCTTTCTTTTTTAATTAAAAAAGTGCCCATCACACCAGCTCTTAAGTGCATACCATACATAAAATGTAACAAATTTGCAAATGTCAAAATAAAAACAATACCCTGGGATTTGAAATTTAACTGTGAAGACATAAACCCCAATTTTCCTTCAGGTAAAGGCCTGAGCAAACAGACTTTACATTATTCACAGAAGGACAAACAAGATCAAGTTCTGTCAGAAAAATGAGAAAAGGCAATTCTAGTCCCAAGAGTCAGAATAAATGGACTCAAACTGAAGATGTCCTGCCTCCTCCCCTCCAAGACGATTAAATCAATGGACTGTAAAAGCAAGAGTTCATCAATTGATTTCAACTGTTGTGACAAGCACCTGAATATTAATATTTACTTTACTCTGTACAGTGTCTAAAGTTCAAAATACACCCATATAAAAAAAAATACACTTGAAAAATGTTTATACATAAACTTTTTATGTTCTGTTTCCTAGATATCCCAAACGTTTCACATGTTCAGCCAACAGCCTGAATGTTGCTACATTGGTGCTGTGCTGATACCTAGTCAAGCCTTAAACTGCAAGCCTTTTTAATTTACCAATGAACCAGCCTGAACACTAGAGACTCCTGAGTGGAGTAAACACATTTATAGATGTTGTTTCAGTATAACAGTACTCAAATAATCAAGACCTTTGATATATAATTTTTTAACTGGTGGTTTGGGGGAAAAGAGGAGAGTGTGTGTTATAAGATGGGATACGTTGAGTATGGGAAAGTTTTCTGAAAAGTTCTCAACTACTTTTGCCCTTTCCATTATATTATAGCAATGGACACAACGGAGCAGTCTAACAAAATATTTAACTTAGCAACCAACTTTTCCTGGTACTGCTTTTAATAATCTTATATACATACTTATAAGAATAGCCATACTGGGTCAGACCAATGGTCTATCTAGCCCAGTATCCTCTCTTCTGACAGTGGTCAATGCCACTGCAGCACTGTAAGTGTAGAGAAGCCCTGATCAACCAACTCTAATGAGCAAGAAATTAGAGCGCAGAGGCAAGTGTGGGTGGGGCCTAGCCTGAAGACCACCCTCACTCAAGCGCTTGTGGGCTCTCAGACTGAGTCTGCAGATGAGATCACTACAGCTGTGCTGCTATAGTGCCACAGTGTAGATACTTCCTATATCGACAGAAGGGCCTGTTCCATCACTGTAGGTAAGCCACCTCTCTGAGAGACAGTAGCTAGGTTGATGGAAGAATTCTTCTCTCAACTTAGCTGCATCTACACAGGGTGTTAGGCAGACCTAACTACGATGCACAAGTCATGAAATTTTCCACAGCCCTGATTGACGTAGGAGGTACATCTGGCCAAGACTACGTCTACTTAGGATTCGGAAGGTGTAATTTCTGGCTTGCGTAGACAGACCCACTCTAGCTCTGGTTGAGCTAGTTAACTAAAAATAGAAAGGTAGTCATGGCAATGTAAGAGGATAGCTGCCCAAGTAGCTACCTAGCATCTTGGATGGAAGCATACTAGCTAGCCTGTCTTACTGCTGTGTCTACACATCTATCTTTAGTGCTCTAGCTCAATCAGAACTAGCGATATGTGGACTTGAGGTGTAATTTCCAGCTCAAGTTCCAGTGTAGACATATCTTAAGACCAATGGGAGCGGGCAGACAGAAATAACAAAAACTAAAACCCCAGGTGTTTAGGAGAAAGGGATTATCACAAAGAAAAGGGTCTCTCTCAGGGAAAAGGTCAGGTCCCCATTCCACTGCACTCTGTGCTTTCTTTTCCATCATTTCAATAGAGTTTGTAGGGCAAGTTATTTCAATGGTGTGAGAGAGACCACGACACTCAGAAAGAGAAAGAGGAATCAAGTTTTTAGGAGAAAAAAGACTCATCTCAATCCTTTCCTACCCCTCTTTGGGAATTTAAGTTTAATTTTATTTTATTTTGGAGAAGGGGTAGGGAGGTATTATAAATTGAGTTTTTTCTGTCTAATACAGTTCTGAATGGTTTAATCCTCAGGGAGGCAAGCAGCAGCTACCCTATTTATTCTATAACAGGACTCCTCAAGAGGTTGCCTACTGGGATGCTGTCAAGGTTCCTTCCCCACTCTGAACTCTAGGGTACAGGTGTGGGGACCTGCATGAAAGACCCCCTAAGCTTATTCTTACCAGCTTAGATTAAAAACTTCCCCAAGGTACAAACTTTGCCTTGTCCTTGAACCCTATGCTGCCACCACCAAGCGTGTTGAACAAAGAACAGTGAAAGAGCCCACTTGGAGATGTCTTCCCCCAAAATATCCCCCCAAGCCCTACACCCCCTTTCCTGGGGAAGGCTTGATAAAAATCCTCACCAATTTGTACAGGTGAACACAGACCCAAACCATTGGATCCTAAGAACAACGAAAAATCAATCATGTTCTTAAAAGAAGAATTTTAATTGAAGAAAAGATAAAAGAATCACCTCTGTAAAATCAGGATGGTAAATACCTTACAGGGTAATCAGATTCAAAACATAGAGAATCCCTCTAGGCAAAACCTTAAGGTACAAAAAGACACAAAAAACAGGAATATACATTCCATTCAGCATAACTTATTTTACCAGCCATTTAACAAAAGGAAATCTAAACGCGTTTCTAGCTAGATTACTTACTAACTTAACAGAGTTTCTGAGACTGCATTCCTGATCTGTTCCTGGCAAAAACATCACACAGACAGACAGACACCCTTTGTTCCCCCCGCCCCCCGGTTTTGAAAGTGTCTTGTCTCCTCATTGGTCATTTTGGTCAGGTACCAGTGAGGTTATCTTAGCTTCTTAACCCTTTACAGGTGAAATGGTTTTGCCTCTGGCCAGGAGGGATTTTATAGCACTGTATACAGACAGGTGGTTACCCTTCCCTTTATTTTATGACAGATGCATACTTCAATCTTAGATTCTGAGCCCCTAAGGAACACTGTAGCCCTCTTCAGTTTCTTTCCCTCCCGCACTGGCATTTAGCTCAAGGAAGCATGAAGTAACATCTCAAGATTCAAGAGAGACACTTCTAGATCCAGAATCTTTTCAACCAGCAATGTCACTGGATTTGAGAGAAGTATGGAGAATAGGGAGGAAGAAGTCCTCTAAACCTACAAACCAGCTCCAATCTTCACCAGCTGTGGGTTCTCACCACTTGTGTTAAATTAAACACAAATTATCCTTTAATCCCTGGAATTCTGTAATGGAAAGACCAGACATGCAAATACTTAGGAGTGTGCTGAATTCATTATATTCAGTAGTCCCATTAAAAATCAATGGGGTTTCTTACAGTAGTAAAGATAATCATGGCCATGGCCATAAGCACCAACAATGATAGACAATGAGTTTTAATTCTTGGTTTCTTACTTCAGTTGTGTACTGAAATATTTTCTAGCACCTATATATCACTGTTTATTAGCACTAGCCATTAAAATGTGTAAGAAATTTTTTTTACCAGGTTACCACAATAAAAATGGCACATTTTGAGGATGAAAAAATAAAGCCAAACTTATAAAAGTCCACAAGTATGCCTGTAGTTTGACAAGTGAACCACAAATACAGGAGGCCACATCCTACCATTACAAGAGTGACCAAATTATCAGATGCTGTAGTTAGAGGATTTTTTTTTGTTTTGTTTTGGTTTTTGCAAGGAGTAGATAGTTCTCAACTCCTACTGATGAGGGTTCTCAGCAAGGCCCAAAATTGGGTAAAAAGTCACGGCCTAATTCTGAGAACTCTCGCCGGAGAAGTCACTATTCGCACAGTCTCAGACCATCACTTGCATAAGCTTTTGAAGGATCTGGCCCCTATTGCAAAGAGAAATGCTTTAAGTGAATGAATAAATACTAAATTATTAGTGTGTTTTTATAAAGGTCAGTGAAGTATTTAAAACTCTCAAAGTGAATTAGCTTCAGTCTGAATTTGACAGGAAAAAAAGGACAGAACTCTTCTTCCTAGGATACCAATTTACCAGCTGGCATTGCCCCATTATGAGTTTCATACCAATAAGATACATAATCCAAAAGGATGGCAACTGATATTATATATAGTCAATACTTACTGTACTCAAACTTTTTTTTAAAAAAATCTCCATACTGACAGCAATTACTGGCATAAAAGATTTTGGTTCAATGCTACATAAAAACCACAAACTTTTATATCTGCTGCATGCACTAAAAAAGCAGCTTTCACTGTGGAGACAAAGATGAGAAAAACTTTTAAAAACTAACTCAAAAGACATCTAACAAAAGTGTGCCTTCAGCGGTCGGTTTTGTTGTTTCCCCCCCTCTGTATTAATATTCATTACATTTTTAAAGGACAAAATAGATTTTATCCTTTAACTTGGTTATAGACTACTGTACTTAACAACCAAAGGATGAGGAAGAATCTTTCAGATTCAAAAAATAATATTTTTGCACCCAGAGACTACAGTTTGCATTGTCAAAAAGACACAGGTGGCTGCCCAATGAGCACATTAAGAAAATAAAAGGAGTGGGAGACCAGTTCTGTGTTTACAAGGTGTAGTCACAGGAACAAGACAATTTGAGTATATCAGTCTGGTTCTAAACCCTAGATTTAATCACTGGCAATTTTATACATAGTGTAATGACCTCTAAGATTAATAATATGGATATTTTATACCTTGCAGAGTTGCTATCTTTCTATTTGTCTTTAAAGAGCTACATCAGCTGATTTACAGCTCTGACCTAGATAATTGTTTAGATGTTTGAAAGGCAAGGGCCTTCAGTAATTATGCAGAGCATCCGTGGAATCCATTACCTATGGGCTAGAGAGCCAACCCCCGCTTTTTTTAAATAATCAAATGTGAAAAGGTTTGTGTTGATAGTACTTAAAAAAATAAAACAAAAAAAACAACTTGAATTTTAAAGTGCTTCAGAATTGTTTCTGTGAAGAACCCTATATAAGCTTATGGGGGTATCATTATTACTACTAGAATGCATTCATAGAATGCATTATTTATTTTTACTATAGTAGTGTTAGATATATGCAGGCAAGAAAAATATTATTCCTGAAAAGGCTTTCCAAGGGAGTATATAGTTTAAGGTGGAAACCTCAGAAATACTGAAAAATGTGGACCTTAAAACACACGATGCTGGCAAACAAACATATCTAGAGACTACACGTTCAAGATTTCAATATTATGTATAAATAAAAGCATCTTGTTTTATTTAAATGGAAGGTGAAATGGGAAACAGTAAATTAAAAGCTAGGTATTCACTCAGAGGATACCTGTGTCTTCCTGACAAATTGTAAAGTTTTCACAAATAGCGCTCCTTTGGTATCAAAGTAGTGGTTCTAAAACTCTTTTTCTGGACTGCCTCACACAAAATGGCTGAAAGATCATCTTATGATCACCATGGGGTTTAGGGCACAGGATGATTTTTTTTCAGCCATTTTGTGGGAAGCAGATCAGGAAAGGTGTGGGGCCAGGGGCTGCTGTTGGGTTGAGCAGGGCTTCTTCTTAATTTACCGATTCCCATATCTCTGGCATTGGCTGAGAACCAGGGCAGGAAAATTGCCATTCCAAGGTGCTGCAAAGCCAGTTCTAAGGCCTTACTGCTTCCTCTGCTCCAGAGCCGAACCCTGGGTAGGAACTGCAGGTGTACAGAAAGGAGCTGCTCTTAGGGTGACCAGACAGCAAGTGTGAAAAATCGGGACGGGGCCAGGGGGCAATAGGAGCCTATATAAGAAAAAGACCAAAAAATTGGGACTGTCCCTATAAAAATCAGCACATCTGGTCACCCTAGCTGTTCTAGAACTAAAAGGAGAACAGGAACAGTAGCAGCAGGATCTCCTTCCCATCCCTGCTCAGTCTCCCACTGGATCTTAGAAGTACAAGGATATCGTAGCTCTTAATTGGTGGGCTGCAATCCATCAGGCAGCCTTTCATGATCTGCCAGTTGAGCAGCATGGTCATAAAGCATGTCTTTTTTATCCTTATTACTATTAAACTGATTTACTATTTTATAGTACAAACCAACAAATTGAATTATATAGGTTTAAGTAATATCACTTCCTATACAGCCATCTCTCCTCTTTGGAAGAAAAAATCCTCCTTCTCCCCCAATAAGGGTTAGTTTTATATATGTGGTTCTAAAATGATAGCTCCAACTCTGCTATGAGCAAGCAGATCAGGAAATTAAAAGAAACAAGACCCTGTTTACACTCTAAAGATCCACTGGAGGGAAGGAGCCAGCACCAGAAGTTACATGGTTCAAATCTAGTATATTTATTAAGTACACTGGAGAGGGGATCACCATCCCATGGAAACACTTTGGGAGATGACTAGGGTGGGGAGAAGACTGTTCTGACAGTTCCCTTGCAGAGGGTTTTTTTTTTTTTTGGGTCAGGAAAGTGGGTTTTGCCCTCTCCCCAGTGGAAGTAGTAGGGCTTGGGTCCCAAATCTCACAGATCTCATTAATCCACAAAAGGACCTTTACACTGGTTTGTGGATCCTTGCCTCACACTTCATCTATTAGGTGTTCAGATACCGCAGTGATGGGCATATGGCCAGGCGCTCCCCTGTCAGCAGCTGCCTATGAAGCCCTTCAGCAAAGGGCTCCACAATGCAGAAACAGTTATAGAATGTTTTGCACAGAATCTCCTCCTGATGCCAGGGGAGAGGGGAAGAAAACATTACACACTGAGCAGCGACTCAATGTCTGTATTAAGCTCAGCTTGTTTCACTTTCATTTACATTCAGTTTCCAGTCAATTTCATGTTCTGATTCTCACACTAGCACAATACTGCAGTGTGGGGGCTTTGTTTAAATCCAAACAAAATGGAAAAAAAAAAATTTTTTTTAAATCCTTTAAAAGCATTGGGGCTAATAGTTTATTTTAAGTAGAATAGGACTGTTAACTCTAAACTACCTAGTAGTGTCATCTTAAAAACTATTCTACTTTTGTAAAGTGATGCTTTATTGCAAGTTAATTGATTCCAAGGAGTGCCACTTCTAAAAATAGTTTTAATATAAAAGTAAACATTTTATTTTTAAGTAAGCAATGTTTTTGTACCATTATACTAACATTGTTATATGACCACTATAGGTACACATATCTTTCCTCCCAAAATCTCTCTCCTCCCAAAATGTCCTAAATACAATTTTAAATAGAAGGCAAAGTGATTGAGGGGTACAATTCCCAAAGTGCAACATTTTTAAAACTCCAGCCATAGATGTTCTGAAGTACAAAAGCCTAGTCCAGCTAATCTTGATTAATAAATCTGACCATGGAAACCTTTTATCACTATGACTGCAGTCAGCTGCATCTTTTCAAGCTCAGCACTGTCCTCTTCATGATATGCTGATCAGTACCAGACACAAAGAGATAACTACAAAGCTGGTGTAATTGAATGCAACTTCACTGATGTCAAAGTACTTGCTTACACCATGTCTGAATTTGTCCTAATAATCTAAATATATTAGTAGTAGTAAGGCACTAATTTGGCAAAGAAACATGGGTTCCTGAAAAAGGTCGAGGCCCTCCAATGAGCTCTGTGCAAGTAGACCCCTGTGCTTGTACACTTATTACAGAATCAAAACCTAGCTCTGTTAGCACCTTTCTGGATTCTTCTGCTGAAAATCTATTCTTCACAAAAACAACATATGGATGAGAGTTGACAACATATTTTTTCCTTTTACAAGCGCAGAATATTGAGAAAGCAGGGTTTAAATAACTGGCATATGTTAAAATTCACTGACAACCTTTCTATAGCACTTTACATTTCAAGGACCTCAAATGCTTTCCAAACTATACACCACACAGGTTTAACTTTAGCAGTGGCTTACAAATATCCAAAAACTGACTGGCACTTCTTACCCTCCCAGTCACTCCTCACGTTTTAAAAATGTAGATTAGACAAGGCAAAGTATCACATGGGTGACGCTACAACTGGCACACAATGCCTCCCTGTTAAAGGCAATAACATTAGATTGATGTTATTAAGCCCAGCCAGGCTTATGGCAATTTTACTCTAGTGATGTGGCTGTTACTGCTTCTATGGAAGAGACGTAATAACAGACATGATGCTGAGGAACTAAGAAGGAAAAAATGGGGGAGAAGGACATGCAGAGATGATGATCAAAACACAGCTGGACTGCTACATTTTAGGATGGAGACTGTATTTCATTCTCTTTTGTCTATCAGCCAATTAGACTGGTAGTCAAAATAAACAGAGGCATTTAAATCTAAAATTTGTATTTCTCTCCATCTGAATGTGCATGCAGGGGAAACGCTCTCTAACACAATTTAATTCCAGCACCAAATACACAGATGAATTACTTTACTCACATTGGCAAGGGAGCAAGAAGTAGCTGTTTAAATGGTTCACAACAATACTTAAAACAGTAGAAGAGGAAAAATCATATGTAAATAAATTTTAGGAAGAACTGAGGTGGACAAATTGCAATTCATTCATTGATTTAGAATTTTAGCCAGAGCATCAAGGCTCACACCTCCACTGAAAGCATAACAGGAACTTTAATGATATGTTATCAGGATCTTAGTTTTATATCTCATTCAAAAGCATCTCAAAACAGAACTGTGTCACCACCACGATGATAGGACACTGATTCAGTATTAATGCATAGAGAAGAGTGCTACTAATTCAATCACCAATATTATCTAGAGCAGCATCAAGCTTTTCTTTGGAAATGTGCCATATTGATTTTAATATCTCATATTGCCAAAATAATATTCCTATATTATACAATGGTTTTATACAATTGTTATTACTGATAAAATGGTCAAGACTTAACCAACATATGCAGAATGCTTTATCACATAGTAATTGTTAATTACACTGGCTGCCTGTTGCTTCACACTTCCGAAGTAATGTTTCAAAGGAAAAGAGGAGATAGTCTCTATGTGAGGGAAACCATCTTCCATCTGCAACCTTCCAACTACCCTCCCCCCCACCCGCAAAATCACTGCTGCCTATATCCTACAGCAATGGAGACATTAAAATACCTCACAGATACACTGTGCTATATTCCATCCCAATAAGACTCAATATGACACCCTGTCCTTTTATCTTTCTTTGTATTTTTATCCAATGGAGAAGACAGTCATAACACCACAAATTCCATCAATTTCAAAACAAACCATTATAGTAATTTCCCAGATACACAAAGCACTCGCTTTGAGCCTGGTACATATGGAATATAAAGTCCAGTGCATTCCATAAGACTGTCTTTAAATTTTTAAAGTAATTTGAATCTTTTTACATGGAAAATTAAAATTGTATTGTTAAAAAATGTCTATAAAAGCTATCCATTCTAACATGTAATAAGTAATTCTGTATTATTCAAACTAAACAAGATAAATATATTGTGCTACAGTAGCATAACAGTATTAAAAGAAGCACAATTAGTGAAAATAGTTAATTTAAAATATATTAGTAAGTTTTTGTTGAGACACAGATTAAGAAAACAGACAAAAGATACCCATCTAAAAGCTATGTCATAATACTTTGCAACATAAACAGCAACCAACCTGAGTTCAATGAGTAGAGTTTATATGTTCAAGATAACTAGACATTTTAAATTTTGCCAGATTATTTCATCGTCACATATTTATTAAAATTCACAGTAATCAAGATGTTTAATTTTTATTAGCCTGTACCTATATGCTATCTAAAGGGTTTTTCACAATTTCTGAGTATAAAATATCTTCTCTTGCATGCACTGAACAAAGTCTATTTTAGCATGAAGCATTTCCAGGAGCAGAGGCATGATTAATCCTGTTTTTAACTATCAAAGTATTAATCAGAAGATACCTCCCCCTTTTACACTAATCTAGCAATTTGCAGAGCCAACTTGACTACAACATTTCGTTCACATCAGGTGACAGAAGACAAGAACTCTATAGAGGATCATGATGTCAGCAGATGTTAAAGTATAAAGAAGAAGAAAATTATTCAAACTGCAGGACTATAAACTCTGGTTATTCATATGAAACAAGATTTCTATTTGCTTTAAAAGTAGCAACAGATATGATTTAATGTAACAGGAATGACACCATGTTTTCTTTGAGACACCTGAATTCAAAAACTGGAACACACTTTTTGTTCCAAGTAACTTTTATTGGGATTAAGGATAGAAATAATCATATATCCAGGATACATGGTATAAGGAAGGAGTTTTTATTTCTTTTCCTCTTCCACGTGACAAGCACCAGGGTGAAAAAACGTATCACTTGTATATCCTCATGCTTCTGACAAAGGGGAGTATTAAATGTAGTGCTCAACAGATTAACTACAAGAGCAATGTTGGTGCTTAATATGCACTTGATCTTGAAATGTGAGTGCACGTAGTGAGTCAACAAACAGAACATACTGTACCAGCTGACACACAAATTGTGCATGTGTCACTCATGTCACTTTGCTGAAGTTCACTCTGCACCTGCAAAGCTGCAGCTAGATCAAGCAGGACACTGTTTACTAACTGAAATGGTACTTGAAAGGCTTAAAAAATGGCAAAGCATGGGATTTTTTTTTAAACCTAGTTTTTTTAAAATCCCCTCCGCCCCAGGTCAGTAGCCATTTGTGAAAAAGCTGTATTTTATCTGGAGTGTTTGTTTCCTTTTGTTATTTTATAAAGAGGGTAACATAGGTTAAACAAAGTCCTTTGATGTATTTGTGTAAAGAGTAGGTGCTGAGTCAGTATTGTGACTAATCTGTAATTTATTTCACCAGAAAACTGAGCTCTACTCAACTTTATTCATCTGATTTTCAGTCAGATCCTGCTTAATTTTCTGGCTAGATACACTGGGGTACAAGGAAATCAGTTGACTTGCTCAAGGGCACAGAAAGACTCTGCTTAGAAGAAATTAGGATCCTGCTGGCTTCTATGCTTGGTTCTAGTCACAAGGATTTTTATTCTTTCACCCTCAACTCTAAAGTCAGGTACCTTAGTCTAAGAGGACCATCATAAAGATTCCCAGAATGCAATTTTAATTTGGAGTATTTCATTTCTCTCCCGAAAGAAAGCCTCTCTCTTTTTATGGATTCAGTTTTCAGAGTTTCCTTCTGCCCTCTTAATGAAGGGTCTAGAAACAAAAATAAGTGGAACCATTAAGCAACTTTACTATACAACAGATTACAAAATGGTTCCTAGCACAATTAGTAGGGAATAACTTCAATTACTACAATAGTACTGCTTATTTCACTCAGTTACTTAGAATCTTACAAAAAAACCCCTTTGTTTCCAAACGTAGTTATGGTTGCTATGTGACAATCACATAGTCATCTATCCCATCATTTACCAGACATAAGCATGCAAGAAAACAAGAATATTAATAGTCATAGATCTTACACTACCCACATAATAAGCATCTTATGTTTAAGGTGTTTCATCACAACAACCACCACCTTAATACTAATTATTATTTGTATATATTACCATAGCACATAGGAGCCAGGTTACTCCAGGCTAGGGGTTGGCAGGGCAGACTTTGCTATGGGCCCTTTGCTAAAGGTCAGAGATGGAGGAGAGTGAAGCATGGCGAGAATCTACAACCATATCAATGAAAGAGAGGAAATATGAACAAATGAAAATATGGACAACTGTTTAAAGCAACTGAAAATGTTGTGTCCGACCCCCCCCCCCCCCCCGCACACTCATTGCCACTCACAGGCAATACTCACCATGGCTGGGGCTAGAGAGTGGTGCTATGCAGAGGTGTTCCACAGCTGAAGTGTCCATAAGGACATCATTAAAAAGTTTCATGGAAAAGGAGTTTTGAAACTTTCACTTTCTGTTGTGATTGTAAATACAATGGATACATCTGTCTGTTTTATCTGCAGCTGCTGCTATTGTAGCCTTGAGGGGTATCCCCTCCACACCTGTAGAACGCCTGACTCTGACGCAGATGAGAAAGAAGAGGACTAGAGATAATACATTCAGTGAGATCCTGTTAGCCCATGTTGCGTTTGTTGTGAACTCAGGGCCTAGTGGGCCAACATGGTAGACAGCATGAAGAGGGATAGAAAGGAGAGGAGAAAGTGTATAAAGATCCAAGAATCCCATGAGAAGAGGGAGTGGGAGATGCATCAGGACATAATGGAACTTCTCAGGCAGCAAACACAAATGCTGCAGATTCTAGTTGACCTACAGGTCTAACAATCACAGGTCTGACTTGCCACCCTTGCAGTCGCTGGTGAACTCCATGGTGGTAGCTCGCTACAACTCTCAACAATCCACTTGGCATCATGGGTTACATCCCTACCCCCACCACAGCAGACCGGTGGACAGTAAAGTTAACCACAGCTTCACATACACCAACCTATGAAAGTCACAGTTGATATAATTGTAGCCAAAATGGACTGCATTTCTGCACTTAAAGAGACAGAACCATTTGCTGCCTTTCTAAATTTAAAGTTCCATTCAGTTAATTTATGTTTTGAAGTTTGTATTGTCCTTTTTTATTTACACATTGGGTTCCCCCCCCGACTGCTTTTGTCAGTCAATAAAATTTTTTTTAAAATAACCGTTATTAGTTTACCACACATACTGAAGTATGCATAGCCGTACTCAAAGCACCCAGTACTTGTAAAGTGTCCAGCACCACAAAACTAAGAGGTTAGAAAAACACCCAATAATGTGGAAATGTACAAGCAAATGTACACTGCATAAGTCATAATTTCAATTAAAAATAATGTAATAGTTATAAATGTGCAGCAAAATACAATAATTCATAGGTTCACTATACGACAATGTATAAATGTACAGCAAGTACGACACCATTCCTAAAAACCCACAAACCTTCAGGGCCAGAGCACAGTCAAGCACAGCACATTAATGTGGCTGAGACTGTTAAAGTACGCTTTCAAAGCCTCCCCCATGACCACACAGCTCCACGCTGGACTCTTGTAATGGCCCTTGTGTCTGGTTGGTCAAACTCAGCAGACAGCCACCCTGCCTCCACACCAGCAACAACTCCCTCCCCCACAGCTGATACCATTATATACTAAAATGTAATTAGAAGAAATTTAGTTTGTTTCATAGCAGGTTCTGAATACAAATTATATTTTTCAGTGGCAGCACACTAAGTCAGGTTGCCAGACACTGCAAAATAGATAGAAGAAATTACAATGCATCAGGACGTGCCTGTGTTAAATCTAATTGATTTAAATAGTAGAACTATGGATGAACAAGCTTTATGAATTTGAGACACAAGGGACACAGAACTTTCTGCTTTGCATAAAATGCACAGAATGTTTCAACTTCAGAAATCACAGATGAATGAACGAGATACTGAGCTGGAATCAGTTATGCCAAACAAACAGATGAGCTATGTTAACAAGTTAGGTGAGAAAGGGACTGATTTGCTTTAAAATTTTTCCCATGGACTGTGAATCAGCTTTTAATTAGAGCAACCCAAGACAGACTGGCTTCATAAAGGGCTCAATCCTGCACAGGGTTACATGAATAAGCACAAAGCAAAAAGATGAGTAGGATTTAAATACTGACCGAAGTGTGGCAGCTTTATTAAAAGAAGAAGTAAAATTCAGACAAAAAGTAACTTTCATAACAAAGGTCAATTTTATTTAACCCTTAAAATCATCTTTGTATCTAGGGATCACAAACAGAGATTGCTATGTCATGAATATATTTAAATAGAACTCGTTATAATTTAAGAGAAACCGCAATATTCATTGCAAACTTTAAAAGATTACAGTATACCCATCAGCGTCCACAAATTACTGATTGATCCTAAGTAGGATATTGCACATAAAGTAATTTATTAAAACTGCAACTGTTAAGTACTCAAACTGAAGTTTGCTTTCCTGGTTAAACAGAAAATTGTCCAGAACATGACATGAAGAACAAAGTTGATTAACTGGCAAGAAATATATACCTTCAGTTTATATCCATCAATGTCATCAACACTAGACAGAATTATGACTTCAGTATCTAGATCCCATTAAACACATTTTTTTAAATATATGTTGTCGCTCCAGTTAAGAAAATTTTGGATAGTTTTCAAGCCCAAAACTAACTCGGAGCATCCCAGGTTCTCTTATAACAGTTTAACGTAAGTGGTACATGCCCTGTGTTACACTTTTCACTTCTAAAAGAGGGATTTGCTCCCAAATTTAGATTTGAAAATTTCCCAATTAATAAAAAGAGCTAAAATGCTAATGACCTTTGTCACCCACTGAGGGTGCACTGCTGGGTGCTGACCAGCAATCAACAATAAATCCCATTGGACAGTTATGCAATGATAAAAAATAGATAATAGAAATATCCTATATCATACTATTGTTGCTGTGACTTCCCCTCCTATATGATGTAATCCCTGATCATCATCCAATCATTGCAACCTCTAGGGCCCTGCGCAGATGCAAAATTTGTATCCGTATCAAAGCTGCGATATGCAAAAATTGTCCACAGATATATAGTGGGTATCTGCAGATTTGCAGGACTCTACCAGTCATCATCTAATCACTTACCCATAATCAAATTCAGAATTAGATTAGTGGAGGAGAGAAGAGACTCCATTAATTAATCCCTAAAACAGGTTGCAATTTTTAAATTCTTATTGACAGAAAAATAGAGGAAGGAAAGGAAATTTTACAATCTACCAGAGGTCAGAGCTACAGAACTAATTTACTATCAGCAACCCTTTTTAGATCACATCTATTGGACAAGAAACCTGAATCAGAGTACATTCTATTCCCCACCCCAAAATACCAACTGAGAAGTAATCTAATTAATAATAGTTTCCACATTAATTTTGATTAGTAAAGCAAAGATTTTCAAAACTGACTTGTAATTTTAGATGCCCAATTTAAGGCTTATTAAAGAGATCTGGTTTTCAGAAAGTGGTGTATATTCACTGTGACAATGAGGGTCCAGAGACCAAGGGCAGAACAGAAGGTTTAAACCAAAAATGAAAACTTGAATCAATTGATTCCATACTGTACTATTGTACTATAAATGTATAAAAAGAATAAGGTCTCAGGAAAGCTTGTAATACTCTCAACTAGATGGTCATTATGAGATATGTTTACAGTCTGTGGTTGAATCTATGTATTTATTTATGTATATAGAAAACTGGTCATAATTTCAAGTATCAGAGGGGTAGCTGTGTTAGTCTGTATCCACGCAAACAACAAGGAGTCCGGTGGCACCTTAAAGACTAACAGATTTATTTGGGCATAAGCTTTCGTGGGTAAAAAACCCACTTCTTCTAGCTTATGCCCAAATAAATTGGTTAGTCTTTAAGGTGCCACCGGACTCCTTGTTGTTTGCGTGTTGGTGCCAACTTGACTCCTGGTTGTTTTTAGTCATAATTTGTACAACTACCCCTCATAGCAGAATGGTGAGCAGTCAAGCAGGGAGGGACACCTCCCAAGTCAGGTATTTACATAAAACAAGCTTCAAGTAACCATCCATTGTCCAGCCCAGGAAAAAAGGCATGAAAAGGAAGACAGACATCCTGGCTATCAAGCCAAGAGGGAATTTCCCTACTCTGAATAACCATGAGTCACCAGGGATTTAGTACACTTAGCACTTCAGTGTGGACACTACCTAGATACTGACGGGAGGGGTTCTCTGATCAGCGTAGGTAATCCACCTCCCTGAGAGGCAGTAACTAGATCTATGGAAGAATCCTTTCAACAACCTAGTGCTGTCTACACCCAGGGTTAAACCAGTTTAACTACACCACTCAAAACCCTGGATTTTTCACACCTCTGAGCAATGTAGTTAATCTCACTTAATTTTCTACCATAGCCCATGCCTGGGAGGGACAGCGGGGGGGGGGGGGAGGAATACTTTAAAACCAGGCTTGGGACTGCAAATTTTCATCCAGAACCTGAGGGATAGTCTGTACACAGAGGGCTGTTTGTGAATATTGGATCGCTCCTACAATAAACGGGTATGCTGTGAAACTGTCTTAAAGCAATAGGTAACTTTATTAGGAAAGGTTTCAGAGTAACAGCCGTGTTAGTCTGTATTCGCAAAAAGAAAAGGAGTACTTGTGGCACCTTAGAGACTAACAAATTTATTTGAGCATAAGCTTTCGTGAGCTACAGCATCCGATGAAGTGAGCTGTAGCTCACAAAAGCTTATGCTCAAATTGGTTAGTCTCTAAGGTGCCACAAGTACTCCTTTTCTTTTTATTAGGAAAGGGATTTTATCTAATATGAAAGTTTAAAACCTGAGGTTGCCTTTTATGTTTATTCTCTATGTAATTTGTATGTTCGCTTCTACTTACTATTTCATCATTGAATCCCTCAAAACACAAAGTTGGGAAATATTATCCCCATTTTAGAGAGAAGAAAACAACCCAAAAAATAGGTGATTTGCCTATATTCACACAGGAATCCTCTGGCAGAGCCAGTAACTGAACTTGGGTCTCCCAAATTCCAATCTAGATCTTTGCAATTATATAGGAATGGCAGGATACGGCCATAGCAGGGATGTGTGCACCCATGAAAGAGAGAAGTCATATATGACCACACAGTTATGAACCTGAGAGACAGGGAGTACTGGCTGTATCAACAATAAGATAAGCATGATAGGTATGGAAAGAAGATTTGACATGCAGGAGAGCTGTACACAAGTGGTACATTGGAGGACACGAAAGGTAGCAAGCTGAGACAGTGAGCATGGTAGTCAATGAGTGCAGGACTAGTGCTAGTTGATCAGGAAGATGGCAGAGCTAATTTAGGAGAGGATAAATTTACAGTGGAGAGTCTGCAAAGCCATGGGACTTTCACCAGAGGCATTTGGAGACACAAGAACAGACAAAACAGATATTGGGGGTCAGCTAGTGATAGGTGTAGTTGCGACAGGCTGAGACAACCCTTTGAAAAGAAAGAAGAGTTCACAGCAGTAGAGATTCAGCAGGCGGTGGACACACAGATGCCACAGGCAGAGAGAGCAGAATACAGGACTAAAGTGGCAGAGACACTATGAACACTCACATATTAGACATCGCAGAAAGCCAAGATAAAAAGGAGACATGAGCCAGTGCACAATGATGAATGAGGCGATCATCAGAAAGAGGGAGCTCAATGATGGAAAGATAACAGGTACTTAGTGAAGCACCTATTAGGCTGGTGTTTAGTGAAGACAAGGTTGATGGGTGAAGACCACAGTGATGGGAGATGTCAAATGAGAATATAAGAGCAAAAATGCAGAAGCTCAGGGGCTGGTGGAGAGTGCAGAAGCTGCAACTGCCATGAATGAAGGTGGAAGATTATGATAAAGGAAAGAGAAGAACCAAGTGTCAGACTCTGAAAGGAAGGAAGATGGTGGAATGTTAGATGATTTCTCCCTTCCACATAGCCAGGAATCCGATGAAGTGTTGCTCAAAGGAGGATATTCAAAGAGAAGCTGTACAGCAGGTGCAGACGTCAGGAGAAGATAATCCCCCCCACTACGTCCTTTGGGGACAATTTGGAGTGAGCTATATTTGAGAGAAGAGGCCGCCTTCGGGGAGAACTGCTGTACAGGTGATGTCATTCAAAGGGGAATTCATGTTTCTGATGCAGTAAAATGTATGAAGTGAGTAATTAAGAAGCCATGGCTAGCAGTGATGTTTTTGGAGAGGGAAAAGGCATTCCGATGTTATGCAGAAAGCCAGAGTAGATGATCACAATGGTGCTTTCTGGCATTTAAAAAAATAATAACAACTATGAATCCCAGATGAAGCATGAGAAGGGGACTGATGAAGTAAAGACTAGAGAAGCAGAGATAGTAACATGAGGAAGGTGCAGAAGGTGAAAAGGGTGGAGTTAAGGGGAAGGCCAAAATTGGATAAGTTTCCCCATAAGTAACAAGGAGGCAGCATATATGGAAAATATATCTGTGATGGTGAGAAATGCCAGGAAAGGATAGAAGGGAGAGAGAAAAAACCCACACAGATGGTTTAAGTAGTAGATAGGGGAGATGCGAAGAAGGAAGAGACCACACAAATGTTATACCAATAAAATAAAAACCAGCAGGATCTTATTAAAGGGAAAAAGGAAAAATACCACATTTATTGTGAATACAGAAAGAATCATAGTAAGCAGTTAGTTATAGTTATAACATTCCATTCAATCTCATATTTATTCACACATTCATTCATAGATAAATCACTAGGATCATGTATGTGGCATGAACTGGAATCACAAACTCAAATTGCCTCACAGTACCTTCTTTTGAATAGGCTACATAGAAAGTGACACTGACGATTATCTTTCAGAGTAACACCCGTGTTAGTCTGTATTCGCAAAAAGAAAAGGAGTACTTGTGGCACCTTAGAGACTAACCAATTTATTTGAGCATGAGCTTTCGTGAGCTACAGCTCACTTCATCGGATGCATACCGTGGAAACTGCAGAAGAGGGGGATTATGTTGGATCATATTAAAGAAGTTCTGTATTAAAATCAAATGAGTTTGATTCCCCAGAGTTTAAATTCCAGGGTATTACTAATTAAGAGGTCTCTTGGCTTTTGGTACTGTTTCTCTCCCTCTGTGTGTGAAACTTGCAAGCTGCTAATTGCGTTAGTACATTCTAAGACAGAGTCTGTTCTCAAAGCAATTCACACAGAGAGAGACTCAAAGCAATATTCTGTAACAACAGAAACAGCACCCAGAGACTCCCCGCCCTTTTGTTGCATTAACAATTGTGATTAAAATAGAGACAGAGGATGTATGTGGATGGATGGTTGGTGTGGATAATAACTGAATGATCAGGGAGGTGCCAGCCTAAGAATCCAGTGTCCATGGGCTGAAGAAGGCGTCAAGTGGAAATAACCAGAGGACTCCCGGAGGGCACACTGGAATCCACCCAACAGCCTCAAGAATGGGAGAACCAAAGAACAAGATAACATCTGGCAGCACGGAGCCGTCAGGAATGTGCTATCTGCTGATTGATTCAGCAACAGCATGATGAAGCAATTCCCATAGACTGGCATAGGAATAAATTCCTATAAAAATAGATTCTAGAAAGTGAGAACTTTGGGGGGTCTGATTCTGCAAACCAACTTCCAGGAGCATCAGATGAGCATCTGACAAGGCCCTGCTCCCTCCTCACATCCAGGCCACCTGGCCAGTGGGTTGGCATGAGCAACTCTAAAGCTGGTAACTATGATAACAACCTTGCAGAACACGTGTGTGTGTGTGTATGAATATGAGATCGAATGGAATGTTATAACTATAACTAACTGCTTACTATGATTCTTTCTGTATTCACAATAAATGTGGTATTTTGCCTTTTCCCCTTTAATAAGATCCTGATGGTTTTTAATTTATTGGTATAACACAGACGAAATGTAGTACAGGGAGTAATGGTAAAATACAACTGATCAGCACGTCAATTAGGTAGATGTATTAGTCATCACTAAGTTGTTTTCAAAGAGATAAATTAATGCAATTTTATTTCTTCTTTTGGAGCCACATAGTTTTTAGCTTTATCATCATGTCCCAATTTCATTTTCAAGCTCAAAAAAGTATTGAATCAATTGCTATTTAATCATATATTTATGCTGCACAGAAAAGTTTAATGTACAAGTCTGCATTTGGACCTATTATCTTAGCTCAACTATGTCTTCTTGAGTTCAAGGAATGCGCAAATTCATGAAAAATTGTGAGTGTTTTCCTTCCTAAGCAGCAGGTTTACCTAGATTAAGAATGATTTAGCCAGCTCAGTGCCCTAAACTGCATTAACTACATGCCTCTGTGCAAATTTACACAACTGCTCTTTGAATATTTTACATAATTTCTTATTTTACTTTATTCACAGTTAAACACTTTTCTTGAAATGTGTTTACTTTTTTTGAGAGACACTTTCCTAAGCCCCTTGGGGAAAAGATTTAAGCTCTGCCAGACATTGATCATACAGAGGGAGTGTCGTGGTTTTGCTTTACATAAGACACAAGACAGTATGTGGCAACAAGTAAATGGCCATCTAAAGATATAGAGACAGAGCAGTTATTCATTTAACTTTCTTTTCCTGTAGAATACACTTCAGAAATTTAGTGGATTTCTCCACCAATGACTAAAATTTAAGGCTAACAAACAAAATTGTCACCTATGCTCAAAGTGAACGCAGTTTGGACTATGTGATTGGGATATTTCAAGCCTTCTGGAAGTTCCGAACTAACAGGCTGGCAGTATATGCATGAAACATCCCACTCTCTTAGCCCTGGTGTACACGGGGGGGGGGGGGGGGGGGGGGGGGGGGGGGGGGGATTGATCTAAATTACGCAACTTCAGCTACGTGAATAACGTAGCTGAAGTCAATGTACTTAGATCAACTTACCATGGTGTCTCCACCGCAGTGAGTCGACTGCTGCCGCTCCCCCATAGACTCTGCTTGCGCCTCTCGTGGCGCTGGAGTACAGGAGTCAACGGGAGAGCGCTCGGGGATTGATTGCTGCCTGCCGATCCGGTGGGTAGTGAAGACATACCTTTAGTAGACATTGATTCTCCTAGGAAAGATTAGTGGGTTCTACTGACTCTGCTACAGATAGCTCACTATCCTACAGAGATAAAAGGGAGTTGGGAATCATTCTCTACATAAAGCTACTTTAGAGCAGAGGCTGAGTAGTCCTGAAAAAGGAATTCAGGGACCAACCAAGCCTGAGGAAAAGACTTGGGCTGGATTTTATGTTTCATTTCGAATTCCTTTATTCCTGTGAATAAAGCCAAAACCAAGAAGGGACTATGTTTTTACCCTCTACAACTTGTCTGATCTGTGGGCTGGTCTATGCTGGGAATTTACATTGATATAGCTACACCGCTCAGTGTGTGGATTTTTCAGATATTTTTCAGATTTCTGTAAGACAGATATAGAAAGACAACAGAATTAACACCCCTAAAATGCATGGAGGCAGTTTACACCTCTCTCAGGAGCTCACAAGAAATTGGGGCTCTGTTATTTGGTTTTACTCACATTCACAAGGCCTGGAAGCTTACTTTTAAGTGCTCTTAAATTCTACAAAACTAATGCATGAATCTCCAATACACCAAGTAAAGTTTCCTATCCCCAGTGGTGACTGGACAAGTAGATTTGTCAAGTGCTGATTTAAAACATAATGGTCATGCCCCAACGTTTTTTGGTTGTTTACCTTATGTCAGGTGATTCAGTCCTCCTGTTTCCCTCCCATGAGTGCCCTGAACTGGATTTTTCAGTCAATACTTCTACCTGATAAGATACCATTTCTAGGGATAGCCCAGAGGTTTGAGCATTGGCCTGCTAAACCCAGGGTTGTGATATTCAATGGGCCATTTAGGGATCTGGGGCAAAAATTGGGGATTGGTCCTGCTTTGAGCAGGGGACTGGACTAGATGACCTCCTGAGGTCCCTTCCAACCCTGATATTCTATTATTCAAATACAGGAATACATTTTTTTCCCCTTTCTTCCCCTCTGCTGTCTGAACTCTTGCCCTTCTTTGGACATTCATGCCCTTCTTACCCCATTTCCTTGTCATCACCCTCACCTACCATAGATGTGTTATCAACAGATAGAAAATGTGACTAGTGCTTTAGTGTCTAATGATAGTTCAGCTAACAGTGAACCCTAATAGGACTGCATACTGAATTGCCCTGAAAACATGTCTTGGATTGGTTTTGCAGGTGCAAAGCAGCCTGAAATAAAGCCTACCAACCAAAATATTAGAAATCAAACCAGTCAGATAATGTTTGTCAGTAACAGAGATATCTTTTTAAAAGTTTCTCATATATCAGTGGGAGCAGTCATTAGAAACTCTTCTTGCTTTTACTTCTAAGAACACAGGGCAAAGTCACCAGAGTTCCGGAACTAGTGCTGGCCTGTTTCTTTGTTCACCAGTTTGGCTGACATTCTATGTGCAGTTTTCTGTCACAGAAGTAGTTAGTGTTCCATGAGTAACATCAAACAAAAACACAAGCCATGCATGTAGCTAGCTACAGGAAGCAAGAAGAAAAGGAGTACTTGTGGCACCTTAGAGACTAACCAATTTATTTGAACATACGCTTTCCTGAGCTACAGCAAATCTATTAGTCTCTAAGGTGCCACAAGTACTCCTTTTCTTTTTGCCAATGCAGACTAACACGGCTGTTACTCTGAAAGGAAGCAAGTAGAAATCCTAAAAAAAAAAATCCAGATTAATCTTTGTTTACTGATTGCACCATATAAAAACAAAACAGCCTTTTACATTTGCAATCACAATATGAAAGAAAAACTAACAGGCTACAGGAAAACCAAAACCCAGTTCATAAATAAATATAATTTTTTCAATGCCTTTAATAAGGCAGCAGGAAGAATAATCCATTTGACATTTTGACTTGGTAAGGGGTTTTTGGTATTTTTCGAGATGGCCTAAACTTGGCAGAATTGGAGTTCCCAACTGTTTTTGTTCCTTAAATGAAAAGCCCAACAAAACAACATCCTATATATTAGGATAGAAGTCATGTTCTGTTCAATGCTCTACAATGATAACACTTCCTTGGAAAGTGTTATTTTCAAGTAACATGACAAAAGAGAGGTGCTCAGCCTGCATCTTTTTAAAAGAAGATTAGGAACAATATAGTCTGTTTTATTAAACTGAAATCTCTCATATTAATAAACACTGACATTAAAAAGACAGTAAAACCCATATGAATATTTTCTAGGGACTTAATGATCTTAAGAGATAAAATAATGTAGGATTTCTAGTAATAAATTAGATTTTATGCAGTTCTATCCCTAAAACCACATTCAAGGACAAAATTAAATACCCTTAAAGGAAATACAATTTTACACAAACAGTTGGAAATGTGGAAAACTGTGTCAAAAGCAATAATTAAATATTTATTTAACCCATTTATAGCACATCCAGCACAAAAATCTAAACATCAGACAATAAACCCGTGAATTAAAAATAAAAGTATGAAATATTTGGAGAGAAAAATCAGAGAGAAAGAATGAACCAGGAAAAATACATAACCTGACTACGCAAATAATCTTGTAAATGGCAAACATCTCTCAAAAAGAAAAGGAGCACTTGTGGCACCTTAGAGACTAACAAATTTATTTGAGCATAAGCTTTTGTGAGCTACAGCTCACTTCATTGGATGCATTCAGTGGAATTTTGCAGATACAAACTAACACGGCTGCTACTCTGAAACATCTCTCAGAAATAGAAGGAATCAGGAGAGTGGTAGCTGAGCCAAAACGAAGAAAGGATTTGGCAGGAGAAAGTGGGTATAGGTGCAAAGGACTCGAGAATTGTTGAATGAAAGTTTGAGTTACATTTGCAAATTGCAAAGATCTATATTGTGTCATATTGTATCAGGACTCGAACTAAATTTGCAGAAGAGCTGGAGAGAATATGAACAATTATTACGTTCTTTGCTCAGGGAGCTGGCAGAGAAGCTTGGGAAATACATATTTATTTTAATTTGAACAAGGAAGGCTATATGTTTCCATCTCTCTATAAGAAAACCCAATAAAGTTCATACAAAGCAGATAGATTAACAGTGGGATTTATTCCTAAAAGAATAGCAGGAGCAGTTTTCGACCCTGCCAATCTGAGAGGTGTTTTAGAAATGTTTGGTCTTTTTTTTGTGTTTACTGTGAAATCATGGTCATGTTTTCAATTCCAAATTAATGACTCTCAAAGATGAAATACTAATACCTTCACAAGAAGATTTCACCTATTTGCAGGAATTTTGAAGGGCAAAACTAGATTTAAATAAGTAAACGGAATCAGATCAAGAAAAAGGAAACAAAATTGTGATTAATCTTTCTTCTTCCTGCCCCATAGGGGAAGACCTTAGAGTCTCCTTTTTATACTGTCCCACAAGATTTCTTAGATTTTTTTTTATCTGCTCTAATGGCACATAATTTAGTAATCTATAAACAAAATAAAGCCTCTATTTTGGTTATTAATCCTGTAATGACATCAGAAAATTAGATATCAGTCTTCTGAAATGTAATATTTATCTGTTCAAAATCATCTTTTTCATCCTTATTTCTAAACTGATTTTTTTTTCCTGTGTGCTACCCCAAGTTTTCTAAGGGACCATGCACCCTCAGATCCCATTAACTGGTAAACAGTTTGTAGCTTCTTTTACAGAAAATCTACTATATATGAAGGTCAGCAGAACAAGTTTCAGGTTATCCATTGGCAGAGAGCTACATTTTGACAAACTTCCAAAACCTGAGGTTTCAGTTATCCTGTTAAATAAAAGTGAAGTTGTGCACTTGACTCCAATGGGAGTTGAGGGTTTCCACTGTAGATACTTTGAAGCCTGCTAAGAAAATGGTTAAAACAATCCTGTTTGGGGTTTTCTTTGTATAGAAACACCTTTTTTATGAATAATTTTAAAAAAATGATTCAAACCCAAAAACCTTTATCAGAATTTAGTTTATTCAAATATTTTTATTACCTTACGAAAATAAATTATGTGACAAAAAATTAAATAGCATGATTACTTAGGAGCCAGTCGCAGGATCAGAGCCATAATTAACAGTCTTACCCCTCTGTAATTTCCAATGGCCAATGCTTTAATAGAAAACGTCTCTCTGATCTTGCTATTTGAGACTGCTAAAGCCTCTAGAAAGGCAGGTTCACCAAGAAAAGTATTCCTGTCCTTGCGCTATAGAAATATCAGCACCCTTAGAACTGGATTTCAAAAAAGCAATCCCCTGACTAAATTTATTTTCTTGTGAGCTATAAAACATTAGTTCTGAGACTTTATTGAACCAGACCTTTTCAAAGTGAACTTTGACTTTTTTTGTTGTCTTTGATACAGCAGTATCTTGAAAACATTTCCTCATTTCAAAGAGACTTTGGCTTATGACACACACCAGTTTGCTTGTGATTTCATACTATTTTACTTGCTGCTTTAATCCTCTTCATTTTTAGCTATTTAATAAATATCCATAATATTTGATAAAAAGCTGCATATACAGAAGTGTTACTGTTATAACTCTTCAACCTTTCAGGTCCGGAAGATTAACAGGAAGAAAAGCAACTCTTTAAATGACCTTACCCTTAAATGAGCTACAAGCCAATAGGGATCAGAGTAACAGCCGTGTTAGTCTGTATTCGCAAAAAGAAAAGGAGTACTTGTGGCACCTTAGAGACTAAACAATTTATTTGAGCATGAGCTTTCGTGAGCTACAGCTCACTTCATCAGATGCATCTGATGAAGTGAGCTGTAGCTCACGAAAGCTCATGCTCAAATAAATTGTTTAGTCTCTAAGGTGCCACAAGTACTCCTTTTCTTTAAGCCAATAGGGAGACACACAAGTACAGATAAACCAGAGGCATAAATGAGGTTGAAAAGTCAGGTGTACTCCAGACGTGTGGACAAATGGCATGCAATGCATTATGTACTTAGATTCATAGATACTAAGGTCAGAAGGGACCATTATGATCATCTAGTCCGACCTCCTGCACAACGCAGGCCACAGAATTTCACCCACCCACACCTGCGAAAAACCTCTCACCTATGTCTGAGCTATTGAAGTCCTCAAATTGTGGTTTAAAGACTTCAAGGAGCAGAGAATCCTCCAGCAAGTGACCCGTGCCCCATGCTACAGAGCTACATGCTCTGCCCTGGAGGAAAATTCCTTCCCGACCCCAAATATGGCAATCAGCTAAACCCTGAGCATATGGGCAAGATTCATCAGCCAGATTTAATAATTTTATTAAGATAATGTTGAAATAAGAAACAGTACAGAGTTCAAGCGTAGAAGTTTCTGGTTGTCAGGGGATAAGGTACAGATTATCAAGGGATGCGAAATTCGATTTAGGAGCTGGTAGAGTAAGAATTACATAAAAATCTGCAATCTCCCCGACTGGGGGTAAAAGTTTAACCGGTCAAAGTACAGACATTGATATATGGGGGTAAGCTATCCACATACCGGCTATATTCAGGTGCGGAATATAGTGAGTGGCTACGATGGCGGGGATGGGTCTACCCTCATTTGGTGGGTATTTAATGTTCAGTGGGTTTATGGTTCCAGTTCATACAGTCCAATGGGGAAAGCCTCTCAGTCCCTTTCCCCGTGGGTGGGTGCACGATGTCGTTTCTTTCCTGGGTAACTCAGATCCCAGCCCACCTAATATCCCATCACAGGCCATTGGGTCTATTTACCACGAATATTTAATTACCAAAACCATGTTATCCCATCATACCATCTCCTCCATAAACTTATCGAGTTTAATCTTAAAGCCAGATAGATCTTTTGCCCCCACTGCTTCCCTTGGAAAGCTGTTCCAAAACTTCACTCCTCTGATGGTTAGAAACCTTCGTCTACTTTCTAGCCTAAATTTCCTTGTGGCCAGTTTATATCCATTTGTTCTTGTGTCCACATTGGTCATGAGCATAAATAATTCCTCTCCCTCTCCGGTATGTATATATATATACACACACACACACACACTGGTTAATGCAGTAAAGCGATAGGCGAGACATGTGCCAAGTCCAACACAGCCCTGCAATTTCGGATGCAGATAAATCCCGAGGGCTCTATACCCCTATGCCACACTTGGAAATGAGAAGTGAGGGAACCTTAGGATGGCTCCAGTTTATCCAGGTAACAGAACTCTCTGGGGGACTCAAGCTGGATCTTAGGGGGTGTCCATAAATCAGGTAATGCCCGAAGATTTGTGGGTCCTTTAATTTTACAAGTTTGTTTCCATATTACAAAGTATTAGAAGGTGTGTGTGTTTGGGGGGGGGGGGGTGTCTTGAAAAATCAACAAAAAAAAAAAAGTGTGATGCAGTTGACGCTGCACCAGCAGTAGGGAAAATGAGAGTCCCTACGCCCCCGGGGAACCCCACTGAGAAGGGGGGTCAGGATCAGAGTCTCTGCCCCGCCCTCCCGGGCGTGCCCTGCTCAGAAGGGGCTGGGGGGGAGGGAGTAAAGCTCCCCGCCGCCCACGACACCCCCGGAGGGGCGGGAACACTCCTGCCCGCCACGGCACTGTCCCGAGGGGGGGAAGTAATGTCCCGCCCCCTGTAGAGGGAGCCCAGAGACGACCCCCCGTCTCCGAGCTGACCCGTCCCCTGCCGTCGGAGCTAGCAGGCGGCAGCGGCCCCTTCCCCATGTCAAACTTACCGCACGGGCTCCGCTAACCCGCCGCCCGCAGCCCCGCACGCCGCCCGGGTCAAGAAGCCTGCGAGAAGATGGCGGCTCGCGGCCTCCTATCTGCCGGGGGCGGGGGCTGAGGCCCTGAGCCCGATGGCGTGGGGCGACATCTAGCGGCGGCAGGGGGAAGCGCAGGTGGAGAGCCTGGCTGGCCCGGGCCGCCCCGCTCACTAGAGCAAGGGGGGCGGCTGCTGCTGGCCTCGCAGGGTCAGTGCCTGGCCGAGTGGAGAGCGGGAAGGGAGGGCTCTGCGGGGAGGAGCCCCGACCCCGGCAGGAGCTTGGGGGAGAGGAAGGCCCGACCCCGGCAGAAGCTGCGGGGCTGAAGCGCCGACCCCCCTCTGTGCCGAGCTGGCCTGAGCCCCCCTCTCTCCCGTCCCCCCCCGTGTGGAGCTGGCTCTCATTCTCAGGGCTCTGGAGAAATTCAGCTCAAATCTGTCCGCCTTGGTATGTTCATTTTCCCCATCTTGACACAGCCATGAATGGATTTAGCCGAGGAGGCAGGGTTAGTACTGGCCCCATTTGGCAGGTGGGATCTAGGGCACGCGGAGGTGACGTGACTTTCCCAAGGCTAAGCAGGGAGTCTGTGGCAGAGCAGAGAACCAAACCCAGAACACCTGGCCCCCAGGGCTGTGCCTTAACCACTAGGCAACCCTTCCTACCCCAAGGAGAGGGAGCCTCCTCTGCGCTTTGAGTGTATGGGTGGGCCAGGCACTAGACCGAGCCACCAGGAGGGGAGAGTAGAGAGAGAGATGGGAAAAGGGACATGGATGGGAAGTAAGAAGGGGGAAACATCAGGAAGGGGAGCAAGGACTTAGAGAAGAAACAAGAGAGGGGGAAGACTCCGCACTGCTTGTCCCTCGCAGCTGCCACTTTTCCACTGCCATCAGTGGCCCGCAGCTCCCAAAGAGGCCCCAAGCAGGTGTGAAGCAGAATGAAAGTAATGTCTATAAACTAGGCTGTTAGTGAAGACAGCTTGTAGCTGAGTGTAATGATTTTAATAAACTGTAATTCATGATAATGTAATTATGTAGTTCATTACTATTTTAATGATGACGTTAAGATACCAATGACAGACACACATTCAATAAATAGAATATGAAAAGTGCATAAATATACTGAAAATTGCCAGTTGGGGGGGGAGCTGAGCCCCCCCCCCAAACACACATACACACACACCTTGCCCTTAAGGCAGGAGGGGGCAGAAAGGAGTGAGTGGGAGGGAATCTGGGGGAGGGGACAGAGTGGAGGCAGGAAGGGGTGGGGCTGGGGCCTTGGGGGAGCAGGCAGAGCCGGGATGCGGGGCCCACTGGCAAAACCAAAAGTCAGCACCTATGATGGGATGGGGAAGAGAAGGGGATAGGGGAAGCGGGGGCCTAGCATGCAGATTGCCTTGGCAACAGCTGGGACTCCAAGCAGGCCGATCAAACTCTCACCTTGATAAGCCCCACCTCCCCTACATCTGTACCACCCTGATGAGCCTCCTCCCAAACACCCTCCTCACTGAGCCCCAACCACCTACACCCTCCCCAACCAAGCTCCAATCACTTTCACTTGGTTCCCCCTGCAGACTCCCATTGCCCCTGCACCTGGAACCTCCCTGTGCATCCAGATCCCACACTGAGCTGCCTGCACCCAGACTGCCCCACACAGAACCATCTTACCCTCATCTGAATTCCCCACGCTAAGTCCCTCTGCACTTGGATCCTGCTGCCAGGCTGAGTCTCCCTGCCCACATCTGGCAAGTTTCTGTGGCAGGCATGGCTCTTGTGCTGTGTCAAGGTCAGGTTCAGCCTCACTGCCAAGTCCCTGTCCTGGGGGGTATTCTCCCACCTCAGTGTCCTGTGCTCCCCACTGCCATGGTGGAACTTCCACATTTATTTATTGTACAAAAAAAAAAATTACAGAATTTTAAAATATTATGCACAGAATTCGATGCAGAATTCCCTCAGGAATATGGGGTGCTGTACAGCTGTGATGGTGGGACTATGAAGGGGGTGCTGGACAGTAGGGATCTTTGGGTGTGGGAGCTGGGCAGGGGGTATCATATGCATGGTGCTGTGCAGTTGTGGTGGGAGGTCAACAGGAGGGGTCTCTGGCAGGGGGTGCTGGGCATAGTGGGTCCAGGGGCATTGGGCATAGGGATTTGTGGAGGAAGTATGTAGGTGAGGGGGTGCTGGCATAAGGGCAGGGCACTGGGCAGGGGGGCAGTGTAGAAGGGGCATGCTGGCAGTGTAGGGCTGGGCGAGCCAGTGTGCTTCTAGCAGTTGTGGGTTTGTAAACAGTGTTGTTGTGCTGGGCTGCATGGGGCCACTCCTGCTGCGCTATGCCTCATTGCCCTCAACCAGCCCCTCGCTCTGCGGACTGGCCCCCATCACATGCCCTATTTCCCCAATGGGGGCCCACAAATATGTTTGGTGCCGGGCCCACAAAAAGTTAATCCAGCCCTTTCTGGGAGGGGCAAACTGGCCAGGCCACAGCAATTCCGGGACGCAGGGCAGAACAGCCAATGGGCTGCCGCTGCGCATTGTACAGGGCAAGCTGGAGCCGGGCCCCATGCTGGCCCAGCGTGGCCTCACCCCATGGGCACGGAGCTGGACTACGTGCGGCAGCTGGTGCATACGCGCACAAGCCGCACGGACGCAGTCTGCCTGACATTTGGGCGGTGCTGTGCCTGCACTGTCTGGTGCCCAGCGAGCTGCAGGTTGAGCGGCTGAGTGCACTTTTCTGGCACAGCCAGGGTTTCCACATGCCCACCTGGCTGCCTTCACTGCTGCTGGTACCAACCCACATGCACTAGGAGCCCTGTGGCCTGCCCTGGCAATTTAAAAGGGCCTGGGGCTCCCAGCTGCCGCTGTTACCATGGTAGTGGCGGCGGCAGGGGCCCATGGGCAATTGCTCCCTTTACCCCTCCCCCCCATCAGCTAGTGTGTGTTGGGGAGACTGGGAGCTCCTTTCCTGCTCTGACCTTTCCTTTCTGTGTCTTGGGTCTTTGGATTTGCTAGTTGCCAAAAAAATAATTTAAACTGCTGTGTTTTTTTACGTGGGGCTAAAAATTTGCATTATCACAATACACTGGGATGTCTTACTTTAAAAGTTTCTGTGTCTAGCTAAAGATGATACAGTGTTCCCACTTCTGCAGTTTAAGCGATAAACTGTGGGTAATACAGCAGTTGTCTGCCCACCAACACGCAAGCATGCTGTGCATGTGTGTAAGAGAGGGTTTGAGTCACCCAAGAGTGAGGAGACATGCAACGTTATCAATCTTATCTATATGTGTTCTCGCTCTAGATCAGCGTTTCTCATATGCGGCCACCAGGGGCTTTTCTTGCGGCCACAGCCTTCTGGGCTGTGATGGGGGGGCAATATAGCAGCCCCTCCGACTCCCTGTTGCTCTCCGGATGCACTGCCTTGGTGTTGATTGCTGGGGTCGCCAGCAGTGGTTGGGCCCTGCCCCCCTTTGGAGACACCTGGGGTACAATGCCGAAGGAGAAGGCAGCCAGTGAATTCCCCATCTTCCCAGGGGCAGTGGGGCTCAGGCTTTGGGCTTCAGCCCTGGGGTGGTGGGGCAGCAGGCTCTGGCTGAGGGCTTCGGGCTCCAGCCCTGGGCTGAAGCTGCTCAGCGGCATGGCCCAGCCTCCAGCTGCGGGGCTTCGGGCTCCAGCCCCTGCTGGTTCCCTGACCCCCAATCCAGGGCTTAATTTGTCCCCAGGCTTGGCAGGGCTGAGTAAGTCTTCTGTGAAAAGTGATACTTGTATGTTTGTTAATATCACTTTTCACAACAGACTTACTAGTTAGCAATAAATAAATTACAGTGATTTGGAAGTGTATACGTGCATCTTTATTTGTTTTCTCTAAAGCTAATTAAGTATTTTAGGAAAAAGTGTGAGAGTGGCCACCAGCAAGAGTTGGTGGCCGCACTGTGAGGTCACCAACATTTTTTTCCTGAGAACACCTGCTTCTAGATACTATAAGTGGCTATTGAAGTGGGGGTTGCAGAGTTGCCTTGTGGTTGGGGGTTTGCGTTGTGATGGGTTTGCCTTGTGAGGGGTGCCTTTTTTTTTTTGCCTTTCAAAGGTGGTAACCCTACAGCAGATGACCTCAACCCACCTAACTTCTTGCATGCCTGTAGGTTGAACTCTGCTCCCTGCCTTCATTTAGCACCTTTCCCCTCATAGACCCTCCCCACTGTTGGCACAAGAACCTTCTCCTCTGCAGCCCCTGTAATCTGGAGGAGTCTCTCACCACAGCCCCTGTTTTCAAATTTCACCTGAAAAAATCTCTGGCCTCACTTTTCTCTCCCTCCACTTCTGGTTTTTTATATTATAGGGTTGCATCTTCTTCATTTCATTATGTAAGGCATCTGGGGATACAGGTGGTGCACAAAATGCTCTCCCAAATAAAGTTGAATTGTATTGAATGGTATAGTATTAGGGTCTGCTTGATTGTCGAAACCATTACTAATACTACACGTGTCATCTTCATTCCCATGAATACTCCTACATGAGTAAAGGTTTGGGTATAGGGACCTTAGTTACCACTTGTTGATAGACTGATGTCTTGAGTTTCTCAAATGAAAGGTGTTATAATAGTGCAAAATGTTATATGTATTTATTATGAAATTCATATACCTGTCTTAAATTGCCACATAAGGGTTCTGCAAATGTCAGTGGGCTAGTAGAAAATGGTCTTTAATAAACATTCAGATAAAATTATTCTGGAAACACCTCTTAAGTGGTCACTGAAAACATGAATTTGTCTATTGGAGGTGGTTCTCAGTGTAGTTTTGACTGTATTAACACCAAATTTCCTTATCTCTAATACAGGATTATGTTATTATTATTGGCACAGATGGTAGCACCCTCTATTATTAAGGTTGCCTGACATTTCCTTTATGAGATCCTGTTTTCCAGTGGTGCTGTAACAATTTTTATCGTGGGGGTACTGAGAGCCATTGAACCAAACTGTAAATGCTGTATATGATCGAAACCGCTTCAAGCCAGGGGGTATGGCAGTACACCTAGTTCCAGCACCTATGCTGTTTTCAGTTGCTTATAACTTTGCCAAGTTTTAACCATTAGGGCTGACATTTTTACAGCTTGGTGTATGTCTCAAACTGAATTATTCTGGAAAGTTTCAGGCAAAACAATTTAGGCATTTCATGAGAATGAGGCTATGGAAAATAGAATTTTTTAACATGGCAAAATAATGTAACCAACTTTTGTTTGGGAAGCTTGAGGGCTCTCATGCTTTGATATGGAGACTTGAAATTTGGCAGGGGAATTGGCTTTTTGTGGGGATCTGTCTTTTGCTATCCAAGTGAAAATTCACCCAAATTTGGTCAAGTTATAAGCCTCTGAAAAGTCTCAGTTTGTACATGCTCAGTAGAGACTTGCTGGAGCTTTGAAGCTAAATTCCCCAAAGATTCTGGCTGGACAGGGAGATTGGGACCAGTATCTGGGGGGAGTCTATAGGACTACTCACATGTAAAATTATACAGATGTCTAAGTATGTCAGGCTCAGGGCCTTACACTGAAAGTTCTTTAACGTGGGAACCGTCTCTCATTATGGCTAAGTCAACATTTAGCATCTATGTGAGCTGGGAGATTTGACTGTTAAAATTGTGAGATGCTAAAAATAGCAGTGTAGCCAGAGTAGTACAGGCAGGGGTTTGGGCTATCTGCCTAAGTATGTACCTAGGGGCCAGGATGGGATGTATTCAGGTAGCCAGCCCGAGCTGCCTCCTGTGCTGTCCCAACTACACTGGTATTTTTCGTGAGCTGTAGCTCACGAAAGCTCATGCTCAAATAAATTGGTTAGTCTCTAAGGTGCCACAAGTACTCCTTTTCTTTCAGCTTGAGCAGAGCTAGTGTAGGTAGATCTACACAAGCTGGGAATCACACCTCCCAGCTCAAATGTAGACATAGCCTATGTGTTTGTACAGCACCTAGCATAATGGGGTACCAATCTTGGGTGAAGCCTCCAAGTGCTACTATAATAGAAATAATAAATTTCCTTACATCATTCACCAAGTTAATGACAGGAATTTTAAAATGTAAATACAAATCTCTTTTTTCAAACTTAATTTCAAGGCACTTCAGAACAAAAGAAAAAAACCTTATGTCATGTATCAGATATGGACTGGTTACAGAGCTTCCACCCAGAAAGACACATGACAATATGTTGCCTTTAGATATCTTCAATACGCTGCCAGCTATGGCTGTTCTCAGCTCAGATAAGGTATGTTACACATGGTGCTAGCTAGTGGCTAAACATTATAATACAGTTTAACATTCCATTGCATCTCCCCCTTTAAGTTTTACAGTCCTACCAATTACCAAACTTACACTATCAAACTATTTTTAAAGTTCAGTACAGATCAGTCTGTTAAGCTGAATCACACTGGTTTTCTAAGTACACGACCTGCACGCATAACAACTTTGTCATCTGGCTGTCCATTAGTTGCAATGACTGGCTGTGGTTGATTTGGAGTCTGAGTCTTCTTCTTGGTCCACATCCACCACCTGTAGAGTTTTCTCTGTTGATTGTTCTTTCTAACAGACATCTTGTAGATGTTGACAGTTTCTGCTGAACACTCCACTGTTGGTCTCAATCACATAGGATCTGGGAAATGAATTCTTTTTCTTTACAATAGCTGGAATTCTCCATCCTTTTTCTCCATCCAGTTTGTCACAAACATGGTCACCAGATCTGGCAGTTCTCTAACTGAGTGATGCCTGTTGTAAAAGTGTTTATAAGCTCTTTTTGCCTTTTGATCTGATATAGCTAATTTCTTCAAATCTGGCCACTTTGGAGATAGATTTACTGTTCTGACTTTGGGAAAGAATCTGAGTTGTCTTCCCATCAGGAGTTGTGTTGTTGATCTGTAGCTGAGAAGACCAAGAAATGGATTTTCCAACTGTAGGATTTTCTTGTCTGTTCATCTCTCTCTGCCTCTCCATTCACTTGTGGGCAATGTGGACTGCTAGTATTATGGATAATAATACTATTTCATTTGGAATGACGTACATTCCAGTGCAGTGAATTGTGGTCCATTGTCCATCATTGGTTGATCTGGAATACTGAAATGAGCAAAAGTGCATTAAATTTTTCAATAACACTGCAATATGTTATGTCTTTCAAGTACATTATTTCGATATACCTGGAAAAATAATCCATTACAACTAGGTCATGATGTCCTCTGAATGCACATAAATCTGTAGCTAGCCTCTTCCAAGATCCTTCTGGTACAGGTGTAGTTATTAAAGGATCTTTGTGTTGTGTTAATCTGTTAGTTCTGCAATGTCCATATGCAGATACTTTATTTGTTATGTCCTTACTGATGCCCACCCAGCACACTGACTGGTTGGCTCTTTCACAACATTTAGGTAGGCCTTGATGTCCTTCATTGATGACGTCTAGGATTTCTCCTCTCATTTAGTTTGGAATTATAATGCAGTCACCTTTAATCATGAGTCTATTTGACTCGCTTAATAGTGCACGTACCACGAAGTAGTATCTTGTCACTTCCTTAGTGTTCCTTCAATACGTTAGGGCAGTGGTTCCCAAACTTGTTCCGCCGCTTGTGCAGGGAAAGCCCCCGGCGGGCCGGGCTGGTTTGTTTACCTACCATGTCCGCAGGTTCGGCCGATCGCTGCTCCCAGTGGCCGCAGTTCACTGCTCCAGGCCAATGGGAGCTGCTGGAAGCGGCGGCCAGTACGTCCCTCGGCCCGATGCATTGGACTTAAGTGATGCATTGGACTTAATAGTTCATTCAGTGGTTTTGTCACTGTAGGAAGGTCTTGTAATTTACCATCCTCAGTACATGTCTCAGTTCTGGTGCATTTGTTGGTGGATTAAGTTCTCAAACTGCTTTTACTTTCTCAGGGCTAGGACTGATTACATTTTGTTTATTGTTTGTCCCAAAAACTTTGTTTGGGGTAGGCAGAAACGGCATTTTTCCTTGTTTAGCTTTAGGCGAGACAAACTGAATAGGCTTAGAACTTCAGTGAAAGTTTTGTTGTATTCTTTCACTGAAGAAACATACATCAAAACTACAACTCCATTTGTGTTCATTTACAGTTCTGCCACATTTCTTTGGAAAATTTCAAGTGCACTGGTAATCCTGAAAGGCAATCTTCTACAGCAAAATCTTCCAAAAGGTGTGACAAATGTACTCAGTTTAGCACTCTATGTGGCTGAAGAAATTTGCCAAAATCCATTCAAGGAATGCAGCTTGGAGAATACTCTAGATCCTTTGACTTTGGGGAGGAAGTTATCCTGTCCTGGGAGGATATATTTTTCTTTCACAGCTGCTTCCACACAGATTTGCATTTTTTTTCATTTTTCTTTATAACTGGTACTATTGGGGCACACCAGGCTGCTGGCTCAGAGATTTTCTCAATTATACCAATCTGTTCCATTCTCTTTGACTCAGTTTCCATTTTATGAAACAGTGGGATAGGAATTCTGCAAGATGTACTTATGCTATATGGTTCAGCATTGTCTCTTAAGGTTATTTGCACTAGAACTCCTTACAAAAGTCCAGTATCACTAAATACTCCATCAAGTTCTTCCACCTGTCTCACAAGGCCCATAATGGCTTCCACACTGCAGCTGAGAAGGCTGTTGGTCTTTGATCACATACACTCTGAATACAAAACTTTTGTCCTGGTAAGTTGTTTCTGTGGTGAACTGGCCCATGCAGTTCAGAATACCTCCAGAGCTAGTCAGGGCTGTGTCAGGTGATTTAAGCTCCGGGAAGAGTTGCAGGTCATTGTAAATCCCTTCTGATATGACTATCAAGTCAATAGTTTTTCCATGGATATTCAGTTTTCCTTTCCAGGCAGGTCCTGTGTCAGGACATGTGGTAGATCTCAGAAACACTGGCTCTTGATTGTCTGTAATATTAGTCAGCTTCTTGGTTGCCTTAGTACAGCAAACAGCTGCAAAGTGTCCATATTTTCTGCATTCATTACATCTTGCACCTTTGGCTGGATGCACATTTCTTAGGCTATGAGTTTTCCCATATCTTGTGTGTTTAGTCTGAAAGGCTTTATAGTTAGCTTCGGAGCTCTCTCTCCTTGCCTCAGAGGTTTTATGATAATGACTTTTAGCATTCATGCTGTGTCTGTTTTCTGCATCTAAAATAGTTTCTGGTTTGGCAAGTTTGTTTTGCTGCTTCACGAGTTCAGACTTCTTTGCTATTAGAATATCTGTGTGTAGAGTTAAGTGTGTTTTTAACTGTAGCTGCTGTGAAAGACAATCTTCTGTAAGGCCAGTTAGCAATCTATCACTAATATTTTCATGTTTTACAGGCCCCAAATCAGTTTTCTGCCAATGCACGTAAAGCACTGATAAAAGATTCAGCAGATTCCCCTAATTCTGTTGAATTCTCTGGTGGAAACATGCCATTTCATAAACCACATTTCTCTGAAGTATAATGTATTCATCAAACATAACCGGACCCTTTCATAGTTATTTTTGTGACTCTTCAGTAGAGGCAAAAGATTTAAAGATATGCTCTGCCTGCTTCCCTTAGCATAACTTATAGAGGATACCTGAACATCTCTGGTTTCCTTGTGGAGTTTGGCTGCAATGCAGAATCTTGCAAAATGCTGCTTCTAGTCTATCCATTTTGAAGGTCTATCCATGGTGAAGTTCTCTGGGGGCATTGAAGGATGGCATATAGAGCTATTCTGCAAATGTTGATTTTTTTCCCCCGTTCTGCTTGCAACCTTTCCTGCTTTCCTTCTATTTCTGTTTTCTTCTGGCACCGGTTAGGCTGCCTTCCCACCATGTCATGTACCAGATATGGACTTGTTACATAGCTTCCATCCCAGAGAGATGTATGAAGATGCATTCCCTTTAAGAGATCTTTAATCTGCCACCTAATGGCTAAATAAATGGATAAATAAAGTTGATCATTCCTTTACACCTTCAGGTCCAATCTTGCAGTGCTTACACAGGCAAAACTTCTACTGAAAAGGTCTGACAGTCACTAGAGATTCTTAAAATCAACCAGGATTTTCTCCAAACAAAGACTGCAAGGTTGGGTCCTAATGCTTGAGACAAAGGATTTTGTTTTGTGTTTCTAATTCACTGAGACATTTACAGCCTCAGTCGTCATCATTTGCAATGTTAACTCATTTAGGGCCAACTTCTGAGAGTTGCTGAAGTCAAAGGGAGTTGAGAGTGTTCAGCAGCTCTCAGAATCTGACTCTTGGACTGGCATCATTTATCCTTCCTTAGTGCAAGGGTGTGAAACAAATGGCCTGAAAGGTGTATTTATGTGATCCACAGACTGTGTAGAGTAGCAGCTTTAATTTTAAAAACATTTAATTTTAATTAGTTCTAGCCCTCATGGCTGCAGAGATGAGCCTTCCAAATGTGAACTGAGCATAATGGATGCAAATGCTTTAGTGTTGATGGTCCAATAATGACACTTCACTGTTAACATGAACTATTTCATTACTAATCATTTTAACAAACAGAATGAGGAAGAGGATGAGAGGGAAGTCTCCAGGGACTGGGAATAAGGAGTTGCTACCAAAAAGGAAATACAGAGGAAAGAACAGAAGAGACTCACAAAGACAGGGGAGGGAGAGGGAATCAAAGAAAGAAAGATGGGAAAAGAAGAGAAAAAGGCCTGGAATAGCAGTGGCCAAAGGGGACCATATTTTCTCACTGAATAAATAATAAATAACTAAAAGCTTAGTTAATACATAAAGGACAAATTCTCCCCAGGATATTTGTGCGAACCTCCCATTGATATCAGTAAGCAATCCATTGTGCATTGTGAGGAGAGTATGTAGTCCTGAATTTGTACCTCAACACATGGATGTAATTAAACACAGAATTCAGCCCTCTCTTCCAAATGAATTTGACACCTGTTGTGATTATTGGGCCTACAAATTTATCCTAATTGTTAGCTCAACTGTAAGAAGTAAGTATAAATTCATAAGATGTCACAATAACCTATAACAACAAATGTTGATGGACAAGGTGTGAAAAGGGGACAGAAAAATGGAATTAGTCCAAACTAAAAGGCCTAATGATATAATTCAAGGACTGTGTTAAAATCATATTGATAAACAAGACAGTGTTAGACTGAAAATAAGTGAGCCAAAATTGGTGTGTCAGGTACTAGGCCTAACTGGTGCACAAAATATTGAGGGGATGGGGTATTTCACCCATCATTTCCTTTTGGGGTCCTTAAAGGAAGAGAGTTGGGGAGAAAAATTGGCTACTGGAGTGAGTTTCACCCTCCTGGCTACCACCCCCACGATCTCCTGGGACTCTGGACCTTTCTCAATACTGAAAGATGTCCTGACTAGCCCAGGCCAAAGACAGGGACCCAGGTAACACTGGCACCTCCACCAGCTCTGGCTGAATTCCAAATACCATCTAGGACGTGATACTTTGGCTATATCTACACTGGAGAGCACACAGTAGCATGGCGGTACTGATGCAGTAAGATCTCTCGTGTAGCCTCTCTATGCTGACGGAAGAGAGATCTCTCGTCAACATAATTAAACCCAACATTATACCAGTGTACCTTATGTCGCTATGGGGTGTTTTTTCCCCATACTCCTATGTGATATAAATTTTGCCAGCATAAGTGGTAGTGTAAATATGGCCTTAGTCTCTGCTCTCCCATGCCCCCACGTGGGTCCTTTTCCTTCCCAATCTTATTTCTTTTCTTTCCTATCCCTCTTCTGTTTCCTTCTGTCTAATAAGAATCTGGCTTAACTGGCCAATACTGTATATTTTGCAACACTGCTGTAAGCCTGTGACTTTAATGAGGCAGCTGAAAGCAATGCCTTAAACAGCCTGATGCTGTTAGGATTTTTCCAGGTCTTGGAGTGGTTGATAAGACCGTGTGCTGTGCCTGTGTTTTTCAGCTGTGAAGTTGCAGGTGAAAGTCAACACCAGAGACAGAAGCTGTGTTGACTATCTTTGTTGTTCTGTTCTCTGCCCTTTTGTGTGTGTTTGTCTTGTTTTGTCTTCTAGATTCAGAAAATGGGATCAGACTTTAACAACAACAGCAATTACAATAGCTCCAGCCCATCTCTACTAGCTTCCCCTCTTTTCCCTTCAAGGGCAGTTATTCCCATATTAAATACCATCTAAAAACTGTCAAACAATAAGTTTTTTCCTTCTAAAAAGCTCTCTCCAGCTAAAGGGAAAGGGAACAAGGGATGCTGTTAAAATGAAAACCGTATTTAATCCCTTACATTACTTTAACTATTTTTCCTTCTTTTCTTCTTCAATAAAAGATTAAAAGGATTTTTACAGCGTTTGCCATGGTACTAAGCAGGCTGAGGTCTCTGTATACCAAACCCCAAAAAATTGTTTAAAACTGTTTGATGTTGCACATTAATGGGTTTTGTTAACACTTTTGATTCTTTGGGCCCATATATTTCATCTAAATTAATACAACAAACCCCACTGCAATGATGAATGAGTTCTAGAATTTATACTTGAATTTACTGTGTTACACTTCACATTAATATGAAAAGATGCTTCTTTCCCTGTTCAGAATTAGGTGCGATATATATGGCTGTTTTCAATAAGTGGGAATTAACTTCCATATGACCAACTGGTTATTTTGCTGGGACTTCTGATCAAAAGAGAGAATGGCCTGAAAACTGCAATATTAATCTCACATGTACTAGTTAAAGGACTAAAGGTGAAATCACAGCCAATGGGAAGCAAAAAGGTTTTCTGGATTAGAAAAAAAAATTGGCTCAAAAGAATCTGAGGTATGTTACAAATTGAAAAATTAACTGATGAGAAATAACTACAGGCAGTTCCATTTAGTATGTTTATTTTCATATGATTTTATGGAAGAAAACAAGACAAGAAATGTTATTCCTTTGAACTTTTATAAACATGTTGATAATCTGCTACCTCCCTGAAATATTTGCCTGAAATATCAAATTTTTATTTATTTTTTGTCATTTTGATTATAATTATTTGTTCAAAATGTGAAGTCCTAATCCTGCAAAGACTTATGCACTAAAGTTGAAATCTGCCCATTCCTCTTGGTACCGTACTACTAGTTTTCTTCTTTGTTAGGATATAGATATTCAGGCCTGTCTGTAAAGGCCTATACTCTAAGAATTTAGGTGTATTCTTATCACTTAGCTAGTTATAGAGGTATAAAAGAAAGACCCAAATCACTGTCTGCTGGTGTAAGGGCCTTCTCTTACTGTCACAGTCTGAGGCCCTGTTCTTAGGCTAAGGCCTTTGGCTAAGCAGCAGAGGCAGCCATAAACTGGGAAGCGACCGGTCACCTCCTCACATTCCAAACTAGTCACATTGAAATAAGGTGCTATTGGGCTGTTAGGAATACAATCCTGTCCTGATACTGCCTATCGCCTCCAGAGAAAGGGATGTGAAATCCTCATTTCTGTGTTGTTCTATCACTGTAGTCCCCATTTCCCTATGGTTTGTCTGTATAATCTGTGTCTGGTTCTGTGATTGTTTCTGTCTGCTGCATAATTAATTTTGCTGGGTGTAAACTAATTAAGGTGGTGGGATATAATTGGTTAAATAATCATGTTACAATATGTTAGGATTGGTTAGTTAAATTTCAGTAAAATGATTGGTTAAGGTACAGCTAAGCAGTTCTCAAGTTTTACTATATTGTCTGCAGTCAATCAGGAAGTAGGAGGGAGAATGGGAACAGGGAATGGGGGTGGGGAATTGGAATCATGTTTTGCTAAGGGGGGGAATGGGAACAGGAACGCAGGTAAGGCTCTGTGGTGTCAGAGCTGGGAAGGGGGACACTAAGGAAGGAAACTGGAATCATGCTTGCTGGAGGTTCACCCCAATAAACACTGAATTGTTTGCACCTTTGGACATTGTTGCTCTCTGTTCATGCGAGAAGGACCAGGGAAGTAAGTGACTGAAGGAATAAGCCCCCTAACATTATTATTCTGTAAAAATCAAAAATATTTTAATAGTTTTTTTTTATAATGGCAGCATTAGGCCTCATCCTCATTTGGTTCTTAGTCAGAAAAGTTAATTCCTCCAGCCTCTTTGAATCTAATCCTGGTTCATAGCACCTCCCTCAATTTGAAGACTTCTGAGCTACATGTATGAAAGAATTGCAGGAAATGGAATAGTTTCTGAACAAAAAAACCATTTAGTACTCAAAATACAGAACATTGTTCTGGAAAACACTAAAAATAGTTTTGAAGTTTGTTGTGTGCTCTCTGCTCCAAACTGAGATGGCCCCAGGACATGTTACACAAGGAGCTACGTGCCTATAGGACTTACATATGCACACAACTGAGTGAAATTTTAAAGTATGGACAGAAATACATGATCATGATCATCTAATCCAGTGATACTCAGACCTCAGTGGTTCAGAAGTCAATTTAGCAATCAAGATTACCCAAAGAGTAGTGAATTCATTGTTTCATTTACTAGATATTCATATTTAAAGAGTATGACAGGAAATATATCTATATTTATATAATTCTCCCAGCAAAATGACTGACAAAATATTATTTTATCAACTACAATTGGTTAATAAGACAGTAAAGGCATCCTGATTGGTTCATAATTTAGGTTGGTTAATAATTAAATCACAGTGTTTTAATATCATGTGTTGCAAAGAGCTGCAGGAGACAAATTAAAGAGCCATTTGTGGCCATCGAGTCTCAGTTTGAGTAGCTTTGATCTCTTGCACAGTGCAGGCCGCACAATCCCCTCCTCCTGTAATAGACCCATACCTCTGACTGAATTACTGAAGTTCTCAACTCATGATTTAAAGACTTCAAGTTATAGAAGTCTACCATTTAGAGTAAATCCATCATTTACTCTAGTTTAAACATGCAAGTGACCCATGCTGCAGAGGAAGGCAAAAAAACCCCAGAGTCTCTGCCAATCTGACCCAGGGGAAAATTCCTTCCTGACCCCAAATATGGTGATCAGTTGAATGCTGAGCATTTTGGGTTTATATGAACCAACTGGGAATATAATTGAAGAATGAGCTTTCAGGTCCAAAACTGGCATAAGACAGAAAGGGAACATTGCTTTTAAGTAATTACTAGAACAAATCAGAGGTAATCTAATAAACTGCTGTTCAAACTCAGTCCTGAGGTATTTTTAGCCACAGATTTCCTGCCCTTTAATGCACCCTCATGTTTTCATGAATGGCTCTGTAGAGATATGTTACTATGGTCTTCTGAAAATTCCAGGAGAATGAGCACACAATGTTCAATACCTGACATATTTCTGGTCCAACAGTGGTGTTGTAAGTTGAACAAAATATCTTTGAAGCTGGTAAGTGTAATTGCTTCTGCTCATTTAAGACAGCTGTAAGAAACAGCAGTTAAGCTCCTTTATGAAACAATAGCAGCCACTACCCCAAAACGCAAGCACATGTGACTGCGCAAAACAAAGGTACATGTGAGCCACTTGCAGATTTGAACTATATGATGAGGGGCTTGTGTGTGTGTGTGTGTGAGAGAGAGAAGGTACCAAGGAAGCGCCAGACACAGCCTCAACAAACAGTGTGTGTGTGATCCTGGAAAAAGCCAAGAAAGAGAGCTTTTACGCTGGGTGCTGCCTAAAAAGGGCCTTGGAGATGTGAGCAAAGAAACTGTCTCCTGTTGTTTGATTCCTCCTGTGTTCAGGGAAACAGAACTTTATACATTTTTGTAAACAAACAGAATTGCATCCAAGATACCTCATTTCCTCATCAGTTTCTCCTTGTAATGGAAATAACCTGCAGAGATTTGAACTTTTACTAGCAACTTGCTTCAAAAGGGGTAACAGTATAAATCCATAGCAGAAAAAAACTTGGAGCCTGACTCTGCCACCATTACTTAGGCAAAACACCCTTGGAAGTCAGTAGGAGTTTTGCTTGAGTAATGACTGCAGGTTTAAAGGCTATATGGAGAAACACTCATATGCAATCCTGTTGTCACAGAAATCAATGGGAAAACTAAACTTCCATTCGAAGAAGGAATGAGTTTGTACAAACATTGCCAATCTAAGCATTGCAAAATAGAAACATTCAGTAGATAAACAGTTTATCTACTGATGATATTTGGAAGCGCTGTAAATATTTGCTGGAACTTTAAAATGATTTTGCTTCAGCCATTATTGTGCTCCTTTTATGTTTGCTATGAACATTTGAGTGATTGTTTGTGCTGGTAACAATTTTCACAGGAAGCTAATATCAAAGTCACATGAATTGGTATGAATGAAAACCAACTTTTAAATTCATACATGCAAGCTCTGAAGTCTCTGTACTCAAGCTGTTCCTGGATGCTGGTATGTCCTTTTGGGACTATAGGCAACTGAGGCCATGCTTACAAGTACAGCACTGCAGCAGCACAGCTGTACTGATAAGTATTAATTACATGTATTTTACTAAACACTTTATCTAATCATCCATAACTGTCCCTTTGGACCTGAGGTATGACATATATTTAATAAATTACATCAATCGTAAGGATGGAGACTTTATGAAATGATCTTTGGCATATTACAAGTTATGTTAATGTTTACTATGATGCCATTGCAGTATATTAACATGAATTTTCATTCTTTTATATCCTAGTAATATCTCAATAATAAGACATTTCTCAACAATGATGCTGTTTTTACAAGATACAAGAAATATTCTTATTTCTGATAATTTTTCAAGAAAAACTAATTGTTTTTCAGAGGTTGCATGATTCTCTTCCTGTGGTGAGATGCTTATTCTACTGGCCATGATTCCTGAATCAAATTCTATGGTGTCACATATTTTTGAGTTGCAGCTTGCATGGCATTATTTTCATGCTTGTTTTCTCAAAAAATCTGTAACAATGAGGACTACAAGGATTGAAAAATAAAAAACATAGTGGAAAAGAAAAGTATGTGTAGTGGAAATCGGTAGGCTCACGTTAGGCTTAGCTTCCAATAAGCTTGATTAACTTAACATTCAGTATCATCCGATGAAGTGAGCTGTAGCTCACGAAAGCTTATGCTCAAATAAATTGGTTAGTCTCTAAGGTGCCACAAGTACTCCTTTTCTTTTTGTGAAATGAAACAGTGACTCAATTAATAGTAACATAGACCAAGAGTAACAATCTCTCTGGTGACCTAATAAACTTAAAACTAATTATGTCACTTCAAAGCACTTTTCATTGCAGATGGAACTGTACAACACTGGTCGTCTAGCTACAGCAAGTAATTATATTTGAAATCTTAGATTAGAGTTCTCTAGCAACAGTGTCTTTATTGACACAATCTACATGTAGAAAAATATTCATATTTGGCTGAATGCTCTCTTTAGCTTAAAACTGATTGGGCTAAATTCTCTTCATAGTTGAAAAACCCCGCAGTGAACCAAATATTGGCTAACCACTTGGGCTAAAATGGGTTGATAACAGAGGTGATGCAAGGGGAGAGTCACATGGGGTCAGGTGTCCCGCAGACTTCTGCCAGGGTTTATATTTTTATTTCTTTTTTTGCAGAGAGTGGGTTCAAAATATATGAGTGCAGAGTAGTTTATTTCAAAAGAGAGACGGCAGCAACAGTGAGCAGCCCGCCTTTGTCCTCCTCCTTTGCAGGCCTGACTTATGCTGGCACTGATCCTCCAGTTGGGCCAAAGGGGCCATGTGTGGCAGACAAATTTTTTGCCCGCCTGAGGCTTGCAGAGCTGGACCCGCCGTGGGGTCACTTGCTGGTCAGTGGGGTTGAGCCCCTGCCCTGGTGTCTGTTTGGGTCTCACACAAGAACCCAGGGAGGATTTAACCAGGGCCACGGGGTGACTAATGCGCAGGAGCCCCCAGCTGGGAGGGGGAATCCGCGGCTGGAAACCACCCAGCCTCCAGGGGCTTGGGGCAGGACTGGGGCTGAGCTGCTGACTCAGAGCCAGCTCTGCTCAGTCAAATGGTGCTGCTGGGCCCCCTCCCTGTGGACAGCTGGCAGAGCTAAGCCAGTCAGGTGACCTAGGAGTCCCGGTGAACTGCAATCTGTGCCCCAAAGGGAGAGGCAACAGCTGGGCACTGCAGGGAGGGGCTGCTGCTTTCTGGGAGGGGAGACTGTGTGTAAGGGTGGATGGTCTGCCTGATGGGGGCATGACTTGAACTGTTAGGGGTGTGTGTGGCCAAACCTTTAAATTTGTCCCTCCCCCTATCAACAGTTATGCGTCACCTCTGGTTAATAATATTTTATCCAATCAGAAGCAATCTGAAAGGGGAATTGTGAAGCTATTTTATAGTTCATTCCACAGCAAAGTAAGGTTTCTGATTTGATCAAATTAATTTTATTTCCTGAGCATGAGCTGAATTGTTCTATTAATTCCACCTCCCAGGAGCTTTGCCTCTTTTTTGTTAAATCTGCTGGAACTGTTAATGTTGACACTGAAGTATGATCACTGGGCTTTAGAGCTGGCACTCTGAAAAGCTTAATAGGGGACAAGAGAGTTCATCACCCTGAGACATTGTTTCAGGCTGTCTGCAGACTCAGACATCATGACATGAGTTTACACTTGGTTCGGGTTTGGAGTGTTATAGCTGCAGTCGCAGACAAGAGGGAGAGAACCTTACTCTAAAAAAAAAAAAGTTAGCTTCTGCACAACTTAAGCATGTCATACAGGCCACATAGATACAGCATGCAGGCTGGATCCAGCCTTCTGATCTTTGATATCCCTGCTTGATGCGATGTTAGGGTACACCAGCTACATTTATTTACAAAACATGGACAGTTATATTCCATAGCGTAAACATAATTCTGTGCAGTGGGATAAATTACATATTAAATTATGGGACTGGGGCTTTGTGGAAATTTGGAAGCCTGAAGAATTGTTAGCTGTGGTAACTGTGTCTTAAAACTGCAAAACCCTGAGGAAAGGTAAAGACTATTAATCTGGTGTTTCCTGGTGTTCCAACGTATCAGATCTGTCATTTGGTCCCACTGGTGGGAGAACTTGAGAAACATGCAGTAATTCTTGTTGCTATATTCAGTGTTGTGGGTACTCTGTATAACAGTCTGGGGTTTATCAATAAATTCCTAGCTCTTTTAGGAGTCTGGGAGGGCTTTCCAGGCAGAGGATATTTGCATATCCCAGTCCCTTCATGTGGTATATTCTAAATCCCTCCCCAGCCCAGTGCTTCATTTGTAATGAAAGAGGTGCCAGGAATCAAGCAAATTTTTACATTCATAACAGATGCAGCAAGGCCAGAGGTGCTGGGGCTAAACTACGAAGCCTAGACGTGTCGGGGCTCAGCCCTGGCACAAATTCAGCATTGCTCCCTGCCCCCATCTGCGTTTGGTGATAAACTAATAACTCATGTTAATGTGTTCTTTTTTTTTTAGTAAATGACTATACCACAAGGTTACATAGATGGGTTGCCAGTTCTGGAGCCACTAAAGCTAGGATGAGATATAGAGGTTGAGTATGACAAAAAAAGTATGACAAGAAGTATTTGGTAATCATTTGCCTGGGAGTGACTCTCTTTCATCTGGTTAGCTTCATAGCAATAGTCTGTACTCACCAATGTTAAAGATTCCATATATACCTTTACAGACAGTATTGGCCACATAGAGACAATTTTGATGGGAAAATGAAGAAGCTTTCTCTATTTTCACTATTCTTCATATAACTATGATTGTGAGCTAATGGAATGACCACTCTTGTAGCCTTTCTCCTGAACATCTGTACAAGGGAAGGAAAAAAACTCTGCTGGTGTTTCCCCTTGTTCACTGGAGACAAGGTACGGTCCCTGCATCCTGCTACAACATCAACATCAGTTCAGTAAATCAAGAATAAATACTTATTCTGTTCATAAAATGAACTAGCACAAGAACATCAATTTTCTATTGTTCATCCTATTTCTTTGCTGGATGATATATGATAGCAGTAACCCTGGATCCTAGCAGCTGAGGTTTGGATAATATATCTTTGTCTGTAAGGCATAGATTTTAATAAGGAAATGTATTGCAAAGTTTTAAACTAAACAGTTTCCTACTCTTATCCAAGTGTCACCATAGTGCCTAACTAAGAACTTTTATTTATTTATGTTTTTACTGTAGTCAACAGAGAATATTCAGTTTGTTTCATTATTCATAGAACATAGGAGGGAAGCACAGTAGGTGACACAAAACTGCAATATGGCATTCTGTGGCCTTCTACCAGAATCAAGGTTTTTCTCTCTCGTCAGTGTTTAATTTTATCCAAATATTTAGGAAGCTAAAGGTCAATTTCTAAAAATATGCATCCGATGAAGTAAGCTGTAGCTCACGAAAGCTTATGCTCAAATAAATTTGTTAGTCTCTAAGGTGCCACAAGTCCTCCTTTTTAAAAAAAATATCAGAAGGCATCAAAAATCTAACAGTTCTGGTTTTAATTTTTCTGAAGAGAATAAGTGTTTTTTATTGAAATGGAAATATTTCTGTTAATTTTGGATGAAAGAGAAGATTCCTATTACTTAACCAGGGTCTTTGATTCATTTACGTGAGTCCTAGGGTGCCCATGACATCTCCTTTAAGCACACAAATGCTTCATCAGGAAATGCGGAATTAACTATAAAAGCTCCTGTATAGGACAAAAATACAAAGCTTCCTTTGAACTCAGTAGTGTGTCATACTTCAACCAATGATAGTTCCTACTGCCATAGCTGTGCACCACACGAGCAAGTAAAAAACAAAATTAAATATGATTGTGACTGCTGGGATGAGAGGATGATTTTTCTGTCCATAATATATTTATCCCAAGATGTACTTGGTGCATTATTCTATATTAAACATTTTGCTTTGCTAGTAAATTTTGACATATTAAAATATCTGAGTATCTACATCTAAAGGACCATGTGCTGTACATCTTTACTGAGTAGAACATTTCACAAAAAATGCATCTCAAAATGCTTTATAGAATAATACAATACAGTTGCAGAGGTAATGAATAGTAGAAGAGAGTGGGAAAAATTAAGATGTGTAGGCCATGATGGTTCTCAAGGTACCTTTGAATTACCATGTTACCCTCTGCTCTAACGTGAGTCAATCTTGCCTATGCCTAGCAGGGTGTCAGGTTACCAGTAGGTGCACCCAAATCCCCAAGTCCCTTTGAAGTAATCCCCTATGATAACCAGCCTCTGACACTGGGTCACTCACTGAAACCCCAGATCATCTACCCCAAAGGAGCAGTGTACCCCAGTTTACCACTTTACCTTAAATCCCCTGCTCCTGTATAACACTTAGCACTTGTAATAAAACAAATGAAGGGTTATTTAAGAAAGTTTAGAGATTCTACTAGAAACAAGAGAGAGTGATGGAAACAAATAGTTACAAAACAATACAAAGCTCAATAAGTAGGTTCAGTCTGTTGCAGAGCTGGCTGGCTTCACAGGACTCAGGATCCAATTTTTCATGAGAACACCCCGGCTGCGGAGGATATCTCTTCAGAAAAAGGATACAGGGTGCCTTTCCCCACCTTGTGTTATACTGAAACAGTCTTTTGTCTTTATTCATAGGCGGAACGATTCTCTGTCTGTTATAATGTCTTTGTTATGGCCAAGTGGTTTTGATTGATTGCATTTGTCTCTGATAGTTTTTCACTGAAAGTCTTGGGATGGATCAAGGCTAGATAACTGAGCCTCTCACGTCACTGGCTAGCCAGGGGAGGGTGACAACTCCCTCCTGCTTAAATGGACCATCTCCAAGATATTTTATCCCCTGGTGACTAACTTTTACTCCAAATTTATAAAGCATACTTTATATATACAATGTAAATACATTATTCCTTAAACATTACCCATGCATACATCTCACAATGATTATGAATCTTGATAAATTACAAGATTTCTGGAGATACCTTACACATTACTCTTTACGGATAAATATTCTGCGAGGTATTTTGCCAGAAGCTGGGAATGAGTGACACGGATGGATCACTTTATGATTACCTGTTCTGTTCATTCCCTCTGGAGCATCTGACACTGGCCACTGTCGGAAGACAGGATACTGGGCTAGATGGACCTTTGGTCTGACCCAGTAGGGCCATTCTTATGTTTTTGGTATAGTGAGTTTGTCAGGTCTGAGGTAAGAGTTGTTTGCAAAGAACAGTGGACCGTTTTCAAAGGACCCTCTGTGTCACATAGGCGATGGAGAAATCTGATGTGACTATGCAGAGTACAGGAAGGCTCTTCCAGATAGAAGGAGCTGTGGAAGAGTTGACCTTTATACCAGCAGTGCTGAGATTATGTGAAGGGGCAGTGGGATGCTGGTGTCAGATAAACAGAGAGAGTGGGAAGGAAACCAAAGAGAAAGGTCCCTGAAAGAGGCTGGAGCAAATATTAGTGAAGTTTTTCAAAGAAAGGGAACATGTTAAAACTGGATTTGTAAGTGAAAGGAGCCAAATTTTTTTGAGGAGAGGGTGATGTGGTTATATTTCTTAAAATGTGTGTGGAGATGGGCAGAGGCATTCAGCACATTTTAAAGACTGGAGAGCTGAGAGCTGGGAACACCGTAGAAAAGGGAAATGCAATGGTCAGAGTGTAGATGAAATTACAGATAAGGATCTGAGCACAGGTACATGATCTATATAGGCAATATTTAAGAAGGGTGAGAAACAGATCTGTAGACAAAGGAGATGGAAGAGGAGGAGCAGAAGCAGGAAAATCAATCAAGGATTACATTAACTATATAGACAGGACAGACAAAGGGAAGGGCTGAACTGAAGAGGAAAATAGAGGAGATTGAGTTGTGTTTGGCAGGGTGTTTGTGAAAGAACACACTATATAAAAACTGTTCAGTCCTGTAGAAATAATATCTTATCTTTAAGATATTTTGTTTAAGTGTCTGCTCAGAGAAATGGTTCCTGTCAGAGGGCAGCTGCTTCCCAAGCACTCCCTCCTGGCTTCGGGGATGTGTCTACGCTGCATAGTAAATCCGGGTTCAGACTGAGGTTTAAGCCCAATGCCCCCTAGCATCCACACACAAAGCCTCCTGATTTGCACCATAAACCTTTCAGGACCTGGGCCTGCAGACTTGCCTAGGGGTATGGGTCTCTGACACAAAGACCCATAGGCAAAGAGTCCCCTGTTCCTTTAAACAGCTCTCACTTCAGACCTGACACACTCATTACACCAGATATATATTTTGCAGGGTATTTATCCAACAGGGATATCATGTGAGATGTCTACAGCTAGCTCATAACTTGTCAAGACTCATAATCATTGTGAAATATTTAAGGAACAATCTATATATATTGAAAGTAAGCTGGAGTAGAAATTAATCACCAACAGGTAATGGGCATTGGGGATGGCCCATCCAAGCAAGAGGGAGTTGTCATTCCTTCCTAATCAGCCAGTGAGGTAACGCAAGGCTCAATTTAACAGCTTTGCTCCTTTCCAAAACTATCAACGGAAAGCCATCAAAGGCACCACTAAACAATTAAAACCTCTTAGAGGTGAAAAAGGAATATTGAAACAGACAGAGCTTTGCCCTGGCTGTAAATAGAAATAAAAGACTATTTTCAGTATAGCAGAGGGTAGGAAAAGACACCCTGCATCCATTCACTAAGGAAACTCCTTGGGGAGGAAGGATGCTTTCATGACGATCAAATGTGTAAGCACTTGGAACATAATAGGGTAATAAGGAATGGCCAGTGTGGAATTGTCAAAAGCAAATCATGCCAAACCAACCTAATTTCCTTCTTTGATAGGGTTATTGTTTTAGTGGGTTAGGAGGAAGCAGTAGATACGATATATCTTGATTTTAGTAAGACTTTTGACAAAGTCCCACATGAGATTCTCATAAGCACACTAGGGAAATGTGCTCTAAATGAAATTACTATAAGGTGGGCGAAAAGCTTATTTAAAGTCCATACGCAAAGAGTAGTTATCATTGGTTCAATGTCAAACTGATTCCACAGGGGTCAGTCCTGGGTTTGGTACTATTCAATATTTTCATTAATAACTTGGATAATGGAGTAGATAGTATGCTTATAAAATTTGGAAATGACATCAAACTGGGAGGGGTTGCAAGTGCTTTGGAGGACAGGATTAGAATTAAAAACAACCTTGACAAATTGGAGAATTGATTTTAATTCAGCAAGCTGAAATTCAGTAAAGACAAATGCAAAGTACTTAACTTAGGAAGGAAAAATCTAATGTACAACTACAAAATGGGAAATAACTGGCTAGATGGTAATACTACTGAAAAGGATCTGAGGGGGTGATAGTGGATCACAAATTAAATATGAATCAACAATGTGATGGAGCTGCGAAATGTCTAATATAATTCTGGGATGTATTAACAGAAATGTTGTATGTAAGCCATAGGAGGTAATTGTCCCACTCTCTTCGGGACTGGCGAGGCTTCAGCTGGAGTATTGTGTCCAATTCTGTTCCAATTTAGGAAAGATGGGGACAAATCGAAGAGAGCCCAGAGGAGAGCAACAAATACAATAAAAGGTTTAGAAAACCTAACATGAGGAAGGGTTAAAGAAACTGGGCATGTTTAGTTTTGAAAAAAGAAGACTGAGGAGGAACTTGATTAGTCTCCAAATATTTTATAAAGAAGACAGTGATCAATTGTTCTCCATGTGCACTGAAGATAGGACAAGAAGTAAGGGGCTTAACATACAGCAAGGGAGATATAGGTTAGATATTAGGAAAAACTTTATAAGAATAGTTAAGATCTGGAATACGCTTCTAAGGGAGGCTGTGGAATCGCCATCATTGAAGATTTTTAAGAACAGATTGGATAAACACCTGTCAGGGATGGTCTAGGTTTACTTGGTCCTGCCTCAGCGCAGCATGCTGAACTAGATGACTTCTCGAGGTCCCTTCCAGCCCTACATTTCTATGATTGTATGAACGTTTGGATCCTGTTTACTGAAAAACCATCTAGCTCTGCAATGGACTGAATTTGCAGAGGAAATCTACTTTATTAGATAGGAAAGGTAACTATTGATAAGTGTAGACTCTGGTTTGTTTTCTATGATTTTGTTTTGTATTGTAATCACTTGTTTCCACCACTCTCTCTTATTTCCTGTTAAATCTTTATTCTTACTTTAATGAACCTTACTTAGCTTTATTGTAAGTGCTCACAAGTGCTGTGCTGTTTACAGGAGTGGTGGGTTAAGATACAACTGGTAAATTGGGGCACACTGCACTTTGCTTACATAGAAGGACAATATTAGTAAAGTGTTTATGTATTTTTAGATCTTTTATAAATGTTTTGGCCGTTCTGAAAAAAAAAAGTTAAATATAATGTCCACTTTTTCTCTTCATTCATTTGCTTAAAAAGAAAAAATAAAGATCCTTGAATCTTCAAATGTTAAAGTCTGAATTGTGAGAATAAAGCCTGGTCTACACTATAGTTAGGATGATGTAAACGACTTAAGTCGACATAATTCTGTAAGCTCCCACCGATGTAAGTAGCCCACTACCTCGACTTAGTAACTTCACCTCTGTGAGAGGCGTAGCACTTAGGTCAATATATTAAGGTTGATGCAGTGCTTACAACACCTTTTGCTGCCTAACAGCCAGAGCCCTACTGCCCAGGGCTGACAACTAGAGCTCTGCTGCCTGGGACTGACAGCACAGCAGGGCTTGGGCTGTCAGCCCAGCGCAGAGGGGCTCCAGCTGTCAGTGCCCCAAAATTCCCCACACTGACAGTTACATTGGTGGAAGCACTCTTGGTGAGGACATGCGCCACCGACAGGGGTGTAATGTAGACATGAAAAACTGATTTAATTACTGCAGTGGCTCTATGTTGACATAACTTAATTTTGTAGTGTAGACTTGCCCTAAGATTTAAGAAATAAAGAGACCACTCTTTCTTTCCAATAGATTTAGAATATAGCTATCAAACTATTGGTATGACAAATATGGATCAAATGAGTTTTTAACACAAGCAAACTAGTTTTTCATAGAATCATAGAATATCAGGGTTGGAAGGGACCTCAGGAGGTCATATAATCCAACCCCCTGCTCAAAGCAGGACCAAACCCCAACTAAATCATCCCAGCCAGGGCTTTGTCAAGCCTGACCTTAAAAACTTCTAAGGAAGGAGATTCCACCACCTCCCTAGGTAACGCATTCCAGTGTTTCACCACCCTCCTAGTAAAAAAGTTTTTCCTGATACCCAACCTAAACCTCCCTCACTGCAACTTGAGACCATTACTCCTTGTTCTGTCATCTGCTACCACTGACAACAGTCTAGATCCATCCTCTTTGGAACCCCCTTTCAGGTAGTTGAAAGCAGCTATCAAATCCCCCCTCATTCTTCTCTTCCGTAGACTAAACAATCCCAGTTCCCTCAGCCTCTCCTCATAAGTCATGTGTTCCAGTCCCCTAATCATTTTTGTTGCCCTCTGCTGGATGTTTTCCAATTTTTCCACATCCTTCTTGTAGTGTGGGGCCCAAAACTGGACACAGTACTCCAGATGAGGCCTCACCAATGTCGAATAGAGGGGAACGATCACGTCCCTCGATCTGCTGGCAATGCCCTTGCTTATACATCCCAAAATGCCGTTAGCCTTCTTGGCAACAAGGGCACACTGTTGACTCATATCCAGCTTCTTGTCCACTGTAACCCCTAGGTCCTTTTCTGCAGAACTGCTGCCTAGCCATTCGGTCCCTAGTCTGTAGTGGTGCATGGGATTTTTCCATCGTAAGTGCAGGACTCTGCACTTGTCCTTGTTGAACCTCATCAGATTTCTTTTAGCTCAATCCTCTAATTTGTCTAGGTCCCTCTGTATCCTATCCCTACCCTCCAGCGTATCTACCTCTCCTTCCATTTTAGTGTCATCTGCAAACTTGCTGAGGGTGCAATCCACACCATCATCAAGCCCTCGGATCGCTTGACTGCAACTGCATCATTAAAAGCTATACAAATTAACATTACCGTTACAAATGTGTAGAACAGAGCTACAGAATTAGATAGTCATATTGATGCCCTTTTGCTAAATATCTAAGCATAAATTTATTTTAGTCAGTTTGTAAAGTCACAGGCATATACATGGATGTCAGTCTAGGGGATATGGGGATGTCTGAGGGAGAGATGAGCGGGAAGTTGCTACAGACTCAGCGCTACCACTGTGGGATTGTTGGAAGCCCAGTGTTTGTGGCTTATTTGGTGGAGTTGCTGGGCATCCAGTGTTTGCAATACATTGGGGAGGGGCAGTTGCTGGAGAATGGGGGTTATCACTGTGAGAGGGGATTTGCTGCAGGCCTGCTATTTGGGGGGGGGGGGGGCAGCGACTTAGGACCCGGTGTATTTGGGGAAGTTGATGGAGGCCTGGTATATTGCGATGTATTTGGTGGGTGGACTGCAGGGGACTTGGTGTATTTGGGGGAGACTGGTGAAGTCCCAGGTTTACTGGTGTCTTTGAGGGAAGGTTGCAGGGGGCCCATGGGTATTTGGGGAGTGTTGCAAGGACCTTCAGTGGGTGGATAGCAGGGGGCCCAATGTATTGGGGGGGGGGATTGTTGGGGGCCCAATGTATTTGGGGCACTTGCTGCGGGCCGGGTGTATTTAGAAGGGGAATTACAAGGGGTCTGGCTTTACCCCTGCATTCAGTGGGTGGATTGCAGGGGGCTGGATGTAGCTGGGTGGGTTGCTGGGGCCCAGTGATGTTGGTGTATGGGGGGGGCAGGGTGTCACTGGCGTACGGGGGGAGAGCGCTGGGGGCCAGAGGTTACCGGTGTATTTGGGGGCTGCTAGGCGTTCGGTGCTACCGATGTCTTTGATGGGGGGTTGCTGGGGGCCCGGGGTTGCCGGAGTATCTGGCGGGGGGGATTGGGACTCGCTAGGTCCGGCGGTGCCCGGCCGGGGAGGTTTGCGGGCAGGCGGCAGTGCTGTGGCTCGGCAGCCGCACGCTGAGGCGAGGCGGGCTCCGGCGCGTTCTGCCGCGGCTCAGGGGGGGGCGCGTGTTCTTCTCCCAGGCTGCCCCGGGCCCGTTTCCCGTCATGCCTGGCGGGCCGGCCCGTCCCCTCTGACCCGGGGCCGTCGCTCCCCCATCCGGGCTCTCGGCGCCACACGGGGAAGATGGCGGCGGCGGGGGCGCTCCCTGCCGAGTGGATAAAGAACTGGGAGAAATCGGGCAAGAGCGAGTTGTGAGTGTGGGGCCGCGCGGGAGGGGCGCGGAGGGGCCCGGGCGCCGGAGCCTGGGGCCCGCCGGCCGGAGCCTGGGGCCCGGTCGGGCGGAGGGGCCGGGAGCTGGGAACGGAGAGGGGGTAGAGGGCAGGGCTCCGGGCTGCGTTCGCCACACCGCACCCCGAAGGGCTGAGCTCCCGCTACCGGGTCTGTGCCCTTTCACCCTCACTAACGCCCCCCTCCCTCGGCCCAGCTCGCTGGGCTCTGGGGTATACGAGTCCCAAGCGCCCCCTCCTGTCCTTGGGCTAAGCTCCCCCGAGCGTTGGCCCCCGTTTGCCCCCAGTCCCTCCGCCCGCGGGGCTGAGCCCAAGGCTCCCGAGTTCGCCTGTCTTCGCCAGTGCCGAAGCGTCAGGCGCCCCAGTGCTGAGCTTCCCTGGCAAGGCCCCAGCCCCGAAATCCTTCGATCCGAGGGATTTAATGCTCACGTCTCTTCCCCGATCCAGCCCAGGGTGGTCGCTGCGATGGATGGTTCCTCCCATCCCTCCCTTGTGCTCCTGCGAGGGGGCCTTTGTGCCAGGAGAGGTCCACTCAGCCCTCCCCAATCCATCTGGGTCCACTAGGCTTGGCAGAGAAAAGAGCTGCCTTGTCAGCATCCCCTAGATACTAGTCCTAAGAGATCTCCACCTTGGCAGGTTACCTGCTTGTATTGCCCACTATGTATTGGGGTTGCCTTTGATCAGGAGGTTTGACTTGAAATTCACAATCTCCTCAATTTAACGTTGACTTGTTACTTGGGATGAAGGTTTTTTTTAATATTTTAGATTAATCGGAAGGGCTCTTTAAAAACTTCTCTCTCTCTGCCTTTTATTAAAAGTGATGAAGCTTTCAAAGTTAAATTTTAAGCATAGAATATTTTGTGGTGAATTTCAGGGAGACATAGTATCCACAGCATCATTAATTTCCCTTCCTCAAATTGGCAAAGCTTTACAGTCCTCTTAAAAGCTGGATGAGGGGAAGGGGTGGTGAGGTGAATGGCGAATGTAGACACCCTCTGCAAACACCACCGTTCTTCTCTTGATCTCTTCCATTTTGTAGTGGAAGGAGGGCCCTGTTGTCAGTGCCCTTGTGTCATGCTATATATAGGCTTGATGTGACCGTGGCTTAAATATGTTTTTGTCTATACTAAAAACTAAACTATATTATGACCAAATAAAGAAACAGCTGTATGGTAATAGGGTCCCCTGACAAGTAGTAACTGCAGTGTAGATGGGCCTATAAAGAAGCTAAAGTTCAAACTCCTTTTTAACTTTCCCTGTTTAGGATTCTGTGTTGACAACTGATTTCACAATAAACTTGAAAGATAGTGAATAAGTATAGAGACCATATATTAGCCACAGTTTACGAATTTTGGTTCAATATGATTAATTTTTAAAAACCCTCTTATGATAGTTGGGTAATACAAAGTTAATGTTGAGAGATATTTCATAGTTGATTGTGTAAAGATATGTGCGTTGTTTGAAGACTCTGTAGTGCTATAAAAGCAAATTTGCAGCAGTTTAGAAGGGGTGGATTAGCTTATTCTTTGGCTATTATAGGATTCAAACAGATCAGCTAAACCATTTTCTAACAAAGAGACAGACTATCTTAGAAATGTGTTACACAAAAGTATTCTACCCTAGCCTTTGAAGCCATGATTTTAAAAAACAAAACAGAATATAAAATGATTTTGGTCCATTCATGATGGCTTATCACAGTGTTACCAGTTTAAATCTTTTAAAAGTGAGGAACTGTATCTTTATCAAACATTCCAGAAGATTTCTTGTGGACCAAAATTCTGGTTTCCTTGGGAGTACATACTGAGCAATTTTGCTAGAATTTTTATTCTGAAACACTGACCAGTCCCTCTGTTAATAAAGAAAAGCAATTATTGATTGCATTTTACATTTAGTTTAGATACTGAAATGAAATGCTTCAAAAATATTTTATAACAGTTCTAGAAGTGAAGAATTAGAAGCTTAGAAAGGGTGCTAGGTGCTTTGCAGGAGACCTAGGACATGATTCCGGCTCTAAAGAGCTTGCAGTCTAAATTAAATATATAGCATGACTGATTAAGTTCATAAACTGTGGGAAGGGGATGAGATGCAGAAGGACAACACCTGTAATTCTAGCAACTAAAGCTAAGTGACAAGTGTTAGCAAAACTTGTTTTACACATCTTTTTCATTGGGGGTAAGCTCCTATTCTCAAGCCAATGTTTAGTCTTCAAGCATGGTGGGGTTGGGCAAAACAGCAGCAAAATATCAGCTTTCACTCAAATAAGAACAAGGAATTGTCTGGGGAACAATCTATGCTGAGTAGGAAGAAAAGGTGAGGAAAGAGAGGAAAATTCATTAATTGCTGGTAATGTAAGGTAGCTTATGAGATCCAGCAAGATCACAGTCTGAAAAATGGTATGTTGGCAAAGTTATTAGTTATCTATACTTCAGCATCATTTTACAAGTTGGGAATTGCCCTAATGAAACAGACCAAATACTTTGTCTTGTTTAGTATTTTGATTCTTGACTGTGACCAGTTCTGGATGCTCAAAAGGCAGAAATAAACAGCCCACTATATATTGCTCCTATATAATACTGTATAAAAGTGTGGTGATCAAGTTATGCTCTGAAGCATGAGAGTTGATGGTTTTTGTAATATTATTAGGGCTGTCAAGCGATTAAAAAAATCAATCATGAGTAATCATGCTGTTAATAATAGAGTACAATTTATTTAAATATTTTTGGATGTTTTCTACATTTTCAAATATATTCAGTTACAACACAGAATACAAACTGTACCGTGCACACTTTATATTTATTTTTGATTACAAACATTTCCATTGTGAAAAAGAAAAGAAATAGTATTTTTCAGTTCACCTAATACAAGTATTGTAGTGCAATCTCTTTACCATGAAAGTTGAACTTACAAATGTAGAATTATGTACAAAACTCCCCTGTATTAAAAAATAAAACAATGTAAAACTTTAGAACTTACAAGTCCAATTAGTCCTACTTCTTGTTCATCCAGTCGCTCAGACAGACAAGTTTGTTTACATTTGCAAAAGATAATGCTGCCCGCTTCTTGTTTACAATGTCACCTGAAAGTGAGAACAGGCGTTTGAATGGCACAGTTGTAGCTGGCATCTCAAGATATTTACATGGCAGATTTGTTAAAGAGTCGTGTGTACCTTGATGCTTCAGCCACCATTTCAGAGGACATGTGTCCATGCTGATGAAGGGTTCTGTTTGATAACGGTCCAAAGCAGTGAGGACCAACAAATGTTCGTTTTTATCATCTGAGTCAGATGCAACCAACAGAAGGTTGATTTTCTTTTTTGGTGGTTTGGGTTCTATAGTTTCCGCATCAGAGTGTTGCTCTTTTAAGACATCAGAAAGCATGCTCAACACCTTATCCCTCTCAGATTTTGGAGGGCACTTCAGATTCTTAAATCTTGGGTCGAATGCTTAGCTATCTTTAGAAATTCCACATTGGTATCTTTTTTGCATTTTGTCAAATTTGCAGTGAAAGTGTTCTTAAATGAACAACGTGTGCTGGATCATCATCTGAGACTGCTATAACATGAAATATATGGCAGAATGCAAATAAAAGAGAGCAGGAGACATACAATTCTCCCACAAGGAGTTTGGTCACAAATTTAATTAACACATTATTTTTTTAACAAGCGTCATCAGCACGGAAGCATGTCCTCTGGAACGATGGCCAGAGCATGAAGAGGCATATGAATCTTTAGTGCATCTCGCATGTAAATAGGTTGCGACACCAGCTACATCGGTGCCATGCGAACGCCTGTTCTCACTTTCAGGTGACATTGTAGTTAAGAAGCACTATCTCCCCTAAATGTAAACAAACTTGTTTCTCTTTGCGATTGGCTGAACAAGAAGTAGGACTGAGTAGACTTGTAGGGTCTAAAGTTTTACATAGTTTTGTTTTTGAGTGCCGTTTTGTAACAAAAAACTCTAAATTTGTAACTTGCACTTTCATGATAAAGAGATTGTACTACAGTACCTGTATGAGGTGAATTGAAAAATACTATTTCTTTATCATTTTTACAGTGCAAATATTTGTAATAAAAATAATATAAAGTAAGCACTGTACTCTTTGTATTCCGTGTTGTAATTGAAATTGATATATTGAAAATGTAGAAAAACATCCAAAAATATTTAATAAACAATAGAATACCAATTGAAATTTAACAGTGAGATTAATCACGATTAATTTTTTTAAGTTAATCATGTGAGTTTACTGCGATTAATCAACAGCTCTAAATATTATTCTAGCTAGTCTGATCTTTTGTACTTTTTAAAAAGTCTTTCTTTGTTTTGATAAACAAGTGTGACAAATGTATCAAAGAGCATGGAGTGGATCATGTTACTGTAAGTTTAAAAAATGCAATATCTATCATCAGCATTGACAAAGAGATTAAGACAATTCAATCTATGCACTATTCTAAGCAATATGAAAAATACTAAATCTTAAAGTTAACACTGTTATGACCTAAGCCATTGATACTCAAATAACAGATCATAAAGATTCTAGACATATCCATAGATGGCTACTATCTAAAATAAGAATATGACTTATTAGTCTAAGCCAGTGATTCCCAAACTTGTTCAGTCGCTTGTGCAGGGAAAGCCCCTGGCGGGCTGGGCCAGTTTGTTTACCTGCCGCGTCAGCAGGTTTGTCTGATCACGGCTCCCATTGGCCGCGGTTCACTGCTCCAAGCCAATGGGAGCCGCTGGAAGTGGTGCGGGCCGAGGGACATACTGGCTGCTGCAGAACAAGTTTGGGAACCACTGGTCTAAGCGGTCAGCCATCCGATTCCTAAAAATTCTTCACAACCTTTATTTATAATTATTTATAATTGTACACTTTATAAACTAAGCATGTAAATAACATGTAAAAACAGTAACTGTGTAACCGATTAAAATTCTGTTGGTTACACGGTTAAACATTTTCCCATAGGAATTAGGGTGTGGGGTGTGCTGCAGCACCCAGGTGTTTTATGTGGGTCCCCGCTGCCGGCCCCTGCACCCAGGGGTCCCTGCTGCCGCCTAGCATCCTGGCTGTGGGGCTGGCAGCCAGGACGGACCCCAACTGCTCTGGGATGCCAGGTGGCTGTAGGGCTGGCAGCCCGGAGGGACCCCAGGCGCACAGGGCGGCAGCTGAGACCCTGGGCGAAGTTTAATCGTTAACAGAAACCGATAAGAATCAAGCATATTGGCTAACCAGTTAAACTCATACATCCCTATTATAAACTTAATTTAATTAGCTCTTTTACTGACTTGTAATGTCTAGTCCTTAGACAATTTTTGAACTATTTGTCGCAATCAGTATCTTGCATCAGTGAATTTCACATACCAGTTATCTGTTGGAAAAAAGTATTTAAAATTTTCTGCCTTTTAATTTATGTGTCACTTGTTTTTGAGAGAGGTTAGTTAGTGCTGGTCATTCTTTTTCTTTTCTTACTAACTACTCTTAATCTTCTTGAAAGCTCCCACAATTGTAACTTGGTTTTAGTCCTGTGTTTTTTTTAAATGAGGTGACCCAAACTGAACATTTTTCACGGTGAGGTCATTTTTTTTTATATGCGCGCGTTCGCATGTCCATGTGTGTCTCTTAACCCTTCTAAGTATACCATAGTATCTTATTTGTGTTTCACCACTGCTTGGTACTGGGTGGATTTACCCATTGAATTTATACAATGACAACTTTGTTTTCTCGTGAATTAAAAAACTAATCCAGGAATGTGTAGTGTGTCAGAGTAGCTTTAATGATTTCTTTGGCCAGCTTAAACAATGGATTGATCTTCAAGATGCGCTGAAAGAGCATTCTTGATATTTTGAGTCTCCTTTCAGTTTGTCGTATGTGATGGGAGTTTATATTTGTCTGTAGTACAGAGACAACTTAAAACCTTTGAACTTGTATTAAGATCTGCTGAAGTGGACCCTTCAGTGCACAGTGGAGTTCCATTAACATCACAGCTTGTTGATCCATTATAAAAACTGATATCAGAAGGACTTTATGTACTCCAAAGGGTCTGCCTGAGTGGATCCCAGTGAAAGATCAGGGACTTAGTTTGGCTGTTAATTTTAAGCAGAAAGTAGAAATGACTGCATATAGGCTGACTGTAAAGGGTACTAATTAATCCACTTAATATTTAAGAAAATACACAGTAGACTCAGAAGAAAGACTAGGCTGAGATCAGATGGCCTGAAATAGTTCTTGTGAAGAGATATTGATTTTTGTAAATGCTTTTAAAGGTCTATTTATCTTGGTTAATGATGAATAGAAGAAACTTCACCATTATTAATAGAATGAAATAGAAGCTTCTTGGCCCCAACTTTAGAACTAGACCTGTCCATGTTATGTGATATGTTAGAGAGAATCTATTGTGTTTTCTGTAACAGTAAAAAAGCAATAATAATAATTTGAGCCATACCTTCACTTTATGTGGCAAGAAAGCTTCCATAGTGTAGCTGTACAGTGAACCTGCTTATTACATTATATTTACATTTGAAATGGCTCATTTTTCTTAATGTTTTACAGGGTGCATTGGTTGTAAGCAGCCTGAGTGACGGCTATGATTGTTGTATGAGCTTTCTTTAGAAGAGTTAATATGTAATTTTGGTTATGATATCAAGGAAGCCTAATATTTTTATAAGTAATCTACATTATAACGTACTGCTATGAGTTTATGTATCTTTATGAGAGAATATAGAGATTCATTTTTAATTCTCTGAAACTCTGAAATGAATTGTAATATCTAAAGTTGTGGTCCTTACAAGAATATAATTGTTCTCTTGCAAACTTTAAAAAAAATCTGATTTGAGCAGTCTTCTACGTTTTTATAAATGTAGGTATTTACACATTTTTTAGGTCTCTGCTCTTATGCTTTGGGGCCTGATCTTGCAATGAGAACAACGCTGGAAGATCCAGGCATCCTTGAGAAGCACTTTTGAAGTCAAAGCCCCACCTGGGTGCACAGATAGCTATTTTAAAAAAATAAACAAAGAAACTTAAAATATATAAGGTCTTCTCTTTCACAATCCAGTGTTGTTGTTTTTAAAGTGGATACAAGATTATTTAGAATGCTGTTGTGTATTTTTTAAAATAAGGGAATTGCACAATATAAAACAGACACTGATCCAGATGACAGAACCCTTCAGCCTATAATTATCTTTTTATATTTTTATTTAAAGATTAAAATAGCTACTTAGTAGTGTGTGCACACTCCTCCCCTTTGCTGGGATTATGTTCTGTGAAATCATGTGAATGCTTAGCATTAAAAAGTGAACAAATATTTCAAACATACATTTGGGCAAAAGTTCAATAATGGCCACTAGAAAGATACTTGCATGTCACTTCTTAATGATAATATGTAAGTGGCAGTGCTTCCTTGCCTACTTTCATGTCTTTATATTGCCTTAATTTCTCAGTTTTCTGATAGTCATGCTGAGAAAGTGTGGCAATCCAGAAGTTAGGGTATGGAAGTTCTACTACATTTGTAACTTTTCTAAATTAAGATCCTAATTTTAGCTTTAAGTATTGAATAAAGGTTATGTTTTGGTTTTCAACTTGTTTGGCTTGTCAAAATAATCTAAAATAACTAGATACATATAGAACAGCAAACCGTACTATATAATTCTTTTTAAAACTAAACTTCATGACTGATTTTGAAAACTGAAATTGTATAAAGAATATTTCTCTTTTCAGTTTGCAATTATGCCGCACACTCAGTGAAAATAAAAGCCATGAAAATGTGACTTTCAGAGGTAAGTTGATATTATCCAATATACTTGGAGTGTATATATATATGAAATTGATCAGGGTTCAGTGTGTGCCTGGATGGAATGTCAGTATGTATGGTGATTGCTGCACAATAAGGAGGGGAGCTCAGTGCATAAAGCAAGGAGGATATCCATTTACACAGATTCAGTTAACCTCAAACATTCACATAGGAAGTATGCAAAGGGAACTCTCTGCAGACCTGCAACCAGTCTTTGGTTGGGGAGGTGGACTTCTTCACCATAGCTCCTTGTGAAGTTCCATATGCAAAGCCCTACTACTTACGTTTTGTGGAGAGCTGAGTTTTATTCTAACAAGGAATTAGGTAAATAAGAAATGCTTGGAACGTACAGAAGTAGTTGCTTAATAATGCAAGTATAAACTCTTAAACATATTGTTCAGTTTGCTCCTATAGAGTTATAGTTCTTAGTTTCCAATTCTGTCTTCCTTGGGTAAATATATTGCTGGTTTTAGTTTCTAAAGTTCCAGTTTTTAAAAGGGTTTTAACATTTATTCTAAAATGCGTGTACTTACAATTTTGGTGGGGGGGCTTTAAGAATTAGAATGATTAAAATGTCCAAGGACAAATAGCAAGGCATAGTTTTGCAACATAAACAAGAGAAATTGAATTTGGCTTTGTTTGCTTTGTATGATTCCCTGAAAGGAAAGATTCAATATTATGGAGTCTGCAAAGCTGCTTACTTTATTTAGGTGGTGTCTGGGGATCTTGTTAAAACAGTTGCTTTGGGAAACGATAAAAGCAGAGGGGATTATTTATTGTGAAACACAAATATGATTATAATTAATTTTGTAAAGTAAAAAGTATTTAATGTTAAATCAGTAAAATTGCAAAAATATATTTTAACTCCCAAATATGTTTAGTACAAGTCATTGTTTTAATACAAGGCTGATGGCCCAAAAATGAGCTGTTTTCAATCGTCATCTTCCTGTACTGACTTTTATAAACTTGAGATTCAAACTTTCATTGAAATTTATAAAGCTCTCTAGAACTTGTGATATTTCCTTCCTATTAAAGAAAGTTACTAGATTTGTGACATATTTACAAAATTGAAATTTACGCAGTCTTTATAATTGAACAATTCTCATTCAGTTAAAACATAAAAAGGTCCGATTCTGCTCTCACAATGATGTAAAATGGAAATAACTCCATTTAAATCAGTGTTTTGTGTTATAAAACTAGTGAGAGGAAATCAGGCCCACAGTCTTCTGGGGAACTCATATTTATCTATTTCAGAAAATACATTAGCTTGATGAAGACAAAACACTTCACATTTTCTTTTTTTGGTAGATGCTTAGATACAACAATGATGCTTTCAATACAAAAAGAATAAAACTGTGATTAATTTATCTTATTTTTGTGTGAATTGTTACTACCAGCAGTGATCACTTCTTAAAATTCGGAGTAAGTTCTATATCAAATTCAACCACTGCTTCCTTTTTATATTTAAAATTATTTATTTGTATTATTATTATTATTTATTATTATTGTAGTGTCCTAGAAACACCAGACAAGGATTCTGGTTCCATTGGGGTATGTGCTATACAAGCAAATAGGACAGTCTCTGCCCCTAAGAGTTTTTTGCTATACTTTAACATGTGCTCCAGATGCTGTTTCTCTCTTAGAATAAGTTGAGATTTAAGCTGAGAACAGAAGGTCTGTAAGTGTAGTAGAGTATGCTTCTGTCTCATCTGATGACTAAGGTATCAGACTTTTAAAATTATTTCTGGAGCATATGTTGACCTACTATAAAATGCTTCTGAATTATATATTTCAAATATCCTAAATATCTGCCCAAAATTTAAACCCCCTCAAACGTCTACTTCTGAAATAATACCATTATTTATTTAGAAGATTGCCTTTTCTCAATATTGCAGCTGATCTTGGAAAAAATATCTTTGACTGTCTAGTTAGGTGAATAACTTTGACTAACTGATTATTTTGAAGATTAGCATAATCAATTAATGAAGATTGAAAGCCGAGGACAAAAACATAGGAGTTGTCATATTGGATCAGACCTGAGGTTCATATAGTTCGTTATCCTGTTTCTGACTGGCCAGTACCATATATTTCGGAGGAAGATGTAAGATTGCTGCAGTATGGAGGTTTGGGGTTACCTGTCCCCACATTAGGTCCCCTCCTGAATTCTAATAGAGATTGTCTTAAGATCTGAAGAATTAGAGTTCCTTCATCAGAAATACTACATTAAAGAAAATTAAGACCTTCTTGCCCAACTCTGAAATTAAACAATTCCATGCTATTAATGTAATTTCAGGTTAGAGTTTTGTATTCCCAATGTATAGACGTCAAAAAGATCCATGATCTAAATACTCATTGAGCACACTGTTGATGTTTACTATTTTCATCTGGGTGTTTTGTATAGCTATGTGTACACGGCTTGGTAGAAGTGTGATTTTTATGCGCGTGTTCACATAGTTGTGCTAACTCTCAGTGAGCTAGCGCAATATAAATAGCAGTGTAGTCACACTATAACACTGCTTGTGGCCATGGAGGCATGGGTGAACTTTAGCAAATATATATGCACCAGTTTCAGGTGGGTTTGTACTCAGTACAACTCAGCGGTGCCTCCATGGCCACTACCAGAGCTACTGTGGCTACGGTGCTATTTATATTGGTAGTAGCTCAATGAGAGCCTGCACAAGTGTGACAATGAGCAGAGGAATCAAACCCCTAGCTTGCAGTGTAGACATAGCCTATAACAACGGTGGCTAAATTTACAGCCCCTCCGAGCCGCATACGACAATCTTCAGAAGTTCAAGAGCTGGGGTGTGTCTGCCGGGACTCGGGGCCTCAGCCGTGCAGGAGACTCCTGCTGAAGCCCCGAGTCCCGGCAGGTACACCCTGCGGGGCTGGAGCCCTGAGACAGCTCTCCTTCCTTCGGGGCAGAAGCCAGAGGCGATACGTGGGGGGGACACATGGGGACACGCACCCTCCCTCCACCCCCCAATTTTTGCCATGGTTTGCTTGCCGTGATCAGTTGCAAGGTGCCGCAGAGCCCACACCCTGCATGGCAGCTGCTGGATCTGGCAAGCTGGGAGCTGTAGCCATCGTGAGAGGCAATGGCATATAGCTGGGAGCTGCAGGGAGAGCCACTGCTTTTGCTGCTTTCTGTCCCCCGTGAGCTAAAGCAACAGCGCCTCCTTGCAGCTCCCAGGTGTTTGCTGTTGACTCTCCACTGGGAGCTAACACCTGGGAGCTGCAGGGAGGGACTGCTGAGGGTATGTGGGGGGCATGCCTCGGAGGGCATGACTCAATCTGTTAGGAAGGACGTTTAAATTGTGCCCCCCCAACAGGTACCAGTCATCTCTGGCAGAAGTCCCTAACCCCGCTGCCCCAAGCTTCCCCCTTCCCCCCAGCCTGCTAGGCGGAGAGTGCGGGACGGGGGGCCTCCGTGAGCCATACTTTAACTGTAAAAGAGCCTCATGTGGCTTGGAGCTGCGGTTGGCCACCCCTGGTCTATAATATAATTATATGCATAATGAAAATGTACCTCCTTTGTGTTTTGGCTTTTAGCCACATCAGTTATTATAAATGTATTCTTCACTCTGTAATAAGGTGTTTTAAAGACAATTCTGTATACATTTAAAATAGTGTAGCCATCTGTTTTTAACTTGTTGGAACCATGTGTACAAAACAAGCATGTATTTAATGTTCTATAATTCTCCCCAAACACACAGTCTCTGATCCAAGGAGCAGTGAAGAACTTTTCAATTTAATGTAATGCTCTGAAGCATGTGATATTATTTAATCATAGAAGTTTTTCTCTCACTTTTCTCTCTACAAAGAATTCAGCCTGACAAAGTGTTTCTCAGTTATTAATTTTCCACCTAGAGAAGTGGATATTAATTTTTATAGCTGCAACTTAGTTTATTATAGTATTTTTCCTTTGTCATGACATAATCTCTGATTTATGTGCACTATGCAAATGTGTCATCATCCAGGGAAGCTCATATTGTTGTGCATGAGACTGGTGTAATAATTCATCCCATTTTAGTCTATGGCATTTAACTCTTCTTTCCATAGAATCTCTAGGGCAAGGACCATATTTTGCTATGTGCTTGTACAGTGCCTTGTACCATGAGGTCAGATTGGGACCTCAAAGCACTGCCTTATACAAATAAATAATCTTCTGGGTGAAGTGGGGAAAAAACACATTCTCTGTGACTACTAACTGCACCAAGTCTGCAGCATCACTGTAGATTTTTCCCTGGAAGTTAGACCAAGGATTACCTAACACTTGTGTTCCTAATGCGTCTGTTTTATGTATGACAGATATCCAGCAGGCTCTGTATGAGCTTGCAAATCACGTTGTCAAGGGAAACTTAAAGCATGATCAAGCTTCTAATGTTCTCAGTGATGTTATAGTAAGTATATATTTGTACTACTTGCTGTAGGTTTATTTAATATTTTAGTTAGCTTATTACTTATGGAAGCCAGAGTAAATGGGAAACCAGCAGAAACACACCATACCCTGCAGATGTAGTCCCTTAAAACTTCTAAAGAAACTGCTTTTACTCCTAGGGCTTGTACACAATTGCACTTAGTTCAGTATAACTCAGGTTGCTCATGGGTGTGAAAAAGCCATCACCCGAGTGATATAAGTTGCACCCTTCTAAGCGCCGGTGTGGATGGACAGTGCTGTGTCAGTTGGGCAAGCTCTCCTGCTAACATAGCTACTACTGCTCGGGGAGGTGGACTTGGAAGTGTAACTCCATGCCAGATACTCTGCCCATCTTGTTTTCCCCCCTCCAAAAAAAATTAAGGTGATACTTTTGACTATTAAAACCTTATAGCTTCAGCATAAGTTTAAGGTCTACTATGTGTTGTGAAGAGAAAGGGAATGAAAACATTGAAATGAAAAATATTACTTGTATACAATTATAACTATTGTGCCAAGACCACCATAAAGGATATGTTGGTGATGCTACATCTTTCCTGTTGAAGTGCACTGTAATGAATGAAAATTTCCCAAGGCTAGGTTAAAATGGTATTCATGGAAAGTATATTGAGGTTCATCTGATGAAAAGCTGAAGAGAGAAACAAATGTTTTATAGACATACGTGGGGGACTATGGTACTCAAATGCACGCTTGTTCTTGACTGGGAAGTTTGGATCTTTTTTAACTTTTATGGTTCTTTTGTGTACCCACAATGCTAGCGAAGCCTTTCAGTTTTTACAATCAGTACTTTTACTATAGAAAATAGTTTAGATACTAGAATGTTCAGGAGGGAGGAGTGGGCGTTTGGGGTAGCTATAGAACAGCGTTGTGGGCTTTTTAGCTAATGCTAGGTCTGATTTATGTGGAGCTCACTTAAATTCCCAACATATTAAAAAATACCTCAGGACTGAGGCTATGTGGGGGGGAAAGGTGGATTGATTTAGATAACCAGTTTTAATTTTGATTGGCTGTTGTGCTTTTTAGTTATTTTCCTAAAGAGAGGTTGATTTTCACTGGTTGGTAACCAGTAAAACATACTGATTTGCAACTGAGTACAGCCTTTATGCTAAATTTGGTATTTCTTTTTGCTGACCAGAAGGATTTGCTACATGAGAAAAACGTTTTTAGATATTGTATAATTGTACAGCTAATGTGCACTAAATCAGATTCTAAGATTTTACTTCTTTATTATGTTTAAAAATGGTGAGTGATGGATTTCTTATTTACTAGATAATTAATGTTTTGGACCTATGCCCAGCTGCATTTGGATGGAAATTGGAATTCAATCAAAAATGCACAAAACTAGTTTCACCTTACTTAAAAACTACTTGCTTACAAAATCAGGCATTAAAAATACAAAAGAGTCACAGCACACTGTTACTGAACAATTGCTTATTCTCTCTTTTGTACCATACAGTTATAAAATAAATTAATTTGAGTATAAGTATTGTACTTACGTTTCAGTGTATAATATATAGAGCAGTATAAACAAGTTGTACGAAATTTTAGTTTGTACTGACTGCATTTGTGCTTTTTATGTAGCCTGTTGTAAAACTAGATAGATAATATAAGTATATATATATATTATAATATAATATAAAATACTTAGTTCAAAAACTGAATTGTAGAAGCACTTGAAAACAGGGATTTACAATGGGTGTGCCTTGTCAACCTTTAATAATAGCATTTCTAATTCAGTGCACTTTTAAAACTTATGCCATACCCTCAGACATGAGTTTAACTGTCATTGAGATTTTTCTTTCTTTCAGTACTTTTCAGCTCACTTGATAATGGTTTCCATTGTATTAATATTTTCTTTTGTATTTTTCCAAACACATCAGGCACAATAGATAGTTAAACCACTCCTGTTCATTGATTTAACAAGAGTAATGTTAGTGGATCTAAATTTACATTTCTGTCAAGACTCTCTTTCTTTATTAAAACAATAGACTAAAATATTCTAATTACACATTGTGGTATTCCTGCATTTACTGTGTTTTTTGTTTCGGTTAGGAATTTCGAGATGACATGTCCTCCATCCTTGCTGATGTATTCTGCGTATTGGGTAGGTTTCTTTCTTCCTTTCATCACTGAAACAGCTTAGTGGAGGAGAAGTGTGTGTTCTGTCATATAAAAATCTTGAAATTCCAAAATATAAAATAACTTTTGAAATGTAGTTGAATGTAACTAGTGCCATAGGAAAGCAATTTAAATGTTTGTCGTTTCAGTAATACAGTATGTACTATAAACTTATACAATTCATGGTTATTTTGCTTTTGTCTTCATATAAATGAGTATATGCATAGTAAAACACTTCTTATGCCTTACCAAACTATATGTACGTTGTTTAGAAATCAAGGAAATTGATGATAGTTACAATCTGTTTGAACAGGACTATTATGCAGCTACCTAGAACTATCAGAGTTGAAGTTTCTGCCATTAGTACTAATGCATTGATGCAGTGTGTCAGGCAATCCAAATTTCCAGACAACAGAGGCAGATTACTGGTCTTAACGATTGCATATTTTCAGCTGAAGATTTTTTGGTAGTTTCACAGCAGTCTCTAGGCTTTTTTTGCCTTGGTAGTTTTGTGTAAGGTATCTGTGATAGAGATGGGTTTCTTATTTACAAAGATTCCTTTCAGAACTTCCAATAAAAGGAGCAACATATGTACATTTCTGTCCTGATTGTGCAACCTTTATTCATTCCAACAGTCCCATGAAAGTTGATGGGAATACATGCGCAAAAAAGTTACAGAAGCTTGCTCTTAAGTATGAATAGCAATAGGTTGTGAAGTCAGTGACTTAGCAATAATAACCATAATTATGACTTTTAAACAAATGCTCTTAAAAACTGGTAATTATAATTTTTCTTTGATTTTTACAAATCTGGATTGTAAATGGTATTGGTAGCTGCTATTGTAGCTGTATTTGCACTTACACTGTAACTGAAATGGAGCTTAGTCTTACATTATACCTATTGTTCCTAGAATCCTAGAATATCAGGGTGGGAAGGGACCTCAGGAGGTCATCTAGTCCAACCCCCTGCTCAAAGCAGGACCAATCCCCCCAGATCCCTAAATGGCCCCCTCAAGGATTGAACTCACAACCCTGGGTTTAGCAGGCCAGTGCTCAAACCAATGAGCTATCCCTCCCCCTACAATACAATTTATGTATTGTTCATAAATACAGTCAAGGCAACTGGATAGGTCCTGGAAGAACAATGAGTATAGACAAAACAAATACTTCAAAGATAAGATGCAAGAGAAAAAAGTACACTTTCCTTTCCCTCTATCTACTGAAAGTTCTTTCTACCTTTTTTTCAACTGTAGAAAAATGTCATGATTTACCTTGTTTTTAATTAAGATATTTTATTGAATTTTTCAAACAGCCTATATAATATATAAAACAAACTAAGAAGATACTTGCAGGAATTATGTAAATCCATACATATCTGGAAAAACAAGTACTATGAAAACACAATTACTAAAAGAGTACCTCCTGCTGCAATCAGATCTGTGTGGGCAGATCCTTGTGCCTTCGAAGATCAGATTACTTCAAGAGGGTCAATGTGTGTACAAAAAATAAATATGAAATCGCATAAATCACAAGGCAAAGGATATTATGTTCTAGTCCTTTAGTCAAAGGATGAACAGTCATATCTTTTAGGCAGTTTATTTACAAAATTTTGGTGATTTTTACAAAAATGGTGCTAACTGACCTATGAAAAATTTATTATATAAGAAGACTCAAATTCAGGAAGATTTAAGATTTAAAAGGAACATAGCCCACCCATTTCAAAGGAATATTCTCTTTAGCTACAGTGATAGCAATCAGAAGAGTTGTTTCTTACCATGTCATCAAACATGGTAGCTCTGTAACTTGGTAAGTAACTTGATCTGTTATGAGCACATTTCTAACAGGAAGTCAGATTTATGTGTTCAATTTCATATATATATATGTGGTGAGATAAAGATTCTGAAAAACAGTTGTAAACTGTAGTTGAAAAAGTTAAATTGAATTGAGAAGTGGCTTTAGTTGCGTGAGTGGTCTTGGAGTTTCACTTGACTAATATGGGACAGTGAGTCTTCTCTTAAAGATCTTTAAGATTTTGTCATCCAGGAATGTATAGCATTTTACCCAAAACTGCTAACATCAATGAAATTCTGGACCAGCTACTATCATTAGGATCAGCAGCAGCGTTTTCTCTATTATTTGTTTGATATCTGTATGGACCACCAAGAAACTCTTGAGACTGTTCTTTTGCTTTCTTTTCCAGATTTGTAATCTACATGAACGTGTATAAACGTAGCTACTAATTTCATTTAGGAAACTGACTTTTCTCCCCCTTTATGTTGGAGGGCTCTGATATTGTGCATTATTGCCAAAGTCCTCTAGCAAAAACATGCATATTTTGGACCTGATTTTTTCTAATGTAAATAAATAAGCAGAAACATTTGGGGCTGGGAAAGGAGAGGAGCAATTTGTACATAAAGGAGCCGTAAAGAGGATACCATCTTGCTTTGCATATCACCTGAGTGCTCAACGGTAGCTGTTGAGAGAGTTGTGGCTACAGGAGAAGATAAAGCTGCCCTGGCCTACCCTAAGTTGTTTCTGAAAATGGGATCCTTGGGATCACTCAAATTCTCCATTAGTAGAAACAAGGGATTGGCAAAAAAGACCTTTTTTAATGTCTCATGGTGGATTTCACCCTAGCTTCTATATTAACATAATTTTTATTGATTTTTATGGTGAAGATTGTGGGCTTATTTATATCCCTGAACTAAATAGTTCTGGAATTCATTCCTTTTAAAAATATCAGGGAAATTGAGGGCTAGTTTGTGTGTTAATGATCTTCCCTGAGATAGGGGTTATGCATTGTTGAACTGTCTGGAGTGGTTCAGGAGAGAGATTGTGATTCAGGGCTAATCTACACTACTGTGCTACCTCGGCTCAGCTGCACTAATGCAGCTGTGCTGCTTTAGCATGTCTGGGGAAGATGTGCTATGCCGACGGGAGAGGCATAATTACTCCACCTCAGTGAGAGGCAGCAACTATGTTGGTGGGAGAGCGTCTCCCGCTGACAAACCACCAGTGGGGACAGCACTTAGGTTGATGTAACTTGCATTGCTTGTGGGGGTGGCTTTTTCACACCTCCCCTCCCCTCCCCTCCAGCGACGTAATTTACATCGACTTAAGCGGTAGTGTGGACAAACCCTCAGTCTGACTGCTGATCTGGGAAAAGTGTAAACGTCACTGGCTCTGTACCTAGCTTAGTGTCTATGTCTTTTGACACGCCAACCTAACTATGATCTATGCTTCTAGAGAGGCTGCTTCACCTTATGCGCTGTGAGCAGTGTAACGGGTAGTAAGGTAGTAGTGGGGCACCTTATAGTGCCGTACAAGTGGGCCACGATCTGATCTAAATGCAAAAAGTAGTATTTAAAGCAACATTGAGGAGGTTGAGAAATCTAATGGCAGTTCTTCCTGCGATATTAACCAGAGCAATGTTACATGTTCTGTGCTTTTGATATTCTACATTGATAACACAAAATATATCAATCTTTAACAAGACAAACAGATACTAGCTACGTTCAAAGCAATGGTTAATATTGCAGAAGCAACCTTAACTTTTGCACTTGATTTCTCAGCTTCAATGTTAAACTAACAATGGTGGGGTTTTTTGTACTCCATGTAAATGATTAGTTCCAAGTAAGGCCTAATCCTTTTTCTAGTTCTAGATTTAAAACATAGTTGTAGAAAACATATTTAAAAGGCTTAAATATTGAAATATAAAAATTCTGGTGTGGGTGTTTTTCAGTAAACTTTAAAATGATTCTTACTTTATAGAATATGCAGACTAATTGCCCAGTTACTTTATAGACAAGCCATTATAGTTAACTGAGCACACAGTTGAGTTAAAATTCACAGTAATTATACCACTATATTATTTGGTGATTGCTACTAGATTTCTACCTGTTATGGATAATAGAAAATATAGGGTAGACTGTTTTCTCTTGAATAACTCTAAAAGCTGATTACAAAGAAAATTTTTTCAAAAAATTCAGATGCAGAAACTTAGATAAATTACACAGTTTTACATTCACAGTGTGTCATAAATATAAAGGGAAGGGTAAACCCCTTTGAAATCCCTCCTGGCCAGGGGAAAGCTCCTCTCACCTGCAAAGGGTTAAGAAGCTAAAGGTAACCTCGCTGGCACCTGACCAAAATGACCTATGAGGAGACAAGATACTTTCAAAAGCTGGGAGGAGGGAGAGAAACAAAGGATCTGTGGGTCTGTCTATATGCTGGTTTCTGCCGGGGATAGACCAGGAATGGAGTCTTAGAACTTTTAGTAAGTAATCTAGCTAGGTATGTGTTAGATTATGATTTTTTTAAATGGCTGAGAAAAGAATTGTGCTGAATAGAATAACACAGACAGAAATAGTATCTTTTTTGTAACTTAAGGTTTTGCCTAGAGGGATTCTCTATGTTTTGAATCTAATTACCCTGTAAGGTATCTACCATCCTGATTTTACAGGGGGGATTTCTTTATTTCTGTTTACTTCTATTTCTATTAAAAGTCTTCTTGTAAGAAAACTGAATGCTTTTTCATTGTTCTCAGATCCAAGGGTCTGGGTCTGTAGTCATCTAGGCAAATTGGTGAGGCTTTTTACGAAACCTTGTCCAGAAAGTGGGGTGCAAGGTTTTGGGAAGTATTTTGGGGGGAAAGACGTGTCCAAACAGCTCTTCCCCAGTAACCAGTATTTGTTTGGTGGTGGTAGCGGCCAATCCAAGGACAAAGGGTGGAATATTTTGTACCTTGGGGAAGTTTTGACCTAAGCTGGTAAAGAGAAGCTTAGGAGGTTTTTCATGCAGGTCCCCACATCTGTACCCTAGCGTTCAGAGTGGGGAAGGAACCTTGAGTGCGATAGAGCTCAGTTTGTTTAAAAGCAGCAAGTTCATTACAGTTTTTTAGTCTCGGGGGAATAAATAATGAGACTTCAGCTAATTTAAAATATTGTTGAATAAAACAGTTGTGGCATAACTGAAAAATCTGGAAAATTTAAAGTAATAGTTGATACTCAAACTTCTGCTTTTCTCACAACTGTATGAATTAAGAATACATAGGTGCCGGAACTGGTTTTCTTGGCTTGAAGTGGTAATAGCTAGGGCTGTCGATTAATCACAGTTAACTCACGCGATTAACTAAAAAAAATTAATCTCCGTGTTAATCGCATTGTTAAACAATAGAATACCAATTGAAATTTATTAAATGTTTTGGATGTTTTTCTACATTTTCAAGTATATTTATTTCAATTACAATGCAGAATACAAAGTGTACAGTTCTCGCTTTGTTATTTTTATTAAAATATTTGCACTGTGAAAATGATAAAAGAAGTACTATTTTGCAATTCACCTCATACAAGTACCGTAGTGCAATCTCTTTATCATGAAAGCGCAACTTACAAGTGTAGATTTTTTGTGTGTTATATAACTGCACTCAAAAAGAAAACAATGTAAAACTTTAGCACCTACAAGTCTACTCAGTCCTACTTCTTGTTCAGCCAATCGCTCAGAGAAGCAAGTTTGTTTACATTTACGGGCGATAATGCTTCCCGCTTCTTATTTACAATGTCACCTGAAAGTGAGAACAGACATTCACATGGCACTTTTGTAGTCAATATTGCAAGGTATTTACATGCCGTATATGCTAAACATTCGTATGCCCCTTCATGCTTTGGTCACCATTCCAGAGGACATACTTTAAAAAAAAAAATGTTAATTACATTTGTGACTCAACTTCTTGGGGGAGAATTGTATGTCTCCTGCTCTGTGTTTTACCCGCATTCTGCCATATATTTCATATTATAGCAGTCTCAGATGATGATCCCACATGTTGTTCGTTTTAAGAATACTTTCACTGAAGATTTGACAAAACGCAAAGAAGGTACCAATGTGAGATTTCTAAAGATAGCTACAGCACACGACCCAAGATTTAAGAATCTGAAGTGCCTTCCAAAATCTGAGAGGGATGGGGTGTGGAGCGTGCTTTCGGAAGTCTTAAAAGAGCAACAATCCAGTGCGGAAATTAGAGAACCCGAACCACCAAAAAAGAAAATCAACCTTCTGCTGGTGACATCTGACTCAGATGAAGAAAATGAACATGCATCGGTCTGCACTGTTTTGGATCGTTATCAAGCAGAACCCATCATCAGCATGGACGCACGTCCTCTGGAATGGTGGTTGAAGCATGAAGGGACATATGAATCTTCAGCGCATCTGGCACATAAATATCTTGCAATGCCGGCTACAACAGTGCCATGCGAATGCCTGTTCTCACTTTCAGGTGGCATAGTAAACAAGAAGCGGGCAGCATTATCTCCTGAAAATGTAAACAAATTGGTTTGTCTGAACTGAAAGATTGACTGAACAAGAAGTAGAGCCTACAAGTCCACTCTGTCCTAAAGTTTTAGATTGTTTTATTTCTGAATGCAGTTATTTTTTGTACATAACTCTACATTTGTAAGGTCAACTTTCATGATAGAGATTGCACTACAGTACTTGTATTAAGTGAATTGGAAAATACTATTTTATTTTACAGTGCAAATATTTATAATAAATAAATATAAAGTGGGCACTGTACACTTTGTATTCTGTGTTGTAATTGAAATCAATATATTTGGAAATGTGGAAAACATCAAAAATATTTAAATAAATGGTATTTTATTATTGTTTAAAGCACAATTAATCGCGATTAATTTTTTTAATTGCTTGACAGGCCTATTAATAACCCTAATATCTGGTTTCTGCCTTCAGCACCCTCACTGTAAAAATTGTTCCATATGGCCATATGTGCTTCATATTTAAATGTCTTTGCTTTAGTCTGTCACAGATCATCACTCTTTTTATTTAGAATAGAAGTGTAGGTGTAATATTTCCAAAAAAGTGCTGTCATTCTATTATGAGAAAGCAAAACGTCAATGGAAAATAGAATTTCAGAGGCGAATAGGCCAATACATTTCTATGCTCCCTTTTAGTGAAAATGGTTTTATTTGTATATTTGCTGTTATTTTAGAAATCAAACTTGTTTAATAACAATTTATTAATTTATAACCTGGATTTAGTTTCATTAGTAACCTCACACTTCCATTGAAACAAAATGCTTCCTGCCCCTCAAAAATTTATATTCTGAATACTTGATCATTAATTTTGCTTGGGTTCAAATGTACAGATGCAAATATAACTTATTGTAGCCAAGGGTCTTCAGGATAGTAATTACTGTTTCCAAATCAAATTATTTTTGCGTAACTGCCATTTATTTTTGATATGTTCATTACCTTATTTATTATCTGTAGCTCAGTTGGTGAGTGAATATCGGTTTTACATGCAGAAATAAAAAGATAAAGAGCTGAATACTGTCTTGTTCCACAAGTGTAATTCAGAGCACAATTTCATCTAATATTTCTACCTGAAGAGTTTGCAATCTAAAGTGATAACTGATAACAGATATGCAGTAGGGGATTGTGAGCACCAGGATCAAAGATACAGGCTGTGAGAAGCAGAATATGATACAACCTGGGGTTCAAAACAGTTATATTTTAAAATCTCTAAGGAAACATGTTTTATATAACAATGGAAGACTTGAGTTAATAGGCCTGGTGAAAGGGGGAGTGTTTTTTGAGGAAAAATTTGAATGAGGAGAGAACAGTTGTTCTGTGCACAAGATTAGTTAAACTATTCCCTTGATGCGGGGAGGTATTAAAGAAGACGCAGAGATGAGTAAGGGAAGTTTACTTGTTTGTTCTCATTTTTCTTTAATTTATTTTGAAAATAGGTAAATGTCCATTGCTCAGAATTTTTTTTTTATTGTTGAAAAATAGGGGAACAGATCTGCTGTGTGTTCTCAAATGTATTGTTCTGATTCAGTGCACCTTAGTCCTGTTTCTGCTCCATAACTTTGTAAAACTAAATTCTGACCGGTTTTATTTAAGACGCCCTTGCATTTTCCTATAGGGTTTTCCCTCTCTTGCTCTCCCCTGTCTTGATGAATTAGAGGGATCTAAACTACTCTAGACCGGGGTAGTCTATTGATTACTGTGTTGTGGAATGTGCACTCCTGTAGGACCTGATAAGCTGCCTGAAAGGCTCTCATATGTTACTGCTTCAACAGCTGACTGTAACAGCAGAAAGAGAGAGAGAGAGAGAGAGAGAATGTGGAGAAAAAACATGGGAGGGTAGACCAGTGACATAGGGGGAACAGCTAACTCTTTACCAACTGCAGATAGAAATAATGTTTATACTGTACAGAGTGTAGTGGAATCTCAGAGTTATGAACACCTGAAGAATGTAACTGAACAAAATGTTATAGTTCTTTCAAAGGTTTACAACTGAACATTGACTTAATACAAATTTGAAACTTTACTATGCAAAAGAAAAATGCTACTTTTAACCATCTTAATTTAACTGAAAAAGCACAGAAAGTGTCCTTACCTTGTCAAATGTTTTTTAAACTTTCCCTTTTTTTTAGTAGATTATGTTTAGCACAGTACTGTACTATATTTGCTCTCCACCCCCTGATTGCGTACTTCCAGTTCCAAATGAGGTGTGTGGTTGACCGGGCAGTTTCGTAACTCTAAGGTTCTACTGTATGTTGGTTTCCCTGCCTTCTGGTCCTATCCCTCCTTCTACCTGCTGTACCTACTGCTGGTCATAGGCCTCACTTAGACAGGGAAAAGGGCAAGAAAAAAGTGAATTATCTTCTGTTATTCATTCTTGTCTCCAGCATTTGTGCCACCAGTGTTAACAACCGCTGGATTTATAGGTGTGCAGTGTGTGAATTCTTTTTATCAATAGAATCAGCCACTAAATGTTACAGTAAGCTGAGTGTTAATGAATGGTTAGACTAGACACAGAAGCAGAATGTTAATTATAACTGAATCTTAAGTATTAATACATGTGCAAGCAGATTTTTATTAGGATTCATCACAAAAGGAAGAATGGGCCTTCTACATTGCAGTGGAGAAATCAGAGAGAAACCAGAAAGATATGTCTCCATGACCAGTAATGTCTCATTTTACCCTTCCCCATATTCCTTTACTTCAGATATCGAAACAAGTTGTTTAGAAGAAAAAAGCAAGAGAGATCATTTTACGCAACTGGTGTTAGCCTGTTTGGTAAGTTGCACTTACATACTTCTTGTGTAGCAAAAAACTTCCACGTTAAAATATGACAAGAAAATTGAAATCTGTATCTTTTACCAGATATTTTTTAGGGAAAAAATTGTATGTAATGTAATTATTGAGTTTATTTTTAAATTATTACTTATTTTGTAAGAAATACTGTGTATGTATACGACATATACTAATTTGTTGTATATTTCAAACCACATGTTTTTATTGCCAAGAGAATAACTACATTACTTTCATCCTTGTAGTCAGAAGGTTTGTTAGTGTGAGGTAAAGCAGAATAACAGAATAGCAGATAGACCAGTTGTCTTATCACATATGGCAAATCCTGTGGTTCTTTATTATGTAGACTTATAAGAACAGATAACTGTTTTAACTAGCTGCATTATAATTGCACAGAATGACTAGTCATTAGTTTCAGGCAAAACAGTTTGTGAACAACAGTGGGTGGTGTTCCTCCTCCAAATTTACTCCTCTTTTATTGGTTAATTCTTTCCCACAAAATAAAGATCATGGAGGAAAGAATTAGACAAATTGCATATCTAGAATTTTTATGATCCTTAATTTGTCACAGTTTTTCTAGATTTAGTGAATATGTGAGATGTGAAACTCCAAAATCTGTTGTAATGAATTAATTTAATTATAGCCTCCTTCCCCCCTATAAATATTAGAGGCTCTTTTGTTAGGTGACAGTGCCGCTTTGTACCTGTCATGTGCCTTATTTGTATACAATAGCAGTTCTTTTTCTTACGTTGTGAGTTTTAGTTTGTATAAGACACTGTATTATTAAAAATGTGTATTGTGTTCAAGTTTTTGTTGAGTTTTTATTAGCTGTCAAGATATCAAGCCCCATTGGTCATGGGCTGGACTCAAATTACTTTACAGCTGAAAATATCCATTATAGTAGTCATTGTCAATTTTTTTTTTTTTTTTTTTGCATATTTTGGACCATTTCTTAAGATGGCGATCCTCTCACAGACACCTCCATTCCAATCTTGATTCTACATCTGGGCTTCAGCTAAAGTGTTGATTAGATAATAAAGGTCTATTAGGCCAGTGTTAGACTAGATAAAAATAACCTTGTTTTTATGTGGTGGCTGAAGTGGCTTGGTTCTGCCTTTTTTTTTCTACATTATGTTTCCTTGTCTGAGCACTGGACTGTATTTTAATATTATAACTGGGGCTCAACCTACAAACCTTTTATCTGGATTTTGAATGTGACCTGTCCTTTCCCCAGTGTTTGGATGTATTCATTTTTGGTTTTGCCATTATGACTACTAAACTACTAAATTTGGATCTAGGTTTGGATTCCAGTCTCTCACCTTACTAAAATTTGAGGTTTTGAGATGTAGGATTTTTCCTTTTGGGAGCATTTCTAATTAGTATAAAATATTCCCCCGTTGCTTGCATCCCAAAATGTTCTTATATCTCCATGACCCTTTGCAGTTAGGTCTGGTCCTCCTTTGTGTTTGCTGCTAATCTGATTTTTGTGTCATCTGCTGATTTGATCGTGGTGGAGTTTGCATTGGAGAAACACTTGATAACATTAAGCAGCTTCGCAGCATGTCATTTTTTTGTTTAGTTGGCCAGAGCCTCTGGAAGCCCTTAATGCCTTGCATGGGACTACAGGTAGCAGAACCCTTCACTTTACCATTGTAACAGAAGTAGCTTTGCATATCATCTTGAAGTGTTGCTTATACTTCAAGTGGCTCGCAGATGGGGAATCGTGTTATAGACAGCCAACAGGTGATGGTCGGTCTCATTTGAGCATAACATAGTGGATGCTGTTAGAAACAAATAATAATTAATTATTTCCAGGAAATGAAATATGACTCTCAAGCTCAGGTACTTTGGGCTCATATAGATGGTTTGAGACCTTGCTTCCAAGTCCCTACGTGTATATCAGTTAGATGTTTTTCCTCTTTGAGTAGTCAATCTAAAAATGTTGACTTGTCCTGCTATCTGTAGTTTGGATACCATTATAGGGCATCTGGAATTTAATATCAGTGATACCAAAGGATTTCTACAGGAACTATATTGAAAAGTAGTCGAATTTAATAAAAATTGTTAAATTTTTTACAGGGTTTTGAACCTATCTATTAAAAAATCTATAGCAGGGATATAATTTTCTGTCAAATTCTATAGGATAGTTTAAAAAAAACCTGTAAAAAAAGATAGTATTTTCTGTTAATTCTATGAGGTTTTTGGGTTTTTTTTTCATCAAGGTGTGTATGAGTGTTCTGCTGGACGTCCCATTGGTGCAGCCTCTTTTGTGTCTAGGAGTTGGCCTTTTCCATCATGTAGAATAAGACTTTTAATTGTAAGAAGCTTCTGCATGTGAAAATGAGTGTTGCACTTGTTTTTCAAAACATATGAAGGGAATATATAGTGATTTTGGCCACAGGCAAAAGTTTTAGTAATCAGGCTAAAAAAGATAATCCTGTGGTACCACACACTGCAAACTCCGTAGCTTTCAGAGTATTTTATATAGATTCCTCATTTGTAGAATTGTAGCTTTTCAGTTGCAAGCAATTGTTCCTTTTGAAACTGAGTTTATATGGTATGTTTTGTATTTGAATTACCTTTATTTTCACTATTAGTATACATACACAGATAACCCAGGGTCAAGATCAAATGCTGTTTAGTTTAATATACTTATCAACTCATATGTATGACATGCATGCTGCATTCTTGTTTTGTACAGTACCTTGTTTCAGACACCGTCCTAAAGGAGCGTCTGGATCCGGAAACACTGGAATCATTAGGGCTCATCAAACAGTCTCAGCAGTTTAATCAGAAATCTGTTAAAATCAAGACAAAACTTTTGTAAGTGTGTGTGTGTAGATTTTTTTGGGGGTGCAGGTCAATTTCTTTAAATGTAGCTTTTTATAATCTATATATTTTCAAAGTAATTTTTTCCATGTTGAAAATTTTATGAAATACTTGGTGGTTTTTAAAGTGAAATGTTTTGTTGTACTAAAATTACTCCTTGGTAGTAAAACATAATTTGTCCTTTTATATTTTTCATAGATACAGTAAAAGCTCTTTTATCCAGCACTTCACCAACCGTCAAGCTCTATAAATCGGCATTTCTGATCTGCACTGAAAATCCGGTTTATAATGCAGTTGGTGCGGGACCGGCTGGGGTGTGGGAGGGGCTGTGGGGCATGGTCTGGGAGGGGCTTGGGGCACAGGAGGAGGTTGGGGTCCTTGGGGGGAGGAGGGTGCTCACCTCTGGCGGCTCCCTGCAAGCTGCTCCCTGTCCCTGCTGTTGCTGGTGGAGGAACAGCCAGGTGGCTTGTAGGCACGCTACCTCTGTCCCCCCTCCCCGAGTGTTGACTCCGCAGCTCCCAGCCCATTGGCCGGGAACCGTGGCCAATGGGAACTGTGGTGGGGGGTGCCTATAGATGGAGGCAGCGTGCCTCCTTGCAGAGGCAGAGCCACCTGGCTGCGCCTCCACCAGGAGCAGCAGGGATTGGGAGTTGCTTGTGGGGAGCCACCGGAGGTGAGTGCGCCCTCCCAATCTGGCCCTCCCACGACCCAAACCCCATCCTGGACCCAAACTCCCTCCCAGAGTGCACCCTGCTGCCCCTCCCATGCCCCTGCACTCCAAACCCCTCCCTCTGAGTTAACTGGCATTTTTAATTTGCTGGCACCCCCCTGTTTCCAACGTGCCGGTTAAAAAAGCTTTTACTGTATGTGAAATTTACATTTTATTATAATGCCTAATTATCTTTGCTCCAGTGGTTTCAAATATTTAAGCTTTCAGTGGTAGAAAATGCTAACTTGCAAAATACTTAAAAATAAATTACTAAGATCTCTGACTTAAGCCTAGGCTTTTGTTGTTTTCCTAAACTATCTAGTGCAGTGCTTTTGGTCTTTGGATTGTAAGCAAAGACTCTGTGTCTACATGTCTACTGTTTCATTTACAGTGTCTATGAAATGCAGTTAAAATTAGTTTAGATCCCTAGAGCTCAATCCTGAAAGGTGCTGATATTCTGACCCCATCCATCAAAGCAGTTAGGAACAAGTTTAATATTAAGCACATGATAGTCCCATTGATTTAAAAGGGATTAATCACATGCTGAAAGTTAAATGTGAGCTTGATGTTTTTGTTAGTCTGGGACCTGTGCTCAGCAACTCAGGGTCCTTAGCCACTATTTGAAATGAAGCTTATTGTTTTCTGCATTCTGTAGTTTTCCTAATGGTTGGAAATAAAACCATTAATTCATAAGCATGTATTCAATATTGGTAGATAAGTTTAATATTTATAAAATATTTAACCTGTATAAACTTTACTATTATGAATAGCTATCTTGTGCTGAGCTGTACTCTTCATTTGATAGTGTTTAATATCTATTTATCTAATTGCAGTTATAAACAACAGAAATTTAACTTATTAAGAGAAGAGAATGAAGGTTATGCAAAGCTGATTGCTGAACTGGGGCAAGATTTATCCGGCAATATCACTAGTGATTTAATCCTAGAAAATATCAAATCTTTAATCGGTAAGGAATTTATTGAAGCAAATATAAGTAATTATTTTCCTATATAATCATCTAGAGTTGCTTCTGTAGAGAGCCACTCTGGACAACTTTTTTGGTGTCTTTTGGGGATCAGACAGCAGATTTACGGTGCTAAGGTAATACATTGCGTTGCATAATCTCCAGGGTTGGTTCTGTAGGCAGAAGTTTCTTTTGGGGAGTTTCTGTGGTAGTGTTAATTATGTAAATGCTATGTATTTCAATTTACTAGTGGTGCTGAAGTTGTCAGCCCAGCTTTACATGTGGTTCTCCACAATTTATTTATTTTGGATTATATATATTTAAGAATGGAGTTTTATGATGATGCATCCTTCTTTTTAATTGGTGGGAGCATGGTGACTTACCAGTGCCTTTTTTTTTTTATTAGTTTAGATACCCAGAAGAATAAACGGCTATCCAGTTAGTCTAAAAAGCAGAAATCAAAGAAATTGGTATTTCTTAAATGAAATGAAAATCAGTAAATGTTGTTGGATTCCCTCACATAGATCCATCTGTGGTTGGTTAAGTATTCATAAAGGATTGAACTTGGCAAAAGTGTGTCACAATGGGAGCCCAAGTTAAATTAAAAAAAAATCTAAATCTGCTCAGATCAGCTATATATAAATATATTTTTAGTGACTGCTTGCAAATTAGCCTTCCACATTAAGACTAAAAGTTTGATTATATGTAGCTGTTCTGTATGCACATAATGCAGCACCTTCGGCAGACTAAGACCTTAAGTAATTTAGCTGTTTCAGATTTGCGGTTTAGTTAAAAATAGGTAAAATGACCACATACTACTTTGTTTGCTTAATATTATACGTGAGCAGGCAACAGTAAAATACAGACAGAGTCTGGGTTGCCTGGTAAATTAACCATACTTCGATTGCTTGTGTGTGTATACAAGTCTGTATTTTAGACCAGGGGTTCTCAAACTGGGGGTCCTGACCCCTCATGAGGTTGTGAGGTTATTACGTGGGGTCGTGAGCCCTCAGCTTCCACCCCCAAACCCGACTTCCCTCCAGCATTTATAATAGTGTTTAGTATAAAAATTGTTTTTTAATTTGTAAAGGGGGTCGCACTCAGAGACTTGCTATGTGAAAGGGGTCACCGATACAAAAGTTTGAGAACCTCTGTTTTAGACTGACTTCATCTCCCCTTCCTCCCCCCAGCCTGAAAGTCTGCGCAGGTATTGTCTCCGTACCTCATAGTCTTCTAACTCCTTTTATTCCCCTGGAGCAGAGGATTTTTGTCATATATGGGTTCTTTAAGAACATAGACCTCCAGGGACAGAGTATGCAGTATGTGTTTAATGTAAGACATTTCCTGATATATACAGGTCCAAGTTTGCTTCCCTTCTTACAAGGATAGCAGTAAAGGAGTTTGAGTGAGATGACTCAGCAGTACTAAGAGGGGGAGATCTCAAATAATCCCACTGAAACAATTAGTTTAAATTAAACTGGACTCAAAACTGTCTTTGGACATTTCTACCAACAGTTTCCCCAGTTTATAATCCTCACCTTGCATTATAAAGTGTGGGCTAGAAGTAGCAAGAAACCTGCTGTGGAGAGCTGGAGTGAGAGAAACTGATATTTTATAATGAGTCTCCTTTCAACATTTAACTTCCTCTGTAATTGATTGTTTGCTCACTATCTCCATCAGCTTTTAGGTTGTCTCCCCAGAGAACTATCAGGGTCTGTCTAATACTTCTTTAGTAGAGAGGTTAAACCAGGCATGTCTAAGATTACTTCCACAGGAGACATTGATAATTTAGCTTTATTTTCCACAAATTAATAAAATACTTAGCAAAATTGATAGTACTGGGGAGAGAAGATATATTGAAAGTCTATGAATAAATGAACGTTTCCTAAACTGAAAAGATTGCGGTGGATTAGTGTGTTTCTTAATAGTTTAAAAATAGGTCTTGCCAGCCTTGAGGGAAACAATTACATATAGGCTGCAATGGTGAGTCAAATATTCACCCATTTAATTATACACGCTTCTCCAAGCATATATGGGGGTTGTCCTAGTTTCAGGGTAACTGTACCAGTATTTTTGCCCTCTGCAGTGCATGCAAGGAGTGCCCAGTCAGGTCTCAGTTCTTCTGTTGTCACCTGTGTCTGGGTAGAGACCCTTGTCCCATGCCCTTCTGATTGCAGGTTTTAAGACTGCCCAACTTCCTGCCTTACACTGTCATATCCCCAGTCTGCCTAAAGGCCAGCACCTGTTCGTTGCTTTTTCTTTGAAGGCTATGAATAGTGAATTGCCTGCAGTTATAAGTTACCACACAGCTCTTTCTAAGCAAGCACATTTATTCTTAAGGTAAAAGCATTACAGAGAGAATATTAAATCAATTTATTGGTTATTTTATAACACACACTAAATATACCAGGAGTCACCCATCATTTTTTAGGGCCCTAGTAGGCCAAGGCCTTTCCCACCCTTCTGCAATGATTGTGGACCTCTCGTGGTGCTCCCTCTCTCCGAGTTGCATGTGATCTCTAGCCCACAGTGATACATAAACTTAATCAGATTGCAATATCTGTCACTGGGCCTTGAATAAAGGACTTCAGTTGATATGGTTGAAGATTTGTGGCTTCCCTCTTTTTCAGACCTCCTGAAATCTGATATCTATCTGAGTGGGTGTCTGCCAAGCCAGATGAAATGAAAGAACAAACCCTTCAAGTCAAATACCTCTCTCTTGTTTAGAATCAAAAGTAGTAAGCATTATTTTAGGTCATATTGTCATTTTAATTAGGTCATTCTACCCATTAGAGATAAGAGGAACAGTTCTGAAAGGTCATCTTTGATTTATTTATTTATTTTTTTTGGTCAGCAGTGTATAAAATTTTGCAGGAATGCAGAAGTGGGAACACCTAGATACCCAAGTGATTTCTCAGCGTTAAAAAAAGGAGCAACTGATTGTCTGAATGCAGGGATCCCTGGAGGACTAGACAGCTAATACTTCTGTTTTATTAGAATTACTGTTGAAAGCTAAAATGTTACCAGAGTGTTCGATTAAGGCAATTAAATTAGAGCTGAATGAAATTTGAAGAGTGAATAGCCTGTCCTAGGGGTTCTATAGCAAGGACAAAGAGTATGGGAGAAAGTGGGTGATACTGCCTTGTCCCTCTTTAGGAGAAGTGTGCAAAATCTGGTGCCACTTAAGGAAGTTTCTGCAAAAGCCAAATCTAAATCATGGGGAGGAGGTATCTGTATTCAAATCCTGTTAAAAGCTGCCTCTGTGTATTGGGAAGCCACTTCAGTTTGGGGCTTGCTGGGTCTCAGAGAAGAAGGATTTTGCAACAAGACTGTTGTTAAACATTGAGCCAAAACTAAATTGATCTGATTAATTAAAATGGGGAAGAGACTTCAGGCAAGATACCCAAATTTTACAGACACCTTAACATCAGTAAGGAAATGGGATAGTAAGAGTCAGAGCTTTCAGGCCTCCCTTTCATGTTTTAGTATTTAAGGAATAATAGCTAAATTAGATGACTGGGGAGAAGACTGCTCCGGTACCCTATACTCTACAAAGGCTGTGCTAATATCTGATAAAGTTCAGCTTCAAATCTAGCAGAGATCAATTTTGTAGTTGCCTGAGATAGCTGGTATTGTAGGTACTTTGACGCTTATTTTAGAAGAGAGCTATAGAATGCTTTCACTATTTACTACAGAGAGTATAGTACTACTCAAAATTTAAAATATGTTTTACAGATCACCTCTGTCTTGCATAGTTCTCTTGACTCAAAACTGGTTTTCCATAAAATATCTGTTCCTTTGTAGTACTAATTAAGATAGTTAGAAGTACTGCAGGCATTGGGTCTGTTTTTTTTCAAATCATCTTATAGCTATTAAACCAGCCATTCTGTTTTCACCAAAAGCTATTTCTATGGCAATTTAAAAATTAAGATGTAACACCTTACTCCTCAGTGTGCGATTATCTGACACACAATTGGTATATTTTGGATAACCCGTGTCAGTCTTTAACTGACCAGAACTTCCTGTTTTGCAATGGTGAGGTTAACATTTTACTAAAGAAAATACCTTGATCTCTTATCAGAGTGAATATTTGTATTTTCCTTTGGCAGGTGCGGCAGAAGGAACTGACTAAAAATAGAGTTCATAATGACTTTTTTTTTTTTTTGATGAAATCTGAGTGTTAATATACAATAGCATTTAACAAGAACACTGAATTTTTAGCTTTTTACTTTAATCTAAATCTCAGTTCTATCCCTAACTTTGAAATTCTGATGTTTACTATAGCTGTCAACTTCTATATTTAATATAGTACCATAAAGCCAAAATATATACTGCTCTGTTTAATTTTGCCTATTTATTTTGATGTAGAGAGAATTGCTTTTTATTCAAAGTAAATGGCTGAAAAGATTTTTTTTAATGGCTCATTTGCAATTTTTCCTAATTCTAATTTAATTATGTTGTATTAGGAAATGAGAAATAGAACTGAATTTTTAATTTGTATTTTTTCCCCCAATAGGATGTTTTAACTTGGATCCCAACAGAGTTTTGGATATTATCTTAGAAGTCTATGAATGTAGGCCGGAATATGATGAATTCTTTGTACCTTTGATAGAATCGTACATGTATATGTGTGAACCTCAAACTCTGTGTCATATCCTTGGGTTCAAATTCAAATTCTATCAGGTAATATAGATGTATTTTTAATATTTGAGCACCCCTTCTTCTGTCAACCCCTATTTCTGTGTAATTTCAGTGATGTAAGTTTTTGATGCTTGTTTAGGAAAAAAGTTTTCTTTCCACAAAATACAATTAGCATTGGTTATAGAAGTCCAATTTTAGAAATAGTACTTTTCTCTATTTATGATACTTTAATGTGGGATAACTTTTTGCATTAAATTTTTTAACCATCAGTGTATAATCTAAAATGGAAATTGTTCAGTACTATATTTGAACCAAACATTTTTTAGAGTACACTTTAAGTGTTTGACTGTATTGTCCTCCATTTGAACTTGTAGATGAAATGTGCAAGTTCTTACATTACTGGAAATGACACATTCTTATAAACCTCAGACTAGACCCCTAAGAATGAGGAAAGCATGGCTGATGTTTAGTGTGCTATCTCACCATCTCAACTGCAGAACTAGTAATTGCATGCAGTCACTGTGAGATGCGAAAGAAGATAATCGGTTGCACATCTTTCTTCATTCAGAATCAATATAGTAACAGGACCATATACAATGACAAAATTAATATGTTTGATAAAAGCTCTCCCTATCCCCATTATTAAGATGCCTGCTTTCTCTGTTCTTACTGGCATTTTTTATTTTTTAAAAGTAAGTTTTACTTTTCTGTGACATTCTTGATTTGCTGTTTCTAAAAATGATAATGCTTGTCTTTTAGGAACCAAATGGTGAAACACCTTCCTCTTTATACAGAGTTGCTGCAGTACTTTTGCAACATAATCTTATAGATTTGGAAGATCTTTACGTACATGTAAGTTATTTATTTTTCTCTAACTAAATGTTACTATTAAGAAAAATGAATATGAAATTGGACTTGCAGCTGACCTGTTTCTCATACTGCTAAAACTGTTACCACAGAGAATTCAGAGAAAAGAATTTAGATGGATTACCTACTCCAGTCTTTCACACTCTCAGCCAAAATGTGTCCCAGGAGATCCAGTATTTCCTGTGGTACTTCAGGCAGGAGCATCTACAGCTTGTAGGTGGCATGGTCAACTGGGCAGTTACACTTAACAGAGAACTGTTAGGTGTGGTCATCAAGCCAGGCAACCAGGAACAGGAATTTCAACAATTTGCGGGGCTTTAAAGGGGAGGGGTGACTTCCTGTGTACCTGCCCCCTGGGCAGCAGAGTTCACAATGGTGACCAGAGCAGTCAATGTGGCTCATTGTGGAACAGCTTCCAGAGGCCAGCAACAGTTGATGTAAGTGACGCAGTGGCTACGCTAGCCCTGTGTCAACCTAACTACATTGATCTTAGTTGGATTTCAATACTTTTCGGTTTTGTTTTTTGAATTATTGTTGGCTCTGAGGACAGTGTGCAGTATGATTCCTCAGTCTTCCTTACTTGATTAGGGTATGTCATGGATGTATCATTTTTGAAGTGCTCCTGGGAAGTTAAAACGAAACAACAAAAACAAAAAACTCTCCTTTCTAGGGAATGACCTGATTTCTTCAGGAAGAAGAAGGGATGTAGCTTTTTCTCCTTCAAGCTTATTGCTCAAAAAGTAGTTTCAGGTTATGTTAATTTTTCTTTACGTATCTTAACACCATCCATGTTTTATTTTCTCAGCTTCTTCCAGTAGATAATGCCATTCTTGAAGAACACAAACGAGAGATTGTAGAGGCTAAACAAATTGTTAGGAAACTTACAATGGTGGTTTTGTCCTCTGAAAAGACTGAAGAGAAAGAGAAGGAAAAGGACAAGGAAGAGGAAAAAACTGAAAAGGTATTTTTTCAAATGAGTTAATTATAATTGTAAACATAACATGGTCATTGCTATGAAAATTACTTTTTTGTCCTTTTAATACAGTGTATCCAGTTGTGATAATACATTTAATTGGCTGTTTATCGAAAACAAAACCAGAACTGTAATTAAACTGTTTTCTCTCCTATTTCAACTTCTGATGTAATTTTTGTTGTGCAAGAAACCCTTCCCCCAAAAGTGTTGGTTCTAATGTCTTGTCCTGAATTCATTGAAGGTTGTATATTCAGTTCTGTAGTTAGGTAGTTTGAGTCCCTCCTTCCTCTTCCTCCCACCCCCCTTCTTATCACCTTCGATAAATATCACTCAAGATTTGCCTACCTTTTGTGCTGGTTTAACAAGCTTTGGTATGTTGTTAATCTTGGTAGGAGGTGTCGTCATGTAACCCACAATTGATTTTTGACTGTGCAGGGTTTATATAATCTATTACACACAAACTGCTCCAAAAGAACATTATTAAGGTGCAAAGTCAAGCACTTAAAAGTTAGGAATGCCAGAACTAAGGTTGCCTGTTCAGCCCCATTGTGCGTGTTCATTGTGATATAATCTTTAATTACATGACCACATACTATTTTTTCCCATAGGACCTCTTTCTCATTCAGCCCACAGAGTGGACAGTGCTTCCTTAATGAGAAGCTATTTAAATATTTTTTTCTTCTCTTCACAGTTCAGTTTGTGGCCCATGCCTTATTTACTGCATACTATTCAAACTCTGTGTTGAAAACAGTTATTAGTTTCCTCATGGGCTTTCTTATGGTGCTCATAACTATCATCTCTTGAGTGCTTCACAGACACTGATTAATTTATTTTCACTAATGGTTGGAGGGTAGGGGCATTATCTCCACATTTTACAGGTGGGGAACTGAGGGCAGAGAGATTAAGGGGATAAGTATCCACTAATTTTGCATGCCCGGTTTGAGATGCCTAGGATCTGATTTGTCAGAATACTTAGCATTTTATAGCACATTATATAGTCAAGCATAGCTCCCAGTAACTTCACATGCATTAGAGTGCTCAGCACTTCTGCAAATCAGTCCCCCAGGGTGTCAAGTTGGGCACCCAGAAAGCAAGGAGAGCACAATTAGGGACCACCTGTGAAAAGTTTGGTTTAAGTGACTGGCCAAGCATCACACAGGAGCTCTATGGCAGAGGTACTGATAAAATCCAGACCTCCAGGGTGGCATTCAAATGCCTTAACCCTGAGACCGGTCTTTCTCTTCCTGCAAGCCCCTGCCTAATTCACTATTCACCTTCCAACTTCTGCAACAAACGAAGTGAGGATCAGATAAGTCTCCTTCACTACACAACCCTGATTTGCCCCATAACAGTTCCGTCCTCTGCACTGAATGAGGCAGGGGTCCTATGGCGAAAAAAATATGTGAATGTGTAATTTTTCACAAGGGGGCTGAATTGTAGTTCCACAGGCAACCGTAGTTCCACAGGCAACCTTAGTATTAATAGGCATTGTGTTGCTGTCTCTCCAAGTTGTCTTTGAAAATCTTAGCCTACTTGTTTTGTAGCTAATATGAAAATAAACCTGTTCTAATCCATGATTTTTGACGCTTTTGTTATGTATGGTACAGCTGGGTGAGGACATTTGAAAAGACACAGTTTAACTGCTGTGAAATAAAGTTGGCTGGATGATGGAGCATGATGGAGAGATGCTCATTACATGAATCTTTAGCTGTTGTCTTCAGTGCTAGAAATTAATATTGTCTGAAAACAGACTATTGTGAAAAATCAATAGTTTAATATTGGCAAAAAGCAGTATCCACTTTTGCCTGTGGAGATGAGTTTAGGATAATGAATAAACAGTCAATTTCAGAATACAGGTAGTGCAAGTGTTAGAGGTCACAGGACAGAGCAATGTTACTAGATTTGTACCTCTGAGAACAGTTCCATGCAGTGAATCTTAGGTGCACTGTGCTGCTGTAGTATTTCAGTGGAGACATGCGCTATAGCGATGAAAGAGTTTCTCCTATTGCTGTAGTTAATCCACCTCCCTGAGAGGTTGTAGCTCGGTCGACTGAAGAATTCTTCCGTTGATCTGGCACTGTCTACATGGGGGATTAGGTTGGCATAGCTATGTCTCTCGGGGGTGTGGGGTTTTTGCACCCCAGAGATGTAGTTTTGCTGATGTATGTTTTCAGTATAGACCTGCCTTTAGTCTTTTGTGTCCAGTGGTGAAAACTAGGGCTGTCAAGCGATTAATCGCTTTGTTAAACAATAATAAAATACCAGTTATATAAATATTTTTGGATGTTTTCCATGTTTTCAAATACTGATTTCAATTACAACACAAAATACAAAGTGTACAGTGCTCACTTTATATTTATTTTTTATTATAAATATTTGCACTGTAAAAGTAAAAGAAATAGTATTTTTCAATTCACTTAACACAAGTACTGTAAATGCAATCTCTTTATCATGAAAGTTGAACTTACAAATGTAGTTATGTGCAAAAAAAACTACATTCCAAAACAAAACAATGTAAAACTTTAGAGTCTACAAGTCTACTCTGTCCTACTTCTTGTTCAGCCAATCACTGAGACAAACATATTTGTTTACATGTGCAGGAGATAATACTGCCTGCTTCTTGTTTACTATGTCACTTGAAAGTGAGAACAGGCATTCGCATGGCACTGTTGTAGCTGGCGTTGCAAGATATTTACTTGCCACATGCACTAAAGATTTATATGTCCCTTCATGCATCCATGCTGATGATGGGTTCTGCTCGATAATGATTCAAAGCAGTGCAGACCAATGCATGTTCATTTTTATCATCTGAGTCAGGATGTCACCAGCAGAAGGTTGATTTTTTTGGTGGTTTGGGTTCTATAGTTTCCACATCAGAGTACTGCTCTTTTAAGACTTCTGAAATCATGCTTCACACCCCGTCCTTTTCAGATTTTGGAAGGCACTTCAGAGTCTTAAATCTTGGATCAAGTGCTGTAGCTATCTTTACCCTGTTCTAGAAATACATCATTTCCCCCCCACCCCCCTTCCTAATTTGGCGATCTGTAGCAGTACCATGACAATGCCCTGTTTCTTTTCCCCTTTTATCTTCACCCAGAGAATTTAAACTGTTCTGCCTCTTACCTCCTTCTGGACCAAGATTATATATTCTTGCTATTTAATTCAATACTACCTCCCTTATTTCCCTGCTTTTCCTTCCTAAATAAGTATATCCCTCTATACTAATATTCCAGTCATGAGACTTATCCCATGATATCTCAGTGATCCAAATTATATCATAATTTAGCTTGTAAAAAGAAAAGGAGTACTTGTGGCACGTTAGAGACTAACCAGTTTATTTGAGCATAAGCTTTCGTGAGCTACAGCTCACTTCATCGGATGCATTCAGTGGAAAATACAGTGGGGAGATTTATATACATAGAGAACATGAAACAATGGGTGTTACTCTACACACTGTAACCAGAGTGATCACCTAAGGTGAGCTATTACCAGCAGGAGAGTGGGGGGAGGAGGGGGGGAAAACCTTTTGTAGTGATAATCAAGGTGGGCCGTTTCCAGCAGTTGACAAGAACATCTGAGGAACAGTGTGGGGAGGGGAGGAATAAACATGGGGAAATCATTTTACTTTGTGTAATGACCCATCCCCTCCCAGTCTCTATTCAAGTCTAAGTTAATTGTATCCAGTTTACAAATTAATTCCAAAGCAGCAGTCTCTCGTTGGAGTCTGTTTTTGAAGTTTTTTTGTCGAAGTATTGCCACTTTTAGGTCTGTAATCGAGTGACCAGATAGATTGAAGTGTTCTCCAACTGGTTTTTGAATGTTATAATTCTTGACGTTTGATTTGTGTCCATTTATTCTTTTACGTAGCAACTGTCCAGTTTGACCAATGTACATGGCAAAGGGGCATTGCTGGCACATGATGGCATATATCACATTGGTAGATGTGCAGGTGAACGAGCCTCTGATAGTGTGGCTGATGTGATTAGGCCGTATGATGGTGTCCCCTGAATAGATATGTGGACACAGTTGGCAACGGGCTTTGTTGCAGGGATAGGTTCCTGGGTTAGTGGTTCTGGTGTGTGGTTGCTGGTGAGTATTTGCTTCAGGTTGGGGGGCTGTCTGTAAGCAAGGACTGGCCTGTCTCCCAAGATCCGTGAGAGTGATGGGTCGTCCTTCAGGATAAGTTGTAGATCCTTGATGATGTGTGGGAGAGGTTTTACTTGGGAGCTGAAGGTGATGGCTAGTGGTGTTCTGTTGACAGAGCCAGAAGAGTACCCAGAAGTCACCTACTACAGGACAGGCCCAACAAAGAAAATAACAGAACACCATTAGCCATCACCTTCAGCCCACTGTTCCTCAGACGTTCTTGTCAACTGATGGAAATGGCCCACCTTGATTATCACTACAAAAGGTTGTCCTCCCCCCTCCCCCTGCCCCACTCTCCTCCTGGTAATAGCTCACCTTAAGTGATCACTCTGGTTACAGTGTGTATGGTAACACCCATTGTTTCATGTTCTCTATGTATATAAATCTTCATGCTGTATTTTCCACTGAATGCATCCGATGAAGTGAGCTGTAGCTCACAAAAGCTTATGCTCAAATAAATTTGTTAGTCTCTAAGGTGCCACAAGTACTCCTTTTCTTTTTGCAAATACAGACTAACATGGCTGCTACTCTGAACTGTAGCTTGTGTTGTTGTATTTCCAGTTCTTCCATTTATTTTCCATACTCCTTGCATTTGTGTATAGATGTCTAGGATGTTGAGCAGATTCCCTCCACTGTTTTCCCTCTTGTTGTTGTTATGACCCTATTATAATTTTCCATCCCTTCCCCCTTACCCACACCCCAACTCTCTATTAAGATCACCTTTTTTAAAAAAAAATCTACTTGTGGGTTTTGTCACCTGCCCCCTTTGAGTTTAAAGACCTCCTCATTATGTTGGCAAGTCGGTGCACCAAGATGCTCTTCCCTTTCTTGGTCAGGTGGACCCCATCTCTTCCGGGCACCTGTGGGTACCTCCTCCGAAGCTCCCATTGGCCGTGGTTCCCCGTTCCTGGCCAATGGGAGCTTTGGAGGAGGTACCCACAGGCAAGAGCAGCGCCGGGGCTGCAGGGACATGGTGTGGGCCACTTCCCGGAGCGGCGTGGGGCCCACGGCACTACTGGGTGGCAAATCCGCAGGCCGGATCCAAAGCCCTGAGGGGTGGATCTGACCTCCGGGCCGTAGTTTGCCCACCCCTGCTCTACTGGAAGAATGGAAAAGAATACCACCTGTGCCCCCAACTCTTTCACCCTCACTACAAGAGCCCTGTAGTCACTAGTGATCTGCTCAAGGTCATACCTGGTAGTATCATATAATGCCCATGTGGGTGAGGAGCAGAGGGTAGTAGTCAGAGGGACAGATGAGCCACATCAAGCTTTCTGTAATGTCTCAGATGCAGGCTCTAAGCATGCAGCATGCCTCCATGGACATCAAATCAGGTTGGCAGATTGGTGCGTCATCCCCTTCCAAAGGGGAGTGACGGTGGTCGGGGACTCCTACTTTTCCTCCTCTTGGGTGTAGTGGCTGTGAGCCTGCCAACCTTCAGGGCAGATGGCTCCTCTTCCTCAGCCACCAAGTCTGCTCCTTTCTTACTGTTGCCAGTACAGCATACCTGTTCTTCACCTCAATGGATGAGGGATCTGCATGGGAGGGAAACAGTGTCTTCTGCCTGAAGTAGCCAGCAGATGGTCTTCTCCCTATAGAGCAGCTGAGTCTCCTTCCTCCTCTGATGTTGCTAGATCTTTTCTAGTTGGCTAGCATCCTCCATCCTGGATGTCTCCTTTTGCACTCTACTGATGAAATCCTGGTGCTCCTGGATGCTACACAGATGAGCCGCCATCTCCTTTCATTTTAAAATGCAGTATTTGGCAACCTAATTTTACTTGCCATAGAATTAAGTTCCAGATTCTGTTTCTTTTAGAACAGTTGCTGACATGAAAACCACAGTATACAGCATTGTATATGAGGTGATTTCTTCCACTACTGAAAAGGAAACTTACATTTTCAAATTCAGATTCTCGCATAAATATTTAAATAATACTTTAAATGTTGTCTTTAAAAATTAAGTATATTCAGTTCACTATAATGTCTAAATACACCATTAAGTTCAGACTTTTCGTTTTTCTAACAGCACTTTGTACATTGTAATGGTATTTAATATACATTTTCCTATTAAACAAAAAACTCAGTCCCATTTGTAAAAACAATACTCACTGCTGCAAGGAACAATACTCTAGAATTAGTATTTAGGTTTGATTATGATTGTGTTGCTGAAGAGTGTGATCATATCTTACAAATATTTTAAATACATTTTTTAAAAAATGTGTAATAGGAGTATTTACCAAATGGTAAAATACATTTTGAAATAATTATGGTGCATACAGAAAAAATTATGTCATCTTGTAGATTTTAACGCTTCTACTGAAGAGGAAAGACGGGGAGGTTTTAGGAATGCATTAAACTTTTGACTCTAATTTCTTGTTTGCTATCTTTTTTTAGCCACCTGACAACCAGAAACTTGGTTTGTTGGAAGCTTTGCTAAAAGTTGGTGATTGGCAACATGCACAAAGTATTATGGATCAAATGCCTCCATTTTATGCCACTTCACACAAGCCTATTGCCATTGCCCTTTGCCAGCTTGTACATGTGACCATTGAGCCTTTGTACCGCAGGTAAGATGAACAGCTGCCTTGCATTATTAAATGTTGGGAGTTTGTACAGGATAGGTAGAGAATGTAGTCATCATGTTTGCAGACTCTGTAAGGCTGAGAGGTGTTACATTTCTTTGTTAGGACAAGATTAAAATACATTATGAACTAGAATGGAGAAATACGCTTAATTTAATAAGGACCAATGCAAAGGACTTAGTATAGGATGGAATTTGCCTGCCCTGCTAAATACCCAGTAATTGAGCTGTGCATGCGGCGAGGGAAAAGAGAAGGGAAGCGTGGGGTCATGAGATTCACCATACAGCCTGGACCTAGGGCTATGGTGTACATATGCTAACAGTACTCCAGCTTCTAGGTTTGAATAGCTCCTGTTGCTCTTCTATACCTCCTCCACTAGGGGTGAATCCCACTGACTCTGAGAAAATGCTGATTCCCCCGGCATGCCTCCAGCACCAGCCTAGATGTTAGCCTAGGTTGGCATGCAGACTGTTGTCCTTTATGCAATGGTTCTGGTGGCACGTGAATTTCACCCATAGGAAAGAATAATTGAATGTATAAGTGAATTCCAGCAAACCGATAATACAACAGAGGAAGACATGAGGTTGATAGTAGATAATACATTGAACAAGTCAACAATATGAAACTTCAACAAAAAATGAGGGAATCAAATACTGTATTGGAGTCTTGCTAATTTCTGTAAGTAATATACATGAGACAGTTACTCTGCTCTAATAAGTAATGGTTAGGGCCAGTGTTCCCTCTAATTTTTCCATGCATGTGCGGAATGAATTTTGTTATGTGCACCCATATGAAGGAGCTGAGGGGTTCGGAGTGTGGCGGGGGGAGCTCAGGGCAGAGGGTTGTGGTGGGGTGGGTGGGGCTTGGGATGAAGGGCTCAGGGCTGGGGCAGAGGGTTGGGGTGGGGGGCGAGGGCTCTGGCTGGGGGTGCGGGCTCTGGGGTGGGGCCGGGGATGAGAGGTTTGGGGTGCAGGCTACCCAGGGGCTGTGGCAAGGAGAGAGGACTCCCTGCAGCTCTTTTTCCCCGCAGCAGTACCTGGGCTGGGGAGGAGGAGAGGCGCCTCTCCCCTGGCCACGGCAGCTCCGTGCTGGGGCTGGGTTGCAGCCAGGGGTGGGGTGCCTCTCCCTCGGCCAGGGGAGAGAGACATTCTCTCCACACCCTGGCAGCTGGTGCCACGGGCTCGCCTGGGGCTCTTCCCCCCGCCCCGTACCCTCCCTCCCCCCCGCTGCTGGTGCCACAGGCTCCCCCCTGACAATGCTCCCTCCTAATATTCAATCAGGGGTATTTATGATATAAGTCATAAACAGGTCACAGGCTGTGATATTTTGTTTCTTGCCCGTGACCTGTCCATGACTTTTACTAAAAATACCCATCAGGAGCAGGTGCTCAGCTGCCCCATCCTTTATCTGTTGCTGAACCCCGAGAGACTGTTGGCAGATGCTGGGGAAACTCTGCCTCTTCTCTGCTGCTGCTTTCTGATAGTGTGTGGCGACAGCTGCAGTGAACCCTGCCACTCCTGCCAAATGTGGCTCCCTTGCAATATGCATGTGCCACAGAATTTCTAGTCAGGCAATAGAAACAGCCTCGTAATGGTGTCACCAGGTGGGGCCTGTCGTGTCCTGGAGGATGTGGCTGACTTGAAGGTGCCTTTGCTCGACACTGCTTGCCAGCCCCTTAGTTGTGCCTACCTATTGCAGTCCCGGGGGGATGCCCCACAGTTTGAAAGCCAGTGGTTTAGAATATCTATTTAAAAGTTTGGCAATACAGTAAACTATCATCTGAAATTATAGAATTGCCATCATTGGAGTTATCAAGGTTTTTGCTAGGTAGCCATCTGTCAGATATATTTTACAATTAATCAAAGCATTTCTGTCCTAATACAGGGTGATAGGCTAGATAATTCAACAGGTGCTTCCAACCCAAATGTTTTGTGTCTGTGTATAACTTTGGTGTGGGAGAAATGTATAAGAGATCAAGTTGTTGATTTTTCCCTCTTTGTCTTATTCTGTCCTGTATATATACATATACATAGGTACATATATGCAACTCTTAGTCAAGTTAGTGTGGGTTGTACATGTGTATTTAAGGCAGAATTGATTCATGTTGGCTAATTGAACAATGGACAATCACCAGTCTGTTATAAGTTGATCCAACTGCTGGGCACCATGCGCCTATAAGCCATCTGGATCTTCGTTGAGTTTAATCATTATTCCTAGCTCTGCATCTACAGGGCACATTCCTGGGTTCAGACTTTTTATCTGATCCCTTCCTTGTGCTCCTGTGTTGAGTCCATTTTTTCAAGGGGATGGCTTGGTAGTTGAGAGACCTTCAATGGCTTCTTAGAGATTGTCCTTTAACAAGATATCAAACGCTCCTGGGTAGGATAGCTGACTGGAATACATCATAATACCCTTGAGCAACATTAGATGTGAGTTCAGCACATAACACAAAATGGATGTCCTAATCTAAAATGGAGTTCATAATTTGATTCAGACATATCTCACTCTGCCACTCACAGTAAATACAATATTTGTGTACGGTATCTTTCTGATCTTATGTTAATATGTTTAGCTGGTAAAGCAATTTTCAAGTTTTGTATATAATAATGACTTCACTGCATTTCTATTTACTATTTTTTAATAACCTTTTTTAGTCTAAACTCTTTTGAGAGTCATGCAAACAATAAATGTTCATCTTTGATGTAGATCAGGTCAATACTGTTACCCAGTCCTGTTCTGATTATTAAAGCAAATCTTAAATATTAGACAGTTCAAAGGACAAGTTCTATTAAAATAAGAATATTTCACTTAATGTACTTAGATTTACTTTAAAGACAGTATTTATTTAATGTGGTGTGGGTTTTTGACCATATTAAAAATGAGGATTTTCTAAAATATTTTGTACCCACTGATAGTGATATTGCAGTTTATTTAATTATGTAGTAACAGAGTCCCTTTGATAAGAAGAGGATTTGGGGATGAAATCCTGATCTCATTGTAGTTAATGGCAAAACTCCCACTAACTTCAGTGGGGCCAAAATTTCACGAAATCAATCCAGAAGACTATAATACACTGTTGCATTGAAAAAACCACTGAGAAAATAGTATAGAACCATAGTAACTAAAATCAGTTAACTAATAAACTAAATTGTTTGTCCTGACTGTAAAGTGAATAGTCCTCATGTAGAATGTGAAATTTTATACTTCTGTTTTCACAGAGTTGGAGTACCTAAAGGGGCTAAAGGGTCACCAATTTCCAATTTGCAAAATAAGAGAGCCCCAAAACAAGCAGAAAGTTTTGAAGATTTGAGGAAGGAAGTGTTCAACATGCTTTGTTATCTTGGTCCTCATCTCTCCCATGATCCCATTTTATTTGCAAAAGTGGTTCGCTTAGGAAAAGCATTTATGAAAGAGGTTGGTAAGATAGAGCAACTTGTGTAAAGTTTTTGATGGAAACATACTATTCCTGTATGATGACAGCAAAAGATAATTTATTAAATACTAGTGATGTGTTCACATGCTGAAACAGGAAATGTCCGAACATTTTTTAAAAGGACAGTCTCCCTTTGCTGTTTCCACCCATTGATCTCCTTTATTATAACTATTTTACAATGTTATCTTTTGTGTGGATAGATTTTTATGAAAAAATTCTATACAATTTCCTTGAAGCTTTTGCACTGGAAAAATGTGAAGGTCATCCTGAAGGCCATGGTGAACAATAAACCAATATGGGACCATTTTTAAAAAGTTTGTTTCTCCCCATTTGTTAGGTATCATGGAGAGTGGGGGATGTGCTTTTTCTCTCCCCTTCAGTGAAAGTAATAACGGATGCCAAATCAAACCCATCCAGGTGGTTGGATGTGTTGAAGAGCTGCTATTTTCTAGCTCGACTGCCTCCACTGCCACCATGATGCTGCCATACGGTAGCCATATAGGCTACCTCTCATATGCTGCTGACAGGGATGGGTTTAATTCAGAGGGCTATGAAACCTTCTAAATCCCAAAGTAGCTCACTTTATTTTTAAAGTGGACCCTTTTGGGTGCTATTTTGGCCATGGACCTTACTTTTCCACTAAGTGAGTGTCAAGACTATATAGTGATCTTTTTATTTAACAAGGGCAGAGGGGAGTTTTTTGGTATTACTCTCTTGGAATGTAGCCTTCAGATCATGTCAAGGCCCCTGGGTTGTTTTTGCTTCTGTTCCAGCAGTGTTCTGTTTGATACAGGACAGGTTTGGCTACTTCGCTGACCTGCCTCATCTTTCAGGTCATTAGTGCAAAACTATAAAAACAGTTGAAGCTTAAAAGTGAAAATGAATAATATTTAAAACTTGGTGTGACTTGCATCTTTGCACTCTACAATTAGTGGCTTGCCCACTCCTTTCTTCTCTTCCTCCTGCTTTTTCACTGGTTGCTGTACTTTCTTAGGATATGTCTACACTTCATTGTAAGCTCAAGGTTCGAACTCTAACCCAGGGCTTGGACTCAGGGTCCCAGGACCCCATTGGGATGCAGGGTCCAAGCCAGAGTCAGGCTGGGACCCAGAGTTAAAACTCAATTACTTTGCAGTGTAGACACATTCCCAATGGACTTGTGCTCTGGAAATCCACCAACAGCATCCCACAATCCTACGGGCTGACTTTTTGTCCTTTGGACAGTCAAGTTTGGTGGATAGTCAGGTTTTCCCGTACTACATCACTAAAAAAAGGGCTAGCTCCACATTTTGGAATAAATGTGGTTTTACTCGGGTCCTGCATAATGCAGTGTAGCCAGTGAGGCCCCAGATTAGGACCCAGGGTTCAACAGTTCCTAACCTGGCGTTACAAATGAGTATAGATGCTCAAGCCTAGGTTAACAAACCCAGGATCTGCTAACTCAAGTTCTACTAACCCTGAGCTTACCTTGCGGTGTAGACATACCCTTATTGGCTAAATACCACGAGTTAAATAACATCAAATGCTGGCTGACTCAACTACAGCAAGATGAATAATCTAGTATCTTCCATTTCCAGTAGTAGTTGCAATAATATTACAGTAATTTTTAACATCTCCTGCCATTCTCCCTCCTCCACTTGGATGGATGGTATTATTCCTTTATCAGAGCAATGAGAAAGCCCAGTGACTAAAAGTGCAACTTCCCTAGCACATCTCCCTCCTGCCTACTTCTGGTGTAGAAGACTGGAATTTGAATGAAAATGCGTTGAATGCCAGTGCAGAGTATTGCTATTAGACTGCCAATGCTGAATTCATATAAGCCGAGGATTTTGCTTACAGGTCTTGGCATCTCATTTAGAATACACAGACTTCTTTTAAACACAAATTTAAACCTGTGACCAGAGCCCTTCTGGGTTGCAAGGTACTTAGGTTGAGGAATTTGCAGTTTACTGTGTGGTGGTGGTAATTTCTGATGAGACTTGTAAGAATACCCTGGTCCTGGCTTCTCTGACATCTGAACCCATGCACTTCTTATAGGTATCAGGGGTTTGTCTTGGTGTCCTAGATCAAAAGTTCCCCTTCTCTTATTGCTGCATAATACTTTTTTGTAGTGCAAAACTATGACTAAAACTAATTACTATGTAATTAAGCGTTCAGTAAATGGGAAATGAGAGAATTCCAGTTGAACATGCATCAAGAATAGTGCCCCTTTTGAATATATGAACAAGGATAGTAATCAGATATTGTATTTTTAGAAATTAGTTTAAAAAGTGTAATAATTTTTTATAACCTTAGGCACATGAACTATATATCTTGTAATACTGTGTACAAGTAACTGTGAGAAGTACACACACATACCATATGCTACAAATGCAGTATAGTAAAATTCTTTCTGACTTCTGATGGCAGAATCTTTGGTCTTGCATAACTTTTTAAACAGTTCCGTTGATGCATGAGCTGTAATAGAATCCATCTCTCTCTCTCTCTCTCTCTCTCTCGTGTGTGCAGTGCAAACAGGAATAAAACATAATACAGTAAAAGCACTGTTATTCGGCATGTTGGGGGAATGGAGGTTGCTGGTTAGGCAAAAAGTCCAGATAACTTAAGGGGCTCATGGCTGGGGTTGGGGCGTGGAGGAGGTGCAGGGCACGGGCTCTGGGAGGGAGTTTGGGTGAGGGAGGGGGCTCGGGAGAGGGGGTTGGGGCACTGGAGGGGTTTCAGGGTGCCAGATCTGGACGGAGCTCACGTCAGAGGCTCCCTGCAAGCAGTGACATGTCCCTGCTGCTCCTAGGCGGAGACGTGGCCAGATGAGTCTGCGCACTGCCACCTCCCTGCCCCGAGCTCTGGCTCCGCAGCTTCCATTAGCTGAGGACCACCAAGGTGAGCTCCACCCGTTTCCGGCACCCCGAAATGCCAGATTCTAGAGTTTTCTGATTTATAAAGTGCTGGAAAACATAGCTTTTACTGTAAAAACTTTTTTACCTGCTATTGTGCAGAAATGACCATGAAATACACATGTAGTTGTCAGATTATGCTGTTTTTTCAACATCACTTTTCAGAGTAGAACTACACTTAACAGGCATAATAATGCGTCCTATAATAATGTCATGGTAGTAGTGTAGGCTAACAGCTGTAAAATTTAAATTTTATGTTGTTACCATAAAAATTTGCTCTGATTTTAGAAGAGTCAGATCTGCATGAGTGGAGGACAGGTATTAGTCTTAACCTTTTTTTTTTTTTTTTAAAACTATGGCATTTGTGTGTTTTTTCATTTTCTTAATAAGTCACTGAAGCAAAAAAATCACATTTAATGAACATCACATCTATTTGACTAATAACACATTAGAATATTGAGAACATTTTTAAAGTTCTCAGCCCACTGACCCTTTTATCCCTCTTTACAAACTTATCTTATATAGAAGTAAGAAACCCAGACTCCTCTGAGGGCTTGTCTACTCAGGGACACTCAAACATTTATCTGAATTAACTAAAGTGTGAATTCAAAATGGATTAGTTAAACTGCAGTAAGCCCCTGTGTGTACACTCTCATTCACTAAAGTGAATTAAACTAAACTGAATTAAGGCCACTTTTATTCTGAATTAGTGTGTCCACACCGGGATTTAATACAGTTTATATAATCCATTTTGTATGGCTCCAGTTCAAAACTACACTGAGATACAAGTGTGTGTAGAAGGCTATCTCAAATGTGGCTATGTTCTATCCTCTCCTCCTCACCTTTTTCCTCATTGCCTCTGGTTAGTTTTTGTTGGTTCTAGTGCTCTTATTTTAATCCCTTCCACCCAGATGGTTTGCAGATTCTCTTGAGGTGGACTAGTTGAAAATGAAATACAGTAAATGTATTTTACCCAGTTTTCTAAGATGCCAGTTGACATGGTGAGTAATAATATGGCCACCTACCTGCAAATAGGAATCAAACAAAACTGTAATGCCAGCCTCATATAAAGGAAGTTAAACTGGCATTATACTATACATGTGCATAAATCTGAATAGATGTTACTGTGTCTGAGCCTATCATTAACTTAAGAAATTTAGACAAAAAATTAAGTGAGTGCCTGTTTATTTTACCAAGCAAATATAACCTTGTAATTTCACTCTTAGCTGGATAGAATAATAAACCTGTACAGTAAATTCCATGTAATCAGAAATTTGTCTTCTATGCTATAATTTTGAGGTATGACCGTTACAAGTTATTATGCAACTGTACATCACTTAGAGAAGTGCAAGTGTACATTTTTATTAAAATTTTAACGTAACTTTGTAGTCATGATTCAGTTAAATGTCATCTTTGTCCAAGATCTTTTACTGAAATGAATTTGTTTCCCATGTAACTCAAAGATAAACTACCAAGTTCTCTACAGATATATATTAATATAGTATCGTGTGCTATATTGGATATAGCTATATGTGTCATGTTTAAATATTGTTCTACCGTAGTCAGTGGCCTAGTATCTTTCACCTATTTTTTCCTGTTCACAATTTTTGTGACTTGTAGTTGATTCATAAAAGTAGAATTATTGATACCTGTATTTAAGGACTTCTTTTAATGAGAGGCTTCAACTATGAATATTGGGCTGTGGTGCTTTCTGTTAGATTGGTCTAGTCATCTGAAGAGGTTGTCCTGGTTTCTGGGAAGAAGGAATGTTTGAAAAAGTAATTCACAAATGTAAGAATATACTATCATATTTGTTTATCATGTCAAAGATCCATTCTTTACTTATGTTAGACACTTCATATTGTTCTATTTTGTCATTTTAGTGGAAAATTCAGTATTTGAAATATACAAATATGATAGTTTAAGATACATAAATGTTATGCTTATGACAAGGATGAGCAACATTATAGCTGTTTGCTTTAGGTTGGAACTTCGAAGAAACTGAACAGTGAGGACAGAATGGTTAAGGTAACATAGGGAAAGTTATTTTTAATGCATATTGCAATCGGCATGTTATGTCAACTGTTGAAGTTTTCCCATTCATATCTAATACACATGACTGAAATATTTATAACCATATTGGTTTTTTAGAAACTGCCAGCTGACTAATCATACAGTAGTTGTTAAACCCAGGCTTCTAATTCTGCAAACTTGGCTTTTGTGCTCAAACTTAACTGTAAAGTATTCTGCACTTTATGTTGTTAACTTAATACACATGCAACAGGAGTGGGGCAGGATAAGAGGGACAATGAGGACTAAAAAATGTGAAGAGATATTATTTCCCAAAGGGTGGCTATTAGAGGAGTTGCTGTATATACTTTTATAACAGGCTTGGAAATTCTGCTATTCTAGAATGTATAGTTTGAAAGCCAGATATATTTCATCTCTTTCCAACACGGCAGTAAAATATAGTGTACAGAATAGTGACTTTTTTTAACTGATAGTGGTCTTTTAGTCAATTTACATCTTTCAACAAAATAATATACAGTTAAGTTATTCCATTAAAATGAGCATTATTTCATATATGGATGTGGATTTCTTTGAGAAATGAATCAACTTGCTCTTCATGGTGGCTTTGTATTTTTTTCAGTTTTGAAAACAAATCTGAAACATAATAATCAGAATGAAACAGCTTCTAAATATGTAAATCTTTCTGCTATAGTCACTGACGGACTGATAGGTATTAGTATGGTCCTCCAGAGAATTTACATATGTAATATCTAAATAAAATAGAATTTTGTTTAATTTATTGACATAATTAATCTTTGTGAACTCTGTAAAACATTGCACTCTGTCTACTATGCCAAAAACATTAAATTTATGAAGCATTAGGACACAGCGTGCTAAGATTTAGTTTTCTGGTCTGCACTGGAACACAGGAGGTGCACTTCACACATGTTCCAAATTAGTGTACTCTTTGCCTTGCAAATGATATTGTTTAAATATTGGAAGTGAATAGTAGACCTCTGTTGACGTTTCTCCCCCCTTAAACTTTTGTAAAGTAAGATGGATGATATCCGATTTTATACAAGGCTACCCCCAAAACCAGCACTCACCATATCAACAAATTAGGCTCCCCTCTCATTGGTGTGCATGCAACTCTAATATTGCTTAGAAGAACAAAATCCACCATGCATAGCCAAAAAAACCAAAACCAAAAACAAAACTACCTCAAGGTTGTACAGCTCAAATGCTCGTGTACTTCCACAGTACAGAAGCCACTTGTTGGTTCAGTGTTAGTATTGTTTCTAAAATAATAAACAATTTTTAAATTCTTCAGATAGTTTGAAATGTTTAACCTCTAGATGATAGAGCTGAACATCTCAGTTGTTGAAATTTTGCTGTGTGTTAATTCCATAGCAACAACTAATGTCTAAAAGGGTGTATTGATTTTGGAGAAAGAAGAGGAGTACTTGTGGCACCTTAGAGACTAACCAATTTATTTGAGCATAAGCTTTCGTGAGCTACAGCTCATTTCATCGGATGCATACTGTGGAAAGTGCAGAAGATCTTTTTATACACACAAAGCATGAAAAAATACCTCCCCCCACCCCATTCTCCTGACGGTAATAGCTTATCTAAAGTGATCACTCTCCTTACAATGTGTATGATAATCAAGTTGGGCCATTTCCAGCACAAATCCAGGTTTTCTCCTCCCTCCCCCTGCCCCCCGCCCCCCCACAAACCCACTCTCCTGTTGGTGGGGGAGGTATTTTTTCATGCTTTGTGTGTATAAAAAGATCTTCTGCACTTTCCACAGTATGCATCCAATGAAGTGATCTGTAGCTCACGAAAGCTTATGCTCAAATAAATTGGTTAGTCTCTAAGGTGCCACAAGTACTCCTTTTCTTTTTGCGAATACAGACTAACACGGCTGTTACTCTGAAACCTGATTTTGGAGACTATTCCTGATGTTGACTAAATCTTCTTTTAAAAGCTTTGGGGTGAAATTTTGGCCTCATTGAAGTCAGTCGGAGTTCTGCTATTAACTTCAGTGGGTCTAATATTTCACACTTGAACTTAAGCATAATGAAATAAAAATGAATCTAGAACCCTTCAGTTAACATAAAATGCTTAAGAATAATTTAAAATGTCTGCTTTCATTTCTGGGTTAAGTAATGAAAGTACTGATACATTGCAACATTTTCCACTACAATTTCAATTTCCTTCAAAAGAACTTTTAAAATGAAAATTGTTTAAAGAAAAAATCCTTAAGGTATATATATAATAATGAGTAGTCAGTCTTCATTTAGGCGTTACAAGTGTTGGGTGAAAAATATTACATTCAAAACAAATATTTGAATTGTTACTCTATATAATGTATTTGTATTTGATGGGTAGTCGTATACTGTATACAGCTAAAAAGATACAGATATTGAAACTTCAGTGCTACGAAATGGGAGTATTAAACCATTTGTGGTTAGATTAGATATAGATTTTTCTGAAATAACTTTGATTTGAAATTATGCCTATTCAGTAGTAATAGACTAGCTTAACAGTCATATAATTCTACAATTAATATGAATGTCTTTTTTGTAGTTTCAATCTGATGGAAATAAACAAGAGGATAAAGAGAAAATGGTGAGTTTTGGTCCTGGAAATTACTATAATATTTCTTTTACAGATAACCTCTTTTCATTCACTAGTAATGTCATACAATTTTAAATGAAAAACTTTCTAATGTTCTATGTGCCTATGCAGTGCTTTTATTTTTTAAAACACCTTAAAAAAAAAAAAGAAAAGAAAAGCAGCAAGTGAAAACTTCACATAGTTGAAACCCACTCTTCTTTCTTGTCAGAAGATAGTCTATTTGCTTGTTCAAGGACCTCAGCTTCTCAGGAGTATGCTTGATTCTGCTCTTTCCAGTCTGCGAGAAAAAATCTCATATCTAATTATGAATTATAATTTGACAAAATATTTATTGTCAATAAACTTTTTCCTCTCTGTATAAACTCTGTTTTATTGTAAGATGAAAACTGGCTTAGAGTTACAGTGGTCTCAGGATTTTCATGGCTCACTGATGTCAGAACAGTCATACTTTTTTTTTCTTATAAGCTATAAATCTGTGGTTGTATTCACCAAATTCAGACAATGAATTCGTCTCCTTATTGGCTGCATCCTGCTTATAAACAATCACAAAAAAGATCTTGTCTTCTCCAGCTGGCTCTCTTCCTTCCAGTTTCTGCATATTTAGTCTTTTCTTCTTCCTGCTGGACTGCTCTTATTTTGTAGTAATGGTCTATTGACTGTATTCTGTCTCTTGCTGATTTTATCTGGGAAAAGTGTAGGAAGATCAAGGAAAACAGTAATTAGAGCAGAAATTGAGGAGATATTTTATAGTTAGATGGCTAGTTACTATTAAAATATATTGAGCTAATCCCAGGAAATTAATTTGCTACTGGCCTCAGTGATACTCCTGTGAGATCCAGTTTCTCAGCAATCATAGGAATTCACCTGTAAAAGGTCTGATATTGAAGCAGTTCAGTTTCCTACAGCATCCAATTCCTCCTGTATTTCACATGCCACAGTTTTGTGACTTTCTGAGGTATCAGAGCAGGAGAATGTTGGCTCAGTGCTGCCCAAAGGTGTTGGGAAAAACCTGTGTTTCTTGTAATTGTATAGTTTGGTCAAAGTAGTTTTAGATTTTCCTGAGGCACTCCGTTTATATTAACATTTGTATTGTAGCATTTTAAGTTAGGCCCTTTGCTTAAAGATACCTCACATTAAAAATACCAGTTTTATGAGACTCTTATACCACTCTTATACCACCATGCAATGCCTAAGATTATCATAACCAGGTTTGGAAAGATTAGATTTTTATCAGTAAATGTCAGGAAACATCTATTTCAAAGCAAAGAAAAATATTTCCATTGATGATAACCGCAATTTACAGATAGACAAAGTAAGAAAACTGCTGCTTGAAATTTATTAGAATTTAAGGATGTTTACTTTCTATCTTCTGATATGTGATGTTGATTATTTGTGTTTAAATGGTTATAAAGCTTTAACTTTTTGAATCTCAACATCTATTGTCGTTAAATTGTCTGACCTCCTTATTAACTTAATCCCCCCCATAATTTTGTGTAACTGAAAATTTAAATTGATAAAAATTGAAAAAATGCTTAAAAATAAACAGATATTATCCATTGAAATAAGTAAACAAAAATCAAATTCTGCCAAGCCTAATCATAACTAATAGAAATAGAGAAAATACTTTTCTGTTTTTCATTGTATTTTGGGCTTTTTTGCTATATCCCTGTTCATAACCACAGTAAAAGGGAAAAGAAAATACATTTAAAAAAAAAAAAAAAAAAAAAAAAGGGAAATCCGATTGTGAAAACACAAATTGGCAGGGAGGTTTCGGGAGCAGGTGTAATAACTGAAAATATTCACATTTTGAAAATTGATGTGATTTCAAATGGCAAGTTGTTTGCAAAGACAGTCCTAATGTAGTATAGGACACCTTTCTATTGGTTTAAAAATTACTTTTTAAAACAAGTGTAAAAATTACTCTCTGATACCACTTGATATCAAAATAAAGAAGTGACTTATCGCATTAGTTGGAATTTTATCAATTTACTGTTTTGGGAATATGAATGTAAAGCATTGACTTTTTCTACCACTTCCCTCAATGCTATATGGCTAATACATTTAGGACAGTAGTTATGAGTATCTAACCAAATATTTCTGCTTAAAACCAGATTTTCTAATGTAGATGTTTTTCCATATAAATAGGAAGCCACAGGTATATCATGAGGCATAAACCATGAAGATATTTTATTAGTTAATCAAGATAAATAACTTCACATTGACAGGTATTTTTTCTGAACTTGTCTCATACTTATAGGTTATTTTGTTTTATGTTTTTTTGTGTTTTATCTCAGGAGATCTTGTTTAGCTGTTTGTTAAATATTACCGACCAAGTTTTGCTCCCATCTCTTACTCTAATGGACTGCAATGCGTGCATGTCAGAGGAACTCTGGGGAATGTTCAAAACTTTTCCATACCAGTACCGGTGAGTAGCGTAGAATAAATTTTTATTTTAATAATGAGAAGTCTTTTTTTTTAAATTTTCAGATTGAATGATGCTCCTTTTTCTTTCTCCCATTCTTATCCCTCCAAGCTATCGTCTCTATGGACAATGGAAGAATGAAACATACAACAGTCACCCACTTCTAGTGAAAGTTAAAGCTCAAACCATAGACAGAGCCAAATATATCATGAAGTAAGTTATGCTGGATTTCATATTTTGCAGTTAAAAGTTAATGATATTTTAGGAGTAACTTTCAGCTGTTTCAGGTAGGTGTCACATACAGTGAATCCTGCTAGCGTTAATACTTGACAAAGATGATTCCTGTTTACAGAGTACTTGAGTCATTAAGTGACTCATGAACAGGGAGTCTCTTAAAATTAATGTTTCGTGATTTACTGAAGCTTCCAGGAATAAATGTCAGACTGATTGTTTTGTCAAATCAATGTTCAGCAAAGGTTTTTTTTAATTTTTGTCAAGACTATGCCAAGTGAAATTAACATCTTCTATGGGACAACATTTCTTGCATAGAATCATGTAAAGAACTCTCTGTTTTCTGCAAGATTTTTCTTTAGAAACAATGCATTATAATGCAGGCGCATCTTGATTGCTGGGAGGATCTAGAATCTCAAAAATCCTTCCCTATAGACAGATGCACTTCATAATTTCCATTCTGTGGGTTTTCCTTCTTGTGTGGTGTATTTTCTCCCAATCCAAACTCAAATGGTGAGGTTTGTCATCATCCACACACATGGAGTTAATTTTAAGTTGAAAAATTATATGTGGTTGAAACTTACAGTATGTGTATTTGGAGTCCCTCTTTGCAACTCTATCTACTATGTCAGGGATTCATGTTAAATCCTTTTGTTGTTGCATGTGTGAATTGAACCCATGTCGTTTTACCCATGCTATGGTAATGTGGTTATCATCTGATTAGAACTCTTCCACACAGAACTCTTCAATTCATAGATTCATAGTTTTTTTGATTTGCAGATTTTGAGGCCAGAAGGAATAAAAAAAAAAAAATCTCCAAAAAAAGGATTTAGGCTATCTAATTGGTAAAGGAGTGCTTAAGAATAAGCTGTACATCTGAGAGAGAGAGAACAGTAAAACTACTAACACTCTGTGAAGGAGTTAATTGAAATAAAATCTCTATTCTTTTACAGGCGTCTAACCAAGGAAAATGTGAAGCCTTCTGGAAGACAAATTGGGAAGCTAAGCCATAGCAATCCAACAATTCTATTTGATTATGTATGTGATGTGATATGCATATGTTTATGTATGTATGGACCTAATCTGTCCTTTCCTTACTAATGTGAACAGTCCCATTTTAAGTCATTGGGGTTCGTGTGAGGAAGTGTTACAGACTGAACTCTATGCATATATATTTAAGGGGAGGATGGACTGCGTATTTTGTGCATGGTATTTTAGTAAGTTGGAGAAAAGTGCTAATTCTATTATTCTTGATTTATGATAGGTAATTCAGTAGAAATGTAAAAATATATACACTGAGACTTGCAAAAATGACTAATAGTTTTGAGTAGACAAATTGAGAGAGGCCCAATTTTCAACAAATCCCTGACCACTCACCCTCTGAAAGTCAGATCCCTATAACATGTCATGTGCAGGGCATTCAAAAATTGAGGCGCTCAATCACTAGTCACTTTTTAAAATGTATATCCGTGTGCTACTTCAGCTTAATAACAATAACAGCATGTGATTTCAGTCAACTATTGCATCTTTTTTTTTACTTGTTCATTTTGGTTTCTATTTTAATTTCTTGTAGTAAAATCTTAAGTGGTTGAAAACAAGAAATAAAGCAAACAAAACCGATTTTCATGTTTCCTCTTCGTTAGCTTTCAGTTTAACAATCAGTGGCAGCAATTCTTATTAATGAGGTTTAGTTTTTATGAGGATGGATTGTTATTTATTTGCATTAACATGTAGGAAAATATATATACAAGAGCAGAAACTTTTTTGGGATTATGGTTTCTGTTGGTCTGAAGGCTAGCACTATCTCTCATTTTAAAGAAATTGCTAATAGGGAAATGTTTTTACATGATCAATTGCACTACTGTTTTTATTTATTGATTTATTTGTGCTACAGAAATCCAATGAGATTACCTTTTGCTACAGAAGCAACTAAAACATTTTGTTGAAACGGGTTTTCTTTGTTTTATCTTTTTAAAACATAGGTATAAATGTTGACCATATTAGCCTATTTACTATGTTCGGCAATGACCTAGGAATTTCTAGGTTTACATTAGATGAAAGGCATGTAGCACTGTCTTAGTTTGGCTCACTAAATCTTATCTATTTCATGTTTGTTTTCAGATTTTGTCACAAATACAAAAATACGATAATTTAATTACACCAGTTGTTGATTCATTGAAATACCTCACTTCACTGAACTATGACGTCTTGGCATGTATCCTTTTTGGGTAAAATACATGAGTTAATTGTATGCCTTGTATCTTAATCCTTGATTGCCCATCAATAGGTGTTGTTTCGTGTTGTAGCTGTACTTTGCTATCCACCTTTCTGTTAGGTCTCAGGTCTTGCTGTGGTAGCTCCTGGGCTGGGGAACTAGCCTTTTCCACTTTCCAGTCTTTCCTGCTTCCTGAAGTTGTATGAAAATGCTCCTTTTCCAGAGCTGTTTTACAATTTTAATTAACATCTGCTCTTTTAGGATTCCCATGCTTCCTAAATGATGAGGTGGTACTTGTTTTTTTTTGGTATGTTGGTTTTATTGTGTCTTTATAATCTTATATGGTTATTTTTCAGCTGTAATTGTCTTCAGTGGCCCTAATCTCTTAGTATATAGAATGTTTTAGGATGATGCTTTCTAAATATTCAGGTATAGTGTTTGCATATTAGAATTTTTGCGGTTGAAGGGACAATTGTACATGGCTATTGGCAACTCAAATGGAGATAACGTATTTACCTTATAGGGATATCGTTAAGTTTAAATAATATTTGTAAAGTCATTTAAAGATGTACAGTAGTATTGTTAATTATTATTAATGCTTATTTCAAAGATACTGGGGAAAAAATATATTCTTTAACTTTGTAAAAGACTGCATCATTGAAGCTCTGGCAAATCCCGAGAAGGAGAGAATGAAACATGATGACACTACAATTTCTAGCTGGCTGCAGAGTTAGTATTTTTGTTTTATTTAATAAATTAGTTTTTCAGGTATTTATCACGGCTGTTACTTTATCAATTTATTTTTCAAAAGAAAAATCAATATGGCAAGTAAAGGCAATAGAAACAATTATTATGTTCATGTTCACGAAAATATTAAGTGGGAGTGTTAGCAATGCATAGCTGAATAAATGCAGAGCATAGTAATCTTACGTTGAAATAGATGATGCATAACTTTCAGTTACAGCTATTTCTCCCTCTCCATCTACTTTAGGTCTAGCTAGTTTTTGTGGTGCAGTTTTCCGAAAATATCCAATTGAACTTGCTGGTCTACTGCAGTATGTAGCAAACCAACTAAAGGCTGGAAAAAGGCAAGTCTGACATTTAATCTGTATAACACCCTCTATTTTAAAGTTTACTAGTTGTTTGACACCTGCCTTTTGCTGAGGCAAAAGTGCTGTTAATAGTAAAGCTGTCCTTGAATACCTGTCGGAAAGTTAGAGAGCTTCAAGTACCAGGGAAAGAGAACATATAGCTGTAATATTTTCCTTTAGTATGTATGGTTATGGCATGTACTTTTGAGTCAGTGTTCGGTGTCTTTCATATACTGTAGTACTAGAACCTCTAGTTGAGCCTGAATCACTGGCATACTTACAGTATATGCAAGAATACTTAATTTAGAAAAACGTATCTACAACTATTACATACAGTATTCAAGAAAGTTAATCATTATAGTTTCTCTTACTGTTGCTCCCAATATTTTGTCTTCAAAAATGTCTTTACAATTCTTTTTTTTTTTACTTTGAATATTTAAATAATTTAGTATATTTAATGACTATACAATTACTTGCTGTCCAGTTGCTCCTTGGATCTCCAGCTTGTCAGCACTGATGGTGTCCTTTTTTCGAAAGTTTTCAGTTATAAACAAACTTTACAGCCTGAATCCTTTCTTCTTTCCCCTTCCACTGTTTAGTGCACTTTGTTTCTTTTCCTGTTTTTTAATGTTTAATGGGTAGTTTTGTCATATTTGGTAAGTATGGATTTATAATAATTCCTGTATTATGAACTCTTTTATTAAAATTTGGTGAAAGATAATTTATGAATGCTAATAATGAGCTACTGATTTATTTGAAATAGTTAAGATCTTGCATTTTTGCTTAAAAAGAGAAAAGAAGACACAATCCCTGCACCAGCAGTAAAATAGGGGCACTTCAGCACATTGTTTTAGGGCTCGGGGAGTTGAAAAATCAAGTCTCTTCCTTTCCCTCAACACAGAAAACCTTGTTTCACATGTGTCTACCAATTCCCATCTTATTATGTACTCTGGTGATGTACAGTCACCAGTTAACTACAGAGAGTAAGGTAAATAACTTTTCCCATCCTACCTCAATATTGTGCAAGCATCTTATAAATGCTGTTAACTTATTAAGTAAGTGTTAAGTTATTAAATAACTTTACATACAATGCAGTATTTGGGGATGGTCAAAGAAAACTAGACTTCCTTATTTTAGAAAGGTTGTTTATGGTGATCATATTATTACTTGTGGACTTCCATTAAAAAGAATAGTAACTACATGACAGATAGTAATAGTCCAAGTGGTGTAGTGGTTAGAGCATTAGATTGGGATCCAGGAGGGATGGGTTTTAAGTCTGGCTCTGCCAGTAGCCTGCTGGGTGACCTCAGGCAAGTCACTTCCTTGCTCCGTGCCTCAGTTTCCCCATCTGTAAAATGGAGATTGTGAACATTATCACTTAAAACCAAGGTCTCTATCCACTCACTCTCTTCCGTAACTTAGCCAGGATAGGCAGGGACGGTGTCCCTAGCCTCTGTTTGCCAGAAGCTGGGAATGGACAATGGGATGGATCGCTTGATGATTACCAGTTCTGTTCATTCCCTCTGGGGGGACCTGGCATTGGCCACTGTCGGAAGACAGGATGCTGGGCTAAAAGGACCTTTGGTCTGACCCAGTATGGCCGCTCTTATATCAGACATTTTAGTTGCTGAAATCAAGGGCAAAACAATTTTGATAGCTAGAATGAATTTCTGACCTCAATGTTTATGGAGAAATTGGAATTGATGGTACGAGACATTTGGAACAAGTCTGCAATAAGAAGTCCTACTGGCTGAAGTTTATTTTAAATTCTGTAGCCAGAAATGTTTTGTGATGTTTTAGATGTTAGAGTTTTGAGTGAGAAATTGTGGTAAAAGACTTTATAAACAGTTGTATATGTTTAGCTGTTTAGTAAAAGGCAGAGGTGTGATCTGTCATTATAATTTGCTGCCTTTTCTTTTGAGTTGAACATATCTAGCAAAATTAGATGTTTTTTCAGGAGGTGGCCATTGTGGCTTTTCATATTTTTTGCACTTTACAAGTCAGACACATGTTTAATAGGTCAAGGTGAGATCGCTACATTCACTTTAGGTTTCTGTCATTAAACTCTCACTATGTGCACTGAATTGTCTTTAAAAACAATTCTTTAACTAAAAGCAATTATCTGAGGATTTCTCATTAATAGTTTATTTGTTTTGTGGCTGATATATACATCAAAGGCATGTAAAGATAAGAAATACAAAGGAAACAGCTGCAGTTTTTTGTAATTAATTTGTTGGTATTGTAAGTAAGTGGTACTGTACCTGTTAATGTTTTCAGGATTGGATCCCAGTATTTCTCTCCTGCAGAAGCCTATGGTCCTGGTCTTGGTCCATTGGAGGCGTATCACTTTTACTACTACCTGTAAATTTTCAAAAACAGTTTTTCTTTCAGCATTTAGCAGTGTTCCTGAACCTTAATTACCTTTGGAAAAGGAAAGTTGTGTTTGTGTTTTGGTCTTATTTCACTACAGCAATTTTAACACACAGTGGTTTTATTTTGCATTAGCTATTGTAAGTAACCATTTCTGTTGCTCATAGTATTTCATTTTTATGTGGTTCTTATTTTTCTTCTGTGCAGCTTTGACTTGCTCATTTTAAAAGAGGTGGTACAAAAAATGGCTGGAATAGAGATAACAGAAGAGATGACAATGGAGCAACTAGAAGCTATGACTGGTGGAGAACAGCTAAAAGCTGAGGTGGGAGTGCAGATTAATTTACTGGTTTTATTGAAGTTCAAGAAATTGGGCAAATGTTGATGAATTACTTATACTGTCATAAGTCATAAGCCGATACTATATCTATTTACTATTTGTCTATTTTCTATAATAAAGTGATATTTCTTAAATTGGAATACCTTAACTTCTGGTTTTCTTGACTCTCTGGGCAGGGTGGATATTTTGGCCAGATCAGAAACACTAAAAAATCTTCACAGAGATTAAAAGATGCATTGCTTGACCATGATCTGGCCCTTCCTCTGTGCCTGCTTATGGCTCAACAGCGAAATGGTGTGATCTTTCAGGAGGGAGGGGAAAAACATTTGAAGCTGGTGGGCAAGCTGTATGATCAGGCAAGTAGAACCAATTACATATTTACATTTTTAAATAAAAAGGTTTTTAATTCTTCAGTTAAGTTTAGCCTGCTTATTTGATATAAAGGCTGCATAGCACAGTTTTTACTGTCAAAATAGTAAATATAAGAAGTCTCTTCTTTAAAATTACATACTGAACATATCATGTATTTTCATAGTTATCTTTTTCAAAAATTGATTTTGTCTTTAGGTATTTTCCCCTAATGTCGGACTGAGATTTGCTTCAACTTAGAAGTGAATTGTATTGAAAAACAGTTGCAGATTCCTAGATCTATTGTTTTGCCACGCAAACTTCACAATGTTTGTTAATGTTAAAAACATGAAAAATGAAAAGGCTTTTAGATTTTAATGTGGGCTCTTATTTCTTATTTTAAATAAGAAAAACCTTTTATAATCTATGACTTATTGGAACAATACATGAAAGTGCTATATGTATCTTTTCAACGTCAGTTGAACTATTCTGATTTTTATCACATTAGCACTGTCACAGATAAAAGATACTACCTCACCCACCTTGTCTCTCGAATGTATTTCCCTGTGAGTATTCACAATTCAGGTCTAACTTCCTGCAAATGTATAAATTGAGATTGCTCAGTTTACTGTGTTAAGGTTTGAAAGACCTGTATACCAGTTGTAATTTTGGTAGTTTGTTTTTTCATGTGTTTTATTTTTAAATTATTTCAGTGTCAAAAGTTAATTATGTAATCCAACACAAACAAGTCACAAAACTGAAAGAAAAGGATGCTTAGCAGTAAGTGTTTGCAGGATGAGACCCTTAGTCCAGCCTTCATTTAGGGGAGAAGTGGACAAGTAGGCCTAGATATTTGTCTAGTTCTTTTAGGAACTCAAGAGAGATCACTTACTTATTTTACCTATTGAAGTAATCAGCCATCAGCTAGCGTCATTGATTTACCGATTCCAAATTCAGTCCATTGACCTGTATGTGAAAGCTTAAAGCAAAGCTCTTCTTTTATACTGGGAAACATGAACTTAGACAAACATATTGATTAAAAAAGCTTTTTCCTCTCTAACCATTGGGTTAGCCAGGTTACCCTGTTTATCTGACCTGATTCTGCAAAAATTTAATTTGAAGGGCTCTTTAAACATTTTCTTGCTTTGTCTTCACAAAGCCTTCCCGTTTCTGATTTTTAGAAGTCAGTAGTATCTTACCTGTCTTTCAGTATTTCTCATTTTGGGCCTCTGGGCTGACAGGTGCAAGTGGCACTAAATTAATTTAGAATCTGTATTGGAAGCTCTCAGATGTATGAGGTTAGATTTTTCTTTTTTTCCTGTGACCTCATTAAAGTATCTTAAATGGAGCTTTTGTCCATGGGTAAGTAAGATCTTGTGTTGGTCCATAGGCTCAGCTACAACAGCCTGTGCACAAAAATAATCAAGCTCTGTAGGCTTTCTCTTTGTGTAGGCCATCCTCAATGCTGGGTCTCCATGCAATATTGTATTTTCAACACAGAACACTGGAGGTTTCAAAAAAATGTATCATGATATAAAATATTGTAGTGCTATATGAACCTTAGACTTTGATATGCTCTACATGCTGACTGGGGTCTTTCTAATTTTTTAAATGTCTGTGCTGACATAACAAAAGGAAAAGACAACGTATTGAAATAAGTTAAAATCTTAATTTAGTTATAATTTGCAAATTATTTTAAAATATTATCCTAATTTTAGCAGTTTTTCTAAAATCCTCAAGGGCTACAATAAAGGATTCAAAAACATGTAGAGAGCAGAATGTTGAATCCTAGTAGGGCAGAATACTTTTAGAATTGAATACATTTTTTGTGGAGAATTTATTTAGCTGAGGAACATGGGGCGATTAGTTTTCATAAAGGGCAGAAGTTTTTTTGTAGTATGGAAAGAATTAGCATATTGTTATTACAGCAGTAGTTTAAAGTGTACTTTTCAGGAAAGTGACTAGTGGCTTGTTACCTATATATGTATTTGCCTTAAAAAGGTTGATATTTGTTAAACCTGCCTAGTCTCCCCCCCCCCCCCCCCCAAAAAAAATCAAAAAATAAATTTTCCTCTAATACTTTCTCTGTTTCAATTTAGTGCCATGATACTCTGGTACAGTTTGGTGGATTTTTAGCATCCAATCTAAGTACAGAGGATTACATTAAGCGAGTGCCTTCTATTGACGTTCTCTGTAATGAGTTTCACACACCCCATGATGCTGCATTTTTCCTCTCCAGGCCTATGTATGCACATCATATTTCAGTAAGTAAAAGCTTTTTTTGTCAATTTTCTAGAGCTTTAATATTACCAGTTATCACTGTACTCCAGCTACATTTTGTGCCTTTTGTGTTATGTTCTCACTGAACATTTGCTGTGTAATTTGGGAGCTACAGTTTGCCTGTAGAGTTGGGAAGGAATGGTTATTTAGAGGTCAAGCAACCTGGGTTCTGTATCCATTTCTGCCACAAACATTTCTTTGTAACCTTGGACAAGTCACTTAACCCCTCTGTGCCTCAGCATTCCTAACTGTAAAAACACAGCCATGAACCACCAAATACCTTTCTGTAGTGTAAGTGCATGGTAGTGGTGTGGGTAGCTATGTTTATACTTAAGTTTGCCCAACACTTTCCATTTCAAGACCCTGTTCTTAGTTGCTTATAATTTTGCCAAACTTAAACCATTAAGGATGAGGTTATCGATGCTGGGAGTCTGCCTAAATCTGTTTTTTTCCTGAAGGTTTCAGCTAAAATGATTTTCTGAGAATGACAATAGGGAATATGTTTTGCACATGTTAAAGAAATTCTTAGAGCTGTTTTGTGAAGGAGCTCTTGTGCTTGCATGCTGTGGAGCCAGGGAGTTTTTGCAAGGGAGTCATCCTGTGGTCACAGATGTGCCTTTGGCGTACCTGTGAAAATTTACTCACACTTGGCTGAGTTATCAGACTCTTAAAAAACTACAGTTTGTACATATCAAATAGAGACTTGTTAGAGTTTGGCAGCTAAATTTGCTGAAGAGTCCATCTGCACTGAGTATACTCCACCCTTTCAGCTCCTACATGCTGACTGGATTGCACATGTTTCATCCCTGGGCTACAGGGATTGAGCAGGACTTTCCCTGCAATTGCTCCTCCCGGATACCAGCATACAGGAACTGAGATCAGGGAGATTCCCCATGGACATAAATGGGTCAGAGAGATTCTTCATCAGAGAAGATGGCAGCCTTGATGGTGCAAAATTAGAGCCATTCACCACCATAGAAATGTTCAAAGTTTCACAGGCATTTCTTTAATGTTTGGTTTATGTATATAAAATTAGGGTGGGGGAGGGCGTAAATCTATATCTATACATTTGATAGAGGTTTCCTTTGAATGATAAATGACGTTATGTAGGAAATAATTAGATATGTAAAAACAATGCAAATCACAAATATTTTTCTTTTTAATCTTTAGTCAAAATATGATGAACTTAAAAAAGCTGAGAAGGGAAACAAACAGCAGCACAAAGTTCATAAGTACATCACATCATGCGAGCTAGTGATGGCTCCTGTTCATGATGCTGTGATCTCCTTGCACCTTCCTAAAGTTTGGGATGACATCAGCCCTCAGTTCTATGCTACATTTTGGTCTCTGACAATGTATGACCTTGCTGTTCCACATAATAGCTACGACAGAGAAGTCAATAAACTTAAAGTCCAGATGAAAGCTATAGATGACAATCAGGAAATGGTACGTTTTTGCTTGCAAACCTTTTAAAATAGTTGAATATTTAAAATTTACTTTGACATTCAAATTGAAACATAAATTTCTCTAAACATGACAGACAATGAAATCTTACATTAAAGATAGTTGTAATCACTGTTTTTTGAACAATATAAAATGTCAGTTTTATGTCCTGGTACCATTTCATACCAGAATTTTTCAAAATGTCAAAGTGTGAGATTTGTGTTTAGTAGAGGTTCTCTTTTTGATTTTGTGCCTGCGGTAACCAGGTACAAACGGTTGCAGGAAATACAATACATGTCAAATGCTGTTTATTTTTGCTATAAGTATTTCAGTACAGAAAATCTTGTTTTTCCTACATGGTGTAGCTGGACTATATTTTGTTGAACAAAAATAATGTTGTAGCGGCATACCACGATAAACTACTTTTGCAACAATTAAACACTCAGGCATTTAACTACTAACTTACCTATTTCAATAAAGCAGATATCTGTCTTGTGTATTCCTTCTTTACTATGAACATTATCATGTAAATATTTCAAGTCTAATAAAACTAATTTTACCATGAGAGAACCTACTGCCCTTACTGGGGTTAAACTCTTGTTGACTTCACTGAGTAAGGCCTGCAGAACTGCTCTCTGACTAGGAAAATAAAGTTTGACATTTGCCTTCAGTTTAGTAGCTCATCTAAGATCTCCATCTATGACTGTTGTGGTTAAAATTAGGTGAATGTGGGGGTGGAAAGACTGCCAGAGCAACACGTTATTTTATTGTTTACATGAAGGTTTATTTGAAACTTGTTTGTGGTAAACCAAATCTTTAATCCTTGTTTTTGCATATAGTAAGGGATAACAAATATTAAAGTGAAATGCATTGACATTTGTAGCCTCCAAATAAAAAGAAAAAAGAAAAAGAACGTTGTACAGCCCTTCAGGACAAGCTTCTTGAAGAGGAGAAGAAGCAATTGGAGCATGTGCAGAGGGTTCTACAGAGACTGAAACTGGAAAAGGATAACTGGCTTCTGGCAAGTAAGTATGAGAAACTTTGGCTGTTTTCCACAGTCACTGCACTTTCGATATCTAAATTACAAAGTTCTGCTCACTTGACTCTTACTATACTAGCACTGTAATAATTTGTTTTAAAATCGGTTATTGACATATATTATCAAGATAAGTGAACTTTAATTTCAGTGTTGTTTTATTTCAAATTCTAGGCAGTGTGTCAGCTTTTACAGTGACACTTTGTAGATGCTTAATTTACTGGACAGTTAAATTAGAGCAAAATTCTTTCCAGTGCGCAATGCCCTATGTGCTAGTTAAGTCCTATGTAAGGTTGTTGTTAAGGACTTGTTCAGGCCTTGAGTTCAAATTCATCCTAATTGAGGAAATACCCTTTTTCACCAGGCCCATGTTTTTGAAGAATTTTAGTGTTGTGAACGTGGCATTGACCTAAGCTGGTGCAGAACTGATACAGTTATTTAAAAAATTGTCAGATTTGGCCAGTTAAAATTAATTTATTGTAGTGCTTCGTTAATTTGGCCAATGTATTTAGTTGCTTCCATTAGTTGTGCCCTGTAGCAGTTCTGTCAGTGGACAGGCATCCAATCCTTGCTTTAACTGTGAAATGTAAAATTGGTGGTCAGTAAAGTGGTTATTTTCCATGAGCTAATCAAGGGTGAGGCTTCCATTTTGCACGTATAACTGAGACGTGGTTGGGTTACACTGCAGGACCAGTGTTGGCGAAGTTGTCTCCAGCTGCATATATAGTTCTGCATGAAGCAAGGGAGATTGGGGAGATAGTATTAACTCTGTTTTTTTCATCAGACCTCAAATGTAGGTAGTCTCTGTCCCCAAAGCTACATCTCAGGGAGTGTTTCCATTTTGTGTGAGAGGCCCCAGACAAGTTAAGAATGGGGTAGTATTGGTGTACAGGTTTTCTCACTGGATCACAAAAGCCCTGGCAAGCAAGGCTTCTTGCTTGTGATCGTCCTGCAGTTGTTGTGGGTGGTTTTTCTTAGTGACTTGGATGTTAATGCAGATGACTCTTCTGGGTTCAGCACAGGAGCTCATAGCTGCAGTGAAAACTATGGGACTGTTTCATGTAGTTTAAGGCACAATTAACAGATCTGGCCACAGTCTAGTTCTGATGAGTGAGTTGACTTGGAGTTTGGGAGGTGGTGATTTCTTCCTTCTAATGGACGGATAGTTACCTCCCCTGATTTGAGATTGGGATATACCTTGCCTACCAAGATGAACTCATTTTGATGGTTGACCCTTAGAGATTAATGGAGACGGTGAGCTTCTATAGGGCTTTGAGGGAGAATAGTGTGGAACTGATTGGTGTCCTGTAGAACTTTATAATCTTTTGTCCTCTGCCTTCCATTTAGAGGTTCTTAAGTAGCTCTCTCTCATAGCTTTGTTCCCGTATGTCACCTTGATTAGTAAATGACCTAAGAAGAGCACTGGGAGTGGAAGTGTTATGTCAAGCAACTGGCCACATGAAATATTTTTGAGGTCTAATACCATGGCTATGCAGGAGGTAGAGAGACTTCTTTTCCTCTGCTATAGCATCAGTCAAATTTCACATATCTGAACTACTTTTTAGGTTCTTATTGTGTGGACAGTATTTTATTGTACTGTGTATAATGTTTGTAAAAGCACATGGAGCTAGCGAAAGGCGCTAAAATCATTAATAAAAATAAATATTGTTACTAAAGCACAAATTTTGATAATTAATTAAAAAAAGAAACAACACGCTGGCCATTTCATACCACTTAGCAAAGAATTAATAACAGGTGTCCTAGTGAAATATTGTAATTACCAAGACTTTATTTTATAAAATATACTATAGAACATATGATGTTACTAAGTAGTAACATAGCAAATGGAAACTAAACTTTATCCCCTGAAAGAGAATCAACTTATATTTTGTGATGAACTATCTTTGCTTTTTAATTCCTTTTTTCCTCGCTTTCTTTGCTAAATCTGATCATCTGCATTGTGTCTTCCAGTCACTAGAGCAAACTAGCGTGAGGTGGTTCTGAGTCAGCTCTTGTATATAATGGAGAAAAATATTCATGGTTAATGAATACATTTTATCTGTTAGTTTTCTTGGTATCTTACTAGGGATTATCTATCTGGTTTGAGAGTTTTCCCTGCGTACTTTGAAAGGAAATTTGGGATGTTAAAACGTATTATAATGCACACTATATTTCTGAAGCATGTGTGATTGAGTTCATTTTGTGGGTTTTGTTTGAATGTTAGCTGCATTATGTACAATTGATGTTGCCATAAAAGACTTCCCTTCTTTGTCTCTTTATTTTTGTTTTTGAAGAATCAACCAAAAATGAGACTATCACAAAATTTCTACAGTTGTGTATATTTCCTCGCTGCATTTTTTCTGCAATCGATGCTGTTTACTGTGCTCACTTTGTAGAACTGGTGCATCAACAGAAAACACCCAATTTTTCCACACTTCTCTGTTATGATAGAGTAAGTAACCGGAATTTGATGGAGCTGTGTTGTTTTCTTTTAAGTGAATATTACAAGTCTATTAAAACTCTGTTTTTGAAAGATTACTATTTGTCACATCCTTTTTCCATGTGAAAAGACACTGTGCATCAACAGAATCTCTAAATATATTCCAATTCCAGAATCTGCGTTTTATCATTATTACCATAGCACTTAAAGGGTCCCCATCAAGACCGGGACCCCATTGAACTAAGCACTCTACAAACATAGGAAACTATCTGTACCTGCCCTGAAGAGCTTACTGTCAAAAAAATCAGATAAAAAGAAATAGACAACATACAAGTTAAAATTCAAGGAACATATCGTTATGTACTTCTAAAGGTTTTTCCTGCAAACCTTCCCTTTCCCTTTGTTCTTGTCCCTAAGCCCCAGAAAGCATGCTCCATCTTTGCTGAGCCAAGGTGTCATCCTCCACCTTGCCTGCCCAATATTGCATTGCTCTATATAGATGGTAGTGATATACAAGGCAAAGATAATCACCTTGGTCGATTCAGTCCATCAGCCCTCACAGAGAGAGCGCAGATCAAAACACATCATTTGTGTTTTTCTAGACAGTCCTTCAGCCACCTGTTGGTCAGGCTGTCAGTGGCACCAGACACCCAATCGGCATAGTGCACCGCAGTCCAGAACCCCTGAGCAATCTGCCAGCCTCAGCCTCCCAAGTAGCTGGGATTACAGGCACACACCACCGCGCCTCATACAAGACAAAGATAATGCAATTTATATTTTGGTACCAGGTCAAGCTTGCACTGCTGAAAGCTAATTTACAAATCAGTACCACTGACTTTTGTTTTTAACTCACTAATTTGCACAATTTGGTAATCCATGTTGGGTTTCCTGGGCACTAATATGAAGTACCATAACTAAGAAGCTCAGTGTGAAGAGAGGTGGTCTATTTAGACCAAGTATGTATCCTGTGTCTTTTAGACCATGGGAGATCTGTGAACTTCTCTGGTTCTGCAGCAGGATGAAATGATTTAAATCAAAGCAATTGAAATCACTAAGCAGGAAACTTGATAACTGTTTTTAAATTTCAGAGTAACAGCCGTGTTAGTCTGTATTCGCAAAAAGAAAAGGAGTACTTGTGGCACCTAGTCTCTAAGGTGCCACAAGTACTCCTTTTCTTTTTGTTTTTAAATTGTTTCCCATTTGTATGTATTAGTTATTTTCCTAAAGAAAAGTTGATTCTCATTGTTTGGTAACCATTAAAACGTTGATTTGCAGTTAATATAGTCCTTACACTAAATTTGGTCCTGCTTTTTGCTAACCAGGAGGATACATTATATGTAATACATTTATTTAAACATTATATAGCTTAAATTACATCTATTCTGCTTCTTAATTTTTAAATGTATTTCTTATTAACTAGATTAATTTTTTACTTGTGATTTTGTGTTAAGCTCTATGTGACTGGAAATTGGAATTAAAAGAGCAGCTAACACATACTGCTTAATATTTTTTGTATTTAAATTATTTTAATAAACTATAATAAGTTTAGGCCTGAACAGAGGTTGTCAGTTTCACGTTTAATTTTAGATTGTTTTAATTTTAAAAAATAAATCTTACTTAAATGAAAAAACCCATTTAAATAAAACTAATCCAATTTTGATTTTTTTTTTTAAAATCATCATTTGTTATCCACCCTGCTTGGCAACCACAGATGCTAATTTCTGTCTTGAGAAAATGTCTCCCTGAAAAGTAACTATACAATACAGATTTTGCCTTTCTGTGCTGCTTAAGAAAGCCTTATTTCCAGGGGACGATCACATGGGAATGGCGTCCAATCAGCAGGGTGTGCAAGGAGGACTTCCCTGGTTAATGAGATCAGCCAGAGAAAGTTGTTAAGGGTTGCCATTTCAGAGCCAAGTACTGGAAACAGTCATCTGGAGATCAGAAGTAATCCCGATCTCCAGATGAGTGTTTCCAGTACTTGGCTTTGAAACGGTACTTATTGTTAGAGTACAGCCTCATTTGTATAAACCACAATGTTTTAGGACATTAGAATCATTCATGTAAAATGTGAGCCTGGCTTCTTATGGGAGTGGTTGGGTAAGTGACTTGCCATGATGGAACACACTGGAATAAGAGTCTTATTTAAGTGGGTGATTTATATGGTTGTACAGTAAACATTATCCTAAATTCTTCTTGTATTGTTTTTTGTGGGGAACATTCAGCTGTTTGGCTGAGCCAGAATGGGTCCAGTTTTACTTTTGGCATGGGAATACAACTTTAATATTTGGGTTTACTCTGAAATGACTTTTTAAAAATGGCACTTTCTTACTCATCAGATCTGCACTTCATGTATTCAGAGTTTTATCTGCTCCCATTTCTGACAAAAATACATTTTTACTGCTTTTGTACTCCTCGTAGTCTTGGAGAGCCAGCACGGCCAGTAGCTGGATTCTATTTCTTCTTATGCAGCAACAATATTATTTACTAAGCTTCTATTATCCAGCAAATTCATTACCTGTGCAGCTCTGTTGAAGGCATTGGTGTCACAAAAGGTGTCACTGAGGGCATAATTTGCTTTGTGGGAAACTATATATAAGCAAGAGCCAAAAACCCTGCTTGACTTTCAGATCCAAGGTAGAGTTTAAAGGCCTCACAGTTAGAAAAACCATCTACTTGTAAACTTCATGTGTTCAGTGTAGAGTCATGGATAGATAGTAAGTATGGGATGTCCACAATGCCTTTATTCTGTAATACTCAGAGTAGAACTACATTTTGTTTATACAATCAGCAACAGTTTACATTTGTCTATTACCCAAGCTCAATGAGATGAGTTAAGAGTTAAGGTAATAGCTGATAAGAAAAGAAAGGGAGTTCAGAGTTCAAGGTGGAATTAGTTCTTTGTATTCTAGTAACCTTATGAACATGAAGTAAGAAAACTAAAGCAGTTGGGTTTGATTTTTTTAAATAATTTTGATTTCATGTTACATAGCCTGACTATTGTTTCTGTTCTTTACAGGTTTTCTCAGATATAATATATACAGTAGCAAGTTGCACTGAAAATGAAGCTAGTAGATATGGCAGGTTTCTGTGCTGTATGCTAGAGACTGTGACTAGGTGGCACAGTGATAGAAACATATATGAAAAGGTATGTAAAGCTGTTAAATTGTAGTCTGTTTCATGAATAATCATATGATTACTACTGCTATGCCAGGCCCAATAAAAGTGGTTGCTGTAAAAGTATTAATGCAGTAAAAACATGAAGTACGATTGTTTTTCTAGTTTTCTAATTTTAAACTTCATGCATTATAAAACTTTGCTGATACTTGAAGGCAGGATTTCTGTGATGGGAAAGGAATTCCGTGCATACATTTTGAACACTTCTGCTTACTGAATCATACTTTTCATCCATCTATATCTAAGTTGAGTTGGAGGAGGCTTAACTTATCAAAGTTTAAGTGCTTTGAAAACTGCATACGGATTAAAAGGTAAATATATCTCAGATTAACCACAGTCAGTCATGAAGATAACATGTGAGAATGATGAAACTTGCTCGATAGCTCTGTCAGAAGCAAGTTAAAATGGAGCAAAGGTGAGAGATGTGCACACCTCTCTTCCACTCTCCCAAAAGCAGGCATTTCTTCTTCAAATGGTTGCAGACATGTATTGCGCTAAATTGTAACTACGTATAAAAGACCTCCCTTTCTATGTGTGGTTCCTGCTTTTTTGAAAAGTCTGATCAAACTCTCAAGCTACATTACATTGGCATCTGTACCAACCATTAGGGGACAACAACATGGGCAACAATTCCGTCAGTGCTCCCAGCCGTATTTCAGACAACCAACTTATGCTTCTAGGCAGCAAGACTTTTCCAAGAGGAGGCACAAATTACAGAGAAGGTCCTCTGGCTCCGCCTCTAACCAACTGGCTCATCTCCCCCATCAGCTTTGGGCAGATAGACTATTTGACCTGTTTCAAGGTCAGTATTCCTGTCATCAGCAATCTTCCAGTCATATCCCCCAGTCCCACAGCTACACGGCTTGTGAAGCAATAACCACAGACAGATGGGTCACAAGCACTGTGTTGGAACACACTGTCCAATTCCAAGCCAGCCCCCTACCTTGTCCCTTTTCAGGGACCCATCTCTTGAGTTGCTGCTATTTCAAGACTTTCAGGCTACGAGCTTCAGCAGCCATAGAAAGAGTTGCTGTACAACATTGGGGTAAGGGGCTCTATTCACATTACTTTCTGATCCCCAAGTCCAAGGGAGGGCTGAGACTTATACTTTACCACCAAAGTCTCAAAAAATACATCAGATATATAAGATCCCACATAGTCAACCAAGCGACAGTTCTCCACTTGTTGAATCATGACTGGTTTGCTGCCCTCAATCTTCAAGATGCCTGCTTCCATATAGCAGCTTTATCAAACCACAGGAAGTATCTGAGATTCATAGAATGGGTCAGCATTATCAACACACACTACTCCTCAATACTGTCTGTATTCATCAAATGCAGGACCATAGTGGCAGCCTTTCTCGGGTGAATGATTTCCCTTAGCTGGATGATTGACTAGTCAGGAGCAAGTCTGAAAGTCCAGTCCTCCATCGTGTCCAATTCATGCTATCTTTCTTCTATTGACGGGCTGATCTTGAACAAAGGAAAGTCCACTTTACTTCCAACACAAAAAATTGAGTTCTTTGAGTCCTACTAGGCTTTACGAGTTCAACGGCTTTTCTCCTACATGAATGGTTTCAGTTTGTTGCCTATATCTGCCCCTCAGATCTCACTTCTCAACCATGGTTTGTGCATGCTTGAGGTTGCTAGGTCACATGGCTTTGTGTACTTAGTAGTTCAACATGTGAGATTATCCTGGAGTCCCTAAACTGGTGGACAGATCAGAATAATCTCACATGTGAGGGTGTGCCCTTCGCTCAGCCTCCACTGGCCAAGACCATAGTTACTGATGCCTCGACAATAGGTAGCAGAGTGCATATAGAGATGTTAGTAGCCCAAGCTTTGTGGACAGAATAGGAAGCATCATTACATATCAATGTCCTAGAGCTTTGAGAAATTTACAGTATGTGCTGAGCCTTTCTCCCACACATCAGTGGCACATCAGTTCACACTCTTACTGACAATACCACCACAATGTACTGTGTGAACAGATAGGGTGGAGCCTGGTCCAGCCAGCTCTTCAGGAAGTGATAAAGTTTTGCCACTCTTGCATCAAAGATGACATCGTTGTCTCAGCCATCCACTTACTGGGTGCCCAGAATCAGTTGGCTGATCAGTTCAGCAGGAATTTCTCTGAGAATCATGAGTGGGCCATGAAGAGCAGCATCCTGAGACACTTCTTCAGGGACTAGGGCATTCTGTCTGTTGACCTATTTGCAACAAAAGACAAGAAGTACCGTCAGTTTTGCTCTTGAGTGGATTGCAATCCATGCGTTCTGACTGATGCCTTCCAACTGAACTGGGAGTCAGCACTACTGTATGCCTCCCCCCCCGTTGCGCTCATCCCCCAGATCGTTCTCAAGTTGAAGCTGGATCACACCAAATTGATACTCATTGCACTAGCCTGGTCAAGACATTGTTTTTTCTCCAACCTTCATAGCCTTTCTGTCCAATTTCCCAGAAGGAAGACCTTCCGGAAGGAAAAGAGATAGGGGAGATTGGACAGAAAGGCTATGAAGGTTAGCTGTGGCATCAGGTCTGTACAGTTTGCACCTCAGCATGGATGCTGCATGGTTAGATTCGGGGGGAAAGAGCTGTTCAGAGGTAGTTCAGCAGTTTCAAGTAGATCAACCTGTTTGGCCAAGTGGAAATGCTTTTCCGTTCAGTCTTTGGCTTGGGAAATTTGTCTGGTACTTACCCGGATTCAGGACACTTTAAATTCCCTGTTACATCTTAGATCACCAGGCCCCGTCTCAGCTCATTGAGGGTCCACTTGGCAGTGATCTCAGCATTCCATCGCCCAATCCAAGGGAACTAGGTGTATTCCCTATAGTGGTTGTCTGCCTCTTCCCAACTGTAAAGGAAGCAGTAGCCCTGTGGGACCTTAACGTTGTACTTCCTGCCCTCAAGGGGCCTCCATTCAAGCCTCTAGCAATCTGTTCTCTGTTCCTTCTTTGCCAAAAGACATCCTTTCTTATTGCTGTAACCTTATGAAGGAGGGTAAGTGAACTGCAGGCCCTAACTGCAGAACTTCCATGTACTCAGTTATTCAAAGGCAAACTAGCCTTAAGGTGGCATCCAAAATTTTTGGCTAAAGTGGTTTCACTATTACCAAACAATGTACTTGTCTGTATTTTTTTTCTAAGCCATGCATGAATGCAGAAGAACAGTGACTTTGTATTTTGGGTGTAAAATAAGCCTGAGAGTTATATTTGGACGGGACTATACCATTTTGATTATTACTCTGGCTTTTTGTCTCCTACGTGGACAAGATGAGAGGTCAAGTGATTTTGGCACAGACAATCTCCGGATGGATTACTTTCTGCACAACAAAGCATATGCATGACAAATACCACAGCTCCACAAAGGCTCTTGGTTCATTCAACAAAGACCCAAGCTGCTTCAAGTTGCATTTCTCAGGGATGTTCCCATATTGGACATATACAGTGTTTCTGCTTGGTCCTCCGTGCATACCTTTATCAAACTGTGTTATCACATCTGCATCTAGGTCTGATGCAAAATTTGGAAGAGCAACTCTGTAGTCACTATTTAAGTAGACTCTAAACCTCAGCTTCTTCCATTACTGCTTGCAAATCCTCTGAAGGTATACCTACACAGCAAAGAAAAACCCATGCCAGCCAATTCGGGCTGTGGGGCTGTTTCATTGCTGTGTACACTTCTGGGCGTGGGCTGGAGCCCGAGCTCTAGAACCTTCCCATTCTGCAGGGTCCAATGGCCTGGGATCCAGCCTGAGCCCAGAAGTGTACACAGCAATGAAACAGCCCTGCACCCTGAGCCCCGTGAACACTAGCATGGGCCAGCCACTGGTGTCGAGTTGCTGTGTAAGCTATACTCTGAGGGGAATATTAGTCTGCGGCAACTTGATGAAGAAAAATCTTGTTACTTTACTTGTACTGTAAATTGTTCTTCAAGATGTGGGTGAAGATGTGTTCCATGATTCTCCCTCCGTTCCCGCTGCATCAGAGTCTTCAGACATAGATTCTGGTTCATAGGAACTGAAGTGGGTCTGGATAGCACCACTCTGAAATAGCCTTGGTAGGGGCCATGAGGAGACCTGTGGTTGTGCATTTGTTGTCCCAACAAATTCTGCTAAACACAGTTATCCGGCTTCTGTGCATTGGGTGTGCACAGCTGAGTGAAATACACATCTGCACCAACATAGAATTATAGAACCAGAGGGTTAGAAGGGACCACAAGGGTCATCTAGTCTAACCGCCTACCAAGATGCAGGATTTGTTGGAACATGTTGAAGAGTAATACACCTGTATAAATGTTGCTAAATGTGAATGTTTTAAACTTTACATATACCAGAGTTAGTGAAAGTAATGTGCTTCAGTTATGTTAAAACTTCAGCAAAAGTTAAATTATTTTAATCCGCTGACTGAATAAGGTTAACTTTTTACTTTTCTTTTTACATACATGTAGGAATGTGGCAACTATCCAGGCTTCCTTACCATATTACGGGCAACTGGATTTGATGGTGGGAACAAAGCTGATCAGTTAGATTATGAGAACTTTCGACATGTAGTACACAAATGGCACTATAAATTAACTAAGGTAAATAAAGGGTATTAAGTTGATATGACCCACTTTTGCAAGTATTAATGAGAACTACTTTGATTGTATTTTATACCTTGTATTCTAGGCTTCTGTACACTGCCTTGAAACAGGCGAATATACACATATCAGAAATATCCTGATTGTGCTGACCAAAATCCTTCCCTGGTATCCAAAAGTTCTGAACCTGGGTCAGGCCTTGGAAAGAAGAGTACATAAGATCTGTCAGGAAGAGAAAGAGAAGAGACCTGATCTATATGCATTAGCTATGGGGTAACAACAACTTACTTTAAAAAGAGATTTAAATGGATGATGAAAGGATTCCAAAGGCTCAGAACTCATCCAGTCTTGACACATTTGGCTTTTGCTGTATCTTGGAAGATCTTGCAATCCTGTTGTTTTGAGGCTGGTGCAAGTTGAGGCTCCTGGTTTGTACTGGATAATGATGATTAAGTGTGCTAGGTTCTCCGCAGGACAAAAGAAAGTAACAATCCCTGCCCTGGAGAGCTTATAATATAATTTTAAGCAGGACCAGTGGTGGTAATAAGTAGCTGGAGGGAGAGTAAGACAATGAAAGACAGGGGTTATAGCTGTAAGATTACACAATTACTCAGTCTAGGCATGTGAAGTTCTAGAAGGTTAAATAAAACAATACTTTGCTGTTTAATTATGGTTATTTTTTCATGATGTGGTGAATGCAAAATTATCCATGTTTGCCTTGGTTGCTGGAAAGGTATTTTATTTCGTCACTGTCGTTGATTTAGCAAAGCTTCAAAACTATTAGTGTAACACAAAATCACTGGCTTATTTCTTTGAAGGTTTTTAGATGGCAGAGGTTAGAAGGTCAGGTTCTTTAAAGAACCGATGGTAGTAATAGAAGGAGAAAGAGAATACTGCAGATCATTTTCAAAGAAGTGCTAAATAATTTGCAAACTACTCGAATAATCTTTTTAAACAGTAACCCATGTTTATATTTTGCTTTATGTTTGTGCATATTTAACACACTGTGCGACTTTCAGCTATTCTGGGCAATTGAAAAGTAGAAAGCCTTATATGGTACCGGAAAATGAATTCCATCACAAAGACCCACCTGCCAGGAATGCTGTAGCTGCAACAGTGCAAAATGGGCCAGGTGGTGCTGGGCTGCCTGCATCACTCACAATAAATGCAGCTAAACTGGAAGAAAGCACTACTGAGGAGACTGGTAAGCCATCCATTTTAAAAGAGAATTCTTTTAGTGCTATAATTCTGACCCTTTTTTAAATTGACTTTTAGGATTGTGTGGTTTAACCTTCAAATTGTAAAACTAACAGGGTCCATTACATGTTGGGTTTCTTTGTGCTTTTTTTTAAATATTGTTTATTGCTTATATTGTTAATCATTTGTTATTGACAAATACATCTTGATCAATTTTAGCTGTCAATAAATTAAGCCTAATTTTAAATGAATTTTGAAGTATTATATGTTCAAGTGGTTGCTATAGCATTGAGCCAAAGTACTAACTCAGTAGATTAAGTTTAGTATCTTTTTCAATAGACAAACTAAAGGAGAAAACTCAGGGTGCTGTGAAAGTTATTAATAAAGCCGCCAATGCAACACCAAAAGTGACGACAAGCAATGGAAACAGTGCTTCTAACAGGTGAGAAATCTATTCTTCAGTTCATTGTCTGACTGCAGAATCGTGAAATTACATTTGAAAGTGACCTATCTATTCTTAAGGGTTTTTTTAACAGAGGTGAAAATGATCTTCTCTACTTTGTGCAGTAGAAATCTGCAAATTATATCCTTTTGATCCACTAGATAAAGGAATTGCAAGTGAAGACTGATAAATGGAATGCTTTTCTCCCAAATTATGCAACGAAACTATACTAAGTTAAATGAATAAAGCTTCACTAAAGAAATAATCGTATCTAATATGCTGAACTTAAAGATCCATTTTAAATACTGTGAACCCAATCCTTGAAATCTGTTAGAGTGGGCTAGACATCTCACAATGAGTACTTGGTAGCTGCTCTAATTGGGTACTTGTAATTGGTGGGTATGACTACACTGGAATAAAAGACTCGTGGCACAGCCGTGGCTGGTCTGCGAGGCTCAGTATTGCTGTGTAGACATTTGGGCTCAGGCTGGAGCCTGGGCTCTGGGTACATCCCCCCATGCGGGATTGCAAAGCTCAGGCTCCAGCCTGGACTTGAATGTCTACCCAGCAATTTTACCTTGGACTCAGCCTTGGAGTGAGAGCCCCGCAAGCCCATATCGGCTGACCTGGACCAGCAGCGGGTGTTCACTTGCTGCCTGGATGTACTCATAGTCATTGTTACATAGCTGCTGGGCTGGAATAACCTTGAGTCAGAAACATTAATGTTTTGTAATGGCTACTAGTTCTGTGTGCCTCAGAACCCTGCTAGTCATGTAATAGCATTGTTTCCTGTATCCTCCCATTTTAGCTAGAAGAAAGGTACTGGTTTGTTGCTATGAAGATGAGCGGAAGAATATTGAGAGACAGGAATTTGTCACTTATTTAGCATTTTGAAAAGGGTTTTTTGTCTTAATCATGAAAAGTAAAAACTGATTTGAATTTGATTATGAAAACTGAAGCTAGTTTTGATATTGAACACTCATTGGGCTTTTTTTATGCAGCAAAATTATTAAAGAAAAAGATGAGAAAGAAAAAAGTGGGAAGGAAAAAGATAAAGAAAAAAAAGAAAAGACTCCGGCTGCCATTCCCGAGGCCAAGGCACTTGGAAAGGATGGAAAAGATAAACCAAAGGAAGAACGGGCAAACAAAGATGATAAAACGAGAGAGATCAAGGAGAAAACACCAAAATCTGACAAAGAGAAGGAAAAAGCCAAGAAAGAAGAAAAAACACCAAAAGAGGAAAAATCCAAGACAGTTGTTACCAACGCTGAGTCAAAGTTTGCTGCAGAAAAGGAGAGAGAAAAGGAGCCATCCAGAGAAAAAGATGTAGCGAAGGATATGAAATCCAAGGAAAATATTAAAGGAGGAGAAAAATTGTCAGTAGCTGGGTCCTTGAAGTCACCTGTTCCCCGATCAGAAACATCAGAGTCTGAAAGGGGTAAATTAAACTTTTTTTTTTTTTAAGCTGCCTTTTCAATAATGTACAGAAACTTTGAAAGCTGCTTAATACCTAAAAATGGTTTGGGGGTAGGCAGAAGGAGAGTAACTATATGCTACTTGAAAAGGAGTACTTGTGGCACCTTAGAGACTAACAATTTTATTTGAGCATAAGCTTTCGTGAGCGACAGCTCACTGCATCCGATGAAGTAGCTCACGAAAGCTTATGCTCAAATAAATTTGTTAGTCTCTAAGGTGCCACTAGTACTCCTTTTTTTTTTTGCGAATACAGACTAACACGGCTGCTACTCTGAAACCTGTCTATATGCTAATTAGCATCTAATCATAAAAGACCCTTTTCTTTTCAACTTTTTGGTGCCAGGTAGTTAAAAAGATTGTCACTTCCAGCATTAGTAAGCAAACTGTGGGGGAGGTGTTTTCTGTTCCCACCACTTTCAGTGAGAGCAGAGTATTATAGGGCCCACTGCCTTTAAGAATTTAAAATATGGTTTTATATGAATATCTCTTGTAGCACATCCTTGTGAAGATTCTAAATTGTGTTGTGATCGTGTAGTAATAGGTTACACATGGAAATGTGTTTTTGATTGTTTGCTTGCTGTAGTTGAGGTATCATATACTCTACAGCAAAAACAATCTGAGTTCTGCAAAAATTTTTGTATTGAGAATAGGAGTACTTGTAGCACCTTAAAGACTAACAAATTTGAGCATAAGCTTTTGTGAGCTACAGCTCATTTCATCGGATGCATATAGTGGGGAGGGGGGGGGGAGAAGAAGAGAGGGGCGGGGACCTTTTGTAGTGATAATCAAGGTGGGCCATTTCCAGCAGTTGACTAGAACAAGAGGGGGGAGAAATAAACAAGGGGAAATAGTTTTACTTTGTGTAATGACACAGCCGCTCCCAGTCTTTATTCAAGCCTAAGTTAATTGTATCCAGTTTGCAAATTAATTCCAATTCAGCAGTCTCTCCTTGGAGTCTGTTTTTGCATCCGATGAAGTAAGCTGTAGCTTAGGAAAGCTTATGCTCAAATAAATTTGTTAGTCTCTGAGGTGCCACAAGTCCTCCTTTTCTTTTTGCGGATACAAACTATCATGGCTGCTACTCTGAAACCTGTATTGAGAATGTATTACAAACAGCATATGGAAGTTTTTGGAGGAAAGCTGGAGTTTTTGGCATCTGGTAGGCAACAGCTGGGGCTTTTAGCACCTGCAGAAGATGTGGAAAACTGTTTGGAATAGTTTCTACTAAAATTGTCATCAGTGAAATAGTTAACAATGTGGACTTTTAAGTTAACATCTTAAGGTTTTGGTGTTAGCAGCCTGTTTAGGTGAATGAGGTACTTCGCATCTCAGAACAATTGTTTTTAGGCTATTTGCAAACCCAGAAATATGGGTCTGCATCAGTTTCCACTTGTTCCACATTTTCAAGGTTTTCATCATAACCTTGAGCACTAAACACAGATTATTTTAAATGAAAGTTTAAACACTAAAGCACAATTTTGCAGCTGGGGATTCTGCAGATGAGAAATTATGGAATCCATGGGATCAGGCCTGTTACTTTCTCCTGATGATAATCAATACATTTAATCCTCCAACAGTAAAATTTTAATTCTAACTTTAAACTCCTTTGGTATTTTGCAAAGTAATGTAATCAGATTTTATCCCCTCTTGCTAGGGTTTTAATGCTTACTGCTTCTTATTTATTTATTTCTTCCTTTTCTTTTTTTTTAGAACAAAAACGTCGCAAAGTTGATACCCATTCTTCTCCATCACATTCCTCAACAGTAAAGGTTAGTATAGCCTGAGGAAGGCAGCGCCCATGTTAGGCTCACAAGTTTGGAATGCCAGTGTCCGACTTCCTTCAAGTTTTGTGCCAAGTATATACTGGAACCACTGGAGGTTTTATCTTGCATTAGAAAATGCATTCCTTTTCTTTATTGGTGGACTCTTTTTTTCTATTAAATATTTTTAATTAGAAAAAATAAAGCTTCAAGGACCTAGCACAAATTTTGTAAATAGTGTTTGAAAAATGCAAGAAAATTTTTACACAGAAGTGCCTCATTGTTTTAAGCACTCAGTTTTTTTGGAATGCAATGGTAGCTACAAGCAAATGATTCTTTGCAGCAGAATGGAGCATATTTTTCTGCACTAATATTGAAGAATATATAGCACTGAAGATTTTCTGGATGTTACGGGATATACGGATACCTCTGAATTCATCAGGCTTCTTGATGAGCATCATACCGATGTGTGCCTTCCAAGGAGGAGTCTTGAAAGGAGTTCCATTTTAAAGTCTCCTTGGTGATCAGTTCTCCTGTAGTTGTGTATATTCAGTGAGCATGCAGCTTCTGTTGCACCTTCCCTTCGAGGTTTGTTTATATTCCAGTGGGTTCCCACCATGTTGAGCCCTGCGTTACGATAAAACCAGATGTGGCAACCAAGCCTACCACCCAGCAAAGAGAAACCCCAAGCATTCAAGCGCAGCACAATACCGTGGGTGTAGCCTACTTGAAGACTCAGGGTAGCCATTCCTTGCTCCATATTTAATTTTATTTCTAAACCATCTAAATTCATGGAATCTTTGAATTTGCAGTACGTTGAACCTTTAAAACTGTAAGTTACTAATACTTCATCAAGAGCACTGTGATGGATTATGTGGGGTGTTTAAAACTTCACCATCTTACCAACTTAAAAATCCAATGTTTTGTTTTCTTTTTTCAAAGAATACATCTTTTTTGTATAAGAGTTACTTAAAGAATAATAATTAATTTTGCAGAAATAAGACTAAAAAGTGCATATAATCAGTTTTGAGGAACCAGGAAAGGATAAGGACTTAATTGTAACATCAAGTATATTTTTTTAATATTTTTTTTCTCTATCTGTTTTTTGCAAAATGAAACCTAAAGTTGTTTTAGGGGACTTCTACCACATTTAACTATGAGTGGAGAAGATACATTTAATATATTTTTATTCATGGAACATATGCATTTAATATATTTTTAAAATCTTTCTTCATCTGTGGCTCACTCATTTAAAGAATATTTTTCTTTAAATATTGCAGAAATCTTTGTGGGTGGAGGGGAGGTTTTTAAATGTTTTTATGACAAATTTAATAGGAACAAATTTACTTTTGTAGTTTAAAGAATCATATTGCTGATATAATTTAGTTTAGAAAGAGATGTAAATTTTGTTTTCTAGCTTTAGCTTTGTTCAATATAAAATATTAACATCAGATTTATTCTGGAAGGAGTAGTTGTTTTTTGTTTCAAGGTACAGCCTGCTTCCCAAAGTTCCTCTGGTTTCTGAAAATTACGCCAGTTTACGTGTCATCTCCATTCATTTTCTACAGGACAGCCTCAGCGAACTCAAGGACTCTTCAGCAAAGGTTTGAATCTTTTATTTGTCACTGAGATTACATTTGTATTTTATGTGGAGAAATTTTAATCTTGTGTGGATGTTATACATTACCTGAGAAATTGAAGGGTGTATTACTGTATGTGCTAGCATAAAAACAGATTTTTCAACCAATGTATAAATGTGCTTTACACATGTGCCTTTAGATTTTGATCTATAGAATAAACTACCGTTGGCACAGTGTGCAATCAACATTGGTCTGTTATGTTGGTAGTACCCTATAGAGTGATCACTTAATTTTCCTTGATCCGCCTCAGACATGTTTTTTTCATATTTCGTAGCTATTACTGCAACTTTACTTTGCATAAAGAAAACAACAAAACTATGGCAGTATTCATGCTTCTAAAGTAGCCCCCACTCATTTGTGTCTTAGTAAATCTCCATCAGTATCACCATCAGTGTGATTCCAGAGCTAACAACTAAGTTTTCCTATTGGTATGCTTGCTTTTTTTCATAAATGTAATTCAAATTAAAAATATTGTAGAATTGTGCTCTAAAATAAATACATTAAAAAGAGGTTTGAAGCATAGTACATTCTGATATTTTGGGAAAAGGCCATAAAACAAGCATTAATGTAGATTTTAAACATATTTACCGAAATACTCAGCTATTACAGTAATGAGCACCATAGAAACTTGAACTTGGTAATGTACTAGAATAATTTCTTATCCTTTTTTGTGGATCTGTGTTCTTCTTCGAGTGATTGCTCATGTGTATTCTACAACAGGTGTGCGTGCTCGCCACGTGCACCGGTGCTAGAAGTTTTTTCCCTAGCAGTACCTGTACAGGGGGAGCGCCCCCCCACAGCCTCTGGAGTGGCGCCTGCCTGGCACGGTATAAGGGGAACTGCACCCTCCCCCCACCCTTAGTTCCTTCTTGCTGCCAGTGAAGGTGCTTCGGAAGTGCTCTGCTCCAGCTTTGAATCATAGAATCATAGAATATCAGAGTTGGAAGGGACCTCTGGAGGTCATCTAGTCCAACCCCCTGCCCAGAGCAGGACCAATCCCAACTAAATCATCCCAGCCAGGGCTTTGTCAAGCCTGACCTTAAAAACTTCTAAGGAAGGGGATTCCACCACCTCCCTAGGTAACGCATTCCAGTGTTTCACCACCCTCCTAGTGAAAAAGTTTTCCTAATATCCAACCTAAATCTCCCCCACTGCAACTTGAGACCATTACTTCTTGTCCTGTCATCTGCTATCACTGAGAATAGTCTAGATCCATCCTCTTTGGATCCATCTTTCAGGTAGTTGAAAGCAGCTATCAAATCCTCCCTCATTCTTCTCTTCCGTAGACTAAACAATCCCAGTTCCCTCAGCCTCTCCTCATAAGTCATGTGTTCCAGACCCCTAATAATTTTTGTTGCCCTTCGCTGGACTCTCTCCAATTTCTCCACATCCTTCTTGTAGTGCGGGGCCCAAAACTGGACACAGTACTCCAGATGAGGCCTCACCAATGTCGAATAGAGGGGAACGATCACATCCCTCGGTCTTCTGGCAATGCCCCTACTTATACATCCCAAAATGCCATTGGCCTTCTTGGCAACAAGGGCACACTGTTGACTCATATCCAGCTTCTCGTCCACTGTTACCCCTAGGTCCTTCTCTGCAGTACTGCTGCCTAGCCATTCGGTCCCTAGTCTGTAGCGGTGCATTGGATTCTTCCGTCCTAAGTGCAGGACTCTGCACTTGTCTTTGTTGAACCTCATCAGATTTCTTTTGGCCCAATCCTCCAATTTGTCTAGGTCCCTCTGTATCCTATCCCTACCCTCCAGTGTATCTACCACTCCTCCCAGTTTAGTGTCATCCGCAAACTTGCTGAGGGTGCAATCCACACCATCCTCCAGATAATTAATGAAGATATTGAACAAAACCGGCCCCAGGACCGACCCTTGTGGCACTCCGCTAGATACCAGCTGCCAACTAGACATGGAGCCATTGATCACTACCCGTTGAGCCCGACAATCTAGCCAACTTTCTACCCACCTTGTAGTGCATCCATCCAGCCCATACTTCTTTAACATGCTGACAAGAATACTGTGGGAGACAGTGTCAAAAGCTTTGCTGAAGTCGAGGAATAACACGTCCACTGCTTTCCCTTCATCCACAGAACCAGTTATCTCATCATAGAAGGCAATTAGATTAGTCAGGCATGACTTTCCCTTGGTGAATCCATGCTGACTGTTCCTGATCACTTTCCTCTCGTCTAAGTGCTTCAGAATTGATTCCTTGAGAACATGCTCCATGATTTTTCCGGGGACTGAGGTGAGGCTGACCAGCCTGTAGTTCCCAGGATCCTCCTTCTTCCCTTTTTTAAAGATTGGGACTACATTAGTCTTTTTCCAGTCTTCCGGGATTTCCCCCGATCACCATGAGTTTTCAAAGATAATGGCCAATGGCTCTGCAATCACATCCGCCAGTTCTCGGATGCAACGCATCCGGCCCCATGGACTTGTGCACGTCCAGTTTTTCTAAATAGTCCCGAACCACATCTTTCCTCACAGAGGGCTGGCCACCTCCTCCCCATGCTGTGCTGCCCAGGGCAGTAGCCTGGGAGCTGACCTTGTTCGTGAAGACAGAGGCAAAAAAAGCATTGAGTACATTAGCTTTTTCCACATCCTCTGTCACTAGGTTGCCTCCCTCATTCAGGAAGGGGCCCACACTTTCCTTGGCTTTCTTCTTGTTGCCAACATACCTGAAGAAACCCTTCTTGTTACTCTTAACATCCCTCGCTAGCTGCAACTCCAGGTGTGATTTAGCCTTCCTGATTTTGCTGTAGCTCGTCCCCAGAACTGTTCGATGTTCAGTGTGTTAGTACCTGTAGTTAGTTAGCTGTTTAGTCAGTCAGTCTGAGCCTTGGCTGGGGCATGCCCCGCGTCCTGGGGTTTAAGTTGTGCTGCTCTTGTAGGTGTTCTGTGCCAAGAAGTAACCCGCATGCAGACTGTTTGCGCTGTTTGGGAGAAACCCATATCAGCGAAAGGTGCAAGATTTGCAAGTCATTTAAGCCTCAGACCAAAAGAGAAAGGGACATTAGGCTCCAGGCCATCCTGATGGAGTCGGTGCTGACCCTGACTCCGGCACGCCATTCTGAACTGGTACCTGGCACCATGTCATCAGTATGCGGCAACCCTCCAGTGCCATCGACCAGTCGGCACCGCTCCCCGTCCACGAAGTCTCCCTCTTTGCAGCGGCACCAAGAGAAGTCTGGGACGGAGGTTAGGCCAATGTCAGGCAGTCCTTGATCCCCACCAGCCCCTTTGGCCTCTCCGGATGTCTGGATGCCATCCACACCTGAAACCCTCCAGGCAGCCTAGGATGATATGTCCATACCGGTGCCTGGAGTGCCGCCGATGTTGGCCCCACGCTCCAGAGGCAAGCTGCCGCTGGGATCTCCGCAGTCGCCTCCGGCCCTGTACCGGTCTTGGTCAAGGGAACATTTCCAACACAGTTCGCCGCCCAGCAACCACTTAGGGCAGAGTCCATGTGGATCTCTCTCGACGCCCACCAGACTGTCTGGCTGGGTTCCATCTGGTCGGGACTCTCGGCACCGCTCGTCCTCAAGGAGCGAATATTGACAGAACTGCGGCGGGCATCGCCAAAGGTCCTCGTCTCTGAGAGGGTACTACAGTCGGTCACGGCACGGTCGTCGTCGCTGTTCCCGCTCGGACTCCCTCTCCAAGTCTCTGCCAAGACATCGCAGCCCTGGGCATCGATTGCCGTTGCAGATCCGCCCGTTGAGGCTGTTTGTGGAGCAGATGTTACCGTCGGTACCAATCCTCCAAGTCGAGATTGCGGTCCCATGGCCGTCGTAGATCCCAGCACCGCTGCTCCTCCCAGTCCAGAGACAGCAGCAGATCTTATGCCAGCCCAGTGTCCATTCGTAGCCGTCCTTTGATGGGCCAATAAAGCTACCCTTCTCCAACCAGTTGTGTGCTTTCCTCCCGGAGTGGTCATGGCTAACCTCGGACCGATGGGTCCTCAACACCATCTCCCTGGCTTACACCCTCCAGTTTACTTACTCCCCACCCCCATCCCTCTTGGGGGACCCGTTGCACGAAGCTCTGTTCGAGCAGGAGGTGGGGTGGCTCCTTGGACTATGAGTGATAGAGGTGGTGCCTGAGGAGTTCATGGGCAAGGGGTATTACTCTCGTTATTTCCTTAACCCGAAGACCAAAGGGGGGCTCAGGTCCATCCTGGACCTGTGAGGTCTGAACCAGTACATGGTGAAACTCAAGTTCTGCATGGTCTCTCTGGCCTCCATCATCCCCTCCTTGGATCCCGGGGACTGGTACTCTGCCCTTGATCTACAGGATGCATACTTCCACATCCACAAATTCGAAGAGCACAGGCGCGTCCTCCGTTTCGTGCTGGGACAGAATCATTACCAATTCACGGTCCTCCCGTTTTGTCTGTCCACTGCCCCCAGGGTGTTTACAGAATGCATGTCGGTGGTAGTGGCCTACCTCAGATGGCGGCGGGTCCAGGTATTTCCCTATCTGGACAATTGGCTTATCAAGGGCATCTCTCGGTCGCAGGTGAGGGATCACAATATGCTCCTCCTGTCCACGTGCACTGCCTTGGGCCTGTTGGTAAACAACACCAAGTCCACTTTAGTCCCAGTCCAACGCATAGAGTTTATCGAGGTGCTCCTGGACGCAGTGTCGGCCAGGGCCTCTCTCATGCCAGACAGATTCAAGACCGTGAAAGGTCTCATCGACTCGGTCACAAGGTTTCCAGTGAAAACAGCCAGGGTTTGCCTGCAACTCTTAAGTCACATGTCGGCATGCACGTACGTAGTCCGTCACACCAGACTCAGGATGAGGCCCCTCCAGTTCTGGTTGGCCTCGAAGTTCTCCCAGGCCATGGACAGAATGGACAAGGTCCTCACCGTGCTGGACTCTGTGATCACCTCCCTATGGTGGTGGTCTGCCCCAAACAACATGCTCCAAGGGGTCCCGTTCAGGGACAGGGCCCTGTCGTTGGAGCTGGTGTCCGACGCGTCTGACCTGGGTTGGGGGGCCCATGTGGGGAACTTTCAGACCCAAGGCCTGTGGTAGGCCTGACCCTATATATAAATGTCAAGGAGCTCAGGGCGGTGCGGCTGGTGTGTATGGCCTTCCGCTCGCACCTGGAGGGCAGGGTAGTTAGGGTCCTCACGGACAACACGGCCTCAATGATCTATATCAACAGGCAAGGCGGGGCCTGATCCTCTGCCACGAAGCCCTCAGACTGTGGGACTTCTGAATAGCTGACGACATCCACCTGAAGGCCTTCCACCTACTGGGCACCTGGAACGAGAGGGCAGGTCGCTTGAGCAGGGACTTTTCCTTGCAACACGAGTGGTCCCTCCACCTGGAAGTGGCCCACCAGCTCTTCCGAAGGTGGGGAACTTCCCAGGTGGACCTATCCGCGACTCAGCACAACTGGCAATGCCCCCGCTTCTGCTCCGGGGGGGCCTGGGGAAGGGCGCTATCGCTGTTGGCTTTCTCCTGGCCTGGTCAGGCCGGCTTCTCTACGCCTTTCCCCCTTTCCCTCTATTCAGCAGGGTCCTGGAGAAGATAAAGACGGACAAGGCCTGGGTCCTCCTGATTGCCCCGGCGTGGCCCAGGCAGCATTGGTATGGAACCCTCAACTGCCTGGCGGTAGCTTCGCTGTGGCCATTGCCGCTCTGCCCAGACCTCCTCTCTCAGGACCAGGGCCACCTCCTCCATCCCAGCCTAGTGGCGCTTCACCTCACGGCGTGGCTATTCAGTGGTTAGGTGGTGAGGAAAGGACGTGCTCAGAACAGGTTCAGCACGTCCTCCTTGAAAGTAGACGGCCCTCCACTCGCCGCACTTATTTGGTGAAGTGGTCCCGGTTTTCTAGGTGGGCGGTGGACTGGGATGTCTCCCCGGTGGCCGCCCCGATCCAGCTTATCTTTGATTACCTCCTCCATCTGAGGGCCCAGGGCCTGGCGCTCTCGTCATTCAAGGTGCACCTGCCAGCCATACTGGCCTTCCATCCACCGGTGCAAGGGCACACGGCATTTTCCCATGCTATGACTGGCCGGTTCCTTAAGGGTTTGGACCGTCTTTTGCTGTATTCTGGACCCCTGGTCCCGCAGTGTGACCTAAACCTGGTGTTGGCTCGTCTCACAGGGCCCCCATTTGAACCACTGGCCACGTGCTCCTGGTTTCACCTCTCGTGGGAGGTGGCCTTCCTGGTTGCAGTCATGTCTGCCAGGTGAGTCTTGGAGCTCATGGCCCTGACCTCCGAGCCACCGTACATGGTCTTTCATAAGGACAAGGTCCAGCTCTGCCCACACCCCGCTTTCCTCCCAAAGGTGGTTTCTGCCTACCACATGGGTCAAGGTATTTTTCTACCGGTCCTCTGCCCCAAGCCTCATGTGTCCAGTGAGGAGCACCATCTCCACACGTTTGATGTGCAGCGGACTCTGGCTCTCTACCTCGAGCGGACCAAGCCGTTCAGAAAGTCCTCGCAACTGTTCATCACCTCGGTTGAGCGCGCGAGGGGCCAGCTGATTTCCACTCAGCAGCTTTCCAGTTGGATCATTTCGTGCATCCGTTCCTGTTATCACCTGGCGGGTGTCCCCCTGCCACCCATTGTGAGGGCACACTCGACTCGGGTGCAGCCTCATCAGCTGCCTTTGTGACCCACACCCCCATCCAGGACATTTGTAGGGCCGCCACGTGGTCTTCGGTTCACACATTCACCTCACGCTATGTGAGCATCTCCCAAACCAGGGATGACGCTGTGTTCGGCAGGGCTGTCCTCCGTCCTGGGAACTTGTGAACTCCCACCCACCTCCAACAGATATAGCTTGGAATCACCTATTGTGGAATACACATGAGCAATCACTTGAAGAAAAGACAGTTACCTTTTCCGTAACTGTGTTCTTCGAGATGTGTTGCTCATGTCCATTCCGCATCCCACCCTCCTTTCCCTCTGTCGGAGTTGTCTAGCAAGAAGGAACTGAGGGTGGGGGGAGTGCAGCGCCCTTTATACCGCTCCAGGCAGGCGCTGCTCCAGCAGTCGCGTGGGGTGCTTCCCCACTACGGGTACAGCTAGGGGAAAAAGCTTCCAGCACTGGTGCATGTGGCAAGCACGCATACCTACTGTGGAATAGACATGAGCAACACATCTCGAAGAACACCAGTTACAGAAAAGGTAGCTGTCTTTTACTGTGTGTGGGGCAGGGAGTAGGTATGTCTGTTAAAACTGACTATTGAGATCTTGTGTTAATAAATAAAATGCTTTCCAATAATCATAACAGAGGTATTTATTAGCACAAATGTTGATTGTATCAAATTAAGCAACTTTGAACATTTCCCAATTAATTTTATAGATTTTTATCTGTCATTATGCTTTATCATTTACAAAGAAACAAGTTTAAAAATGCATGAGAGAATTGTTGCTTACTGCAAAGTGTACATCAGGTATTATTGTACCTTTTAGCTCAGATTGCTTAAATGAGTCTTTACAAGAATTCTTTTTATATCATTTTCAAACAGCAGCAGTAATTCTGCAACTGCTAGTTGCTAATCTACTGGGTTTATCTAAGTGATTCCAATGCTAACTGTACAGCATACATAGGAACATTTAGAAAGGGAGGCAGGAGCAGGAGCCTCAACTCCTTAATGTCCCAAATTCTCATAGTTTTACTGTTTACACAGTTGTCACTTCCATGTAACATATGTCATTTTAAATATTTGGGATTGTTAACTTCTTTTGAAAGCATTGCCTTTCTGATTTCAGAAATCCAAGTCATTTCTCTCCCACTCACATCTGTTAACAACTGGGATGTGTTGTGGTGGTGGGGTGTTATATTGGAAAAAAATGTATTCGCTAAGACAGTTTTTCCTAAACTAATTTCAGAAGTACAATTAAATAATTTTTATATGCCAATGCATTTGGTGCATATGATTAAGACAAATAGCTGAATTAAACATATGTTAAATAATCTGCAAATTGCTTATATTGTTTTAATTCAAAATAAACAGCTCAGTTTTAGTGTTGGCTGCTGAATGTCCTTATGTATTGGGCTATAACATATGTTGTTTGTCTGTTTATTTTATTTATTTGTATTATTGTAACACTTAGGAGCCCCAGTTATGAACCAGGACCCCACTGAGCTAGGTTCTGTACTAACACAGTTTTTCCTGGCATTACTGTTCATGAAGAGCTTTTCTTCTGAGCTCTAGTTTCCACCTCCCACCCTCCCTTCCAGTTGCTCCTTCTTTCTCTGACTGAATGAACCGGCATGTGTTCTGCCGGTAAAATCACAACCCTCATAAAGTAGCACTGGAGTATGGACTCTGTCTATAGAGTAAGGAAGTCAAACCCTCTTCTTTCCATGATGCATGTCCCTAAAAATAAAAGGTGCACATTTCAAAGACTGAAGTACTCAACTGTCATTCGCAAAAAGAAAAGGAGTACTTGTGGCACCTTAGAGACTAACCAATTTATTTGAGCATAAGCTTTCGTGAGCTACAGCTCACTTCATCGGATGCATACTGTGGAAAGTACATAAGATCTTTTTATACACACAAACCATGAGAAAATGGGTGTTTACCACTACAAAAGATTTTCTCTCCCCCACCCCCACCATCTCCTGCTGGTAATAGCTTATCTAAAGTGATCACTCTCCTTACAATGTGTATGATAATCAAGGTGGGCCATTTCCAGCACAAATCCAGGTTTTCTCCCCCCTCCCCCTCCCCTTTTTTTTTCTTCTCCTCCACACACAAACCCACTCTCCTGTTGGTAATAGCTTATCTAAAGTGATCACTCTCCTTATCATGTGTATGAGAAAACCTGGATTTGTGCTGGAAATGGCCCAACTTGATTATCATACACATTGTAAGGAGACTGATCACTTTAGATAAGCTATTACCAGCAGGAGAGTGGGGTGGGGGGAGAGAAAACCTTTTGTAGTGGTAAACACCCATTTTTTCATGGTTTGTGTGTATAAAAATATCTTCTGTACTTTCCACAGATGAAGTGAGCTGTAGCTCACGAAAGCTTATGCTCAAATAAATTGGTTAGTCTCTGAGGTGCCACAAGTACTCCTTTTCTTTTTGCGAATACAGACTAACACGGCTGTTACTCTGAAACCTGTCAGCTGTCATTGAAAGTTAATGGGAATTGAGTGCCTCAATCCTTTTGGTGCTTTTGAAAACCTCATCTTAAATGACCAGCAATTGACTAAGGCTTTCAGTATTCTTTTTTATATACTGTTGAGTAGAATGATTAATTCTAAGAAGATCTTAACTGACAGCTAAATATGAGGGAGTGGGGCAAGTGGGAAGAGTCTGGAATAGAAGATCTGCAACTTCCATCATCGAGCAGACTCCATGTTCCCTAGTGCTGATCTGTGGTAGTTGTGATATCCCCAGGAGAGTGCCTGCTATGGCATCTTGTTGGAGCAGGAATTGTGCGCTGGGGGAAGGGAGCTGAACAGTCTGCACTTCATGGCTATCAACAACCAGGGAGTGAAGTATGTTTAAAAATTATACTTGCTGAAACCTGGAAATAAAGCAAAGGAAATAAATTAATTTTGTTGGGGTTTTTACTCATTCCATGATGGTGCTTGTTTTTTCTTCCCACGTCCCTCTCCAAAACAATCACATCTGTCGCTAATGCTCTGAACAAAGAATATTGAAATTGCTTAAAAATAGAACTAATGTAATTATATGCTGGGAAATTTGCAAAACAAACATGAAGAATTCTTCTCTCCAGTAGCCAGCAGTTTGAGGATTTGTGGCCCAGTTGAGTTGCCTCCACACTCATGTTTCTTTGATAGTTTACAGTATTGCAGTTGGAGAACCTCATTCAGTGTTCTGAGTATCTTCCAAAAATGTATGACTTAAATACTTTGTGGTTTAAGATTACAGTTTAACAAAAAGTAATAACATGTTTAAAAACCAGATCCCGTTAAATCAGCCCTGTGTCATTTGTAAATTATTCTTCTGTATGCTGGAAATGTGTTGGGATGCTACTATCAAAAAGATGTATCATTTAAACCAGTTTTGAGAGTGATCCATAATTGGGCAAATGAAGTTAGTTCTGCATTACCTCTGTGGTACTGAAAGTCAGGATTTCCATAGGCTAAGTATACTGTAGTAAGCCCAAGCATTTTCACTGGCAAAATCAACAATATTGCTACCTGGTTTGTGTTGAGTATATTAAGCGTTACTGGTAAACAACTTAAGTGTACAACATTTACCTTAAGTGTATATTCTGTTCAAGCTAGTGCTGATTCTTTATGCAAATAGATCTTGAATTTTCAGCTTTGTATAATGACAGGTTTCAGAGTAACAGTCGTGTTAGTCTGTATTTGCAAAAAGAAAAGGAGTACTTGTGGCACCTTAGAGACTAACCAATTTATTTGAGCATAAGCTTTCGTGAGCTACAGCTCACTTCATCGGATGCATACTGTGGAAACTGCAGAAGACATTATATACACAGAGACCATGAAACAATACCTCCTCCCACCCCACTCTCCTGCTGGTAATAGCTTATCTAAAGTGATCACTCTCCTTACAATGTGTATGATAATCAAGTTGGGCCATTTCCAGCACAAATTCAGGTTTTCTCACCCCCCCCCCAAACTCACTCTCCTGCTGGTAATAGCCCATCCAAAGTGACCACTGTCCCTACAATGTGCATGATTATCAAGGTGGGCCATTTCCAGCATAAATCCAAGTTTAACCAGAACGTCTGGGGGGGGAGGGGTGTAGGAAAAAACAAGGGGAAATAGGCTACCTTGCATAATGACTTAGCCACTCCCAGTCTCTATTTAAGCCTAAATTAATAGTATCCAATTTGCAAATGAATTCCAATTCAGCAGTTTCTCGCTGGAGTCTGGATTTGAAGTTTTTTTGTTTTAAGATAGCGACCTTCATGTCTGTAATTGCGTGACCAGAGAGATTGAAGTGTTCTCCGACTGGTTTATGAATGTTATAATTCTTGACATCTGATTTGTGTCCATTTATTCTTTTACGTAGAGATTGTCCAGTTTGACCAATGTACATGGCAGAGGGGCATTGCTGGCACATGATGGCATATATCACATTGGTGGATGTGCAGGTGAACGAGCCTCTGATAGTGTGGCTGATATTATTAGGCCCTGTGATGGTGTCCCCTGAATAGATATGTGGGCACAGTTGGCAACGGGCTTTGTTGCAAGGATAGGTTCCTGGGTTAGTGGTTCTGTTGTGTGGTATGTGGTTGCTGGTGAGTATTTGCTTCAGGTTGGGGGGCTGTCTGTAGGCAAGGACAGGCCTGTCTCCCAAGATTTGAGAGAGTGTTGGGTCATCCTTCAGGATAGGTTGTAGATCCTTAATAATGCATTGGAGGGGTTTTAGTTGGGGGCTGAAGATGACAGCTAGTGGCGTTCTGTTGTTTTCTTTGTTAGGCCTGTCCTGTAGTAGGTGACTTCTGGGAACTCTTCTGGCTCTATCAATCTGTTTCTTCACTTCCGCAGGTGAGTATTGTAGTTGTAAGAATGCTTGATAGAGATCTTGTAGGTGTTTGTCTCTGTCTGAGGGGTTGGAGCAAATGCGGTTGTATTGCAGAGCTTGGCTGTAGACAATGGATCGTGTGGTGTGGTCAGGGTGAAAGCTGGAGGCATGTAGGTAGGAATAGCGGTCAGTAGGTTTCCGGCATAGGGTGGTGTTTATGTGACCATCGTTTATTAGCACTGTAGTGTCCAGGAAGTGGATCTCTTGTGTGGACTGGACCAGGCTGAGATTGATGGTGGGATGGAAATTGTTGAAATCATGGTGGAATTCCTCAAGGGCTTCTTTTCCATGGGTCCAGATGACGAAGATGTCATCAATATAGCACAAGTAGAGTAGGGGCGTTAGGGGACGAGAGCTGAGGAAGCGTTGTTCTAAATCAGCCATAAAAATGTTGGCATACTGTGGGGCCATGCGGGTACCCATAGCAGTGCCGCTGATTTGAAGGTATTAATTGTCCCAAAATGTAAAATAGTTATGGGTAAGGACAAAGTCACAAAGTTCAGCCACCAGGTTAGCCGTGACATTAGCGGGGATAGTGTTCTTGACGGCTTGTAGTCCATCTTTGTGTGGAATGTTGGTGTAGAGGGCTTCTACATCCATAGTGGCCAGGATGGTGTTATCAGGAAGATCACCGATGGATTGTAGTTTCCTCAGGAAGTCAGTGGTGTCTCAAAGGTAGCTGGGAGTGCTGGTAGCGTAGGGCCTGAGGAGGGAGTCTACATAGCCAGACAATCCTGCTGTCAGGGTGTCAATGCCTGAGATGATGGGGCGCCCAGGATTTCCAGGTTTATGGATCTTGGGTAGTAGATAGAATATCCCAGGTCGGGGTTCCAGGGGTGTGTCTGTGCGGATTTGATCTTGTGCTTTTTCAGGAAGTTTCTTGAGCAAATGCTGTAGTTGCTTTTGGTAACTCTCAGTGGGATCATAGGGTAATGGCTTGTAGAAAGTGGTGTTGCAGAGCTGCCGAGCAGCCTCTTTTTCATATTCCGACCTATTCATGATGACAACAGTACCTCCTTTGTCAGCCTTTTTGATTATGATGTCAGAGTTGTTTCTGAGGCTGTGGATGGCATTGTGTTCTGCACGGCTGAGGTTATGGGGCAAGTGATGCTGCTTTTCCACAATTTCAGCCCGTGCACGTCGGCGGAAGCACTCTATGTAGAAGTCCAGTCTGCTGTTTCGACCTTCAGGAGGAGTCCACGTGGAATCCTTGTTTTTGTAATGTTGGTAGGGAGGCCTCTGTGGATTAGTATGTTGTTCAGAGGTATTTTGGAAATATTCCTTGAGTCGGAGACGTCGAAAATAGGATTCTGGGTCACCACAGAACTGTATCATGTTTGTGGGGGTGGAGGGGCAGAAGGAGAGGCCCCGAGATAGGACAGCTTCTTCTGCTGGGCTGAGAGTATAGTTGGATAGGTTAACAATATTGCTGGGTGGGTTGAGGGAACCATTGCTGTGGCCCCTTGTAGCATGTAGTAGTTTAGAAAGTTTAGTGTCCTTTTTCTTTTGTAGAGAAGCAAAGTGTGCATTGTAAATGGCTTGTCTAGTTTTAGTAAATTCCAGCCACGAGGAAGTTTGTGTGGAAGGTTAGTTTTTTATGAGAGTATCCAGTTCTGAGAGCTCATTCTTAATCTTTCCCTGTTTGCTGTAGAAGATGTTGATCAGGTGATTCCGCAGTTTCTTTGAGAGCGTGTGGCACAAGCTGTCAGCATAGTCTGTGTGGTATGTAGATTGTAATGGATTTTTTACCTTCAGTCCTTTTGGTACGATGTCCATCTGTTTGCATTTGGAAAGGAAGATGATGTCTGTATGTATCTGTACAAGTTTTTTCATGCAGTTGATAGATTTCCACTCCATACGGCTAAACGCAGTGCCTTGCATAACGACAGGTTTCAGAGTAACAGTCGTGTTAGTCTGTATTCGCAAAAAGAAAAGTAGTACTTGTGGCACCTTAGAGACTAACCAATTTATTTGAGCATGAGCTTTCGTGAGCTACAGCTCACTTCATCGGATGCATACTGTGGAAAATGCAGAAGACATTATATACACAGAGACCATGAAACAATACCTCCTCCCACCCCACTCTCCTGCTGGTAATAGCTTATCTAAAATGATCACTCTCCTTACAATGTGCATGATAATCAAGGTGGGCCATTTCCAGCACAAATCCAGGTTTTCTCACCCCCCGCACCCCCCGCCACACACAAACTCACTCTCCTGCTGGTAATAGCTCATCCAAACTGACCACTCTCCTTACAATGTGTATGATAATCAAGGTGGGCCATTTCCAGCATAAATCCAAGTTTAACCAGAACGTCTTGGGGGGAGGAAAAAACAAGGGGAAATAGGCTACCTTTCATAATGACTTAGCCACTCCCAGTCTCTATTTAAGCCTAAATTAATAGTATCCAATTTGCAAATGAATTCCAATTCAGCAGTTTCTTGCTGGAGTCTGGATTTGAAGTTTTTTTGTTTTAAGATAGCGACCTTCATGTCTGTAATTGCGTGACCAGAGAGATTGAAGTGTTCTCCGACTGGTTTATGAATGTTATAATTCTTGACATCTGATTTGTGTCCATTTATTCTTTTACGTAGAGACTGTCCAGTTTGACCAATGTACATGGCAGAGGGGCATTGCTGGCACATGATGGCATATATCACATTGCTGAATGTGCAGGTGAACGAGCCTCTGATAGTGTGGCTGATGTTATTAGGCCCTGTGATGGTGTCCCCTGAATAGATATGTGGGCACAGTTGGCAACGGGCTTTGTTGCAAGGATAGGTTCCTGGGTTAGTGGTTCTGTTGTGTGGTATGTGGTTGTTGGTGAGTATTTGCTTCAGGTTGAGGGGGCTGTCTGTAGGCAAGGACAGGCCTGTCTCCCAAGATTTGAGAGAGTGTTGGGTGATCCTTCAGGATAGGAATGGACTAGGATAGGATAAGAGTGGTCACTTTGGATAAGCTATTACCAGCAGGAGAGTGAGTTTGTGTGTGTGTGTTTTGGGGGGGGGGGTGAGAAAACTTTGATTTGTGCTGGAAATGGCCCACCTTGATTATCATACACATTGTAAAGAGAGTGGTCACTTTGGATGGGCTATTACCAGCAGGAGAGTGAGTTTGTGGTGGGGGGGTGAGAAAACCTGGATTTGTGCTGGAAATGGCCCAACTTGATTATCATACACATTGTAAGGAGAGTGATCACTTTAGATAAGCTATTACCAGCAGGAGAAGGGGTGGGAGAAGGTATTGTTTCATGGTCTCTGTGTGTGTATATAATGTCTTCTGCAGTTTCCACAGTATGCATCCGATGAAGTGAGCTGTAGCTCACGAAAGCTTATGCTCCAATAAATTGGTTAGTCTCTAAGGTGCCACAAGTACTCCTTAGCTTTGTATAAGATGCTTTTTTTAAAGAGTTTTTGAGTATTATGCTACATTTTTTTCCACAGATGGACAATAGAGGTGCCTTTAACCTTTTGCTTGGCTGGAAAGTAATAATGTTTAGTTTTTATTCTCTGAGATAGATATGTTGCAGTAAACAATACGATTTTTTTTCATGTCCATATTTAGGAAGACCTATTAATCCTCAGTAATATTGCCTTAATTTAACAGCACTACATTAACCACACTGCTCCTGCACTGTCCAAGAGTAAGGAGAGAGAAGTGGAGAAGAAAGATTTGGACAAGTCCAGGGAAAGATCCAGAGAGAGAGAGAAGAAAGATGAAAAGGATAGGAAAGAGCGAAAAAGGGTTTGTGACATTTTTATGGAATAGCTTAGAAAGTTGGTGCATGCTTGACTCATTCTTTGACTCTAAGTAATAATAATTACAATTGTTGTGGTAGCCTTTATAGACAGAAGTGACCTGCTGCAGGGTTTATTCTTCATTTGCCCTATTAATTCTTAAAAGGTCAGTACTTGACATTAATAGGTTCTAAACTGCATTTTAATCTTCCATGTCAAGAGAGTTAAGTTCAGAAACTTTAAACAAGCTTTAATCATGCAACTGCCTTTCAACACTTGAAAAATATGGTATTTGTACAGTATTCTAATTAGGATGCTGTTTTAGAAATCAGCATCTGTTAATCTGCTAACATTATATAATTGTATTTGGCTTTAGGATCATTCAAATAGTGACCGGGAGGTGCCACAGGACTCAACCAAAAGGCGTAAAGAGGAAAATGGAACAAGTATGTGTTTTATTTCATTTTTCTGTGCTTGAAGTGTCCAGTCATTATTATGAATTGTGTTACGGGGTTTTTTTCCAGCTGGTTCTTCAAAACATAGTAAAAGTGAAAGTCCATCTGATTCCCCTCGTTCAAATGAGAAGGAAAAGGAGAAGAATAAATCAAAATCTTCAGGCAAAGAAAAAGGTGATTCGGTCAAAACTGAAAAGATGGAGAAAAGTTCCTCTGGTAGCAAAAAGGTAAAATGAATAAATTTTCTCATTTGTCTATTACCTGTAAACCTTTTAATTGAAACATTTTGTTCCAGGTAATGCTTTGGAGTTATTTTTCAGCTTTTGAATGCCCTTGTGTATGGCCTAGATTAGACACAGATATTGCAAATGGTAGAGGAAAATACATCTGGAACTTTTGGCCGTGTAGCCGCAACTTTACACTCAGTAGTCAACTGTGACTGGATAATTCATGAGGGAACGCCTTTCATGTTAGCAGCAATGATGGAGGAAACCTTTTGTGCCAGATAATAGTTATTTTTGAATGCTATGGTGCGAGTTTATAGCCTAGATTGGTGGCTAAAATCTAAAAACAGCGTTTTCTATACTTTGGTTTTAGGAATTAAGTTTTTTTCCTTTTCAGTCCAAAAAAAAAAAAAAATTACTTTCAGAAAAAAATTCTGAAATGGGGCCTTACTTAAATATTGATTTTGCCACAGTTAGCATATATTTGATCAAGAAATCTACATGGGAAAACTCATTTGGCCCTTGGAAAGGAAATGTGTTAAATTTGAAGACTATATTCAGTCATTAGAGTGTGAACCAGACTGACTCTACTTATGCTTTTAACTGCAAGTCTCAGTGCAGCCATATCTAAGAAGACACCACAGCACCCATTTAGGATAGTCTTCTTTTGAAGACTTTTTAAAAATGGTAGTGACTGCAGTAGATCCGTCTTCAACTATGCATATGGAGTTTACTGGAGTTTTTGAGAAAAAATTGTTTACAGTAGTGTAAAATATTGTTAAATTGATAATTGGAAGAGGCATTTATAAGTACACAAATATTACAGTATTCAGGATGAAAGTGGCCAGGGCCTATGGGGTTTTTTTGAATGGTGGTGTGTATATGACAGTGCCTTTCAATATTTAGTAGCATCCCAGTGAAATCCTCATTTTTAGAAATATAAACCTTAATTGGCTCTGATGATTTTGGGCTATCATACTTTATTATGAAATTCTTTGTACACTCAAACATATTTTGCTTTATTTTCCATATATAAATTTTGCACAGGAGTCTAGACATGATAAGGAAAAAACAGAAAAAAAGGAAAAACGGGACAGTGCTGGAGGGAAAGAAGAAAAGAAACAATATCCTTTTAACTTTTGATCACTGGAATTTTAAGTAGCATAAACAGTGAAGTAAGATAACTCTGTGTTCTTAAGGAATTAAAAAAGCATTTTTCTTTAATGCTTAATTTACTCATAAATCTTCAGACAAGCACAGATAATGAAGACTGTTCCAATCAAGGTAAGAATTATTTTCATGTTTTCCCTTTACCAAAGTATTGAAGATACCTGTTAAAGTCTATGGGTAAAATTTGCATCTCTGCTGTGACCCCTCCAAGGTGGGTTAAAGTGCCAGAGTGGCATAGAAGGGGATCAAAAAAAAAAAAAAAAAATTCCCCAGCACATAAAATAAGGAAGACAGCCCCAGGCTGCTCTAAGAGGACTCTCTCAGAAGCCTTGACATAAGGGCTGAGTTGGGGGGCAAGAGAGGGGTGTTAGAGGGGGACTGCAACACATAATGATGTGGAGATTCTGGGCAGCTGGGAACAAGGCGGCTATAATGTTGATAGCCCTTGATAATCCACTTTCTGCTTGATAATCTTTTGCTATCAAGTTATTTTTGAAATGTAAAGCAGCACATAGGATACATTTAATTATCTGTAAGCCTGTGATCTCATACTCTGCTTTTTCTTCATATTAAGATAGTTCATTATGGCTGTGTAGTCTTTGGCCTCTCCAAATAAGATTGGACAATAAGTGAAAGCTTCCCATATAGTTCTTGAGAGACAAGTCTAAACAAGATCGACTTCAACATATTTGTGTTTAAATTCCAACTTGAATGTGGGTGTGACTCAAGAGAGATGTGCCAAAAAATCTGAACAATTTTAATCAAGTTTTCTAAAATCCTCTTCCAGGGCTGTTTAGACATTGTCACATATACAGATTCATTAAAATATTGGTAAATAATTTACTTATACCAAGAAAAGCTGACAAATTCAGATTTGAAAGATAAAAATGAGTCTTTAGCAAGCAGTTCTGTGTTCAGGTATTTTAGGAGTCTCAGAACACTGTTCATTTTGTGGAGAGCAGGGAAGTGGTGCCCTTCTAGATTTCAAAATAATTCACCCATCCACCTAGTCTCAGAAGCCACGTGTCACAGCCAACCTCTCTCCAGAGGACAATGGACAATTTTACATTCTGTAAAATATGTGTAATTATGGCTGGTAAATATTAGAGTTGACTGATTAAACCATAGCAAATAATTTATTCAAAGAATGTAGCCTCTCTGTTTACCAGTTGCCTGTGAGCAGTTTATAATTTTCTTATATTTGTTCTCCATTCAAAATTACTTGATGAATTGTTTCTTTGGAAAATTATTGGTCTGTAGACTGATTTTCTGCATATTTGCAGAAAGCAAACATAAGGAAGAATGCAGCTGAAGCAAACTCAAATTTTTATTCAATTAAACATTCGTTGAAGTTTTAGAGTTAATTGCCCAGCTATAGTGAACATGGTTCTAAAATGTACTGCCACCTGGGTGAGGTCTTCAGCCTCTCTACCTCTACCTTTATGCCATCAAAATATAGTAGTAAACTTTCACCATGAGCAAAAAAATCAGGGTGGCAGTACTTAAAACAGGAATACCATTCAGTATGTTATATGACAAACGAAGATGGAGATAAAGGTCAGAATATGTATCAGTAACTTAAGGGTCAAGCAAAATAGTTTGTACTGTCACATGACCCCTGCTAAGAAGATATTTTGAAGTGTCCTCCACAGGAAAATTACAACAGCACCTCTGCTGTGGTGTCTCTGACAGAGTAACCTGGAGATAACACTGGCGCTGGGGGGAGGGTCGCAGAGACCTTTTGCGCTGGACCCAGAGATAAAGAGGTGCAGGAGAGCTGCTTTCTCTTTTCTGCTCCACAGATATGGCAGGGGTAGGGGGACTTACTTTGTGAAGTCACCTCACCATCCAGAAATGCCTTCAGAAGGCATCTTCTTCACTGAGACTATTACTCCAAAAAGCAATTGGTAGAGCCTTGTGCAGATACAACATTTGTATTCACATCCGATCTGCAGAAATGGTCTGTGAATGTAAAGGAGATATCCATGTATTTGCAGGGCTGTAGCAATTAGGGAAGTTGAGTTGTCTCGGATTTTAGAAGGGTTTTGACAGTTTGTCCTGGTGACGTTGCTTGCCCAGCCACTAAAGCCAAAAGCAGGTATCTGAAGGAAGTTCCTGCATAATGAAAATCACACTGGTGCCCTGTGCCCTTTGGTGGGGTCTAGGGGGAAGGAGATGATGCCAGGAGTCAGGGTCCTAGCTATTTTGGGGACACTTTTCTCCTTATATATCATTCTGAGTTTAACCAAGGCACTAAACTATATTTGAACAGCTGGGAGCTGTGTTCTCTGAAGGGCTCTCATTTATGGAATTTACTTCCCTTGTTCATTTAACAAAGCCAGTGTCTGCTGACCTTTCGGAAATGGTCTCAAGCTTACTGATTTGCTTAAATGTTTTCTTAAGGGAGTGCGCTTGAGCAGGCAGAGTTCTGAGCCTAGGACAGAGTTCTTTTGGGGCTAACCTTGTGTAGCTTATCTTCTATTAGAATACCAAACTACATGTGACCAGAAGTTCATGTATGTGTGCTTTCATAAATGGAGAATTGAAATATATTCAAATGAAGTATGATCATAAAAATACAATTTATCTAGCATAGTTTAAGAAACAAGCACTTAAGTAAATGTCAGTTCTTCAAGGAGTGTCCCTGTGGGTGCTCCATTTCAGGTGTTGGTGCATCCTTGTGCCTTTGATCGGAGAATTTCAGGAGCAGTGCTTGTCTGGGCCACATGTGCATGCTCCCCATCTTGCACCTGGCACTGCACGACAAGACACCTCCTCCCCCCCAATTCCTTCTCAACCATCCTCAGTCTGACATGGAGTTCCCAGCAATGTTAAGACTGATAGCTAAACTTAGAGTTTAGAATAGGTCTTTAGTACCCTCGTTAGGTTTACATATCCCTTTTTCCCCATTTATTTTCTTTAATTTTGTTTTTCCTTTCCCCCTTTACTCCAGGTTTGAATACCCCTTAACTTAGATAGAGTTCATCGTTAGGGTTGAACCACTATAACTTGAGCCATGCCCAATTCACTGGTCTTCAAGTACTGCCTTTCCTGCTGAGAGGCGATCCCGTTTCGGATGGGCACTCTGTGTGTCCGGTGCCTAGGGGAGACGCATGAAGCTCACACCAGAAAGGACCAAAACCTACACCTCAAACTATTGTTAATGGAGAAGTCTCTGCACCCAGCATCTGATCCAGGTCTACAGACCTCCCCTGGACAGTTTTCCCCAGCAACTTCACCCATATCTCAGTGGAAGGCTCAGTCTTCCAAAAGGCAATGAGGAAAAGGGCTTCAGCTTCTGTCAAGGAGCCGCCAAAAAGGAAGCACTCCCTGGCCCACTCCTCATCCTTAGTACCAACCATACTGTGGCTAAGTACTTACAAGGCACCAGGATTGTCTGGTACCACGAGCACCATGAAAACCAGTGACCCTAAGTAAACCTACCTCCTCCGCTACTGCACTGACAAGAGCTGCCTCAAGATGCAGCACTGATACGCTTCATGGAAGTTATGGCGCCACCTCCTGTCCCAACAACTCAGAGTTCTCCAAGGCCAGCACCGACAACTGCGACCACAAGAGCACTGTTGGCACTGACCACCTCCGTACCGAAACCATCGGCACTGCACCTCTTCCTACATCAGACGGACCCTCATGTCTCATCGATGCCTGAATCACCTTTTTCCACCACTGATGTTTCTCTGGCACGCACAGCACCACGTCAGCCCACTTCACCACTGGCTCCTCCATTCTCTAGTGAGGAAGAAGATACTGAGGAGGAAGTTGCCTTCTCATCTCAGCACTTCTCTCCCGTTCAATCTACTGCAGCACTGAGTCCACCTGTACAGTCTAAACCTATCAGAGGGCTGACACCATTTGCCACTCAGTGGCCCTACTGGGGGACGTACAGAAGACTACCCTAGACTCCAAGCCCATACAAGAAGAGGCTTAGAGCTTCCTCAACACTGTCAGTTGCTGCACTTTCAGAGCCCCCTGAGGAGAGCATTTGAAGAACAGGAGGAAACCCAGGAACAGGATACATCACCAACATTTCTTTCTCATCCCTGGACGAGGCCATAATGCCGCCACCACCACCCCCAGCGGTGGATGATTTTAAATGCATTCAACTAAATTGAATTCAATTAAATGCTGTAGCTCACGAAAACTTATGCTCAAATAAATTGGTTAGTCTCTAAGGTGCCACAAGTACTCCTTTTCTTTTTGTGAATACAGACTAACACTGCTGTTACTCTGAAACCTGTCACTGAATTTATTGACGACATACCGGAGGACAAAAGAGACCAATTTAAGTCCATAATTTCAAAGGACCAGCTCCTATTCAGAACCACCTTACAGACCTCTCTAGATGTGGGCGATATATTGGCGTGCTCCACAGCCACTGCCATAGCTATGTGCCGGACTTTGTGGCTTCACCTGTCTAGCTTCCCAAGGAAGGTATAATCCACCGTCGAGGACCTCGCATTCAATGGCCAGAAGCTGTTTGCAGCAAAAATCGATAAGTCACTTCACACCCTGTAAGACTCAAGGGTGACGTTCTGCTGCCCTTATATACACATCTGCATCAAAAAGAAAACAGGGTAAATATTACCCCACTCAGCACACAAGGTCTGTCCTGTAAACCTCACAACAGAGGCACTATGACACCGAAAGACAGAGGCCTCCAAAGCATTGCCAACCTCCAGCTTAATCATCAACATCCCACCAGCCCTCTGCAAAACAACAATTTTTTGGGTTTGGTTGATGACCCAAAAGACCTCCCCCATTCTTCAGCACTGACACCATCACTAACCATCCACCGTTTTGGAGGCGGGTTGGCTCCTTTCTACCTAGCATGGCAATCCATCACCATGGATAAATGGGTTCTGGAGATAATCCATTCAGCCTATACAATACCATTCATCTCCATCCCACCTTCCCTTCTTTTCCCCTCTTCAGGACCCCTCTCACGAACACCTTCTAAAGCGAGAAGTAAACCACTTACTACAACTGGGTGCCATGGAACACGTACCATCACAACACAAAGGGAAGGGTTTTTACTCCCACTACTTCTTAACCCAGAAAAAGAATGGAGGATGGAGGCCTGTCTTAGACTTCAGAAAACAAATTCGTAAGGGTCCAACGGTTCAGGATGGTCACATTAGCAAAAATAATACCCGCACTGGAACAGGGGAACAGGCTTTTGACCCTCAATTCAAGACACTTATTTTCACGTAACCATATATCCCATGCACAGGAGGTTCCTCAGGTTTACTCTGGGGACAGAACATTATCAGTACAAAGATCTGCTATTTGGCCTGTCGACAGCACCTTGGGTGTTTTCCAAAGTGTTCCCGGTAGTGGTAGCACACCTCCACAAACAAGGAGTGACCATTTTTCTCTATCTGGATGATTGCCTGTTAAAGGCACCCACCTCGGCAGATGCCATAGGCACTATGCAGATGACAATCACTCTCTTCTTGCGGCTGGGACTACAAATCAACACATGAAAATCAACACTAACACCTGTGCAGAAACTGGACTTCATCCGGGCATATCTCGGTGCTCTGGAGGCCAAAGTGTCACTACCACCAACCAGATTTCTCACGATAGCCAGTCTGATCTCCACCATATTGAACAGCCTACAGATATTGGCATGGACTTACGTCCAACTACTAGGCCATATGGCAGCAACCACGTTCGTGGTACGACACATGCGTCTTCACATGTGCTGCCTTGAGAGCTGGCTAAGAACCATGTACCACAGAAATGCAGATACTGTTCGTAATGCTGTTCAAAGTCAAAGACTCGCTACACTGGTGGACACAACCCAACAGTGTGTGCATGGGAGTCCCTTTCACACAGACTCCACCTTCAATGATTCTCACAACTGACGCCTCCTTGATAGATTGGGGGGCCCATCTACAACATCACACAATTCAAGGCAGGTTGTCTCCCATTGAGACTCTGTTACACATAATTCTCCTGGAACTCTGAACAGTTCGCAACATGTGCTTACACTTTCTGCCATTGATCAGGAACAAGACTATACAGTTAATGACTGACAACATTGCCTGCCTGTTTATACAAACCATCGGGGGGGGCAAGGTCGCACTGCCTATGCACCAAAGTCATTAAACTATGGAATTGGTGTATCCAGCACGTCAGCATCTCAGCCTCGTACCTCCCAGCACATCAAAATGCCATAGCAGATACATCAAGCAGGGAATTCTCCCAGGACCATGAATGGGAACTAAACACGGTCCTACAGAGCATATTTGAACGCTGGGGTCACCCATCCATAGACCTTTTTATGACCTCCCAGAATCACAAATGCCTGCAGTTCTCGAGAGCAGGTTTGGGCCCCGTTCCTTGGGCGATGCCTTTCTCCTCAAATGGGACATGCATATCCTATACATGTTTCAAGCTCTCCCTTGCTGTTGGCGGTAATACGCAAAATAAGAGCTGAAAAGGCCAAAGTCCTCTTGATAGGCCCCACATGGCCCAGACAAACTTGGTACTTGCACCGTGCACTCTTCCAAATCTTCTCTCATAGGATGCAGGACAGGTTTGCCACCCAAATCTGGAGAGCCTTCACCTGAGAGCATGGCTCCTACCTGGCTCCAGCACAATGAACTAACCTGCTCGGAACTGGTGAAAGACATATTGGTAAACAGGAAGAGGACAACCACATGGAATGCTTTCCAGCAAAAATGGAAGAGATTTGCCATCTGGTGCCAAAACAAACAAGTCCAACCTGTTACCGCTCCCTTCCCAATTATTTTAGAATACATGCTGGAACTAAAAAATTCCAGTCTATATCTTAATTTGCTTAGAGTACACCTTGTCACTATGACTGCTTTTCAACCCAAGGTAGACAGGATATTGATTAGGGATGTAAATATTGTTTTAAAAAGTACCTGTTTAAACTATTAAAATTATATCTGTTAACCATTTAATCATTAACAAGTTCACAATTAACCCCATGTGTATATTATCTTTATCAAGTGTGTTTACTAACAACAAAAACAGACTTATGTAAACCCACATAAATCGAAAATACTGATATATTCCAGGGACATAATCTCAAAGAACAGTGTTAGGGGGCTTATTCCTTCACCCACTTACTTCCCTGGTCTTTCTCGCATGAACAGAGAGCAACAATACCTGAAGTCCAAAGATGCAAACAATTGGATGTTTATTGGGGTGAACTTCCAGCAAGCATGATTTCAGTTTCCTTCCTTAGTATCCTTCCCAGCTCTGACACCACAGAGCCTTACACCTGTGTCCCTGTTCCCATTCCTACCCTTAGCCAAACATGATTCCAACTTCCTTACTCCCATTCCCTGTTCCCATTTCCCCCTTTAGCAAAACATGATTCCAATTTTCTTACCCCCATTCCCTGTTCCCATCTCCCCCACCCACCCACACACCCATCCCCTCCCACCCACACCCACTCACTTCCTCATGTGAAGGAATAAGCCCCCTAACAAACAGGATGAGTAATCTTCTTTTACACATTTAGGTAATACACATCCAGTTATTTCTTGCAGTAAATTAAGGGGCATCTGGTATAACATTCACCTTACTCTCCTTTATTTGTGGGGTAAGTGTGCAAAAGTGCTTTTTAGAGCAACACAGAATTGTGGCAGCTAATTCCATTCCTGCTGCTTGCACAACCTCTTCTATTACATTCTCCATAATGTGTGTATTGCTTTATATTCATTGCTTTTATTTCTCATTTAGACATATTAATCTTCTTGGGATAGTGTACAACAGCTTGTTGAATTTCACTTTTTCCAATACTTGTTTTTGTTGAATTTTTATCTATTAAGCAGAGTTTTCCATTATTTTTATTTATAATCCCAGTGTCTGATCGTGTGTATTAGTGTAGTTCTCATTACAAAGTAGGAAATTGAAGTAATTGTCTGTAAAATCTAAAGATAATCAGTGTAGCCAATTAAAATAGTATTTTTCCACCCTCATTGTTTGGACTGTGAATGAAAATAAATTCTAACAAGTTCTGAATCTTCTGATTCTTTAGAAATGACATCTAATTGCATTGGCATATGTATTTGTTGTAGGTGAGGTTGAAAGTGGAAGATATCCAGCTGTGACCAGAAATGTATTTTCAAGAGTATAGATTGCACAGAAATTTGTGAATGAAGAGGACCCATCTGCATCTCCTTAAATTATTCAGTTCTCTGCTTTATTTCCCCCATGCTGAACATTTAATTGTTGAGTTGTACATTACTGTATTTTAACTTGTTGCTTAGTTTCTCACATTTATTTTCAGTACCTGGCTGAAAGTGTTACCTATTCCATATTTTAGCACAATGTGCTGCAAACAGTTGCCATAGTGCAAATAAGGTTTCATGTGTACAGAGTTCCTCTTTAGGTTGTCTAAATACTGCCTGAGTTTAATGATTCTTTCAATCTGAACTGCATTCTTTTAGGTGTCTGAAAACCATAAATAAACAGTTATTGAACAATTTTTGAATTTACCTCATTTAAACTCAGTTTTTATTTATTACTTAGCCTGTTTTTAATATCAGTCACTAAAAACCAAGTGGGAGCACTGTTTTCATGCAATGCTTAGGAACTATTTGTATATTATGTGTACAACATTGAGCTGTTTAAAAAAAAAAAAAACAAAACAAAAAAAATCCCAAACCTGCACTCAGTTGTCCCTTGCCACATCTTTGTTTGTCATGATGTTTTTAGATAAATTGGAAAATACTCTCTTCAAAAATGAAATAAATTAGGTTTCAATTCTACAGCTACAGGAGCTTTGTATCGCTGAACTTTAGTCTGAAAAGTTTCACAATGACATTTTTAAAAAAGAGAATTTTTTTTATCTGCTGAATTCTACCAGTGTAACCTTTTTTCTAAATAAACAATAGTTTTCTCAATGGGTCGTAAATCATTGTGTCTGTGTTGTCGCTTTATTGACAAAGGTAGTGCTAACAAAATTCAGTTTTAGTCAGTGTGAGCTAGCTTACTTTCCTTAAACCTCTTCCACTATGACTAAATCCTCTTTCAGTTGGTCTGCCTTGCAAATCATTTCATACACATCTGGAAAAGACGTGGGTCATCTAATGTCCCCCCCTGTACTAGCGCTTGATACTGTCTATCCATTGTGGATCAGGCACAGAAATCACAAATCTGCATTATGGTTTTGAATGCCTTTAATGATACTATTTGAGTAACATCCTTTATCAAGGAAGTCCACTAATTAATTTTACAGTGAATTAGGAAAAACACCCTAACCTAAATTTCCTCTTGTCCATCTTAAATATTTTTCCAGCCCCTATACGTGAGGATCTAAATGTGTTCTTACTTCTGCAGAATGTATTAAAGAAATATTTTATGCTTTGTAAGTCTGGTCCCTTATTTTTCAGCCTGATAACTGTTACCTAACAGAGTAGTCCTCACTTTCCTGAAAGTAAGAATTTGCAGGATCAGCCCTTAAATTTGTAAAATCAGAAAATGAATAAGTACAACTAGTTCATTATCCTAATAAAGTAATAAGAACAGGATCTTGTTAGTAATAGCAGTAATCTAGTGACCTTCCTCTGATACTACATATTTTAAAAAACCTGGTGTTAGAGGTCTTTGAGACATATTCTGTTTAATACTCTGTAGCAAATGTGTTTAAATGTGTTTTTTTTTTAAATTTAAGTGACATTTCCGGTGACACACTTCATCTCAAGGACACAGATAGTTTCAGTTGCTTTATTGTTTTTTTTTAAACTACTTTAAAATATAATTAATGCTAACTTAACAAAATATTGTAAATATTTACAGAAATACACCGATACTGATATGTAGAAATATCAAAATGGCTGAATGAAAATAACTATTGATGTGAGAGGAGAGAATGGAGAACAGTGTAATTGATGTAAGGATAACCCTTTTGTATCTCTGCTGATACAATTTTTAAATTGTATAATTATGGATTAAGAGTCTTAAATTCTTACCATAAAAATGTTTGTCCATGTACTTCAGTGTTCAGATTCCAAATCTAAGACAAAAGTTTACATGCTTTATTAGTCAGAAGCACCAGGATGGGAAGGCTATGTATATAAAACTCCAGTTTAAAAAAAAAGCTGCACTGAAAGGACAGTGAGGTTGCACAAGTGAGGCACTCAAATCAGACAATGACACATTTGCTGTCACAACCTTAACTCCTGCCCCCTAGTGCACATTACAATAGTCTCTCATTACATTATCACCCACTTTCCTTCACAGTCAATGAGACTGAGTCAGAGCCCAGGATGGAAGATACTGAGTGAATAAGGCAGCTGTTTTTATTCTCCTTGTTCAGTGTGTGCCCCTCAGCTGTATTTAGATTGGTCCAAAGCTCGGCAAAATCTGTATAAACACTTCCATTTAATTTCACTGGGTTTTGAATCAGGCCCTTACTATACACTACCCAATGTTAGTCCTAAATATAGAATTCAATAAGTTGAGAAGTACTAATCTTTCCCTAGATGTCTTTATATTTTACTGAATCTTCCTTCATGCTGCACATCGTTACAACCTCTCCAGATTACGTCCCAGTTAGCTTGTTTCCTCTTTGTGTATTACTGCCTTATGTTTTGTTTTCTGCAGATTTAATCACTGTTGAGTTTACATCTTTTTCTAAGTCAGTTAGGGCCTTATCAAAAGCCCATTAAAATCAATGGCAGTTTTTTCCAATTTCCTAGTCAAGTGAAATTAAGGTTCCAATTTGCTGCCCCTTAAACTTTGTTTAATATTCTTAATTTGAGAGGTTTAAGGGGAGCCTTTACGTTGTCCGTGGGAGGGAGGAAAAGTCTGTTTGAAACCTTATTGCTTGATTGAGAATGTGCTGAATATGCACTTTTTGAAGGGGTATTTCCTTTCTTTATGACTTGATCCTAATCTTACTGAAGTCAGTAGGAGCATTGCTGTTGACTTTAATGGGATTATGATCTGGCCCTTAATATCAGACAGGTGGTACTGTACCAGACTGTTCATTTAGTAAGGCCCCCTTCATTTTTGTAGTATGTGTAGGTACTGGCAGTTGTTTCTCTCACATGCACACACACACAAACACTTTCTCTTTCCCCCACTCCCTCCCCAGAGATAAGTTCCAATTTGGGAAACTCCAGTTCACCCCCTCCCTTCATGCAAGTGTCATTTCCCCCTAAAATTTTCTCCCCAAGTGGCTCCTATAAACTGATCAAAAGGAAGACCAGTTTTCTAATTAATGTGGAAAATAGGGCTTGAGAAAGAAACGCCCATTTACAAGAATGGGAAAAGAGTGGTGGTGCGTATTCTGTCCCACATTGTTTGTTGCAGTGTGGAAAGGTAGAACCTTGGAGGTCACTTTTTCAAGGCACAATCGTTTTCTTTATAAAGTGAAAAATTCGGTCTTAAATAGGTGTAGTAAATTCATAGAATATCAGGGTTGGAAGGGACCTCAGGAGGTCATCTAGTCCAACCCCCTGCTCAAAGCAGGACCAATCCCCAATTTTTGCCCCAGATCCCAAATGGCCCCCTTGAGGATTGAACTCACAACCCTGGGTTTAGCAGGCCAATGCTCAAACCACTGAGCTATCTGTATCTGGAAGATACTGACACGCTCTGCTTCTTCAGTCAAGGAGACCCTTCAAAGAAGGCAAGAAGTAAGATAGACCAGCTCCAAAGGGGAAGATATAGGTGGCCCTCTGACAATCTCTATACATACTCGCCAGGGTTTCTCTGAACATTCTAGGCTTCCGCTGAGAGCAGCACTTCCTCCTTCTGGCTACTGGGGGCCCCTCCATTGCTGTACACCATAACTGACAGCAGAAAGGGTCTTTCCTGTGCTTTCAATGCCCTGTCCTGCTGGTGCCCCAGCATTATGAAGGAGGTGGAAGCAGCCTTATCTGACTGCAGAGAGGAGTAACGGGGTGGGCGGGGGGAGAGGAGATGAGAGAAGGACAAGCTGAGTGGGAATGGGGCAGGTTGGGGAGGGGGCTTTGCTAGGGGTGAAAAGGAGAGCCTATCATGACTAGAATTAACTCTTCTCCAGAAACTGGGATAGAACTCGGGATTTATGAGTCCCAATGTTCCTCCATTGTCTAGCACACAGCTGTGAAACCAACTCGCAACGTACCTTATCTTCGTCTAGTGGCTGATCTTCTCAGCCTATGTCTACATTAGGAGATACATGTGAGATATACAGACTTGCACGAGCTCTCATCAAGTTAGCACGACTATAAATAGCAGTCCACTGGCAGTAGCAGTGGAGGCCTGGCTAAGTACACACCCGGCTGAAACTAGTGGGTATATACTTGGCATAGCTCAGCCATGCTGCCGCTACCGGGCCTCCTGTGACTATACTGCCAGTTTTTAAATGCTCATGCTAGCTCGGGGAGAGCTAGCACTAATACGTTTAGAGGAGCAGGGGAATGACACCCATACCTCCTGATACAATGCCCTACTACGGCTACCCTTAACTCCATTCGCTCATGTGGGGTAGAGGTTTGTATGGTTGATCTAAAGATTCCAGTCCTGACAATGCGTGGGGGTCAATATAGTTCCACATAATGGAATTTGTCTTTATAAAACTTGGGAAATTGCACTTAACCCCCCCCCCAAAGTACATTAAATAGCAAAGCCAAGCATTCAAAATTAGGAGATGCCAGACGGAAGGTTGTTTATGGAACCTTAATTTGCCCCCCTTTTGGGTGTGCATTATGAGAGTCTCTAATTACATGATGACATCCTATTTTTCCCACTGGACCCCTGCCTCTTTCAGTGCGCAGGACAAATAGTACTCAAGGAGTTGACTTTACAACCGTAGCTTTTTAATTAAGCGTTTTTTATATGTTTTACAATTAAAACGGAACTAAGAATGACTGGACAGAGGGGCATCTGGGTATAGTTTATACTGAGTGGAGAAAGGACAAATATAGAGCAACTAATATGGTATGTTTCATTCATTCACCTGGCCATTCTGCTTGTATGCTGTGTCCTTTTCCCTGCCTTCCTTATCTGCCTGATATTGAGCAGTGACAAATTGAAACCTGAGAAAAGAAAATACTTTTTCACATAAGTATAAGTAATCTGTGTAACTCATTGCCACAGGATGCAGGTAAGACCAAGAGTTTTGCAAGAGTCAGAGGGATTCGACATATTTATGGATAGCAAGAATATCCAGCATTGTTAGGAGTTCATGCTAACAAAGTTTGGAAGGGGTATATAATCTCAGACTCCAGAGTTCAAGGCCATCTAACTATTAGGGATCAGGACAGTTTAAGATCCTTTCACTGAAAGAAACTTTCCCACATAATCTCCCTGCTATCAGGTTTCAGGCACCTTTCTTGGAAACTTCTGGTGTTAGCCCCACTGTTAGTGATAGGTTATTAAAAATGCAATGAAAGTAAGAGGAAAGGGACTTGTTGCATCTGTGAAGTGAGAGCCCAGCTAAAATTGTCAGCTACAGTTTCCCACAATCCTCATCTCACTGAAATATGTACTTTTTCTAAATCAAAATAGGAAACGTCGACAGTCCATTTTCCTCATGTCACTTCAGAACTATCATGACCCTTTAAAAATAGTGGGAACTACAACTGTTGCTGCCGGAGTGCTGGTGGAATTTCCCCTATTTTTAGAAGACCACACCAGGTCTAATAGTAGAGAGTCACAATCCCTCAACTGGAATAATTTATTTAGCAGATACAGCTACGCTAGAACAGATCCTATGAAGCCCTGCAGTGGAACTGAGAGGACTCAGCAACTTGTAAGATATGAACCATAAATGTGGAGGTGGGTGCTATAGATTATTTTAAATAAACAAAAAAGTTCTGATAGCATGTCGTCATCCTCAGCGGAATTATCAATCTATATAATTGTCTATAGGACTGTAGTACTCTCCTTTACATGCAGGCTATGCCTATATGGACTTTATAAATATTCTCGTCTCAATATTTCACAGTAAGGGATAACTACCAGCCAAGATTCAATTTCTTGCTTTAATAATCAAGCCTGCAAACTGTTTATTCCATATCATTTTTTGTATGGTTGCCTTAGATGTACAACAGGGAAATTAAATTGCTATTGAATTTTTGCTGGCTTAATTGTGCTTACCTGAGTTAAAACAGTTCATAACTCTCATTCATACTTGAAAAAGCATCAGCAGGCTTTCCTGTTTCCTAGTGGTGTGTGCCGATAAAGGGAGTAATTGAAGACTATTAGTTAAATCAATTCAAATCAATTTAGATCTGCACAGGGAAATCAGTCTTTATTGAACTGGTTTGGAAAATAAAAAGGGTTGTGGAATTCTCACAAAGCCATGTGTATAAAATTCAGCCGTATCAGAGCAAACTGATTTCTAAGGATTGTTCTACCAGAAAGAGATACTTAGATTAAAATGCTCAGTATTCTGTTATGTAGAGGTTTGAACAAAAAGTCAGTTAACCAGGGAATGAAGATGCCAAATTGAAAGCTTTTAAATAAATCATGTTTTGAATGAAAGGGGAACTTAGCCACTGAGATCAATGTGAATCACGTCAAAGCAAAAATGCCCTTCATGCATTTCACACATTTATCAATATTGTTGCCAATTCCTTTAAAAAAAAGTGTAAGACAAATTTCTATTTTGCTCCCATCATCCCCTCATCCAGCATGATCCTGCACACAGCTAGATGAGTGAGTATAATATCCTCATGTTTCTGAGGATATTAGCTTTTTCCCCCCTTGGAAACATACTGAACTGTATTTGCTACAGATAGGATGATATGTAAGGCCCTACTTGAATCGTGGGATGATCTTCAAATAATTGTGGCTGAGTGTGGACAAGACACAGAAAAGTAATAATGGGCCTTTATTAAGAGCAGCAATTTGGAAAAGCCAGAGTAGGCCTATTTGTTTAAGAAAAGATTACCGGAACAATAAAAACTCTCAAATATTATGTTATACCTGCTAATTTTTTTGCTAACCAGACATTTTGCTGCAATTCTGTTACATTCATTTAAAAAAAAAAAAGTGACCAATACAATATAAAATTCAAAAGACTAAAAGTCTTAATACAACTGCTGTAGAAATCGAGTCCAGTTACTTTGGCTTTTTACATTTTGCAGACATTGAATGATGATGCAGTACACCCCGCTACAGCGATCTGCTTCACGCCCTGTCTTTGCTTTGTGAAGACTTGTCCATACTGAGATATTAAGTAAAATCAAAATTGTGGTGGAAGCCTAATATTGCGGGATCCACAATTTCCAATACTGCGAATGAAGTAGGGCCTAAATTATATGAGTATAACTTCATTAAGGGATGGAGCTGAGGTAGAAGATAAGTTATGGGTTGAAGTAAAGGTGTGGAGCATAAGGTGCTTCTATGAAGCTACACTGATGTTTGTTTAGTATTTGTACATGCTGACTAGCATAAACATCTGCAGTTTAAAATGTGTGTTTCATTGAAAGGAAAGGCAAAATCCCTCTGTGTTTTAACACTAGTGAAACTGATGGAGTTTCATCAGGCATGAACTTGGTCAATTAGATTCACAGCATGAATACTTCTTTTCTGATGACATTTCACTTTACATAAGCTGTCTGGATAAACTACAGCTATCTGAATTATTTGCTACAAACAATTTATCAAATTAATTTAGCCCATATTTCTGTTCATGATTTACAGTGGAGACATTTAAGATGTTTTTGTGCGTTGTGAGACTTCTCCATGTATGCAGAACTTTATGTCTTGGGAATATCTTTGAACCAGATAAAGTCTTTCAGAATGGAAAAAACTTTTAAAGTGCAGTCACTGTGTCTTTGATCAGGTGGTGATTTTCATTAATTAATTTGCTGGACGCAATTGTTTGCCAAATTTGCGCACATATGTTAGCCTATGGTTTGTTTGCGAATTGGTCACCATGGGGATTTTCTATTTGATTGATCACATGCTAGCATCTTTCCCTTGATTGGATGACCTAAACTTTACAATCAGGAGGAATGATCCTTTTCCTGTTTCCAAATTATCCATAAATATTTGTAATTTGTATCTATTGTGCAGACAATGTAAAGATCTTTTCACAGATGGCTGCAAAATGGGTTCAAATGCTGTAGTGACTATTCAGTCACTCAACATTCACAATGCTGTTTCTTTCTGGAAACATTTTTACAACGGAAAACTCATTTGTCTGCTCATGAATCAGTGAAGTAAGGCCAAGACTCTCAAAAGTCACTAATGATTTTGGGTGCTGCTTATGGGTGCCCACCTTGACATGCATTAAAGAGGACTGATTTTGACAAAATGCTGAACACCCATCCTATGCAAATTAGGCCCCTTTAAGAGATCACAGGCTGGGAACCCAAAATCACTAGTCACTTTGAAAATCTTGTCCAAAGAGTCTGCAGACATTTGTGAAACAAACAGATGGGTTTTATTCATCAATATTTTATTGCTGTGCTCACCCATCTCTATTGAAAACAAGCCCAACAGATTATTCACAAACTTTGAATTAGATGAATCCAGCTGTCGTATTACTTCAACACATGGGCACTATGGAGAATTTGTCTCACTGGTGTGGAAGACTGCCCAAAAATACATCCCTACAGGATGTTGGACACTATATGTACCTGGGTTTTCAGAACAGACAAGCCAACAATGTACGAGATATTCCAATTTGTTTGACCTGGATCTGTTCCGTGCTTCTGACAGAGATTAGAAAGGAGGTGCACAACCACTGGAGGGAGCTGATTGAAACAACAAACCTTGCCATAATAGCAAGAAAGATGAGCCACTATTTTCAAGCTGAACCCTGATGGACAATAACCAAAGCACATCACCACAGTCTCTCCCAACCAAGTCAAGCACCAATGCATCCTGAATGCTAAACCGGCCCCAAAAGTGCAGAACGAACCAAGTCAAGCAGGAACTTTGCTCTCTCCACAGAGGCAGTGAAGTACACAACGAGCAGCTCAACAATGAGGAGCTGACAATAGTCATGAAAACCTGACATGTGGGAAGGGAGCTGTTCTTGATGGTATAACTAGCAAACAGTTACTACACTTGGGGATGAGAGCACAGAAGTGGCTGCTTGACTTCTTTAATTCCTGCATGGAGACAATGCAGATTGTGGAGACAGGCCAAAGTGATTTCACCACAAAAACCACATAAAGACCCTAACTCTGCAAAGTTTTCACCCAGTATCCTAACTCACCTCAACCTACAAGCTTTATGATTAGCTTCATGATAATGATAGCTCCCGCAGTGGAAGGGCAGCTGATTGATGACCAAGCTAGTTTCTATCCAGAATGTTCAAGCTATGGCCAAGTTGTAAACCTAACTAAATACATTCAACATGGCTTTGAAACGTAAAATTACTGGGGCTGTTTTCGTTGATCTCTTGGTTGCCTACGACACTGAACCGTTGTGTACATCTATTGATATTGGCAAGAATTTTGAGAAATAGCAAGATAGTCCAAATCATCTCCTTCCTGCTCAACAATCAATGTTTCTTTTTCAAGATGGATCATCAGAAAAGTTGATGCCATACGCAATAGAATGTACTATCCCAAGGATCCGTGCTGTATCCCTTGCTGTTTAATATTTACACAAATGCTGTTTGATATTTACACATTATTACCAACCAGAATTCCCTAATATGAAAAAATTCATTTATGCAGATGATCTTTTCTTTGCTATTTAGTCGGAAAGATTTGAGGACATTGAGTGTATTGTAGCTGGTTTACAAACCATACTTGGAAAATACTATCACACATGTTTCCTGAATGCCAATCCTAGCAAGGCAAAAGTGTGCGCTTTCTACCTGAAACACCATCGGGCCAAGCACAAACTCTAGATATTGTGGGATGGTACAATCAGCATTGTGAACATCCATTGTACCTAAAGGTCAAATTAGCCTGACTGCTGACATTCAAAGCATCAAGAAGCTGAAAAGGAAAGTGAACTTCAGAAATTGTGTACTCCAGAATATGGCTAAGACAAAATAGGGGGCTGGCTGACACCAAAACACTCCAAGCAACCAGTCCTGCCTTGTGTCACTCATCTCCAGAATACTGTACCACAGTAAGATCACCCTGAAACCATGCATACAAAATTGATACTGAACTCAAACAATCCTGTAGGATCACCCCAGGGACTTTAAAACGGACTCGTACACTGCTTCTACTGTCTCGTAAAAGGATTGCATCTCCAACCATGAGGAGGGATGCCTTTAGTAAAAAAGAAGAAACAGAAACAGGTGCATGGTCCAGGACATCCCCTGCATGGACATGTTCCACCACCTAAATGTTGAAGTCCAGAAAGAGCTTTGCCTCTGAAAATACCTTATCCTAAAATACCTCTGGGGAAAGTTACAGAGTGACAAAAGGCAGGAAATGTCAATGACCTTGGAGAACCTGGTTCCTTTAGAACAACTCCCTCCAGGTATGGACCTGGAATGAAAACATTGGTGTACTCTAAATGAGTGGTGCCCAACTCTTATTACACAGGAGGGCCACATAAACCAAAGCACAACCTTGTGTGGGCCAACGATTTTACATATTTTAATAAGATTTAACCTCACCTGTATTGATTTGTATTTTAAGTTCAGCTTGTTTCGTATGTATTTAGATAGGCTGTCTCTATGTCCAGTATTGTCTATTTACAGAATTATGTAAACTAAATGATGTAAACATGATGACAAAATGCGAATGAATTGGCTGTTAGTATATTGTGTTTAAGTAGGCTGCAGGCCTTATGAAATGTTGTGGTGAGCTATAGGTTGGGCACCCCTGCTTTAAATCAAGCGAGAGCTGAGGTGGCAATGACTGGTGACAATATGACTGAGTGGGGAATGACCGAACAGGTGTTTATGGAGAGCCAAGGAAAGCACTTGAATGTAGCTGGATGCAGTACCCCTTATCAACATCTTGTATTCCAGAGGAACTATTCCAGAGAAAAGTGACAGCTCCAGGACTCGGTTGTGGTTTTGGACCAATAAACTATGATTATTCACAAACTATAATTACAAAAACCTAGTATTTTATTACCAAATATTCCCTGTGATTAAAGAAAGGTGCTTATATTGATATTTTAAGCATTGCTAAAAGGGGAGCAATGAATTATACACATTTTAGTTTAAAGAGATGGAGATCAAATCATAGTTGATGCAACCTGGTGGTCCTTATGCACTCAGAGCTTCCACTGGGGTCAGCTTCAGGGCTCAAGGAATGTGAGAATGGGACAGAGACTCTGTGTCCATGGTGAAAGTATTGGATCGTAAGGCATAGCATGCTCATAGGCCGAGCTGCAAAAATCCACTGCTTAGTTTTGTCCTGAGTAACCATAGATAATAGATGAAGGAATTAAGTTAGATCTGGATGGCCCCAATGCAGGCAAGACACTGACAAATTGGAGGGGGATTCATGGAAGAATTGTTAACCAAACTAAACACTAAGGCAGTATAAATCTGCAGTAATTCAACCCACCCAGTTAAAGTTATCCCAGATTTACACCAGTGAAAATGAGAGCACAATTTGGTTCTGTGTGTGTAGCTTCTCTAAGGCTATATCTATACTACAAATTACTTCACCATACTTCAGACCCCTAGGCAATGTAAATTATACCGGCCTAAGCACCTGTGTAGACAGCACTATGTTGGTGGGAGAAGCTCCCCCACCGACATAGCTACCACCTCTCACGGAGGGAAGAGTTATTAAGACAACCGGAGAACTCTCTCCCGTCGGCTTAGAGCACAGGTCGGCAACCTTTCAGAAGTGGTGTGCCAAGTCTTCATTTATTCACTCTAATTTAAGGTTTCGTGTGCCAGTAATACATTCTAATGTTTTTAGAAGGTCTCTCTATATATTATATAACTAAACTATTGTTGTATGTAAAGTAAATAAGGTTTTTAAAATGTTTAAGAAGCTTCATTTAAAATTAAATTAAAATGCAGATCTTATCAGTTTAGTGTGATCCTTGCCCTTGCTTTTCCTTCTGAGTCTTCCAATGTCTGGCACATATTTGGACACTTTAAGCTGCACACAGGCTTCTGAGTGATCGGTTGTTAACCGGCTCCAAGAGGGACAGAGGACAGATTTAATGTGTGAAAATACCTGTTCACACAGGTATGTGGATCCAAATGCTGAAAGCATTGCAAACGCAATTTTCTTCAAACAGTTAAATTTCACTGGCAGGGATGTCCAGCAGATCAGAATAGAGACCCCATGATCTCTCTCAGTAGCTTTAAGTGCACTCCGCAGATCTCCAAATTTTGATGCCCACAATTCTGAGCTTTTTAACTGAATGAGCTTCATTTCAAAATCTTCAACACCCATCCACTGAAATACAGACAAATCCAAGTCACTTTTATTGAACTTTTCGGGTTTAATTAGAAAAGAAAGCATTGGGCCAAATTGCTGGAAATCTTAAAATCTGTCAGAAAATTCTGATCCCAGTTCTTGCATGTACATTCCAATCTCATTGAAACTGACAGTGCAACGTGTCAATAACTCTTTTATGTGTTGGAAGTAGTGGAAAATCAAAGTTCGACTACCCCGAGAAAAAACTGCTAGTTTAACAACAAATGCTTTCCAGGTTTCATAAAGATCCAGAACCATCTGCCCTGTACTCTGGAGATCGAAGCTGAGATTGTTTAGATGAGTGGTGATGTCAGTTATAAACGTGAGCTTACACAGCCATTTGTCATCATCCAGTTCAGGGTAGTTTTGTCCTTTTTCCAACAAAAAGGCCATGATTGCATCAAAACAGTTTACAAAGTGCACCAAAACCTTGCCACGACTTAGCCACCAAATGTTGCTGTGAGGTGGAATGTCATTATAAGCACTGTCCATCTCTTCCAGCAGTGCTTGAAACTGTCTGTGAGTCAAAGCAGAACAAGCAACAAGGGCATTCACAATTTGCACCACTGTATTTATCATATTATTAAACTCTGAATTAGAAATTTTAGCACACAGTTTTTCTTGATGGATGATACGTTGAAATTTGACTGTCGGGGAGCCAATTTGATCTTCAAGTAACTTTACAAATCCCTTCTGTTTTCCGACCATAGCAGGAGCACCATCTGTCGTCACAAAATATTTTTCTGATGTCAACTCCTCGTTCTTCAAAATGGTTTAGAGAAGTTTCCGCTATATCTCCCCCCTTTGTTGTGCCATGCAGGGGTTTTAGGCAACAAAGTTCCTCTTGGATTTCATCAGAAGCACAATATCTTGCAACAACTGCCAAACGTGGAACATCGTTTATATGCATGCTTTCATCAACTGCAACACTAAACACTGTTGTGTCTTTTAATGCAGTCGCCTGCTCTTCGTTAATGTTTTCTGCCATTTCGTTTATGCGTCTCTCAACTGTTCTGGCAGAGACAGGCAGTTTTTATTCTAGATATGCATCTTTATTTGGCAAATCATTGAACAAAACCTCCGAACTGCTGAGAAAAACTTCTTTTACATATTCCCCACCTGTAAACAGCTTTCTGTTTTTTGCAATCCACTCAGCAATCTTGTAACTTCCTTCTGTGGCTTGATTTTTACTTACACTTAAGCATTTAAAAACATTGCTTTGCTTCTCATATCCTGCTACTGCCTTTTTGATTGATTCAGTCTTGTCTGCTTCATCAAGAAAAGTTTTCTTGTGCTTTGTTTGAAAATGTCGTCGAACACTTGATATGAGACAAACAACACTTTCACAACAGAAAGCACAAACAGCGCGATCCTTCTTTGAATAAATCCAGATGTGTCTGTCCAAGAAGGCTGAAATGAATGGACATCTAACTTTGCTTTCTTAGGAGCTGACATTTCATCAGATGTACCCTTCAACTTACACTGGGGAAAAAAAATTGCTGAGATACACCCCCTCTTGCCCCTGTTTGCACCCCTCACTGTCCCAGGCTGGGGCCAGTGGGCCACAGCTGGGGGCGGCTGCAGAGCCCCGGGCCAAGGCCAGGAGCAGAGCCCTGGGCCAGCAGCCAGGACCCCAGGCCAGTAGCAGTGGCCGGGACCTGGGGCTGGCAGGGGCTGAGCAGGGCCGACAGACGGAACCCCAGGTGGCAGCGGGCTGGCGTCCGGGAACCCAGGGTGGCAGCAGAGCCCCCTGGACTGGTGGCCAGGATTGGGCAGTGTGAGTGCCACTGAAAATCATTTTGCGTGCTGCAGGTTGCTAACCCCGGGCTTACAGCATCTTACCGGAAGCACTCTTGCGGTGCAGCTGTGCTGCTGTAAATTATGTAGTTAGACACAGCCTCAATGGCAATTACAGAGGGGGATATAACAACGTGTATTTAAAGGGTAACTCCTTGGTAAGGGAGAGGAATTCTTTTGGGCTGTTACTCAGGGCAGTGGGATTAAGCTGAGGAAAGGAGCAATAACACCAGGGTCTCTGACTATAGAACAGTCTCCCAAGGGAAGTGGTACACGCCCCTTCACTTCAGCCATTTACAAGTGAACTGGACAAACCACTTAAGAACAAACTGCAAGGAATGTACTTGTATAGGTCGGATAATGGATGAGATGATGCAGTCTTCATCTGTGATTTTTGTGGTTCTGTGATAAAATCAGTGCAGTCTCTTATAATGGCATCTGAAGTAGTCAGGGCAGAGGAAACTGAAGTGGAAATCTTATTTCTCAATCTGTGCTTTGTGTGCTAAGTGCAATGTCAATAATAAAAACAGAACAGCTTCACATGGGAGCAGTCAAAACAGAAGAGACGTAGCTGACAGTGTGAAAGTAGATAATGTACTGGAAAGGAATCAAATGTTTTCTAGAAACACCTAATGGCCATATTAACCAATAGCATCACCAGGTTCAGACCTACAGGGGCATGACTTTGGGAATGAGATTTTTCTAGGAAAAAACGGTAAAGGAACGTTAACCCTTTCACTCCTGAATGCTTTAATTCAGGTGCGTATATGTGTGTGAGAAAAAACAGGAAAGGAATGTTAACTCTTTCACTCCTGAATACTTTAATTCAGATAGATGTGTGTGTGAGCGGGGGGAGGGATACCTCAGTGGTTTGAGCATTGGCCTGCTAACCCAGGGTTGTGAGTTCAATCCTTGAGGGGGCCATTTAGGGATCTGGGGCAAAAATTGGGGATTGGTCCTGCTTTGATCAGGGGGTTTGACTAGATGACCTCCTGAGGTCCCTTCCAACCCTGGGATTCTAGGATTCTATGTGCGTGTGTATGTGTAAGCATCACTGAATGCTGTGGGCTGCTGGAAGGGGAGAATCACATAGTTGTAGTTTGGGAGAGCCGGCCTTGAAGAGTGTGTGGGTGGGTGGGTCGTTGGGAGGGTGGGGGGAATAATGAGTTATGTGCGGCAAGACAGAGAAGGGAAGGCCCATCGGAGCACAGCAGTGAGGGGCTGAGCCATGCAGATAAGGATGCTCTGAGATGAGATGGATGGCAAGGGGCAGTTCAGGTGGGGAGGAGGACAATACTGCAGACATGGCTCGATGAAGACAGCTGTGGAGCACTGTCCACTTGAGTTTTTCACCTCTCTGTTTCTGATGCCGCACTTTACCAAGGCTAAACAGTTGACTAAGTGTTGAGGGATGGTACTTAATCCTGCTTCAGTGCGGGGGAATTGATGAGACAACCTCTTGAGATTCCTCCAGGCCCTACATTTCTATGATTCGACAGGGGGAGAAGAAAGAGGAAAGGTGAAAGCAGTGCAATAGGAGTGAGGGGATTTGCATTCTGGTCTTGGCCTTGCCAAAGGCCTCCTGGGAGAATGTGGGTAAATCCTGTAAATGCTTTGTGCCTCAGTTTCCCCACCTGTAATGTGGGGATAATACTCCCTTACAGGGCTGTTGTGATGCTCTATGAATGAGTGCATGCATGTGAGGTGCTCAGATATTACCAGCGATGGAGTCTGTAGAAAAGCCTATAGATAGATAAATACAAAAAATCAAGATCTGTCATTCACTGAATGGATGCAGCCCTATTCCTGCTATGTCGTGTCTGATTAGATAAACTAATCAATATATGTAATCTATAGCATTTGTGATGAGTCTCTGTCATAACTGGCTGTGTTGCATTATTGGCTATTTTGCTGAAATGGCAAATTTCAGTCTGTTTAAAGTACAGGGGAATCTTGAATAAATACTATTTATTTATTTACCTCAGATCAGAATGTGACCTTTTCATTAGTTTGATTGGTTCTTGCTAATTAGCCTGCACAGCCCATATTTGGAATTCATAGCCAATATTTGTAGAACAGCTTCAAGTCATATTAAAATATGCTTGGCGTAGTCTCCCAGAAGCCTACAGCAAGCACTTCTCCTTCCTAAAAAATGTCAGCTTTGGGCTGGGTTTGCTTTGAAGCAAGAGCATAAATGAAAATGATGTAGATGAATTTGGATAAGCTTGTACAACCACAGAAAACATTTGTTCGCTGTAAAGCTTTGGATTGTGCGGCGTGACCTGGAGTAACACAAGTTCCACATACCTTTGGGAATAGCCTTTCCAACAGGGCTATGCTGTACTCACTGGATTTGCAGCACAATTCATGCACAGTTGGGACAGCCATTGTCAAGGCTGGATCCTGCAAGGGTCTGAACACCTTTATCTGCGTTCTGGGTGTGCTCAGCACCTCATAGGTTCTGGCCCTTCATGGGAAGTGAGCTTGGGATGCGTATACTATAATACACAGAAAAGCATAGAGAATTAGCACTTCTTGCCAACCTTAACTGGCCACTGAATGTCAGTGTTGCTCCAAACAAATGCAGCATAAAGAACCATTTATCTGAAACCAAAGCCTCATAGGCTGAAAGTCTGATTTTGAATAGAATGAAACCAATAGAGATAACTGCCAAATTCTCAGGGTCCTGCAATCTCTCTTACATTTATTTAAAATATATTCAGACATACTGTTATGCAATACAGTAATCAAAATATTAGATATTACAGATGGGAAAAGACCAATTAGTAGAGTTGGTCAGAAATTTTTTGACAGAACATTTTTTGGTCAGAAAATGCAAATTTGTTGAAAGTGAAACATTTGTGAAAATACGCTGCCTTTGGTGAAAATTCATTACAAAACAAATATTGCCAAAAAAAAAAAGTTTCTGAATTGTAGGAATGTAACATTTCAATATTCTGTTTCAAAATGGCTTCTTTCAATTTTTTAATTTTATATTATAAAATAGAAAATAAAAATAGTCAAAATTGGAAGAAAATTTTTGGATGTTGACATTTATTTTTAGAAGTTTAGTTTGGGGGAAATTTAATTTTTTTTTTATTTTGGTCCATTCTGTAATAGAAGAAATTTTTGGATTGTGAAACTCCCTTGCAAAGCTTTGACTATTCAGCTTCTAGCTTCTGATTCAGCCCCTGCCAGTATAAGGCTGCCCCTTTCCTAATACGTTGGCCAGTGTCGTTTTAAATATCCACCACAACCATCGTGAGATTATTTCCCAGTAAAGGAGCTCTTGTTGACTGGATATTCAGCCTGTATCTTCCATTTTTGAAGGATCAGGTTTCTAATCCTACTTTCCCAGGTATGCTATTTACATAAATGTCACTTAACCGAAATACATGAATTAGTTAGGAAGGAGATAGAAAATAAAGGGGGTAGATAAGATACAGACATTAAACTAATGAGTCAGTAATAATTGTGTAAGTGCATCATCCATCTTTTCCTCCCAATCACTCCTCAGAGCTCCCTCCCATTAGCTCACTTTCCTCTGCTAATCTTAAATGCCCATTTCCTGCTTTCCTCATGCCTATTATTAAAAAAAAGTGAAAGAAAACATGACACTGAAACAAAATACATTATCTGAATTCTCTGTAATTGGTTCCTTTGGGCAGGCAGGGTAGACATAGCGTATCCTGGTTGGAATCACAGATTGTTATGATCTTTACCTGCTGCTGCTGTAAATTGGCTCTGAGTTCACCTTTAGATATCAGTTTTGCCTGCCTACTTTGAGATGTCAACAGCCTCTCCACCATTTGGAAATAATGCTCTCCCAAAATCCCGTTTCTCGTTTCCTTTCTCTTCGGTTTCTCTTCATCCCCTGGTCTGTCATTTCTCATTATGTTATCTGTCTAACTAATGACTCCATCCTGCAGTCCTGTTGACTTTGATTATAAATTGTTCAGGACAGTGATCTTATCCTCTTGTGTCTCTGTAAAACACCCTACCAGGTGATGATGCTATGGACATAATAAATAATTTAGTAACACTGATTCACTGTTAGACACTGAAATAAATAAATGTCTGGTGTAGGCTCAATGGTTTCCAGTATCTCACGTGCTCCCTTGTGCCAGGCTGCTAATGCACCTATGTGAAGCATCCCTCCCTCCCGCTCACTAGCTTTCCATTGCCATGATGTCAAATGAAAAATCGCTCCAAATTAGAGTCACTTGCTAACAGATGTTTAAGTTTTACATAAACTATGCTGAAAATGTAAGTGCAGCGACTGGCAGCTGGCAACAGCAGGAGTTTTGCTGTTACACTGGCTATGAAAGGAGATTGCCGCTCATCTTCAAGTAAGGGTATGTCTACACCACAGCTGGGTGGTGTGAGTCCTGGCAAGGTAGACAGGCGTGCACTAAAATAGCAATGTGAACGTTGCTGTATGGGAGGCAGCTCAGGCTAGCCATCCAAGTCCAAGCTCATCTAATCAACTGGGTCCGAGTGGCGGGCCTGAGCCACCACCGGTGCCTTTATGTCCACACAGCTAATTTTAGCATGTTCGCTGGAGCAAAGCCAGTGCCAGTCTGCCTGGCCATGCCGGTAATCACACCTCTCAGGGTCTGTCTACACCGCTGCTAACTTCTGTCAGTCACTAATAGCTCTGACTCGTTTTCTGTTTCCTACTTTGTATGTGCTAGCCCAGACTCTGGTCTCACAAACCAGTGAGTCCATGCTTGAACGTGGTTGTGGGCTGCTTGGAAAACTCCGTTTCCAGAATTGGTCCAGCTATGTGACTAGCCAACATCTACCATTGTTCCAGTTTTTAAAACCTGAGACCAGAGACAAAAATTCACACAGATTGCTGCCAGTTGTTCAGGGCTACAGCATCCTAGGCACCGTACAAAACATAAAAAAGACACAAATCTTGGCCCCAATGAAGGCAATGGCAAAGCTCCCATTTACCATATGTAACTGATGGTGTCCACCGCATGCTTTGCATACCCCATAGTGGGGCCATGCCTTCACTCACAGCTCCTGTCCTGGAGAGTTTACAGTATAAGGTCTGCAAACAAAATAACAAGGCGAGATCCTGGCACCCAGGCAGGGTTGATTTTAGCAGGGTCTCTGTGCAAGCAATGGGTCCAACCCATTGGTTCTGTCTGCAGGATCGTGGTTGCCAAGCAAACAGGGTGAAGACAGCGTGTAGGAGAATGGGTAGACAAGTATTACATCAATAAGATTATGTGATGGTTTTGGTTAGTTACATTCATTTCTTGGTTCTGGTGGCTATAGATACATCACTGTTTGAAAGGGGGTGTGTGTGAGAAGGGAGGGTGGAGTATAAGGGAGAGGTGAGATGATGCGGCAGGCATAGGGGAAAAGGAGGATGGGGATGGCGGGGAGGGATAGCTCAGTGGTTTGAGTAGTGGCCTGCTAAACCCAGGGTTGTGAGTTCAATCTTTGAGGGGGCCATTTAGGGATCGGGGCTAAAAATTGGGGATTGGTCCTGCTTCGAGCAGGGGGTTGGACTAGATGACCTCCTGAGGTCCCTTCCAACCCTGATGTTCTATGATTCTATGAAAGCAGAGAGGGTGGGTGAAGGGTAGCGAGGACGAGGCATAACATCCAGAAGAGAAGCATAGGAGCAAGAAGAGAATTAAAATTCTTCTGCAGTAACCTTGGTTAGTGTAGCCTCATCGCCACACCACATATTTATTGTTCCTTTGAGGAAAGGAGCATTTGTGAAGTGAACAAGTTTGTGAAGGGGCCACAGGTTTAAAGATCTCCACTATACCAAAAGAGTGCCCAGCCTCAGCATTGGAGGGGAGGGGAGGGGAGAGGAGGGGGAGATTGAGGAGGCTGGAGAAGCCAGGCAAGGCTGAAGAAAAGGAGCTGGGTGGGAAGGGATAATAGAAGAAAGGAAAAGGTGGACTGGTGATCTCCTTTTGTAGATAGAAGAGCTAAATTTGTACTGTTGCAAGGCACCCCATTTAGCCATGATTACCCTTTCGCTGGCTTGCCAAAGTCTTGTATTTGATATGACTAATATATGCAGGTCATATATAGAGTTTTATGCGTAACAAAATCATCCAGCCCCATGTGACGGCTGTAGAAAATGCCCATGTACAAATCCAGCTTCAATTATGCAGTAAGAAACGGAGATGTGTCCTTTCTGCAACACTCATATTTCTATTTATAAATACAGAATAGAAGATCAGAAACAATAGCATGACCATCCAGCAGCCAGATCATGACTCTACAGAGAAGTCTAAAGAATTTGTTGGAAGCCACATTTTGAATGCTAGCAAGGAGAATTTTCCAGGGGGGTGGGCAAAGCATGTGGTGGACACCATCAGTTACACATGGGAAATGATAAAGTTAGCTTGTCTTTGTTTAAGTATTGGCAACAGTTTGCATATCTGAGTGGTAATAAAGATGAGAAATTAGGGGCAGAAAAACATTATGTTCAAACTGGGCTGTTTTTTTATTTGTAGCTGAGAGACTTAAATGTTACGGGATGTCTTAATTTTATCAATATATACTTCATATTCTGCCTTTCACATTGCACAGGCGGCAAAGGCTACCTGATAACTGAGATCAGATAAATGACACGGATATAATGATGGCTTTTGGTGTGCATCCAATATTTTCCCTGAAACCAATTTTAAATCTAGTATGCTCTGAATTAATATTACTTTGAATTTTATAATATCCACAAAACATTATTTATGTTCTTAAATTCCTTAGTTTAATGGAATAGAACAATCATTATCCACTGCTTGTTTATATATTGTGGTCTGTAAAATACAGTGGATTTTCCAGACTGAGGCAATAAATATGAACACTGAAGAATTTTTGCAATTTAATTTTAATAAGCATGAATAATTATTAATGTAATAACCTTAAATAATAATATTTAAAAAAAATCATAATACCATGCACCAAACTTTGAAAGACCAAGTCTTTATAACAGATGTTGTAAGAAAGAGCATTGTCATAATTGGGGGGGCCCACGTTATTATGAGTAAATATGAGTCAGCCCCCCCCAATTACGACAATGTTTTGTCATACTCTCATTGTTATGCCTTTTATTCTACTGTCAAATGTGCCCTGTGCTGCGAGGGTAAATTCCTGTGATTATGGGCCTGGACTATCAGATGCTGCCCTCCCTCTATTCCCATTGACTTCACTGGGAGTTGGGAATGCTCTGTATCATACTAAATCAGGCTTTCTATTATTCACAGAAAAAAAAAAAAGCATGTTAAGAAGGAGTTAGGCTTGAAAGTATATATTAGTCATTGTGGTAAAATACATTACAGGGGCATTGTCATTATCCAAACGCAAAGTTGTGCAAACCGAGGAAATTCCCAGGTAAGGTTAAACTTAAAAGCAATCCAAAAATGTTACAGTAAGGACATACAGAATGAGGACACCCAAACCAAACTTAACTTCCCATACTGCTAAAATACACAGAAATCTTGTGCATTTGATCTTTTTTAAAATTCATCATTTTCCCCATTATGCTTCATAAATGAAAATTTCTCCTTTGGCAGAAACCTTTACTGCCCTGCGGTGACACTCTGAGGGGGAAAAGATAGAACGTGGTGTCTTTGGGTGGCTCACACTGGTAAAGAAGGGGTTAAAGAACTCCTGTGGTCGCAGTCAGCCCAAATCTGCAGCACCTGCCCAGCTTGTGGGGGCTGGTGCTGGGCCTGTGAATGGAAGGAACTCAGGCCAGCGAGGGCAGCTCTCCAAACAAGCCTTGTTAGAGCCCCCAGTGCAGGGTGCTGGGTTACTTGCTGAGGACCAGCTTGAGAGTGTTGCCAGCCTGAGCTCTCAGAGATACGACAGCCCCTTTTGCTAATCCCCAGGACTAGCTCTTAGCCTTTAGCCATGCAGGAGCATGGAAGCCGAGACAGCCACTGGAGGCTGCAAGACTGCTCCCCCTCTGCACGAGGCAAAGCCCTGGAACTATTTTGCTCTTGGTTTGGACTGTTTTACATTCCCCCTGGAAGTGGACAGACTTGCTAGCTGCAGGGCTAGATGCCATGGCCCAGGACTGGAGCACTGGACTGCTGTTAACCAGGGAAGGAGGTGAGAGCTAAGTGAGGCACCCACCTTCCCCTGAGGGGGTGTATGTGACCTCAAGCCATAACCTATGACAGTGTCTTTAAAAATCTGTTAAATCTAATCTGGGCCCACAAACACTCAAATACCGTAATGGTACTTGTATGGCGTCGTGCAGATTCACTGTTAAGTTCAGGCTGCTTTTATCTCCACTGTGGAGCAGCACTGAGCAGACAAGTCAGTAAAGCTGGGTTTTGTACCTCAACCCCTTCAAGGAAGACTCAGGAAGCTTGAGCACAGCAAAGGTAAGGTTTATTCCCCTCACTCTTTCACAGAGCTCACATGCCTCCTTTCTTTCACCTCTCTCCACCTCCTCTCTGCATTCTGGGAATTGTAGTTCCTGGGCTGAAAGCTACCGGAACTACCTAGGAGCAAACTTACCAACATCAACTGGGATAGTGATCTGCTCCTAGCTAGATACAACAGGGGGTTTACAGCAGTGCAAAACAGCTAGGATGTACACCTCACTTCCTGTAAAACACAGGCCAAACAATTTCCCTCAGTAATTCCTGCACTGATATAATCAGAGGTCTTTTGTTTTCCTTCAGTGACTGGCAGGTCATCGCTTATAAGGTGAACAAACAGTTAGACATACTCCCTCAGAGACTCAAATGAAACCCTGCTGCAGAAGTAGACCAGTTTTTTCAGCATGAACTTCAGTTCACACACGCTCTTTCCATAGACTCCAATCTTCTCTCCAACCAGCCCCAGCTAGTGCCTGACTCTTGTAATGTTTCATTTTGTGGACAGGAAAATGTTTCATTTTATATCAGGAAATACCTCATTGAGCACACTGTAAGAACCACTGAGTTAGACTGAAGAGCTATAGAGATTATCTAATGACCATCTGGATGTCAATTTCCTCTTTTAATTTATATTGTCAAGACTTATATTTTTGAATCTTGGGATCACCTCCTAACGTTACTCACTAACATCTAAGACAAAACACAGATATAACAGGAATAATATTCACACTATGGCTTTCATTTTGAAAGTTACTGGAGTGTTGCGGGATGTATATTTACTCCAGTGCATGTAACGTTTTTTATTTGTTAGTTTATTGGCATCATTTTAAACCTAATCTTCACCCAGAGACTGTCAGAACATGGAACTTAGATGGCCTATGTCTACGGTCATGGTGGCCTTAGGATTAGGGCAAACATGTGGCTAGGGATAAATTTGGGGCTGCTTGGTGACCTTAGGTTAGTGGTAGTGTTAAGGTAGATGGCTATGGCCTATGGGTAACGGTGTTAGTGTTGAAAGGTTAGTAGGGTAGTGTGATTAGGGTTAGTTTCAGGACCAAGGGCTTCCCCATAGTTATTGGAGGTCCTATGCTAACTTTGTGCTTGTGGTTTGTAGGTATCCCCACACTTGGTATAGTCTTGGAGTTGGCCGCGTCCCAGGCTAGTGTTACTGCTAGAGCAGTTGGAGACATCTACTAGGGTTTGAGTTGTGGCTGGTAGACAGCCTGGCTAGGGTTAGTGTGCTGTTAGGTGATCCTAAACTAGGTGCTTGCTTATGGTTAGACAAATGTTAGACCATACGCTAGGAGTCTGGCTGGGACTGGGCCCTGGTTAGAGCTGTTAAATAGCAGCTCCTGTGAGTCAGGGGAGGTGTATCAGCCAGTTTTAGGGTTATACTGGTGTGTGTGTTCAGACTGGAGTTAGGATTGGGGCTGGTACAATGAGGTTTGGGGCTGGTAGTTGCCACTGAGCTAAGATTAGAGTTCTAACCAGTTGCAGGGTCCACAAGCTGTGGCCCGTACATTAGCATGCCAGTGGCAATGGTGGTGGCTCCTGGCTGGGATTGTGATGAGTACTGGGCCCTAGGCTAGGATGAGGTTGGAGCCTGCGGTGGGCCTGGGACTTGGGTTAATGTTGTTGGTATGGGCGCAAGGCTGGTGTTAGAGTTGAGTCAGTTATGGACCCCCAAACTATGGTCATGGTAATGTCTGATAGGGTACTATGGGGGAGAGTTGGAGTTTGAGATGATTATGGGTCCTGAGTAGGGTTAGGGCTGGATGGAGACCCCTGCCCAGGGTTAGATTTGTTCTTTCGGGGCTCTGTGCAAGGATTAGGGTTGAGGTGGATTGGGGAATTTGGGCTAGGATTAAGGAATTAATTTAGGATTTAGGATTGGGCTAGGAATTTGGGCTAGGGTTGAGGCTGGTTGCCTACTCTGGGTTAGGATTAGTGCCAATACGGTTCATGGACTAAAACTAGCATCAAAGTCTGTAGGAGGCCCATGCAGGGTTCCTGTTTGGATCTGTTGATGCTGCTAGTCTGAGGTGGAGGTCGACTGTGCTCCCTCTTACAGGGATAGGGGTGTTAGGTGGCTCTGAGCTAAGGTTATATTCGTTGTTTGCCTGAGTGCTAGGCTAGGGTTGACACAGGTTGTGGACACTGAGCTAGAGACTGGCTTCAAACTTCCAAATGGGACTATGTATAGGTCTTAAGTGGGGCTGTTTGGGAGCGCCAAACCATAGTTCACTTTGGGGCTTTTCCAGTGATCATGGATTCTTGCTGCCAATTATTGACTTCAGGCTAGTGTTAGGGGTTGGGGCTGGCTGTGTATAGGGTTTGGGTTTTGTTATGCTCATCTTTCTAATAAACAGCAACTGCAGCATTAATTGACTTGTTCAGCTTAATGAATATTCATTAGAAAAATGTAAACGAACTATTTTGCTACATTCTTGAAGCTCAGTGAGACAACTGCAGGGGTAGCTTTGCAGAGGCTGCACATACAGGGCAAGTATTATTTATTAATCTGTCATTACAGGTTTTCACACTTTTATAGCTCTCACATTGTGACTAAGCAGACAAATTAACACCCAATCTCTCAGTGGCATGCTGGAAATTTTGACATGTACATCAGGCGGTAGAATATCAATCACCAACATGCTGCTGGTTCTGCTTTTCTGGCTTCTTGTACATTGAGTCAAAACTGCAGTTTTTCCAGGAAAAGAAATGGACAGATTAGAATATTCTGTATTTGACTGAATTTTGAGCATGAAATGAAGGTATTAAGGAACCCTATCTTTTTTTTTTTTTTTTCATGCTTCCCTGCATATATTGTGTGGGATGCTTTTCACAAAAATGGATTAATTTCATTGTATCCTTCTACAGATCTTAGCTTAAGGGTGGCATATTTAAGAAACAAGTTGTGACAGGGTGTTTGTTGGTACCACTTTTAGTGGCCTGTATCAAGCATGACAATGAAGACCAGGTGTCACAAAACCACCTTTGATGGATAGGATCCCAGCAGGACCAAGGCCTTCAGTATATACGCTACTTCTGTGTGGTTGCTATTATCAGACTTTTTGTCTCACAATAAAATGTTTTGTTTTGGCAATGTCAGCAACCCCAAACTATGCTGAAATACATTCTGAAAACAGAACGTGGATGATTATTCAGTATCTCCCCCTGCCCCGCCCCCCACACGTTTACTTTGTTTTCCTGAACACTGAGACCTCCTGTACCCTAACTGTGAGTCACAATGGCCTGGCTCCTCTTCAGCTCTAGGGGCCTATAGCAGGAGTAGATTGCTAGCTGGGACCTGAAGGATGGCTCTACTCTCTACCTCCAGCCTCCTTCATCTGTCCCCTGAAAAATCACTCCCTGCCCCCCATGCTGGAGGTGAACAGCCTCCGCTAAAAGCTGTAATCAAGAAGCCATTTGAAATGCATAACAGCGTTAAATAACGTTATTGGTCCTACAAACTCATATACTGGCACGTAAAAATGTGTAATATGGCACGCTTTACATTTACCTCTCTATGTATACTCCTCTAATCACTTTCCTGTAACACTTCCCACGATGCAGGTAGCTCACGTAGGGGAAGCTACCTACCATTGGTGTTTTTCAGGCCGGTCACAATCCTGTTCTCAGAGTCCAGTCTGTGTGCTGAGCGGCATTACACCATACCGGTTTCACATTCCCTTTTGCCTGCTGGGAGCCCTCATTAGGGTCCATCCCCAAAGAATGGTGCATTGCACTAGTCTGGGGTTTTGCGCAATCTAAACTGCATTTGCTCCCAGCAGAATGGGAGTAGGCAAGGGGCTGTGTCACTGTTTTACTGTCTTACAATGCTCCCCCATTTTTCTTTTTAATCCTAAAAGTAACAAACGTGAGCTTGACTCTGGTCAGGACACTCCAAGCCAGTGCAGTTTGGTGTTTATAGGCCTCAATGTTAGGAAGATATAAGGGCTCCGTGAACAAGTTTATTCAAACTGGATTTTACTGACTGCAATATTTTATTATTCCCAAGCTCCTCTTTAGCTGGAAAGGGGATCAAATTATCAGGGAGTATTGGTAGTTTGTTAGCTAGCATGATGTCACCTTATTCATCACCGAACAGTGCCATAGTCTACATCTACTCTGTTTTGGTTGGCAAGTTGCCTTCCTTTCCAGGACTAGGGCATCAGTGTCACATTGTTGCACATGTCCTTGTAGAAGAACCAGTCTCAAAGCTTTCCTAGTGAGAACCCCAAACCTTCATTGAGGAGTCTCAGACACCTCCTCTTTGCTGTGCAAATCCTGTGGACTGCTGCCTCCCCTTCTGCCATCATATAACATTTCTGTGGCAACTGAAGCCACTCTTGATTTGAAAAAGCAATGGTTAATGCAGTTTAACTGTTGACAGCAACAGACAACCGACTCTCCAAGGCTGCTCGGGCTCCTCAGACCCTACTCTGATTACCACAGCAGGAGGATATCACTGGTGCTGAAGGGTAGATCCCTCGGAGGATTATAGTAGCATTTAGAAAGTTTTAGTCTCACAGACCCTAAGGTCCAAAGGGACCATTATGATCATCTAGTTGAACCTGCACATCACAGGCCACAGAACCTCACCCACCCACCTGCAATAGACCCATAACCTCTGGCTGAGTTACTGAAGTCCTCAAATAATGATTTAAAGACTTCAAGTTACAGAGAATCCACCATTACACTAGTTTTAACCTGCAAGTGACCTGTGCCTCATGCTGCAGATTTTATAATCCTGTGTATTTGGCTTCTGTAGTAATGTCCAAAAAGCCTGCATGTATTTTCAGGGGCGAGCAGGGGAAGTACAAATCTAGTCACTTCACAGGTTTTCTTGCTTTGGCTTTATACTGTTTATACAATATATGTCTTTTTGCTGTTTTAACGTGCATTTCTTCTCTAGAGTATGACGGAGCATTTGGCCTTGCATTTCAGTGAATTCATAACTCTGGTCTCTTGCCGATAGTTCATGTTCTGTGATCAGGCTGTATTTATAAATTCTAGCTCTTAAGTCCTTAAAAGGCTCAGATAAGGGACTATCATTCCTGCTGTGTATCTTCTCTCCTGAATTATGTGGTGATGCCTGTGGGCTGTGCCTAAATTAAACCTGTAGCCACTGGACAAAATGTTAGATATTAGTATCTGAATTCTGTGGAGAGGACCAAATTATATTTTAAAATTATGTTCTGTGGGCTGGTGCTGCAGCTTTAGGGCCAAGCACACAGGGGTGGGAGGGAGTGCTGCTCAGTGACTATCTTTGTAGCATCCTGACAATTTATTATGATGGTTTTGTATAATTATAGCTTGTAAAGCACTAAAGTAACTACTCAGAAATAGCACAACTTTCCTGAGTTTGGTAGGAAAGCAAGCAAATGTAGAATAGAGTTGGAATAGAGAAAATAGTTCCAGGTATTGTGACTGGGGGTGGTGGTGGAGGTGGAACAGAACACTTTGGAGAAGTTCTTTTGTTGAATGTATTTATAGCAGCAGTGTCAAAAATGTAGTATTTAAAGGTTGGGAGTTACTGGGTTATAAATATGTATATTTCAGGAGTTTCTTTACACTTCAGCGCTACCCTGTCTCCATGGCAACTAAAGAACCATTTCAATTTTTATCATCTCTCCAGTCCTGGGGAACTAGCTTTGGCCAGCTCAGGACCAGCCATGTTGCTTTCCCACTAATTGGTTCTGGTATCGCTTCTTCTCAAGCTCCCCTCAGTGTCTGTCTCCTACAGTCCAGCAAATGCCCCCGTGACTGAGCAGCAGGTGCTCAGTGGACCCTGGAGGTGCTCAGCATCCAGCAGATTCACGCACTAATTGCTTATACAATGAAGATACAAATAAGAACCCAATCCCAGGAGGAACTGAGTGCCCCCACCCTCCACTACTGTCAATGGGAGATGGGAAAAATAAAAGGAGGACTTGTGGCACCTTAGAGACTAACCAATTTATTTGAGCATAAGCTTTCGTGAGCTACAGCTCACTTCATCAGATGGGATGATGGGGGCGCTGAGCAGCTTGCAGGATCATACATTTCTTGGATTTCAGACAGGATAAATCAGTCTGTTTTTTAAAGCTCACCTCTTGTGCACTTTCAACTGGGAGTTAAGGGCTTGTTGGCCTGGGCCCTAGGAAACTATTCAAGTCCAATACAGCCTGAAGCTCAACAGCAGAGCTAGTTGAAAATTCCTCATGAAACAGTTTCCCACTGGTAAATGCCGATGTGATGAAACCGAAATGTTTTGCTGTAAATTACTGATTTCAGCGAAATCTTTGATGGGGGAATTATCTCGACGTTTTGTTTCAATATGGTGGAGATGCTCAATTTTGACTTTGTTTCAACTTTTATAAGAGAACATAAAATTGAAACAAAATTGAAATGTAACTGTCCCAGGGTGACACTGGTCCTCTAAGATGGAAGAGGCCAGTGCCTCTGAGACTAGTTAGTTGCCTCCCAATTAGCTTGAGAGAGGGCTCCTGGACCCCAGAGGGAAGGAGACTGATCAGAGCTGGGGACCCCAGGGGAGTGGAAGGCTCATGCAGTGGCCCCTAGGGAGAGGGAAAGATCCAGCTGGGTCAGGGGAAGCTGAGCCCGTGAACAAGAGGTTTGTTGCAGGAGGATGAATCCCCTGAGCAAGGGTTGGACTCCCAGGCAGGCAGGCCTGGAGGAGTGTAACATTGTTTGAGGGTGGAGCCCTCAGGTGGCTTGAGTGAAGGGCTGTGAGAAGACTGGTCATACTCAGGCAGGGAGGCCTGGATCAAGGTCCAGAACAAAGTGCTGCTCTTGACTTTCAGGTGGGTCACTTGGAGCTGATGACCCTAAAGAGGGAAGCTGGAAAAACCTGCTGTGTCTTTGTTTGTTGAGGAAATTGGAGAATGGTTTTACTACACGATTTTTGGGGATTAACTTTACTGGTGTAGATGAATACATTATACCCAGAGACAGCCTTTGTATTGCACGCTGAGAGACTTGTTCCTTTCATGAGGAAATGGGGGAAACCTGAGGCAAGTGCACCTGCCATGCTCTAGCCTGCTTCTGGAGGGTGCCCCAGGTGGGGCCATCCTACGAGAGAACATTCTGACTTCTCAGAAAGTTTAATTTTGATATTTCAGAAACAAAATATTTTGGAATTATTATTTTGCAATGACAGGAACTTGCCTTTTGACTCAGAATGAAGGAGAGTTTTGAAACGTTAGAAATTCTGTTTCCGCACCAGCTCTACTCAACAGTCTTCTCCTTATTCCAGATGGAGACAACCCATCTCCGTGCTGCCACATAGTGGTGAATTTAGTTGCCTGGTGGACCACCTGTGCCTGCCTCATCCCAAGGTAGCAGTAACTCCTGGGTTGTTTGATGGAGGGGAGGGGACAGACTGAGAAATGGGAGCTATGGTGTGTAGGAGATGAAGAACTGAGCTTCCTGACACACATGAACCTGTGCAACTCTAGTTGGAGAGCTGAGTAACTTGCGCTGCATGAATGGAAGCTGAAGATGCTCAGCACCTCGCTGTTTTGGACCCCAGTGTTAGCTCTTAAATTTGGGCTGCACCTTTTCCCCATAGCTGGCCCAGTGCAGAGTCCCCTCAGTAAGCTGCATTAAGCCCTCCAGATGGATGAGAAACTCTCTTCACTGAAACATCATAAATAAAGTGGTACTTAAACAATATACAGTAATCTAAAGAATCCCATCTGCTCTCTTCAACCCAACCAGCAAGGAGCCTTGAATAAAAAGTGCAGAGGATCTTTTTTCTTTACAATTTTATTTACAAAATGTATTAAAACTTTGTACAACACCTCATTAAAATGAGGTTCAGTAATTTATACCCACACATGCAGTTTATGCTTTTACAGCCATTAGTTTGCTTGGCAATTTTTCTGTTCACTGAAGTGCAGTTTTAATGACAAAAATAGGAACTTAATTTAAAAAATAAAATAAAATAAATAAAACAAAATAAAGGACCAAACCAAATAAATAATAATAATAAAAAAAATCCTCAAGTGACTACTGCTGAACTTCCAGAGCTTGAAGTTAGTAACAGGAATTTGTAAGCTATCAACACTTTTTTTGTTTTGTTTTTTACATGCAAGTTTTAAAAAATAACAAATGGTTTACCAAGCCTCTTCACCTGTGTGAAGCCTCCACTCATAAAAATTGATTTGATAAACACACATCTTTTTTATACAGCTTCTAAGAAAATGTTTTTGTTTTTTAAATACAACTTATAACTGCACAGCTTTAGCTTTCCCTTTGCTGGGATGTTATAGCATTCAGAAGTTGAAAATCACAGTTTCATGAGAGAAGAAAAAACATTTTCATTTTCTTCATGACCTTGTTAAAAACTTGAACAGTGAATTGTTCTCTTATGAGCTTTAACTTTTGTATATTACATTGTCAGAAATATGTTTTTCTTTAACAAGACTTTCCCATTTTATCTTTTCTTATTCTCACAAAAGATCAAATATATTGTCAGTGAACTAGAGACCTATGGGTCAAACTTCTTTTTAAAAATGATTATTCATTGTCTCTGATTTTTCAGTGTCTGTTACTGATGAAATAAAACTCTATTGAACTACATATATTGTCATATTAGAGGTAATTAGTATGCAGATACTTCCTTTAACATTTTTTCTTGTAACTGACAATATGTTTAAGATTTTTGTTTTAAAAAGATGCAGTTAAGTAAGTTGTTTTCTGGCAGAGTGTCAAGTTTGAAAAACTGCCCATATCTGAGAAGTTGGAAGTGAATAATACTGAGCCTCTATCTTTAGCAGTATATTTTGGAATACATTGTATCCTTTACAAACTAGGAAAGGACACAGACTTCCTTTGATGAACAGCCATGAAACAATAATTGGCAGGAGCTGATATAACAGTACTAGCAATAGTAATGTGAGATCGCGTAACTATAGTCTGGAACTGCAGGTCTAACTTGAGATACTATTCTGTTTCCTTATTTCTGTTTTTTAAAATGAGAATTCGCCAAAAAGCATCATCTCTCAGTGCTAGTTTTGAGAAAAGTGGTTTAGTCATCTGTGGAGAAAACTATTCTCCTGCTCTTCTCTTGCCTCATTGCGTGATACTAAACATTGAATTAAAATGCAAACACACAGCAAGAAACCTAAATCATGAATAGCTTCTTCTAAAGCCATCTAATGCCATTTTAATAAAGCACCTGTAGGTATGCCTGGTGATAGAAAAAAGAAGTATTTTTTTGCCTGTACTATCGTTAACTTGTCAAGAGAATTCATTTGCTGATCTGGAAGCAAGATAGAGAATTCCACAAATCACTTTCTTTTGGATTTACAGATGAATAATCATTGACCCTAACTTTTTAAAGCATCTTTTGTGTGTGGTGTTACATTAATCTTTTATTGATATACACGTTTCCTCAAATGAGCTGGAGGATTTTAAGTGGTTAGAAAAAAAAATCACACCACTGCTTAAAACAAACAAACAAACAAACAAACCAACCCCCCAGAGCATCTTGACAGCAGTTCTCAGAAGTAGGGACAGGCCAGTCTGTTCATAAGTCGTGGAATTCTGAGGCTTTATATCAGGAATAGTTTAAGAACTTGGTTAGGTAGGGGGCATGTGGTGAAACTGACTCTTTCGGATTTTAGGACATAAGTTCATATCTGTGCAGTGGTATCAAAGAATGGCTTTTGTTGAACTGATTGTTTTTTGTTTTTTTTTTACAAGAATTTTTTTTCACATACTAGTATCTTTTACCAGTTCATTTTTTTTAAATTTTCAAGCAAAGCAAGAATATTTCAGTGATGGTTTTGCATTGTTGAGTCTCAGAGTCTTCAATAAGGCACTGAAGGAAAAAAAAGCAGTTTTTCCTATTAAAAGTTCATTGCACCAACATCAATGTGTGCCAGGCCTGACACCGAGGAGAAAGTAAACCTGGCTCAGGGTCCATGGAGTATCCACATTCTCAGCTGCTCCTCCTGTTGCATGCTGTGAGAAGCGAGGATCTGTGATAAGAATACAAATATTTCAGTTGTTTTCTTCTGAAAGGAGACCATTATATCTAGGGGAGAGTGAACCAGGTTACATAAAGGAAGGATTAAAATCTATTCAGGTCATGTATAGTGTGTGTGTGTCTCTCTCTCCCCCCCCCCCCCCCTTCTGTTTGTACCGCCCGTAGCACAATACTGCCCCAATCCCCATTCAGTCCTTTGGATGCTCCCATACTACCAGTATTTACTCCTGATGATAAAGTTTGCAGTCAGGCGTTGCAAATGTCCAGTTAGACTCTTTAAAAATAACCTATCATGATTTTACTCACCTTGTCCCTTTCTGCTTCTGGCCAGAAGCTGTAATGCCACAAGCTATACAGTGCTTGTAACATTTCCAACCTGATGGGAAGTGGGAAGTTTTGGGAAGAGAACTTGTTGAGGGAGCCCATTGCTCCTTTCACTGATGTCAGTGGAAAGGTTCCATTCAAGTCAATGGAAGCAGGAGTGGACCCTCATTTTGTAGACTCAGAGGTGTGTTATCATCAGGCACCATAATTCTAATCTACACTTAATTATGCAACCTTCCCCCTCATCATTTACAGCAACAAAGATGATCTGAAAGTTAGAATTCCTTTGCTTTTTAGTTTAGCTATAGGTGTAATATGTGAATTACTCTGTTCAAATAACTTCTAGAAAGGCACTGATTTAGTAATTAACTTGTATTTTTGTCATGAGGAAATCACCCACTTCTGTTGTAGAATTTGAGATATTTTTCTAAATTTCTCATCAAGAGCATGTAAAATATTTACCAGACTTCCTAGAAGCAGTTAGCTGAATTGAGCACAACTTCTTAATAAATAAATAAATTAAATAAAGGGGAAAACATCACAAGCAAAGCAGAGAAGATTTCTAAATTTACAGTTAATATTTAAAGGGATGATGGAACTGTTTGAAACACTGTGCTATTGAAATGCCAGAACCTCAGATACAACAGTCATTTATTTCAGCCTCAAGTCTAGCACCACCATTAAAGGTATGGAATGGAAACTGGTCTCTTTTTGATTAAGAAAACAAATAAAATCACAAATATTACTGAGTATTGTGAAAGAGCTTTTCCAAACTATATTATGAAAATTATTGTAGCCCATTCACTCTGATACATACAATAACTCTGAAAAATTACTCAAGTTGCGAGGGAGGGGAGGAAGAACAGATATTAGCAAAATATAAACTAGTTTATTAGCTTACTAGACCTGAATCGTACCCTTAGATTTTAACACTTTCTGTTCCATACACGTTGTAGCCTTCTCTGTATGTAGCATAATTCTGGGTATTGGTTGCAGGAGCAGGTTTAAAGTTTTGTGTATTCTTTGTGAGTTTCATTCGTTTGGACTCTGCACGAGACTTGTAACAGAATTCTATCAAAGCAACCATCATGGCGAGACCAAGACCTCCAACAAGAATATAGAAAACCCCAGCAACATTGCTCAGGCTCAGAGCACTTGTCTTGTCCTAAGAAAAATGAACCACTTGATTAGTTTTTCTGCAGCAAAAGGTCAGATTGGCTTAGCTCGGACATATATAACTCTGTTTGCATCAGATTCCCTGCGCCCACACATCCAGAAATCCCAGTTCAGAATATCAGGTGCCCCAAATACTCTTACCTAGTTTCTTTACATGCTGGAGCTCATTTATCAGTGTTAGTTTCAACTTTATTCCACTGACACAGAAATGGTTTAAACTAGGGATTCGCAAGACAGTTATTGTGCTATCTCACCCTGTTCAGTGGGTGAAATCCTGACCCTAGTGCAATCTATAAGACTTTTGCCATTGACGTCAATAGGGCTAGGATTCTACCCAGCAAACCTAAGTGCTGCTGCGTATATCTGGTAGCAAACAGAAGGCACCTAGCCTCACTCTCCCCAAAGAATCTCAAATATTTTTGGAATTCCCCACTGGGTAGATCAATGACTGCATAAAATAAGGCAGACTTTACAGAAGTCCATTTTAAAACTAACAAGACACAAGATTTAGTTATTTCTGGTGAATGTAGAGAAAATAATTTGGATGTTGAGAAAATGATCAGGTTTCTATTTAACAATAAGATTTTTTTTTTTTTTTTTTGAGGAAGACGGTCAGTTACTTTCAGGTCCAGCTAACTACACTAGCACCCGCTGTTATAAAAAGAGGTTGGCTTACTGAATAAAATTAATATTAATTTTTAAAAAGCTGTCTAGATGCACCTTCAATGCATGGCAGACGGGGGAAGTCCTTCATTTCAAAAAAATAGAATTTTTGTAATCAGGTTATACAGAATTGTAACCATTTTGCTGCTGAATTGAATTGTGTTCTGCATTTATTAAATATTGTTTATTCATACTTTCCTTCTTTGAGTTGTAACACATAGAATCTAGGTGGCTGTTGTCAAGCCAGATGCCAGAGCAATCTGCAGTAAATATTTTTACTAATTTAAAATATTTACAGGTACACCTTGATGTATGACAGTTCTCTGGGGATGTCCAAAACTTCTGTAAAATTAGGAGAAAATATAATCTGCCTAGTAACAGCCTGGGGGAAACACAGGCATTTTGGATAAAGGCAGTTTTTTAAATTACCTGCAATTTTAAATTTTATGTTTGCAGTTGTATTTCAAGAATGTAGAGCCTGATCCTACAATTGTGCATTCAAACTCTCATTGATCCAAAATTATTCTGCAACAGCTGGAAAATCAGGCCTTGAAAGCAAATTCCAATCCTACTGAATCAATGAGTTTTGCTGTTGACTTCAGGAGGACCAGGAGACAGCTCTAAAATAGTAAAACACCTAATAATGGGGAGATTTGCAAACGCACCAAGGGGAGTGATTTTTTTTCTGATGGGAGTTGGGTTGCTTATCTCCTCTTGGTGTCTTTCAATATCCTTTCCAATAATGCTTAATGCTGGGTCAGCTCTGTTCTTCCTCAATAATTCTACTAGCATTAACTAAACCTCTGTATTTTCATTACCTGGGTTAAGCAGAATGTTTTCCCCCAAATAAAACAGGAAATATAAAAATCATGGGCCTGATCCAGCCACTAATCCACATGTGGAACTTTCACTAAAGTATCTGGGAATTCTACAGGAGGAACAGCTGCAGGGTTACCTGATGCCTGGCCCTCAGTGATTAGTTTTAGTATGTAGCTTGGTTACATTAAACCATGAACTGTACCAACAATACATTTAAAGCAGTGGTTTTCAAACTGTTTGAGCTGAGCCCCCCACCCCTTTGAGTTACAATTTTTGGTTGCAACTGGTGGAAGGCGTGTGCAATGGTCTCTGGGGACAGAGCCAGTGCTGGGTGTGGAGGCATTAACACTGACCCATAGGCTGGGTGGCCCACTGAGGTGAGTTGGGGATGGAGGTGGTGTTCCCTCCCTGAGCCCTGGCTTGTGGGGCTGGTCCCAGCCTCACCACTCACCCCCTTGAATATTCCTCCATGCTGCCCTAGGGGGGCATGCCCCACAGTTTGAAAACCTCTGATTTAAAGTATGCCAGGTATTCAGATTCTCCAACAGTTACAAAATTTCTGGTATGGAATGTAGTAATACAGTAGCAAAATGGTTCAATGCACAATAAAATGAATGTCCAAGATTTATGAAATGAGTTACCAATAATATCACAATATTAGTTTTCTTAGAAAAAAATTCAAACAGAAAATTTAAACTTTCTTGGGGGTGGTGGGGGTGGAAAGGTGTTTCATGCTCATCAATGGGATGTCTTTCATGAAAATATCCATCCTTCAGAAACATGCGTGACCTATCGCTCACAACCAGTGTGGACAGGAATTTTAGTTACAATTTTGAAACAAAATTTTATGTACTCAGAACTCAAAAATGAAAAGCAATGCTGGACTAAATAATACATTGACTGTGATGAAGCTTGTAGGTTAAATGGAGATACCAGTCTGAGGTTCGTTTAGGCATTTTCCATGGCCTTTTTTTTCCCCCAGCAAAATATCCAAGTAGTAAAATGTACTTACAACTAAAGTCTTTAATACTGTAAAAGAAAAATGCTGTCATATTCTGATCTTTAATTTTTTTAGTCTTTTTTCCTTGAACCTTGGAATATATGTAAATATTAACGGTTGAAAATCATTTTTGGATAAACACAGTGGGTCAAAATGTGAGTTCTAATCAGTACAAAAAGACCTTCGGCGACTGACCTTACTTCCGGAGTCCTTGGCTCCACATTCACCCTTATCGTACCACCATTTGTTTTTCAGCTTGTCTAAGATGCCTTGTTCACTGAGTTTCAATACTGCAAGGTTTACAGGAGTTCTTCACGTGGGAAATAACATAAATAACATTATATTATGTTATTTTATGTTATTCAAGCTTTTAACTACTTTAAAACTACACAAAGCGATAAAGCAGGGTTCCTGGCCACAAAGTAATTTCTACTGCAGGCAACTGGATCATCCCCTTAAGTTAATACTAGAGCAACACTATATTACCAGGCCCTGCCCATATCGCTTTGAGTAATCGGCACACGCTGTTAAATAAAGAGAATGGAAATCCAGTAACGCAAATTTTCCCTTTTTAGTAGAATAATTAGACAGCTCACAGTAGCTTCACAAGTAGACTGAGAAATTTGAACTTACAAGATATCTTATTGCACTAACAGAGAGTAAGCTAGTATAGGTAAGCGGGGCTTTTCATGTCCTGAACAAATTAACACCAGTTTTTTTAAAGCAAAAAACCTGGAACCTTTCCCTTCCTACACACAAAACAAAGCAATTGAATGTTCTTGACCTAAACTCACTATTTTTTGAATATTGTAGTTCAGGATCCTTTCAATATACTTTAAAGGCAATATTTGCATAAAACACTTCAATATTTACATAAAATAACAATAGATAATACCGTGTTACAGAATGAGTTGCCAGGCATGGAAACAGTGGGCCACATTGGCCACTATAGTTGGTGGTGGCGACAATGAGGGATTTCTTTGCTAACTAGCTGAGACCTTTTCTCCCTGGGCAGGTCCCAAGAGAAAAGGACTGGGCTGGGCCTATCACTTTCTGTTTCTTAGGATACAGTCCACAAGGGGAAGAACTGGCAATATTTAGCTGCAGCACTAAAGAGTGCTGTTGCGGGTGGGAACAGGCTAGCTTTTTTTCAGCCCCGAAAAGAGCTGTTCCCTCTCCTGAATGACCGGAACATGGTCTCAGGCTGTCTTGTCTGGGAATAAAAAGGAACCTGAACAGCCTAAGTACAGAGCTCCATCCCCTCCTCTGCAGCTGTACAAGGAGTCTGACTGTGAGCCAGCTGCATCAAACGGAGGCAGTGGGTGGGCCCAGTAAGAAGGTGGGGTTCTGCTCTGCAGCTCAGCAAAGCTGATTGCTTGTGAGCTGGGGGGTGCCTGGAAGGATGTCAGCATGGTGCAAGTTGTGGTCAGCTGTACGGGATGGTGGAGTGCCCAGCCCCTTGATTTTGCGTCGGCACCAACCATTACTGGAGATGCAGATCTTTCCTGAGTAAGGTTACTGGAGATTTGAGTTTGTACATCATGTTCTTGGGCACATGTCTTGGGGCGATGGGGAGAGGGAGTGAGGTTCACTGCCATCAGAACCGGCAGATAGTTCAAGCCAAAGAGCCCACAGACCTATGGTAGGTTTCAGGGGGTCCACTGAAGGCCCAGACAATCTTTCTGGATGCCTTTTGCCTCCACACATACTCTTAGCTTCTCCTGGTCCTCAGGAAACTTGAGGCTCTGCTGGCTGCTACCCTAAAAGGTTGCATCCCAGAAGAGGAACCCTGGTTAAGTAACTCAATCCCTGCAGGGACTAGGACCTATAGGACATTTCCCCCCTACTGCCCCCCACATGGACGCTTCTGTTTCAGAGTAAGACTGTCTGTGCCCTTGGTGTGACGGGGAAACAAGGTACATTGCAGCCTGAGGCAGAAAATAGTCACAGTGGAGGCCTGTGCCCGCTGACATGGGGGACAGAAGATGGAGTGCTTCAAAGTCGAAGGCTGCATTGAGCTGCCTTAGTACTAAAGAAACTCCCACCATAGAACTGGGGTAGCTGATATGATGGTAAGGCCTTGTCTCTGATAAAAGCTGCAGCAGTTAATAAGAATCAGTTTAGTTAAACTGGTGCAAACCCCTGTGTGGACATCCTTAAATTGATTTAAATGTGGCTTAAATGGCTTTTAGCTTAAGTGTTAATCAGCTAAATCAATTAAAAAATATGCCTTTAATTAAACCAATGCAACCTCTAACTGCTGAGACAAAGTCTGGCTTTCCCTACTAAAGAGAGGGTGATCAAGTGCAAAGAAGGCAGCATTAGAACAAGTGGAACAAAATATCAAGAAGTTCTTAAAGTGTCCGTATCTGTTGTTAATATGCCGTGCAGCTAGTACCCTCAACTCTTGCTGAAGTCAGAGGGCACTCAGAATCTCACAGGATCAGTGCTCGGTTCACTCTTGCCAGTCCAGAAATGTGCTCCATCCATCTCTGATACCAGAACTTGCAAGAGTGTCTTTCTTACTCCTTGCCCTGAAAAATAGGGTGGGACCCTTAACTAGCTGTGGAGATCGGGACATCTGGACCTATGTGTTCAATGGCTGCCTAAAAGACAGAACCGTTCTAAATGATTTAGGCTTAGATCCTGTCTGGGCCTTAAGCAAGGGCAGGGTGGGAGGAGAAAGGGCAAAAGTAGGGAGGATTGTTCCCTCCCCATTCCCTCAGGGTTGGAGTGTACTCTGAATGAGGAGATACCTGGGGAAGAGGAGGTGGGCCATGGCCCACATTACCTCCAGAAAGCAGCAGGACCGCAAAAAAGGTGTAGCAGAAACTGTTTTCCCTGAGGCAGAATACCTCTGGATGCTCCCTCAGGAGCAATGCAGCTCCACACTGGCCCTTACTCTGGGCTGTGCCTAAGTAGCATGACTGAGCCGTTCATCCCAAACTAAGCCTGCCCCCCCCAACCTCCATGGTTCAGATTCATCTCAATAAATATATTTCCCATCAAAATATACTCTGTCATGTGCTTGCAAACCTAGATTCAAATAGGTTTTCTTTTTTAAAAGGAGAAAAATAAACATGCTTCAAAACTTCCAGAACACAGCCACCACCAAAGCTGTAATCTGCTTGCCCAGCTATTGCATTTCACAACATTCGGGTGAGTGCTTAAAAACCAACATGGAGCAATTTAAAAAGAAAAAATCATAGTATCATTATGTGCCATGAGGCTGTGCAAATTCCCAGCTAGACAAGAGCAAAATGATCTCTTTCTCATGTCAGTAAATGCCAGCCCAGACACACACTGCCCTCAACTGATGCAGGGAACTACCCTCAATGACAGTGGATCTGGGGCAGAATATCTTCCTCTGAACTTCTCCAACTGGACAGACAGAGACAGCACAGCTCCTGGCGTGCCGATGGTATCCTGCACATCACTAGTCTTGACGTTTTCTGATATTTTCTTTGTAAAATTCCTATTTAGCAGTCACTGTAATCTAATTAACTATCAATCCAGGAAGCTTATATTTTGTCTGCTGGAGACAAGTGCTGCATTGCGGTGACGAGCCCCAAGAGGGATGACATGTTTGCTATTTCAGCCTTGGCAGAGCAATTATGGAGCCCCCTCAACCAGCATCTGCTGGAATTAAAAAGTCAGACATATCACTGGTACCTTTTTGCCGCACTGTCGTATGTGTAGCATTTCACAATGTCATGTGATCTTGCTCATGAATCCAGAGTGAACAAGGAAGCAGAAGCCACTGACAAACAGTGCAAATAACCTATGTCCTAGGAAGGATGGCTACGTATGTAGCATATTGAAAGGGCTATAAATTCCTGCCCTGCATAAATGTTTTTTGCCTAGTTTGAATGAGTCCAGTCTCATCCTAGCCAGCCCTCCTGCAATGATTATGTATTTGCATCTTCAGATCAGGTGTTTATATTGTCACGTGGACTTGAAGACACAATGTAGAATAAACCATAACAAGTTATGCATTTGTTAGGCTAATGCATGGCGTGACACTAAAAGCAGAATGCCTCTACCCACCAGTGGCCAGGTCCAGTACAAACCCTGTAGTGGGTTATACCTCCGAGTAGAGCACTCTAACCTGAAGTTACATTTAAAAAGAAAAATCCAATTTATGCAACATACTTTAAAAAATAATGTGCAGTCAAGAATAAAAGACCTCAGTGGGGAAAAGTTTATAAACACCTTTTCTGCCGCCCTGCATATAATTATTGGAAAATTATTTTTCTACCCATTCCAAACATTCTCTTAATTTGCATGTCTTTATAAAATCCACACACAGTAAAAAGACTTTGCATATCATCCAATACATTACAGATTAGCGTTCAAAACTTTACACAGTATTGGGAAATGAGGACAGCTTAACATGCAAATTAGGGTTTCTTAATTTTTTTTAAAGCCAATGCTACATTCAATTATGCTCATCCAAGTTCCCAAAAAAGTAAACTAAAATTATCTGAACTAAACAGATGGGAAGTTGCCTGAATCATGGTTTTCTATATAGCTTTTCATGTTCCCTTTCGTCATATGGTCCACTTAAATAACACTGCTTGCAGGAATTAAAGCTGAGCAACAATTTTGGTTTCCTTTTTTCCTGACCTTCTCCCATTCCCAATTTAAAAAAAAACATGAACAGGGCTGGGTAGCTGGGTGCGTGATCTCCTCATCACTATTTGGTATGTTTATCGGTGTTGCTTTTTTTTTTTTTATTTGTTGTACAGTTTATCCAGTCAAGAAATCCCAAATTCTGTTTGCAACGGCATTGTAGATAATTTCTGTTTCTCACTAATGTTATGAGATGGGGAGATCATTTAATATGCTGCATAAGGAAGGGGATTTCTTGAAAAATTCCAAATAAAGTAGTTTTCGGGGACAGAGAATACCCATGAGCTATTGTCTTTGCCAGGGTTTGCACTTTCTCCCATCACCCTAATCTTTGACATTTGCCCATGAATAGGTCCGGGTGCCTTAAGTTTCCCAGCTTGTCTAGCACTGGTTGGTTTAATAGCAAGTTCTTTATTTAGTGAGGCGGCACTACCAATCTGACAGTGTGTTTCACAGAGAGAACATGAAATGAAGCATGTTTTATCATAGTCCTCAACTACAATTTTGTCTGCTTCTGAGATATTAATCCAGAGATCTGATTCCCACTTTTTTATTTCCCCACTGCCTCATGCAGTACAACGTTAAGAAGTATGTCCCTTCTGGCTGTGAGAGGCCAGTTCTGCTTGCTGTGTCTGCAGGGGTAGCTCCAATAGGCCCCAGTCTTGCAAACAGTTGCTTTATATGGGTGAATTGAGCTCTGCAGGTCTAGAGCCTTAATGGTTCTGTCTCTATTTCTGGGTTGCCAAGTTAGATATTTGAAAGTGGGATCCGCTTTGTTGATAAACTCTTGCATGTCTATTACCTTCCAAAAATTGCTTGCCTCTGAATAGCTGTCTAGCTTCTTTCATTCTAAATAATTAGAATTTAGGCCTGGTCCCTGCGGGTCTGTGGAGATACATGGGGATCTTGATTTTTCATTTTGTTTTTTTTTAGTAGACATCATCTGTGCAATGAATGCTAAAGGCTGCATTTTGAATACAAGTCCCAGTCTGCTCAAATTAGCATTGGGGTACCCAACATTCCTGGTGCCATAGAAGGCAAATTATGTCTGAGTACCTGTCTGTAACTCCCCCAAAGGCTCCAGGTGTGCCATGCCCACATGGTATGGTCCATGGTAAATTAGGACAAAAGGACAAATTATATTGTTTGTTTTTAGTTCTTTTTTTAAGACATGCACATTTGTAAAGGCAGCAATGTAGTAAAATATAAGAACAGATGCAAGGTAATCCAGGCAGAAATGTAGGCACTTATGGGACTTGGAGAGTGGAAATTTAGGTTCCTACAGGGCTAAATGGCAGCTGAGCCAGGGTCTGAGGATTTCAGTGGTGCCTAAACATGGGACTTCGCCACTTAAAGTCACCTAAGTGACTCATGCAGGCAGTCTATACCAGAGCTAGGAAATTAACCAAATTCCCCTGAGTCTTAATCCAGGGATTTACCACAACACTACCCTTCTTTTTAAGAGTGTACAGTCAGTTGGCTTACGGTCTGAGATTTACTATTGTTAAACTGAAGGATGACTTGTTCTATGCTTTATAGATGACTGTTTTAAAGCATCATTTTTTCACTTAGTTAGCTGTGATAATTTTATGCTTTCCAATTAAGTTTTTGTTACCTTTCTTTCTCAGAGCTATATGGAGCTTTCTGTTAATTCTTTTGTACTTTTTTTGGTAGTTTTGGCTATTTTCCCTCTACTGGCTTTAATTTCTGATAGGATCATTTTAACTTTTGCTTATGCTGTTTCCAGGCTAGCTTTCACTCAATTTTGTTCTTATCAAAGCACAATAATTGGAGGCTTCAGAGCTTGTGCTTTGTATCCCAGAGAACATTAGATTTGATACCCTGAGTATCCTTGTTGAATATAGTCCTTTATGGCATTCTTGATCTTGATGATTACTTCAGCGATGTGCAGCGAAAGTCTTTTTGCTGACCATAATTGTCTTTTATTTTTATTTGAATTTAGTAGTAGGTGTTTCTTAACAAGACTGTGATTAGACAGCACTTATATGTCCCATTGCATAGTTCAAACTAAACTCATTTACGATTTTGTTCCATAAAATAAGATATTAAGCCTGGATTAAGATTTGTATCTAAGGGAATGATATGAATATTCTAATTTTGAGTGATACCATCTCTTTGTCAATTAACCCACTGGCTGTTTTAAGTTTAATATGGAAGTGGCTTTGTTACTAAGACTGGTGTCCATCTTTTCTCATATTCATCACTGTATTTAAATCTTCTCCAAAGATTACCCCTAGAAATGAAGGACCATTTTATGAGAGTTTGTATTATGTTAGAAGCCTCCACATTTATAATGGAAATCTCAGCATTCCCATTTTGGCTTCCATTTTCCATTAGAAAACACCCTTCATCATTTTCAGTTCTTTACCCACATGCAGTGCGGCACCACAGTTATTTTTATGAGAGGAAAAACCCTCTGCTTGGCCGTTGTGCTGCGTCAAAGGAGCATGAAAAAAATCTCCTTTTTAGTCTTCAAAAACTGAAGAAAGTTCACTGTACTTAATCAGATTGTTGGCCAAGATTTTCAGTTGATTTTGGGTGCCCAATTTGAGATGCTTGATTTTCAGAAAAAGCTGAGCAGCCATCGTTTGAAAATCAGGACCTGTTAAGGTGTCTCAAGTTAGGGACCCAAAACCACTAGTCACTTTTGAAGACCTTGACCGCTAATCCCTCTAATGTTTAAGGTTATAAATCTGTAGGGGGTTTCCATTGTAATATTTGGTAAAGTGGAGCTTGTCTGAAATGTAATACTGGTTCTCTGTTTAATATGACTTCCTGTTTTCGTGCAAAGGCTTGTCCTTCGTAAGGCACATCTACCCCATATCAAGGCTTCCCTCTGCTTTCTGTTGGAGCTTTCCTATCTCAATGTTATCTGCATATTTTCCATCCAAAATGTTTAACATTTAATGTAAGAAGAAACAACACTGTCAACTCACTCTTATGTCCATCATCACTGTGAAACTTAAAACCTTTTGGAGGGACTCCTTTCTTCAGCAGGCACTCGCTTCTCTCCAGATTAGCTAAATTACAGCTTCCTATTACTCAATTCTCATAGTTTTCTTAGGTAACAGAATCTGTTCCTTTATGATCATCCTGATGCGGCCAGGATGATTCCAGGAGGAAAGGGAAGAAAATTAATTGTCCAAAGAAACTGTTAATTGTGCGTCAGGTTAATCACAAAAAGAAAAGCTTGCCTGGAAACCAGACAATTCCAGTCATGTTAACCCCAAACATTAAAAAAAACATGAGTCAGCCCCTTTCCCCCCAATCATATTATTGGCTTCCAAACCATAAGGGTTTTGATTTTTGTTCTTCGGGAGTCCTTTTCATTTGCTTTCTGCTGTTTGAACGTTTTAGGGTTTATTTTCAAGCTTTCATCTGCAACCACAAAAATAAAGCTGAGATTCTCATTTAGTAACAGGATTCCAGAAACTGGGGCTTTAAGACTCCCAATAAAATCACAAGAACTAGCAATTCCTTTTTTTTTTTTTTTTTTTTTTTTTTTTTGAGTTAATGGGGATTCAGTGTTGCAAGCAGTGCACTTAACTGACTGAATCCTGACAGCATCTTGGAGAGTCTTAGGTCACTTCCTGGAAGAAGTGCTATTAATATATTTAAAAAAATGTCCAGTTCACAGAGCTCACCAAAGAATTTGCATTTTCCACTAACCACGATGGTTACCGTACTGTTATGTGAAAACCTAGTCTACTCAACTGTTCCTTGTATGTAGATCATGAGGGTCTTCTATCCACATGTATATGCAAATAATAATATGCATGGGTAGTTCTTGTAAATCATTGTAAGTATCCTTCTGCCCCTCAGAGGGTGGCTTCGTTATCTGCGTTCCACAAGATTTCAGTTGTTATGGCTCTTTGCTCCTCTGCTGTGAACCAGTTCAATCTCTGGATACAGCTAGAGCTGAAGGGTCAGCGTTGCATGGAATTGTCTTTTATTTGGAGGAGGCTGGTGGTATTTCATTCCTCTTTTTGTGATGCAGACCAGCCAAGTTTGCTGCTAATGCTCCAGAGGAGCGGCCAGCCACCCTGATGTGGGACCTGGTCTTCAGCAGCTACATGTGTTGCTTTTTATTGCTCTGTTTTGGAGCAGCTGTCCCATGTGCTGCTGATCCTTTTGCATGATGAGGTTGGTTGAGGGTTTTTTAAAAACGCTGGGCAGTAATGCATGTTTGTGTGATCACCAGAAACGTTCCCTGGAACCTACAGAGGTGACCATTATGGTAGGCACTTCTGACTAGGCCAAAGGATTAGCTTCAAAAAGAGGACGTCCTAAGCTAGCCAGTGATGAATGCAGAGGGGAGGGGGCTCAGATCCTTAAAGGTACTTAGATGCCTATCTTCGATTGATCTAGATGCTAGGTTCTTGACTGACAGTTCAGAGGGAGGCGCGTAGTATATTAATAGCACTTCTATTTCTCCACTCAGCATTCTTAGCCCTGAACCCTCTCCTGGAGTTAGGTGCTGAAGGCAATTCAGCCCTTTCTTATGAAAAAAAAAACAAAACAGAAGAGCAAGATCCCTGATGCTAGCCAATAACCCAGTGGTTAGGGCACTTACCTTGGATGTGGGAAACCTGTTCTCGGATCCCTCCTCTGGCTGATTTGGGGAAGAGACTTGAACCCAGGTCTTCCCCCTTTCAGGTGAGTGCCCTAGCCACTAGGTTATTGGGTATTCTAGGGTGGAGAATCTCTCTTGGTGGGGGTGTTCCACTTTGTATAAATAATTACATAGTCATTGGGCCTGGAACAGTGAGAGTGGCTCTCTAGCCCAGTGTTTAGGGCACTCACCCGGAAGTCCCTGCTCCAATAAATTATTTATACAAAGTGAACAGCTTCAAAAGGAGAGACGCCCACCCCAGAATACCCAGTAGCCAGGTGGTTCAGGCATTCTCCTGGGAGGTAGGAGAGCTTCTTTTAAGTCTCTGTTCTAAGTCAGGCCTAGTGGGGATTCAAACCTGCATCTCTCACATTACACACCTCTGCCGGCCAGCCTCCCAGATTACCAGCCTGCTTGCCTCTGGCTGTCTTTTGTGAGGGTTAGGTGTGCTCAGTCAGACAGGGAAAAGAGGTGGGGAGACTGTCTTGTTTTGAAAATCCTGTCAGGGCTTAGGTGTGAGCTAAGGCCCCAAGCAGCATCAGCACTTAGGCAGCTTTGCGTATGCCAATCCGCAAAAACGGAGGTGCCTATGGGTATTTAGGCACCCACAGGACTAGGCGGCAGCTGAGTGGTGGTTTTGTGAATGTCAGCGGTGACTAAGCCCCTTTGTGAATCTAGCCCTAAGTGACTTAAGAGCACAAGTCATTTAGGCATGCCATAAAAATTATAGGGTGAGATTTTCAAATTTTGTCAACTGAAAGTAATTGATATTACTGTGGCATTTGTGTTACCATATGTTAATTATAGGGAATACAATAGTAATGTTTGTTGCTTGCATAGCAAATAAAGATTTCACTGGCAACTGTTGTAGCTTTGGGTAATTCATGCCCTGTACCTTACTCTAATGGATGCAATATAAATGTTACCCAAACATTTTTTCATTGTTCAGGACAGCAAATGTACAATGCAGATAGCATATTGTTACCCTCTAAACAAAATGAAATACTGTAAATTAATTCTGAGCAATCATTCGGAAAAGGGAATTGAGAAGAAATGACTTAACAATTAAGACTCACTTCAGCACTAATTATTTCCATTTCTTGGCATCTAAACAGCGCAAGGATGGTATATAGCTAGATGGACAAATGACTGATGGCAAACCTCTTCAAAACTGGACTAAATGAATGCTGATCTGGTAGCTTTTACTGATTGGGGCTTGCACACTGTGAACCAAAAAATATCTTCTATTCATAATCAATGGACATACTACCATTTGCTGATGCCAGTTTAGAGACGGATGCAGCACTGCACGTTGTCAGAACCGTTCTGACACCACCCACAAGCTCTACCGTCTAAATATCTCTTAAACCTCAAAAAGCTTCAGGCAAGACAAAAATAATAACAGCAACAAATGATGCTTCACACAAATCTCCTGTCCTGGCCTTGAAAACTTCCTTTCTGCAATCATTGATACTGTGAGAGGCAGAGGATAGTGAGAGAGAGAGAGAGAGGAATTATAGGAGAGTGTAGATCACTTCTTCAAATGTTGGGGTAGGACTGAGTTTTGTAGAAATGCATGGCTCCCTTGTCAGCCCAGATTTGTGGAGGAGTGGCTGTCAAAGTGAACGTGATATGATTGATATGATTTTTTAGGAGCTAGCCCCACCTACCACCTCTCAGTGTGATGAGGATGTTATGCCTCCTACTTATCTTGCTGAATCGGCCAAATGGCTGACTACTTATTGGAAAAGACAGACTGAGGATGGATGACTTGTGGGAGGAGAAAGATAAATAAAAATGAAAGTGTGTCATGAAGAGAGGCTAAAGAGCAGTGATATGTGGCTTTGAAGAACTGGGGATGGAGAAAATGTGAGGGGACCAGATACAACATCAAATAAAATTCTTATAATTAAAACCCCCAAACATTGGCTCAGTTGTTGAGGGGAGAATGAATGTATCTTTAAAGTGTATCCTGATGCATCGAACAGCGTGGAAAAGTTTTGTATCCCCCCTGTGTTTCAGGGGAAGGATGCTACCATCTCAGTGTCTGAGAACCTGTGTGCTCAATTGCTAAATAGATTGGCCTGAGAAGGTCTGAGAAGAGAACATATCAAGAGCTAAAACGGTATTCCAATCTCCTTGATCTGTTGCCTTACACATAGCAATGCTCATATTATAAATGCAGCCCTCTAGTTGGATCCAGTATATTGAGAGAGATATTTCTTGTTCTTTTTTAACTGGTCTGCCACAGAACTACAGTACTTGCCCATCTGTGTTCTGGTTGGCATGGCTGGAAATGCCTTTTCTCAGACATTGAGGAAGGGAGCTGTCTCAGTGATAGATCTTATGAACTGGCTTGCAAATCTATCTCATAAAGCAGATTGAAGCCTGCCCCAAACATAGGTGCCTCTCTCCAACACTAGCATATTTCTTTGCAAACAACTCAGACACACAGGACATAACTCCATCATATACTTATTTCAATAATCTCCATAATGTGAAATGCTAAATATTCACTGGTACATTCCAGCTTTCTTACAGTATAACATTACATGCCAATCAAGTATATGATCAGAGTCCTATGGAAACACACAGTTGCATCACCAGAAATGTGGCATTTTCAAATGAGCTGTTAGCAGTGGCATATATACCTATATGGCTATAAGACAAATCCATGGGCTAGGCAAATATACTGAGCCAGATTCACTGATGGATTCTGGCAGCTTTGCACTTCACTATAATATAAAGTAGCTGTTCGGTTTAATTAGCTGGTTAAACCAGGTTTGAGTGATTTGTGTCATCAGAGCAACATAAAGCAGCTGGAGACTGCTGGTGACTCTGGCCACTGTAGGTTAAACAAAGTTTTCACCAAAAGAAAACCAACAAGATTCATAAAGAAACATCCTCTTTGCCAAAAGTAATCTAAAGGCAGTACAATCAAGGGCCATATACTTCTCTCAATCCTCATGTGCAACTCTCAGTGACATGAAGAGTAGTTAGTTGCATGAGTGGATTAACAGTAGAATATACTGTACCTGCAACATCTTATTCCATTGTATTCTGCAAGTATATTGTAAAATGATTTGAACAGTTCTATTTTATTTAATCCCTATTATATGCAATATGCCTTAAAATCAGGATATTAAAAATGTTTAAAGCACTTTTGCACTTTCACTTTGTCAGACATGGATGTCTCTCTGTGTTCTTTATGACACAAAGCCATGCTTGTTTGCTTTAGTGCCACCAAAACCGGTAACATCAACACAACCCAACCTACAGAAAATTGTGGTATCAAGGAGTTTAGACCTTAAATGAATGCTCAAACTGGGGGTTTTCTGTATCTACCTCTTCTTGCTAAAATAAGTGGGTTAGGATGGGAAGCAAACTAGTGTTTTTCTAACACACCTTTACTCTGTTGCAAAGGTCCCCTAGGTCCTAAATATCTTTGGGGGAAGGGCAAAGTCCCCAAACCAATCCACTACTCTATGGACAAGAGATTTAACCTCCCCCTTAAAACAAAGAGCTGCAGTTTGTAAAATTTACATTTCCTGCTCTGTTGTAAAGTTAAAAAGAGAAGTACATGTTAACTGTAACTAGGCCTTCCAAGGTATGTCTACACAGCAAAGAAAAACCCGCAGCTCACCCGTGCCAGGCAACTTGGGCTCGGGGGGGTTCAGGCTGCGGCAGGACTGTTTCATTGCTATCTAGACTTCTGGGCATGGGCTGGAGTCTGGGACCCTCTGGGTAGGAGGGTCTGAGTCCGGAAGTCTACACAGCAATGAAACAGTCCCACCCGCTGAGCCCCATGAGCCCGAGTCGGCTGGCACAGGCTAGCCATGGGTTTTTCTCTATTGTGTAGACATACCCTCAATCTGCACATTGTAATTTGTTTTTCCTGACCCATCAAAACAATGCCTCTAAGAAGACTGGATGTATGGCAGTCAAGGAAATTTAGGAATGTTTGTATTAATCAAGATTGAATGCTCTGTTTAGCTTGACAGGACACCATACCAAGCTAACTGAACTATCATCTTGATGTCTTTTTAGAACACAAAGATAGAATATTTCTGTAAGAGATACCAAAATCAGCATTATCTCTGGAGGGCATTACTGGAGGTTAAAGACCAGTCTAAATGAAATAAGGCACTTAAGCCCCTCCCAGCCTATAGATCCCGGTCTATAGCTATTAAATAGACTCTCTGTCAGATCTTGTAATTGAAATACCTTATGGCTACGTACAAACCTTTAAGGGTGAATGTATTATCCAACTCTTCTAGCCTTTCCTAGAACAGAACTTTCACATTCTGTTGTAAGATACAGCCCATCATAACGTACCAGTCTATCTAAGTTTGCTGCATAAATACATAATAAGTAAATAGCCAGATATATTAAATGGGTTATACATCATGGCCTACCTGTATTATCACCCAGTAGGTGATATTAAAAACTCAACATGTGCCTCCTTGCAGTGACAGCAGTACCAGAGTATTTCTTGCTCTCTATATAGGAAGGCACTATAGTGACTGTAGACACCTGCACAGTGAATGCTGAGTTTCTAATGGGCCCTGTAAAGGATAACAATCATACATGGGTAATATGTGCAGACCATATTCTATCCTTCCTCTGGGCATAGGATGCATATTGATTTGTACAAGCAGAATACAACATGGCAGAAACTGACAAATTCTCAATATATAAGCAAAGACTGTCTTTTTGTTCTGTGTTTCTATAGCACAATAGGGGTTCTGGTCCATGGCTGGGGATTCCAGATGCCTCCCCAATACAAAATAATATGGCCACTTGTTATCAGTTAGTCCTTGTTCTCATCAGTTATAAACAAGCATATTGAATTTTCATTTAAAAATCATAAGGAATTCCTTTAAAGAATCGGTGCTCTGTTACAACTTTGTTACTATTTCCAATCTTGGGTCCACTTTTATTTCTAACCTAGTTTAATAATCAATTACATGTCTACAACGTTCAAGATTTCACGTTGAAAAGGCTAGAATGAAGGATCCTCAGTGTTAAATCCTTCAGTAGACGCTGTTTTCAAACAGTATATCCAGAAATTCTCTTTACACCTGTTATTCGGGCCTTGACACTTATTCAGTGAGGAATATTTTCTTATCTGATACACTGCAGCTGCTGATGCTGTTGTGCCTGGCCCCTGGCTGGTCAACTTTTCCGTTAATGATAGGTTACTTGTAATTTCTAAATCTTTTATGGAGGTAGCTGTATGTTTTCCCCACATACTGTTTCTTACCTTCTGCATGTTGACGTGATGAAATAAACCATTATTTGTGAATTTGCGTATTGGGAATCACTTTTTGCTGTCATTTTTGCCTGTAACAGATGTAGTGAATGCAGAAGGTGGATGCGGATGTTGTTTTGTTCTGTCATATTTGCCTGTAGTGCAGCTGGTGAATATGGAAGCTGGATGCAGATGTTGACAAAGGCTGCATCTCTTTAAATGACAGGAGTGCACTCCTATACTAGGTTTTAATTCTGCTCTGACAATGAGTGTCTGTAAATTAGTAGCTTTGCAGTAGGCAGTCATTGGCGGTTTTGGTATGGCCTTTTGTAGTGTATCCAAACTTGCAATCATGGGTAAGTTTCCTTGATTATTTTTGTGTAGTTAAAAGCTGCAGGCTTGGGCTTCACAACAAAAGGAATCCTGTCACAAATTTCATTAATATTTTTTTCTGTAATTAGTGTTCTCCTTGGTAGTACAAAAGATTTTTTTGTTTTGTTGTCATGAGGCATGTAAGAGCATCTCTGTTATGTTGTCAGTAGGTTTCCTCACTGCTGCAGCTGGATTTAATTTTTAAAATCAGGCTGTAAATAATGCTTTCTGTAATGTGGATTTGGTCTAATACATCTTTGTGTATAAATTCTATACACACACACACACGACAGTATAATATGGTAATACATCTGGCTCTATGGAGGTGTGTATCTATCTATCTATCTATCTATCTATATTTTTTTCTACTTCCTTCTACTTCCTTGTGTTAATCCCATCAAATAGGGTCCACTGTAGGAATCTTCTTCTTCCAGAGTGCTCTGTTCAATGCCATATCTTCTATCACACCTCATGCTAACATGTCTTCCTTTGTGACATCCCACTACTTCTTGGGTTGGCCTCTCTGTCCTTTTCCTTTAATCTTGATCTGTTGGACTCTTTTACTCACATAATTGTCAGGACTGCACTTTACATGGCCAGACCATCTGAGCCTGCACTTATGGGTATTATTTCGATCATGTCTCTAACATATACATTCCTCAGACAGTCTTTCCTGATTACCACTCATCTCTCTCAACATTTTCATTTTGGTGGAATGGATCATTTCCTCATGTTTCTTCTTTGGTGCCCAACATTTAGAGCCATATATTAAACCTGGACAGACCACTTTATAGACTTTCCCTTTTAATTTTACTGGTATCTTCCTGTCACACACTACACCACTTATCTCTCTCCACTTGAACCAGGTGTTTATCATCCTCTAATTCATCCTCCATTTCCCAGATTCTGGAATGCAGATACTTGAAACTTTGCATTTTCACTACTGCCTGCCCATCTAGTTTCAAGGATAATTCCTCTGCTTATTTTGAGCCCATGCCTCATAGATATTAAGGTCAGAAGGGACCATCCTCTCCAAAGCATCTCTCCATTTATCAAAATCCTCTTTTACACTATCTTCTCACTGCATAGAATGATATTACCTGCAAACAGCATGTACCAAGGTGCCTCCTTCTGTATGTTCCCTGTGAGGGTCTTCAAGACAAGGATAAACAAGAAAGGGCTCAGTGCTGATCCCTGATGTACTCCCACCTTTACTTGTTTCACTACTAAAAGGGCGGACTATTGACATTGCCCCTATATACATGACTATATACAGGGGAGGGATAGCTCAGTGGTTTGAGCATTGGCCTGCTAAACCCAGTGTTGTGAGTTCAATCCTTGAGGGGGCCATTTAGGGATCTGGGTCAAAAAAAATTGGGGATTGTGCCTGCTTTGAGCAGGGAGTTAGACTAGATGATCTCCTGAGGTCCCTTCCAACTCTGATAGTCTATGAGACTTGAACATTCTAGTCCCATTTTCTCACTCATACACCACCAGATGACTTTTCTTGGAACTCCGCCTTTTCCAGATCCATGAACATCAAGTGAATATTTTTCCTTTTCTCTCTAGTTTTTCACTAGCTGTCTCAATGCAGAAAGAGCATCTATTGTCAACCTTCCTGGCATGAAGCCATATTGAATTGCACTAATATCTGCTTCACTTCTTCGTCTCTTATCGATGACTCTCTCCCACAGTTTCTTTTGTATGACTTATCAGCTTTATACCTCTATAATTTGTGCAGTTGTCAGCATCACCTTTCACCTTGTATATTGGCACCAAGATACTTTTCCTTTCTGCGTTTTAGATCTTTTCCCATCTCATGATTGAATTGAACAGGGATGTCAACAGATGGGTACCTTCTTTACAAATGTTTTCCATGCCTCAACAGGGATTTTGTCTGGATGTAGGGCCTTGTTAGTTATTTCTTTGATAGTATTTGCCATGTCATCTGGTGTGATAGGCTCCACTACACTAAAGTTCATCATTTTGAAGTAACTTTGCTGTCTTGGATTTTCTTCATTTAAAAGCTGTTCAAAATACCTTTTTCCATTGATTCTTTATGCTACCGTATTAATTTAATATTGGGCGAACCTCACTTCCTTTTTATTTTTGGTGCTTCTGTTCCTTGCCAATCTATACACTTTCCCCTTTCTCCTTCATTTGTTCTAAGTCGTTGCTTTTGCTTTTGTAGCTACATTCCTGGTCAATTTCTTTATAGCCGTGTATTCTTCCAGGTCTCATTTGCTCCTACTTCTTTGTCAGAGTTTAAACATTTTTCTTTTACCATGCCTTGTACTTCTTCACTCCAAGTTTCTTGTTTAATACCCACAACTTGTTTTGAACTGTCCAATATATTTGTTGCCATAAACCCCCCACATTTATCCACTCCTTCTGCGTGTGGTGTCTAAGGAGTCACTTATGGAGAAGATGAAGTAAAATCCTCCTTAGCCTTACCTTCTAATTTTTGTCATCTTATCTTTGGTTTTACCTTCTTTGATTTTTCTCTGTACTTTTGTTCTAAGAGAAATATTTAGGTGGTCTATATTGACTCATAAGACTCTCTCCTGCCCTTGCAGTCTTTTATATCTTTTATTTTCTGCTGAGAAACAAGCAAGTAATCAATTTGGCTTCTAGTCCTTCCATTCTTGTAAGTAATAAGATGTTCATCTCTTTGTGTAAAGAATGGGTTGGATACTACTAGGTCATGAGCTTGTGCCATCTGGAATATGTTTTCTTTTGTCATATAATTTTCAATAGCCCAGCCATATTCCTCCTTCCCATCCCAACAAGGTTTGCCCCAGCTTGGTGTGTGTGTGTATGTGTGTATCAGGTTGTATGTGTATATATCATATGTATTATATAAACAGATGTTAATTACTGTTAATTACCTACTCCTACACAGACACGCACACATACTTTTCCATAGAGCCAGATGTGTGACCATCTGATGCTGCAGGCTCCTCTCTCTCCTCTCTTATGGAAGTTTGCAGTCTGTGACTGATGCCAGCATCAGGCTCTATGAAAGTTTATTTATGTTTCATTAATGTAGCTCAAACACATTAAACTACACTAGCAGGATCATAATTTAATATAAGTGCAAAGTGCTAATGCAATAATGTATGCATATTGGATTAGGAAATGAAAGCCGTTACAAGTCATTTTAGTTCATTTGTAACAATGCCGGAGACTGAAATACTAATATGGCATGAACAACTGAAAGAGAGATTTGGGGGTTTAGTGAAATTTCGCAAATCTCACCCCAGGAATGCTGTGGGGAAGCAGTACAAAGAAGGCTGGAAGCTTGATACTACAATCCTTTCCTAAGATACCTTACACAGCAACATGGTTGCTTTCTATGGGGATTTCCACACCACCTTTCCTTGACCTTTTCTAAACTATATTGATGTAGCTATGAATGGACATGTGCAAGAGCCTTCACTTACCTTGTACGTTGGCCAGCATCCTCATTCTCTCTCTCTCTCTCTCGCTTTTATATACATCTTCCTTTCCACCTTCAGATTTTTTTCCCTTGTAAAGGCTTCACTGGAGACTCCTATTTTCTGGATCATCTACAGGCTTCAGTTTGTTGCTGCCTCCTTTGAGGGCTTGCTCAGGTCATTCTGGGATACTTGGTTGGCTAAATAAAGCCAAAGCTTCCCACAAACTTTATTACAGCAGTAGATGGGGACAGAGTTACATCACCGAGAACCTACCTGAATGAATGTAGGCATCTGCCTGCAATATGAACTTCTATTGCTGAAACCTTAGGGTTGCTTTGAAGCACAAAAAAAGAGAGGTTTCTTTAAAACATGTATTTTTTTCTGAGTTTTTTTTCCTCTTTCCTTTTAAATGAAACTAGCCGTGTTAGATAAAAATATCCAAGCTTTATGTCTCCCATCCTTCACCACCAAAAAAACCCAATAAGGAATTCTGTACAACTAAGGACATAGATTCAGTTGCTTGGATTTCATTGTCATTTAATGAAATTCCTTTGGAAACTGTGAATTCTAGTAGTCTTCCTCCAGTCTTATTTCTCTTTCCCATCCCATCCCATCCCATCCCATCCCAAGGAGGTTTGTCTCAGCGTGGCCCTTAGTGACAGATATTGCTGGGTGAATGATTCAGAGTGAATGATTATTCAAAAAATTTAGTCCTTTTTATTTTTCTATGCCAATAATTATCCCTGGATGGGCTTTTATTTTTGCTAATATTTTGTTATTAAAAACTGTTAGACAAAACCTTCATGACCAGAATTTTCTGAGGGGCTCATGACCCACAACTGAGATCAGATTTTCCAAAGTGCTCAGCACTCTGCTACACCCATTGTTCTCTGTGGATGCTCATGGGTGCTCTGTTGTTTTGGAAATCTGGCCCCAATGTGGCTGCTGAGTCATTCTGAAAGTCTGGCCCTGTGTGAGCAGATATAGGTTGTTTGTGAAATATTTGCTATTTATTAGTTGTGTTGTGTGATTAATCACTGAAGGTCACAAGGCATTTTTTCATGTTCCCTGGTTGGATGATTGAAACTCTTATAGCCTGGGGTAAGGAAATCCAAAGAGATTCCTAGGTGGCTATGTGAACCTTTCTGGAATAAACTTTTGTGTAAATACATTTACGCAAATATTCACCAGATGTTCACTTTCTTCAAACATTTTTGAGGAAAAATAAACTCTTACAAATATGCATGAAAGGTAAATACAAAGATCCACAAACTATTGTCAGAGTGAATTGGTGAACAGATGTTCATAAACTTTTTTCAGCTTTCTCTTAGCCCCAGTGACAAGACATTGGGCCCTGCTTATTGACAATATTCTGCCACATTTACCATTGAGTAGAGAGGTTTACAGACAGTAATCTACTACTCAATAAGGGGGGCAGACTTGAGCACTTGGGTACGTCTACACAGCAATTAAATACATGCGACTGGCCTGGCTCGGCTGACTTGGGCTTACAGGGCTCGGGCTGTGGGGCTATAGAACTGCTGCGTAGACATTCAGGCTTGGGCTGGAGCCTGAGTTCTGAGACCCCATGAGTGGGAGGATCCCAGAGCCCAGGCTCCAGCCCAAACGTCTACAGTGTGATTTATAGCCCTGCAGCCCAAGCCCAAGTCAGCTGACTCAGGACAGCCACGGCTGTGCTGCCGGTCTTTTATTCCAGTGTAGGTGTACTTTTTCTGAAGGGAGTGTCTTTTTACCCCATCTACTTCCTAAGTCCAATAGCTGTTTTCCAATCTGGGTAACACATTTTTTAGAAACTCTCTCACTGATTTCCTAAATTATGATCCTTATATAATAGAACCTCGCCAGAGTGCATTTTATAAATCTCACACAAACTAAAGCAGGCTCTCCGTCCTCTGTGATAAGATCAGTGGAGGAGCGCTGTAATGAAGTCTCATATTACAAAATACTTCATTATTGTTACAAAATATGCTACAGCATTATTTAATAGTATGCTGTGAAAAGTATTTGTCAAATAAATGAACCAAATCAATTTTTGAAGCCTTCCTTTTAAAATGTTGTTCAGCTTACTAATTTACAAAAAGCAATATTTTTCAATTGCTCTCCTAGTCATGAGTGTGAATTAGCACAGTGCTATTATGATTGGCTCAGTTCTGCCATTTTACTTCCTTTCCAACTCATAGCCCAATGCTTATAGCATCCACTGGATGAGCAAATCACTGCATGTTGATGAACACTATTTTCATACAAATTGAATGAATGAGTTGTGTTGTATGTTGTGATAAATAAAGGGGGGGATAGCTCCCTTTGATGGACACCCAGCCAGTTAGCTGTAAAATCCCTCTTGGTAGCTGTTCTTTACCTGCTTTATCTGTAAAGGGTTAAGCAAAAGCCTAAATTCCAAATGCATTTTCTTTCTTTTTGTTTTTAATAAAATTTACCTTTCTTAAGAACAGAATTGGATTTTTGGTGTCCTAAGAGGTTTGTGCATGTTTGATTAGCTGGTAGCCGCAGCTAATTTCCTTTGTTTTCTTTCTTAGCTCTTCCCCGGATGGGGGACGAAAGGGCTTGAGGGTATCCCACAGGGAGGAATTCCCAAGTGCTCCTTCCTGAGTTCAAAGGGTTTTTTTTGCCTTTCGGTGGTGGCAGCGTTTACCAAGCCAAGGTCAGAGAAAAGCTGTAACTTTGGGAGTGTAATACAAGCCTGGAGTGGCCAGTATTAATTTTTAAAATCCTTGCGGGCCCCACTTCTGCCATTGGAGTGACAGAGTTGGGATTCAGCCTTGACAGGAATATATTTGGAATTTAGGCTTTTGCTAGATTTTAAAAGAGCAATTTCAAAAATCAAGCGCCCTAAAATAGCTTTCTTGGGGGTTCAGCTTAAAGGTTACAAGCAAACAAAGGCATCTGGGGTTAGCACAGAGGAGTTCACAAGCCAATAAGAAATAAAAGAAATAACCCTAATCATGTCTTGCTAAACATTCTGATCTACTTAAACATTTGGAGTTAGGATAAGTAGTTCTAGGCATGATCTGATAATTTATGATCATACCTGGCTTAAGCTGTTTATAGCACGGCTGCTCTGTCCCTCTAGCCCAGGGAACAACAGACAAAGGGAAAGTTTCTTTCCCAATTTTAAAAAGTTCTACCTTCCCATTGGCTCTTTTGGTCAGGTGCCCACTGTTTTTTCTTTACCTGGGGGGACTTTTTAACCCTTTACAGGTAAAGCAAGTAAAGAACAGCTACCAAGAGGGATTTTACAGCTAAGAGGCTGGCTGGGTGTCCATTAAAGGGAGCTGTCCCCCTCTTTATTTATCACACATGGTTGTTTTTTTTAAAGATAATATTTGAAAAGCAAAGCATTAGAAGTTTTCCAATGGGGTTCTTAGGATAGCAAATCACATCTAAAATTATTCATAACAGATTTCTTCTAAAAATACATCCGTATTAAAAATGAATAAAATGGTATGCTGTAAACTTACACAAGCAAACTGATACAGAGAAACCGGGGGAACAAATTCATTCTGCTTAAGGCCAAATTCTGCTCTCAGATGTGCATGAATATGTCTCGCTGAAGACAATATGTGCTGCACGGATCCAAGGACAGAATTTAGCTTAGGAGTGCTGGAACAATTTTTATAGTGGAGGTGCTGAGAGCCATTGAACTGAACTGTAAACTTGTATATAATGGAAACCCCTTGGGCTTGAACCCTACAAATTTAATTTTATGATTAACAAAAAGGCTGGGAAATTAAATACCGGAGCATCTTGCATTACTTCAATGTCTTTTTTTGAAAAACACCATTGTTGATACAGAAATTCAGTCAAATAATTAGCAAGGAATCTATATACGTGGAATCGACTTCAAGACTAAACACACACACGCAATTTACTTTTAAGTTAGCCGTCATTAAATGCTACCATCAAGATAAGGGAAGACCAGAAATGAATCAACTATAGAATTACAGAAATATATCTTAACAGAAAATTTTTCTCATACAACTAATTAATATAACTTATCCACTCATCCTGCTATCTTTATTTATATAATGTCTTGCATATTTCTGGTTAAATCCCTGCTCAGTAATTGCTCAGGTTTGAGGGGACATGCTTGTATAATAAAATAACTGGGCCTAAAACTGACAGTATTCAGTAACAAATTTCCTGGCATATGCTTTTCTAAGTACTATTACAGATTCTCAAACAATTAAGAAGTCAGCTCACTCAAATAAGGGTATCTGGACACAATATACTGTACAATTTTGCCAAGAATCTCTATGGGTTCAATTAATTGTTTTGCATTTAAGAAAGATAAGCGAATGAATTATGATATGCATACCAACATGTCAGCAGTGTTTAAATAAGCATATGCACACTATCGTACAGAAACCACAGATGGATATGCCAAAACCTCCTTTTAGTCTGATGGAATAAATTGTGTCTGCTGGAATTTGATAAGTACCATTCCCAGTGAAATACTGGCAGCCTCTGAGACTTTGTGGACCAGATCTTTAGCTGATGTTAATTATTGTAGCTGGTGTTAACTGACTTCAGTGGCAGTATGGCGATTTATACCAGCTAGGATCTGGCTCCCTATGATTATTTCACAATAGAAATACAATCTTTTCAGTTTTAAAATAAAAGGGGAACATCTATTTTTGGACGTAACAATGATAAACCTTATAATACCAATTTGTTTAGTGGAATCTAATAGCAGGAAAATCTCCATGTTTCTTTTCAGTTGTGAGACTTAAAATCCTTAACATCATAGGATTTATTTGTCATTGGGGTTCCTTTAGTCTTAGAATGTAATTGTCTGATGGCAATGAACATACAGTATCCAGAGGAGGGATGATTAAAACTCAGAACCATCTGACCTTAAAGTACACATGACAAACTAAGGGGAGGAAGACAAGCATCTACGGAACCAATTTTTCTATGTGACTAGGTTCTTTGTAGTCCAGTAATGGGGAACAGCACGCACAGACACAAGCAAATGGGTCACATACTCACCCCATATCTTGAGCACAACAGAATATCAGGAAGTCAGAGGAGCTCAGTCTAAGACCACGGCACCATCAATCTGTAATGATTCAAGCCTATATACAGTTCACACACACAGAAACTAAAATACCAGCAGGAAGTATCTGATTACAGACTCAGGACACCTATTCCCCAAGGCTTGGGCCTCTACCCGGTAAGCTAACAGAGCTTTTCCATTAGCTTAGCTAGTAGAAAAAGCTGTCATGAGTGAGTAAGCTCCATCATATTGCACCATAAGTCAATGACACATGCATATCTCATTCCATGATACACCTTGCATCTGTTCCTTGTTGCGATAGCTTCTATCTTTCCCCAAATATTTCCTCCTTTAAAGGAAAAACAAAACAGTTTTGAAAAGGCTGTTTATCTTCTCCTCTTGACATTTTTTTAAAAAAAATAAACCAATGTTCATATTTTATGCATTAAAACTAGAGATGAGCCTGAACCAAAAGTCTGGATCCAAACTGCTTCAACCTCTGTGAATGTTTGGATCCAAATCCAAGTTTCAGTCTGTCTCTCTCTAGTCCTATCTTGGGCTGAAGTAAAATCGTGGATCAGAGCACTCCTAGATTTTGAAGAAGTCTGGATCCAAATCTGGATTTGAATTTTGGTTGGGCTCACCTTTATTTAAAATGTACATCCTTATAGCCATCTCTCTGAGTTGCACTATTGGAATAGGAAAAGTCAATTACAGTAATAATACGTTGCTCTTCAATAGTGTATCTCATTTGAAGATCTCAAAGCACTGTGCAAACAGTGTAATGTTAGGAATAAAAGGGTTTTAAACCCTCTTAAAACAGATCACAAGACTTCACTGCAGCCCTTACCATATACAGTATGAAATCCATGCTAAAGCCAAGCAATAATCAATTAACAACATCATGGGCCAAGTTCATTCCTGGTGTAACCCCAGTGGATTGTGTAGAGTTACACTAGGAATGAATTTCAGCCTCCTGTGTTTGTGTTTCATACCAATTAATCAAAAGAAAAAAACAGCATGTAAATATTTTTAACACTTGCATTAGCATCATAATGGCTCCCCTCTTCAGAACTGATACCATGCCAGCGTTAAGCAGTATCATTACATTGGACACCTCCACTGACGTTACATTAGCTCCTTTCTAGCTGACACGTTAATAGAAGTTCATTGCTACCGTTATTGTGCTAGCTGATATCTAGGAAATACTTCAAGTCTGTTCTTAATGTACAGGCTCTTCAGGGAATGCTTTTCAATCTTTGACTACCTTGCGAGTTTCTGATCAATACATAAAAGATGGGCTAAGTTTTACATACTTATTTGATGTCATAATAAGACCCTGGCATTAAAATAATGTAGATACTTGCAAAATTCAAACTGTCAGCCTGGGGCAGGGGAGGGGACTACAGACTTTAGAGAGAGAAACAGGAGAAGAGGGAGAAAATGCAGGTAAAGATTTGTCTTTAACCATATATAATACAAAATGATGTACTGGTACCTGCCATATGTACATATGCAGGGCTGTGGTTCTCTTTCGGGGTTCAGGAGACAACCTGAGCTTTGCTTTAAGGGTGTGTGATGTCAACAGAATCCCTCAAAAGCATTACAGTTAAATTAACGTACAGTAATTATTGCAGTAATATGGACACTAACTGATTAGCTTTTGCAAAAGATGAGTTGTCCAAAGTAACTTAAAGTTCTTTGCTAAAATCCACACCGTTAAACCTGTGCTACCTACTGCACAGTTGGGAATATATTCTTTAAATTTTAATGCCAAGACACACCAGCCTGTGGTATTAAGTGCCTGCAAAACGTCATCACTGGAAATTAACACTTTTAAAATAACAAACCTTTTTTTGACAACTCTAGAAGTAATAATTTAAAAAACCTAGCTTAATCAGTTTTAAGGTTCTTTCTCCTCCAACCCCTCCAAGGAGAAAGTATGCATCTGGCCTGAGAACTGGCTTGGCCCACATTCTATTCCCAGGGGACTTACGCTGCTGAGTGATAAACCCTGATGATTGAGGTTTATAGCTAAAATAACTATCCAGCCCTTAACCCCAAACATTACAATAAACAACAAATAAATAGGAGAGAGATTTGTGATTCATGGTTAAAAAGGACAAATCAAAGGTTCTCCTCATTTCCATTTTCTTTCCTTGAAATATACTTGATCATGGAATAACTTAGCTGCTTTTCTAGCATCTACTAACACAGGCTTGAGAACTTGTTAACATAGAGCATTATTTCCTTTAAATGATGCCTGAGCAAATACAAAAATAGAAAGATGACCTTGCCCTTACTATTACCATTATAAAAAAAACCTGTTTTAGATTTCTCAGAACTTTAAATGTTAGTTGGCTGTTTGTAATTCAGGCGACTGGTGAAGCTGCATTGTACAAAAATCTCTTTCATGGGGCAGAGGCAGACAATACAGCGTTGGATGCTGGGAGGAAAATGAACATTTAATATACTTGCACACGTCACCTTATATAAAAGGTTGCATGAGGGGACAAGAATGAGAACTAAGAAGCCTATTAAAACCCATACTCTTTTCCAGGCTGCTGATGAGTACTGAAGAATTGGTGTGATTAAATTAATCTGAATTTCAGTCTTTTCTTTCCTTTTATTATACAACTGCTTTTGCTAATATCCCAGGTGACTGAAGTAACAGATTAATTCACTAACTAGCCAGATGTAATCGACTTTTATTAATAAAACACGGTAGTAATTTGCAATAATTGTCCAAAACTTTGCAGCTTACTAAAAATAATGTTACTGCAGTATTTTGGACCAATACAAAAGCATTTTTTAGGAGAGATTGCATGTCGTTGTTCCTTAAATAACTCATTAAACTAACTATACTTCTGGAAAATGTAATTCTGGGAATGAATCTGAATACTTTTCAGAACAAAAAGGCATTTTCAATTAATTGTGTTAGCAATTCCTGTACTCCATAAGATCAGCAATGTCATGGTAATGATAATACCTAGTCCAGTACAGCTTCCCTGTGCAAATCACACAGGTAAATGCAAACGAGGGCTGTCAATTAATTGCAATTAACTCACAAAAATTAATCATGATTAAAAAAATTAATTGCGATTAATCACAGTTTTATCACACTGTTAAACAATAGAATACCAATTGAAATTTATTAAATATTTTGGTTGTTTTTCTAGATTTTCATATATATTGTATTCTGTGTTGTAACTGAAATCAAAGTGTATTTTTATTACAAATATTTGCACTGTAAAAATGATAAACAAAGCAAATTGTACTTTTCAATTCACCTCACACAAGTACTGTAGTGCAATCACTTTGTTGTGAAAGTGAAACTTACAAATGTAGATTTTTTTGTTACATAACTGCACTCAAAAAGAAACAAATGTAAAACTTTAGAGCCTACAAGTCCACTCAGTACTACTACTTGTTCAGCTAATCACTAAGACAAACAAGTTTTTTTTACCATTTACAGGAGATAATGCTGCCCTCTTCTTATTTACAATGTCACCAGAAAGTGAGAACTGCCATTTGCATGGCACTTTTGTAGCCAGCATTGCGAGGTATTTATGTGCCAGATATGCTAAATATTCGTTCACCACTTCATGCTTTGGCCACCATTCCAAAGGACATGCTTTCATTCTGATGATGCTTAAAAAAAATAATGCATTAATTAAGTTTGTGACTGAACTCCTTGGGGGAGAACTGCATGTCCCCTGCTCTGTTTTACCTGCATTCTGCCATATATTTCATGTTATAGTAGTCTTGGATGATGACCCAGCACATGTTCATTTTAAGAACACTTTCACAGCAGATTTGACAAAATGTGAGATTTCTAAAGATAGCTACGGTATTCAACCTAAGGTTTAAAAATGTGAAGTGCCTTCCAAAATCTGAGAGGGATGGGTGTGGAGCATGCTTTCAGAAATCTTAAAAGAGCAACACACTGATACGGAAACTACAGAACCTGAACCATCAAAAAAGAAAAATCAACCTTCTGCTGGTGGCATCCGACTCAGATAATGAAAATGAACAAGCATTGATCCACACTGCTTTGGATTGTTATCAAGCAGAACCCGTCCTCAACATGGACGCATGTCCCCTGCCCTGGAATGATGGTTGAAGCATGAAGGCACATATGAATCTTTAGCGCATCTGGCATGTACATATTTTGCAATTCCAGCTACAACAGTGTCATGTGAATGCCAGTTCTCAATTTCCGATGATATTGTAAACAAGAAGCGGGCAGCATTATCGCCTGTAAATGTAAACAAACTTGTTTGTCTTAGCAATTGGCTGAAAAAGAAGTAGGACTGAGTGGACTTGTAGGCTCTAAAGCTTTACATGGTTTCATTTTTGAGTGCAGTTTTTTTGTACATAATTCTACATTTGTAAGTTCAACTTTCATGATAAAGAGATTTCACTACAGTACTTGTATTAGGTGAATTGAAAAATACTATTGCTTTTGTTTTTTTACAGGGCAAATACTTATAAATAAAAATAAATATAAAGTGAGCACTGTACACTTTGTATTCTGTGTTGTAATTAAAATCAATAAATTTGAAAATGTAGAAATCATCCAAAATATTTAATGGTATTCTGTTATTGTTTAACAGTGCTATTAATCCATGATTAATCACGATTAATTTTTTAAATCGCTTGACAGCCCTAATGCAAATGTAATTGTTAATCACTTAGTTTTGTGAGGAAGTGGTCAATAATATGGACGCCAACTGATTAGCTTTTGCAAAAGATGAACGAACTTAGTTATCTGCTAAAATCCACACTGTTAAAATCGGTTTCAGAGTAGCAGCCGTGTTAGTCTGTATCTGCAAAAAGAAAAGGAGTACTTGTGGCACCTTAGAGACTAACACATTTATTTGAGCATAAGCTTTCGTGAGCTACAGCTAGCTCACGAAAGCTTATGCTCAAATAAATGTGTTAGTCTCTAAGGTGCCACAAGTACTCCTTTTCTTTTTACTGTTAAAATAATGAGTGAAATCCTGGCTCCACTGAAGTTAATGGGAGTTGGACCCAATATCTGTTTAACTAGTGCAGCAAATACAGTTTTATACCCTTCTACCTAGGATATTTACAAAGTGACAGTCTCTGTAGTATTAAAGATTATGTTCTATTCTAGGTTACGTGTCACTGAAATTGCTTTTTTTGAAGCCACATTTACGTTTGGAAATTAATCCTTTCCAGACCACCACACACTTCAGTTGTGCAAGCAGAGACTGCTATCCTGAGCAGGCAGTGCATCTCCTATTTCTAGCCACAGATACTGCAATTTCCAAGTACTTATAAAATGTTTCCTGCCAGTAGGGTGTCACAGGAGAATCTGTCCTTAGTGTTAAACACAATCTTACTGCTGTAATAACTGCTTTGCCCTCATCTACTGAGCCTCGTTTGCAATTGGTTTTACAACCAAACTTACTTTTCTTTCTTTCTTATTTTCTGAGCTACAGGTAACCTAAGGTAAGATAGTATCCACAAAAACAATAAGGAGTCTGGTGGCACCTTAAAGACTAACAGATTTATTTGAGCATAAGCTTTTGTGGGTAAAAACCTCACTTCTTCAGATGCAAGTGAAGAAGTGAGGTTTTTACCTACGAAAGCTTATGCTCAAATAAATCTGTTAGTCTTTAAGGTGCCACCGGACTCCTTGTTGTTTTTCTAAGGTAAGATGTATCTCTCCTCTGGAATCTGATCCAGCTCCCACTGGCCACTGGAGAGGCCAGCTGTGTATGCTGGTAGTAGACTGCTATGCTGATCTTAAGCCAGCAGAAAAGGGCTAAGGAGAACTGATCCTGCAGACTTCAAGACTTTTGCTGTTTGCTGTTTTGCCCTTATAAAAAGGTCTCTTAAAAATACAACAAATAGCCTTAAATCACTGAACTATGAAACACCTTGTGCTCAATGCTTTGGGCTGCGTTAACGTGTGATCGCTATTTTCTTGTACAAGGATGAGCTCAGATGAACACTTATTACCTTAATGCACCCCTGGCAGGGCCACCACGACTGGAGCCTCTATCTGTTAGTTAAATAAGGATCCCAAGGTTGATTAAACTGTATGTGATGCAAATAAGACCGTGTCTCCTTTAAAAAGCTACTGTGCAAGCAAGTGGCTTTTCCCATGATTATTCAAATAGTTCTAATCTGTGTTTTTTGCCCTGATAAGTCAGATAACAGCCTTGCCGATTACTCTTGACTACGGTACCCGATTGTGGTGACATTGAGGCTGACCTTGGAGTCACCTCCCCCGCTGCCGCACTCTCCTTTGTCGTACCACCATTTGTTTTTCAATTTGTCCAAGAGGCCTTGCTCATTCAGTTTTAATACTGCCAGGTTAACAGCATTTCTTGAAACGATAAAACATAACTCGTAAGAAAATGCACAAATGCTTAAGAAATCGTAACGTATGAAAAAAGGAGCACAAGAGGACAAATTGGCTAAATTTCACAGACCGTGGAGCTATAAAAATGTTTCTACAGCAAATACAGGGTTCAATATTGGAAGGTGGCATGGAGGATAACATTTGCTCAGAACTGAAGTGTGCGGGATGGGGAAATTGTCTTTGAGGAAAAAAAGTAACAAGAACACCACATCATGCAATTAACATTCGTCACATATGGCAGTTTAACCCGGCTTTTACCATTTAAATTGAAAAAGCCACTGAACTGTAAAATTAAAACAGCAACAAACAATAAGAAAGGACAACACAGAGAGAACATTAAAAAATGGATGCATTAAGTAAATGAAACCATAATTTACCGTCTTATTTTACTCCATGGAATATTGAAGATTTTAAACTTTAAAGTTACCTCAAAATCCACAAGAAAGAAAATGACAACACAATACATCAGGGTAGGTGGAATACTATAACAACATATATATTGTTATATTATTCCACCCACCTTAATGCTGAGCCTTTTGGAGTTGCTACACCATAGCCTTTGGAATCCAGGTTCCCACCAACTTTCATTGTGTCACATGGCTTTCGCTGCTCGATATACTCGTTCATGGTCGATTCAAGGAGGAAGGCAAACTTTCCCTTTGACTTCCGCACTCTAGCGACCCCGTCAGCTGTTGTTTTGGTAAATACAGATGGCTCTGCTGACTTCATATACGACCACATTTTCTCATAGACCGCTATTTTCGACCTCTGAGAAAAATAACAGAAAGCAGAGAAAGAAATTTTTTATTAAGTATGCACACTGCACAGTATGTAAGTGTTGTGCTGTCAAAGTCTACATAATACAGATTAGGTTGCAACTGACTGAAGATAACTCAGTAACTATGGTTTTGTGGACAGTAACCAGCACAAAGGGGCCCTGAACTGGTGAGCCTCGAGCTGCTAACACACTATATATGGTGAATAATAATAAATGCAACAGGTGAAGTTAGCTAATGGAGAACAGTACTGGTCCCTAAACAATTACCAGGCACAGCAAGTTTCAGAGTAACAGCCGTGTTAGTCTGTATTCGCAAAAAGAAAAGGAGTACTTGTGGCACCTTAGAGACTAACCAATTTATTTGAGCATGAGCTTTTGTGAGCTACAGCTCACTTCATCACTTCCGATGAAGTGAGCTGTAGCTCACGAAAGCTCATGCTCAAATAAATTGGTTAGTTTCTAAGGTGCCACAAGTACTCCTTTTCTTCTTCAGGCACAGCAAGAAGTTAAGGAAAAAAGTGGTAGGCAAGAGAGAAATGTAGCTGAGACATTTCTCTTGCTAACTGACATTTAATTGGCAGTTTAACATTCAAAATGAAAAACAGTGCATTTCATCCCAGTCCCTTGATCTTTCTGCTTGTATGCGTGCTGCTGTAAGATCGAACCAGATAAAAAATATTAAATCCTAGCTCATCTCTTATGGCTAATACATGAAAATGAAGGTCCTCTACTTTTCCACACAAATCATTGCTATCAGTTTACTTCATTCCATAACACACCACTGGTGAACCACAGACACTTGCTTATTAAAGGATTTGCTTCTCATAGTGGTGATGTAAGGTTTAGAACTGCAGCCAAGAGACGACAATAGCTCTACTGGGCTATTAAAAGATGAGGATACCCATCTGGGAGATATGTTCAGTGATTACAAAGACTTTATTAAACATTGATCAACTTTCTTTGTTCAGATCGTTTCAAATTTTGCTGAAAAATAACAAGCATGCTAGTAAGAAGCTGACAACCTACATTACACTCTCTCGCTCTCATTAAAGTGAAGAGCTCAATGGACAACAGGCTATTTTATTATAACCAGCTGCTGGTTATGCATTTTTTAAGTGCATGTTGATTTGTTCAGTTTGGAGATAGCCAAATATAATGATCCCGGCTCTAAGACACATGCTTAGTAACTTAGGGAGGCTGAACAACTTTTAAAACTGCAAGTTGGTGTGTTATTTCCCCTTTCTCCTTTCTGTTCGCTCTTCGTGTCGCAACCTTAGATGGCAGAAAACTCCGTGCTAGGGAATCTCCTCATCCTACCCTCCACACATTACAATAAACCATCTTAATGTACCGAGAGGGACACCATTAGTATACTGCACCATCACTTACTGTTCCCCCTCTCTGTCCCGCACCATGTGGTAATGCCTGGGTAATTACTGCAAACTCCGGATTTATACAAAACTTTCAGTCTAAGCCATCTAACTTTGTCACATTCCTTGTCAACCCTTATCTGCAATCACTAAAGCTATTACAGTGGGTGCCACACACAGTGGTTAAGGTCAGCGCAACTATTGTGAATTGTTTTCAGAGTGATAGCCGTGTTAGTCTGTATCAACAACAACAACAACAAAACGAGGAGGACTTGTGGCACCTTAGAGACTAAAAAATTTATTTGAGTGTAAACTTTCGTGGGCTAAAACCCACTTTATCCGATGCATTCGGTGGAAAATACAGTAGGAAGACTACTCCAGGACAGGCCTAACAAAGAAAATAACAGAACGCCACTAGCCATCACCTTCAGGACCCAAATTAAACCTCTCCAGCGCATCATCAGGGATCTACAACCTATCCTGAAGGATGATCCCTCACTCTCACAGACCTTGTGAGACAGGCCAGTCCTCGCTTACAGACAGCCTCCCAACCTGAAGCAAATACTCACCAGCAACCACACACCACACAACAGAACACTAACCCAGGAACCTATCCTTGCAACAAAGCCCGTTGCCAGCTCTGGTCCACTTATCTATTCAAGGGACACCATCATAGGACCTAATCACATCAGCCACACCATAAGAGGCTCGTTCACCTGCACATCTACCAATGTGATATATGCCATCATGTGCCAGCAATGCCCCTCTGCTATGTACATTGACCAAACCGGACAATCTCTACGCAAAAGAATAAATAGACACACATCAGACATCAAGAATTATAACATTCAAAAACCAGTCAGAGAACACTTCAACCTCCCTGGTCACTCAATTTCAGACCTAAAAGTTGCAATTCTCCAACAAAAAAACTTCAAAAACAGACTCCAACGAGAGACTGCAGAATTGGAATTAATTTGCAAAGTGGACACCATTAAATTAGGCTTGAATAAAGACTGGGAGTGGATGGGTCATTACACAAAGTAAAAACTATTTCCCCATGCTAATTCCGCCGCCCCCACTGTTACTCTCACCTTGTTGTCAACTGTTTGAAATGGGCTATCCTGATTATCAATACAAAAGGTTTTTTTTTTCTCCTGCTGATAATAGCCCACCTTAATTAATTGGTCTCATTACAGTTGGTATAGCAACACCCATTTTTTCATGTTCTCTGTGTATATATATCTTTCTACTGTATTTTCCACTGCATGCATCTGATGAAGTGGGTTTTAGCCCACGAAAGCTGATGCTCAGATAAATTTGTTAGTCTCTAAGGTGCCACAAGTACTCCTCATTTTTTCTGTTGTGAACTTGTAGCAGAAGACTCTTCATTCGGATCAGCTTGAGCTCAAGACATGCTTTTTTTCTTTTCCTTTAGGACAATTCAGTGTGCTTTGGATAATACAGTGACTAACAACTACTGTGTAAACATTTTATAGATAGGAAATCTTGCCTTCATTCCTTGTATTAAAATCCTGATGTAGCTGTGATTGATAGAGAGGAGTATAGGGCCAGGCTTTTATTATAACTATTTCTCCTAGTGAGCTGAAAACCAATTGAAAATACAATGCAGTTAAAACCATCATGATACACAACAGAACATCAGAGAGAAGGCAGAATAGTGTGCCTTCATTAAGAGGTAGGTTGGACACCATACAGTAGTCAAGAGATTAAAAATGAAAATATTCATTGGAGAAAAATAGCTTTTTCAGATGCTTTTTAAAGGGTGAGGCATGAACTGCAGAGGTAGCTGTCTATGGAAGTGGGGTGGTGAAATAAACTCCACATGCGAGGGGGGGAAGGGGCTAGGGTATTAGTCTTGGACTTGGGAGACCTGGGTCTGATTCCCTTTATCACAAGTTATCACAAGTTTCAGAGTAGCAGCCGTGTTAGTCTGTATTCACAAAAAGAAAAGGAGTACTTGTGGCTAAAATTTATTAGTCTCTAAGGTGCCACAAGTACTCCTTTTCTTTTTGCTTTATCACAGACTTCCTGTGTGACCTTGGGCATATCACATAGTTTTTCTGTGCCGCAGTACCCTACTTCTGTAACCTTTCAGGGGTGCTGTGGTGATAAATACCTCGGAGGTGCTCAGATAGGGGAGCTGTATAAGTACCTAGGAGAGACAGGTAAAAGCATGGCTGCCCACTTTTATAATATATCAGCTTGGTCAAGTTTATATTTACTCTATCCAGCATCTTTCTACCAAAGTATCCTGACATATTTTAGCAAGTTTAAACTGACACTCAAAGTATATGCAGAAATCCCTTTATCCACTATTCAAACACGGCCACCTGTGGGTTAAAACATGGCAGATGTTTAACAAAACACAGCACCACTATGTAATGGGTTAGGCCAGGAATGTAATGACTTTAGTGAGAATTTGACCTTGACCATGCGGTTTAAGCTCCTACTGAAGTTCTGTGAACTTTTTCAGGACCAGAACCTACTTTTATATAAAAAAGGGCAATTCCAGAAGCTATAATGCCAAGCTGGGGCATGGGTTACATACTAACTTAGAGCAAATTGTCATGCACTAAATTGCCAACCTAGCTTTATGCAGCAACAGAGCTTCCTTGGAGATTTCCTATCAAAGAAATAATTGCGTGAAGGAAAGTCTAGAATACGAGTCTTTAGATCCGTTTTATACCTTTCATCTCCGGCAGACTTTTTCAGCCCACCTTACATCTCGGAAGCTGCCCAGAGCACAATCCCTGCACTTGTGATGACTATAATATACACCCAGAGATGCTGCTGGTGGATGTATAAATAGCATTGTCCTGCCCATGCCTCCTCCCCTAGAGAACTACCCCCTGTAGCAGCATTCCCTCTCCCTCTGAACCCCACAGAGGGTGCTTCACACAGGTGAGGGATACATGGGGATGAGGAGAAGGAAGGAGAAGATGGGCAGAGCTAAGATTAGATATGTAATACAACCAGAAATTGTCATACTTTTGTATGAACGTCCCTACTTGAAGAAAAACCTCCCTTAGGGGTGTATTTCCTTTTCCAGGCTAGTAAGGGAAGCGTTAACTAAACCTTCCTCTTGAGCCCATTAACAAGATGTGAGCTCATAGACGGATTAGATAACCCTGGTGCATTACAAAATGTAGGTTTCGTTACTTTAATTTTGAACTGGGTCTTAGTGACTCTTTTGCAGCGTCAAAGCTCTGTGCAAAACTTCAGAAGACCGATTATGTTGCCTTTGTTGACTAGGTAATCTCAGAATTTAGGTGACATCTTTCTGTTGCTAGTCTTGACTAAGTGCTTTGTGGGGCGCAGTACATCTCAAACCTGCACAGGGGCTATCAAGGCACAGCTGTGCCTTGCACACAGGATAGGAAATAGCTGAGTTGGAGAAGCTGGTTTATTAGGTAGTGGCAGGAGCTGGAGTTGTTACTGTTGCCTGTATCAAAGCCAAACAAGCTTTATGGAATCCGAATCCTAGAGAGAATTAGCTTAGCAGCCCTGTGCCCCAAGGCAGCACACAGGAGTGGAATGCACAAGCAAGCTTCTGAAAGTCCAGAGCAAGATCAGACAAATAATAACGTATGCTTTATACACAGTTCTGGGCTCTGCAACCCGTTATTTAACACTGAAACCAGAGTAACTAGCCTTGAGTAAGAACTTTAAAAATGTTTACAAAATATTATAAAATATTCTGTTTTTCGTGTGTGTATATACACTTGCACATACAGTAGTATATTATAGGTAGAGCTGCAAATTGGTTGGTGAATTGATGTAGTGATTTTAGTGTCGACATGGTTTAAGATTGCACCAGCTGCCTTAATTCTGACATTTCCTAATTTCTGAGTGATTGACTTTGAAACCTTAATCTTCTTTTAACGTTGCTTTTTGTAAGTAATGCAAAAAACACATGCATATGTGTGCCTAAGTTAGAGCTTTATTGTCTGTCTCTAAAAGCTAAAGATTTCCTTGTCAAGATTTTACATGAAGTAAAATGTGTATTGCTCAATTGTTGGTTCATTTTTGCATCTAGATTGTGTCTTTAATGAAACACTTGAATTATAACATGTTTTTTCCTTTTCAATGCCTAGCCCACATTGGAATTTCTGTTTTAATAAGTCCTCTCTTACTGTTTCCAGCTGGCATGAATACCTAAAAGCAATTTGCAATGCATCTGTGAATTGTTATTAATATTTTTATTTGATAAGGGCCAACAGCATGCTCAGTGATATAAGGCACAAATAAAGATGTGCTCCCTGCTCTGAAGATGTTATAATGTAAATGACAGATGAACATTTCCTTAGAGGAGAGGATGTCCTTGCCTGAAGGAATGGGCATGGGGGGGGGGGGGGGGAGGTCTGCATTCTGTTCTCCACTCATCCACAGATGTCTATAAATCATCTGCAAGTCACTTAGGGGCAGATTTTTAAAGGTAGTTACGTGCCTCAATCCCACCCTAGTGGGATTTGTCAGTGACAGGTACGTAGGCATTTTTGAAAATCTTGCTAGGTGCTTTAGACACACAAATACCTTTAAAAACCTTCTCATTAACCACTTTGAGCTTCAGTTTCCCCATCTGTAAAATAGGGATACCAATAATTGCCTACTTCCTAGGGTTGTTTGTTAATTTTCAGGAAGTGTTTCCAATCTTTGTACGGTAAGCACTCCAGGAGGGTGACCTATTATTATCATTGCATTTTCAAATACTAAATTCCATGTGATTCATAAAAAACCCCCACAATTCCCCAGTCAGCATTAACAGTATTTAGCCTAACTTTGCTCACAGACTCTTCCCTTCTCTTAACTAATTTTTGTATGTGATCATAAAATAAATCAGTACGTTTTTACATGTATCAGTTTTCATCTCACATCTCAAAGGCATTTTGCTGATTTCTCCCTCAAACAGGATTTTTCTCAGAAGCCACGTTTTGTTAACTTCAGCTCTGCAGAAGGACTGTAACATTCTGGGGTGCTCCCTCTAACCAGACAAAACTATAACTTACCTTCCGGCAATGAGTGTTTGTCTGTATCGGCTGGAAAAGGTTGAAAAAAAATTAGAGATTTGCTTCCCTGGGCAGAGATAGGGGTGTGAGTGCTGGCTAAGACTGAAAACTTCTGATGGAAAAGTGGGTATAGCTGGGTCTAGGGATTCTCCTGCCTTAGACAGATCAGCAAATGTCAGCCCTTACCGTCACACACAAAGTAAAGCAGCCACTGACTAGAGCTGGTCAAAAATTTTCATTTGAAATGGGATTTTTTGGATCAAAAATGGCATTTTGTTTAAACATAAATTTTCATGGAAAAATCTGCATTTCTTTTTAAATGTTTCCAGTTTTTCATGAAAAAGTGTAAATCAAAACCAATTATGAACAGAACATTTTTCAGCCTTTTGAATTTTTTGATTTTTTGTCAATAAAATCAAAATATATCTGTAAATTTTTTAGAAAAATTTTCACCCCCCCCCAAATATTTTCTGAGCAGCTTCTATTACTTATTGTTTTGCTTCCTCCCACAGTTCGCTGTTATACCAGTGTGGGAGAGCCAGCCTTGGGAAGTACCTGCTTGTGCAGTTTTTAAGGCCAGGTAGCCATCACTGGTGACATATTTGGGTTGGTGGTCATATTACAGATATAAATACAATCATATAAAATACTTCACCTCTGATTAAAAGACGACTTTTAAAGTACTGTTGTTTTTTTTAAAAAAGCTTAAAAGCACAGATCTAAGACATATTCTAAGCCCAAAAATGGAATGGATTTCTGTGTTTTGCAAATTCCTTTTCATTTCTTTGATACCGCGCTTCAGAAATCCACATGCTAAAATTTCAGTGTGTTTCATCTAGGCCTTGGGACACATTAAAGCCTCTTTTCATTATCACAAGCTTGCTGTAGATATAAATAGACATGACCTTAGCTTAGTCAGCAACTGTTTTCCCTCTTTATTGTGAGAAGTTTATGCATAAACATGAACCACATACATTTTCTTCATCTCAGACATAACAGTATATTTTCACTGCCATGCATACAACAGCTTTTAATGTTAACACAAGCAGTGCATCTAATTCCCTGACTGACTCGCTGAGAATTTACTTCATTCCGTCCATCACTAATCACTATCCAAAGATAAGTCTCCCTTAGGTAGCAATGTTTTTATTTTAAAATAAAACCCCAGTACAATCAGTCCAGATTTTTTCACCCTTCACTAATCTTATTTTACTTTCTAATTCTCCCATTGTTTGTGTGTGTGTGTGTGTGAGAGACAGACATTTTGATATTTTAAATGAAAAAAATGCAATACTCTCCAACATAAATATTAAGCTTGATCCAGGCTGGATTTAAATATTACACGCATCAGAAAATAGACCAGACTTACCTGCACAGTTGCCAACTTTCACGCGGTAAATAAGCACCCTGACTTTCACAATAAGCCAAAAATCCAGCTAATCCCATTTCAAAACAAGGCCAAAACAAGGCGATCCCTAAGAACCCCAATACTCTGTGACTAGATCCCCCTGGTATGCCGTCTGGGATTGTGGTGGGCCCGCTGTGCACCCCTGACTCTCTCCCTCTCCTCCCCCCCTTGCCCCTGCTTGCCGGGAGATGATCAAAAAAAAGAAGCAACAAGCTATAAGCCAAAAACTAGCCAACAAGCAACTCAAAAGCCAATTAAGCCAAAACAAGCCCAATTTCTGTGGTTTTTTTTGCAGTTTAGCATATCTGCTTACCTGTAAATAGTGGATTATTTTTTCCATTACACTCAATGGCAGAAATGGGCTAAATCTGGAATTAGCAAACTTGGTTTGAATAAAATGGGACTGAATCTGAACGAAGTCTGGTCTTGTTTCTGCGATATCAAAACTTACCTGATGACATTTTCCAAAACCAAAACACACCCTTAGCTAACTCCAACTCTAACTCACAGTAAAATATCTTTGGGAGAACCAATACTTTCCTCCAAAGGCTGAACTATCTTTGCCTCGGTGCAGATATTTGTCTCCTCCTTCAGATTTCCTGTCAGTCTCTTCCAAAAGTGAAAAGGAGTGAAGCCATTATATTAGAAAGAAACCATATTTTTACTCAGCTCAGGATTAAACAAAGACTGTGAATGGCTAGCCAACTACAAAAGCAGTTTCTCCTCCCTTGGTGTTCACACCTCAACTGCTAGAAGAGGGCCTCATCCTCCCTGATTGAACTAACCTCGTTATTCCTAGCCTGATTCTTGCTTGCATATTTATACCTGTCTCTGGAAATTTCCACTACATGCATCTGACGAAGTGGGTATTCACCCACGAAAGCTTATGCTCCAATACGTCTTTTAGACTATAAGGTGCCACAGGACTCTTTGCTGCTTTTACAGATCCAGACTATCACGGCTACCCCTCTGATACTTGACATATTTTTACTGCCATTCTTAAAGTATTTTAGTTCTAAATAGAGTTCCCGTTTCTTTTTAGAATATTCTATCCTCTCTTCTACTTAGAGGCCCTGTTCAAAAATGCTGCCTCACATATTCTGTATTAGAATATTTTAAAAATATGGCTAAAATTATTCTTACTTCATTTTCTCCTTTTCCCAGAAGATACACCAGAGAATTCTTTCCCCATAAAATATGGGTATAACATCTGAGATGACCTTATTTATGTCAGTATTGCCAACCACAAGCATTCCAAAATCTCAGATGAGGTCCCCAAAATCATGAGATTTAAACCCACCCCAATGTTTTGGATTTTTCCGATTTATGAACTTTTAGGTCACAATTGGAGACATGTTTTCAAGCTCTCTTCTGCACAATGAAGGCTAGAAATGTACTTAAAAAAATAAAAAAAGAAAGCTGAAATTCTCATGTGTTCATAAGAATCCAGGAGGTGGGGCTTGAGAAAAAACACACAATATCGCGGATCTCGAAATAGAATTTCAATGCATGTAATTTGGCAGGCACTGAGTCACAGCCAAATCTTGGCTGAGTTTATTGGGATCAGATGGTGGGACCAGAAAACAACTGTTGTAGCTCCCTGGGGCTGGTTCTAAGGCGGCTCTCAATCTGCTATACCTTAGAGCAGCCTAGGAACTTCTTGAAACTGTACCATTTGATTATGGACCCCCCGGGACCACCCACCAGCTGAGGATGGTAAATGTGTAGCACATTTTGTCCACATCCCCTCTGCGCTCCCTTCACCAATTGCTGCAAGAAGGTGGCTTAGGAGATGCAATCCCTCCTCAAGTTCCTTCTGTAACTCAGTAATGTCACAACCTGGCCATTTGTGATCTTGTTTTCTTTAGTATTTGTTGCATTACAAATATTTTGGAGCTTTTTTTAAGTCAGTTACACATTGCAATGGTTTGTCAATGCTCTTAGGATACCAGAAAGAAGGGCGGTAAGGTAAGGAAGCCAACAGCAAGGGTCCATTGCACTCTGGCCAGAACAATAGGCATGGACAGAAAGAGAAGAGACAACAATAACACAGTTTAACATGCTCTTCTACTTTGTATGCCGTTTTTAACCACTTTCAGCTCCTTTATAGGGGCAGTCGATACTGAAAGACTGTTTACTTATGCAAAATGCTAATGTCCACAATAAAATTAGTGCAGTTTCTGTTTAATCTGAATGATACAATGTTATTGTTATATAGAGCCACACGTACATACCACAGTGCTGTAAATCAGAGGTGGATTAAGGGCTCCTTGGGCCAGAACAAGTGGGGGGGCCTCCTCCCTACCCCTTCCGCCTGTGCCCTTGTTCTGCCCCTTCCTCTGTGGCCCTGCCCTTGTTTTGCCCACAGTCCCACCCCATTCTGTGCCCGCCAGACTGTGGCCCCAAGACCAAAGAAACTCTGTCTCCCCGCCATGGTCTCCTCCTGCTCTGAGGCCACGGCAGGGGGCGAGAGATCCTCCAGTCCCGGGGCCACAGCTGGGGTCGGGCACTGGGGCTTCCCCGGCCCACTCACTGCTTCTGCCAACCCTCCAGGATTGTCCTGGAGTCTCCAGGAATTGAAGATTAATCTTTAATTAAAGATTATGTCATGTGATGAAATCTCCAGGAATATGTCCAACCAAAACTGGCAATCCTAGTCGGGGTGCTTGGGCTTCCCTTGCCTGCCCCACGGCTTCTGCGAGGGCTCCAGCTTCCACCGCCCTGTGGCAGATTTTTGCTGGGGTGCCCATTTTTCTAGGGACCCCCCCATTGGCTGAGGCCCCTGGGCACGGGCCCCATGGGCCTACTGGATAATCCACCGCTGCTGTAAGTCTAATTAGTCACGTGTAAATATTACCATTCTTTCCCACACTTCAGAGTTTTTCTTTCCTGAATGCAGTTAGCTTTTCCATAGCAGTTGCTAGATCCAACAATTTATGTACAGCCAGGTGGATGCTACTAACTTAAAGTGAAAAAGAGTGCCAGAGGATTCCTTTGGTATCATTCTTGTCTCATGGCCTTGAGGTCCTAGGGTCCAACTCCCATATAAATCAGGCAGAGGACCAGTATCTTGGGCTTTCAGTGCAGTGAATTGACAGTGCAATTCAGCCTGGCTGCTGCACTTTTAGTTGGTCTGTTCTTTGAATGATACGTTAACATGTCTTCTCTGTCTCTCCCTGGTGGGATACTCAGGTGAGAGTAAATGATCACATGACAATATTTGAAAGAGCAGGAGATGACCCAGGGCCCACAGACTGTATATGAGCTACTGTTGAGCACATAATGGCTGCTATAACAGCACTGTACTAATAACATAATTATGGCAATTCTCTAGTGCCTTCACCTAGATATCAAACCTCTTTACTAATAAGAAAAAATTAGGTCTCATAGCTCCCCCTTGAAGTCCCATTTTCCAAATGAGTAAACTAAAGTACAGAGAGGTTAAATTACTTACTGAAGGTCACATGGGAAAACGTGTGGCAGAACTAGCCAAACTTTATGCTCGTGTAGAAGATACATGCCACAGCTTTTATCTACATATTACTTATAGTACCAGCACTTTGATTCCCTTGAGGGGTCGTCAGTTCCATAATCATCTTGGTTTTATTACATCCTGGTTTAAAACTTCTGGTGAAATGGAAGTTAGCCGCATCCTCCCCCACCCAAGAAATATGCACCATGTGCTGCTCCCTCACTAATCCCAGCTCCTCATTCTACCAAGTTCCAAATGTCTGAGACTCTGTACTTAGGCAAGGCTCTGTTGTGTGTACTGAATTTATTTGTATATTGCTGGGATATACTAATTTTTCATCATATCTAAAATAAAAAATTGGCTGTTGGGCTCTAATATTTCACAGGGAAGGCAGTGAGTTTGTGATGGGAGTCATGCCTCATTCTTGTCACAGTGGATTGAAGTTTGACTTGCCTGAAGTCACTGGAGTGACATTCTCAGGTATAAACTGGTGTCACTGAGAATCAGGGCCTTCAAATCTGTGGCTTCCTGTTTTTCTTTTGGGACCTTTGTGACTCCGTTCAGATCCTCCCTGTAGGAGAGATTCTTTGCTGCTGATCACTTTTGCAGAGTGGGAAAGAGACACCCCTGAACCCCTAAAATCCGTGGCAGAGTGGTGGGATTAACCTGAAATCATTTTGAGATCAATTTAAGATTTTTTGAACCAGAAAAACAGATTTTAAAAAGGAAATATTTTTTTTTCCTTTGGGGCTGCTGGAAAGGAGGTCCAACTGAAAGCAGCTAGTTTTTTCTCTGCTTTGGGGCCAGAGCAGAGACAAAAGGGAATTAGTGCTTTGTGAATTGCAGGTTTTCTTTGCCTGGAGACAGAGTAGTTAACCTCCCGCAGGGAAATTCACAAGTCTTCACAAGACCTGAAGTTTTTTTTTTTCCTAAGAGTAACTTGAGGGGATTTCTGCCAATTTGCCTGGAGACAAAAGGTGTTAGGTTTTGTGGGGTTTTTTTGGGGGGATTTTTCTGTAGGCTGACAATCTCTATCAGAGAATATAGGTATCCTATTCCAGCACAGCAAAATTTTCAAGCCAAGTTTTGTTTGTTTTATTTCTAACCCTTGGGTGTAAACTTAGTTAAAAACAGAGAGGTAAAGATGACAGACACCAAGGCACTACACAAATTGGAGTTAGCCAAACTGGAGTCAATGAAAGAAGCCAAAAAAGCCCTAGAAGCTGCTCACAGGAGAGCAATGGAGGCAAAGGACAAAGAAATGGAGGCAAAGGACAAAGAAAGGGAGGCAGCAAAAGAGGCAGAACAACACCAAGCGGCTGCTCACAGGAGAGCTATGGAAGCAAGGGCCAAAGAACTGGAGGAGAAGGAAAAAGAGAGGAAGCATGTGGAGGAGATGGAGAAGGTAAAGGCTCAGCAGAATATACCAACAAACCCTAGCAATCCTTCTCCAGGTACCACTTCCCACCTACAAGGCAGGCGATGATACTGAGGCCTTCTTAGAAAACTTCGAAAGGGCTGCCTTGGGTACGGCATTTCTATAGACCAATACGTGGTAGAGCTGAGGCCACAGCTCAGTGGACCCTTAGCTGAGGTGGCGGCAGAAATGCCTAAGGCACAAATGAACCAGTCTGAACTGTTTAAATCCAAGGCGAGAGTCAGAATGGGGCTAACACCCGAGCATTCTCATTGGAGGTTCAGAGCCCTAAGGTGGAAACCGGACTTGTCATTTACCCGGTATGCCTACCACATTGTGAAACATTGGGATGCCTGGATATCAGGAGCAAGTGTTAAATCTCCAGAAGAGTTGCCCTTCCTCATGCAAATGGAACAGTTCTTAGAGGGTGTTCCTGAGGAAATAGAAAGATACATCCTAGATGGGAAGCCCAAAACTGTAATCGAGGCAGGAGAGATTGAGCCAGATGGGTGGAGGTAGCAGAGAAGAAGAAAACTGGTCGCAGTTTGGGCGGAGACCAGAAGGGAAAACCCCAGATCACACCCTATTACCGGGGGCCGCCCAAGACCCCACCTACCCCCCAAAGAACCCTCCAGACACCTTATCATCCCACCACACCATTCTCCAGCAACCCTCCTCACCCCAGTGACCCGTCAGCTGGACGATGTTTTAAATGTAACGAGCTGGGGCATGTAAAGGCCAACTGCCTCAAGAACCCCAACAGATTACAGTTCATTGCACCGGAATCACACCAGAGGTCCGCAGGCCCAGATACCTCCCAGATACCCTTGGAGCGGAGGGAAACTGTGAGTGTGGGCGGGAAGAAGGTCACCGCGTGGAGGGACACCGGAGCACAAGTGTCAGTTATCCATGCTTCCTTAGTGGACCCCAATTTAATCAACCCAGAGATCCAAGTGATGATTCAACCCTTCAAGTCCAACTCTTTCAATTTGCCTACAGCCAAGTTGCCTGTCCAGTACCAGGGCTGGTCAGGAATGTGGACTTTTGCAGTCTATGATGATTATCCCATCCCCATGCTGTTGGGGGAAGACTTGGCCAATCATGTGAAGCGGGCCAAGAGGGTGGGAATGGTCACCCACAGCCAGGCTAAACAAACCACGATGCCTAGCTCTGTTCCGGAAACTTCTATCAGGACCCGGTCAGAGGTGATGGACCCGGACCCCAGGCCAATGTCTGCAATAGTGGATCCAGTCCCAGAGACCCAGACGGAACCAGTCCATGAACTGGAACCAGCGGAACAACCAGCACCAGACCCATTGCCAGCACTGAATCCAGTACTTGCAACCTCAACACCAGAGGGCCCAACTGAACCTGAACCGGCAGCAGCCCATAACCCTACACAAGAGGCACAGCTGGAGCCTGAACCCCAACATAGTGCCCCAGCGGAGAGCAGTTCACAGTCAACGGAAACAGCCCCATCCCCTACTTCGCTTCCAGAGGGACCAAGCATAGGTCCACAATCCAATGAGGAACTGATGTCTCCAGCATCAAGGGAACAGTTCCAGACCAAACAGGAAGCAGGTGAAAGCCTCCAGAGAGCTTGGACAGTGGCACGGAGCAACCCACCGCCTCTCAGCTCTTCTAATCGATCCAGGTTTGTTGTAGAAAGAGGACTTTTATACAAGGAAACTCTTTCTAGTGGACACCAGGAAGACTGTCCTCAGAGACAGTTGGTAGTTCCAACTAAATACCAGGCCAAGCTCTTGAGCTTAGCCCCCGATCATCCTAGTGGCCATGCTGGGGTGAACAGGACCAAAGACCGTTTGGAGGGGGGTCATTCCACTGGGAGGGAATGGGCAAGGATGTTTCTACCTATGGCCGGTCTTGTAAAGTATGCCAAAGAGTGGGAAAACCCCAAGACCAGGTCAAAGCCCCTCTCCAGCCACTCCCCATCATTGAAGTTCCATTTCAGCGAGTAGCTATGGATATTCTGGGTCCTTTTCCGAAAAAGCAACCCAGAGGAAAGCAGTACATACTGACTTTCATGGATTTTGCCACCCGATGACCGGAAGCAGTAGCTCTAAGCAACACCAGGGCTAAAAGTATGTGCCAGGCACTAGCAGACATTTTTGCCAGGGTAGATTGGCCCTCCTCACAGATGCAGGAACTAATTTCCTGGCAGAAACTATGGAAAACCTTTGGGAAGCTGATGGGGTAAATCACGTGGTTGCCATTCCTTACCACCATCAAACAAATGGCATGGTGGAGAAGTTTAATGGAACTTTGGGAGCCATGATACGTAAATTTGTAAATGAGCACACCAATGATTGGGACCTAGTGTTGCAGCAGTTACTCTTTGCCTACAGAGCTGTACCACATCCCAGTTTAGGGTTTTCACCATTTGAACTTGTATATGGCCGCGAGGTTAAGGGGCCATTACAGTTGGTGAAGCAGAAATGGGAGGGATTTACCCCTTCTCCAGGAACTAACATTCTGGACTTTGTAACCAACCTACAAAACACCCTCCGAACCTCTTTAGCCCTTGCTAAAGAAAACTTACAGGATGCTCAAAAAGAGCAAAAAGCCTGGTATGATAAACATGCCAGAGAGTGTTCCTTCAAAGTAGGGGACCAGGTCATGGTCTTAAAGGCGCTCCAGGCCCATAAAATGGAAGCATCATGGGAAGGGCCATTCACGGTCCAAGAGCACCTGGGAGCCAAGGAAAGGTCAGCCTTCACCACACATGTCGGGCTGTATGAATTTAATGTACTCCCTTTTGGGCTGCGAAATGCACCCGCGAGCTTCCAAAGACTTGTAGATGGTCTCCTAGCGGGATTAGGAGAATATGCAGTTGCCTACCTTGATGATGTGGCCATTATTTTCGGATTCCTGGGCAGAACACCTGGAACATCTACAAAAAGTCTTTGAGCGCATACGGGAGGCAGGACTAACTGTTAGGGCTAAGAAGTGTCAAATAGGCCTAAACAGAGTGACTTACCTTGGATACCAGGTGGGTAAAGGAACTATCAACCCCCTACAGGCCAAAGTGGATGCTATCCAAAAGTGGCCTGTCCCAAAGTCAAAGAAACAGGTTCAATCCTTCTTAGGCTTGGCCGGTTATTACAGACGATTTGTACCGCAATACAGCCAAATCGCCACCCCACTGACAGACCTAACCAGAAAGAAACAGCCAAATGCTGTTCAGTGGACTGAAGAGTGTCAGAAGGCCTTTAACCAGCTTAAAGCGACACTCATGTCTGACCCTGTACTAAGGGCCCCAGACTTTGACAAACCGTTCCTAGTAACCACAGATGCGTCTGAGCATGCTGTGGGAGCAGTTTTAATGCAGAAAGGACCGGATCAAGAATTCCACCCTGTAGTGTTTCTCAGCAAAAAAAAACTGTCTGAGAGGGAAAGCAACTGGTCAGTCAGTGAAAAAAAATGTTACGCCATTGTCTATGCTCTGGAAAAGCTACACCCATATGTTTGGGGACGGCGTTTCCACCTGCAAACCGACCATGCTGCGCTACAGTGGCTTCATACTGCCATGGGAAATAACAAAAGACTTATTCAGTGGAGTTTAGCTCTCCAAGATTTTGATTTTCGACATCCAACGCATCTCAGGAGCTTCTAACAAAGTGGCTGATGCACTCTCCCATGAAAGTTTCCCAGAATCAACTGGTTAAAATCGTCCTTGAGATGTGGAAAATATTGTTAGTCTTTATGTACTTGGTAGTCTATTTAGAGATGCATGTGTCTTATTAACTCTGTTTTTTCCTAGAGCGCCAGGAAGAAATCCCAGCCAGCGTTTCACCCTAGCTGAGATTTGGGGGGGCGTGTCATAAATATAAAGGGAAGGGTAAACCCCTTTAAAATCCCTCCTGTCCAGAGGAAAAATCCTCTCACCTGTAAAGGGTTAAGAAGCTAAAGGTAACCTCGCTGGCACCTGACCAAAATGACCAATGAGGAGACAAGATACTTTCAAAAGCTGGGAGGAGGGAGAAAAACAAAGGGTCTGTGTCTGTCTGTGTGATGCTTTTGCTGGGGACAGAACAGGAATGGAGTCTTAGAACTTAGTAAGTAATCTTGCTAGATATGCGTTAGATTATGATTTCTTTAAATGGCTGAGAAAATAGCTGTGCTGAATAGAATGAATATTCCTGTCTGTGTGTCTTTTTTGTAACTTAAGGTTTTGCCTAGAGGGATTCTCTATGTTTTGAATCTCATTACCCTGTAAGGTATTTACCATCCTGATTTTACAGAGGTGATTCTTTTTTACTTCTATTAAAAGTCTTCTTGAAAGGAAACTGAATGCTTTTTCATTGTTCTAAGATCCAAGGGTTTGGGTCTGTGGTCACCTATGCAAATTGGTGAGGATTTTTACCAAACCTTCTCCAGGAAGTGGGGTGTAAGGGTTGGGAGGATTTTGAGGGGAAAGACGTTTCCAAACTACGTTTTCTCGGGAACCCAGATAAAGTTTGGTGGTGGCAGTGGACGTCCAAGGGCAAAGGGTAAAATAGTTTGTACCTTGGGGAAGTTTTAACCTAAGCTGGTAAAAGTAAGCTTAGGAGGTTTTCATGCAGGTCCCCACATCTGTACCCTAGAGTTCAGAGTAGGGAAGGAACCTTGACAATTCCCATCCTTGCTCAGAACAGGACTGGCGGCAAAGAGGGGTCTTGATGGGGGTCAGGTTGGGTGGAAGCCCAAATGTCAGGACTAAGTATGTAGGAAGGGGCAGAAAATGTTTGCAAAAATTAAGAATCAGTCACTAATCCAAAATTTCCTTCAGCCATCTGTAACTTTTTTCAAATTTCCCCCTGACAATTGTTCTGCCCTCACCATAAAAGAAGCTTCCCATTACTAGTCTCTCTTCAATATTTTATTCATACTAGTCTGGATCATTTTGAAAAGATGTGTGGGCAGGAAACATATAATATGCTGTAGTTTCTTTTTAAAAAGACAAATCTTATTTTCTCAAGTGAGCTGAATTCATATAAACAGACAAACAAATCACCATTCAAGCTGTAACTAGCCTACACTTCATTGAAATGTCAATAACTATCTGAGTAATAGATTGTAAATCAAGTTTTAAAGAGTTTCCTTTCCTTGCACAATATTGAACACCAGGCTAAGCCTGTATTCATCTCCCTGCACTTTATTGCTGATATTCACTCTTCTGCATTGCAATATTGAACTCAAAATTAAAATGACTCCTTTTACCAACAGACAGGCTGGTTTTTCAAACTTCTTTATGTTTCACTAGCTGAGCCAGTTCTAGGAGTATTCACATTCAGTGGAAAAGTAAATTCTGGAAATTTAGACGAGATGATACCCTTGGTATCCTACTCTGGAAAGATCTCATGTCCTGCTAACTTCTTACATTTAGCCTGTGGCAAAAGTTATTCCTGCCCGTACATTCTGGGCACATCCACAACTCCCCAGGGTTCCTTTGGAATAGAACCGATGTGGTTCTGTTGTGAAAATGGAGACTGGAGAAGTCGGGGAGGCCACAGTGTGTCGGAGCAGAAGCAGGCACGAGAAGAGATGATGGTGGGATCCTGTCTGCCCTCCTTTGGGGGAGTGGCATGAAAGGACCTGTGGAGATTACTTCAGGTTTTGGGCTAAGACGCGTCATTGGAGTGGCTCTATGCCTGCTCTACAGCAGGGAGGAATCCTCTCGGTATCTTCCTATCACCCAGCTCAGCTATTCAGGCCATGCTCTGGATTTGGCCCTTGATGAATTTCCATGGCGCAGCGTTTTTCAGCACGATATTTGAACACTGTTAGGCCTGACAAGTTTTCAGCTCCAGTCAGACTAGGCCAAAATACCGGCAATGATGGTGCAATCCCAGTGCATTGCGTGAGATGATGTTTCATATTCACATCATTAAAGTTTCTAAACCTTCATGTATTTGCTAATTATGTAGAAGTAAAACTAGCAGCACGGTGGGTAATTTGTCAGCACCCATGCATTTTAAATGAATCCCTTTCAAAACACCTTATTGTGGCACAGCAGGGTTACATAAAGTAGTGTGGTAACTTGAGAAACTAGGGTCCCCACTGTCTTGAGAGTGTCATTATCATATAGCTATTCTCCAAAACCTAGAACATTCAAACAGCAAGTGATTTCTCCCTGGGGCACTCACGGCTTTGCTTCGGCGGTATATCCACAGCTATATCCGACACTGTGTTATTTCACCTCCATATATTATGCCTGACCTGATAAAATAAGTCACCTACACAAAGCTCTTGGCAACTAAATGTCTATTTAAATATGTAAGTTCACATGATTAAGTTATAGTTACATGTATGTGCATTGGAAAGCCCAATTATAATCACAAGCAGAGTGGATAGAAGCGTGCGTGCTGTATAGTTTATGGTAATGTGAATACTTATGCAAACACTTGCTACTAAGACCTAATCAGTATAAGCTTTGGCTAGAAATCTTGCTAGTCTGCCTTCCTTATTAAATGGCCCATTCTTATTAACCCTAGGTTTCAGACGAATGACATCTGTCCCAGGAGTGGATAATGAATGGCCTGCTAATTTTAATTTCCATAAGGAGGCATTTTCCTTCTCAATGCAACATATAAAGACAATAGCGCATTTAATTAGAGCACTTCGTAGAACACCATTGCTCTGTAGGTATATAACACTAGCTTTGCTCCTCTCTTTAAAATTACTTATTAGTGTTTGCACAGAAAGGGAAAGACAAAAGAAGCAGATTGTTAGAGAAAATAACTACTATCAGGCCATTCATTATGCACTCACTGGAAAGACTGCTATTGCTATGCATAGACATGCATTTATGAATATTTGTATATGCAGACACATACACATATATACATACACACTCTGCATGTTTTTTATATTGAGTGTGTGTATATATGCTGTTTTCCATATTTTATTTATTAAAAACACTTAAAATTCATACCGTGCTAGTCTGTTTTAAACAAATATTGAATCTATACAAATATTGTATACAGATACACCATGAAATGTGGTATTAACAGTTATTAGTAACATTGAATAAATAATGACCAGTTGCAGTTATTAATACTGACCTATACATTTCCCATCAAACCTTGTGTAAGGAATAAAAAAAACAACAACCTTGATTCACCAGACTATTTAAGGGAGGTTTAAGTCAGTGCTCTGCCTGATTGCTCTCTTTCTACATCAAATCTGAAAGATCTATTTATCTCATGTTTTGGAAGCTATCTGTTTTCTGTGATATTCCATTTGCTAGAGACTATACATGTAATCACACTTCAATATTTTTGTCAGGCATTTGTTATGATCACTTTGTGCTTGATGCCAAAACACAGAAACCTTTTCCTTATCCTAGTTTTATCCAAAGGCAAGAGCAAAGTATTTGCATGAATGCTGTTCTCTGAACAATCCCTATATCTTCACAAGCAAACTGTATTTTGAAATTAGAAATCAAACAGAGTTTAGCTACAGATGAAGTCTGTGGGGTTCAAAAGCAGTTCCCCATGGTATTTTTAGCAGGCTCTATTACTGATCTCAAAAACACTGGGTTATAGTTTGATTGGATTAAATGCATAAATCTTGCATGGGAAGTATTGGTTTTCGTTTGACACTCTCAGTTTACTAAATCATTTTCTGACACAATTTATTTCAGTGATCAACACTCTTTGTCTTCATGCAGTATTACAGCAGAAAAGCATAACCGCCTGTAACATGATTGCTAAATTGTAACAGGTATAACGTAATTGTTAGCACATGCTACTGCTTTAGAACATATTCTGGTGGTTTCCTCTACCAATGACAATTTCTTCCTCTGTAGGCACAGGAAGATATTGGGACAGGTCCTGGGTTGCAGTTAGGGCAGGATTAGGTCTGAAAGGTGCCTGAGAGCTGCTTTAAATTGCCCCAAGAGGTGTAGAATGCACCATAACTGAAAGCCTCCTTTGTGTACCCCATCTTTAGTGGTGCTGGGATTGTGCAAATCCTTCAGTCATTGTTTGCTCTCATGTCAACTGAGAGATTCTGGTTTCATGAAAGAAACTAAGAGGAGGAAGAGGTATCACACTTTGTGGCATCCTTAAAACAACTTTCTGGGTATTTTAAATTGGATGCTGTGTTACATTGGCCTGTGGTCGACCTAGAAGGTTAGTACAGAAATGCTTCATTTCTGAGCCTGGTTTCACATACTAGGAGACTGCAGTATCTGTAGCTTTCTGTGGAAATTGCTGCAAGGGAGGTCCAAGTGCTCAGTGCATCCACAAAACCATGTAAGATAGGAAAATTTTCAGGCAAAATATTAGTTAGGAAGGAATGGGTTGTCAAGAAGCGATGGGATAGAGTGAAGACATGATGGGCACACATGCTCACATTAAGAAGGGACATCTTCTTAATGTATACATGAAGACATAAGATGAAAAAACAGTACCAGTAAAAATTTGGGGTTGGAAGATGAAAACTGGCCTGTGAAGTGAGACAAAAGGGCTTCCCCGAAGCAGGACCAGAAAAAACCACAGGGAGTAGGACAAGGCCTAATGTGGGAGGCAGATTATCCCACATCGGCTACTGTGGGGTTCTTACAACATCCTCTGAAGCATTTGATGTTGGCCATGGTCGGAGACAGGATAGTGGCTGATCCAGCCTGCCAGTTCCTATGCTTGCTAATAACACCGTTTGCTGTAATAGCGTCCTATACTTGCCCAGTTTAGATTGTAGATGCTTTGCTTTAAAGTCATAATCATTTGCTTAAAACCCACAAAAGTGAGACATGTCAGAGCTAAGGCTGCAAATTCACCCCTGGTGTACCCAATCATGTTTAAGCATTGCAGCTCATATGGTATGAAGTCACTCCCTGTTCTTTGGTCCCCTGCATTTCACCTATGGATTTCAGCCTTAGCTCTGATGTCCCTGACTTTTGCCAATATGAATCATTCTTTTCTTTAAAAAAAACCCCCAACATTCAAGGTATGTCAGTTTTAAGTGAAGAAGTGTTGGCTGGTCTGTTTGACTTCCAACGGCCTTGAGGCTCGCACTTTTCCCAGCCGAGATAAAGCACAGATAGTAGCAATGTCAAGTGTCAGCCTCCCTGTACAACAGCTAACAAATATCCAGAACCAGCTGTAGAAGTGAGAGGGCAGCTCTGCCAAAGCATCTAACAAAGCTGACAATTGGTGTCATTTGTGATAGGCATTAGGAACAGGATATAGAGCAGCAAGTCATTTCACGTGGGCAACAAATAGCCATCAGATGGTAACACTTCTTTTTCTTCACTAGTTTCCTTGACTGGAGTCAAATCAGTGGTCCGGAAGTGAAAGATTCTGTGACCCACTACCAATCCTTTGACCCAGCCAGTTCTCCCCCAAACATTACTTTAACACAGTTTTAGCGGTCTGACTATGAGATGCCTTCAGTTTCTCTATAAAAAGGAGGAAACGCAAGATGGCAAGATCATTCAAAATGTCCCATACAGCAGTATGTCCTTCTGTAAAGCACCACATTGCACTAAAGCACTGACACCTTTATGTCATTTCAAATATTTTCAGTAAAATCTAAATAGTCAGTTTATCAACAACTTATTAAACTAAAATGGTCTATACATATTGTTTTGTAGAACCCTATTGCTAAGCCCTTTAATGCTGTCACATGTGATCAGTTAAAAGAAGCCATCTGAATTGAAGAGCAGTTTACACTTGTAAATGTCTAGAAATGTGTACTTCCTCTTCATCTGAAGTTTCAGTACAGCCCCATTTACAGAAGAATTACTAACTGGTTGTAAAGGTCACCTCTTCGGAATATATGCGTATTGGAATTCTGAAACCAATTAGAATGGGATATTAGACATTTTCAGTGCTGAATGTAGATTAATTACACCATATTGATTTGATGTGCTGGTCACATTTGTTGAAACTTTAATTGAATGGATTAGAAGATGTTGGTTCTAACATATAAAACCCATAAAGGAAGGAAGCTACATTTTTGAAATTGCTTTCCAGGTTAGCAGTTTTTTCTAGAGAAAGATAGAAACATTTTTGAGTCTTTAATGCAAGTCTTTATGTTAATAAATCTCCAAGGAGAGATTTTTCCTTTCATTTTCCCTTACAATAGGGATGAAGGCCCTTTGAGATCATGTTGGGAATTGATGAAATCCATTGATTGCCATTTAAATGATGCCTTTATAAGCTAATTATTGCAAAATTGTTAAATGTTTCTGATAAGCAACTATCATCAAAAACACACATTTCCTTTGGTTGTTAGATATTCTGGGGTAATGAATATCCTTAAACAGCAGCACACCAATTAGTTAGGATGGTAAATATGGCCTGCTGTGATGACTTTGAAATAAATGTCAGACTGACAGCATTCAGCAGGCTCATTTGAAAAAGGGATGTTACAGTTAGCTTTGATCTATATGCATCGATGGTGTCTGGCTGGAAGACATTGGAATGGGTGAGGAAACAGTCAATGATATAAAATAGGTCACTGGCTGGAACCTGCCCAGAGCGGAAGTGTCTGCAAGTTGTTACCATCTGTTCACGTGGAATGAGTTGCTGGCCTCAATCCAGTTCCCAGTGCATAAATGTCCACGTTACAAAAAACACCAATGTAAGTAATACTAACTGGAAACCTTGCCAACTGTCTCTGCAAAGAGGCCAAGGACTGAACGGGCTGCGAACTCATTTCATCCTTAAAGGCAGCGAAGGTATTGGGCAGATGAAACTTGCTTGTGCTGTACCCATTAGACAGAAAAATAAGGCTTTCCCCCCAGTACTGCTCATTTGGCTCCATTCACCAGCCAGTAAAATCCACTGTGAGAGGAGTGTTTCCAGACATTTTTAGCTTTGTGTCTTAGAAAAGAGAACTACCCCTCACATGCAAGCTTCTGTCATGGGTCTTAAGACTATGTCCTTCCTGGTCCAATGCTGCAAAGTCTGTTAACCTCCCCATCTCTCTATTCATGCATCTACAGTGGGAATGGTTAGCGCTTTGCCCACTCCTGGCTGGCACTGGTGCAGCTCTGCTGGTGGTTACAAAGGAGGAAGCACTAATGTGGAGAGGGCGAGATAGGGAACAGTCACGTTTACCATTGTAGCCTGTGGCCAGCTTACACTCCTGCTTCCTCTGTCACTCCCAGCAGTGCTGAGAAAAGTGCTCTTATGTCCTAGTGTAGATAAAGCCCAAAGCACAGAGTGAATATAATCTATGAAGCAGGCATTCGGAAACTGCAAACTTCTTGAAGAGTTATTCTGAGTTTGAAGCCAACATTATTATCAAGTTAGGAAGCTAATAGAGATCGTATAATGAAATATTTCTTAAAGGTGTGTGTTCACATAAGGACATACCGGTACTTTTTTTCTCCTTCTCAAATCAATGGAAGAAGACTGGGTACAACAAGCAGTTCCATGCTCCATCATGACATGCAAAGTGGTTATTCTCTAGAAATTAATAGTACAACTGAAATAATGCAGAGCTCCCAAGAAAGTAAAACGTAGACAAGGATCGGTTAGCGCCACTTACAGTGCATATGAAGGACTGAGAGGGCCCAGTTTCTGTGCCACCAATTCCCCCTTTTGTCCTCCGTGTTAGCATAAAGCAGAATTTTGTGCTTGCTCCCACGGTTGCCAGTGCTCTGCTCTCCTCCCACCCCATTTCATTTTTCTTTATGCCTCGACAGAGCTGGCAGCTCTTTATAGGTCATCCTCATTTAGAACCCTGCTTTCCCCTAGCTTGAGGAGAGTGTCAGAGAACATCCCGACTCTTATCAGCACAATAAAGTATTCATACGTTTACTAGACTTTGTATCCTTTCAAAAAAAACACTTGCTCCTTTGATCTTGCTCTGAGAAGGGATTTGCACATTACATCAGACTATTAAGAAAACAAAGAACTCTCCCTAACAATTCCTTTTTCTATAATTCATAGGTGCAAGCTATTCAGATGCAGAATTCTCCTGTAGGAAAAGTGAGGTGCATCTAAATAGCATCAAAGCTGCAGAGCCATTCAGCCTGGAAAGGCCAGAAGGGACTTTAAAGTCATAACATTTTTAAGTATGCAAAATTTGGTTTATATGAGTTTGAGGTTTTTTTGGCTTCCACTGAGCCTGTGCTATTCAGCTCATGGTAAGGAAGGAACCTCCCATTTCTTTCAACAATTGATTCCTGGCCACCTGGGATTCCCTGCAAATACCTGATATCTGACAGTGACCTTAAAATGGATAAGCTCCTCAAGCTAATTGTTACCAACACAACAATACGGCCATTATTCGCCACTAAATTATTAGCATATGCCACTCATACAGCATCTGGGGACTGATCCTCTAGCCTTACTCTGGTGGGATTGCAGGAGTAGGGTTTTGGCCCTCAGCCCCTTAACCTGGAAAAATGATCCAATCTCCCAAATTCTTCTGGTCACGGACAGCAGTGAATATAGTGATTACATGGCAGACTGCTAGTGCAAATTTGTACTTCTGGAGCCAGAGCCTGGGCTGATTTACATCAGTGGAAGATCTTGCCCTTGGTTTCCAGTTTAAACAGATATTTACCCATGAAAAATCCTGAAAATTATTTTTCACCACATCCAATCTCCGGCCCCGGTCCCCCAACATAAGCATTGTCTTATTAAATGCGGGAGGGGGGGAAGCAGATTTCTGTACAATACTGAAATATTTCCAGCATGCAATTTATCGTGTAAAAATACAAAAGCATGCTTCCCACTCTGCTTTTTTAAATTATGGCAAAGACAGGCCAAAATTGGAAGCTCTAATTATTATTTATGGACTGCTGGCAATGTGAAACACCCAAAGTCGCTGCTCCAAGAGTCTTATTGTAAATGTTACGTTGGCCATTATATTGCTGCACAGCATGCTGAGCTTCTGAAAGTGGGGAGCCAAAACTCTTCTTGCAATATTGGATTTTTGAAAGGAAGCTGCCTCGCTACTCAAATCACCCCAGATAACTAACCCTGCTGCTCCAAGGTTCTGATCCTCCATTCTGATGTCAGTAGAACTACTAACAGACTCGAAGTTCAGCCTATGTATAAGTGCTTGCAGACTCAGGGCCTTGTTTATGAGGCATTTATTATTTAGGAACACTGTGAGAGAGGTTTAACAAAGCTGCCGTAAGCCAGACTACTTACTCTAAAAAATTCTTTGGTTGAGCCTGAATCCAAGGTTCCATAGGCTATTTCAGTTTGCTTCGCCAGATCCTCTGCACTTTCTATGGGAGAGACCATCCTTTCCACAGTAAGGAAGGCAGCAAGGTTGGCAGTGTAAGAAGAGATGATGATGAGTGTGAAGAACCACCAGACTCCTCCGACAATTCGTCCTGAGAGAGATCTACGGTAAAACAGACAGGGTCAAAATTGTCAATCCATTCTGTGTTTCTCTTCTAGAAGGGAAGCAATGTTTTTATTATAGCATCCTAAAGTGGGCCTGTAAAGTTTGCATGCACAACCCTTTTGGTGTACAATCTCCATATTTGCAGACTTTTCTTGTGCACATAAAATGGATGATCATAAGCCAACTCCTGATATCCTTACCCAGGCATTACTTAGGAGACGTTTCACTCTATGAGTGAAAACTCAGTACAGAGCTCAAGAGTTGTCTCTAAGGCCGTGATCCTGCCAAGACTTACACTAGGATTTCGATGGGATGACTTAATTTTATGCACTGTTGGTACAGACATAAGTCTTGGCAGATCTGAGACTAAGTGCGTGTGTGCCTACGTAATTGCGCAAGTGGGGACATGTACAAATGGTATAGACAGAGGCACGGCCGGCTCTACTGTTTTTGCCGCCGCGGACGGCAGGAGAGAGAGAAGCTGACGCCGAGTTGCTGCTGCCGTGGAAGCTCTGCCACCCCGTTCTGACCGCCGCCCCAAGCACCTGCTTGGAACGCTGGTGCCTGGAGCCGGCCCTGGACACAGATCAAAGCACTTTCTTGAAATTTTGGCCTTAAATTAATTTTTAATGAGGCCTGAAGTTGACAGAGAAAAGTTTCAGCAATGAAGCCGAGGATGATACCACTAATGTTTTAAGACTCTATTTGTGCACTTCTTGCTTGGTCCTTGCAAAACCTAGTGATGAGTTTTGTCCCGAGAAAGGAATGAGTAAGGTGATGTGCAGAGTGTTTCCAAAGTTCATTGGATGTGTAGTGTAAAATACACAGGTGTAACATGGTATAAATAAGGTAATTTGTAATTTATTTAGAAGGAAAAATGGATGCAGTTATTACTGTGTGGCATATCCTGGGTAGGCATTTTAAAGGAACCAGAACCTGAAGCAGGCACTTCAGGTCCAGAAGTCAGGCAGGATAAGTAGATGAAGGACGTCGTCCATGGGGATTGGAGGGGCCAGGAATAGGTCAACAGCAGTTGACCGATGGAGGCAGAAGATAGGACAGGGGTGGCCAACCTGTGGCTCCGGAGCCACATGCGGCTCTTTAGAAGTGAACATGCGGCTCCTTGTCTAAGCACTGACTCCGGGGCTGGAGCTACAGGTGCCAACTTGCCAATGTGCCGGGGGATGCTCACTGCTCAACCCCTGGCTCTACCACAGGCCCTGCCCCCACTCCACCCCCTCCCCTCAGCCTGCACTGTCCTCGCTCCTCCCCCTGTGCCCCAGAGCCTCCTGCATGCCACGAAACAGCTGATCAGGAGGTGTGGGGAGGGAGCGGGAGGCACTGATTGGCGGAACTGCCAGTGGCGGGAGGCACTGGGAGCAGGGCGGGGGAGCTGACAGGGAGGCTGCTGACATATTACTGTGGCTCTTTGGCAATGTACATTGGTAAATTCTGGCTCCTTCTCAGGCTCAGTTTGGCCACCCCTGAGATAGGTGAACACAGGAATCCTCCCACTCCCCCACCTCCCAACTCATTCTGCAGCAGATCAATGATAGGAAGTGGGCAGAAAAGTCCCATCCAATGCTCAGTGCTAGCTGATTACATGCGAGACCTGGAGCTAAATAATCTCCCCCCTGAGGCCTGCAAAAGGGGAGTTACTCCAAGGGAGCAGTATGAGGTCTGCTCATGCCATGGCTCAATGGGAATTAAGGGAGTCTGAATCCTACACGTTAGAATGAGGAAACATTCTGGTATATTTTATGTTAATTAAAATTTGCATGTCTAAAACCCACTGTTCCAAACAATGCATGTTACTATTTAATAATTTGGGTCTGCCAAATTCCCATCTCAGCCCACACCACCAAAGCAGTACCAGAGTGAGGTGAAAAAATCTAATCACTGCCTGTTTTTTCCCTTAGCTTTTTTAAAAATGTAAAAGAAATAAAATAAAATCATTGTAAAATAAAAGGCCAGTCCTCAGTTGATGTAAAAGAATGTAGCTCCATTGTAGACAAGGGATCTTAACTGAGCATAAAGCCCTAAATGTTTGTCTGGGACCCAATCCTGTACTCCTTCCTCAAGCAAAACCCCAATTTTAGGGCATGGTCCCACAAGGTACTGAGAACTCTGGTACCAATCCAGAAATGCACTTAAGCATGTGAGTAGTTTCACTGAAGTCAATCAGACTATGTGCATACTTCAAGGTAAGCACCTGCTGATCAATGACATTGTGATCAGTTACACTGCAGAAGATTGGTACAAAATTATCTATTCAAATATGTGTTCTTATAGTTCTCGCTGATCTCAGTGGAAGCAAAATCAGGTCCCACATATATTAAAGTCCATGGACCTTGATTCTGTAGCCCAAAATTTACAAACAAATTCACTAGAAATGGTTGAAAAATAGGGCCCCATTTGGCACACTTGCAGTATATTTTACCTTAGAAACAGCACACTCACCACCCATTGAGGAATTAGTCATTGATATGTTTGATTAATAATGCACCAGTACAGGGTTTTGTGGCTAAATGCCTCTTGCCAAACCTGTATCTCTTCCGCTTTGAAAATGATCCTCGGTTTTATGTGGAATAGAGGAAACGAGGAACTTTACATGCACTGGCAACAATAATTCTGGTATTTCCTAACTTTTCAGTTCTTGACTTCACAAACTTAATAATGTTCTTTTTTTTTTTGGTCTGTTATTTATGTGTACAGAAATATTCTACCAAACATTTACAGCTAAGGGTTCTTTCTTCTCCTATTATAAACAAGGAAAAGTGTCTATTTTGAATAGAAGGTGGGGGGGGGGAGAGAATCAAAACCAAGCCCCCCTACAACCTAAAGTTTTCTTACTTTTTAAAAGCATGACATATGAAAATCCTTAAGAATATTTATTTTTATGATTTGGACCCTACCATATATAAGTAATTTTATACATGTAATTGCTAATGTTTATTTACATGGTGTATGCAAAAAAAAGTGTGAGTAGACGCCAATCTTTTGCAGTGATAAAGAAATAGACAATTTCAGCAATAGGTTTTAGAGCAGACAGACCATTCTTGCCTTTGATGCAGAGAAAATGAGAAATTCTTACCTGATTATTTGGTTCCTTCAAGCCCCTCAGTGCCACCCCCAGGCAGGAAGTACAAGTTCGCCCACCAACAGATGGAGATGAGAAAAAGGCAATAATCTTGTGCCATCACCCTACCCCTAACCTCAAAAAGGGGGAGCTGGCTGGCCTTGCCCCACTGATGGGATTCCCGAGTAATAAAAATTCTATTCAATTCTAAGAAAGCCCAACATCAAAATACACATTCATAAAAATACTGCCAAAACAACAGAAGCAGAGTGGGAAATTTGGGCTGGGTTAGAGGGACATGGAGAAATCACACTAACAGGTATGAAGTTGCAATTCTCCAGTATATATCTAGCCCAGGGAACATCAACAGCAAATCCCACTGCAAGAACAGCTGCAGGCTGGTATCCAAAGATACTGCAAAACTGATGGATTATAGCACACATCACCCACCTGCTGCAGTCAGTATCTCCAGAGGCCACTGCATCAAGACTGTAATGATATGAAAGAGTATGTGAGGCTGTTCAGGTAGCCACATTGCTCAGCTCTAGAAGGGAAGTATTGCCTCTTTGCCCAGGAGGAAGAGATGGCTTTCAAGGCATGAGCCATGACAGAAACCTTCAGTGTTTTGGACAGCATAAGCTTTCTTAATGCAGTCTCACGCTCAATAAGACATACAAGGCATAGAGGTTGTCAGGCTTTCCTTGGAGCCTCTCAAAAGGATAAATAGGTGACTTGACTTTCTAAATTCCAGTTCTCCTGTAGAGTCCATAAGAAAAGCTCTTCGCAGTAAGTGCATGATGAGTCTTTTCTTTCTCCTTTAAGCCACCTACACAGAATTAGGGAGGTGGGGAACAGACTTGATCACTACCTCATTCTGATAACTTGAGCAGTGAAAAAGCTTGAAGCTCCAGCCCCCCCATCTGCCTAAATAGAAGCCCACTAAAAAGGCAGCTTTAAAAAGATTAGTTACACCTGTGTCAAGCCAAAGTAATGGTGCAGCCTGAGGAATTTCTCTAAGATGTTCCTCAGAGAAATAAAGTGAGTACCTATGAGGGCGTGTTAGCAATAGGATGATATCCGACGTGGCTAAGGGAGGGCAGAGCTTTCAGTTCAGTTTATAAGCTGCCAAAATAAAAATTAAAAAAAATCTCAGCACTTCCGCCGAGGAAGCCCCAGGGTTGAGCACTACCCAAAAGGAAGTTAGGACTTGTCAGAACCAGGTTAAAAAGAAGTGACCTGGTCCCTTTGACAAGAAAGTACAACAAATTTAACATGAGCCTGCTGCAGGAGACGTTACTGGTATTTCTCTAGTGACTCCAGGTTTGGGCTACCAGTCAGAAAGGCAAGCAATACAGGAACAGTGAAACCACAGAGCCATATGATGTTATAATAATTTATACAGCTCTGTACACACTCAGAAAGGTAAGTGATTCTTGTCCTAAAGTGCTTATAATGATATAAAACAAGACAAACAGACAAAAGATAAAATACTTGACGACAGTTCTGGGGCTGGAGAGTCTGGGCATTTACATAGTGATGAGATGAAGGGAGGAGAGATTGCTCAAAGAGATGGGATTTCCTGAGGGATGTATGAAGTGCAAGAGATGGTTCTTGGAGGATGAGGAGCAGGTTAGTTCTCCAGTTCTCTGATCTATTTCTGTTAGATCTGGAATGAGCTTCTGCTCACTCCAACAGCTGAGCTCATTTCAGAAAAAGCTGGATGAAACCATAGAGCTGTTTCCCCCAGAGTGCTCCAGAGAGCATGCAGAAAAAAATTAAACACCCACCACTCTGAAGCAACCTACATTAAAGTAGCTGCAAGTGGTGATTTGGATAGGATTGGAAAAAAATCTCTGAGGAAAATAAAGATGGAAAGCCAGTGTCTAGCCTACCCAGCCAAAGATCTAGAATGCAATTGGGCAGGGTCTGCCAGCCTCTTTTATAGAGAAAATAACAACACAGGACTTTCTCCTCCCAACTCCATCTGCTGATTTGAAGGCTCCTTATACTCATTGCATGGGCTGGTGCAGAGGACTGAGGAAAAACAGAGTTAGCACGTAAACTCTGAATTTAAATCAGGCTGATGATAAGAAAATACTTATAATTTTAGTTGAGCTGTCACATAACTTATTGTCCATTACTCAGATAACGATTACAGAGAAAAGGATTACAACTTAAAACACCTACAACCACTATTGTAGAGAGGTCACATCTGTACAAGGTATGCAGCATTGCTGTTTAAAAAGATCCTGTTTAAAAAATGCAAGCAACTTTTGATGTTTTATAAAATGCACATTTCCTCAGTGAGGCGGCACACTGTACACCATTCAGTTTAAATGAATTTTTTTATATTAACTAATTCATACTGAGCTTGATACAAAGACATGGTAATTGAACAACAGCATTATCAATATAGGGTTTTCAAGAGGTGCTTTGAAAGGGAAGTAAACAGAAAGTGAGCATACCTTGAGAGGAAATTTGAAAGGAAGCATGGAGTTAAATGAGAGCAAATTAGCAACAAGAGAAAAACACAACATTATTATGTAAAAGTTGCATTCACTTTGCAGAACAGTAATATACAGAAACAAATTCTTATCTTTTAATCAGAAACACCTGAATTTTTCCTGTATTCTTGAACACAAAAATGTGTATTATTTCCTATAAAAATTATAAAAAAATTTGGCTTTGCAGACATCCATTTTTAATTGGCCTCTTATCACTAATAAAAGATTAATAAAATTAAAAACTAGCAAGGCCGACTGGAAAACACTGACTTCCTTGGGGCAAAATCTGAATCTCTACAGCCACTTTTTCTTTCAAGTATACATGCAATTTGCTATATGCTAAACCGTGAGCCAAGTTCTGCCCTTACATCACCAGCAAGCTCATGGAGTGTGATAGAGCTGCATGAGGTGTACGTTTTCACAGGACTTGACCACATGACCCAAACCCCAGCTGATGAAAGATTACAATAACAGCATTTCCAGTTCTGACTCCCATTTTCCCACCACAGGAACTCCATGGGAGTTACATGCCTAGGTGCTTTTGAAAATCCCACTATAAGTAACTCCCAATTCCTTTAGAGGAGTCACTTGGTTCTAACAGCGGAAGAAATAGGTCCCTGGAACTTGACAGCCTTAACCTACCATACTCATGCAATACTTTTTAATAAAAGACCTTGCTTTTACAGCAGCAATTGCTTACTCTGTCCCCTTACTTCTGCATGAATACAGAGCAAAATGAAAAGACATTGACTCGTAGAACCTGCAAGGAAACGATTTTGCTCAAAACAAGTTACGAATTTGACTGTGCTTTGTGTGGCTTTTCATTTTCTGTGTAGATTCTCCATTTAAAGAAAGCTAGGTAATCTATGTCTGAACTACCACGAGTGGATTCTCAATACTTTAGCTCACTATGCTGACAACACAGTAGTCTTTGATAGAAGAACAAAACGGCTGGAACAAATGTTGATTCCATAGAGGGATGTACTGAACACTGCGAATAGCTGTTATCTGATTCAGGTTAGACAAATCCTATTAAACACAGAGAGTAGAGTACAGGGATATATCCAGTGGTGAGGTGGAGCTGGTTCCCACCGGTTCGCTAGAAAACGGTTGTTAAATTTAGAAGCCCTTTTAAAACGGGTTGTTCCGCGAGGGACAACCAGTTCTAAAAGGCCTTCTAAATTTAACTGGCCAAAAGTGGCGCCTTGGCGCCGACTCCGTGGGTGCTCCGGGGCTGGAGCACCAACCAGCAGCTCCTCGCCCCACCCCACCCCCGGCTCCAGCTCACCTCCTTTCCGCCTCTGCCTCCTCCCCTGAACGCGCCGCCCCCCTCTGCTTCTCCGCCCCCACCCACAGGCTTCTCGCGAATCAGCTGTTCGCACGGGAAGCCGGGGCGGGCTGAGAAGCAGGCTGTGGTTTCGCACTCAGGCCCAGGGAGGCAGAGGTAAGCTGGGTCGGGGGTGGGGGGGCGCGAGGAGGGCTGCCCGTGCCACAGCAGGTAACCGCGGGAGGGGGAGGGGGGCAGGGGAACCGCTCCTCGCCCCAGCTCACCTCCACCACCCTCGGCCTGAGCGGGAAGCCGCCGCCTGCTTCTCAGCCCTCCCAGGCTTCCCGCCTAACAGCTGATTTGCGGGAAGCCCGGTGGGGGGGGGCGGGGGACGCGCAGAGAAGCAGAGTGGGGCGGTGCGTTCAGGGGCGGAGGTGGAGGTGAGGTGAGCTGGGGCCGGGCGCAGGGTGGGGAGCTGCTGGTGGGTGCTCTGCACCCACCAAATTTTCTCCGTGGGTGCTCCAGCCACCCACAAGACCCTCCTGCCCAGTTCTGGGGGCAGTCAGGGGACGGGGAGGGGGGTGGATGGAGCAGGGGCCCTGGGGGGCATCAAGGAACGCGGGGGGCTGGATGGGGCAGGAGTCCCGGGGGGGGCGGGGGTGGGCAATGACCCCCTCATGGGGTGAGGAGAGAACCAGTTGTTAAGATTTTGGCAGCTCATCACTGGATATATCCTCTGGAATATCCACAGAGAATACTCACCCATTATAGATCTAACTAGCCAAGAGATGTCAGTTATTCCACACAAAGGTGGCTGAAAGAGCCTTTATTAGGTAGCACAAAAGTGACCTCTCCAGAATGCTCGTTGGCATCTCTCTAAAAGTGCTGTACACTCTCACACAAGAAATGTATTCAGGCAAACTCACAATGGAAGAATGAATCCCTTTTAATGCCAATAAAATATAATGAAACAGTCAATATAATCAATGTGCTATGAATGATGTTTCTTCCTGACAAAGGTATGGATTCCAAATGGAATGCTTGGGAATAGTCCTTTTCTATGGAAAATAAACTAGACTCAACACTCAAAGTAACAGTGTTTCTGGAACTTAAAACATTTTACATTTTTTTGGTAAAAACTCATTTAACTGTCTGGCCTTCTGTTATCATTAAAGATAACAGAACAGCTGAATGTTGTCTTCAGTGGATGTTTCATGTATTAATATTAAGTTAAAAGTTATAGCTGGACGTATTTACTGCCATTTCTGTATACTTGGTATTTCCAAGTCATCTATAATTGTGGTATTGATAAAGATAGAATATATTCAATTCATTATGCAAAATATACAAGGCCGAACAGGTCAAAGAGTCACATGAGAACTTAACAAAAAAAACCCTATGCACTTCTATTTACTGTCAATAAACAGGTCTAGTGGAAACAGCATAATGCCTGCAGCTTTCCATGTGATGTCCCGGTGCTTATTTCCCGGTCCTTTAAATTGGGCAAACACATGGTCAACAGCAATTTAAATGCTATCACTGCTCCGTATCTTTAACAGCAAGCAAAGGGGCATAGTTTGGGTACAGATTTTGGGACTAAACCACAAACACAGTGCATAAACATGAGGAACAAGCTAAAAGCTATAGATATACCATCAGGTAGCTCATTGGAACACTTACTCGTTTAACAGATTTCTTGCTAACATTACTGTATGCACATATTTAGGAAAATGTGTTGTGCACATAACTTTAAAAAAAATTTAATCACTGTAATCAACTTCTCTTTCTTCACTGCTAAACTATACAAATTGCTAACCTTCAAATATAACACATTTAGTTCGACACTTCTTACATGTCCTAAATCTCTAATGAAATTAATAGGAGATTTGGGTGTGAAAGGAGTACAGGGTCAGGATCAACTCTAGATTATAAGCGATGAAATCCTGGCCCTTTTAAGACAATGGAACTTTTGCCCTTGATTTCAACAGGGCTAGGATTACACCCAAGATTTCTCTTTTTATATAGACTATGAAAATCTGGTAATTTGTCAAAGACTTAGGCATTGTCTGCACATTCAGAGGGGCACAGAAAGCATGTGGAAATGGGCTCTACTTGTTTTGAATATGAGTGCTGATTGAGAAATCATTTGGCTCTCTAAGGTAATAAATATACGTTCACAACTTTGTTAAAGAGGAAAGGGCATACTGTTTGTACTAAATAAGTCTAATTTTTTTATAATTATGGTAGCTATACAATGACTTTAAAAATATTATTATACAAACCAGTGAAGATCCATTACTATAAAGCTACATAGATTTAGTGCTTATCACAGACGTCACCAATGTATTTTAATGATGTATGCATAGAAACATTTTTACTCTGTTATTTAAAAAACATTTTGAAGTGTGCATTGTTCAATCAAGAGAACTTGAGCACTCTCCAGTGCTTTGTAAATTTTTCTTTAAAAAGCAATCAAATTCTACTTAGTATCAGTATTTGTATTAAAATAGAGCTAACATCAAATCTGTTTTCCTAACGGCTTATTTAGAAAGACTATTTGCATGAAAAAAATTAATGTTATGAACACTGGCAACACTTCTTAGAAGTCCACATTGACTATGAACACAAGGAGATCAGACAAGACTAGATTTACATAATGATGCACATACAGTACAATACATAACGACTCTTAGAGATGTACATATGGAGAAATGAATATATGAATGTGATAGTAAACAAATTAGTAATAGATGAATGGATGGTGCAATGGAAACAAATAGAAAATTAAAGCTCGAAGGAAAATTAAAAGGTCAGCATAAGCTGAGACCAGCATGGAGGTGTTTTAAAGTGCTGTTGCATGTGGTTTTTGAAGCAGTTCTTATTTTGCAAAGCAAAATAAATATGTTATATGCACCAAGCAGATGACCGTAAAATGAGATATGCAGCAAAAACACGGTAGCCCTCCAAGCATTGCTGAAAATGTAAAACCCTATGCATTTTACAGTCTCAACATGGTGTATATAAGTTTTTTCAGAAATGCGTGAATGGCATTAAAGGCAATGCCACTCGCACACTTACTAGGTGAATAAGCATAGTGGCTTGGTGATGAAGCTTAGCATTGGATGGAATGTTAAACAAAAAATTTGGAATTGAAAAAATTAAGAAAGTAACATATATGCACCATGGCATCAGCATATGACCATAAAATGCAAAAAGGTGATGGAATGATATGGAACAAACCTTGGAGAAATATCGCATCCTTGCTGCATAAAGGCACCCAGGGAAAACCAAAGGCTGTTAAATATTCCAAACTCATTTGGAGGGTCGGGAGGGTTCTGGGGGTCACGCGGTTCTTCATTGTTGTCTTCCAAATGCCATTCATAAGGACTGAATCTGCTGACTAGGAAAAGAACTACGCTGACTCCAATGTAAGCAAAGACTATACACATCCAAATTTCATAAGCCAAAGGATCCAGAAAGGAAAATACGCCAGGTTTAGATTTCTGAGGCTTCTTGATCATGATGGAGATGCCCAGACTCATAAAAGGTTTTGAAAAGTCTATGACTTCTTCTCGTACCAAGGTTATGGTGAGTGGAGCAACAGCTATGTCTGCTCTCTGAAAAGAGAGAACATACTGGAGTTAGTTGCAAAACAGTCACCACGTATTACAATCTAGTCTCAAACAAAATAATTAAATGATAAAGCCAATAAAGAATTACAAGAATCATTGGGTTAAAATTTCGTTGCAAATTGCATGTGTTTTGGAATCATTAAAATGATTAAGAACATTATATTATTGATAGAAAGTTAATAATAATGAAAAATTATGCATAATTCTACATGAGGGGCACAATGAAGAAGGGGCGTGTAATCTAGCTACATATGTTTTCCAACTATTATGGATAAAGAAAGTGAGCTGTCCAATTAAATAATTCTGTACTTCCTGAATATGAAGAGGGTTATGTAACATAGTTTTACTATAATCTTCACATTGAATTTTGCTTTATCAAGTAGTCATAAACTCTCATTAAAACTGTCATAAAGCCAAAATCTGTCATTCAACAGGATTATGTTAAAATTGAAAGCACATGTGGATTATTTTGATGACAGGCCTTTAGTGTCCATTTTGATTCCTTAACAAGGCATTTGTTAATTTTTTTCCTAAATTCTAGGAAGGGATAATAACAACAACACCTGGAACTATCAGGACTAGCTGAGACCGTTTGTTGTTATATTTCTCTTACATACAATCTAGAAGTGTTATGACATGACAAGGGTTTTCTCCCTGTTGCTTTTGTTGTTTACCAGTGATAATCTGTGTCTGGAATATGCTTTGAGGACATAATGGACAAATACTGTGGTTCTCTATGGTTTGATTTGCTCTCTCTCTCTCGCTCTCTTTTTTTTATTTTAGCAAGATCAGCTCAGATTGATTTGTTAATGTAGGCTGGGATTTTCAAAGGATCTAATGGAAGTAGGCACCCAAATCCCACTGATTTATAGCAAAATAGGCAAATAAAGTTGGAAACGTTGTGATGGGATATGAGACAGTGACTTTCCCACCTAGCTGAGACAACATTGTTTAACACAGGTGGAATTTTCACTGTAAAATCAAGAAGGGGAATCAATTGGCTACTATAAGGATGAAGTATCCAGAAAAAATGAGCAGTTTTTATTTATACACAAACCATAATCTCATCATATTCTAGTCTAAGGGCTTGTCTTCACTACCGGGGTAAGTCGACCTAAATTATGCTACTCCAGCTACATGAATAATGTAGCTGGACTCGACATAGCTTAGGTCGACTTACCCCGCTGTCTTCACTGCACTGCGTCGACAGGAGACGCTCTCCGGTCGACTTCTCTTACTTTTCTTGGGGAGCTGGAGTACCGGAGTCAGCCGGAGAGTGCTCTGTTGTTGATTTAGCAGGTCTTCACTAGACCCACTAAATCAATCCCCGCTGCAGCAGCATCGATCTCCCCGGTAGTGAAGACGAGCCCTGAAGTACTGTAATTGCAGAAGAGCTCTCTTCCTCTGGTTTTCTGCAGAAGCGAGTGTTTCTGGCGATCCTTTTCATTTACATTGCATTGGAACCATGGAATACTCTAATGCTAATTTAACAGTGGTAATACAGGTCAGTCAGTGCATATGTAATAAATAGCTTGTATTGTTTGGGAAGATTGCAATGTTAGTTTCAGAGTAGCAGCCGTATTAGTCTGTATTCGCAAAAAGAAAAGGAGTACTTGTGGCACCTTAGAGACTAACCAATTTATTTGAGCATAAGCTTTCTTTTTGCAATGTTAGTGTGTTTCAAATACAACATGGATCTTGCATCTAACTGTTTGATGGAGGGGGAGGCTGTGTTAGGGTTGCCAACTTTCTACCCACACAGAACCAAACACCCTTGCCCCACCCCTGCCCTGCTCCTCCTCTGAGGCCCCTACTCCACCACTTTTCTGAGGCTCCACCCCCTCACTTCCCCTCCTCCCCCCTGTCACTGACTCTCCCCACCCTCACTCACTCACTCATTTTCACTGGGCTGGGGCAGGGGGTTGGGATGCGGGGGCGGGGGGAGAGTGGGTGTGTGTGAGGGCTCTGGCTGGGGGTGCAAGCTCTGGTGTGGGGCCGGAGATGAGGGATTTGAGGTTCAGGAGGGGGGCTCCGGGCTGGGGCTGAGGTGCTTGCAGAGTGGGAGGGGGCTCTGGGCTCAGGCACGGAATTGGGGCACGGGGTGTGTGTGTCAGGGGTGCAGACTCTGGGCGGCGCTTACCTCAGGTGGCTCCCGGAAGCAGCAGCATGTCCCCACTCTGGCTCCTACGCAGAGGCGCAGCCAGGCAGCCAGGCACCCCCATCCGGAGGCGCCGTCCCTGCAGCTCCCATTGGCTGCGGTTCCCAGCCAATGGGAGCTGCAGAGGCTGCACTTGGGGTGTGGGGAGCTCACGGAGCCCCCTGGCTGTCCCTACATGTTGGAGCTGGAGGGGGGACATGCTGCTGCTTCCAGGAGCCGCATGGAGTCACGGTAGGTAGGGAGCCTGCTTTAGCCCCGCTGCGCCACTGACCGGACTTTTAACGGCCCAATCAGTGGTGCTGACCGGAGCCACCAGGGTCCCTTTTTGACAGGGCATTCCGGTCAAAAACTGGACACCTGGCAACCCTAGGCTGTATGTGTCTAAAATCCACCCGATAGCTGTCTCCATATTTGGCTGATTACTTTTCTTTTATAATCTAGAAACACTAAAAGGCTAGTCTCATGGCATTTCCCCATTTACTTTCTCACATTTGGTTGTAGTAAGAATATAGCAAGTAGTACTCAACATGTATCTTTTCTTATAGTATCATAGCTAATGATTTTGGCATAAAGCTTGGCTGAGGGCTACTGATGAGGCTGGATTGGTGCAGGTAACCAATGGAGCTGCATCACCACCTCTGGTCTTATACAAATCAGGGCCCAGTTCTACTCCACTAACTTCAGTAAGCACAGAATCCAGTACTGAGGGATATGACAACACTGGGGATTTTTAACCAGCCTTATACAACATTTTTTCTACCACCTAATGAAACTGAATTGGGTCAATTTGGGCAGATTTATCGGAAAAGCTTAAGGGGGAAGATAGCATGTTCTAACTATTACAGCTTCACAAGTTTTTGCCTTAAGCGAAAGCTCATGATGGAATTCTCCCTCTTTCACTGTACTGTAACCTTCACAAAGTAATAATGCTCCAGAGAATTGGGAAAAGTTTTGCAATGCAAAAGTATTCACTTTCTCTATAAAAAGGGCAAGATCCGCCATCTGGTGTTAGCCAGAGTAACTCCCCTGAAGGAAATGAACCTATGCCAGTTTTCACCAGCTGAGAGTCTGGCCCAAAGTGTCTAAATGAAAATAATCTGTTTCTCTTTGCCTGATGTTTGCTACCGATGGAATGCAATTTGCCTTAGAGGCATTATGAAAAGTAGCTATGAAACATATGGCGTAGGTGTAGCTGCTTTTGTAAGCTAACTGTCTCAGCTGGATTCCTCCAGAACTAATACACCAGAAGGGTTTAGTCTACACATTTCCAACTAACAATCTGGAATACTCCTTTCTGAAGTATATTTGCAGTTAAGGAAGGCACCAAAAAGCTTTTCTGAACCAACTTAAAGCAATTTTTAAACATATATGACTTTTAAGCTTGTGCCCTAATTTTTCTGCTGCTTTTAATGTCAAATGATTGAGTTCTGGGATTAACAATCATCTGTGCCCCCCGGTGTAAAACTATTGACTTCAGTGGAGTTACAGCAGAGTTCAGTTTAACCTAATGTTTACAATGTGTGTGTAAATATCAGAAACTGCTATTTAACTAACGCAGCACTGCATATAACTAGAGCATGAGTAGAAAGGAGATTTTAATCTTTTAAAACAAAGAGAACGCCCATGCTGTATTGGTCATGTCTCTTATCTGAGAAGGAAAAAAAATCACCTTGGAAGGGGCAATCTAATGTAAGCAAAACAGATAGACAGATAATATTTATATACAAAGGTGCACTTATTCCAGCATCAGTCAGACTTCTTTTGCAAACTGAGCTTGCAAATTCAATGGGACTACTCATGCATGTGTGCAGGACTGCACAGTGCTGTTTGTTTCTATTTTTCTAAACCCATTACTAACTACTTGAGCTAAAATGCTGAAGTGCTTGCAAAAGGAGCCTGAAAAATGAAATAATAATATAGGTTCCATTTGTGAACATTTTACTCACATTGAATAGTACCTTACTCTAGAACTAGTCTCCTTGACTTCAATTAGACTATTGGTGGAGTAAGGCAGTATTCACCAAGAGTATCAGAATCTGTCCCATTTCAAAAGTGCCTAATTGAATTAGGAACTTAAGTCCCATCTTCAAAATGACCTAGGCATTTAGTAGCCTCAAGCTAACAGAGTGCCTAAATCACTTTTGAAAATGGGACTAGGGGTATGTCTACACTACCCGCCAGATCCGTGGGCAGCGATCGATCCAGCAGGGATCGATTTATTGCGTCAAGTCTAGATGTGATAAATTGACCCCTGAGCGCTCTCCTGTCAACTCCTGTACTCCACCACCATGAGAGGCGCAGGCAGAGTCGACGGGGAAGTGGCAGCAGTCGACTCACCATAGTGAAGACACCGTGGTGAATAGGTCTAAGTACGTCAACTTCAGCTACATTATTCACATAGCTGAAGTTGCGTAATTTAGATCGTTCCCCACACCTAGTGTAGACCAAGGCTTAGACTCCTAAATCTCAGGCGCTGAGGTGTTTTTGAAAATTTTGTCTCTCAATCTTTGTATCCTGAAGCATCTCAACACACTTAATCTGAACTATGAACTACATATAAGGCTCACTTCTTCATTAACCACCTCTGGAAGGAACTGTAGTAACTAACAACTACCACACATTGGTTTAGAACAGGAAATCAAGGATTTATGTAGGCAGAATACCTGAGAGAGAACTTCTCTGGCTGGAATTTGGCCAGGATTCCAAGGATTCCATCCCTATTTTTGTAATTGCCGTGGAGTTTTTAATGACCACAAGTGGTCAGAACATTTGCTTCACACTATATCTGAAAGGCAACAGCTGGGGCAAAAGCTAAGTGCAAACTCATTCAAAGAGAAGAGCGATGCATACTGAATTGCCAACATGACGAGTGGGTCCTGCAGGCATCAATGGGGAAAGGACTGATGAATACAGCAACCTCTGATTCTGGCTATGAGAACTATTTTCAGCCTCTGAGATCTGCCCATGATAGAACAAGGCAACATCATTCCTCCAGCAGAAAGTCCTCTGTGGCCTGTTGCGGGTCAGACACTGGCTTTTTTCAAAGGGTAGCAAGGAACTCCATTTAGATGAGTCATCGTGAGGGTCTGTGTATCTTTCACAGTTCCTGAAGGCTACTGCAGGAACCGTTTCCTGCAAGGTTTCTGTGTATGCTACATCTTTCTGTGTTATGAGGAACAGATTGCTCTGTTTGTACCCCTTTGCAGATAACTATGAAATTGATAGTAATTAAACCCATTTGAAGGATTTCTCCTAATTCTTCTTGAATGTGATGGTTTTCGAGTACACAGACCCATTCATTTCAATCAGACTTACTGCCCTACTAAAAGAAAATGAGATTCATAAGAGGGTAGCTCTTAGAGCTTATAGAATTCAATGAGACAAATAAAAATGGCTCCTAAATTATATTCAAAGTTAAAACGCAACACATTGTTACTATGCTAATATGAGTAATCCAGTGGCAGCATTTCCTAATACGGTTGATAGGAGGTGTTGTACCCAGAAATGTTAAGCCAATTAACATTGAAGTTGACAACAGAACTCTCACTGGATTTAATGGGAGCAAGATTGGACCTTTCACCATTAATAAACTAACTCATACATTTTTTTTATAGTTAAAAAGCAACATTTTAGTCCACTTACAATGTACAGCACATGCAGGAAACTTTTATGGTATTCTTCTCTATCTAACCTCAATAATGGTGCTGCATGGTGAAATTCACCCCTGTGAAGAGGGCTAACACTCTTGAGCCCTATTTTGAGAACTTACAATAGAATATTGGACCTGTGTTGGCTCTCTGTACAGGGTGCATTTGATCCTGTGTGCACTGGTTAGAGATTGCCAGTTTTCAGAGATGGCTACATTTTAGTAGTTGGTGACATGACACTGGTATATACAGGGTGTGATCTTATAGCCTGGAGACTTCAATGGGTTTTCCATATGTGGGACAGTTGCAGGAGGGTTTTTTCTCAGTTATGGGATAAGACCATAATTTGCAATCAGTCTGGAAAGTCTGTTGAGGTCTTTGGAATGCTAGAATGAACTGTGTTAATGTTTCTCTTTTTAGAAGAGTTAATTTACAGCATTTGATTCTACAACTCTGCAACAGTAAAACTATGGTATTTTCTAAAATGATAAAATAAACATCCATTGTATTTTGTCCTTTTAGTTATATGCAGAAAGCACAATATATTTAATCTACACCAGTGGTTCCCAAACTTGTTCCGCCACTTGTGCAGGGAAAGCCCCTGGTGTGCCGGGGTGGTTTGTTTACCTGCCGCATCTGCAGGTTCGGCCGATCGCGGCTCCTAGTGGCCGCGGTTCACTGCTCCAGGCCAATGGGGGCTGTGGGAAGTGGCGGCCAGTATGTCCCTCGGCCCGCGCCACTTCCAGCAGCTCCCATTGGCCTGGAGCAGCAAACTGCGGCCACTGGGAGCCACGATCGGCCAAACCTGCGGACGCGGCAAGTAAACAAACTGGCCCAGCCTGGCCTGGGCTTTCCCTGCACAAGCGGCAGAACAAGTTTGGGAACTGATCTACACCAATGATATAAAAACCAGCTAATGGGCATAGTGTACTGTAACCTCACTTATTTATGCTCAAATAAATTGGTTAGTCTCTAAGGTGCCACAAGTACTCCTTTTCTTTTTTGCAGATACAGACTAACATGGGTCCTACTCTGAAACCTGTAACACCACTGTAAGTGTAAAAACTGTTCAGGTTAATGGAAAATATTTGCAGTGACTAGAATGGGGTGAAAAATGTGTGATAAGTTGTGCTGGAACAGAGGCACAGATAATGCAGTTTGGGGTGGGTGGGCAGGCAGGCGGAAGAGATACCTGAAAGCCCCAAAATGTAATCACAGTTAATTACAATGCCTGCAAGTGAAAGAACTAGGCCCTTTTCATGATAAAAACTTAAACATTTTGATGAATGTATGCCCTATTTATTATAAAAAGCCCACTTAGCGTTATACAAGGTTACTTATCTTCTGTCTCATTTTAAACACTCTGTAATGATCAACATTGATATTATTTAATGAGTCAATGAAGTTTCATTAGTAAAGCATCATTTCAAAGGACTAAAAAAACCCGATCTTCAATAAATTTAATTTATCAGTAACTAACATGGTGCACACCATTATATACAGATTTTGGTTTCCAGCTGTGCAAAAACTATCTTCTTCCAAAGAAAAATGCTTGAGTGGAAGTTAATAGGAAAGGTTAATAAGAGCTGATTAAGAGCTGTGCCACAAAAGAAGTGAATATTGCCTTTATTTAAATCTGATTGCAATGTCCATGCCTTTCAGTCAGCCTGTCATTTATTGGTTCTACCAGAGAGGGTTTTTCTTTGGAAGTTTAATAAGCAGAAATGGGAAAAAAGAAACCTGGAGAGCTAGTCACAGTTATGTACTGTAAATACCTGCCAATGCCTGAGTTTGATTGCACAATCATGTCTAAAGTCTATTCCATACACATATTTTATTAAAATAAAAACTAAATTGACTTTATTGAGGGTTTTGTCTGAGCAAGGACAGCAGTACTGGGCCCTGTAAGGGCCTCCTTACTAAAGCCTTTCTGCATGCAGTTCCCTCCCCCATGTTTGCTCAAGCAAATCAGGTGTGTTTCTAATTAGCTTCTCAAGTGTGCAATCATTTGGTACATGTACGAATCTGTTGTTATGAATATATACTTGCACATTATGGAAATGCAAATAAGGAAGCCCTTTGAAAATTTGGCCCATCATGTATATTCTTATAGAGCTGCACATCTTCTGTAGACTTTCATGTAAACTATGTCTGTTGACCTACTCACTTGAGTGGTTATGCATCACTAGAGAGGAACACCCACAACTCATTATTGCAAAATCTATTTTCAGGTGGCTTGAATTTTATATTTGTTTCTTATAGGCCAGTCATTTATTATGCTTGTAAATTAATGTATGGTTGGTTCATGTACATAATGATGAGACTTTGGGGGGACAAGTCAGCTAAAAACCCACTACAGGAATTATATGGTTTTGCCACTAATTCACTGAAGAATCTCCCAACACATATTTTTAGTCCCTTGGTAGATTAATGGTTAATAAACCACACTGGGTTCAGTATTAACCATACACAGTCGTTATACATGTGACTCACAATACATGTGTTGTGAATGTGCTGGTGTAACAGGAATCCATTGCTGGATGATTAACTACAGAAAAGGAACTAGGTAATTCGGCACATTTGAAAATCCCTCTTGGGGGCCTATCTGCTTGTTTAGGTGCCTAAGTGCTGAATCATCATGTGATTAACTGTTACTCTATGCTGTACTTATAAGAGCAAAGATTTATTATGTATCCAGTAGTATTTTATTTCAAGATTCATTGGACGGATTGGCAGATGCTTGCTTTTGCACTGACAGTTACTGTCGAAGGATAGATTGTTATGTAGACTCTCTTACTATCTTATTTACATTAATAGAATAAATATGTTGGCAATTCATTTTGAATGTAATTAGTTATTCTGACCCTGTCTGCAGTAATGGTTAGAAAGTTGTTTTAAAAAATAATAATAATATATGATAATGAGACAGTAGTTTTAGAAATAAGTTACCAGTTACCTTTGATACATTTTATGGGCAGCCTTCATTATTCACAATACTTTCATTTCTTTTCTATTATTAATTAGAGGTTCTAGATGTTCATCTGGAAGCAAACACCACCCCCCCCAAGCCAAACATCCCCAAAAAGAAGCAAAGTGAACAAATGTGGGAGGAAATTTTCCTGAAGAGGGAACGAGTCTGGGCTGTGCTATAAACACACTTTGCATTTTGTTTAAAATTGCCCATGAATTTCTCAGTGTTTATTACAGAAATTAAAGCACAGGTTAAAATCGGTGCAAAAAATTAACTTTGGCGTAACTATATGGGGAATGGGAAGATAGAAAAAAAAGCAACAAATAGAGAAAAGTAAGTTTCAGAGTAACAGCCGTGTTAGTCTGTATTCGCAAAAAGAAAAGGAGTACTTGTGGCACCTTAGAGACTAACCAATTTATTTGAGCATAAGCTTTTGTGAGCTACAGCTCACTTCATCGGATGCATACTGTGGAAAGTGTAGAAGATCTTTTATACACACAAAGCATGAAAAAATACCTCCTCCCACCCCACTCTCCTGTTGGTAATAGCTTATCTAAAGTGACCACTCTCCTTACAATGTGTATGATAATCAAGGTGGGCCATTTCCAGCACAAATCCAGGGTTTACCAAGAACGTCTTGGGGGGGAGAGGATTAGGAAAAAACAAGGGGAAATAGGTTACCTTGCATAATGACTTAGCCACTCCCAGTCTCTATTCAAGCCTAAGTTAATTGTATCCAATTTGCAAATGAATTCCAATTCAACAGTTTCTCACTGGAGTCTGGATTTGAAGTTTTTTTGTTGTAATATCGCAACTTTCATGTCTGTAATCGCGTGACTAGAGAGATTGAAGTGTTCTCTGACTGGTTTATGAATGTTATAATTCTTGACATCTGATTTGTGTCCATTTATTCTTTTACGTAGAGACTGTCCAGTTTGACCAATGTACATGGCAGAGGGGCATTGCTGGCACATGATGGCATATATCACATTGGTGGACGTGCAGGTGAACGAGCCTCTGATAATGTGGCTGATGTTATTAGGCCCTGTGATGGTGTCCCCTGAATAGATATGTGGGCACAGTTGACAACGGGCTTTGTTGCAAGGATAGGTTCCTGGGTTAGTGGTTCTGTTGTGTGGTATGTGGTTGCTGGTGAATATTTGCTTCAGGTTGGGGAGCTGTCTGTAGGCAAGGACTGGCCTGTCTCCCAGGATTTGTGAGAGTGTTGGGTCATCCTTCAGGATAGGTTGTAGATCCTTAATAATGTGTTGGAGGGGTTTTAGTTGGGGGCTGAAGGTGATGGCTAGTGACGTTCTGTTATTTTCTTTGTTAGGCCTGTCCTGTAGTAGGATTGTCTGGCTATGTAGACTTCCTCCTCAGGCCCTATGCTACCAGACCTTCGAGACACCACTGACTTCCTGAGGAAACTACAATCCATCGGTGATCTTCCTGATAACACCATCCTGGCCACTATGGATGTAGAAGCCCTCTACACCAACATTCCACACAAAGATGGACTACAAGCGGTCAAGAACATGATAATGTCACGGCTAACCTGGTGGCTGAACTTTGTGACTTTGTCCTTACCCATAACTATTTTACATTTGGGGACAATATATACCTTCAGATCAGCAGCACTGCTATAGGTACCCGCATGGCCCCACAATATGCCAACATTTTTATGGCTGACTTAGAACAACGCTTCCTCAGCTCTCATCCCCTAACGCCCCTACTCTACTTGCGCTATATTGATGACATCTTCATCATCTGGACCCATGGAAAAGAAGCCCTTGAGGAATTCCACCATGATTTCAACAATTTCCATCCCACCATCAACCTCAGTCTGGTCCAGTCCACACAAGAGATCCACTTCCTGGACACTACAGTGCTAATAAACGATAGTCACATAAACACCACCCTATACCGGAAACCTACTGACCGCTATTCCTACCTACATGCCTCCAGCTTTCACCCTGACCACACCACACGATCCATCGTCTACAGCCAAGCTCTGCGATACAACCGCATTTGCTCCAACCCCTCAGACAGAGACAAACACCTACAAGATCTCTATCAAGCATTCTTACAACTACAGTACCCACCTGCGGAAGTGAAGAAACAGATTGATAGAGCCAGAAGAGTTCCCAGAAGTCACCTACTACAGGACAGGCCTAACAAAGAAAATAACAGAACGCCACTAGCCATCACCTTCAGCCCCCAACTAAAACCCCTCCAACGCATTATTAAGGATCTACAACCTATCCTGAAGGATAACCCAACACTCTCACAAATCCTGGGAGACAGGCCAGTCCTTGTCTACAGACAGCCCCCCAATCTGAAGCAAATACTCACCAGCAACCACATACCGCACAACAGAACCACTAACCCAGGAACCTATCCTTGCAACAAAGCCCGTTGCCAACTGTGCCCACATATCTATTCAGGGGACACCATCATAGGGCCTAATAACATCAGCCACACTATCAGAGGCTCGTTCACCTGCACATCCACCAATGTGATATATGCCATCATGTGCCAGCAATGCCCCTCTGGCGTGTACGTTAGTCAAACTGGACAGTCTCTACGTAAAAGAATAAATGGACACAAATCAGATGTCAAGAATTATAACATTCATAAACCAGTCGGAGAACACTTCAATCTCTCTGGTCACGCGATTACAGACATGAAATTTGCAATTCTTCAACAAAAAAACTTCAAATCCAGACTCCAGCAAGAAACTGTTGAATTGGAATTCATTTGCAAATTGGATACAATTAACTTAGGCTTGAATAGAGACTGGGAGTGGCTAAGTCATTATGCAAGGTAACCTATTTCCCCTTGTTTTTTCCTAATCCTCTCCCCCCCAAGACGTTCTTGGTAAACCCTGGATTTGTGCTGGAAATGGCCCACCTTGATTATCATACATATTGTAAGGAGAGTGGTCACTTTAGATAAGCTATTACCAGCAGGAGAGTGGGTTTGTGTGTGTGTGTGGGGGGGGCGGGGGGGTGAGAAAATCTGGATTTGTGCTGGAAATGGCCCAACTTGATTATCATACACATTGTAAGGAGAGGTTTCAGAGTAACAGCCGTGTTAGTCTGTATTCGCAAAAAGAAAAGGAGTACTTGTGGCACCTTAGAGACTAACCAATTTATTTGAGCATGAGCTTTCGTGAGCTACAGCTCACTTCATCAGATGCATACTGTGGAAACTGCAGCAGACTTTATATATACACAGAGAATATGAAACAATACCTCCTCCCACCCCACTGTCCTGCTGGTAATAGCTTATCTAAAGTAATCGTCAGGTTAGGCCATTTCCAGCACAAATCCAGGTTTTCTCACCCTCCACCCCCCCACACAGATTCACTCTCCTGCTGGTGATAGCCCATCCAAAGTGACAACTCTTTACACAATGTGCATGATAATGAAGTTAGGCCATTTCCTGCACAAATCCAGGTTCTCTCACTCCCTCACCCCCCTCCAAAAACCCACCCCCATACACACACACAGACTCACTCTCCTGCTGGTAATAGCTCGTCCAAACTGACCACTCTCCAAGTTTAAATCCAAGTTAACCCAGAACATCTGGGGTGGGGGGGGTAGGAAAAAACAAGAGGAAATAGGCTACCTTGCATAATGACTTAGCCACTCCCAGTCTCTATTTAAGCCTAAATTAATAGTATCCAATTTGCAAATGAATTCCAATTCAGCAGTTTCTCGCTGGAGTCTGGATTTGAAGTTTTTTTGTTTTAAGATAGCGACCTTCATGTCTGTGATTGCGTGACCAGAGAGATTGAAGTGTTCTCCGACTGGTTTATGAATGTTATAATTCTTGACATCTGATTTGTGTCCATTTATTCTTTTACGTAGAGACTGTCCAGTTTGACCAATGTACATGGCAGAGGGGCATTGCTGGCACATGGCATAAATCACATTGGTGGATTTGCAGGTGAACGAGCCTCTGATAGTGTGGCTGATGTTATTAGGCCCTGTGATGGTGTCCCCTGAATAGATATGTGGGCACAATTGGCAACGGGCTTTGTTGCAAGGATAAGTTCCTGGGTTAGTGGTTCTGTTGTGTGGTATGTGGTTGTTGGTGAGTATTTGCTTCAGGTTGCGGGGCTGTCTGTAGGCAAGGACTGGCCTGTCTCCCAAGATTTGTGAGAGTGTTGGGTCATCCTTTAGGATAGGTTGTAGATCCTTAATAATGCGTTGGAGGGGTTTTAGTTGGGGGCTGAAGGTGACGGCTAGTGGCGTTCTGTTATTTTCTTTGTTAGGCCTGTCCTGTAGTAGGTAACTTCTGGGAACTCTTCTGGCTCTATCAAGGATCTACAACCTATCCTGAAGGATAACCCAACACTCTCACAAATCCTGGGAGACAGGCCAGTCCTTGCCTACAGACAGCCCCCCAACCTGAAGCAAATACTCACCAGCAACCACATACCACACAACAGAACCACTAACCCAGGAACTTATCCTTGCAACAAAGCCCGTTGCCAATTGTGCCTACATATCTATTCAGGGGACACCATCACAGGGCCTAATCACATCAGCCACACTATCAGAGGCTCGTTCACCTGCACATCCACCAATGTGATTTATGCCATCATGTGCCAGCAATGCCCCTCTGCCATGTACATTGGTCAAACTGGACAGTCTCTACGTAAAAGAATAAATGGACACAAATCAGATGTCAAGAATTATAACATTCATAAACCAGTCGGAGAACACTTCAATCTCTCTGGTCACGCAATCACAGACATGAAGGTCGCTATCTTAAAACAAAAAAACTTCAAATCCAGACTCCAGCGAGAAACTGCTGAATTGGAATTCATTTGCAAATTGGATACTATTAATTTAGGCTTAAATAGAGACTGGGAGTGGCTAAGTCATTATGCAAGGTAGCCTATTTCCTCTTGTTTTTTCCTACCCCCCCCCCCCAGATGTTCTGGGTTAACTTGGATTTAAACTTGGAGAGTGGTCAGTTTGGACGAGCTATTACCAGCAAGAGAGTGAGTCTGTGTGTGTGTATGGGGGTGGGTTTTTGGAGGGGGGTGAGGGAGTGAGAGAACCTGGATTTGTGCAGGAAATGGCCTAACTTCATTATCATGCACATTGTGTAAAGAGTTGTCACTTTGGATGGGCTATCACCAGCAGGAGAGTGAATTTGTGTGGGGGGGTGGAGGGTGAGAAAACCTGGATTTGTGCTGGAAATGGCCTAACCTGACGATTACTTTAGATAAGCTATTACCAGCAGGACAGTGGGGTGGGAGGAGGTATTGTTTCATATTCTCTGTGTATATATAAAGTCTGCTGCAGTTTCCACGGTATGTATCTGATGAAGTGAGCTGTAGCTCACGAAAGCTCATGCTCAAATAAATTGGTTAGTCTCTAAGGTGCCACAAGTACTCCATTTCTTTTTGCGAATACAGACTAACACGGCTGTTACTCTGAAACCTGTCATTATGCAAGGCACTGCATTTAGCCGTATGGAGTGGAAATCTATCAACTGCATGAAAAAACTTGCACAGATACAGACAGACATCATCTTCCTTTCCAAATGCAAACAGATGGACATCGTACCAAAAGGACTGAAGGTAAAAAATCCATTACAATCTACATACCACACAGACTATGCTGACAGCTTGTGCCACACGCTCTCAAAGAAACTGCGGAATCACCTGATCAACATCTTCTACAGCAAACAGGGAAAGATTAAGAATGAGCTCTCAAAAATGGATACTCTCATAAAAAACCAACCTTCCACACAAACTTCCTCGTGGCTGGATTTTACTAAAACTAGACAAGCCATTTACAACGCACACTTTGCTTCTCTACAAAAGAAAAAGGACACTAAACTTTCTAAACTACTACATGCTACAAGGGGCCACAGCAATGGTTCCCTCAACCCACCTAGCAATATTGTTAACCTATCCAACTATACTCTCAGCCCAGCAGAAGCAGCTGTTCTATCTTGGGGCCTCTCCTTCTGCCCCTCCACCCCCATGAACATGATACAGTTCTGTGGTGACCTAGAATCCTATTTTCGACGTCTCCGACTCAAGGAATATTTCCAAAATACCTCTGAACAACATACTAATCCACAGAGGTCTCCCTACCAACACTACAGAAAGAAGGATTCTAGGTGGACTCCTCCTGAAGGTCGAAACAGCAGACTGGACTTCTACATAGAGTGCTTCCGCCGACGTGCACGGGCTGAAATTGTGGAAAAGCAGCATCACTTGCCCCATAACCTCAGCCATGCGGAACGCAATGCCATCCACAGCCTCAGAAACAACTCTGACATCATAATCAAAAAGGCTGACAAAGGAGGTGCTGTTGTCATCATGAATAGGTCGGAATATGAACAAGAGGCTGCTCGGCAGCTCTCCAACACGAGTTTCTACAAGCCATTACCCTATGATCCCACTGAGAGTTACCAAAAGCAACTACAGCATATGCTCAAGAAACTTCCTGAAAAAGCACAAGATCAAATCCGCACAGACACACCCCTGGAACCCCGACCTGGGATATTCTATCTACTACCCAAGATCCATAAACCTGGAACTCCTGGGCGCCCCATCATTTCAGGCATTGGCACCCTGACAGCAGGATTGTCTGGCTATGTAGACTCCCTCCTCAGGCCCTACGCTACCAGCACTCCCAGCTACCTTCGAGACACCACTGACTTCCTGAGGAAACTTCAATCCATCGGTGATCTTCCTGATAACACCATCCTGGCCACTATGGATGTAGAAGCCCTCTACACCAACATTCCACACAAAGATGGACTACAAGCCGTCAGGAACACTATCCCCGATAATGTCACGGCTAACCTGGTGGCTGAACTTTGTGACTTTGTCCTTACCCATAACTATTTCACATTTGGGGACAATGTATACCTTCAGATCAGCGGCACTGCTATGGGTACCCGCATGGCCCCACAGTATGCCAACATTTTTATGGCTGATTTAGAACAACGCTTCCTCAGCTCTCGTCCCCTAAAGCCCCTACTCTACTTGCGCTATATTGATGACATCTTCATCATCTGGACCCATGGAAAAGAAGCCCTTGAGGAATTCCACCATGATTTCAACAATTTCCATCCCACCATCAACCTCAGCCTGGTCCAGTCCACACAAGAGATCCACTTCCTGGACACTACAGTGCTAATAAACAATGGTCACATAAACACCACCCTATACCGGAAACCTACTGACCGCTATTCCTACCTGCATGCCTCCAGCTTTCACCCTGACCACACCACACGATCCATCGTCTACAGCCAAGCTCTGCGATACAACCGCATTTGCTCCAACCCCTCAGACAGAGACAAACACCTACAAGATCTCTGTCAAGCTTTCTTACAACTACAGTACCCACCTGCGGAAGTAAAGAAACAGATTGATAGAGCCAGAAGAGTTCCCAGAAGTTACCTACTACAGGACAGGCCTAACAAAGAAAATAACAGAACGCCACTAGCCGTCACCTTCAGCCCCCAACTAAAACCCCTCCAACGCATTATTAAGGATCTACAACCTATCCTAAAGGATGACCCAACACTCTCACAAATCTTGGGAGACAGGCCAGTCCTTGCCTACAGACAGCCCCGCAACCTGAAGCAAATACTCACCAACAACCACATACCACACAACAGAACCACTAACCCAGGAACTTATCCTTGCAACAAAGCCCGTTGCCAATTGTGCCTACATATCTATTCAGGGGACACCATCACAGGGCCTAATAACATCAGCCACACTATCAGAGGCTCGTTCACCTGCATATCCACCAATGTGATTTATGCCATCATGTGCCAGCAATGCCCCTCTGCCATGTACATTGGTCAAACTGGACAGTCTCTACGTAAAAGAATAAATGGACACAAATCAGATGTCAAGAATTATAACATTCATAAACCAGTTGGAGAACACTTCAATCTCTCTGGTCACGCAATCACAGACATGAAGGTCGCTATCTTAAAACAAAAAAACTTCAAATCCAGACTCCAGTGAGAAACTGCTGAATTGGAATTCATTTGCAAATTGGATACTATTAATTTAGGCTTAAATGGAGACTGGGAGTGGCTAAGTCATTATGCAAGGTAGCCTATTTCCTCTTGTTTTTTCCTACGCGCCCCCCCCCCCCAGATGTTCTGGGTTAACTTGGATTTAAACTTGGAGAGTGGTCAGTTTGGACGAGCTATTACCAGCAGGAGAGTGAGTCTGTGTGTGTGTATGGGGGTGGGTTTTTGGAGGGGGGTGAGGGAGTGAGAGAACCTGGATTTGTGCAGGAAATGGCCTAACTTCATTATCATGCACATTGTGTAAAGAGTTGTCACTTTGGATGGGCTATCACCAGCAGGAGAGTGAATTTGTGTGGGGGGGTGGAGGGTGAGAAAACCTGGATTTGTGCTGGAAATGGCCTAACCTGACGATTACTTTAGATAAGCTATTACCAGCAGGACAGTGGGGTGGGAGGAGGTATTGTTTCATATTCTCTGTGTATATATAAAGTCTGCTGCAGTTTCCACAGTATGCATCTGATGAAGTGAGCTGTAGCTCACGAAAGCTCATGCTCAAATAAATTGGTTAGTCTCTAAGGTGCCACAAGTACTCCATTTCTTTTTATTGTAAGGAGAGTGATCACTTTAGATAAGCTATTGCCAGCAGGAGAGTGGAGTGGGGGGAGGTGTTTTTTCATGCTTTGTGTGTAGAAAAGATCTTCTACACTTTCCACAGTATGCATCCGATGAAGTGAGCTGTAGCTCACGAAAGCTTATGCTCAAATAAATTGGTTAGTCTCTAAGGTGCCACAAGTACTCCTTTTCTTTTTGAGAAAAGTAAGTGTACTTCTTACCAGGCTCTCCATGCTGGAAGGAGATGGTGGCTAAGTATCTTGGACATCCCAGGTTACCATGCCACCTCTCCTACTGGAACAGGCCCGGAAGCGGAATAGGTGGAAGAGATGAAGGTACCATCTGCTCACACTTCTTCCTCAACCCGGTCAACTCCAGAAGAAGAGAGGTGGTGGCTCAGTTACCTGCGTGGCCCAGGTTACCAAGCCACTATTGGTCCTTCTGGAGCAGGGACCGGGGACTTCCAGTACTTCCTTTTTTAGGGAGTAGAGCACCGACATATGCTTGTGCAAGTGTCTGTGTGTACGTGTGTGAATATTCCACTACATTACCTTCCTTTAACAGGCAGCCTTGCATTTACACTTAGACTAATTTATTACTAACATAAACACTGCTACCTAGTGTAACAATAAATTGGATTTTCTTAATGTAATCAGTATTTTTTTGTACTTGAGTGGTCTCAAATTTAGGTAAATCAGCTAGGGCTTGAGCCTCAATGCCTCATTCTTATCGCCCTCCTAGCAGCATTCATAATGAGTAACCCTGTTGAATTTACACCGCTGAGGTTAGAATCAGGCCCCAGGTTTCTAGCCAGGATTCATTTACTTACTTGTCTTTTTAATTAATTTAAATCTATCTACCTAAGGCTTTAGGTGCCCTAACTCATCGTTAATAATTGTAGCACTGGAGTGAATGTCTCTCTTGATGATGGACATGGAATAAACATGGCCCATAAAAATTAAGACAGATTTAAAAACACAGCCAACCAACCCCCCACCCACTACAGAATTTGAGGGTTTCTAAAACAACTAGCCTGGCTAATCTCTGAGAAATATTACTGAATAATTTGGTTTCAGGCATCTTCTTTATTGCTCATGTTGCATTTGAGCAGTACAAAAGAATGCTCCCCATTCAAGCCTGAGCGGGCAGGAACTGTTGAGTCCCCTGTGGGACCAGGAAAAAAAAAAAGCCATGTAGAAACATCCTTCCTTGCAGGAGAAGGAAAGAGACTCAGAAAGAAAGATTAGATGCTCCCTGCTCTCAGGGACTGGGAATTCCTCCTCTCAGTAGGCCAATAGAAGATAGTGCTATGGATTTATACGGTGGTTGTGATTAAAGATCAGCATCTGCCACTGTTCAGTACCATGTGAGATGCCATCATTTCTCCCTATACTTAGAACAGGAAATAAGTTCATTTATCTCATGTATTACGGGTAGTATCTAAAGGTGGATGTTTGAATGCTGACCACTCCCTTCAAAGATATTAAAACACTTTCAAAGGCCATATTGACACTAATGAAAAAGGTGTGTTTTAACAAATTAGATAATGTTAATGAACATGTGTATTCATGAACTAATGTGTGTTAACACACGCATGTTAAAATCCTAGTGTAGATGAGGCACATTGTAGTTTTAACACATTAGCTGGGCATGGTAAACCCCAGGGCTACTGCATGTTAAAACTACAACCGGCCTTGTCTACTCTAGGATGGTAAATGTGATAGTTAACACACTAGCTCAGGGATTCTCAATCATTTTCTTTCAGAGCCTCCCCCCCACCCCCGTTACAAAAACTCCACAGTCAAGCTGTGCCAGACAACCTGTTTTTTCTGCATAAAAAAGCCAGGGCCAGCATTAGGGGGTAGCAAGCTGGGCAATTGCCTGGGGCCCCATGCAAAAGGGGCCCCCCCGCGAAGATAAGTTGCTCAGGCTTCAGCTTCAGCCCCAAGTGGCAGGGCCCTGGGCTGCAGGCCTGCGTGGCAGGGCTTTGAGTTTCTGCCCTGGGCCCAAGCGAGTCTGACAGTGGTCAGGCTTGGCGGACTCCCTGAAACCGGCTCCTGGCTCCCCAGGGGGCCCCAGACCCCTGGTTGAGAACCACTGCACTAGCTAACATGTTAAAAATGCACTTTTTCCCTTAGTGTAGACATGGCCAAAGTGTTTAGTAATTACATCCTCACAATACATCCATGTGAGAGAAGGAAGTATTATTATTCCCATTTCACAACTGGAGAGTCTAAGGCTCAGGGAGACTAAGGGACTTAGGGAACAGCCCCACTTTGAGCTGGCAGAGGGGAGGGGAATTCCCAGCTTGAGGAGACATACCCATGCTGGCTCTGATTGAACTAATGCACTATAAATAGCAGCATAGTCTCAGCTCGAGGAACCAGCTGTACTGAGTCCATGCCTAGCATCTTGGATGGGTACATACTTAGGATGGCAAGCCCTGCTGGCCTTGACTACACTCTATTTTTAGCATGCTTATTCGGTCAGAGCTAGCATGGGTCTGTCTTCTTGATCTGGGAATTAGGGGCAGAGTTAGGGACAGAGTTCAGAACAGAACAATGTCTTGTCCTCCCCATCCTTCTTCTCCTAGCACACAGCTGCTGCTGCTGCCCCCATGATGAGAATGGTTTTCATCCCATTCACAAAAGCATGATGCTACTTAAGCACAAGTGGCCAGAATAATTTGAAGCAGAACATTATTCCTTTTAGTTGGCTACTTTAATGCAGTGAAGTATATCAGCACTTTCAAACATTACATATGACAGCGGAGAGGCTGCATCTCCCTGAATTCCCTGCTCCTCTCCTTTGCAGCATCTTACCTTCGTAAAGCGGTTCTACTAAAGACTCTTTTATCAAGGGAAGGTTTATGGAGCTTGTAGAGCTTGGGTTCTTCCCCCCCCCCCCCAATAAAGTATTTTGTTCTCACAACTAAGAAATGTGTTAAACCTGCTTTCAATTAGCCTCACTGCTGTGAAAACCAGATCAGACCTGGGCGGGGGAGGATTCCCTAGCTGAGCAGGAAAGAAAGAACAGGAGCATAATTCAAAAGGAAGAGACTAAATAAAAGCCTATGGAAAGAGGCTTACCCTACATTAGGGAGAAAAGCCATTGTCTAGACCTCAATGGCTGGTAGGTTTAAAGCCTTGAGCAAAACATCTCCTGTGTGCACTCAGTGGGAGGTGCTGCTGCTAATCAGCAGAAGTAGAGGGGATGGCTCATTGGAGAACAGCACTTGCCTTGGTGCTTTGCTCTGCTGGTCAGATTTAAATGTTGACTCAGGTTCAGAGATCAGGAGCAGTCTAACTCTCTTTTCCAGCCCATGGAAGGGGTAAAGGCATATTGCTTCCCTTGCTAGCAGTGAGAGCTGGGCTGGGGTAAGCAACTTGCTCATGATCACTCAGGACAGACTGGGAACTGGAGCCAGGTCTTGTGCTGTAACCACAGGACCATCTTCCTTCCATCCTAAGCACAGCTCTATTGTAAATCTCAACAGAGTGATGGATCCTATGCCATATGAGTGGAAAACTATTACGGGGGGTGAGGGGGAGGGAAAGGAGGTGGCCACATGGCTTTGTCCACCTCCTGCCACACTGTCTGGCAGAGCCAAACTATAAAAGGCTGTAGCTGTGGAGACTCTGGTGTGTATTTGACTGGGGCACAGGACTTAGAGTCGGAGGTGGGAGGTGCTGCTAATCAGCAAAAGTAGAGGGGATGCTGTTAGTGGATGGCTCATTGGAGGACAGCACTTGCCATGGTGGGGTGCTCTGCTCGTCAGATGTAAACATTGACTCAGGTTCAGAGATTGGGAGCAGTTTAACTCTCCTCTCAGTGGGGAGTCACCCCACTGCCATCATCCCCATGCAGCCACCAATTCTCTAGTGTGTCCCACCCCTTTTTGCGCCACTCTTGAGGTGCAAAGGGACAAGAAAGCAGCTACATCCTGCCGGTGGAGAATTTCATCCACCTTGGGAGAACTTTCATCACCAGGCCCCCCACCCAGGCCTGAAGTTGGGGATATGTCATGGGGCAGGGAGCAGTGCTAGTGAGAAGGTTGTTCTCTGGCCACCACTAGCTGGCATATGGGCTATAGTCTGTTGTGGGCTGTTCCTAGATGGCTTAGATAAGAGCAGACGCTCAGCTATGCTAACCTATGCTTGGGTTAGAGCAGATACAGCTCTGCCCTCAGAATCTAGGTCGCTCTGACAGCTCTTTCTCGGCTGCACTGAGTAGAAATTCAGCACAGCTCAGAACCTTGCTCTTAGTTTGAAGGAGAATGTGAAAAAATGAAGCTAAATGAGAAATCCAAATTTTAGTTACAAAAATGTGATGAAAGCAAATGGCTTTGCATTCAGGAATCTGCCTGGAACCTACACACAAGGAACCTGTCCCTACCCATCTGCCCTGCACACGGGCCAGAAGGTAGAAGCACAGGGATTGTTCTGCCTTTTCTCTCCTGACAGTGCCTGGTTGCCCCCAGAGAAGGTAGGAAGCAGTAAGGGGGAGGCAGCAACGAAGACATGGCAAAAATGAAGCTAAAAATCAATTAACTTTTATTAGATTTCTAGCACTGAAATTTCAGACTCTGTCGTGGCCCTAAGTGCTTCAGTAAAAAAGGTCGGAAACCAGGAGGCAATGCACACAAAAGGGACAATATTAAATAGGATTTGCATATTGTCTTCTCAGCGATGCCAACAAACATGTCAGGTTAGCAGCAAGAAGTAATTGATTTAAACTGCAGACAGGGAGATTTAGGTCAGATATTCAGAAGAACTTTCTAACTCTGAGGACAGTTAAGCACTGGAATTGGTTACTTTAGGAGGTTGTGGAATCTCCATCATCAGCGGTTTTTAAGAACAGGTTAAACAAACACCTCTCGGGGATGGTCGAGGTTTACTTGATCCTGCCACAGCATGGGGGACTAGACTAAATGACCTCTCAAGGTCCCGTCCAGCCCTACATTTCTGTGATTCTATAACATGGTAACATCTTATTTGACATGCGACTGCACAGCAGTTAGCTGTTAAAACAAATACAATCTGAAATAGTGCGTTCAGCAGCAGCTCTGTTCAACTGCTGGATAAACTTGCTCCAAAAAACCCCAACTCAAGCCTCTTTTATCCCTACTTGTCTGGCTTATATACATGCTAATAAAGGCATGTATTAAATTAAAAATTAATCCCCCCCTCATTTACACAAAATGGAATCCAGAGGAGGCAAACGTGACAGTCTTTTCACAGCCAAGGCTCACAGTGGCACCTGGGGAAACGTGCACCTTTACTTTCAGTTTCATAATAGAGCTTTGAGCTCATGGGAGATAAATGAGAGTCATCACATAAATGAGACACCGGTTCCTAATAATTAGTGGTTACAGAGCATTTTTCATCTTCAAAGTGTTTTCCACATGCTCATTATCCCCACCTCTGAGAGTGCTGTAGGTCGCTATCCCCCTTTCTGAAGATGGAGAAAGGATAAGAGCATTTCAGGAAGACACCCGAAGCCCGCAGATGATCGGGGGAGGCTTTGAAGTCTGTGTTGACTTCAACATAGCAGAGTTTCCTTCCCTGATTACAGAGATCCAGGTGGTCTCCCTAAGGCCTGCTGGATCCTGCAGTTCCACTCCAGCACCAGCCCAGCAGAACTGGGCAACTCTGTTGGGCTGGATCTTCAGTCAGACCTCAGGGGACATGTCTGCCCTTTGGATAACTGAGCATTGCAGTTAAATGCGAGTCAAATAATTAAGCGCTAACTGCACAAGAATAAGGAATAGCTGTTCATTTTCCCAACTGCACTGGGAAAAAAAGTAAAGCACCTGGGGCTCGGCAATATACAACTGGCACAGCCTTCTGAGTTGCGCTAGTTCCAGAAGGATGTGGCTGAGGGCTCTACATCAAACCAGCTTATTCAAAGAAAAGCTGGCTTGAAAAAGGGGGCAAACTTTCTCCTCACCAAGGCCTGCTCTTTGGGAGCACCTTGCAGAACTGGTATTAGTCTTCCCGGCTGCAAGCCCTTGATACAGAGGCATCTTCCATGGTCCAGCAGCTGCAGAGGTTAATTTTACCTGCATCAAGTCCCAAAGGAAGTGACATTGCTTATAACACACTCGCCAACAAGCTCAATCCCAGCTTGCGACTACTCCTTTAGGAATTTACTTTTCTCTTTGTCACTTGGTTCTCTTTTGGGAATAGTATGCATTTTTAAAGCGACTATATCTGCTTTATTGGCTGCTACATGCCTACATGACTAGGGCAGTTGCAGATGACCTAATTATAGATAACACTGTGGAAGTTTCTTGACCTGGACAGAGACACTGCGAGTTTAGGATTTCACTGCAATGTAAATATACTATGCCCTGAGCTAGCAACTCTCAAAGTGTCTTATAAAGCCCCACCGTGTGAGATAGGTAATATTATTATTCCTGTTTCAAAGGTGGTAGAACTGAGACACAATAAAGTTTGGTGACTTGCTCAGGTCACACGCCAAGTCAGTGGGAGGGCAAGGATAGGATCCTGGAGTCCTGATTTCCCATCCACTTCACTTAGTCCCTATTAGACTCCACTCCTTCCTCCCTAAAAAGTCAGACCATAAAATTACTGTTTTCTAAGGTTTAAAATACATACAAGTTTAATGGGCTGGGCAGGCCTGAGTTACTACTTCAGCATTCTAAATTCTGTTAATTGTTTTTTAAATATAGCAACAATAAAACAGTTAACCAGTGTCTTTTGTGCCTATTATTCAAAGTGATGTACACACGATATGCAAACAGAAAAGTAGCAACACAATTAACTAGACAGCAGTTGATTCACTGATAGCAGATATTTAAAAACTAAATCCAGAGTTTAGGAGAAATAGACCTTGTTGAGGTTGTAATACTCCATAAATGTGGTGATATTAGGCCTGTATCATGAAATATGCCCTGGTGAAAAGGCATAACACATCGGTGCATCTTTTGGCCTGAAATCAATGGCAAAACTCCCATTGGTTTCCATGTTGCAGGACCAGCCATTTAGGGCCAGGAAAGTTAATGGGAGTTTTGCCATTGACTTGAATGAGAGTAGGATCAGGTCCCTTGGCAGCTTTGAAGATGGAGTTCCTCCAGCCCGGATGACAGCTTCTGTCCCATCTTTTTACAAGGGGACAGGGCAAATGTCTCCTCATGCAAAGCCAGCTCTGCACTCTTTTCTGGGAGCCAGCACCAGTGTTGCTGGTAGCCTTGTGCAGACCCAGTGCTCAGAGGAGAGAAGGATACGCTCCTGCCTTACATATGCACAAAGATGGGATGGAAGAGCCTTGTATCCTCTCCTTGCAAACATATGCACCCACATTGTGAAAGGCACAATACATCCCTTACTGTTCACAAAGATTACAGGGAGAAGGAAGAAATGACTGTCAGCCTGCAAGCAGAAAGCAAGGTGCACACTAGATCAACATGTACAGGTTGTTAGCTTAGGTCAAAGCTACAAGAGCAGAAATGTTCCGCTGTGTTTAAGCAAAGTAAATATGTTCACCCCAAATACCATTGCGTAATGGTTTGGTGTATAATCTAGTTGCGAGTGACAGTGAAAAAAACCACTCTCCATGCGATGGAACAAAAAACTTTTTTTTTTAAACAGACTACAAAATGAGACTAAAAATAAATATCTAGAGATTGTAAAACAAATTTAAACAGAGATTTTTTATTTTGCAGTTTATTAACGTTGTGCATATTTTTTTTAAAAAAAGAACATTAAAATGAACGTTAAGGGAAACTTACCCCATAGACTAGTTCACCCACCATGCCATTCCATATCTTAGACTCAGGGTCCCTAGCTCCGTATTTCCCATCTCCAACAATTGACAGTTTGTATTTTATTCCAACATGTTTTGCTATTTCATAAGCTAAGTCTACACAATATCCTTCATATCTCTCATTCCCTTCTAGTTGTTCATGGTTTTTCTTATACATTACATAGGGCGATTCCTTTGAAACAAAAGCAAAGATCAAAAGTCTATGAATATAACACATGCCTTTAAACTATGCAAAATGAGAGCTGTTATTAGCATTATTTTATGTTATTGGCAAATATCAACAATATTTCCTGGGCTGCTCTTATATAATAATTGGAAAGATTTCCAAGTCAGCTTCACATAAACATTAAAGGCTTCCTGGCAAGACAGAATAGTTTAGTTTAAAATCCTTAGAAGCGCACCTGAAATTCATCAGTGGCCAGATCCTGCAAACAAATATGCAATTTGCTTTAATCACAGGAGTATTCCCACTAAGGCAATGGGACTACTCACATGAATAAAGTTACAGTCTTTTTCAGGATCAGGCCTGAATCTCCAGTAGATCAAAGATAAGCACACTATAATAATGCAGTACATAGCTTATAAAGCAGTGATATACCCGATCCTGCTCCCATTGAAGTCAATGGCAAAATCCCCACTTATTTAAATGGTGCAGGATCATGATGATGCTAGGATTTTCAAAGAAGCCGGAGGCATTTAGGTGCCCAGCTCCACCGCAGATCACCTACCTCCCGTAGACTTCTTTGAAAATCCGAGCTGAAAGGCTGAGTGTGTCTCAGTAAATTATAGTCAAGTAAAATACGATCCTTCTCGCAATGTCATGAAACTGACTCATGCTCAGGACAATTGTAACAGGCACCAAGGGCACAAATAATTCTGTATTACAGACCATATAAGCAATAGGCTTTAGAACTGACACAGATAACACAGACTATGAGATACAAGAAGAGCATTATTCTCCACAAGCATTGGATGTCTTTACATATTGTCAAAGCATTTCCAATTCACTGTGGGCCAGATTGTGCCATCCTTACTCAATCAACAGGAGCTGTGCCTGAGTGAAGGCTGCAAGATTTGGTCCTACAGCAGTAAGGGCCAGATCCTGCAATCATGTATATACATTAGTAACTTTACTCACGTGAGGAGTTCCACTGAGTTCAAGTAACTGAGAAGAAGGAAAGCACAATGTTGAGAAAGTGGGACTCCTCCCGTGAGTAAATTTACTCATGTGTGTAAGTGTTGGCAGGATCAAGCCCTCCGTACATCCCTGGAGGTTGCTGAACTTCTCAGTCACTTGAAGTCACACAGCATTCAACACTGGGCCTTCCAATAAATCTCACAATACACGTGTCTTACCACCCAAGCACATACTGACTAAGAACATGCAACTTACCAGGATGGTAGTGACTACTATTGTTCTATTCTCCACAGATGAAGTGTCATTAGACACTTGCTGGTCTAGTGCTGGCACAAATCTTTCATATTCATTCCAGTAACCAGCCTACAAAAGCAGAGAGTGTTACCTAGTTACATATTTTTATAATGATTTTGGTGCATAAAACTGATGCTTAAATAGAGCTGCCCTTTTTATTTTTAAAAAGTGATTTTTTACTTAGATTTATTCAAGATACAAACAAATGAATATTGATCTAAAAGTTTTTCTAGGACCTCATAAGTATCTCATCAGCTATTAGCAAGGTCATGGGACACTTTCTTGCCAACATTGGGCTGTGGGAACCTTTTGCTGAATTTTTACATAGTGCCATCGCTGAGGGTGTAGCATGGAAATAGATAGGCAAAAACTATGTGAAAGTAAAGTATGGTTCCTTATATTATTACATAATATAGCTTATCAGAATACCCATGGAATAATTCCTGCATTTCTGCAACCAGGGAATACAATATAGGACAAGAAAATAATTGCAGAATTTTGAACGAACTAGTTTTTATATTTGCAGCCTTAACTGTCTCACTTGAACTCTGCACTTAATCAGTCTCAACCTGGTCTATTTCTGGCACACCAAATCTCTAACCCACTGCAAATAGCTACTATTTAAAGTAAACCCACCCTTTTCAAACAAAACAAAACAAAAATATAAGTTGCTACAAGTGTAGGTCAGGTAAAGGCAGGGGATAAAAATAACACAGCTCCTATGTCCTGGAGGGGCAATATTTAGTTTTGGTTCAGTGACAAGGTTCAAGACCTGATGTCATGTAGCTCTAGGGTTACATACACAGGCTGAGGAGCTGGGATTCTTGTTATACAGAAGCATCCATTTCTAGAGTAAGGGTACAATTTTCAAAAGTGCCTAAATGATTTAGGTCCATAAGCCCCATTGACTTGCAATGAGATTCAAGGCCTAAGTGCATCAGAGTCAGATTTTCAAAGGTATGTAGGTGCCTGAAGATGCGAATAGGCTCCTACTGGAATTTTTAATGTTAGGTGCCTAATTCTAATTGAAATCAATGGGATTTAGGCACTTAACCTGCTTAGGCCCTTTTGAAAATTCCACTAGGTACCTATTTGCATCTTTAGGCACCTAAATATTTTTGTAAATCTGGCCCCCAGACATTTTTGAAAATGGGACATAGGCTACTAATTCACTTAGGCACTTCTGAATATTTTATCTTAGGACATGAGATAATCGTCCTTTGAACATCCCGATTAAAAACCAAATGCTGTTTTACACTGTTTTTAAGAGGTTTTTAAAATATATGTGTTCCAAATTCTTTATTGCTCTGAGGCCTATAATGGAGAGGAAGGAGGAGATGAAAAGGAATTTAGGAGAGAGGACTGGGCAAAGGGTCTCAGGACACCATTGTAGGAGGAAATCAGAGTTGAGATGTGGCAGGGTACGTACCTCAGATGTGAAGCCAAGGCGTTTGCTGTAGGAAGATATTCAAGGAGTGAAGGGATTCAAGGGCCGGGGGGGGCGCGGGGAGGGATGGGGGGGAGGTTCAGAATAACAAGGGCAGAATGGAACTACATTCCTATAAAATTTCATAACTAAAGAATTAGGGAAGAGGAGAGATAAATGTAGTAGGAGGGGATTTATCAGGTTTTATGTCTTCACAACAGTTGTATGACATTGCTTGTTTTCATGACTTTGCGGTGATACATATTTTTTAAGAAGCCCAAGGAGAATATATATTTTGAGAACTTACCTTCCGTGATCCAGTAGCTTTCGTTTCATACACATCAATTGTGTAATTTGTTCTGCGTCCATAGGTGTCAAACTGGATATTTCCAGTCATTCCTTGGACTTGTACCTTAAACAGGGAAATAGTAAAACATTACATAGAACATTATTTCTATTTTCCCCCCTCTTTTATGTCCTGAAGGAATTTACTATCTCTGTGAGCATTTCCATTAATACCTGTGCCCTGTCCAGCGTCCAATAGGGACATTTACATTCTGTCTACCTAAAATTCCCCAGCTCTCCCAGTTTCAGCTGTAAACATTATTATTCTTCACTGCCTATAAGCTGATGCAGAGCTGCCACCTTCCATTGCAAGGAAGGCTGTATTTCAGTGCTGAGTGAATCCTGCATATATATTATATACAAGGTCCAATTCTGTCATGTTTATTCACGCTTGGTGAAATTCACTCCTTTTCAATGGGCCAACACAGGGTGCATATACCACTGAAGTGCCACATAAACCCTCACAATTAGGGTGCAAGAGATACATACTGCAGGGCCAGATCCTGATATTCTTACACGGAGTAGCACCTTATTCCACAATTTAGACCTGATGAAGTCAATATGATTGAAGGTATCAGACTCCAGCCTCATTAGAGGAAGAGTGGCAGAATTATGTCTATACCTTGTAAAGAGATTGAGCTTTGTCTAGATGGATGATGTTATATAAATGTAAGTTGTTACCATTACTTACTCACAGTAATAATTTTGAAGGAAGTATGAAGTACTTTGTTTCAAAGGAAAAAAAATCTTTCTTGTTCCCCTAGTATTAAAGGAGGAGATACTTCAGTTCATCACTTATCAATCCTGACAAGCTAAGACAGTAGAGGTAACTGTCAGAAACTTCAGTAGGGATAATTTATGTTAAATTTTAGAAAAATTTTATAGCGGTAATAAGAGTTGGGTGATAGAACAATCTGCTAAGGAGGCTGTGGAATCATAGTCACTCGAGATGTTCAAAGCTGGTCACTGATCTGCCAAGGATGGTTTTGAGATGATGCGATCGATCTTGTCATGATGCACAGGGATGGATCACATAATACAGTAAAATCCCTTTGCCCCAGATTTATTCGGTGGGCCAAATTCAGAGGTGATGTATAAAGAGTGTAAATTATGTGTCTGTAGTGGATGTGAGTCAATGTTAGAGTAATTTGATTGAACTGGAAGAAGATCCTTGACTTTCTTAGGTTCAGCTCAACTCATTATGATTCCAAACTTTATTGAACTTTTATTGCAAACATAGAAACCATAGAAGCCCTGATTCACCCATCCAGGCCTATTCAGCATGAGTTTAACTTCAGGCATATGCTAATTCCATTGGTTTAAATGGGACTTAAGTATGTGCTTAAAGTTAATGTCATGTGCTTAAAGTCATGGAGGATAAGTCAATCAATGGCTATTAGCCAAGATAGTCAGGGAACGCAATCCCATGCTTTGGGTGACCTTAAACCTCTCACTACCAGAAGATGGGACTGAATGACAGAGGATGGATTACGCAATAACTACCCTGTTCTGTTCATTCCTTCTAAAGTATCTGGTACTGGCCACTGTCAGAAGACCATGTCGGCTAGATGGGCCATTGGTCCGACCCAGTATGGCCATTCTCAGTGTTCTATGTTCTTTCCTGAATTAATTTGAATTAGTCTGAATTCATCTGTCTTAAACATGAGAGATCAGAATTGCACACAGTATTCCAGATGAGGTCTCACCAGGACCTTGTATAATGGCAATAACACTTCCTTATTTCTACTGGATACATCTTGCCTGATGCATTCTAGGATTGCATTAGCCTTTTTATGGCTGCATCACATTGGCAGCTCATAGTCATCCTGTGATTAAAACATCCAGGTCTTTCTCCTCATCTGTTGCTTCCAACTGATGACATTGCATTTTGCACTATTCAATTTCATCCCATTTCTATTACTGCAGTTTTCAAGGTTATTCAGATCTTCTATGATATTCCGGTCCTCCTCTGTATTGGCAATACCATCCAACTTTGTGTCATCTGCAAATTTTTTTAGCACACTCCCACTTTTTGAATGTTAAATAAGATTGGTACCAAGACCAGTCCTTGAGGAACTCCACGAGTAACCTCCCTCCAGCCTGACATTTCACTTTTTAATATGACCCATTGTAGTCTCCCCTTTAACCAGTTTCTTATCCACCCTTCACTTCTCATCTTAATCCCCATCTTCTACAATTTAACTAATAATTTCTCATGTGGAACTGTGCTTTATTGAAATCCAGATAGATTAGATCTACTGCACTTTGTCTAAAAAATCAGTTATCTTCACAAAGAAAGAGATCCAGTTGGTCTGGCACGATCTGCATTTTGTAAAACCATGTTGTATTTTCTCCCAATTACCTTTTACCTCTATGCCTTAACCACTTTCTCTTTCAAAATTTGTTCCAAGACCTTGCATACAACTGAGGTCAAACTATTGGGCCTGTAGTTTCCCAGATCACTTCCCCCCCCCCCAACCCTTTCTTAAAAATAGGTACTCTATGAGCAATTCTCCGGTCATAGGGTATGAACTACAAGTTTACGGATTCATTAGAAATCCTTGCTGTTGGGCTTGCAATTTCATGTGCCAGTTCCTTTAATGTTCAGGTCAACTGTTGTCCACTTATCGGACACTTTAGGTTCAAATTCAGGGGAGGAAATACAGACTCGAATAGTTTTTCTATAGTAGTTTTTATAGTAGTTTCTATAGTATATATAGGTTTTATATAGGTTTTTATATAGGTTTATATAGGTTTTTATATAGGTTTTATATATATAGGTATATATAGGTTCTATATAGGTTTTCTATAGTAGTTTCTATAGTAGTTTTCTATAATAGTTTTTCTATAATAGTGGGTTCTGGTAGGAATAAGGGATGTGTGATGATCTTGCACTGAGTGGGTACTGAGTGGGGCTGTTGAGATAGACGGATAAACCTCTTCAACTTATGTTAGAATGTTTAAATATAATGGGCTGAAATCACCCTGATGTAATTCAATATCCTGTGCCTGCCTCAATCATGAAATTGGCTCTGTATCTTATGAATCTTTTATTAAAGTGGCAGCCTTTTACCAACCAACATTTGGATATTTTTACCTCTCTCAAGCAGGGTGTGTCTTGTTGCACTGTTTGTGTTCCCATTCGAGCCCTGTGGATGTAAGCACTTTAGGATCTCTTTTGAAGGGTTTAGGTATCACTTCTAATTAAGTTCTAACTGACACTACAAATCTTTTAACTGTTATGAAGGTTGAAATTAATTAACTTATCTTAAAAGTGTGTAATGCTACATTAATGAACCTACAGTTAGGGCATTTGTTAGGGAACTGACTCAGTGATATAAGAAGTGTTCTGACAGGGAGAGACTGAACCATGTCTCTCATTCTATGAGAGAGGGAATTACCCTTTTGATCTGATGCTTCCAATTTGGCAAATTTGAAAAAGCAATAATTAAGCCAAGTGAATGAAGATTAATCTAGGGGTCCTTTTTATATCATGCGGCCTTAATTCCAATCTTACTCACTTCAGTCTTACATCAGTGTAACTTCATTGAAACCAGTGCAGTTATTCCTGATTTCTACTGGTCCAAGTCTGAGCAAAATCAGATCCTATGTATCTGGTAGGTTTTCATTCACTTCTATGCCCCCAAATCAGTTCAATACAAAAGGGAAAGAAAGACAAACAAAACCACAGGGATTTGATCAATACTAGATCTGATGCAATAACTAATGGTTAGCACTATGGATTGGCCAAACAGGCAGTAATCAAGTTGGAAATAGGGTTATGTTAGGGTTCAGAGAGCAGGTGTGAGGCAAAATGCAGAAATCCTGCAATCTGTTAACATAGTCGATCATACTGTTTGTGCAACTTTTAGAAAAAAAACAGAAGCTGGTTTTTGACTGGTGTGATATATAGATAAACATACACAGGTACATATGCTCATACTATATATGTGGTTTACAATACACCGCCTGAGGATAAACTGTTCACCCAGTTCTGTTTTATTTTGGGCCACATTTTTGACCTCAAAATAGGTCAGCCTATATCCTAGCCTCAGAATATGTTCGCAAAGCTTTTAACACCACCATTTGCAGAGATGCTAGTATACAGTACAGTGGGCACTGTGTCACATTGGCTAGCTATTACAGTTGATGCCCAGTTGTCGCGTTTTAATTCCTATGAACACTGAATTCTAGAAGACAAATTTTTGGCCCTGGGGAAGAGGGCACGTGTGTAACACACTGAATATGTCACCATGGCCCTTAATTGGATGGGATGTCAGACCACTCTCGTGTTTGTCATTACCCTATTTACTGGCCTAGGTACAGGATAGTAATTGTTAGCTTCAGCACCAAGGCCTTGTGCTTATGGAGTAGAAGGATGTGAGTTCTGCTCCATTGGGCATGGACAGAGTCCTTACAAGTGCATTTGTTGCAAAACTGCCCATGCAGATTTACAGGTAGCTTTTGAAAGTTGCTTCCTTCATTGTGCCCTTGAAAAATGGTGCTCAGGAGATACTCAGCCTTTGTTGTTGTTTTAAAGACATATGTTGTAAAAATGCGATACTCCTGTTCAATAGGTTAGGTACGTTTGCCCTTACCATTTTCAGTGCTCTTTCTATATCGATTCCTTGGCTCCAGGGCACTGCAGGGTTTGCTAGGCAGTCTCCAGCACTACCTCTCCTGGAAACATCAACACGCTGTCTTCGGAGGTAGCGGAAAGCTTCTGCTATGACTAGTATTGCATCATGGGTCAGGGCAGAAGTATACTAAAATTGATGCAAATAAAATAATTGTGACAAACTGCACTCTGGAAATTGCCTCAGGTTTATAAAGGTCAATTATTTCTCCCCCATTAAAATGTTTTTAGAGCAGCAACAATTTCACCGCCCCCCCCCCATATGTCACATGTTATTTAACAATTACATATATTTCAAGTAAGAAATTTAAAATGTTATGATTTTCTACAGTATATAGAAAAATAGTTTATAGTTCTGTAACGTACTGACTAGATTTAATTGGAGAGCTGCCTATCTAAAGCAGGTTGATGAAGAAGACCTATAATGCAATGCTAGGCCATGTTGTAACCAACTGCAACTTACAACTCATATTTGAGTTTTGCTTGGATTTTTTTTTAAAATGAGCTAACCAACTCAAAGAGCTAGGAGTAATTTAAAATTAACATTAATTGTTTCTGTCTGGCCCATGTTTCTGATTAGCTAGGATCCATGACCAGCCACAAATTGGTTTACTTTTCTTACCAAAAAACCCAGCCCCAAAACAACTTCACCCTCACTACTTCCTTATAATGTACAAAACTACAATCATTACTTAGGTTATAAATCTGATATCATGCCCAATTCATAAGCAACAAATGTCTTTACGAGACGTGTCTGTATTTTTTCATATCCATTGATTCATATGAAAACTGTACTTCGCTAGAGACTGGCCCAACCTCTGGACACCGAGCTATTAATTTCTGGCTAAGCACTCCTGATGAGCATAGGATTTAGACTACCTTGTGTGCACAGGATCAGCATTACATTTAAATGCTGTATATAGAGTTCCACTGTAATCTTGAAAAATCGAATCTTGCAAACATCTGTAGGACCTCATTTTGACGCTGCTGCATCATTAGATCCCATCCTATCTCTAGAGTATTTGTATGTAAATGAGTGAGAAATATTTGACTTCCAAAAAGAATCTAGTGCATGTATGCACGTTCCGGAATGCTCACCTGTCTCCTGGTACTTAGCAAACCTTACTTACGGCGTGATCATTTAGACCCCCTTGCATCCCATTTGACTTACATAGGTGTGAAAACAAACAAACACTACCCATGCACTAGTTGGAAGGATGGAATCTTGGATTTCAATAGCATTTTTAGCTGCTCTCCTACAGGACATGAGTAAATCCTATTGACTTCAATGGCAGTTACTTCTATCCTGTAGGGGAGAATAAAACCCCAGGTGGCCACTACATTGAAAAATGTTTTTGCTCTTATGGTGGGAGGCTGCCCATTTTGATAATAACCATGTAAAACATATGGTAACATTTACAAAACTGCAAGGGGTGTGTGCGTTTATGCCTGCAGATCCAGAGAAACACACCTGATTAAAAAAAAAAAAGCACAACTAGTGTCAGGGAAAAGTTTTTTTGTGCCAGCCATTCTTCCCAAGTTTTAAATTATGGTCCTGTTTATAAACACTTGACTGCCTTGCCCTTTTCATGGTGAGATCATCTTTACAGCTGTGATTAGCTGGATGCAGCTGCTTATTTCAATCCTTGTCTACCTTACCTTTTTTTCCTGTGGTTCTGGCATTGCAGTGCTCTCTCTCTCTCTCATACATTAACAAATATTACACGACACTTTCCACATAACAACACAGAATTCAGATATTTTAAAAAGATATTTATTCTTGCATGAAAAAAATCTTGTAATAGCTTTCCAATCTAACACTACATAAAGCCTGCATGGCGATAATTTTTTTCAGTAGACTGGATCAATTGCCGGTAACCCAAATGCAGTCCCTTCCAAGTTATGCCAAAAGAGCTATCTAATTTTCTGCTTTATTCGAATTCTACTTACAAATGCATGAGCAGGCAAAGAAAAAGAAAAGACAGAGAGGGAGAGAAGGGAAAGTCTGATAAAATACAGAATAAATTAAACATCAGGGCTTTAATCTCTAGGTAATTTTATTCTCTAATCAAAAATATTGTACATCCATTTTTTAAGTATGCTTTTTGACTGATTGATGAATACTGTGTAAGTTTCTGTAATGAGCAGTACATTTGTACAAAGGTAATGCAATCTCTGTGTTTTACCATCTAAGATTATTTTTAAAGGATAGAGAATAACTTTTTCCCCAATGTAAATTGCTTTTGACTGGATTAAAATATGCCTAGGGTAACATCATATATTTCTGAGCTTTAAGACTAGTATGATACTTCCCTTTACTCCTGTATCTTCCAGTAAGCTCCTCTAAAGTGACAGGTGCTCCTGGCTCTGTAATTAATAGGGGACATCAAGGTTAGCCCTGTTTTATGGGACACTGGCTAGCTACCCCCCATGGACTCTTCAGTGGTAGTGTGTCTGTGTCAGATAGAGGCATGCAGGGGCCCTTCATGATAGGCGAAATCCTGTCGTTGGGGTGTATCTTCGAGTAGTTTGGTGTCAGCTTGGAATGAAATGGTTAGATGGAGCTGGTAAAACAGCAGAGATCATTAGGTTTCTTAGGGAAGAAGTGTCCATTTCATTAATATAAAATGCAGTAAAGGAATAAGAAATTTATTTCCTTGTAAAAATTAAGGAGAAGACAGAAGAACAGCTTCAGCTATGAGATGGCTGGTAGACAGGTTTAGCATCCCTCCTATAAGGTTAGTATAGGTGTGGGGATGAGCTTCCCCCAAGGAGATTTGCTTTGAAGTGACAGACTTTGAGGCCTCCTCTGTTGGTCCAATTGTGCTACATTGCACTGAATAAGTACTGGTGGAACCATCCTCGTCTGTCAGCCACTGACTCTTCTGGAACTGGAGGAGTTCCCCCTTTCACCTATGTCAGTAGGCACAGTAGAGGAGGCCTAACCATTGGAGGAGCAGGGAGAAGAGGAAGAGAAAGGGAGAAAGGAAGAGCATGATGATAATACTAAGTACTTCGTTTAGCCCTTTATGATTTCAAACATTGACTGATGAACCCTAACAAAACCCTCTGCTGGGGAGGTAAGTCAATATCATCACCTCCATTTTACAGATGGGGAAGAAAACGAAGAGACAGAGAAAATCAGGGAAGGGTATTAACAGGTTGTGATTCTGTTACTAGCAATACCCTTTTTAGTCCATTAGATGAGGGTGAATTTTAGCACATGTAAGACATACTGTATAGCTATGTCCTGGAACCCCCCAGGAGTCTGTGTGGGGCTTTCTCCAGCTTACCTCACCTAGACAACTCTGCCAGGCCTGCTGAAGGGACATGGTAACATGGAGAACGAAAGGGATCAATCGGTGACATGTCCAGAACTGCCGTACATGTTTAGGGGGGGAAATAGTGGATGGAGGTTTCCTGATACATCGGTAAAAAGGGTGAAAACCGTAATGTGCCCCAGCAGGTCTGTGGTAAAGGGGGAATCATTCCGATTCTTTGACAGCCCAAACTACCATGGCTATGGTTCCAAGTCATCATGAAGCAGATTGCACTTCACATCCAAGTGGCACTGGGTAGTCAACAACCCAGTAGCAAATATACCTTAGAGGAACTATAATGCTTTTTACTACCCCTCATGCGCTACTAGACCTTATTCAACAGGGTGCAATATCACCCCATCTAGCTATGGACACAAGTTGTTAAACTGAAGACACCCCGCTTATCCAGACACGTGCAATACCAAGCTGCGTCTCCTGTACCTTTTATGCTTACTAACAATGCAGTGCTCAGCTGGAAGTCTACCTTTGGTTTTGACTGGCTTTGTATCCCAAAATCAACTGATACGCAGCAGTCCAAGTACGGCGGTACGGTCTGGTACGCCGTACCAGCAAGATATTTATAGCCGGTACGGCGTACCGTGAAGACGCAGGAGGAGCTGGCAGCCCCTCGGGCAGCTGTACCGCCCCCCATCCCCATCCCTCCCAGCCCTGTCCTCCGGCAGAGGAGGCGCAGCTGTGTGGAAGGGCCGGGGGCAGGGCTGGGAATGGTGGAGCCATGCTTGAGGAGCTGCTGGGGTGGGACTGACCACGTTCTGCTCCTTTCCCCGCTGTGGTTCCGAAGTCTCTGGCGCAGCAGGAGGAGGACAGAGCCCCCCCTCAGGTAATGTGGGACGGCTCATGGGGCGGGGATGGGGAGAGTGTGGGGGCCCCAGGCTGCGGGCGAGGAGTCACATGGAGGGCGATATGAGGAAGTCATGTGCCCCCCCTTAGCTGGTGGCCCCCGGTACGGGTAAGAAATGGATTCTACTTGCACTGCTGCTGGTTTGACTAGGTGCTAAATAACCATGCATTCAGTGGGTAGCCTGCATTGCATCTGTAGAACTCTCTGATCTGTGACAGCACTGTCAGTTCGTGGCACATGGTTCTTTACTGAATGTTGTCTGTAGATACTTTGCCAAGACAAACATTAGCTGCACAGTGAAGAATTGGAAGAAATGGTGTTATTGAGTTCTTCTGACAACCATGAAGAAGGATTTTGTTGTAGAAGATACCTGGGCAGCTATTAAGATCACTTGTGTATGAGATTCCACAGTAGAGCAATAGCAACAACAAGGCATCTTAAACACAAATGGCGTCAAGTTAATAGCATCACACAAGTTGTGCGCTTGCTTGAGGAGTCAACCATCAGTAAAGACGGGACGTTAAACAGTCCTTTACATAAGGCGAAAGGAAAATAAAAAAGACATGGCAAATGCTCATTGCAAATGTTCGTTCCTGAGGAGAAACATCTCTCACTGGGTGAGACATAATTGAAGATAAGTGTGTAGACAATGTAAAAACAGGCTCCTACCCACCTCAGCCTGTGCATAGATATATTTATGTACAATCATGTTCATGTTTATATTATGTGCCTCAACACAGCAGGTAAAAACATACAGAGAAAATGGTTCGTAGACGTCTAATAGCCTAGCATGCATAACAGTGTATTTCCTTATAAGGGCAATTGGCTGTATGGAGTTATTGGGGCTCCATTCCCTAATGGAAATATTGGGAGGGGTTCATGGTGGCCCCATCGTGAGTCCAATCCTACATCATTCTGCAGCTGGAATTGCCCAGTGCTACGTAGTTTGGACCCAAATCTATACTTCCATACAATAAAGGGATATTTTTCAGTCCTCTCTAACAGAGGTCAGTGGCAGTGTTACATGTGGAATGACTGCAGGATGGGGCTCTTTGCCTCAGAGTCCACCATTATGTGTTTATTTCATGTTTCCAGCTAACAATCTCTCTCTCTTTTTGTCTGGCAGTGAGTGTTCTGACTCATTCTGAGCAGAGAAAATCCATACACGTATATATTTAAAAATGAATCTGATTTTTGCTGAACACAATGCAAAAGGCTTCCATCACAGTCAACAAAATTTTACCTTTAATGGAGAGTTCTTGGCTTCAGGGAATTCCCTTTCATCCAGTCTAATCCAGCGTTGTAGAAACTGTTGAACCATTGGGTTTTCATTGTTAACAATCTGAAATCCAGTAACATTGGCGCCTCCATGCATTACTCTCTCCAGCATAATATCTGTAAAACCCTGGAAGAATATGTGCAGAAAACAAGAATCAGTGTCATACGAACTGTCTGCAACTTGGCTCAGTTTTAAAGACAAACATTCTGATAAGATGCTATTTTTTAATCTTTGGCTAGTTTAGCACAAAAGAAACTGATGAAAGTTCCCTGCCGCTAGTAGAAGATACCCTGTCTAGGGGACAATCTCTTGCAGCAGTAGATTGTAGTACTGGAATAAAATGGAATTTGGAAACACATGGATTCCAGACCTTTGTGATGGAACACTGGCTTGTTCCAGTGTGGCAAAGTTTCCATGTGATCCAAAACACATCAAAAAGGGTACACAATATTACACATAAAGCTCAGAAGAAGAGGACTGATTGGTATATGGATTAATGAATTACTCAGACTCTTTTGTTAAAATATGTAGCATCAGATGATAACTGGTATTTCATATACTGCATGCTGGATAATAATGTGAAAGGATTCCATGATCGTAAAACTAAACTACCTCTTCCTTAAGAGAACTATTTACAGAGATGCTGCATCTGCAGGTAGCATTCTAGCTACGTGCATTCCCAATAGCTTCTCAGTGCCTCTTCCAAACTCTTTCCTTCTGCAACCTGTACTCCTCCCTCCAAGTTCCATGCAGGTTGCTATAGCTGGTTCTTGCACCTTGTGCATGTGTTAAAGGTTGGGGGTAAAGGGGAGATGGGGTGCAAGGAGCCTCCTTGATGCTTCTGCTGAAGAGTCAGCCACTATTAACACCCTTAAGGTGCAAACCACACCAAAAGAGGTGGAGAAAGTTGGGGCCTGGCTCCAATACCTCCTTTGCACCAGCCAGCAGAGCAGGAAATGCTTAACAGTCCCCCTTTTTTACGAGAGAGTGCCAAGAAGCTCTGTGACTCAGAGGCTCCTTGATGCCCCTTGTTGTTCTCACTGCTGTGTTGTGGCAAACCATGATCCTCACACCAGACAGTGCAGTGTTAATTATCACAATATTTACCTTAATGTTTCACTTTCAAGCCTTGTGGGCCTGATTCTCCACTGCCCTATGCCTCATATTGTCATTTACTCCTGTGCAAAGTGGATATAGAAAGCAAGTTGATTGGGTAGCAGTTTGCAGTCACCTTGCAGAAGTGTAAATGGCTATGCGTGGCACAAGGTAGTAGCAATTTAAGCCCACTGTTTTTTGGTTTATGCAATGTACACTGTAGTCAGTGTGAATAGGATCAGTTCCATAATGCACAATGACACATTTTAAAGCCGCACAGTATTTATAATGAAAATGGCATTTTAAAATTCATCTAACCTGCTTTAATCATACACAGAAAAAATCATTATAAAGACTCTTCTACAAAGTAGGATTACTAACTAGAAAGTGTGATATGACTTTAGAAGAACATTTTCCACACACAGAAGCTAAAAATGACTCTTTCTGCAGGATCAACTACATTATAACCCTTTTCTACAGCATGTCTAGCTGATGGCTTTTCAAAAATATCAAAGAAATATCTGAAAAGTCAGTTATAGAGTGTGGAGAAGTGGATTTTTAATATGGATAAAATATACCGTCCTCTGCCTGGTCAATGAATATGTATAAAGTACTAACTCTGCAATGGGGTTCTACCTGTATAAAGCCAATAAGTTGTTAAATAGCCTGGCTACTTTACTAGATGGAATTACAAATTTTAATTTGGTTCTTTATATCACTTGTATTATGTACAAATAAAATGTAATTATTTTTATAGTGTTTAAATTTAAAATCTGTTATACAGAAGATTAGTATTATCTAGTGAGTTATTTAAGAGATATAAATTAGTGGAGAACATATAATTGAATTGTTATTTTTAAATTAGAAAGGATATGAACTTCTTAGACAAAACAAAGACTGTGTAATTGAGTAGAAATTACTATTACATACCAGTTCTAGTATTTACTGAAGTCATTTCTCAAAATCCAGGCACTCCTTCATGCATTACCTTCTTAGCTGATTAAAGCTGACACAACCTAAATAGAATATATTACCCTCTAAAACTTAGTTATACTTCTGCTGATGAAAAAGTTCTTACCAGGTTAGCTAGCATGTAGTGATAACCTCTGGAATGTTTACCAAGGATTACAACCTGTGTGTAGAAGAAACAACATGTATCACTTAATGTAAGAGAATGAGTCTCAACAAGCATAAGGAAAAAACCAAAAACCATGAACATTTTAGGAACACAGGACCCACTTCCATTCAAATTAATGGCAAAATCTCATTGTCTTCATTGGAGGCTGAATTGGGCCCATATACTGTCCACTTAGGGTGACCAGATGTCCTGATTTTATAGGGACAGTCCCAATATTCAGGGTTTTGTCTTTTTAGGCACCTATTGCCTCCCACCCCAGTCCCGATTTTTCACACTTGCTATCTAGTCACCCCTATGCCCACTACTTGGTTTATTAATAATTCGTGCAACTGGGACCTAGCTCGTGGCTACCTGAAGCTTTTGTGAGGCCCTTATGTGAAAGTCCTCCAACCAGCTCTGTCTCTATCATCAATCTCCCCTTCATCTCCACTAACCCCTGCATCCAAGCAGCTAACTGGGGAGAGGTAGGAATTCTCTGACCGAGTGGGGTGCAGAGCAGATGGGAATTGCAGAACCAGCAGGTTACTAGAGAGAATATAATTGAGAGCTCAAGAAGAGATGAGGCCACAGTAGGATCATGTGGCCTGTGTAGCCACTGAGGAGTCCAGTTCAAAATGGTCAGTAGGAACTGTCAGAAATAAGGAAAGCAGAATTGGACCAATGGCCTCCAGAGGCTTAACGGTAGCACAGACAAATGTATCATAAATGGATAAGTACATTGCTCACTGAACATGGGAAATAATTTTTTAACCAGCAGTTATTTATGGATTCCAGTCTTAGAATGAATTATTTCACTTCTTCAAAGAAAAAAATTGTCATAGGAAAATTTTATCAAACAACTGTTCTTCTCTACCTGATTTCAGCCAGCTTCATTTTATTAGATTTCTTGGTGTTATTTCTTGCTAGACTAGACAGGAACAATATTTGCCATCTGCTGTTTGAGTGACCACTAGTCATACAAAGATCCTGGTTGTGCGTTTTTTCAGTGCAGTCATTTCTGTGAGTAAAAGGTGAGCATGTTCATATTTCCCTTGCCTGTACTATACCCACTCTGTTCTCAGACAACAGCAAGCTGCTGCTGGTAGTCTGGAACCTCTGCAGTTGTTATAAAGTGACAAACTTGGTACCTTATTTGTGGGAAAGGGGAACGCAGGTGTGAGAGAGGTAAGGTAAGGAAGTTTTGCCACCATCATTATCAACACTCAGCATCAGTTACAATCAGGAAGGGAAACAGAGGAGAAAAGCAAAGACTGGCAAAGGGGGAAGGGAAAGCCATGCAGCCAAAGAAGGCCCCCAGGAGCTAATGGGCAGAGTGGTTTGAGATGCTGCAACAGCTGAGTTTTGCCAGTGAGGCTTAAGATTCTCTCTTTCACCAGGGGAACACGCAAGGGCAAAGCCCTACCACCATAAACGAGAGCCAAGCACACCCAGAGTGCAATGGGGAATCCTAACTCTGGCAAAGTCACCTTGGCTTTCATAGCATCTCCCCTGTCAAACTTTGGTATCCGCTTAATTATATCTGCTCAGTAAATAGGTAACACTCTATTTCCTGACACACTTTTTAGTTGGCTACTGTTTACTTTGCTCCTCGTTTGTGGAGAACATTAGGGATACGTGAAACAATCCATCAGCTGACTTTGTGCTGATTAAAATGTCACTATCACAATTATACCACAGCAGGGCACAAATCAAACCGAGGGGCTTCCTGCTACATGTCTACGTGTCTTTGGGAAAGCTGGTCCTGACATTGCAACATTGGGTGCCTACAGTTAGGCTCCTAAGGTTATATTTAATCACCTAAGTAAAGGTGGCCCAATTTTCAGAGGTGCTGAGAACCCCCAACTCCCACTGCAGTTGTGCAAGCAAAGACAAGGCGAGAACTGGCCCTGTATGTCTAGGTCTGAATTCTGGTGATGCACAGGGGACAAAGAAGATGCAGCCAGATAAAAAAGCCCCATGCAGGCACCCCTATGTGCAAGTGGAGCAGTTTGGCAGACAGTGTGGTACACAAGAAAACAATAGGAAATGCACCATAAGCTGAAGGGTTGTGATATGTAGGGAAAAAAGGAGGGTTACTAGGTCCTACCCCTGTCTGGCAAGCCAGACGCACAAGCCAGCCCTGATACCACTTGGTGCATGCCGAGAAAGGAAGAAAAGCACTCTCCATGTTCAGAGGTGCTGAAACAATTTTTATAGTGGGGGTACTGAGAGCCATTGAACCAAACTGTAAGCCCAGGATATAATGGAAACCACTTTTGTGGCAGCACCCCTAGTTCCAGCACCTACGCCCAGGTGGAATCACCAGTAATAAAAATTGTGCAGGTCAGACTGTAACTTTGCAATTCCATCTCTGCAATCCCATTGTCTTCAGATTATAACCTCAGCCACAGCAGTGCAACCCTATAGTCTTCAGGAAGGATTTGATCCTGAAATTACAAGTGAGTTCATCCTGCTGGTTATGCATGAGACAGGATAGAATCAAGCTCACTCTCCTTTAGTTTTGTTGTGCTAACAGGAGTAACAAGTAGTCACCACTTATATTTGTTGCTATACAAATCAGCTGTAGCACTGACTACACACAGGGAGCAGCTCTGTTGAGTAAGAAGGTGCCACTTTTAAACATACCCTTTTCAGAGTAGACTCAGCCGTTAAATGGAACTATCCCGCATGCCACATTATCACAACTCTCCGGCTTCTGTATGAATGACAGATAAAGGATCCAAATGCAACACTCTAGAAGACATCTTTCCAAAAATGCCACTTATCTCCTTGATAAGCTCAACGGACATTTGAGTCGATGCCTTTAGATATACTGCTGGGCCGGTTACAATACTTCATTGAATTATTAAATTCCCAGTTGCCTCTTTGGACTGCCTTGTCCTTTATAGAAGCCATTTCTTTTAACTTCACGTTTAATTCTGAGGAATTTGCATACTTCCAACAATTTGAAAATAAATTGCTAGACAGATTCTCTTGAGAACTGTGTGTACGCTCTATTGGTAGAAAACATTTGCTTTTCTGCACTCACATTTGTTTTCTATGGAAATATGAATGCTCCCCTTAGATGCATTTGGCATACATACTATTTGCATACTAAATTCTCTGTATTTTGAATTTTACATTAACAGAGGTGATTTACTTTTGAAAGGTTAGAGGCAAAGGATTTTACACTTGTAAACCAAGAGCAACATTCTTTGACATTTTAGTCTTAGTAATAATTGAGGCTTTCTTTTTTCTGACTAGAAATGTGTATATTTCTGAAGAGACAACACCATGGCACTAAAAGCCATATTTTTCCCTTGAACTCATGCACGGGGCTTCCAGTGAAGTCAACAGGAATGTAGCAACTAGGAAACATAGGATGATGGCGCTGCAAAGCAGGGCACTACAACTCCCATCAGCCCCTTCCCCACTGCACTTCCCTTTCTCCCAGCCAGCAGACCTGAGGTCCATCTAGTCCAGTAGCCTGTCTCCATTAATTGCCAGAAATAATTCCGATTGCCCTAAAAAACGGCCAAACTGCTTAATTCAAGCATTAATTTACAAAGCAGTTTCCAGAAGAAACCCTGCTAATATTTATATTCAGACATTACCCAAGCATGTCAGATTATAATTAGATATTAATAATGCTTTTAAAACTCAGCACATGTGCTAGCCTAACCCTAAACAAGCATATCCCCTCGGCAAACATTACAGCAATTTGAATGAAGAGAAGAGTTGCTGGATTAGCAAGCATAGCAGAACCAATCACCCACATCAATGTGGCTCCTAAGGGAGTAAAAGAATGGATTAAGGTTTTCATGAAGAAGGAAAGCAGGAGTATAACAAATAAATCTCATCAACTGCTGATATATTGTGGCGCTTATATAGGAAGGAGGATATTGAATACTGGCACTGAATAGAATGTTAGGATTACAGGACAAGGATTTCACTGAACTACATGTCTTTGGGATGTTTCACTTCCTAGACTTAATAATGCTTTCATCTTGAGTGAAAGGAACGCAAAGAAGATTTGATACTGAACAAAGGAGGAGGAGAGGAGGAAAAATTGGTTAGAAAAAGTCATGAATAATTCAAAATTCTGATCCTACCTAATTTTATCTTGTAGGTAGAAAGACTATGTCAGGTTTAACATACTGTAACAACAGAGGTTTGTTTTTTATAATTAACCCTTAAAATATGTCACCAGTTAATAAGCACAAAAACCTAAAAGTGTCCTAATTAAAATGTCCTTAGCTTTAGAATAAACATCTCAAGCTATTGGGCAGGATCTGATGCTGTTTATGCTAAGTGGAGTCTTGGATTACGTACCATTTTCGAGTGATTACATCTGCCTTGCAAGTTGCTAGTCACTCACTTGCCTGGGGTGAATACTTTTTTTTGAATGGGTACATAAAACACTATTTGTTTATAATTATTATCAATCACCATGGTAACAAGCAGGCAAGTAGAGGTTGTATCTGGGCCAGTAAATTTCCAGTGCAATTTTCCAAGGCTGAATACAGAGATTAGCTAAATTTGCTGTATTTGTTCCATGTTGAATTGCTACAAAACCACTTGGCATTTCTCTAACAATAATGATGAAAAAAGCATGCTCTTATGATTAAGTGGCTACACAAATCAACTAGGTTTGAGAGAGTAGCATAGTTCCAAAGAAAAAACGCACCAAAAAGCCCTGATTTCCTTTTCAGGCAGGTGGTGCTCTTCAGACAGTACAATACGTCCTGTCTAGACGGAATGTGATATACAACGCAGCTTCGTGCGTTTCAGCACGAACAGATCATTTTGTGCAACGAAGGTATTATTTAGAGATATGGAACTAAATGGGAATAGTGGAGCTGAAATCCCCTTACTACAGGGAAGTTCACACCCAGAGCTGACCTTTACAGGCCTCTCTTGGGAATGAGTTGAACTGGAACAATATGGGGAGGATTCTGAGGAAGGTCAGTGTTTGTTCTCAGAAAGAACATCTCTCTCAAATTGTCACTATCATGGTATGCACATCTGGGAGTGCAAGAAGAAGATGGGGGCAGCAATGTCATTTTTTGTGTTATCTGAAACTGACTCTCTTACTCTTGGGCCTGGTTGACACTAGCAGTTGAGGTTGAATTTAACAGCGTTAAATCGATTTAACCCTGCACCCATCCACACGATGAAGCCCTTTTTTTCGACTTAAAGGGCTCTTAAAATCAATTTCTTTACTCCACCCACGACAAGGGGATTAGCACTGAAATCGGCCTTGCTGAGTCAAATTTGGGGTAGTGTGGACGCAATTCGATGGTATTGGCCTCCGGGAGCTATCCCAGAGCACTCCATTGTGAGCGCTCCATTGTGACGGCTCTGGACAGCACTCTCAACTCAGATGCACTGGCCAGGAAGACAGGAAAAGGCCCGCGAAATTTTGAATCTCATTTCCTGTTTGGCCAGCGTGGCAAGCTGCAGGTGAGTGCAGAGCTCATCAGCGGAGGTGACCATGATGGAGTCCCAGAATTGCAAAACAGTTCCAGCATGGACCAAACGGAGGTATGGGATTTGATCGCTGTATGGGGAGATGAATTCGTGCTATCAGAACTCTGTTCCAGTTTTCAAAATGCCAAAACATTTGTCAAAAACTCCAGGGGCATGAAGGACAGAGGCCATAACAGGGACCTGAAGCAGTGCCGCATGAAACTTAAGGAGCTGAGGCAAGCCTACCAGAAAACCAGAGAGGCGAACGGCTGCTCCGGGTCAGAGCCCCAAACATGCTGTTTCTATGATGAGCTGCATGCCATTTTAGGGGGATCAGCCACCACTACCCCAACCCTGTGCTTTGACTCCGTCAATGGAGTGGGAGGCAACACAGAAGCAGGTTTTGGGGACGAGGAAGATGAGGAGGAGGAGGTTGAAGATAGCTCACAGCAAGCAAGCAGAGAAACCAGTTTTCCCAACAGCCAGAAACTGTTTCTCACCCTGGACCTGGAGCTAGTACCCCCTGAACCCACCGAAGGCTGCCTCCCGGACCCGCCAGGTGGAGAAGGGACCTCTGGTGAGTGTAACTTTTTAAATAGTATATATGGTTTAAAAGCAAGCGTGTTTAATGATTAATTTGCCCTGGCATTCGAGGCCAGTACAGCTACTGGAAAAGTCTGTTAATGTGTCTGGGGATGAAGCAGAAATCCTCCAGGAACATCTCCATAAAGCTCTCCTGGATGTACTCCCAAAGCCTTTGCAAAAGGTTTCTGGGGAGGGCAGCCTTATTCCGTCCATGGTAGGACACTTTACCACGCCAGGCCAGTAGCATGTAGTCGGGAATCATTGCAGAACAAAGCATTGCAGCGTATGTTTGCTGACGTTCAAACAACATCCATTCTTTCTCTCTCTGTGTTATCCTCAGGAGAGTGATATCATTCATGGTCACCTGGTTGACATAGGGTGCTTTTCTTAAGGGGACATTCAGAGGTGCCCGTTTCTGCTGGGCTGTTTGCTTGTGGCTAAACAGAAATGTTCCCCGCTGTTAGCCACGGGGAAGGGGGAGGAGGGAGAGGCTAGCCACATGCTGGCTGGAGGCAAAATGCAACCTTGGAACAAAAGCATATGTGCTAAGTCTGTAATGTTAACAGCAAGGTTTACCGTGAAAGAGTGTACCCATTGTTCTATAAAATGTGTCTTTTTAAATACCACTGTCCCTTTTTTTTCCTCCACCAGCTCTATGTGTTTCAAGGATCACAGTATCTTCTCCTTCCCAGAGGCTAGTGAAGATTAGAAGGCGAAAAAAACGCAGTCACGATGAAATGTTCTCTGACCTCATGCTGTCCTCCCACACTGACAGAGCACAGATGAATGCGTGGAGGCAGACAATGTCAGAGTGCTGGAAAGCACAACATGAATGCGAGGAGAGGTGGCGGGCTGAAGAGAGGGCTGAAGCTGAAAGGTGGCGGCAGCGTGATGAGGGGAGGCAGGATTCAATGCTGAGGCTGCTGGAGGATCAAACTAATATGCTCCAGCATATGGTTGAGCTGCAGAAAAGGCAGCTGGAGCACAGACCACTGCTACAGCCCCGCTCTCCTCCCCAAGTTCCATAGCCTCCTCACCCAGATGCCCAAGACCGTGGGAGGGGGGGCCTCTGGCCACCCAGCCACTCCACCCCAGAGGATTGCCCAAGCAATTCAATAAATTTTAAATTTTTTAAGTTTTAAAGTGCAGTGTGGCCTTGTCCTTCCATCCTCCCCCACCTCTCCCAGGCTACCTTAGCAGTTATCCCCCTATTTGTGTGATGAATTAATAAAGAATTCATGAATGTGAAGCAACAATGAATTTATTGCCTCTGCAAGCGGTGATTGAAGGGGGGAGGGGAGGGTGGTTAGCTTACAGGGAAGTAGAGTGAACCAAGTGGGGGAGGGGTCATCAAGGAGAAACAAACAGAACTTTCACACCGTAGCCTGGTCAGCCATGAAAATGCTTCTCTGATGTGCAGCACGCGCTCCTGTGCTCTTCTAACTGCCCTGGTGTCTGGCTGCACATAACCAGAAGCCACATGATTTGCCTCAACCTCCCACCCCACAATAAACGTCTCCCCCTTACTCACAGATATTGTGGAGCACACAGCAAGCAGTAATATCAATGGGAATATTGGTTTTGCTGAGGTCTAAGCAAGTCAGTAAACTGCGCCAGCGCGCTTTTAAACTTCCAAATACACATTCTACCACCATTCTGCACTTGCTCAGAACAGCTCCTGACTACTGTCCAGGCTGCCTGTGTATGGCTTCATAAGCCATGGCATTAAGGGGTAGGCTGGGTCCCCAAGGATAACTATAGGCATTTCAACATCCCCAACGGTTATTTTCTGGTCTGGGAAGAAAGTCCTTTCCTGCAGCTTTTGAAACAGACTAGAGTTCCTGAAGATGCGAGTGTCATGTACCTTTCCCGGCCATCCCACGTTGATGTTGGTGAAATGTCCCTTGTAATCCACCAGTGCTTGCAGCACTATTGAAAAGTACCCCTTGCGGTTTATGTACTTGCTGGCTTAGTGCTCTGGTGCCAAGATAGGGATATGGGTTCTGTCTATGGCCCCACCACAGTTAGGGAATCCCATTGCAGCAAAGCCATCCACTATGACCTGCACATTTCGCAGGGTCACTACCCTTGATATCAGCAGATCTTTGGTTGCGTTGGCTACTTGATCACAGCAGCCCCCACAGTAGATTTGTCCAGTCCAAATTGATTCCCGACTGACTGGTAGCTGTCTGGTGTTGCAAGCTTTCACAGGGCTATTGCCACTCGCTTTTCAACTGTGAGGGCTGCTCTCATCTTGGTTTCCTGGTGCTTCAGGGCAGGGAAAAGCAAGTCACAAAGTTCCATGAAAGTGCCCATATGCATGTGAAAGTTTCGCAGCCACTGGGAATCGTCCCAGACCTGCAACACTATGCGGTCCCACCCATCTCTACTTGTTTCCCGGGCCCAGAATCGGTGTTCCACCACATGAACCTGCCCCATTAGCAACATGATGCCCGCATTGCCAGGGCCCATGCTTTGAGAGAAGTCTGTGTCCGTGTCCTCATCACTCTCGTCACCGTGCTGATGTCACCTACTCGCCCGGTTTCACTTTGGCAGGTTCTGGTGCTGCATATACTGCTGGATAATGCGCGTGGTGTTTAATGTGCTCCTAATTGCCGAAGTGATCTGAGCAAGCTCCATGCTTGCCATGGTATGGAGTCTGCACGGAAAAAAGGTGCAGAACGATTGTCTGCCGTTGCTCTGACGGAGGGAGGGGCGACTGATGACAAGGTTTACAGGGTTGGCGTACAGGGAATTAAAATCAACAAAGGGGTAGCTTTACATCAAGAAGAAACAAAAACAACTGTTATACAGAATGTCACCCTCAAGGACTGAACTCAAAACCCTGGGTTTAGCAGGCTAATGCTCAACCCACTGAGCTATCACTCCCCCTGGTATTCCAGGCAGGACTGAATCTCCATTAAGCTTTTCAAGGTGCCCCTGACAGACCTCACTGAAATGATTGTCGGCCATTGATTTCATGGAGGGCGGGGGTAGCAAATGAATATAAAACAAATCTGGTCTATTTCTTGTTTTGATCCACTCCATCTATCTTTTACATCTTAGGCTGGCAGCAGACGGTGCAGTAGGACTGCTATACATCCTCAGCTCCTGACTGCTCGGCAGAAGACAGTGCAATAGGACTGCTAGCCATCCTCATCTCCTGGCTGCTCAGCAGAAGTTGGTACAATAGGACTACTAGCCATCCTCATCTCCTGGCTGCTTGCCAGAAGATGGTGCGATACGACTGCCAGGAGGACTAAAGAGAATGACCTGGTCGAGTCACTCCTATTTATGTCCCTGCGTCCATGTCTGCCCAGGCGCTCCTGACCTACCTCACCGACGCGGCCAAGAGCACCTAGGACATGATGACAATCGTTATCAGGCCTATTGCACCGTCTGCTGCCGCAAGGCAATGAGCTGCTGCTGTGTAGCAAAGCAGCACCATGTCTGCCAGCACCCAGGAGGCGTACGGTGACAGTGAACTGAGCGGGCTCCAGGCCTGCCGTGGTATGGTGTCTGCACAGGTAACCCAGGAAAAAAGGTGTGAAACGATTGTCTGCCATTGCTTTCACGGAGGGAGGGAGGGCCTGACAACATGTACCCAGAACCACCCACAAACCACCCTAATGTTTTTGCCCCATTAGGCATTGGGATCTCAACCCAGAATTCCAATGGGCGGTGGAGACTGCGGGAACTGTGGGACAGCTACCCACAGTGCAACGCTCTGGAAGTTGATGCTAGCCTTGGTACTGTGGAAGCACTCTGCCAAGTTAATTCACTTAATGCACTTAGAGCATTTTGTGTGGGGACACACACAATCGACTATATAAAAATGATTTCTAAAAAAACGACTTCTATAAATTCGACCTAATTTCATAGTGTAGACATACCCTTTGACTCAGTTTTAAAATTACTTATGATTTGGTCCAGACAATAGGTTAACTATTAACCTATTCACTTTCTTCCTGAGGATTCAGGGTTGGAGCTGGTGGGAGGAGAAAATCAATGACTGGGAGACCAGTGAATTGTCAGGTAGGGAAGGGTATGTGTGAGGAGTGTGTCCTTAAACTGTGGTAGAGTAGATGGAACAGAAGAGAAACAGCTGGCGTGGCATGGACCTGGTGAGAAACCAGAGCAGTGAGGAAGTAGAGGGAGGAGGTGAACATAAACAGTGGGGCAGAGCTAAGGAAATAGGGGACAGAGGGAAACCACAGAACCTGGAGTAAGAAGCAAAGGTGGCCTGGAGGGAATGGAGAGAAAAGAGGAAAATATGGAGAGGCAGGCAGGAGTGGCATAGGTGAGGGGGACCAATCAGTGTTACTTATTTTAAATATTTTTTAAAAGCTAAATATCACTGTTTTGTTTTTATTTCAGAAGGCGAATGCCCCATAAGAGGAGGTGATAATTTTTTTGCTGTTGAGCTGGAGGGAATTATAGCAATGGTCAAAAACTTTTACATAGGCATGAGCCCTCCTTTCTCTCCTAGAGGTGGTCCAGCCATGTTATGGAGGAAAATTACTTCCCGACTCCAAATATGGCGACCAGCTAAACCCTGAGCATATGGGCAAGATTCACCAGCCAGATACACAAGAAAGAATTCTCTGTAGTAACTCAGATCCCACCCCATCTAACATCCCATCACAGGCCATTATGCCTATTTACCATGAATATTTAATTACCAAAATCATGTTATCCCATCATACCATCTCCTTCATGAACTTATCGAGTTTGATCTTACGGCTAGATAGATCTTTTGCCCCCACTGCTTCCCTTGGAAGGCTATTCCAAAACTTCACTCCTCTGATGGTTAGAAACCTTCGTCTAATTTCAAGTCTAAACTTCCCAATGACCAGTTTATATCCATTTGTTCTTGTGTCCACATTGGTACTGAGCTTAAATAATTCCTCTCCCTCTCCGGTATTTATCCCTCTGATATATTTATAGAGAGCAAACATATCTCCCCTCAACCTTCTTTTAGTTAGGCTAAACAAGCCAAGCTCCTTGAGTCTCCTTTCATAAGACAAGTTTTCCATTCCTCGGATCATCCTAGTAGCCCTTCTCTGTACCTGTTCCAGTTTGAATTCATCCTTCTTAAACATGGGAGACCAGAACTGCACACAGTATTCCAGGTGAGGTCTCACCAGTGCCTTGTATAATGGTACTAAAACCTCCTTATCTCTACTGGAAATACCTCTCCTGATGCATCCCAAGTCCGCATTAGCTTTTTTCACGGCCATATCACATTGGAGGCTCATAGTCATCCTATGATCAACCAATGCTCCAAGGTCCTTCTCCTCCTCTGTTACTTCTAATTGATGCGTCCCCAGCTTATAACTAAAATTCTTGTTATTAATCCCTAAATGCATAACCTTACACTTCTCACTATTAAATTTCACCCTATTACTATTACTCCAGTTTACAAGGTCATCCAGATCCTCCTGTATGATATCCCAGTCCTTCTCTAAATTGGCAATACCTCCCAGCTTTGTATTATCCGCAAACTTTATTTAGCACACTCCCACTTTTTGTGCCGAGGTCAGTAATAAAAAGATTAAATAAGATTGGTCCCAAAACTGATCCTTGAGGAACTCCACTGGTAACCTCCCTCCAGCCTGACAGTTCACCTTTCAGTAGGACCCGTTGTAGTCTCCCCTTTAACCAATTCCTTATCCACCTTTCAATTTTCATATTGATTCCCATCTTTTCCAATTTAACTAATAATTCCCCATGTGGCACCATATCAAAAGCCTAACTGAAATCTAGGTAAATTAGATCCACTGCGTTTCCTTTGTCTAAAAAATCTGTTACTTTCTCAAAGAAGGAGATCAGGTTGGTTTGGCACAATCTACCTTTTGTAAAACCATGTTGTATTTTGTCCCATTTACCATTGACTTCAGTGTCCTTAACTACTTTCTCCTTCAAAATTTTTTCCAAGACCTTGCATACTACAGATGTCAAACTAACAAGTCTGTAGTTACCCGGATCACTTTTTTTCCTTTCTTAAAAATAGGAACGATGTTAGCAATTCTCCAATCATACGGCAGAACCCCTGAGTTTACAGGTTCGTTAAAAATTCTTGCTAATGGGCTTGCAATTTCGGATGCCAATTCCTTTAATATTCTTGGATGAAGATTATCTGGGCCCACTGATTTAGTCCCATTAAGCTGTTTGAGTTTCACTTCTTCCTCAGCTATGGTAATATCTACCTCCATATCCTCATTCCCATTTGTCATGCTACCATTATCCCTAAGATCCTCATTAAAGACTGAGGCAAAGTATTTGTTTAGATATTGGGCCATACCTAGATTATTCTTGACCTCCACTCCATCCTCAGTGTTTAGCGGTCCCACTTCTTCTTTCTTTGTTTTCTTCTTATTTATATGGCTATAGAATGTTTTACTATTGGTTTTAATTCCCTTTGCAAGGTCCATCTCTACTTGACTCTTAGCCTGTCTCACTTTATCCCTACATGTTCTGACCTCAATAAGGTAGCTTTCCTTGCTGATCCCTCCCATCTTCCACTCGCTGTATGTTTTCTGCTTTTTCTTAATCACCTCTCTGAGATGCTTGCTTATCCAGCTTGGTCTACAACTCCTGCCTATGAATTTTTTCCCCTTTCTTGGGATGCAGGCTTCCGATAGCTTCTGCAGCTTTGATTTAAAGTAATCACAGGCCTCCTCTGACTTTAGATCCATAAGTTCTTCAGTCCAATCCATTTCCCTAACTAATTTCCTTAATTTTTGAAAGTCAGCCCTTTTGAAATCAAAAACCCTTGTTGCAGATTTATTTTTGTTAATCCTTCCATTCAGTTTGAACTGAATTAGCTCATGATCCCTTGAACCAAGATTATCCCCTACAACCATTTCTTCTATGAGGTCCTCACTACTCACCAAAACCAAATCTAAAATGGCATCCCCTCTAGTCAGTTCAGCAACTACTTGATGAAGGAATCCATCAGCTATCGCATCTAGGAAAATCTGAGCCCTATCATTATTACTAGCACTCGTCCTCCAGTCTATATCTGGGAAGTTAAAGTCTCCCATGATCATGCAGTTTCCATTAGTATTTACTTCCTTAAAAACATTAAAGAGGGCTCTATCCATATCCAAATTAGATCCCGGCGGTCTATAGCACACCCCAAGCACTATCCCAGGGGAGGCTCTAATAGTTTTCTTCCCCAATGTAATTTTTGTCCAGATGGACTCTGTCTTATCCATTCCATCGCTTCTTATTTCTTTATATTTTACCTCATCATTGATATACAATGCTACTCCACCACTTTTACCTTTATTTCGGTCTTTCCTAAACAGCACATACCCTTCAATACCTGTAGTCCAGTGATGACTACTATTCCACCATGTTTCTGTTATCCCTATAATATCTGGTTTCACTTCCTGCACCAGTAACTCTAGTTCCTCCATTTTGTTACCTAGGCTCCTCGCATTGGTGTACAAACATCTTAATTTTTGCTGTTTGGCCTTGCTCACATTATGTACCCTATTAGGCATGGTCATTCTACAGCCAGTATAACTTATTAGACTGGTATCCACACTGCCCTTCCTCCTTATATACATTCTCCTACCTACGGCTGTATCCTTTCTTACTTTGTTTTCTTCCCTCTCAATGCTAAAATCTGGCGTGGAGATTACCTGGACATCTCCGAACCATCTCCCCCAGATTCCTAGTTTAAAGCTCTCTTAATCAGTTGTGCCAGCCTCCATCCTACAAGTCTATTTCCTTCCCTACTCAGATGAAGTCCATCCCGAGAGAACTGTCCTTTGTCCATGAATGCCTCCCAGTGGCCATATATCCCAAAGCCCTCCTTATAGCACCACTGCCTAAGCCATCTGTTGATAGTCATAATCTTGTCACACCTTGTTGCCCTTCTCTAGGAACAGGCAGAATCCCACTAAAGATTACCTGAGCCGCAATTTCCTTAAGCGTCTTCCCCCGCCTAGCATAGTCTCCCTTAATACTTTCCAGCGAGAATCTAGCTGTATCATTTGTTCCCAAATGAAGGACAATTAGGGGATTCTTTCCTGCTCCCTTTAGGATCCTTTTCAACCTCAGGTCTACATCCCGTATCTTAGCACCTGGAAGACAGCATACCCTTCTATTCTCTGGATCAGCTCTGGTTACAGGCCTGTCTATTCTCAGTAAAGAGTCCCCGATCACATAGACCTGCCTTTTCCTGGTGACAGTGCTATTCTCCAGTCTATCCCCTGTTCCCTCTGGCTGCAAGTTCTTTCCATTCTTATTCTCCCTTGTAATCCTCTTCAAACCATCCTGTATCCTCCTGGGGCTCATATTTGGTATAGGCTCCATTGACTCTTCCCCTTTTCTTATAGGGCTAGCCGCTCTTCTCTTCTTCTTGCCCTTCCACCTTCAGTGACTACCTGCTGAGCCCCTTCTTCATTTTCCAACTCTGCAAACCTGTTCTTGAGCTCTATTTCTCCTTCACTAGCCCGTCTTTTCCTCTGCCTGGTTCTTTTAGTCACATGCTTCCACTGACCAATTTCCTCACCCAGCAGTCTCCCCTCAGAATTCCTCAGTCCTGCTTCCATCTGCAAGTCTGAGCTTTTTCCCTTCAGATAGCTCATGTCTTTGCTCCATAATCTGCTCAAACCCCCTCCTAAACTCAACCAGACTTTCCACCTGCATTTCCAAACCTCGGATCTTTTCCTCCATCAGCTCTATCAGACGGCATTTCACGCAGACAAAACTCTTACCAGGTACCCCCTCCAGGATCATGTACATACCGCAGCTTCCACATCCAGTCATCTTCATTGTGTCTTCCGCGACGGGTCACTCCCACTGCTGCCTCTGTATCCTTCCCACCTAAATCCTGTTAATCTGGGAAACACAAACCACACCAGAACACCACCACCCACAGGAAAAACAAACCCCAAACAAGCACCACAATACAAACTCCCCTTACAAACCTTTATAGGACCCCTAGTCAGAGAAGCCCCGCCCTCTAATCAGGGCTCAGCTTCTCTCCCAGCACAAAACCCCTACAAGCCTCTCCGCATACAAATACTACCACTACAAAACCAAACACAAATACCTTCTCCTCCAACAGAACTCCCACTCAAACTCCCCTGTTTACAGCTCTGTTTGCTGGCTCCTGTGCCGCTGCAGCTGTCTGGTATGGTATGATGTTTTTCAACAGCAAAACAAACAAATAATATGGGCCAAATTTTCCACAGGATGGCAAGCTGCCAACCTTGAGGTGGCAGGGACCCTCAGCCACATCAGATGTCACATTAAATGCACTCAGCAGTGATCTCTAAGTCTGGCAGTTCTGTTTGAACAGTACAGCTGATTTTACACCTGACTCCACATACAGCAGGTCAATAAACCAAATAAGCTATAGGGCACCCAACCCTACTCTTTTCTCCGCAGGTCTGGCTAAGAGAGTATATGGTACAGAAACAATCTATTGGCCCCAAATGGACTGAGCCTCATTCATATACTCAGGCTGGAATCTGAGTGACATATTTGTGATACAGGAGAATTTTCTCCACCGGGGCTGACTAGGGTTTTTCCCCCCCTTCCTTTGGAGCTTTCCACAGTGATCATCTGGTAGGATATTAATATTTATAGGCATGCTAAAGGGAGGGGACCACATCATTCTTCAAGAGGGCTGAAAACAGCTTGAGATGTTAGGGAGAGTCCTATATCTACTGAGTCTGGCAAGACTTAGAGCATACTCTGGACATAAGTGAGATCATGTTTATTACATCTCAGCTTGTTAAGACTGAGTCTTTTCTTAGAGATGTTGGTTGTCTTAATTGCCTTTGTTAAAGCTCAGATCTTGGTTTGGGTGCATGCTGGTTTGTATTGCTTGTGGTGGAAGAATTTTGGGTGTGAAATGACTATAGGTACAGTATGTCTATGATGGGGTGTATCTACCTCACACTGACCCAGTTGGGGTTAACCTCACACTGTGGGCCAAAGAAACCATGCCCCCTCACCCCTGCTGGGCATGCTCAACATGGAGACAGATATAAAAGGGAGTGGCCCTGCTCAGTTTGGGCTGGAGGAGAGGGAGGGCAGATGTGAGCTGCAGGTTCCTGCCAGGGACTAGCTGGAGCTGCGGATCATGGAGGCCAAACCAGTGGGATCGACAACAGAATCCCTGCTGACGCCAGAGGATGGGAGTGAGCTGAAAGGCTGATACCCCCAGGAGAACTGACAGAGCAGGAACCAAGGACAGGAAGTGACCCAAGGAACGTGACTGTTAAAATAGGAAACCCAACTGAATCACTGACTACTGGTTTCACAGGGCCACGGGTCAGGACCTGGTGGAGAAGGGTGGGCCTGGGTCACCCTACCCTACCATACACCCATCACAGGATGTGGGCGCTGCTCAAGGACTCTGGCTGTTAGGTCATGTTGCCCAGAGACCTAGCGCAGCCCCAAGGACTCTGGCCGCTAGGCCATGCTGCCCTGCTAGGAGAGCCCTATCTACTCTAGCCACTTGAGCCATAACCCCTTATTTGTCCCATGCAACCTGACCCCTGGTGATGGGGTATATCTATCCGGCCACAGTGCCCCATATATGAAGTTGATCCTACCTGGTACTGGATTGACTGGTTGGGGAGTTGTGGCTTGTGAGACAACACCAATGGGGTCTAAGGCATGGAATTATTCCTCTCTGGGCTTCAGGACCTTTTATCAGAGAAAAGAGGACTGCAGCGACTATTGAGATAATGATTCGCTTTATTACTTCAATACAAGCTGCAATCGAGGTCCTCTTAACCAAGTCCCAGTGTGTAAGATCAAACGTTCAGGTTGTCTTGAGGTCATCAGCAGTGTGCCTTACCTAGCTGAGTGTCTAAGGCTGAAGAAAAGGGGCAACTGAAAAAGCCCTTCTCAAGCTGAAAAATGGCCACTTACGCCACCATATTTTTATATGCCTGCTGCTGATGCTTTGCAAGAGCCGTCTGTGTTTCATCTTCTGCAGTGGACAGTCTAATCTTAAGAGAGATCTATTAATCTTCTACATCATTATCATACATACAAAGGGCAAACAATCTAGGGGAACAGTATGTGACATCCAAAGTATAATCTTTATTTAATATATTATTCAATTTATTTTGCATAGGTCACTTCTCAGCATCCAGCTAGTAGTACGACAAGCGAGAAGAGTGCAGAAGATGAAAAGCCCTTGTAAAATGGGAAACTTCTTCCCTTGAGGTGAAAATGATTTAACTATCAAACCAGGAATCAGTGCTTACTTCTATCAAACGCAGAAGGAGCCACTTTGTTACCTCACCGGCATCATTTCATTACTTGAAATTGCAGTACCCATTCCCCCAACATTATCTGAAGCACAAATACATTTTGGTGGCAAAATCAAGGTCGCATCAAGTGCTCTGAATATTTATTCCATGCTAAATTACCTCTGACCAAATATCCCCACAATTTCAATTTTTGCCAATTGGCCCAGTATCATATAAGGCCTGTGTTGGTCTTTCTGTAGCTCCATGTTCACTGTCACCACAAGGTTAATTTCCAAAAGAAAGCAGTACAGGGTTGCAGCATTTTGTGGCAATGAAAGGCACACCACAGCTGGCAATGACAGGTCACAACTGAAAAGGTGATATGTGACATGCCTTTGATTTCACTAAAATGAAACCCCCTCCACATTCCACAGAAGCAGCTTCAATCATGTATTCTGTTCTCTCATACACGGAGTCAGATAGTGATCCCAACACTGCAGGCAATTTATTACACTACACCAGTGTTAATGGGGAGCAGAATCTAGCCTCCAGGGATTCTGATATAGTTAAATAAGGTAAACAATATTTTCACTTTGTATTAGTGAGTAGTACTCCATTATACTTGGGTTAAATATTCAATGAAGACTGTATTAAAATATTTAAATGGTGAGTCCAAATGTATCTTTTGACACAGATGAAAAATAACTGCTTATATGGATGAGTATAATCCATCCATTGTTTCATTGATTTAGTTTCCTCTATGGAGTGTCACAAATGTAGCTTTGCCCTGTCCCAATTGCCAGATTTTGTATTTTCATACAGTAAATGAGGTAGCAGAAAGTAGCATAAAAATCCATGCACTCATTCATCCATATCCTCATGTGTCTATGAATTTTGCCTGCTCGCATCTGCTGCCTCACTTTTGCAGCAAGAATAAAAAATCTTTCATCTCCCAGTTAGGCGATGGCTATGCATTATGGTCGTCTCAGGTAAGTACAAGGAACATATGAAAGCACTATTGCTTTTTCCCCCTCCATTCTTTCCTACTAATAGTTCCTCTCTCTGTAAATGAGTCAGTGTTTCCTGACTGAAGGCCATGCAATGGAAGGTGCATTTACTATCTAGATACGTATTTATACTTGGTGCTTTTTAAAAAAAAATCACAATCCAACACATAGGTTTTGAGGGCACACTATTCTTCCCCATTTTCTTACAATTTGATGTGATGTGTGTAAGGAATTTATTGTGCTCTAAAACAGTCTCTCAAAACCTGTTTATGTTCCACTTCCTTCTTTTTGGGGAGTTAGCAGTATAAACTGTTTACCCAAACTGGAGGTATTCTTATTGTTAAAGGACACGTGCTACCTCAAAAGCCTCAGGATCTTGAGGACATTGAGATGGAAAGATTTACAACCCATAGTAACTGACATTCAAATCGCAATAGTTTACTCATCAAGCCAAGCAAAATTCATTAAACCACCTCTCCTTTAAATCAAGACCTTTTCTTTGTCTAGACAGATGAGAACAGAAAATAATAGAGTTGTACCTCTCAGCACTGCATCTATCTCCACAGGCTATGTCCTTCTGAACAAATACCTTGATGCCAAAAATCAATCAAAAACAGCAACTACCCTCCACCACTCAAAGCCATTCCAGTCAAACCAAGATCAGAAGCAGAAGTTTGTTACAATGTATGACAACGCCTTAGTAGGAAACAGAAAGGATAAACAAAAGGGCAGGCACATAGTACTTGTTGGGGAGACATCTTTGTCCCTTATCCTGCAAAGCGATTCGCAAGAGTAGAACCTTACTCCCACGGGGGATTCCACTAAAGACAGGAGTAAGCGTACTGTAGCTACTGTATGTGCGTTTTACTATCCTTTTATTAAAATGGTGAATTCCTCTTTAACTTTACAAGAGTGAATAATGAATTAAATAAAATTCCAATTGTATTATGGAGGTGCTCTGGCAACTCCACAGTTACGCCTACATTGAATTTTCCATTTCAACTAGGGTGTAAATCCCTTAATTAAACACTCTCGTTCTCAGCAGTTATTCTCAAACATGGACTATTTCAGGAAGGAGGACACGCTTTAATTTCCTAGGTGCTCCTTAGGCTGATTAGATCCTTCTTTGGAGAATTCTAATAGACTGGAAACCCACTCCCTTTTGAAATTTTCCCAGAGATTCTCATGTGTTCTCAGTCCTCTGTAACCTCGCAGTCTCAAAAGTCAAACTTAAAATTTCACGCAGGGCTCGAGCCTACAGAAAAGCACAGCCCAGGATAGTGGCTGGGGAAATTTCAAACAGCCCTATGTTATTTAGCTTGTTCGCCATAACTGTTTTATTCTTCATTTTGAAGGCTGACAGAACACTACAGCTTAGCAGAGGACGTTTGTTCATCGACGCTGCCTCCCTTGCTCACTAGCTCTCCTGCTCAGTTACAACCTTTATTGGCCCAGAGACGAGTGGACGGTCCATTGGTTAAGGGTGCTAGCCTGAGACTCGGAGGACTGAATTCCCTGCTCAGCCACAGACTTCCTACGTGACCATGGGCAAGTCACTTAGTTTCTCTGAGCCTCAGTTCCCTGTCTGTAAAATGGGGATAATGGTACTATCGTACCTCACAGGGTGTTGGGAGGATGAACACACTAAAGTTTGTGAGATGCTTTGATATGGACAAGGGCAGAATCTGGCCTGAGAGTTACAGGGCATGGTCTACAAAGAGAGATTGAAAGACTGGGACATGGACAATTTAGAAGTTTACCTTCATATCTGTAGAACAGAGGTGGAATTTAGCCCTATTAGACTTTGTGCAGCAGAAGTCTCATGGCACTAAAGCATGCCACTACTTTCCAGTCTCTCCCTGAAGTTTTGATACTTGGTGAAACCGATTCATCGCTTGGTGAGATGGTAATATGCATTGCAAACCCCAAAGAATCCCTGAAAACAGAGTCACACTGCAGGTACTTATCTTTAACCCCACACAATGCAACATTCTGCTGAAGAGGAAGTTGATTGTACTAACCATGGCTATTGTGCTACACAAAGGCTTTGTCATGCACTGCCCAAAGAGAAGGACCACTGCCACTGCCCATTCTTGGTAACAGTGAGCACGGCAGTCTTGGCTACTTTAAGCCCAGTTCCCATATGTTGCAGTATATTCAAAGCTTAAGGGAGCTAATTCCCCCCGCACTTGCCTCACTCTGACACTGGTGTAACTTCACTAAAATTTCAGTTTTCCATTTAAAGAATGGCACAAATCACTTAATTAAAAATTATCATTAACAGAAATCATTCTCAAACATGGACTACTTCAAGGAGGAATCCGTTGGTTTTGGTACCGTACTATTCACACCCTTTAAAGCCTTCTCTGCAGAACTCTGATAGATTTAAAATAACTCCATTTTGAAAATTTCCTAAAGATTCCAGCTGTTTTATATTGCTGTAAGTATTATGAGAAGTTTATCCAAAATGTTTGAGTCATATGTTTAAAGTCAATTGTCTGTACAGGGAAATGTCCCTAGCGCGTCCACATACACACAGAATCATTTCAGGAGAGAGATAAAATACCGAAGAGATGTACATCTAATTTATTTCCCCCTCTTCATTGCATGCTATCTTCCTATTGTTGGGAGATTAACTCTAAAATTCTTTTGCATCCCATCAGTATTTCACAGCAATCACTGTAATCATAGCCGTGGCTCTAAGATTTTGAACTAGAGTCCTTGAAAACAGAGCACTCTGCTTATATAAAGCATTACTGCATTCAGAAACCATGTCAGCCTTACTCCAGACTATTATTTGGATATAACCCAGAAGTGTCGCAGTAATTTAGTCCCAATGCTCACATAAGAATCTTTTAAAAAGGAGTTTGTACTGTAGAGAATTGCCTCCAAGCAGACTGGAAAATACTGAGCCACAGCCATCCTTTCTTCCTTTTAACATTTACTTTTTTTTAGATCTTATGAAATAAAAAAAAATACATTGCAATCTCTGAGAGGGAAGCCAGGGGTTTTTCATAGAACTTCACTACAGAGATTAACAACAACGGGAATTAAATACGATTTGCTCATTTCAATGCACTGAAACAGTTGAGAGGTTCATTGTGCTTCACTATAAACAGAGTGCTGCAGTATCTGAGTTCTTTATATAACTGGGTTCCATTGTGCATAAAACCCGAACCAGGAGAAATTATGAAGATTTAATTCATTTTTGTTAGACTTCTACGCTACAGTGTAGCCATTTTTACTCATATGAGGTAGTAAGAGTTACAGCCATGTTTTTCTTTCACAACTTTAACTTTACTAGCAATTGCCCAGGAGATAAGAAATGCTGGGTATTTTTTAGGGATTGTGTGTTGTATATTGTTAATATTTTTGTTCATAGTTATATTTTGGCGGAACCAAATTCCAACAGTAAATATTTAAACATGCTTACACATCCTGACAAAATGGGTCATGCATGTAACAATATGGGCCTATTTTTCCTCAGGTAGTATATAATTTCCTTTTAAAGTGTTGCGTCATTTTCATTCTCAAAATTTGTTAAGCAAGCTGGTTGCTGAGCAATCGACTAGTCACACGGTCTTGTCCGCAGAACTTGCATGAACAGGGGGAATGTTTAGGTGAGGATGTAAAGGGTCTGGTTCTCTTCTTGCTTAAACCAGTATAAACAAGGAGCCACACCAATGAAGCTAATGGAATCCACTGGTGTAAAACTGCAGCAAGTGAGAAGAGACTCACGCTAAAATGAGATAAACGTAGATAGACTAAGGATTATTGCAAAAAGAAAAGGAGTACTTGTGGCACCTTAGAGACTAACCAATTTATTTGAGCATGAGCTTTCGTGAGCTACAGCTCACTTCATCAGATGCATACCGTGGAAACTGCAGCAGACATTATATACACACAGAGATCATGAAACAATACCTCCTCCCACCCCACTGTCCTGCTGGTAATAGCTTATCTAAAGTGATCATCAAGTTGGGCCATTTCCAGCACAAATCCAGGTTTTCTCACCCTCCGCCCCCCCCCCCACAAACTCACTCTCCTGATGGTAATAGCCCATCCAAAGTGACCACTCTCTTCACAATGTGTATGATAATCAAGGTGGGTCATTTCCAGCACAAATCCAGGTTCTCTCACTCCCTCAGCCCCCTCCAAAAACCACACACACAAACTCATTCTCCTGCTGGTAATAGCTTATCAAAAGTGACCACTCTCCCTACAATGTGCATGATAATCAAGGTGGGTCATTTCCAGCACAAATCCAGGTTTTCTCACCCCCCCACCCCCATACACACACAAACTCACTCTCCTGCTGGTAATAGCTTATCTAAAGTGATCATTAAGTTGGGCCATTTCCAGCACAAATCCAGGTTTTCTCACCCTCCGCCCCTCCCCCCCCCAACTCACTCTCCTGCTGGTAATAGCCCATCCAAAGTGACCACTCTCTTCACAATGTGTATGATAATCAAGGTGGGCCATTTCCTGCACAAATCCAGGTTCTCTCACCCCCTCACCCTCCTCCAAAAACCACACACACAAACTCAATCTCCTGCTGGTAATAGCTTATCCAAAGTGACCACTCTCCCTACAATGTGCATGATAATCAAGGTGGGCCACTTCCAGCACAAATCCAGGCTTTCTCACCCCCCCCCTTTTTTCCGGGAACACACACACACACACACACAAACTCACTCTCCTGCTGGCAATAGCTCATCCAAACTGACCACTCTCCAAGTTTAAATCCAACTTTAACCAGAACGTCGAGGGGGGGGGGCGGTAGGAAAAAACAAGGGGAAATAGGCTACCTTGCATAATGACTTAGTCACTCCCAGTCTCTATTTAAGCCTAAATTAATAGTATCCAATTTGCAAATGAATTCCAATTCAGCAGTTTCTCGCTGGAGTCTGGATTTGAAGTTTTTTTGTTTTAAGATAGCGACCTTCATGTCTGTGATTGCGTGACCAGAGAGATTGAAGTGTTCTCCGACTGGTTTATGAATGTTATAATTCTTGACATCTGATTTGTGTCCATTTCTTCTTTTACATAGAGACTGTCCAGTTTGACCAATGCACATGGCAGAGGGGCATTGCTGGCACATGATGGCATATATCACATTGGTGGATGTGCAGGTGAACGAGCCTCTGATAGTGTGGCTGATGTGATTAGCGAATACAGACTAACATGGCTGTTACTCTGAAACCTAAGGATTACTGGTTTGCAATGGGATAGTACTTAACTGCTTCGGTGCCTGAGCCAAAGCCCTTTGAAGTCAACTGAAAGACCTCCCTGAAGGCCTTATGATTTACACTGTGCTGTTATAATGTTCCAGGAAACTCACACAAGATGTAGGTGGGACTTTGAACAGCACTGCAGGTGCCTGTTCCCACCCTGTCTGACACTTTGCACAGCTGTAGTGCAATTAGTTCTGGCTTGGTCAGCACTGAGGAAAGACGTAAGTTCTTGTGCAGCTTTGCGCCTATTGACTCTTAGAGTCTTCCCATTCATAAATGAGATCACAAGCATACCAGCACTATTATGCTGTCACTGGTTATATGTATTGTCCGTTTGCACAGGAGTATTTTACTATTCCTATTCTAATATGGCTAATGTCATTCTGGGGTGTATTAACAAGAGTGTCTTATGAAAGTCAATTATGTAATTGTCCCACTCTACTCGGCACCCAGCTTGATGACTGTGTCCAGTTCTGGGAGCCCAACTTTAAGAAAGCTGTGGACAAATTGGAGAGAATCCAGAGGAAAGGTTAAGAAAAAGTGAACATTTTTGGTCTTGAGAATAGAAGACTGAGGAGGACTTGATAACAGTGTACAAATACATTAAGGGCTATTATTAAAAAGGATGGTGATTGACTGTTCTCCACGTCCACTGAAGACAGAATAAAAAGTAGTCAGTTTAATCTGCAGCAAGGGAGAGTTAACTTAGGTTAGATATTAGGAAAAACTTTTGAACTATAAGGATAGTTAAGCACAGGAACAGGCTTCCAAGGGATGTTGAGGGATCCCCATCACTGGAGGTTTTTAAAAACAGGCTTAGACAAACATCTGTGAGGGAGGGTCTGGGTATGCTTGATCCTGCCGCAGCACAGGGGGCTGACTAGATGATCTCTTGAGGTTTTTTCCAGTCCCACACTTCTATGATTTTTTTTATATTATGTTTCCTTCCTCTCCCTGCAGGTGGTTCAACAGAGTTGTCTTGATAATGGTTGCCTAGGAAACTAATTAAGGAGAGAATTTGGTTGGAAGTAGAGTTGCAAGCATTAAACTCTATTTGAGAGACAGATGCAGAAATTAAGGTAATGTCTGAAAAGATGAAAGGATTCATCCTTTATTTTGGGAAGAAGAAAGAACTGCATTAACTGTTTGGACTGTAACACAGCAGCTTTTCATGCAGCACTGATTTTTAAAGGATAAGAAGAGAGAACTGGTGATACTGAGCAAGAGATTTTAAAACCCAGGCTCTGTTTCGAGGTGGTACATGTGATGTGGAAAAGGTTCCCAGAGCAGTTAGATTTCAGAGTAGCAGCCGTGTTAGTCTGTATTCTCAAAAAGAAAAGGAGTACTTGTGGCACCTTAGAGACTAAAATTTATTTGAGCATAAGCTTTCGTGAGCTACAGCTCACTTCATCTGACGCAGTTAGAGATGGTTAGATGGTCAAATGGGTTGGTAAAAATAAAATTGAATAGACAGGCTTTTGAGCAAGTTCCAACCAATTAACATGCTGTGTGTGTTTTTTATATTGTGTCATATATATCGTAAAAGCATTTCATGTGAGTTTCGTTTGTGAAAGGTGTCAGCTTGGCAGCCCCGAAGACTCAAGTCTTCTGTCTGCCTTTAGAACAGGTACAGCTGAGAAGCATCAGTGCAAGTTCCCACACGCTGCCCTACTAATATACATCAGGCCTGACCCCATCAAACAGTGAAAGGATACCTCAGTACCAAAGGGGCCCATTTGACCCTTTGCCTTTCTACTGAGTAGTAGTGATTTATATAATGTGAACACTGTTTAAATAACGGAAGGGGCACAAAGATTTTTTGGCTGTGCTTGGTAAGAGTAACCAAACAGGAACACAAAACTTCTTGTAATTGAAAAAGCAGCAAAAAATGGCTAATTGTACAACAAATGCAAAAGGGGCTTTTTACAGACATCTATTAATTAAGGTTCAAACTAGCTATACACGCCTATCACTCAGGGAATGAGATATCAATTCTAATTTTCTTTCCAGTTAATTCATGGTAATTCCATTGACTCCATATTTAGGCCTATTGTACACTTAATTACTATATATAGATAGATCTATTTGTGTACACATATGCAGTATATGTAGCATGGTAAAATATGCAAAATGTCAAAAGCATATGCATAAATGTGTGCACACATGTGCACTTATGGCTAATGATTATAAGTTACTAGTACAAAATTGTTAAATGCTGCTAATACAGAATAATAAAAGATCTTAATGGTGACTTCAGGTTGTAATCTCTTTGGAGTAGGAAATGCGATTTGTGTTGGAAATGGATCTTTAACTGTACAGCACCATGCACGTTATGATGCTATATTCATTAAATGTGATTAATAATCATATTAGCACAGAATTGCAGTTCTACTGGTTTTCTGAATTATTCTATTTTGAAATCTGTTCAGATCCATGGTGACACTACCTTAAATCACTCTGCTGTATGGATAACATTCTGATGGTTAAATTCTTGTCATTCTGAAACTGGGAAATCTTATGAGAGCTAGATGATGGCTTTCAGAAGGCATTAGCATTTACAAGATGGTAATTCTACCCATAGGAATGTGTGAAATGTTTTATATGTGCAGAGGATTAGCCCGATCTGAAAAGGACATTTGCTTCCCTATAGTTCAGACGCTGTGCCTGTGGCTACTTATTAATTCAATACCTCTTAGTAGCATTCCCTTTGGGCAGAAATGGCTGTTGACATTGGCATGAGCACACTTGCTCACCTTCCACAATTTTGTTGGCTAAAATCCAATGGAGATGGCTGCTAACCTCAGGAGACCCCCTTTTCTCCCCAATGGAGGCTTCATGTCCAGCATGATCACCTCAAAGAAGAGACCACTACTATACTTGTACATTCTTCCCCCTAAAATGCATTTATGGGTGTTTGGACTGGTCAAATCTGTGTGGAAGGATGACTGACGATCTTTTGGTGACAAAGTTTCGAGCTCTTTAGGGTCATGGAAATTAAATGGGTCAGTCACAGAGTGACTTGTAACAAGAGTCTGCGTATATTAGACACCCCTCAAGGCCTCACCCTGAATCCCTTACGCAGGCAAATCAAGGTCCCCACAGAATATGAAATGCTGGTCCATGACTCCTCTGTGGCACAGAGCCCTGAGAACCTCAGCAGCACACCCCGGCTCTGTCACAGCAGTGGAAAATACTCACTGGAGTGAGGAAGAGACCAATGGGACATATGGAGAAAATAGAGCCTAAGGATACCCAGCACTTTGGTGCCTCCCCCAAACATGCCAGTTTATTTATGAGGCGGTTATTACATTTTTTTTTAAATTGCATGAAAAAGACAGGCCAGTACAGTAATTATGGTGTATGTTATACAAACCTAAAGCATACATGACTTGCAAGGTTGGATCTGGATTAATTTTGCACTTGGATATTTTTCCTGATATTTTTTGGTGATTTTTTAAAACTCTGTAATATAAATGAAACATTTTTTTTATATTTATTCTTAAAACACCAAAAACCTGGGAGCCTTCTTGCAGTGAGCACAGTACCCCTCACTGAGGACTGAATGCTTCTACAAAGTTATACAGCAATGGCAATACTGAAAAACTTTACGTCTTCTTAATCTTAAAATTTCAGACTCAAAAATCAAATCAGGTTATATACTTCCACTGCAGAGAATCAGATTCCCCTTTGTGTTCCTAGGGTCACTTTACTTGAAGGCTTTTTGCCAATTTGACCATTATTTAAAATTTTTGTGCATTATAGTCCTTCCTACAGTATTGCTTATGTTTTGTTTGCAAGAGGCGTCCATTCAATATTGAGATTGCCTTGGAGCCTAACCTTTATGATTTTGTTTGGCGATAGTCTTCTTTTGATAAAAGCATATATTCTCTGAAATAAACCAGTCTTTTGTAATGTTTCACCATTTTGATCCTGAATGATTTTCTTCCATCTTATTTTCCCTCCGGGGATTTACTTCTAAATGGACACTGAGCCACTCTAGTCTGAAATATGACTTATCTTAGTAATAAGAAAGCCATATTTCTGAACCTGAAGACTTGTTTCTAAATAAACAGTCAAACTCTAAAGCCTGATGCTATTTTCCAGAACTAGATGACTTTTTTCATGACAATAAAATCATTTTATATCTACCTGTGAAATAATATTGGAATATTTTGGCATCAAGGGACAAGAAGAATGGGGAGTTCATGAATTTTACAGAGAATCAGTTTTAATACCAGTATGTGTGAAAGGAAGCTACAAGATTAAACTAGATATAATTTTGTCAAGAAAGGAAGGATGGATATGGGCCTAATTTACTGGATTTCACAGATACAGGACCACATCTATGGGTAAATATTAACAATAATGTGAGAAACAGTGATTGGATGGCAATACGAGTAGTAAATTACACATGTAAAAGACAACCCCAATATAATGCCAGAATAACACACGTTTAATTTTAGATTGAGATTTATAATTACAGGCATGGGGCCTATGTTTAGAGAGACTCTGGGATGGTTTCTTAAGACAGAAGAATGCCTAAGTGTGGACTTTGGCCCATGTTTTATTGTTTATTAGTATGTATTAGTAAACAGAGAACCAGAGCCAGATTTTCTTGACCTCAGTGAAACCGCTTGTGAGGTCAGATACTATTCAGTGTAAGTAATAGTTCAGAATCTATGTGGATAAATGATAAAGCATGAACGGTATGATTGTTTCCTGGGGAAAAAAAGATCAAGACTATATGTAAGTATATTCACCAAAACTGAACTTTAAATTTGCTTTAGCAAGCATTTGCATCAAAAGCACTTCAGCACTCATCCAATTAGAGATCAGAAACAGTACAATGTGACTTAACTGACCAATAACAACTGAGCAATAAGGCCCAGATTTTTAACTATATTTATGCATTAAAATGAGATTTAGGCTCCTAAATCAGTTAGGTGTAGTGATGCTGAGCACAGCAATGCCTAAATAGCTTTAAAAAGCTGGGCCTAAGTGAATGCTCACTGGGAATTATTCATGATGAATTCAGACTTTGCAAAAACTCAAAGTGATGACATTTGTCAACATGTGGCATACCTCATCCAGTGCATTAAATGCCCCAGTGTGGGTGAAACGAGACAATCACTATGCTCTCGAATGAACTCACAAAGGAAAGTGATAAAAGACAAAAGCACCACATCAGCTGTGGGTGAACACTTTTCACAAAGCGATCACTCTGACCTAACAGTCCTCATCCTCAAAGGAAATCTGCACAACACTTCAAATGACGACCCTGGGAGCTTGAATTCATAACTTTGCTAGACACTAAAAATCATGGACTGAACAGAGACACTGGATTTATGACATATAACAATGTATGGCCCACTAACCCCGCCCATGTCCCCCAGTTGCCTTACCCCTCCCTTCTTTCCCCCTCTGTAAGTGGAGGGGTGTTAACAGGACACTTCACCTTGAATGGTTCCTAGAAATATGTTAACTACTTGTGCTAAACAATCTGTTCTGCCTTGTATTTAGCTGTGATACTCGGAGTACCTGTCTCAGAGCTGAAGAAGAGCTCTGCGTAAACTCAAAAGCCTCTCTCTCTCTCACCGACAGAAGCTGATTCAATAAAAGCTGTTACCTCACTCACCTCAACATTTGTCAAATGTTTTTGAAGAATAGATAAATCTGAGGAAAACTCTTTTTAAAATTTGTCTCACAACCTTCGCTATCACAGTTTTTCAATCTGCAAACTAGAGATAATATTACCTCACGGAGCTGTTGGGAGGTTTAATTATTGCTTAGAATGTGACTTAAGGCCCTTGGATTTAAATTGACATTTAAGTTTAAAACAATACTATTGTGTGTACTATATCTTATCAATGAGGCTAGTTTCAAAGTTACCAATTTAGTATTACCGGAACACTGTAAATCCTCAGGTTGAACTGACACATGAAATGGCTTAAACTATATTCTGGGACCAAGATTTTCAAGAGAAACTAAATATTTTGGGGGTACCCAACCTGAACCAACTGAACGGGCTCTGATTTTCAGACGGCAGGCGCCATGCACTCTCTGATAATCAATCCCTTTTACTGGTAACATTTATGTTGGACAGCCAACATCCCTACTCTCTTTTGGACGTTTTGGCTTAACTCGAATATACCACTGTTTTCAGTCATCACCTTCAATAAAATGAGTTCCCTAAACATCTAAACCTTGAACAGTCAGCACACAATGGTATTTGCTCATTTTTTTAAGAGCTTATTCACTTTTTTCTTGTTGGCTTTGGTAGACTTTCTAACTATGTGAAAAACAATCTAAAATATGCAAATCTAGAGTTATCCTTTCCCCTGTCAGCAAAGCACAGTTGTCTATAAGGAGGATATCTCACCATTCCCTTGAGTATTCCAACTACAGTGAACTAACTACTGTTAGAATTTTTGTACGATTTGATTAGCCTTATGAGAAGATAAGCAGCTAAGCTGAAGAGACAGACGCAAAAGCCTGAAAAACTAATTGTGCAGCAATAGACCCAGGGGTAGACCAATACTGACTTTCACCTGCAGAAAAAGAGGTCATTGTTCTTGAGTCTTGGACCAGAAAAATCTCTGGAGGCTGCTATTTGTAGATATTTTATCATAATGCGCACCAATGTGGGGCCCAGTCCTGCAACCTTTTCTCATATGAATGGTCCCATAGGACAATGTGCATGGGTAAGTGATGCACAACTGGACACTATCTTTTTTGTCTAGTATGTAATAGAGTATTTATCCCAAAAGTTGTGTTTGGTTTGCTTTACTCACTAGTTTATTTTGTTTCATAACCAAATAACTCAAAATCCCTTTTAGGCCCTGATCCTACAAATGTAAATGCCTTTACACATGGGCAATTCCAATGAAGTCAAGTAAGACTGCTCACATATATAATAGTAATCATATGCGTAAATGTCTGCAGGATCTGGGCTTTAAGCTATACTGTCAAATGATTAACTAGTCAATCACGTTCTATGCTATTGCATTACTGAAAACCACTGCTTCTGAAAACTGTAGACCAAATCCTGGTCATAGGCACCGTCTCTGGGGTGCTCTGAGGCTGGAGCCGCACAAGAAAAAAATAGGGGGTACTCAGCACCCACTGGCAACCCCCCAGATCAGCTACTCCTCCTGCCCACCACGATCAGCTGTTCAGCGGCACGCAGGAGGTGCTGGGGTGGGGGGAGAGGAGCAGGGGCAGGAAGAGGTGGGGGAGGGGCAGAGGTGGGGGTTTGGGAGAAAGGGTGGAGTGGGGGCAGGGCTGGGGGCAGAATGGGGCGGGGTTTCGAGCACCCCTAGGGAACTCAGGAAGTTGGTGCCTCTGGTCCTCGTGCAAGTAAAATTACATTAGAGATCATTCAGAAGAAAGATTATTATACTGTTTCATGGAATCTGACTGGTAAGTATAAATAAAACAGACTTAGAAAATGGATAATTTAGCAATTCAGAAATGTGATATCTAAAAGTTAAAGTAAAACACCAGACAATTAGGGATAACTTGGTGCTCAGTGCTGTGAACCTTTAGCTATGTGAGAGTTAAGAGTTCATCAAATCAATAATCATAATGATGGAAAGTTGAATCGAACATTTAACAAAAATATAACCCTACCCACATTTGAACTCAGTGCTTCTGAAGAAGAAATTAGATCATGACTCCCTTCCCTATTCCCCTGAATAAGCAGGTGCGAAATGAGGCTATCGAGCCAAGGGCAGTTGGGCTCAGTGTTTAAGGGAGAGAGGGGGATTCTCCATCTCCCACATAGGTAGAAACCATGAAACTGCTTGGGAAGTAGGAAACTAAAACTCCTTTCCATCTCTAAGCAGCCTTTTGTGGATCTTTCACTAGCTTCCACAAAGAGGCATGTTCCAGTTAGCACCACTGCTGTGAGGGGGTTGGGGGATGGAAAACCCACTCCCACTTCTGACATTCCCCACCCAATTGCTTTTGGGCAAGAGGAGGTATTTTGGACCCAATGGCTGAGTTGCGTGTCTGGTTAAAAGCTCTGTTTTGTAGCTTGTCACTAGTAGGGTTTCCAATTTTGGTTGGGCATATTCCTGGAGGCTTCATCACATGGCATAATATTTAATTAAAAATTAATCTTAAATTCCTTGAAACTCCAGGACAATCCTGGAGGGTTGGCAACAATAGTCACTATGATATTTTCTTGCAGCTATGCAGCACATTTAGTCAGCTGGAAGTCATCCTGTGCCTCCTTTGACATCATCCCAACATCTTGACCATGTCACTGGCAGTCAAGGTGGTGGAGTCACAGACACCTTTGGTAAGGAGGACTGGAGCTGGGTGGCCATGTATATGTTATACAACCCACTCAGAGGTTGACTTCCCTTGGAATAGGACCACCCACCAGTCCCTGCGGCTACATGCTGTGGACATGCCTTGGGACAGTACTAAGTCCAGAGTGGTTAGGGCTAAACGAAAGCATATGCAGCCAACAGCATTGCAGGGCTTAGTATTATCAGGACAGACCCATCCATTTTGAGTCCGTTACAGATACTTGCAGTTCTCTTTCGCTCACATGGTTTCAAGTCACTCCCTAGACTTTAAGCCTGAATGAGACTGTTAGTGTCTTAGAGACATTTATGATAAATTTCCCAGTACTTAGCTTCTATCTAACAATACAGGCCTTTCTCATGCAGGAGGGGCCTGGTCCTGCTCCCATTGAATTCAATGACAAAACTCCCATTAAATTGAAAGGCAGCAAGATGAGGTCCTATAACTCCAGTGACTGGAAATGATTCAGCTTGGGGCTTGACTGGAATTGAATGCTGTCCGAATTGATTCACGTCTCCTGAAATTCTTTGGTTTTGTTTGTGGTAGTGTGGCTAGTTTGCCATTAGTTGACAATATACCATTTGTACAAGAATATGCTAACGCTTCATGAAATTTAAATGTTATTTTTGATTATTCCAGACCATAACTCTAACTACAGCTTTATAAAGTGGCATTTATCATAGGAGTTTGCAGTCTTAACCCTGACCAAATCCCTGTGTGCCTATGAACAAACAGGCTGAATGGGTTGGTTCAACTGTAATGTAGGCTCTGCTGGGGCTGTGAGCCACAGCTCTGAGTGTGGCCAGTGGGGAGCCAGCCTGTCTCTGATCCCTGATGTGTAAGCGGAGTGCTGCTGTTTTTACAGCCCTTCAGGGGTACTGTGTACTTTCTCCCATAGAGACAGCCATGGTAGCTGGTACTGGAGGGGGATAGGACCATAGGCCCACTTCATTCCCACCTGCTTTTGGAAGACTACCACACCAGAGGCTCCTACCAGGAACCGATCCCCTTACTTAGACCAACGTGGAGACTGACATTCTGGGCAGCCTCAAGGAGCTATTGGAGGCTCTTAAACTGATTCTGAGGGAAGCCCACTTCCGAAAGGGCTGTGTCATGTGTGAAGTCACCCAGCATTTGCCCTCTCTAGCAGCAGTGAATGGCACTCCACCACACCCTAGAATGTAGTGGGGGAGGCTCCTTTGCACCCCCCCCCACAAAAAGGCCAGCCAGAGTCAGTTGAATTTCCCCCCAGAAATATTTCCATATGTGACAATTTTATTCATACATGAGTCAGTGCCTCAGCCTCCTTCACTGGCTGATTTTAGTTTTTTACTGTGATCCCTTTTTTCAAACAGCACTCAGTCCTGCAACCGTTACCCACAAGAGTAGCCCTGCCTTCAGTAGGGTTATTTACTTCAATAAGAGCTACTGCTGAGAGCAAAGGTTGGCTGTCTTTTTTATTAATTTAGAAGGCAACAACAAATTTACAGAGATGTTTTCTGCTGGGTTCCATTCAAATTATTTGCCATCAAATGTGAAAGCCATCCAGGATATTTAATTTTAGAAAGGTAATTGGCAAGTTTTTATGACTTATTTTTAAAAAGCTGTTTAATTTATTTCTATAGACAGACAATTCCAAAACCTTATGTCACATACAGCACAGATTTGAAAAATACCTGTTCCAAAATTGTGTTTATTCTCTCTACTTCACAGTCGATTAAGTATCTTTTTTCCTGTCGTCTGTCCATTTCCTCTATAATTCTCCTAAATTCCTGAACGTCCTTTATACTTCCCACAGACCTGGCTGTCACTTGCCAGTTGTTTTGTACCGCTGCTTCCATAATTGCCTGAAGAATGGAAAATCCTAGAGGGGAGAAAAATACAATGCAATCATTTACTGAAAAAAAAATGGTTTAAACATGTGAGAACAGGTTAAAAATTATATTGTATGAAAAGCAATATAGTAGATAGTAGCCTGCAATCAGTTCATGACCTGAATGACAAGATGGTAGGGACCAGATTGTGCTTTCTGTTACCCTGGTGTCAATTCTGAGCGGCTCCATTGACTTTAGTAGAATTATTTCAGAAATAATTCAATGAGATTGATAACTGGCCTAACAGCTCTGATGGTCTGACCTGGCCTGTTTGTGGTTTTATTAGGGTCCATGCCAGCTAAGGGTGTGACCCTGCAGTCCCACATGGGCAAAACTCTCATTGGATTCAGGAGATGAACAGAATCCAGTGGGAGATTTGCCTGAACAGAGACTGCAGGAATGGAGCATTAATTGGTACAGACCCAACCACTGCATACAAGAATGCCAACTAAATCATCGAGCTGGCTACTGGAGGCATGTACTGTAGAGCATATTTGCTGATATTCATTTTTATTTCAAGAAATATTTTTAAATATGGAATGCAATAGTATTAACTACATTTTTAAAGCTTATATTAAGGTAACATTGACTCATTCAGCAGCCTCAACAGAGCAGCAAAGCAGCATGAAATGAACAAAGAGCTGCACAGTGGGAAATTTATGCAAGCAAACTGCAGTTCATTCCTTGCGCACAGCTGTGACTGGGATGCAGACAAACTTGAGCAAAGAGCCGTGAGCTAACTGTAATGAAGCTGGAAAGGGAAATCTCCTCCCCAAAGGTAGTTTATGTGGGAGCCTGGGGGCACTGATTTGTATTCCTTGTCTTGTAGCATTTAGTTTGTGTTTACTGACCCCCTTTTTCAGGAGGTTGAGAGACCCTAGGATATTTTAAATTATTTCCTATTTAGAAGAGTTCAATTCAGATAGCATAGTTCACCTACTTGACAACTCAATGTACCTACTTGGGTTCCAATGGAATGCATCCATTTCAGTACAGAAACTTCCGAGTAGAGTATGTTCTATCTAAATAATTTATTCATAAATTATTGAATTAAAAATTTATTTACACTTTGGGGTCCTTATTCATAGTCCTACTTTAGAAGCACAGAATTCCTTCATGTATATTCTACACACACACATACATATGCACACACGTACACACACATTTGCTAGGTTTAATTATTTATATTTTAACATGAAATTTACTAGTACTTTATGGCAAACTCCCTCACCTGCTTTTGAGACTGAAAATCCTTGAGAGACACACAGGAACAAAGCATTAAAGATCTGAACTATACCAGTTACTATTCTGAGCTCAAATCTGAGATTTCATTGTAATGATGTTTTTTATACTAAATAACTAGGACAAAGAGTCCGATCTCATTTACGCTGGTGTAAATTTGCAACAACTCCACTGACATCAATGGAGAGTCTCTGGATCATTACTGGTGTAATCGAGGGCAGAATCTAACCTCTGTTGCTCGAGCCTGCATGTAGAGCATTAGTAGAACTTTTCATGGGGCTTCCCACCTCCCTTCAAAGGGCCCACACAGTGGCTACCTAAAGCTCCTTGAGTATTATTGGTTTTCCTTTGTATGGATGCATGTTATTGTCTTGTCAAAGGTGGTGACAATTTATACATGCTCTGGCTGGGAATCTTTTCTGGCATCCCCTTTCCACTGACACTATTAAAAGAGAGCCATTTACATATCTATAGTATGATAAACTCAATCTTCCTCAATATCATATTTTACAAAGATGGCTGTGATGTCTCAGAAAGTAGTATGATTTCACTGCGTACAGGAGGAAGTTCACATATAAGACTAAGATACTCAAGCTTACAAATGATGAATTCTGATATGGAAACATAAATACAATTAACAGGAATTTACAAAAGCTTTGTATGTAAAGATTTGCTTTTATAATATTTGTTTCTACTAAATAAGAACTATTTACACCTTTCTGCTTTACATCATTCATGTGTAAATACAAATCTTGTGCTTGTACTAAACTAATAATAAATTGGTCCACAATCTTTAGAAATCTTCCAATCAAAATGTACTAATCGTTTCAGTTTATGAACATTCTGATCCCATATAGGCACCTCCAAGAAATGGCATTGCTCTTATATTTTTGCAAATAAAGATACAGAAACACTTATGGATATTCCCAAAGAAATAAGTTAAAAATAAATATATTGGAAAGCATGTACTTTACTACAATCTCAAAGTAATGCACACTGGAAAACATAATCCCAACTGTACATACAAAATAATGGGATCTAAATTACAACTCAGGAAAGAGATCTTGGAAGCACTGTGGATAGTTCTCTGAAAACATCTGCTCCATATGAAGCGGCAGTCAAAAAAGCAAACAGAAGGTTAGGAACCATTAGGAAAGGGATTGATAATAAGACAGAAAACATGATAATGCCACTATATAAATCCATGGTCTGCCCAAACCTTGAATGCTGTGTGTAATTCTGGTTGCTGCATCTCAAAAAAGACATATTAGAACTGGAAAAGGTACCGAGAAGGGCAATCAGTGGGGTGGGAGGAGGTATTGTTTCATATTCTCTGTGTATATATAAAGTCTGCTGCAGTTTCCACGGTATGCATCTGATGAAGTGAGCTGTAGCTCACGAAAGCTCATGCTCAAATAAATTGGTTAGTCTCTAAGGTGCCACAAGGACTCCTTTTCTTTTTGCGAATACAGACTAACACGGCTGTTACTCTGAAACCTAAAATTATTAAGGGTATGCAACAGCTTCCATATGAGGAGAAATTAAAAAGACGGAGTTTTCAGCTTGGAAAAAAGAAGGCTAAGGAGGGAATGATAGAGATCTACAAAATCATGACTGGTGTGGAGAAAGTGAATTAAGGAAGTGTTATTTACTCCTTCTCATAACAAAAGAACCAGGAGTCAACCAATGAAATGAATAGGCAGCAGGTTTAAAGCAAACAAAGGAAGTACTTCTTCACATAATGCATAGTCAACCTGTGGAACCTGTTGCCATGGGATGTTGCAAAGGCCAAAACTATAATGGGATTCAAAATAGAATTAGATAAGTTCATGGAGGATAGGTCCACCACTGGCTATTAGCCAAGATGGTCAGGGATGCAACCCCATGCTCTGGAAGTCACTAGCCTCTGAATGCCAGAAGCTGGGAATGGGCGAAGGGGATGGATCACTCAATGATTACCTGTTCTGTTCATTCCCTCTGAACCACTTGGCATTGGCCACTTTCGGAAGTCAAGAGATTGGGCTCGATGGACCATTGGTCTTACCAGTATGGCTGGTCTTATGTTCACATTACCCATACAGTTTGGTCTCTGCACTTCCTGATTTCAGATGAAGCTCTATTAGGCCTTATCTGACTTAATCAAAAAGAGGATATATTACAAGAAAACCCTTTCATGTGTGGTATACCCAATTCTCTGTGTGTGTGTGCACATGTGTGTTTTGTCCAGCAGTTACCATTTCAAAGAAGTGCGAGGAGTGGGGAGGGTTATTCAACAACTTTTCTCTGATACATGTAAACATAATCAATTGCTCACAGCATGAAAGAATTCCATGGACTCCCCCCCACTTCTGTATCCCTTATGAACTTATCTTCAGGAGCCTCTATGGCAATACTCCCCTCTCATCTTTCCATCCTTCTCATGATTTCTTTCTGTGCTTTGACATTTGGGTCCTCTTCTTGGTCCTTCTCTTCCTCATCTCACTCACAAACTATCATTTGCTCCTCCTGGGAAAGTCTACCTACCTCCCCACACCTGACTGAGTCTCCATTGCTTTATAGAAACAGCACAAAACTCACCTCTTCCACATTTTCAAGAAACCATCAGCCAGTTCCCTGAAAACACAGCATTCACTATTCCCTACCCTTCAACATCTCTTTATGCGTATTGTCTTCAGCAGCATTTTACTGTAATGTACATCCTTAGCCATTATGAGACATTTGCATGAACAACATGTTCCCGACTTCAGTTGTACTCTACCCTTGTGGATGCTGCTATATTTAGCAGCAGGGCTATTTTTAAAAAGGTTTTCTTTGTTTTTCTTATTTCAGTCGCTGATAGTTTCTTTGTTTAACTTAGCAACAGTGAAAAATGTGATTGTCCATGGGGATCTCTCTGTTAGGGAGTGAATGGGGAAATGTCACTCCCAGTTCCTTGCACATCCATGAGTGAGGCAGTGTAATCACTTTTTCCCTTCCAGATAAATCTATTTTAGTGTGAGTGTTTCACAAAAGATATTCTAATATAACAGAGGGCAGGTGTCTAGCACTCATGAATGGCTCTAATTTCGTGAACCCCAGAAGGAAGCCAGCCAGCTACAGGGTGTCTTGATCAGTTTTGTGGCTATTGGTATGGTAGGCATTGAGTCACGCTCATAAGTAGTTAATGGGCAACTAGTGTTTCCAGTTCAGTCTGGGTCAATGAGCAAGCCATTTGGGAAAGGTTTTGTTGCCAATTTGTTTCAGTTCAGCTGTTCCATATAAGAGTTAATCAAAGAAAGTAAATATGAGTTCAGCAAAGAGAAACTAATGCTCTTGATGAAGTGAGCTGTAGCTCACGAAAGCTTATGCTCAAATAAATTGGTTAGTCTCTAAGGTGCCACAAGTACTCCTTTTCTTTTTGAGAATACAGACTAACACGGCTGTTACTCTGAAACCTAAAATAATGCTCTTGTAGGTGACCGCGATGGGACATGTTTTTAAAATGTGTTCACTGATACCACTACTAAGCCCTCATAAGAAAGACCTTCTTCTCATCCTCTAACTCGGACCGAAGCTTAACATTCAAACCAGCCAATGTCAGGATGCTTCCGCCGGTTCTAAAGATATTGGTGATATCCAAAATCAAATCCTTGTCATTATCAACTGAATGAGCTGGAGGCAAAGGCAGAAGTAGCCTTTCTTATGAACTGAACAAAACAAACATAAGTAGCTAGACTCCTATTCAGCAAAACACTTAAGCATGTGCTTATCTTTAAGTATGTGCTTTGCTGAAAGAGGACCCCAAAAAGATAAAGCAAAGGCCAGGAATGGATTATCTGCCACTACAGCTGTCTATGCATTTTAAATAGCCCAAAGGTCTCCATCAGAGCTGCACCCTCTGCAATCCCAGCGCTGCGGCCACACTTCCTTCTCTGGCCGTACTAAAACACAAACAAAACCAGTATCTTCACTCTTCTAAAGGGAAAGCAGAGCCTATATTTTAGCTACTGTTATGAACCATCCCTTCTGAGATGGGTGTTTCTCAGCCAGCGCTACTGACACAGATCAAGACGACATTTCACCCACTTCCATCAGTTTACCAAAGCATGTGAGTCTCTTTCCCAAATCCAGCTAAGCAAAAATCTTCTGCTTGAACAGCTTATTCAACCAGATGGAATTTTGCATACTACATGATTGAACTTATTCTTGATCAGATTGCAATGATCACTGAAAAGCGCATATACAATGGTATCATGGAGGGCATTTTTCTTCTTTCTGCCCAGTGGACCATACTGGAATATCTCTATCATAGCATGAAACTCTTTATGATTGGCACCAAAGAAATTAGTACAAACATTACTTTAAATCACTGATCCTCTTAATGGACAATATGAAGGAAATCCTAGACCTCAGAAATGAAGCATTAAATTGCAATCCCTTTTTCTTCTGTGTTGGTAAGTGTTAGGGATTTTTTAAGGGACATATTTTCCGATGGGAAACATGAATACAACATGTGTGGGCCAGAAAAATGAATTGTGCACACAAATCTGTGTTCTGGTGCTTCTAACTCCCGATTTGCATGAACAATCAGTTACCTAGAGGTGAAGAACTATGATTTGGGCCCACCACTGAACTGCAGGCACCCAAATGCGGACCCATAAATCGGCAGATGTAGACTGAGCCAGAGAAATGAGGCCACCCTTGTGAAAGTTTCCCCTTAATGTCAAATATGAACTTTATGATGTGTATTTACACCTAAAAATCTACTCGGAGCACTAGAAGTTTAGCTGTATTTGGATATTCTGGTTACTTACCTTTGAACTCAGCACTAGTTTAAACACCAATAAGGAAAAGCATTTATCTAATATTGTTAGACTTGAGTAAAATAATGCATGCATCAGAGCAGAGGAGGAAGGGCAGGTGTGTTTTGCATACAGAAGGCGAAAGGAAAAGGTAACATAAGTTTATATGCTTCATGTATGATTAATACTTCTGTAAAGAAGCAGAACAAGCAAGGGATCTCTGCCAAGCTGGACACGAATACGAGTCTTAGCAAATGCCTCGGCCCTGCAGTGCTCTTTTATTCTAATTACATTTACTTAAGCTCAGCAGCTTGAATTATTAAATAAAAAATGGAATAATCTCACTTCAAGTGTTTCTTACCTGGTCATTTGAAATGCACCAATAACTTGCATATGGTGGACTATGCGCTGCTATTCTGATGTCACACAAACTGCTAGAATGGGAAGCATATAAACCCTTATGTGATCTTTTTCTTTCACCTTCTATACCACTAATTTATTATGCCCCCTATTGTCTCTTTAATCGTGAATTACGTTATTGCCCGGGTCGTCCATAAACACAAAAATCCTCACAAACAGATATGCCAATTCAGATGAGTGAAAGTGAACCTGTCTTGCCTTGTCAGCTGAAAAATAGTTTACAGGAACCATCTGGTCTGTATTTGTTCAGGAAGGGATACAGCTAAACACGCAGGATTTCAGATCCACTGCATGGAATGGTGTGTGTAAAAAAAGAAATATGGATGCTCAAAAGTCACTATTTCTTACTGACTGCAGCTCACTTTAATCTGCATTTTTTGATAATACAAGGCCTCAATCACCACTGCATTACTCCAGATTTAAGTCAGTGCAACGCCAGTGCTTCCAATGGAGCTGCACCAATATAAACTAGAGTGATACAGAGGAGAACTAGGCCCAAAGACTGTGAGGATCAAGGCCAGATGAAGATGTGATGTAACTGGCCTTTTCATTTGGATACAACTCTCATGCTGGTGGGAAAATGTGGTTTATATCTTGAACCCATTTTATGATCCAGGGTTTATGAAAGGGGTAACTCCATGTTTTTAATCTTTGTCATAGGATTCTTTATATAAATGTTTTCAAGGGCACAGTAATGATAGAGTAATTTATAGTTTTCTGAATGCAGCTTGGAATAATCCAGGCTGAGAGACTCTTTGAAAGCAGACTCTGTTTGCTGTGTTTGAGGGAAAAACAGAACAAAACAAGCAGGTAATGACTGCCCAGGGAAGACAGCAGAAGTAGCCCAGGAAACCAGTGAGGGAAATAATAATATGGGTTGCAAAGTGACAGAAGGTGAAGATCACTGTGCTATCCAGTGGGCAGGGGCTGCAGGGTATTCCCAGAGTACTTACTGCCGAGAATGTTGAGAACTCTTGCTACTGATGCGAACAGAAAGCTTGCAGAGGTAGCATTAAGGGCATTCTGTCACTGGAGGATGCAGAGGTCTGGAAGCCATGGGCTTCCGAGGTAGTGGAGAACAGCCTTCCCACAGGGAAAGCCATATTAAATGTGAACTGTTAAATGTTAAAGCTTCTTTAGCCTAATAAATTTAATTAAATTTGCAGCTGTTAACGTTCCAAATAAAAATAGATTAAAATAACATTGTTTAAATCAGAGGAACCTTTATCTGGCAAAGCTTAGGATGCGCTCAGGGCTTACGTTACGAAGTCCAGAGCGGGGCAATAAAGACAATTGCCTACAACGCCCAGCAGAATACCACACCTTGGAATTCAAATCCGGCAATATTCCTCCCCAGCCACAATTCCTTTGTGTGGCCTGAATTCTGCACTCAATCAGGCCAAACTGCCATCGACATCAGGGAACTCAGAATAAAGTATTATGGGACAGCCAAAGAAGTGCTGTACTGGAGCCATTTTGGAATGCATTTTCTTCAGCAGTGTGAAACCTTTATCCGCATGCATCATTCGGCTGATACCAATGTGACCACAATTGGGAGTAACGATTGAGAAAAATGACCTGAACAGGGCCCTAGGTGTACTGGTTATTTGAAGCTAGCCTAGGGAAAGATCCTCAGGGAGCAAGGCTGAAGAGTTATTTTAGTTTGGAACCAGGCTATGAGCTTGTCTTGTTGGAAGAAACTGGGAATGTCTTCAAAATTTGTGGATACATTTCTGGAACAAGATCAGCTGTACAGATAAGACTTATTTAATTGTTATTCCGTTTTTTCCCCTTGGGTCCTGAGACTGGAGAAGTCCATAAAAACTATAGTTTAGACAGGCATAAGGCACAGCAGTTGAGCAGTAGATACACAGGACAATGTAGAAATGTGCATAAGATAAAATTTGGGAAGAAACTCTGCTTGAAATTGTATCTTGTGGGTTTAGCTCATGACATTAACCTGCAATGTACAAAATCAAAGGGGGAAAAATATCCCCGGCTAGGGCTCAACTGATGATGCTAATTACTACATGTAAAATAATATATCTGACTATGTTTATATATTTATCTAAGCAAAAAGGGGATTAGGAATCATGCAGTTAGCAATTTGCAGGTTAGCAGATAACCTAGTCTGCTGGACAAGACAGCTGAGCTGCACTGCAGGAAGAATGGGTTCTCAAAGACAGGGCGTACAAAACCCTGACTCGGGTAGCTCTCAGTTGGGGATAGGATGCCACTGGCTTAGTAAGTATCAGACTCATGGGGCCAGATTCATTCCTGGTGTAATTCTGCTGGTGGCAAAGGTAGGACATCAGGGAGAAATTTAGCCTATTGTACCATTCGGAGAAAGATGGAAGATAAAAAATCACTACGTTAATGAACCTTAGAGAGGTGTTTGAGTAGTAGGGTTTTGTTCTTGCTGTTTTTGTTAAACCATTGTGTTTAACAGGTAGAGAGGGGTTGACTGTGCCTGGTCTCTGGGAGCGCAGGGCAGTGACGGTGCAGTGGATCTCACCATTGCTCCATGAACACAAGAACTGTTCAGGGGTAGTGATGTTGCTGGCCTTCTATATGCAGAAGAGTGTGGGAGGGGTCATGGTTGTTGCCTTTCTCCACACCAGTCAGCTCCCAGGGACTCCTGAAATACTGTGCTTTTAAGGTTTCTGTGGGAGTGGGGGCTCAATGGCACAGTTTAGCCTGGCATCATGTTATATGTACGTTACATGAGGACCTGCTTTGCACTCAGACCCACAGAGAATATACTGCTTACAATACAAAGGCGTGTATGTCATAACAGATGTTCTCCTGTCATTCAATATCAGAAATCCTTCACCTTACGATGAATAACACTTGACAGTTATGTAGGGTTAAATGGTGCACTTTAACTAATTTATCCTCACAACACGCATGTGAGGTAGGCAAATATTATTTTCCAGATAGTAAAACTGAAGCAGAATAGGAAAATGAATTGTCAAGGCTGTATCAGTGAATCAGAAGCAAGGACAGGATTTGAACTCATGACCTTCTAATTTGTAATCCTGAATTTATTTAATCAGATAAAGCACTACTGTGTAGGTCAAGGTTTTGTTGCTATTGTTTAAAGATCCATATATATCTGCTATAAACAGTATTGACACACTACCCATAGAAATATTACAACAGAAGTACTGCCCTATTGTCTTACAGAGAGCATCTCTTTTATAATCCTACTTAATGAAGTAAATACAATAGTAAGCTAGCAGTCAAATGAAACAGGATTTTGATTTTAAGATGTATTAGTTATTCCAAGTAAAAATAATACACTAGCAGAATTAAAAATTAAGGTGTTGTGGAATTACCATCTGGGTAAAAGAGGGGGGAAACGGCTTTCCAAGCATAATTATTATAATAGTTAGCCAGTCAGAGCAGCACCATAATGCATTTATTATAAATACTGTACACAGGAAAACTTTTATCCACCTATCAGCAGCTGAGGAGTTTCAAAACTGCAGAAACTTGACCCTATATACTGCAGTTCTCATTTGAGGGCCTAAAAATGTAATTTCAATGCATGCTGTAATCTTACAATTATTAACACACATTAATTTCTTGTTGTGCCATGCACTGGTCCTTTTAGCAAGAGTGTGCATGTCTTTTCCTAAAAACATATATAAAAAGTAATGTTTAAATAATGATAAATATTATTCCTTTGAAGAAATATTCACAAGTGATTATAGTAATCAAACTGTGAATAGAAATACATATTCATCACAAATGTTAATGCAGTATGCCTTAGACAAATGTCATTTTAAAAAAGTCAAACTTTATACCGCTTGGATTGTCCTCAAATACTGTAAAATTATTCTTGCTATCTGACCTTCAGTCAACCATGTTAGAAAATATTTATTTCTCTACCTAACCTTTATCAAAACTTTGTTTCTCAAACTACCTGTGCAAACAACTCTTTTGCCTTTGAGAATTTTCATTAACAAAGTCTGTCTTCATCAGCATCTCACCCTTTGGTAACCACAATTTTAATTGCCCTTGCATCTGGAATATGTCTCATATATCAACATGTAGTTAATTTCCTTTTATTTATTCTGAACACCAAAAAATGCAGTAATCAAATAGTGAGTGTTTTTTAATGCTCTGAAATTTAAATGAGTTTTATGATAATATAAATGATAATTTATGATTCTTTACTCACATTCTGTATATGTGCATCCTCAGATTCATTCACTTTTGACATTTCACCCTATTTTTGCTCATGGACAGAGGTGAGAAGTGAGGATCAGGGACAGACATCTATACCCACTCAGTTCAAACACTGTTCAGCATGCCACCTACAGAATCTCACTGACATTACAACCTGCTTCTTCATTGTGTGAATTTGGAGGTCTTTCCTCCAAGCAATGATCCAGTTTACACCTCTGAGCTTATGATGCATGATGGGATTGAAACCCAAAACTATAGAATATACCACGAATGGGCTCAAGACAGATTGCTAGATTTATATCCGGCACTGAAAGACAAATATATGGAAGCACTTTCTTCCCCCATTATAATCTTATGCTCCTATGCAAATACTGTATTAGACAGCGGATTCATTATGTCACAAATCAAAGAGAAGTTTTGCAGTAGATCCCCCTTTCTTACTAACAAGCACATTACACTTTTGCTACTTTATAAAATGCATCTACGACCCGTTTGTTTGTTTTTTGCAGCTCTTAAAGGAACGTTGATTATACAACTGTCACAACTTGACCCTCAAGTAGGGAAGAAGTCTGTTTCCAGCACAGATTGTTGCAAGTAAGAGCTGAGAAAATTTCAGCATCAATACTTGTTAAGAGGAGATACGGATTTGACTTAAAAATTTGAGTGCGGATCTAGTTTTAAACCAAGTTTGGGTATGTTCAGATCAGGAGGTTTGGTTTGGCAGACTATAAATATAGCAAAGTCTGGATCCAAATCCAGACTTCTCCACATTGTCCCGGGCTGATTGGATTGGAGGTTTTGGTTTCCTCAGTTACAGACACTTAGCTGGCTGATGGGCTTTTTTCAGCTGTGTTACGCTATTCATTTCTGTGCCTTTTGAAATGATTTTTGTATGAACAAGGATCAAGCAACTCTGACGAATCAAAAATAAATTACAGTGATGTCTGGGCTTGGAGAGAATTTGTCTAATTCATAGCCTGGATAAACCCTGGTTTAAAAATGCCATTGTGAGGGACTTTGTGAAGGTAATGAAATAGAATTGTGATAGCAATAAATAGGCCACTAGCAGTGACCTACACCAAAGACTCAACCTTGCTTCGGATGAGCATCTCAGACAATAACAGAGTTTCTACACATAAAATTGAATGGCTCAATGATAAATTAGGCAGCTCATAAGTATTAAAATTCTTCCCAATATTAGCACATAAGAAGTGAACACTGTTATACTAGTAGGACTATGAAGCAGTATCAACAAAAGGTCAGGAATTTTGGAAGGACTATTGGCCATTATATCTTAGTTAAGAGCTGCTAGATGAATACCAAATGACAAAACACGGAAAACAGAAGAAAATGCACCTCTTAGCCATGCATCTAAAGAATACTACATCAAAGAGTGGCAAAAGGATGTTTAGATTTCGTTGCAAATCATAAGCTGCTGGTTGGAATCCGGCCAAAAGCGTATTTGGTTGTCAATATCAAACATCAATGGAGGGAATGTCCTTGTCCATACTGTATGATGGGGCAGCGCAATTCCTAACATGCAGTGTAAACTGTGCATAATAACCTGCCAAGAGGAATTTTCCTTTAAGAGTAATGCTTGGGATGTTTACATTAAATGGAGATGGTTGGTAGGTTGAGTCTGCCTATACTGTTGTAATTTATCCTGGCACATTGTTGGAAGGTGAAACATATGATCCTGTCATAATGTAGAATGAGCTGCTTGTTTTGGTTACACTAGGAAAAGCTACCTTAGAGGAACATTAATTTACACATCATTTGAGTGGTGAAGTCAACTTGGCATCCCATGTCTTACTAACTGTTACAAAAAAAAAAGTTTGGACGTGGTGCGTAGGAATAAGTGCCTGTCTATTGCACAGTATGATCGTTAAAACACACTTCAAAGATTATGATTGGACTATTGTACTAGATTCAGTTATACCACTTTGCAAACTCTATGGAACCACATGGACTTGCTACTCTACCAGTGAAGAGTATTCGGGAAAAGAGAATGAAACTAATAGCACATACTGATTTTTTTTAAAAGTCTATCTGCTATTCTGTAAAAATGTCAAAAGAGTAAAAATGTAAAGATTACATTAGATACTGAGGGAAGGTAATCAATGCCTTCAAATATTATTGGATTTCCTAACTGCCTTTTAATTTGCCTACAAACTTCTCAGATATGGGGTAACTTCACAGTGTACTGAGAGTAAAGTTTTCAAAAGTGTCGAAGTGACTTAGGGTATGTCCAAACTGCAATTAAAAACCCAAGTCTGGCCTGTGCCAGCTGACTCAGGCTCATGGGGGGTGTTTAACTGCAGTGCAGCCATTCGGGCTCAGACTGCAGCCCAAGCTCTGGGACCCCCATGAGGGGAGAGGATCCCAGAGCTCGGGCTCCAGCCTGAACATCTACACTGCATTTAAACAGCCTCTTAGCCCGAGCCCCACGAGTCCGAGCCAGCTCACATGGGCTAGCCATGGGTGTCTAGTTGCAGTGTAGACACACCCTTAAGCTCAAAGTCCCATTTTCAAAAGTCTCAGTGGGTCCCAGGCAGCGAGGAAAAGATTTCCAAAGATATTTACGTACCTACAGGTGCAGATAGGCACCTAATGGGATTTTTAAAAGCACCTAGGTGCCTAACCTGCTTAACTCCCATTGATTTCCCTAGGAGAGAGGCACCTAACTCATGTAGGTGCTTTTATAAGTCCCATTACATACCTATCTTTAAGTGTCTAAATGCCTTTGAAATCCTGGCTCCTATGTGTTCTAAATGAACACTTTGTTCATGGCAACATGGGTGTAAATCCATCCCACATTAGCCATCTGCACACTAGGCGAGGGATGGGATTCCTGTGCTCTTGTACACATGTTCGTGCCCGCTCTCATCAAGCTAGAGCGAGTATAAATAGCAGTGTAGCCACACCAGCGGCTGCAGAGGCATGGCTTAGCCATGCAAAGGATTTAGCCCCCTGGAACCAGTGGGTACGTACTTAGCAAGGCTAAGCCAAGTCTCCACTGTCATTACCCATGCAACTGCAGTTACACTGCTAGGTCCATGTGAGCTAGCCCAAGTATATGTACACAAGCAGGGGAATTACACCCCATCTCAGAGTGTAGATGTAGCCTAAGTGTCCATGTGAACCCTGCTGCTAGGCACTAAATGTTCCCAAGTGCTCTTTAATCTACTCCTGTTTCAAAGTGGGGGTAGGTCAAAGTGCAGCAGGGAACTTTCAGTGCACAGCAGCCAGGGTCCACACTGACACAGCAGGCTAGTGAGGGATATAATTACACCCCAGCTTGCTGCAAACTAAGGCCACATCAGGTGCTACAGTGGAACAGCTATGGTGCTGCAGTTATGCCACTATAATGCTGTAGTGTAGATCAGTGGTGGGCAACCTGCGGTCCATCAGGCTGGCAGGCTGCCAAACAGTTTGTTAACATTTGCATGGCCCCCCGCAGCTCCCAGTGGCCGTGGTTCACCGTTCCCGGCCAATGGGAGCTGCGGGAAGCGGCGCGGGCTGCAGGGACGTGCTGGCCACCGCTTTGGCAGCTTCCATTGGCTGGGAACGGCAAACCACGGCCACTGGGAGCTGCGGGTGGCCGTGCAAATATAAACAGTCTGGTGGCCCTCCAGTAGATTACTCTGATGGGTTGCAGGTTGCCCACCACTGGTGTAGATGCTTTCCCCAGCGACAGAAGTGGTTTTTCTTTCACTGTTTTTCTGTCTCACACTCTCAGAGCAGTGCTAGCTAATTCTTACACCAACCTAGTCGTGTCTACATGGGAGGGTTAGGCTGGCATAGCTATGGCACTCAGGGGTGTGAATTTCCCCCCACCTCTGAGCATTGAAGTTATGTTGACCACGCTTTTAAGTGTAGATGAGACATAAGTGTTCATTTAGATGGGATCTTAGTCACTTTTCAAAATAGTCAGTTTAGGTGCTTTTGAAAAGGCATATAGTTAGTGGGATGTTTTTACATTATCTATAACAATGTATTGTTTATTGGTTATTCTACAACAGTGTGTTCACCAAGCTGCAGTCATGTACAGTGCACACAAGTTGTACAAGGACTACCAGAGTAAACAAGCCGTAGGCATGTCTGAGTGTGAATTTCAAATATCAGTTTGGGAAGTTCACAGGGGCTGGGCTGGGGTAAGCATTCCTCCCCCCCCCCCGACCCCCCACTCCCGGCATGCAGAGTGCAAAAACAGCTTCACAGTCATGGATCTGTTTTATGAAAGGAAAGACAGGGTTGCATCTTGGCTGCAATGCAAGTTCTTTATTTTTCTTGTTTTATTGCTCTCTGTTTCCTTAAGAGTTATTTTTTAAAATGAGAGAGCTGTAACAAACATCCCTGGGACCGGTGAGCCCCGGCACTCACATTACTTTAGGCTTCACACCCAATTACTCTGCCAAGTGTTTACTGTTACTTGAAACATTTATATGCTATTTGAATATTCAATCCAAGATCCAGTGAAACAAAAGAACTATAGTAGTCCATTTGTTATGATAGGGCAGCTCACGCATGACTACTCTTCCATCACTCCAAAGTACAATAAATCTAACTCTATGGTTACCAACACACAATGATAAAATATGCAGCAAGCTCGGTATTAACTAGTCTGATAGAGTGCAGTGTATGAGGAAATACAGATACAAACAGTGATTGATCTTATCACCATATTTATCAACTTAATCAGGGAGTCTGGGAAGATTGTTACACATTTAACAGATAAAATGCATATACTACGGAAAGAGTGTAACTGTTCTGCTCAAACGAACGCTCAAATTAAAAGATTTAATCTGATAATTCCCCCATTTTCTTGTTTGAGGTTTGGTCTTGTTCCGCCCCACCCCCCGGCCCACTACCACCCCCCCGCCAACCAAACAGAAAATTTTGTTCTTTTTACATTTATCTCACTAGGATATTTACAGCTGGGCAGAAATGGAAGAGAAACTCGGATTGATATTGCCTGGGAGCTGGCAGGGAGCCTGGGAGTTGCCTACAAGAAAAATTCCATCTAAACTTACTAATTATTAACACACAGATGTACCTGGCTCAAACTATGATGCCTGTATTTACTCTGGGGAGTTTTCTCTTGTGCCCACCCCCCCGATGTTAACCCTCCTACTGCAGTAAAGAATTGAATTGGTTGCCTTCCTTTTCCAAGAAAAGGGTTCTGTTATAAAATAGTCAAAAATTTAAAATGCATGTGCTCTAAATAGGATATCTTCCTATCTCATAGTCTACCTATCATATCCACACAGTAGTTATCTTCCCAATCCACTACTGCAGGCCCTTTCCCTCAGATCTTTTGATATTAATTTTGCCTCTTGGTGCTCAAATCACTTGCCCATCATTTTAAGCATGTACCATCTCCTCCCTCTTACCCCTTGAGACATTTAACTGGCCAGCCTTTTCTGCTCTGCCAGTAATTGCTAAACCTTGATGCCCCTTCATTCCCATCTCTCACTAATCCCTCTGCCGTCTTCCCCACTGCTCCTAATGCTTTGTATGCCCTCTGCAAACCCACTCCCTCCACCTCTCCTTCAGCTCAAAGGCCCCATGTCAACTTGTCTTTGCCATCTCACCAACGAGTGAGAAGTGATTAAAAAGAAAGCAAATGCTGACAGAACTAGTGAAGGTTTGTGTGTTAGGCCCCGATCCAGCCAGAGACCTAATCACAGGCCTAAACTGACGCAGCTGTGTAGTCCCATTGACTAGGGCCAGGTACTGCTCCAGTGGCCAAGGAGCACAGTGTGCTCTGACCACTCCCCTTCATGTCTTCAGCCCACAACCGGCTCATTCTGGAATGCCCCCTGCACAGAGATGGGGTAAGGCTCAGTGGTGTAGACGGTGTTATTTTTGGCTTTATGCCACCAGCAGGTTCTCCTATGAAGGGAGTTCCCAGATGCCCTTTGAGAAGGAAACTTAGCCTGGGTGAGGTATTAGCACATGAGGCATTTCCTATTGGCTAGCGTAGGCAGCTCCCTGCTCTGTGTGCTGGCTTTGTGGAACCCATGCTTAGTTCCATAACTCTCCCCATGTACTATATAGAGACCCTTGGTGCTGAACTCAGGCCTGTGGATTCCATTGGATGGCAAGGTGCCTAACAAGTACTGGGCATCTGCAAGGATTTCAGTTATCCTGGCATGGGGATGCTACATGCTCTTAGGGCACAACATGATCAACGCAAACATTTAAGTCCCTTGGTGGATCTAGCCCATATTGCTGAACTGTTTCCAAACTGTTTCTCCAATGTGGCATAACTGTGCTTTTCCTCACTATCAGACATTCGTATGATCTTGTTCTACATTTTTCTTAAATGAACATGTATTATTGATAGTGCAAGAGATGCATCACGTCCTATTTAAGCTTGAATTCCCTAGGTCCTTTTGTAGTATCCCAGGGCAGCCATGCAGAGCAAGATCTTCAAGCACAGAATGGATCCTCCTTTAACACTCCCATGCCATAGAAGTACTTGTACTTCCATGCCATAGAAGTACATAGACTTGTAGTACTCAATGAAATTCTGCACCAGTAGTTCCTTCTTTTAGGCAGTGAAATTGATTTTCTTTATCTTGGAATGTGAAGAACCAGCGCACGCCCTCTGTCTCATCAAACACCAGTATCCATGACATCAGCATCAGAGGAAACGAAGGCAGCAGATTATAAAGCATCAGCACACAGACTATGCTGAAGCGGTTCTTCCACACAAGGCTACGAAACAACACTGGTGGAAGTGGGCTTTTCCTTGCTTGCTGCGTTGAGCACAGACTTTGCAAGCCCTTACACTGTGCAGTAGGAGAAATTGTGGTGCTCGTATCTGACAAGTTGATAAAAGGCTGAGTATTTTGGATGCTCCCATTCCCAAATGCCATGGGGATAATGCACTTAGCTTCCCTTAGCTTTCCCAGGAAAAAAAATAAGACAGAAAGAAAAAAAAAAATCTAGCCCTTAATCTTTTTTTGGCCTGTTCAATACTGCCAGGCTTGTTCTCCTGCAGACAGAGTGGCTTTTACGGGTTGGTCAGCAAATTGGACTGGATTTAGTAGAGGTACTGTGGGAGTGTTACAGTGAGGCTGATTACAGCAATTGTACCCCTACCCACAGCAGGAACTTACACTGATGTGTATTTTCAATGCAATTCGCAGTAGCTGAATGCATCAATCCAATTAAGAAAGCAAAGGGATTGCGTGCATACAGTAACTCCCAAGCACCATTAAAAAAACTAAAGCTTGATGTATAAAATTCAAAGACCTAGAGCAGAACAGATATATGCGAATATACATCACTGTTAACTTGAAAAGGGAGATTTTGGCCTTACCTTGCATTTTGCCTTCCTGCCAAGGAGACCAGCAGCCTGGACTCAGGGCTGCTTCCCCTTATTACACTGTGGAAGCTAGCTCCATTCCCCAGCTGGTAACTCCACTACTGAGAGTATCCAATGGTGTGTTGCAAACTGCTCCATGGCTGGTGGAAAAGTGGAGCGTCCTCTTCCACCCATGTACACAGTGGGGATGCTTGCTTCCCTAATACCATAATTTCTTTTTAGTTGGCTTGCTGGACCTCTGGTAGCTTTAGTCTGTTCCTCAGGATTTCTGCTTCTGGAAACTTGGACCTGATTCAAAGCCCACTGGAGTCAACTGAAAGGTTCTCATTGGCTTCAATGCTCTTTGGATGAGTCTTTTGGCTTTGTAGTAGGACTTAAAAAGGGTATCTGCAAGGAATTCAGCTATCCTGGCATGGGAATGATACATGCTTTTAAGGCACAACATGGAAGCCCTGAGAAATTTAATCCAAGCCCTCCCCCAAAAAACTTGTCAGGTTTAAAAGGACAGATGTCTTTGCTTCTGTTGGACTGCCTGGTGCAATGGCCCAAATCAGAGGGTCCTCTGCTCCGTTAGGTTATACAAAAATAGCAAGGAGGCCAGATTGATTAAGTCCAGGGAGACAGCATGCAAGAAGTCTGAAGTCAAGCAGAGGATGTACCATACTTAACTCATCCACTTTGATCTGTTGGTTCTAGAGCCTGAGAGGAACCCAATGATGGAGAGCCCAGTTACTTAGACTGGCTCTGTGCTAAAAATTTGTTCCCCACAAATAATTTGCATTAAGTTTTTGGAGTATTGTCTCAAACCAGTTGCATTTCAAAGACATGCATGTTTCAGAGGATGATATCTGAAGAATGGAAATCTGTCCCAAGGTAAATATAAAAGTAACATATAAAGCATAGAGCAGAACCTCACTAGTTCCCAGTACATTCCCAGAGACCCACTGTGAATGACTGAATTTTGTAAAGCATTGTTCACTTACTCAAACATTAACAAAGCTGACTGGGATGATGAATTATCAATATTTATATTACAATAGTGCCCAAAAGCCCTGAAATCAGAGCCCCATTGTGAGAGGTGCTGGACAAACACTTAGGATAACGCACTGTGAACCTGAAGAGCATACAATAAAATATTCTTTATAATTGTCACAATAAAAAGGTTTAATAATTTTTTATGAGGACTAGATATAATGGTCACACTTTATATAACAGGTACATTAATAAAGTTTATAAAGGATTAATAAATTATTAACCATTTATTAATCAATTGTTAGAGTCCAACAGGTTGCTAATAACCATGGGTTATAATCATCAATAAATCATAGAATATCAGGGTTGGAAGGAACCTCAGGAGATCATCTCGTCCAACCCCCAATTTTTGCCCCAGATCCCTAAATGTCCCCTTCAAGGATTGAACTCACAACTCTGGGTTTAGCAGGCCAGTGCTCAAACCACTGAGAAATCCATCCTCCTCTTCAGATTTGCTAATGTCTCCCTTTATGTAAACTACATATAAATGTACGCTGAATATAAAGTGTGTCCAATAATATACTGATTTAGCTAGTAACAATAGTGGGGTCTCAGTAAAAGGAGTCCCACTGTAGAATTAGTACCATTAAACTGATATGGCCAAGTATGGAGATTATCAAAGGTAAATCCTACTGTGTTTCTTTTTGGCAACAAGTAATACTTTTGATGGTGGTGACAGAAAGAGTAGCTGCTAGCCATTCTAGAACAAATGAAAGAAACTCTTGTTCAGGGCCAGCCCTAGACCAAATGGCGCCTCCGCTCCATTTGTTAAACTTTTGAATACCTTATTTTTTATTGCATTTGTAGCCCATTTCATGACTTCGATGCACAATTTGCATGCATCATTTATCCATTTCCTATAAGATGTTAAATTTGCATGCTAGGATCTGTAAATCTGTATTTATTCATGCCATATATAAGTAAATAAAAAAAAATGGTTTCCTCTAAGCTTATAGAAACTTTTTAATTTTAAGAATAACTGAAATGTACTAACATCAAGAAATTGAATGGAACACCAACATTGGGTGGACCAGTATTAAATAATGTTACAGTAGTTGACAGCCTTAGAATGTTAACCCTAGTCCTTTAGTTCAAAAGGTTGCTTTTCTTGCCTTTTCCCTCGTGAACTGAAGCACAGTGCCAGAGAGATCCAAAGCCTGGCCAATGGCACTTTCAAGCGATAAAATAGCAAGCCATATCAGTTTCTCGTTGGCCATCGTTGATCAAAGATATGTTTTAATGAGCCTGAGCTTTGAAAAGCTGCACTCACCACTCGCGACTGTGACTGGCAGCATGAGCAGAATCCTCCAAGCTATCCACACATTAGGAAAAGTATCCTTCAGTTCTTCATCATGAATGAATTAGAAAACTTGGAGTGGAGAGTCCTTCTCATGTGGCAAAATATGATGGATATTGTCCAATTTGACATACAGTTCTTTATCACTGATGTCCGAACATTCCCTGTGTGTCAGCATCCGGTGAAGATCTGAACAATTTTTCAAGAGTGTTTTCCTGTCCGCTGGTAGCTTACTAAGGTCATACAAAAAAAACCCACGTCTTTTTATGGTGCTCCAAACCTTTTCCTGATGGATACCTGAGCAGTGTAAACGAGTGAGCAAAAAAACTCCCTCTTGAATTTTTCTTCTGAGCTTCCCATCACCTCATCTCTGCCCCTGTAACCAAACTGTCTCTTCTTCCGGTGAATACAAGTTTCCTTGAAGACAGGCTCAAGTCTAAGTTTTCCACCATTTCTTTGGCAACAATTATGGCATCTTCATATCTGTTGTCTCTGTAGGCCACAATGAAATCAAGGCAGCTTCTCATTGACTGAGTTTGTAATGCCTGGTTTACAATTGAGACCTGAAATTTGAAGTCAGTGATCTTTTTGCTGGGCTTTGCACTTGGTGTCGGATTCTAGTGTCGGCTATAATCGACTGTGCCAGTTCCACCATGGCATTGTAAACCTCAGTCACTTGGTACCTCACAGTCCTTACACGGTCAATGCGGCTCTCCCAGCGAATGTCAATTAGCAGCTTCACGGTCAGATTTGCTTCACGGTCAGATTTGCAACATTGTCCGTGAGGATCTTCCACCTGATAGTTGATGCTGAAAACAGGACATATATCCTTGGATTCAGCACAAGGATCCTTGCCTGGATGCCACTGTTTCTTCCCTTCATGTTCACCGCATTGTTGTGGCCTTGGCCATGGCAGTCCTGAAGCTTTATTTTATCTCATTCAAAATGTTCATAAACAGTTCTGTTAGGCCTTTTCCATAGAGTAGTCCACAGACCAGAAGCAGATAATATGTTTCTTTACTTGGATACAGCCATCCTCGTTGTCAACAAATCTCACTGTAAATGACATCTTTTCATTGTGACTAATGTCGGAACTGCAGTCCATTATCACAGTGTAGTACTTTGCTTTGCCGAGCTACATCAAAGCAGCACCCCAAGCCTGGTGCCCCCCAACCCAGCACCCCAGGCAGTCGCCTGCCCCGGAATCTGGCCTTGCTCTTGTGTTTGTTACATTAGGCATAGGCTTGGTGTATCTGTAGCGTATCTTATCAGTATGCCCTGCCCCACAAATTCAATCCCTCTCCAGGAATATACACTTTTTCTGTCCAGAACCACACTGAAAAGTCCTATAAAATGAAACAAAAACACCAGGAGATGCACAGTGTCAGGCCCAGAGAGAAGAAATATATTTAAGCTCTCACTCTACAATGGAATGTTGTGTAATAATAACGGAAGACTTGTGGCGGTGGAAGCAGGAGGGTCTGCATTTCACATACTGAACTTCCAAAAAACAATCTGCTACAGAAATATAGAAAGAAAGAGAGGCCGGGGGGAGGGTATTGTAATGACAGTATTTCAGTGCAGTGAGAGTAACATGCTAAACCTTGTGCATTGTTTCATTCTTGTCAAAGTTTTCCTTTTTTCTAAATCCCCGCAACATTTTTCTCCTTGTAATATTCAACATTTCAGTGCCGGCCAACTCACTGTCTAGAACATAAAAAAGAGCAAATGCAGTATCAAATGGGAATGTATATCCGACATATCGTTTGAATGTGTCACAAAATGCAGGAGAGAAAATATGCATTTGTTACTTCCACGGTGGAATGTATCACTACATTATCACTGAGTAAAGTACAAAGCCACAGAAAGGAGGTGAGGCAAGACTATGACTTGCAGCTGAAGGAGAAGGCAGGGCACTAAAAGGCATCCTGCAAAGGCATATTAAGGGCAATCACTTTCTACATGAAGAGATTGAAAAAAAAAAAAAAAAGATTGAACTTTGCTATTGTAAGCCAAAAAACTGCATTTCAAGTCTGGCAAATATATCCTTATAAAATGCCTCAATGTCCAATTTAAATAGCTATAACTGCATTTTTATTGATCTATCACACACAAAAAGATCAGCTTTGCCCGGGATAAAATAATTGCCCCTAAGAGCACAGTGATTTCCTTCTTTTTTTTTTTTTTTTTGCTTGCTGTCACTGCTAAATCCTGTTGTTTTAGGCAATAGTTGTGACATGCAAACTTCCTAGAGTAATGAATTTAAATACCCTGAGATGGATAAAATTGGGGCTAATTCTGAAGTAATTCTGAAGAGTCACACCGGCTGAGGCTCTGTCTCAAATTCTGTTTTTTTTTCTAACAGAGTTAAAGTAACTTTGCTTTATTTTGTGTTTGTATTCAGCAGCCGATTTGAAAATCCTGTGGTCTATTTTTTAATACGTTAAAGCACTTTGAAATGAGTCCAGGGCTATATTCAGAGAAAAGCCACTGACACACAAAACACATTATCTGCATAAAAATGAAGATGAACATTCCATAAGCTAAGAACATATCTATACAAAATAAATAGCTCTTAAAACTGATACTTTAGAACAATATTATTTTTGCTGCCATTACCATTTTACACAGAATTTTCATAGGAGACCTCTTCAAGTGCTACTAGGATGCAGCTAGCATCCTAATTCCACTGTTAATTGGACAACGATGACACTAAGTGCTGCCCAATGTGGCCGGTTTCCGAAGAAGGTCAATATAGAGATGACTTAAATTAAATCTAGATGAGAACTGCCTACAGCTACTTGTAGTTAATATGCTTAGCTCAATATATATATTTTAATGAAAACTCAGTGCAGCTCTTTTTGTTTCAAGCTTTCTAAGCCACAGCTTCTTTCGGTGGATCAGACTGGAGCTATAGCAGTGAGGCCCATAAGCAGAACTCATGCCATCTCAAGGGGGAAAGCAAAAGTATATGGGCACATTCTATTTTTACCATGAAGAAAATGGTGCACCAGTATAATTTTAAGTGTTATTGTATGACACATATGGTTCCCGTTAAAGTAGAAGCCCTATCTGGTTCTATAGGTCAGTGAGGATTGTGTACAGGTAGACTTTTCTAGGGCTGGTAATACAACGAACACCGAGAATCCAGAATGGACATTCAAATTAATTCCGCTACCCTCCATTTTGTTGCTTTCTTGGAGAAGGGTAGCAAAATGGTGCCACAGAGGACAACTGGGACAATGCAGCACACACACACACACAAGTCCTGGACCACAGTTCTACCTTCACTAACATATTTCAACATAAAACAAATTCTTAGCTTGAGACATAAAAAGAAGCTATGGAAAATAATACTGGAGCTGGAGCATCCTTCCAGACACCCATACTCTTACAAAATTGGGGGAAATAAATGTCCCTTTTATAATTAGTTTTCTTTTCTCTGAAATAGGACAACTGCCATTTAATGATGTATGTGTTTCAAGTGTTTATGTTCAGACTGTCTCTGTGATGCACAGCATCTCTACAACGAACACATACACTAATGTATCAGAGGCAGTTTGTTTCTAATGCTTTTTTTTTGTAAATAGCAGAGCATAAAACTCAAACTGTCAGTGCATAAATTACTGCTGCCTTGAGGCTGCAATAATTTATGCATCCTTGTTTTCAACCCCAATATACCTCCCCTGAAATCTCTCTCTTTTTCTGTCAGATAGAGACTTAGACCCCACCCCCCCAGCTTATCTAGTTCCCTCTAGGGCAACTGTTATAATGTCATTAAAATATGTGGGTTTGCCAATTACATGTGCAGGGGAGGAGGCAGAGAATAGGTTCATAAATTAAAGAAAGTAATAAATGCAGCAAAAACAAAAGAGGTTTTTTTTTTTTTTTAAGAAAGCACTGCAAAAATGTTGTTTCAATAATTATCTTTTCACACAGGTTATTGCTGCTTGTCTACAACCAGGCATAGACCATAATTAGATTTTATTTCTTTAATCAAACTTGATCTAATTTGAGGTTATCATTGTCCGTTCATGGACAAACACAGCTGATCGATAATGCTACTATTAAGTAATAAAGCAATCCTTGCTACCAAGCAATTACTGTCGCTGATGTATTCAGATCGAAGGTTTCATCTTGCTGAGCGAAATACAATGCAGGAGGGCTGACTTTTCCTTTTCCTTTCTCTCTCTTTTTTTAAAGCCATCCTATCTTGATGGTAAAAGGAATTCCAGATCCCACAAACAGGAGACTAACCTGCAATTACATGTTTCTTGGTAGGCCAAAGAAGTCAATGAGAAACATGCTTTTGCAGCAGATTACATTATGTGATGAAGAAATACGTAACTTTAGCCATCCAAGTCATCCTGACAGCTGTGTCAATATGTAATCCAGTGTGATAAAATGCTGGCAAAATAAATACATTTAAATTAAAAGTTTTTTAGACAGAAATTGTTGCTTAAATTCATCAATTTAAAGTTCTCCAGGAATTAGACCCATGGATTGATATTTCATATAGATGTGTGACAACCATGGTTTTTTTTTCATACTTTAGATTTCTAAGCAGTAATGGCGGTTGAAAGTTTAACCTAAAAGAGGAAAGATGAGTTTATGTCATAGCTTTATCCATCATCTTAGTGTACCTATTAGAACTGTACTCTTGGGTATTAATCTCAGCACCCGCATTAAATGCAAACCACTTGGTATCTTTAGCAAATGCCTCCTACTGCCAACTCTGGGATTATACCATTACTCTCAGTACCCAAGGGCACACAATGTAAAACCATAAGGCCACACAGAAGCTGTTGTTCTGCTGAAAGGATGGCAACCACATGACTTTGAAATGATCTGCATGGATCACTGATTTTAGTCAGCTGAGAAAGACATTTGGAAAGTGTATATAATAATCACCATATTTATCTGACAATTTTAGAAGGCATTTAGAATATTCTAATGTACCCTTTTTGAAAAAACCTCTGCAATTATTATTGTCACAGATTGTTGCCCCTGGGCAAGACTATCATTACACAACCACAGTTGTGAAAGAAAAGTTTAAACTCTGCATCATCAAAAAAGCATTAAAACTGCCCTTGTAAGGTTTAGGTTAGGCTTTTAGCTAACCGAGAGCTAGACAGTGCAAGAATGGGTCAGGGCAAGTGTCTTTGGGACTGTTTTACATCATATGCCAAGGACAGAACATAAAGGGAGTTTAATAGGTTTTTCAGTTACTAGTGGTAAAGCATTACTTCGTCAGGCCAAACAAAAACAGACAGAAGTGGGCAACCTGAAAGGAGCCAAATTCAAGCAAGGCAATTTGATAGCTGCAGACAGGAAAATATGGAATAACTTTCAAATAGATGATCAGGGTTCTATAAAAACAAGATGAGCAAAGCATCAAAGTCTGGGTCCCCACTTGTCAAATTAGGAAGGAGTCTCATTTAAATGCTCAAGAAACCTAAGCTGGTGCAAAAGGGAAGCAAACCTAATTTGTATCTGCCCTTGGAGATTGGCAATATGATTCAGTTAAGAAGCAGAGTGTCCCTACTCCTTTAAAAACCTGGCCTGCACAGAGGGAATATCAAGTACAGTTGGGCAGATATTCGAATGGTAGTAAAAAATAACATCAATCATTGCTTCTCTGATTGCCTTCTGGGTTATGGACTGAGAGAGGAAAAATGACTTGATAGCTAGCAGAACGAGCCCCACCGGGTAAAACACATGCCTAGGACATAGCACAAGTAACAGTGACATTCTCACGGCTAGTATGCAAACTACACTAGCAATCCACGGAGTATCAATGTTATTGGGGTTCAGTGTAGTAGCATTGATAGAAATATCTCCCAGGCAAAGGACAGTTCAAAGATTTTGGGATTCAGTGACAACATTCCTCAGAATCCTTAACAACTATCATTCCGTCCCTGTCAACCTTCACTGGCAGATACTGTTTTATCCTTGCAACATGGCATTGCAATTCAGATAGCTTAACAGAACTGTACGATTCTAGTACAAGACAACCCCAATGGGGGCTAGCAAAACAGAGTTGGAGTTTATGTTTTCATTAGTTTCAATTCTGGCTTCTGAACTGTACTATTCACCTCTTCTGAATTAGAAAATAGCGATCTACACATGCCCTGCTACTACACTTAGAGAGCTGAGCAGTAGCACCTCATCTTCCTAGGGATGAATCCCAACCAGCTAGAATCAGCCCAGCTGCATTACCTGTGCACAACCAAATTCCGTGGCCCGCCTACTTTGACCCACACTGCCCGCAGAATCTGATGAAAATGCCGGTGTATCTTGCTCCAGAAGGACCATACCAGCAGATCTGGTGTTGTAAAGATGGCAGATTGGTACTTACATTACTCTAACTGCCTGTGTAGGGATCCTGTCAGGATGCTTCTATGCCAATAGTTCTCAACCCATGGCCTGCTTGCGGCCCATTCAGCACACAGTGGCAGCCCATGTGATATCCTCAGGGCCATACAGGTACTATATATATATATATAGTGTGGATGCAGCCCACAATGGTAAATAGGTTGAGAACCACTATACGGTGCTGATCCCTGGCTGCTGTTTTGGGAACATTAGCCACCAGCATATATGAGAAGTGTTTAACTCAGTGCAGGTCAACAGGGCCTCCACAGAGTGGGCGCAGGATCAGGAGAATACAAAAGTGAAATTTAGGTCACATGACTTTTCTTTGGGGCATTAGTCATTGGCAAGGATCCACCCAGAAAAGTCTCTGTATGTGGAATAAACCAAATCAGTGATTAAGTGTTAAACATTATACAGATCACACTCATTTTACATTCCCTGTTAGGGAACTTTTCCCATTGTCCCTTCAGAGATTAACACTCAATTGCTTTATGGTGGTGTTTATTATTCCTTTTTACCACAGTAGCATACAGTGTGGTAGAGGTCCAGAAATGCATATTCACCATGCTGTCAAGCTGATGAATCTGCATGAGGGACACTTTAAAAAAGGGATAAGTGAGATTTTAAACGTCTCTTGAGAACACAGAGCTAAACCCATATTCACAGGAGGAAAATGCTTTAAAAACTACCTTAAAATTAATGTAATCTGAGGAAGCTTCCTTCCTTCCCTAATGAGGCTTGTCTTGTCTGCATTCACATTTATTTATTTTCTATGAAACATCTGAGTCATCTTTATGCTCAATAAGACAATAATTTCTGGAAAATGGGACATGGATAATTACACAGATGAGAAATTAGTTTATTCAATTGTCTGAAGTTTGAAAAACTCAACTGCATCTAAAAGGACAAAGTGGTGTTGTAGCAGTGTCAGTCCCCGGGTATTAGAGAGAGGAGGGGGGTGAGATAATATATTTTACTGGACCCAGCTTCTGTTGGTGAGAGAGACTATAAAAGATATTACCTCATCCAGCTTGTTTCTCTAGAAGGACAAAGTCACATAGAACGCACACATTCCTGTGTGGAACAAGGAATCATTGAAATCATAGCTGTTGGATTCCTCTGTATAAACTGTACCACAAATACAATTTAATTAGTACCCTGCATGCACAGCCTGTTCAGTAATCAATTAAGAGTCCCTTCAAAGAGACTCATTTGTTTCCCAGATAAGGGAAATGGAAAGTAAAATTTAAGGGAAGAAGCATGGTTTGGTGTTGAAAGCAGAGCTAGGAATGGGAAGACCTGAGCTTTTATTAATGGCCCTGTCACAGACTTCCAGTGTGGCATTGGACTAGCCATTTAAGGCTTGATCTCAAGGGGAGTACTTCCACTGATTTTAAAAGGGCAGCGGATAGGGGACTTAATCAGTTTGTGCCTCAGTTTCTCCATCTGAAAAACAGGGATAATACTACATGCCTGCCTCACAGGGGTATTGTGTAGCTTAATTCATTATTTTTCATTAGGTGCTTTGAGGTCATCAGATGGAAAGTGCATTAGAAGTGCAAAGTGTTTTTTATAATCCCAACACCTTATGCTTCATTCATCCAGTACTGTATGCACCCTCTTATCATAGGAAATTTGAACTTCAGCTGAAGTAACAAAGGAAGGTATCACTACGTACTTGAACTGAAAGCAAAGAGAGCCTGGGGTCATTCTATCAAATGAGAACGATCTGACTTCTTGATGTAGTTCAGACATTCCTTTTGATCTATATTTCTTGGAGGGTCCAAACGTTTTACTGGCACTCGTTTGGTAGCATCAACTCTTGCAAACATTATGGCCATCCTAAACTCAATCCATTAAAATCACACCACAGTGTATTTTCTCTGGGGCAGATCCTGGGGTGCTGGAACAATTTGTATAGTGGAGCTGCTGAGAGCCACTGAACCAAACTATAAACCCTGTATCCTGGAAACCAATTCAAGGCAGGGGGTGCATCAGCACCCCCAACACCCTTAGTTCCCGCACCAATGAGCAGATCTTCAGCTGGTGTCAATTGTCATAGCTCCATTAAGGGAGCTCTGATGATAGACAACAAGGCAGATCTTCAGCTGGTGTCAATCTCTATTGTATAATATACACACAGACAGTTATGAAGTCAGCATTTGCATTGCCTTGCATTGAGCGGTATTGAAATAACTCAGTAAGTTTCCTTATTTAGGGGGTCACTGCAGTGCCACACTGATACCCTTTGGCCAGGATGAAAGTTAACCATTTACCAGTGAAGGCGAGCACACAGAGAAGGGCAAACACTCAATCCAAACTATGGTGACATGGCATTCAAGTTTAAAAGAAATCTTAAGACAACACATTTATTTCCTTCACAACCACATAAAAATATAGGGAGGCCATTAAAAAAAAATCAAAATCCTCCGGGAAGTCAACTGTTAACTGGAAAGCATAGTTTCAATGAAATATACATTAATTTTTAATATGCTGAGAAAGCTGAACATATATATTGTTGCGGATACATATTAGGTGCCTGCTTCATACTGGGCTCAATCCTGCAAAGTGCTGGCCCCTTGGGGCTCAAACAAAGCATTTAAGTATGGAAATAGTCCCATTGAAATCAGTGGACTGCTCATGTGAATAGAGTTAAGCATGTGCCTCTGTGCTTTCCTGAGCAGGGGACAGATTGCTTAGCAACTTGCAAGACAGAGCCCTACAAGCATATTGGGCCTGATCCAACTTCTGTTGTCAATAGAAAGATTCCCACTGACTATAACGGGTATTGGAGGGGGTCCATTCAACACAGGAAGAGAATCAAAGTTTAATCAGCCTACATTTGATTCTTTTTTAATAACATCAAGCCTCAAACTTTGATATGTGAAATGAAGCAGCTACAGTCATATACTAGTTTGCAACCGATTCACTTTCTTCCTATTGGCTCTGCAGCACTTTGTGTGTGTGTGCAAACGGGTTGCTCATAACTCTGAAATGTTCATAACGCTGAACAAAAGGTTATGGTGGTTCTTTCAAAAGTTTACAGCTGAACATTGATGTAAAACAGCTTTGAAACTTTACTATGCAGAAGGAAAATGTTGCTTTTAACCATCTTAATTTAAATGAAATAAGCACAGAAACAGTTTCCTTACCTTGTCAAATCTTTTTTTTAAAACTGTCTCTATTTTTTAAAGTTTTTTATGTTTAACACAGTACTTTACTTGCTTTTTTTATTTGTCTTTGCCACTGCCTGATTACATACTTCCATTTCCAAAAGAGGTGTGTGCTTGACCAGTCAGTTCATAACTCTGGTGTTCATAACTCTGAGGGGTGTATGTGTGTGTGAAATTCACATATTTCACAGGGACCTCAAATTATTTCTGCAGTGGTTACAATCAGCAGTCACATGCAGATTTTGATTTTGGCTTCAGAGCATAGTGGTAAAATAGCTGTTTTATATTAATGATGAAACTATGTCGAACTTTGTTGTATTAAAGCTCAAATTATTGCGGTGTCAGATTTCTATGGGATACCACTGTACAGGTGAACTGAATAAGAATTTCCTGAGTCCTATTCCACATAGAAGTCCATTATGGCTTCACATACACGCACCAGTAGGGAAAGCACTTCCCCCCACCTTTCAGTCTGTGTATTAGAGGTTCAACTTGTTGTCAAGATAGGATTCATTTTGAGTACCACTTTTTTTCGCTTTTGGGAATGTTTGATATTGGAAACACACAGTTCTGAATTTTCAGAGGGACTATTTAAAACACAAGTGCCATAATCACTCCCGGAGAAGGAAAAGGGCAGGGCAGGGCAGGGGTTTACTATAGAAGCATTTCAGATGGTCTTAAATGGGGCAAATCTGAGTTTAGATTTCTCCTGGAAATGTGAGAGTTTGTTATTTTGAACCCTACTGAAACACATATAAAATCACCAAAGACCAAAGAGTCCTTTACTTAAATTATTGATATATACACACAATATAAAAATTAGATGTGCTATACCTTATTCAGCAAGACTAAATAAAACATGCATATTCATAAAGTGATAAATATTTAAGAGGCATGTATTTAAACGAGAATCAGTTTATAAAAGCACAATGACTCTCTGACTTTAGAATTATATCATAAGCCTACAGTGCCAGAGCTATTTTCTCCTGCTCACCATATACTACATTCAGGATGTCAGTTTATGCTCCCGAGAGCTTGCTTTAGGGCTGCTGTGTAGTGCGTATAGTGGTTTTGGGTTATGTATTTCGCTTCCCCATGTCTTTTTCCCTACTTGTGATCTGTACCCGAGCATATTTTGTCAAACTCATGTTCAAAAACTCAGAGTTCATATTAATTTGGAAAAGAGAAAATCCAAACACCTAGGGCCAGATTGTGATGCTCTTATTCATGGTAGGAGCTGGGTTAAATTTTTCCTTCAAACTTTTTTTTTTGGGGGGAGGGGGGGCAAAAATGCAGATCTGGGTCAGCAGAAACATTCTGAGAATTCATGGCAATTTTGTCAAATTGCTTTAGAAGAAATTAAAGAAAAAAATCAAAATGTTTTGTTTTGACTTTTTCAAAATGAAACCTTTGGGGGTTTTTATTCGACACAACTTTTTCTTTAAAAATATCCTTCAATTTCTTTTAAAAAAAAAGTTATAAAAGGCTGAAGATTGAGATGATGTTTCAGTTTGGGTTGAACAAAAGATTTAGTTTGATCTGAAACTTTTATTTTATTAAGTTTTTGGTTCCCTGAACATGCCAACATGAACATCTTGTTTTACGTTGTCCTGAAATGAATTTTTTCCTGATTTTTTGGGGACTGACAATGTACCAAAAAATCCATTATTCTCAGCGCTCTGCTCATGACTTCAGTGGGACCACTCATACACTTAGCCTCAGTCATGTTGAATGGGACTTATCACAATCTGTCCTTAGCTGTTCAGGGGAGAATGAAAGTTATCATGTTATTGCAGACTAGGATCTGCAATAACAGTATTGGGCCCACATTCCCGTTACGCCCACATTCCTGCTCTGGTTCCCCTGCTCTTCTTCATGAACGGGCTGGAGCACTTGTTCATGCTAAGGAGCTCCATGAGGCAGGGTACAGATCTGTTCTGCATGGGCAGGTATTCTACCCTTCGCTGGAAAATGTCACCTGCAGCAGTGCATGGTCAAATTGCCTCAGGGGATGCACGGGCACTTTGCCTGGGCATCTCAACACCGAGCCCAGCATGTCTATCTAAAATATGCACACAACGCGCTCTACAGAACACCAGGGAACTCTGGATGCTCTTGGGCTTTAACCACACCTTTCCCGTGCCAATATGACACATCCCTTGCTGGGTGACTGTCGAAGTTGTTCTGTCCCTTTTGTTACAGGTTTGGTTCACTTGTTTGGCTGATCCTAAAGAAAAAGTTTTATGTGACTGCCAGGGGTTAGCAAATCAAAGAGCAGCTGATGTGAAGTACCAGGAGAAAACTGCTTAAGGCTCTCAGTCCATCCTTACTGTAGCCAATATAATGTCTAGCTGGAGGACCCAATGTTTGTCCAGGAAATCATCAGAAGAGCTCTTCCAGGAACCTGAGTGCCAAAGAGACTTAGATGATCTCATACTGAGATTATTACCTAAGGCACACAGGCAGGAAAGGCAAAACTATCCTGTGGCCAATGAAACAGAACATGTCAGCTCAGGGCCAGATTCTGGCACACTCACTGAGCAGTACCTTCCTCCGTGCATAGTCCTGTTGAAGTCGTTGGGGCTACTCAGCGTGAATAAGGGTGTCAGTATCTGCCTCTTAGGTGAAATTGCCTGTGCTGTATCCTAAAATTGCTTGAAACCAAACACTGCTTTTCCTAGGCATTGCAGGCAAATTCTAGGCACTGTAATATTCCATCAAACAGAAACTGATCATTTTCGTATTACACTTAGCTGCATGGAATGTGTCTTTTCTTTAACTCTGATTAATAGATTTCAGACCACAGGATTTACACTGTGTTCTGTATTGTAGCAAAGTGTGAAAACAATCATTTCAATTTCTTACACCAAATTACCCTCTTTATCAGACAGTAAGCATCAAAACATAATTCCAGGGAAAAACATGTAAGAGGGACAAAATTGCAAGTTGCGGTTTGCTGAATTGCCAACTCACCAGTAGGTCTTGAAACTTCAGCTATTAGGAGGTATGGCTCTCCAAGCCATCCTGACATCTGATGCTATGGATCATCCACACAGAGGTCTAACCTCTGCTCACAACTCCCTGAGCCTCATTATCCCACCAAGATTTCCTCTCCTTTTTTCCGCTCTGTGCAGTTGGAAGTGAAAGGAGAAAATGAGATGGCCCTCAGAATGGCTATCTAAATGCTGGAGATATGTAATGTCCCAATGTCATGCACAGTATTCTGGGCTGATATCCAAAATATTCCAGCAGTACAGCCATAAACCTCAAAAAGAATCAGACAAGGTTAGCAGTAATTCTTTCCTGTTATAGAGCCCTAGATGTTTTATAGTTTTCCAAGCATATGGTGTATGTTCCATTATTCTTTTCCACAAGCTGATATTTACCAGAAGACAATGTAAAGAATCTTAATCCATTAGGAATCTTGAAAGTGTAAGCAAAACACATTGCATCAACCCTTACACATATAAGCAAAGTGACGAGAATGAAAGAAGACTTGAACATATTTGCAGCCTATAAGTCGTGACATTTTTTAAATGAAAAGAGTACTGTGATTAATAGAGAGAAAATTATATTTGGCTCTAGCCAGTGTTGTGATTCCCAAATTTCCACATGTAACACATTCAGCCCAATATTTTGGTTGGAGGAATAACATCCAAGGCCTTGAGAAAAGACCACTCTGATGAAACAAACAGGAAAGTTGTTGTCTGAAACCTGGAAATTCACCAGTTCCTGCAACTGTTGTGAACTTCCTTGACAATTCAACCACTGCAATTAGTTTTCTTTGATGTAAGACAGAGTATGCAAATGGCCTTACATGGAAAGGTTATATGGTAGCTTGAGGTCATCCACAGAGTTTGAGAAATTAGCTGTTTAGCAGCAGGGAAAATTCTCTGCCCCTGTAGCATGCTAGTGTGCAGGATTTAGTGAATTCTGTTTTAGATTACTTCTTCCACTTGTTTTATGCAGAGACTCATAAACCTTTCACATCCCCCCAAGGAACCACCCTATTCTCTTTTCTTCTTGACATTACTGGTATTTGAATCCAGGTTTCCAGAGGTGAAAGGCCAGTGTGTTAGTTCCCTGTGTTACTCACTGTTTGGTGGTTTGAGCTGGTTGGGAATTTTTTTGTTAAAATGCTTTTTTGGTTGGAAAATGTGATTCATTGCAACCAACCCATTTTGTGGAAAGGGTCAGTTTCAACCAATTTCTTGACTCGTAATTTTTTTTTTAAAGTTTTGAAATTGTCCAAAATGTTTTGTTCTGACATTTTCAAAATGAAAAATTCCAGTTTTCCACTTCAAAACAATTTGTTGTTTGTAAATTTAAGCTGATTATAGTAAAAATTTTTCCTACACAACATATTGCACAAGTGTCTCAGCTGACACCTGCTCTCACCACCTGCCACAGTGATTTCATCTAAGCAGAAACTCAGTGTGATGTTCCTCAGATAAGCTCATTTTGTATCTACTAGCATTTGGCCACCTTATCATTGAATACTGGCTCATCCCATCTTGGTTTGGGCAGAGTTGGCTATGTTGTGGTGTGTACATAGCCAATTATCTACAATTTGCTAAGGCAGCAATGTGCATGCTTTCCATTATGAAGACGTTTGTCTATGGCCAATTAAGCGTGATCTGCAATGAGCCTGTTTCTTGCAGCCCTCTCCCTTTAGCAGTCTTCAATTCTCCTCCTTCAAGAACAGCTACTGCAGAAGTGACTTGTCCTTTGACCGTGAATATGGAGCGTAGATAACAAGCCTCATTGGGTAAACGCAGTAGTATGCAGAAGAGCTATTCTTGGCCGTCTGCAGATGTAATGGATCAGGCATCAAGTCATCAAATGTGTCCAAGGCCAAATCAAGAAAATCCATGGCCCTAGACACAACTCATGTGGGGCGCTCATAGCTCCATTTCTATGCTGTGGTCTTTCTCCAGGCATGACCTCACCCACCTTAGAGATGACAGTGGGTTTCAGAGTTAAGATAAACAAGACAGATCACATCTCGTGGAGCTACTGTTTCAGGCTGTCTGCAGACTCAGGCATCACTTATACTTGGTTCACATTTTGAAGCTTTTCTTTGCATCATTGAAGGTTAGCTACATAATTTATATTTTACATGAAAGCTGAGACTCTGATCTCATGCGACTCCAGGAGCTGTGGCACTAGGCATAGGACTATAATGCCTGTGCCTTTATCCAGCTGTGATCAGATCCACTACCAACCTTTTAAAAATGCATGGGACAACAGCTATTGAGTCGCTTGTTTATCAAGATATTCCATCCACAGATACCTAATTAAATTACTAACTTCAGAAACTGGACCTTAAACAACAAATGGGTGAAATTCAGAGTCAGTCTAAATGGGTGCAAATCCGCTAAGTATGACCAGATATTTTATTAACATTCCAGCACCTCAATCAAGGTTGCAGCCCCTTTGTGCTGCAAGGCACTATACAAAGGAAGACAGCATCCCTGCCCCAAGAATTTACATTCTAAGCTGACTAGTGACCTTCAAAGAAGGGAGCAAGGGATACCCCCACAAGTACACAGGCTATTCTGTATGATTGGATTCTGAAGTGCATTACATAAATAAATATGTTTGTGCCAAAAAGTGTACGGTAATTTTTGAGTGCGCCATCTGTGTGTTAAAATATACTTTTACATAGTTAAGTGTCAAATCTGGTGAGATCTTAGGTCAAAAATGCATGCCTAATTTGGAGGCTTTTAGAGAGCAAACCAACTATACAAACAAGTGATTCTGATACAAAACATAAAATGAAACGTTAGTTAAGAAGCATATTAAAAATTCAGATTAAACAAAAGCTTCAGTATTACAATCCACAACACTAGCTGTATAATTAAATAAAAGAGACATGTAACTCTCACATGAAAGTAAGGAGAATCTAAAATGCAAAGGCCTGAATCTTCTTTCACTTACATTAGTTTTACACCAGTGTAAGCCCAACTGACTTCAATGGAATAACTACTGATTTACGCCAGTGAAACTGAGACTAGAAACAAACATGATGCTTAGAATGAAAAATAATCCTCAGCGTGAAATACATAAAGGAGGCTTTCTTGATGCATGCTATCCGAGTTCAGAATGGCTTTCTGCCTGTAACCCTGTCATCATTTCATCCTGACATGATCTTAATTAGCCTTAGTTCTACTGCAGAGAAGCCTACTGAGGCATTTAGCACCAGCTAATTAATCAGATATTTTGTGCACAATATAAAAGCAGGACAGCAACTGACAGTGTCAATTCATTGATTGGAGTTAATCCCAACAGAAATTAACCCTGCCTTTTCCCCTTTGAAGGACATGAGGTACGTGGCATAGAATGAATGTTCTGACACATTTCCTTTACTATACATTGCTGATTGTCTTCTTTTTCCTTAACAGATTTTTCCTAATGTACCGTGACTTCCCATAAAGCATAATTTTTTTCAATTGTTATCATGTGAGTTTAAATGTCACTCATATTTAAGGGCTTTACTGCAGTATAAGTCAAACCACAGACATATTTTAAATGTTTTCATTTCTGCTGCAGGATTTCAGGTGCCTTGTATTTTCTTAGATTTTGTTACCTGATTTAGCAGCACAGCTCCCACTTTTGAGAAATGGCATCAGATTTTTCACCTATTATATAAATATTTGTGGGTGCAATTTATAGCACTTAGGCACCTAGTAGCCTCAGAAAATAAATAAGGTAATTAGGTGTCTAAATGCTATGAAATGCACACACAATTACTTGCAGAATTAGAAGCATTATTGTCTATTTTATTGTATTTCTCAACTTTACTCTGTTTGGGATGCATCTTTATTCTCTGCACCACAAGAGACATGAAATCATGCTGTCATGTCTATTGATGTCAAAGGGTTAACCATATGATTATACCATGTGGTGAAGAAGAAAAAAATATCACTACCTAAAGAGAACAGTTTCGTAGGAAAGCTGACTCTCATAGGCTTAGCTTGAAGTAGTTCAGTAAATGACATAAAACCACAGATAGGCTTCTTCCGTTTTGTTTGACATCTGTAATATGCAACAGTATTTAAGTCCTAGTAAATGCAGAGCTTAATGGCTAGCAGTCTCTTGCTTCAGCAGAATACAGTAAAACTACCTGCAAGAACAATTTGCTCAGTAACTAATATTAAACATATGAAGGAGTAGCTTAATGTATCATGATTTCTCACAGATAGTCCAATTCTAAGAACAAGCCAGTAAGAAGATAACCTTTACAGAGAGGAGGTATTTAAATGATAATTTATTTCAGGAGCTGACAGCAAATTGCTCAACATTTTCTCTCTATAGTATTTATGTCCCAAAGCAGTTGACTATCTATGGTATAAATTATGAAAAAGTATGACAGATCCAGTGTTTTCATTTTCAATGGAATCTCAGCGCAGGCATATGTAAGTCTTTTATTCACTATCCGGTGCAAGCAGCCTTTCACCATTATTATTGTTCAGGCTCTTGAGATGCTCTCTTATTTGAAGACCCATCACAATAGATTAGGCAGGCTTCTGAAACTGCCAGATATTTCAGGTGCTGTCAGTCAGGATTACTGCTCATCAGACGATGGGATTTAATGTCAACTTCTCATTGGATAATGCCCTGCTTCTAATTTACTCTCATGTTTCTTTAAAATACAGTAATTTTAATGTCAATAACAATGATACAAACACTGAGGTTGTTTTCACTAGACTAAACACACAGGATCAAAGTGTTTTGGTTCCTGTTTTAACATGAAGTTGATAATTTATTAACAAGGGTGGCTGAGGACAAATGTAATGGAAGGCAAAGAAAGAACCTTTGGTCTCGCCACACACCAGAACCAAGCTAAAACTTTTCCCAGGCCCAGATTCAGTGAGAGAAGGATTTCTCTTTGCCTACTCTGCCATCCCTGCAATCCTCCAATAAGTACTGACATCTCTTCCATCCATACAAGCTAACCAAAGACACAGAGTTTTCCTTCATCTTGGAAGAGCACCCCTGATACTTCAGTAACTCCTGTAGGCTTCTTGCTGGCCCTTTGCTGTCATTGAATTAAAATTTCCCTCATGCTTTCATGTGCGTACCCCCAAGGTATATGAAATCCACGCTAGCCAGAACTGCTGGACTCATAATGGGATGTTCAAAAACAACTGTAAGGACCTATTAAGATGATATGAATGAAGAGGCAGAGAGCTCGGTCCAACATGACAACTGTAGGGAGAGAGAGCATAACAGAGCCTGCTATTTAAACTAAAGGAGAATCTCCATGAGCCATGTAGGGCATAGGGCCCACAGTTACCTGTTCTGAATCTATGCAAAGGAGGGCAGTGGTACACATATACATTACTAGTTCATTACAATAAAATGTTACATAGGAATTCCCATACTGAATCAGACCTGTGGCGCATTTAATTCAGTATCTTGTCAATGGCCAGCACCAGATATTTCAGAGAAACCCCTACAACAGACAGATGTGGGATAATCTGCTCCCACTCCCATGAAAAAGCTCATCCTAATTCATAAAAGTTAGAGGCTGATTTAAAACCTGAAGCATGAGATTTAATATCCCTTCCATTTTATTTTTAGTATTTAGTATTAGCTATCATAACTCCAGATATTCTTGTTATCCATGTACATGTCCAGTCTCTCTCTGACACTCTATGCTACACATCTATGTAGTACTTTTCATCCCAAAGACCAAAAAACATTTAATAAATTATATGCTTACCACAGCACTGAAGTGCAGCCACCTCTGGGGTGCAGTTTGGTAGCCACGTGGGAAAACATGCACTACTTTTGCCCAATTTCAGGGCAAAAGCACACAGTTATGAAAAGCACTATGGGATCTTTAATGCCAGTGCAAAGTAGGTCTTGTGTAACAATAAACTGCATGGCGTTTACCTTACCTACTTGGAAGATGTCTGCAACCCTATCAGGATTTAAACCTTTGGTTCCAGGGAACACAGGTATTCCAAAACTGATGCTTACAGCAGTAAGTTATTCCTCCTGCAAACATATTTGAACCTTTTGTTTTCTAGGACAATCAATCAGAAAGAACGACCTGTGTTCAAAGCCAACCATGGATGCATTGTTTGACATCAATATTTCCAGCAAGTTAGATATTGGAAAGCCTCCTAAAATGACGGTTCTTACCTCTTTCTGTATCGTAGAGGTATACAAACTTTTCCCATTTGTAATGAGTCAGAAGGCTCAGGATGGCTCCTTTTAACGCTGGCCGCATCTGAATGACAAACTGCACATCTGCATCTGCTGGGAAGCTGGGTGTGACAAAGGAAGTGTGCAGAGCTCCACAAAATGATGTCAGTGTGTTCATGGACATCTGGTCATAGAATCCAAAGATGGCATAAACTCCTCTAGAAAACTGTGAACAAACTAACAAACAAAAAACAGAGATGTTACAATATGAAACCACCATGAAGCAGTGTTATATAATCAATGGGAGGGGTTGGGGGAAAAAAGGAAAATTGCAGTTCTGGTTGCGAAGTGTTCAGTGTCAGCCCAAGGAAAGTAACAAGCTCCAGAGTGGAAAGTCCCCTGCTCAGAAGTACTTGCTCTGAGCCCACCTGCCTTCATCCCCCAACGTTTAATGCAGAGATTGTAAACTCAAACATTCCAGCTAATCTCAGCCTCTAGGGACTATCCTGGAGAGAGGAGGAGGTCTCAAGATAGACAAGCCCTTTATCTCTGAGCTACACTGCATGTTCTATTTCATGTTCTTGAAAAGAACAGGCGTACTTGTGGCACCTTAGAGACTAACAAATTTATTTGAGCGTAAGCTTTCGTGGGCTACAGCCCACCTCATTGGATGCATAGAATGGAACATATAGTAAGAAGATGTATACACACATACAGAGAACATGAAAAGGTGGAGTAAGAGGCTAATTACTTAAGATGAGCTACTATTAGCAGGAGAAAAAAACTTTTGTAGTGATAATCAAGATGGCCCATTTAGACAGTTGACAAGAAGGTGTGAGGATACTTAACATGGGGAAATAGAAATAAATGTGTTAGTCTCTAAGGTGCCACAAGTACTCCTGTTCTTTTTGCGGATACAAACTAACATGGCTGCTACTCTGAAAACTGAAACCAGGCAGATGAGACACAAATATTTCAGCCACCCCTAATCATCACTCTTGCCTAGTAGCCACACATTTTACCTAGCAAGATGCAAGGGAAATGAATTACATATAAAAGAAGCCAGGTCTTCTACATGAAGATATATTGCTTTCCAAAATACTACACCGAAACATTCATTTTGACCACAAATGCTAACATTCAGAATCATTAAAGCCTGTTTATCTTAAAAAGGACTCTCTCCAATATCAGGTCCTTGACAAGGCAGCATAGATAACACCTTGAATAGCTACTCAACTGTGAGCATTTGATTTTCTTCCAGGAGACCCAGATGCAAAAATATAGGTGGCATTAAAGAATTTTTTTAAGAGCTTGACCATTGTAAATGGATGTGAGCAAAAGTGGATACCAACAGCAAATAATAGCAGCTGCTATTAGAGAGAAAAGAGGAAGGAATAAATAAAGCACCGACTTTAAAGAAAAGGTTTTCAAAAAGCCTCCACAGCAGTAAAAAGGAAAAGATACAAAGGCAACCACAGTACAACCAGCATTTATTCCTAGGGGTGTGATGCACACAGGAATTAACACATTAACAAAAATGCATTTTTGTTAAACTATGTACCAGTAGGAAATAAAAACAGAAAGTCTGCTATAAAAAGTATCTGCTGAAGAAACAAATAAAAACAAACAGAGTTACAGGCAAAATGGAAGTGTATCAAAAAGAAGGGAAAAAATAAAGGCTCTATCAGAAATTATGACAGTATCAGGATCATTGTAACAGCTTAAACTATGTCAACGCTATAAGAAAATCTAGCGAGTTTGGGCATGATCCTGTGAGATGATGAGTGTCCTAACCTTCCGCTGACTGAGCACCTTGTAGACTCAGACTCTTAATGCATTCTCATGGATCATGTACTGTAGAGAACACTTAAAGGAATACATTTGTGCTAAATGCCCTGTTCTTTTAAGTGTTCTCCTGGTCAGGGAAGCAAGAAGTGTTGCTGTTGAAATCTGAAAACTGTTAGGTCCTCACCATCCCTTTCTGTCTTCTCTCTGCTCTGGGGATGGGGCCCAACAAAATGTAAACAACCATAGACATACAATCCCTGTAGCAATATGCTGTCACCCCACAATGTGAATGCACTGCTACTGCCCTCTACTGGCTACAATATCAGACCTGGTCAAATGTGTATCATCATGTCATCCTTTTGTGGATTCAACCTACAGATGACATAAACCTTAAAACAACTTGGCAGGTGTGAATCTTGCCGAGATTACTACTGCTAAATGAATAATGTTGAACTGGGCTGTACCCAACATATGTTTTCCCATTGTCATCCCAACATAGTTCTGTTATCATCAGCCTTCCTGATGCCATGGCAATAAGTGCACGGCTAGAACCTAGTCAGGTAAACACTTTAAGTGCTACATTGATGCAGCAATTTTGATTCTGAAAGGGTTTCAGCAGAAATTATTATATATGCCCAAAGAACTACAGAAAAACATTTTCCATAGATTTACGTGGTATCAAAGACAACTACAGACTAACACGGCTACCACTCTGAAACCTGCCTGACTTAGGGTACCAGTTCTTATTTTTGATCAGAATGAATGCTTGCAAAAAAACTGGCTTTACGTTCACAAGCTGCCAAATACTAAACCAACAGAAACAAAATTTAAAAATATCCTGTTTTTCCCCTTCATTGTAGAGCAACATTTAAGTTCCTGAGCTTGAAAGTCCAAAACCTTAGAATTCCCATCAAACTACCTTGTTTCTGTTATTTCACAAACAGAGGATATGCAGGGCTTGATTTTCAGAAGTACTTGAAAACTCACAACTTGGCTCAAATCTGTGGGTGCTGAGCACCTCTCAGATTAGGCCATGTAGTCCCCATCTCTTCAGCCAAATTCTCTCTCTCTTGCCATTTTAAAAAGTAGAATTAAATTGTGTCTGTGTTCTGACTGGCTCATCCCCACTTCTATGGGCATGGGTATTATGAGCAGGGAAGTTGTTTAGTGATTGTGGGCAGATTGGGTACATGACAGCATCTATGCCATAAGATGCCTAAAAATCAACAGCAGGATATTGCCAGCCTGGAGCATCTTAGGACAGTTATTCACTACTTTGAAACTGCCTCTCACCTGGTACTTGTAATTCTATTTTTCTTAGATACATTTGTTGGATCAAAGAATTTAGTTTTGTCTTAAAACAAAAAGAGCATCTTTTATTTCTCCTGAATTATGTCTACTCACTACAACTCTACATATTTAATACTTTACAGAGTGACTTGATAAGCTACATTATTTCAGAATATCTTCATCTCTTAAAGCTTCCCTACTTCTTTCTTTGCAGCTTAAGACTTCTGATTACCTATTCAGCACACAGTGTAGGGTGCCAATTTGATTTTACTGGCCCATTTAAAGGGCAAATAAACTTTTATTTTTATAAGGGGAAGATAAAGGGACAGTTATCTTATCCTCAATGCTCATTTGCTTTTTTGAACTTCTAATTCTGTTATGATTTTGTAGCATAAAACTCTCTTTCACAGAGTGTTTTGCTCACCCATGGACTTACTGTAGCTGGCTTTCCAACAAATACATCTTTAAGTGAATTTTAAATTTCCTTACCATTCTAATGCCATTAATCAATGAGCCACATTTAAAAGCAGGTGTATTAGCAAACTACACACCCAATTCTATTTTCCTCCCATATACAACTTTTCTACTGAATGCAGGGCCAGTTTTCATTATTATTATTTTTGATAGTTCAGCACAAATTGACTTATATTTGCTTTTCCTTATTGGAAATACAGAAACAGTCATACACAGAAAGGGACTGTTAAATAAGCAATTTTGTTGCAGCAAAAGACAATGCAATTAATTTTTAAAAAGCGATGTCAGAGGCAGGCTCATCACACCCGTAATTACTGATTCTATGAATTGCTTTCCCTCTTTACTCACTGCAATATAATCATTAATTCTAATATAGGAAAAGAAACACTAATAATTTTATTTTAGTATTTTAAGTGCAATGGGGGTGTGACAGGTTGGGTCATAGAAACCCCTTGGGACTGCCACCTGATGTGCTGAGACGACCTCTGAGCCTGTTTTCCCTGGCAGCCTGGGACTTCAGTACCATGTCTTGTTGAGCCAGACACACTAGCCTGCTGCAAACACAGACCCAGGTCTGAACCACGTCCCCCACAAGCTGCAGGTTTAACTGAAAACAGCTTAAGAAGTGCTCCTGTCTCTAGCACCCAGATACCCAGTTCCCAGTGGGATCCAAACCCCCAAATAAATCCGTTTCACTGTGTATAAAGCTTATACAGGGTAAACTCATAAATTGTCCACCCTCTAACAACACTGATAGAGAGATATGCACAGCTGTTTGCTCCCCCAGGAATTAATTGCTTACTCTGGGTTAATTATTAAACAAAAGTGATGTTATTAAATATAAAAAATAGGATTTAAGTGGTTCCAAGTAGTAACAGACAGAATGAAGTTAGTTACCAAGCAAAATAAAATGAAAACACGCAAGTCTAAGCCTAATACAGTAGGAAACTAAATGCAGGTAAATCTCACCCTCAGAGATGTTCCAATAAGCTTCTTTCACAGACTGGACTCCTTCCTAGTCTGGGCCCAATCCTTTCCCCGGTACAGTTCTTGTTCCAGCTCAGGTGGTAGCTAGGGGATTTCTCATGACTGCAGCCCCTTTGTTCTCTTCCACCCCCTTATATGGCTTTGGCACAAGGCGGGAATCTTTTGTCTCTCTGGGTCCCCACCTCTCCTTCTAAATGGAAAAGCACCAGGTTAAAGATGGATTCTGGTACCACGTGACATGGTCACATGTCCTGTAAGACCCCAAGCCTTCATTCTCCCCAGCCTGACTCACAGGAAGACTTGCAAGTGAACAGAGCCATCTACAGTCAATTGTCCTAGTTGATGGGAGCCATCAAGATTCTAAATCACCATTAATGGCCCACACTTTGCATAATTACAACAGGACCTCAGAGTTATATTTTATATTCCTAGTTTCAGAAACAAGAATGATACATACAAATAGGATGACCACACTCAGTAGATAAGCTTTGTAATCATACCTTAACAAGATACCTTTTGCATGAAGCATAATCCAGTTACATTATATTCACACTCATTACCATATTTTCATAACATCATATGGAGTGCAACGTCATAGGGGGTTGGTCATCTGACAAGGAGATGAAGTACAGTACAGTATTTGGTATGCACTCCCACAGAAGAGGGAGGATGTCTTAAATCTAATTTAGGAAGTAATTTTGGTAACAGTAACAAATGAAGCAACATTATTAGTTATATGGAAAGGCCGGAATGATTTGAAAGTACAACAAGGAATGCAACACACTTCTTATAACACAACAGCAGCATATATTTCAACACAGCATTTAACGCTACACACATATAGAGAAGGCTGATCCACAGAACTCTCCAAGTAAGTGTTTTGCCTATCCGATAACTAAACCCCTTTACCTTGCTGGTGATTCCCTAGCTTTCCTAATGCATTCATTATTGCTTATGACTATATGAGCCGCAGCAAAAATGACCTACCTGTACATTCCATACAGTCAGAACGTATTCGGCCTGAAAACAGTACAGCCATAAGTAGTACAAAGGTTGTCCATAGAAGAGAGAAGACAAAGTGTAATACTGCATGTGTGGCAACAGCTATGCTGTGAAGAGACACAGATAAACCAGTGGCAGCTGTATTAGATAAGCCACTGACACTAAACTGGGAGAAGAGGTAGATACGCTGGAGGGTAGGGATAGGATACAGAGGGACCTAGACAAATTAGAGGATTGGGCCAAAAGAAATCTGATGAGGTTCAACAAGAACAAATGCAGAGTCCTGTACTTAGGACGGAAGAATCCCATGCACCACTACAGACCAGAGACCGAACAGCTCGGCAGCAGTTCTGCAGAAAAGGACCTAGGGGTTACAGTGGACAAGAAGCTGGATAAGAGTCAACTGTGTGCCGTTGTTGCCAAGAAGGCCAATGGCATTTTCGGACGTATAAGTAGGGACATTGCCAGCATATCGAGGGACATGATCGTTCCCCTCTATTCGACATTGGTGAGGCCTCATCTGGAGTACTGTGTCCAGTTTTGGGCCCTGCACTACAAGAAGGATGTGGAAAAATTGGAAACATCCAGCGGGGGGCAACAAAAATCATTAGGGGACTGAAGCACATGACTTATGAGGAGAGGCTGAGGGAACTGGGATTGTTTAGTCTGCGGAAGAGAAGAATGAGGGGGAATTTGATAGCTGCTTTCAACTACCTGAAAGGGGGTTCCAAAGAGAATGGATCGAGACTGTTGTCAGTAGTACCAGATGACAGAACAAGGAGTAATGGTCTCAAGTTGCAGTGGGAGAGGTTTAGGTTGGATATTAGGAAAAACTTTTTCACTAGGAGGGTGGTGAAACACTGGAATGCGTTACCTAAGGAGGTGGTGGAATCTCCTTCCTTAGAAGTTTTTAAGGTCAGGCTTGACAAAGCCCTGGCTGGGATGATTTAGTTGGGGATTGGTCCTGTTTTGAGCAGGGGATTGGACTAGATGACCTCCTGAAGTCCCTTCCAACTGGGATATTCTATGATTCTATGAGTCTAAGCCCATAACCATCTATGTTTGTCCTCTGCAACAGATAGACCCACTGTTCCCATTTCTTTTGTTCACACTCAAGCTCATCTAGTAGCAATAACAAGCATAAAGTTAGGGAAGAGGAGAGCCATTTTAGCACGAGGTAATACAGGGAAGCAGCATAATACAAGAATAGTTGAGACACCGCCGCTAACAGGATAAGAAGTTAACTGCCATTTGTCTCCACTCATATGGCATAAGCGATGAGATGGCAGAAACTGATGAATCCTTAAGGATGTCAAGAGAAGATGAAGAACTTTAGGTTCATGCAGGTTTGAAGTGATTCCCATCAAGGGAAGAAAATGTTTGTAGGGCTAACAAACGTAGCACCCAAGAACACAAGGGGTATATTTACACTGCACGCTAAACCTGGGTTCCAACTCAGGTTTGAGCTCAATCCCCTTTTCTTTCCACACACAAATCAGTTTGACTCGGGTCAGCAATTGCTCAGGATCCATGTCCTAGGACCCTGCTAGGGGTCAGAGCCTGAGTCCTGCTGGACTCAGGTTCAAAGCCTGTCATTTTGCACTGTGGACATACCTCAAGCTGCAGATCTGACTCAGAAGTGTAGTATGGACTCGTTAGCTTGGCTGTGAGACATAGGCCTAGCAACTGTAAGCCCAGGTTTACAATGCAGTGTGTATGCTCAAACAAGGACTTGGAAACAGTCTCCACAAGCCTGGGTCTCAAAAACCCTGGGTTTACAATGCAGCGTAGACATAGCCTAATCTGTCAGGGCTATGTAGGGTGTCTTCACATTCCACCACCACCACCAATTTGATATAATTACCCTAGGTACACATTTCCTTTCTAATGCTCGGACATTCATAGAAAAGGCCAGATGGGACCATTAGTTCATCTAGTCTGACCTCCTGTATCCCACAGGCCATTAAATTTCACCCAGCTTCTCCTGTATTGAGCCCAACAACTTGTGTTTGACTAAAACATCTGGTCCAGAAAGACATGGTTTGACTGTAACACTTCTTAAACGTACTGTACTTTAGCAGGAAAGAGAAACATATTGATTAGACCAGGTTCCTGGTCGCTCCATGTTTAACAGACTTCTTTCCCACAAACAAATCCCCGATGGAGCACTCAAAAGCAGTTGATTCGCCCAAGCTGAAGCCTGAACCTCATTTCACCAAAAGGAAACCAGAGTCCAACTTCCACATCAGAATCCCAGCCTCCCAATCCCACCCACAAGAGTGTTCCATGCAGAATGCTGTGGTTACACCTGATTTCCAGACTGCAGGTTCCTAGGAAGGCTCTAGGGGACAGAGCCTCACAAAGGTGCCTGATTCTTTCCAAGTGGTTATTGGAGGTCTTGCTGTTCCTTTTGATTTTTGTTTTCTAACACTATTTAGTTCTTGCAGCTTCTTGTGGATTATGAATATTCATGACACAGGGAGTTTGTATTAGTTGTGACATTTCTGCAGTCTGTTAGGTGGAAGTTGACAGTATAGCCCTGATTAGGGAAAAAACTGGCAATTTCTCCTCAAGTGCAGGTTCTTTTCTCTGAGGTGTTTAGTTAAACCAAACCAAATCACCTGCTTTCAGCTACAGACAATTGGTGTGTCATTGGGGAGATTTATAAGGGTTATTTTTTTTAAACTGTGGATAAAACCAACAATACTGACAAGATGATGAGTGAATTTTAGCCTGTTTGTTCCATTCAATGATGTCACTAATAGCCAATTTTTAAAGGTTAGAATGGAGTCCTTACACACCTGGCTTATAGTATACTTAAGAAGAGACGGAATACTGTTAGAATGGGTACTGGAGACTAGGATTTCTGGACCCAATTCCCACCTTCACCCCAAATCATTGTGTAACCTTGGACAAGTTACTTCACCTCTCTCTACCTCAGTTTCCTTCTTGGAAAAATGGGCATACTAAAACTTACCTACGTCACAATGGCGTTGTCAGGCAAGCATTACTGTAATTCTCCTGTATTTCTCACAAAACAGATTCTTCAGTTTTATGCTCCCCATTTCCCTGAACCTGGGATTGTCATAGGGTGGCCCCACCAAGAGCACCCTCCTGCGGCAGGCTAACACAGAACAGGCACACCTGCTTCAATTTCTCCTTCAGTGGTTCCCAGAAACTCCACGCAAGCTTTCTTGACTCACTGACGCCTTATCTTCTCCATCAGAAACCTGATGGAAATAATGTGATGAAATGCAGACATCCACCATAATGATCCAGGCCAGATTCAAACCATTGACCTCGCTGTGAAAGTCTCCCTTCCCCCAAACCTTTGAACCTTCCAGTCACCTTGAGATTATTCATTCTTCACAAATTTATGTTTGATTTACGCCAACCGACTTCATTGCGTTCTACAAGTAGAACACCAACAATAAAAATCTGCCTGCCATATGTACTAATAAAGGCAAGGCAATCTGTGAGCTTTGGTGTTTTCAAAATTAGCACATTTTAAATGTCCTATGTAATGTGCACGACATTCACAAACACTGCGATTTCAATCATTTGAAAAATCCCCCCAAAAACAACAACCGCCCTCTCTCTGCCCTTACTGGCGCCCCTTTACCTTCTTCAGAAATTCCAAGAAATATGAATCATGTTTTCAACTTTCTGAAATTTATTTTTGGAGTAGTGATAGGAAGTGTTGCAAAGGGAAATGGGGTTTGGAATGACTGGAAGCATGCTGTGTTATGTTTGTTGCCATCACTTGGTCACTTGCTATTTAGTTACTTAGCTGCTTACAAAGATAAAAATTATGTAGAATTTGGGCCATTACACTGTCTTTACTTGTAGCTTATTGTCCCAAAGCTAACAATTATGTAGAAGCTGGAGAAAGTATGCATAAAATGAGTACTTTGGCCTACAACCTGCTAAAGTTTAACAAAAGCTCTTGAAATTCTTTATATTCCTACCTCCTCTACAATGCTTAGGAACCCAAGAGTGCTACCTTCTACTTCCTAACTCAAATTTCTGTTTTCTCAAAATGTCTGATCAGAGCATCTCTTTTGCTAGGCCCCAAATGTATAAGCATTGCTTGTCTTTATCCTGGGAAGTTTGATACTTGTTAGATGTTAAACTGTGCAGGATTCAGCATGTTATAAGAATATTCCTTGTCAAAGGATATTAAACAGATTACCAGGGCCAAATACAAAAGGTAATCTGTTGGAGGTTTAGGGAACCAAAATGGAGGTTTAAAGATTAAACTAGATTAAAGGTGAGAGGAATGAGAACCTGACAGCCTATCAATTAATTTTTTCTTGGAGGATTTCAAAATGAATTAAGCATCTGAGGACCATACTTTAATATGTGCTGCTTAGGATATTTCTGGATCTTGCCTAGAAGGATTTATTATTCTTATTAAAATGTTAACAAGGGTTAGTACTCATTGTGCTAAACAATGTTAACATTCCACAATATTCATTAATTTATTTTATTTCCCAGAATGTTCAATTACATTGCAATAAATTACAATGAAACCTCTGATTTATCTCAGGAAGACGATGTCAAAGGGCCACTCTGAAATACGACAGAGACAGGTTGGGTAAGTTAATATCTTTTATTGAAACAATTTCTGTTGGTGAAAGGAACAAGGTTTCGAGCTCCACAGAGGCCTTCTTCCAGTCTAGGAAAGGTAATCCGAACAACACTGCAAACACTTCTTAAACTTGCATTTCTACTTAAATACTGTAGGCTCCATTGCAGCACTTAGTTTTTTAAAAACGTGCACTGGGTTTCAATTTTGCACTGTGTTATGCTCAACGAAGGTTTCTTATTTGCAACTTGTGATGCGGCTTATTATTTATTATAAATAAATCCTTGGAAGTGTCATGACACTGTTTAAAAAACTCATTAAATCATTGCACAATGCATGAAAAAAATCCTAATTAAAAGTACCAGGAATCCTTACACAAACCCATGCATAAAGCATGATAAAATCCCTGTGCAAAAGGCATGCACCTCTCCTCCCCACAATCTATTCACAACAACACCCTAGCCTCAAAGTAAAAGCACAGCACATACCTAATCTTGTGCCCTGACCCACTGCAACATTTGTCAGAGGCTACCTCCCTGGCTGTTCATAATGTGCTTCAAGTCTGCTCACCTCCTCTGCCCACCCTTTGTCAAGGCTCTCTGCCTTGCTCTCACAGACATAGCATGAAAGACAGTACGCAGATATTGCTTAGCAGCTGCCAGCCATGATATCAGCCACCTCCATCTCCTCTACAGCCTTCCAAATACCCATTACACTGTCACTCTTCAGCTACTCTGGATATAGTTACCTGAGGCTTCAGAAGCCAGGGAGGCAGAGGGTAAGGTGGGCCTCCCAGAATGTGAATCACAACAGCAGTGGTCCTGGGAGTGAAAGTTCATTGCAGAAAACAGGCCAGAATTTCAAAAGATCCAGACAACATGGACCTTTCCAGACTACCCTATGTTAATTTTGGTGAGCCTACCACGGTGATCAGCCACACCTTACAACACCATGGACAAATAGCCCTTCCTGCTGATGAACTTTCAGGCATGTGTAGGAGCCACAGAATAGGCATGTGTCCCCCATCAATGGAGTCAGTACAATTTGGGAATCCCAACCATGCAAATCCATCAATGGCCTCCTGTGCATTACCAAGCTTAATCACACCGGGGGAGAGCACCCTTTTGATAGCAGGGCACAGCTCATGACAGCAGCCCTGATAGAGGGCTACCAACACCAAACTGGTTAGCTACTGACCAGTAGTTGTCAGGGGTGGCAAGCTTCCCATTAGTGATGGTCACACACTTCTGTGCACTGAGGAGAGTTTTCATGTTGGTGTTATGGTGCTGTGGCTCCAGGGTGAACTCCACACAGATTTCTAGACCACCACTGCCAGTCACCCCGGGTCTGCACCACTAACCTATCCCACCACTCAGGGCTAGTTAGTGTTTGAGTCCAGAAGTGGCTGCTCACCGAATGAAGCCGCTCCAGGAAAAGTTTATGAAAAAGCGACTGCTCAGTTTCATTCTCCTTCTCGACGGGTGCCTGTATCATGCTGCCTCTCAAGTCATCACGCATCTGAGATACAGGTGTATCAGCTGTTCATATTAATGACCATCAGTTCACAACTCTCAGCAGCATTTACTCCATGCTGACTGGCTGGCACTGGCTCACAAATAGATGAATAATGGGATGAAAGGAGAGGACTCATGGGAAGTTTTTAGTTTGACCGCAAGTCCCAGAATTCCAGTGTCTTATGGCAGGCATATGTGCAGCAAGACAAATCTCAGAATGCATACAGTCTAGCAGCAAAACAATGCACCATAAGGCTTTTGCCCAGAAAACGGAGTTCTTATTTCAATACGTAGCACTGTGTGGACACAATGACCCTAAAGGGAAGGAGCTTAACCCAAGAGAACAAAGCGGAGTGGACACGCTGCTTGCAAAACAGTTATTCTGGATCACGTAACATGGATAAACATAAGCTAAAACTTTCAGTCGACAATCCCTTACTGCCAATGCACATGGGTGTAAGTGAGCAAAGAATCAGGTTCAGTTAGTTTAACTTCCTTTTAAATAACCTTTCAAAAGATCGACTTACCACATGCAGTGAAGTGGAACTTAGTATGCAACTGCAGTTAGAAATTGTAAATAATGCCTTGTTTTAAGTGAAATTTGCCCAAGACCTACCAAATAGAAATGTATTAAGTTTGTGCATTTCTAATTTGCTATAGGTTAATTTGCAATATGTTCCTGTTTTATAATTTAATGATTCTGACTTTTAACTTGCAAATATCACAGTCAAATTTCAGTTTCAATTTAGAATAAACATTTGTTCTCTGTGTTAATACCAATATAATAGTCATTTAGGGATTTATACTCACGAGGAAATATTTGTTTTACTGAACTTACAGAATCTAATATCATGGTGAGATGCTAGGAATGGGGCAATACCATAATTTGTATTTACCTATCTCAAGTATTTCTATACTGTCCACCACAATAGTGTATAAGCATGAGCATCAATATTGTGATGAGGCAAACGGTTCTTTGTTTAATGTAGAACAAGTTATGGATTGTATATCGGATTACTATTGTTCACCTTCACCCGCTGAACGTTCCAAGGTTATGAAGGCTGATTTCCCAGCAGACCAGACTCTCTGACAACAATCTTTACAATGTCAGCATCAGGGCAGTTTATTTTTGAATATGATGGTTGTGGTATTCCGCGAAGTAGATTTCTTTGGTGAACTGGGGTAGCACAGCTTTTCAGACAGATTAATAATTTAAGTGAAGTGTCTCTTCAGACTATAATATAAAGGGACAAGAGGCCTCATTTTCCATGAACAAAAGATTTTTTTGTACTAATACTGCCTCTTTTGATTGTATGTTTTAATCAACGTGAACAAATCCAGGCCTTTCTTCCAACCAGCGTGTTATCAGTCCGAGCAAAACCTTTCTATATAACAATAGAAAGGAAGCATGCAATAAAACAGAAATGTACTGAATAAAATGTAGTGATTTTCTTTTATGTGAATTTAATGATTGTGAAAGGTAGCAAACTGAAAGACACAAAGTCTTAAATACTCCATTAGTGCCACAGAAAAGGGACAGGAAATGGAGCAATTCTTCCCAACTGTGCCAGACGAGTCTGTCTGACCCCCTGTTCTGGAGGGATTACCTGTAAGAAGGGAAAAGGTAATTCTGTCTCTTTGAATTATTCACCTCTTGTGCACTCTTTTGAAGCCACCAGTGAATCTGTGCTGAATAAACACAGGAAGAATTCTTAAAATATTTCAGATTGCTTGCACATCTTGATGGGAAGGAAGAAGAAGACACTTCTAAATCCTTTTTTGAGGTTAGGAGAATAGTTCTGACTCTGCAAGTTGCCATCTATCTATACTGCAGACCTTTGACTCACATGGTTTTCTACGGAAGTAACAGAAGTCCACAGACAATGTTGAATATGGCACTATAGATGAGGTGTTTTTAAAAGAAAGCAATCAGGAAGCACGCAGTCAGATTGCAATTGGTCCAATAAAGAATGCACTCAGTCCATATTTTAAGAGGTCTTGATGCTTGTGTAAAAAAAAATACAACCCCTAGATCCCTACATTACACATGACCCTTCCAAATGTGTTAGCATGGGTCAGATTGCAATACAGTTACTCACTCTGGTTTCAATAGTTCCTCACTCCACATTTAGTCCCAACAAAGTTATTGGGATTACTTGTGAAGTAAGATGCTACTCATTGGGAGCCAGGCTATATCAATCGAGCGCTATCGAAACAGTCCTAAAATGAAGTCCCATTGAGATTATTCCCATTAAGTAAATCAACCTAGATTTGGCTCCCTGTCTTGTTATGATAGCGTCTTCCTGTAGTTCAAGAAGTAGTTTTGTGCTATGCCAGCGTCCTTCTCCCCTTCAGAGGTGCTGGAACAATTTGTATAGTGGGGGAGCTGAGAGCCACTGAACCAAACTGCTAACCCTGTATATCAGTGTTTCCCAAACTTCACATGCTGCTTGTTCAGGGAAAGCCCCTGGCGGGCCCGGACGGTTTGTTTACCTGCTGCATCCGCAGGTTCGGCCGATCACGGCTCCCACTGGCCGCGGTTCGCTGTGCCCGGCCAATGGGGGCTGCGGGAAGTGGTGTGGGCCAAAGGATGTACTGGATGCCGCTTCCTGCAGCCCCCATTAGCTGGGCACAGCGAACCGCAGCTAGTGGGAGCCACCATCAGCTGAACCTGCGGACGCGGCAGGGGCTTTCCCTGAACAAGCGGCAGAACAAGTTTTGGAAACACTGCTGTATATAATGGAAACCACTTCAAGCCAGAGGGAGCAGCAGCACCCCCCCAGCACTCCTAGTTCCAGCATCTCTGCTTCCCGAGTATGTCTAGTTTTCCATATCAAACTGGAAATAAAGTCAGTTTTAAAGTGAAGAGTTAAAAACAGTTTCAGGTACTACATTCAGCCCAAGTCCTCCCAGCCAATTTTTGTGGTTTTACAATTACATTTTTCTATTTTTTTTTTAATGTCTCTCTCTTCTGTCACTGTATAAAAAGACCCAGATGAACAAAGGGGGAACTAATTGGCTAATGTAGAAGGGAAACCTGGTGACAAATTGCTGTCACTATGCAAAAAATAAACAGAAAAATAGAGACTTTTTTGTCTCTCTCTTTCAGTTTCAGTGACCTTGATGCTCCTTGTAAAGACAGACATTTCAGATTGCATAAGTGTGCTTGAGAAATTCACAATATCTCTAATCAAATTGCCTGCAGGATTTGAGTCTTTGTAATAGCCACTAAAGATTATTCACTCTTCCTAGCTTTAGCACTACTGCAGATGTAAGTAGCTGCTCAGGATCTTTGTACCATTACTTCATTTCACGTTTAATCTGCAGGAATCAACTGTTCTGTGAAGTTGACCACTTATGTTACTGGAGGACTAATGGGACAGAAGTGGAATAATTCTATGTAGTTATGGATGTAAATATGGTGTAGGTTACAAATAAAACAAATATAGGGATTTCATTCTGATTGCTAGGATATACTCATCCACCCCTTGAAACCACCACATGGCTTCACACATGGAAAGTCTCTCAAACAGCAGCTGCAAGCACAGCACAGGTTGTGCATTAGAACTAAAGCCAAATGCATATCTTAGTTACAACAATGTAACTCCCACTGAAATGCCCAGGTGTATCTGGGTTCTGACTCTGGTTCAGCATATGTACCAAACATCTCCCGTAAACACTTCATTTCTAAACATAAGGGATGGTTAGAATCTAGAGACAATTCATCATTTGATGTGCTCACCAACTCAAAAAGAAGAATATTTCAAACAAAAAAGGAAAGACTTTATCACACCCGGTATATGTAGAAGATACATTTTATTTGCCTGGCTACAGTGCTTTTATTTAAGGTACTTAAATGAGAGAACTTTTTGATCTAGCAGAGTATAAGGAGCTTTAAAGATAATTACGGTAATCTGTTCTATTCCAGAGACGTTAGCAAGATTTGCCTAGTTCTCATATATGCCTCTGTGTTGGTCACAACCACAGTTACAGTCCTTGCACTCTCCATGTGCCTGTGTAATATACTGGTGAGTGTGTTACAGGTCCCCTTTTTTTGCCTAATCCCCAGATGATATGTGGATGTGACAGTCCTACCTTGGCTCTAACTCAAACTGTAGCAGCTCATGGCTTTAGTTCTGAAGGTCCCGGATCAGTCGCTGGTGTCCCGTCCATGACGCTGGCCATCACATATGGATTTACTCCAGACTAGCAGTGAGAGGAGTACGAGGCTCCCCAAAGAGATACAAGAAGGCTGCCCCCTCTGTACGTGCTAAACCAGCACAATCTGTGGGAGAATGCATGTTACAATCCTGTAACAAGGTGGCAACACAGCCGGAAGCATAAAGCCATGATCTGACCCACAGAATTACATGTAGGTGGTACCTGCACACACACACACAAAAATCCATAATGTGACTAAAAGGCCCCCATTGTCAACAGCTTCCATTTCAGGTCTGCTGAAATTCAGGATGCCTCTCACTGCTGCATTTAGTGCTTATGTTTGGAGAAGCCTTTCTGTTAACATGGGAGCTAGGATGGGTATGAGACTGAAGGACTTTCTGAAAGCACGTATCAGATTGATGTTAAGCATCACTCTTTTCTCAGCTGCACTGTATATCTATTTTTAATTGCAGTCCCTTGGCTGAATTATCGTAGGCCTCTTTGATGGAGAGGTATCATTCAGGGAAGGATATAAATTACTATTGCCCAAGAGTATTCGCTGTTAAACCTTTACTCAAGAACCTGACATTGCATTAAAATGCTATCTACTGTAATCAGAGAGATTCCTCTGTGTTTATATGACATTATAGGATTTGCATATTGTTGTAAGTAAAAAAGAAAAAAAACCTCAGACACAGCTATATCTGGGTAGGATTGCCAGCTTTCTAATTGCACAAAACCAAACACCCTTGCCCTGCCCCTGCTCACTTCCCTGCAGCCTCCCTCCGCTGCTTGCTGTCCCCCACCCTCAGTTACTTTCACCAGGCTGGGGCAGAGGGTTGGGGTGCGGGAAGGGGTGAGGGCTATGGCTAGGGGTGCAGGCTCTGGGTAGGGCCAGAAATGAGGGATTCAAGGTGCAGGATGGGGCTTCGGGTGCAGGAGGGGGTGAGGGCTCTGGGGTGGGGCCAGGGATGAGGGGTTTGGGGTGCAGGAGGGGGCTCTGGGCTAGGGCTGAGGGGTTCGGAGTATGGGAGGGGGCTCAGGCAGGAGGTTGGGGGCAGGCTCTGGGAAGGAGTTAGGGTGGGGGAGGGGCAGGGCATTAAGGTGCGGGAGAGGGTTTGGGGTGCGGGCTCCGGCCAGGCAGCACTTACCTCAGGCGGCTCCCAGAAGCATCTGGCATGTCTGGCTCCTAGGCGGAGGGGCCAGGGTTCTCTGCATGCTGCCCACGCCTGCAGGCGCCACCTCCACAGCTCCCATTGGCTCAGGGTGGAGCCCCCGGGGCTGCCCCTGCGCTAGGAGCCGGACATGCCAGCCGCTTCTGGGAGCCGCATGGAGCCAGGGCAGGCAGGGAGCCTGCCTTAGCCCCGCTGCGCCACAGACCGGACTTTTAGTGGCCCGGTCAGCAGTGCTGACCGGAGCTGCCAGGGTCCCTTTCTGACCAGGCGTTTCGGTAGAAAACCAGACTCCTGGCAACCCTATATCTGGGGCCACTGCAAACACCAATTACTCCAGCTTTTGCATTCCTAGTGATGACTCTCTTTGTTTATAACACTAAAGGTGCATTTGACATGCTGTATTTGTTCATATGCTTTGCACTGGACTTCCTTTTGTTGTTGTGTAAAGTGGTTATAAAAATCTACCCAATCAGGTCTTAAACAGAGGCAAGCAACGTAACCGTCTTGGTTTCATGTGGTGCTCTAAACAATGACTTTTCTTAAATAAGATTTAAGAAAATGAAAATCATTCCAAATAAAGCTGACCCTGCCACCCCCTCCAAGTAGTTCTGACAAGTAAAATGAAATCACATCACGGAAGATACAGAGTAGGAGTAGAAACCATCAAACAGACACAGTGAACACATTTTCATTCACCAAAGGGACTTTTCAAACTAAAGTAAACAAATGTGTCATCGAGTATTTTCATAACTTCAAATACCCAGAGTAAGTGTGAGAGGTCAAGTAAATAAGTGAGGGTAATCACGCTGTACCATGCGGTATCCCTCTGAAAAGTAAGCCACATTCTGGAGACTATTTCTAAAATGGCTGAATTTACAGGTACTCTAATACAGAGTCCATTATAATTTCCCAAGTGAATGAGAGAATCCAGTCTATAGTTAATTAGATCCAATGATATGGGAAATGCTAGATAATTAATTGCCTGTTTTAAAAGATTTAACTCTGAAAGTGAATTGTAGAAGGAGATTTTGGGGAATTGGGTAGTAAAGCTCATCTCCTATTATAAAACTTGAATATTGGTCTCCACACAGAATTTCCTAAGCAATCATGTTGTAGAGTAGGTTTATTAAGCAACATCATTGATCATAATTTTATATGACACTGCCACTTTACATTTATAACTTTTAAAATTTTGCCATTAATAAGAGCTGACGGCACCTGCACAAAAATGAGATACGCCTCGTAGGAGGCTATGGCAGTGAAAACAATATTAAAAACAAAGAATGTTAATACAAAAAAAAATAAATCAAGATGTTTAAAGCTTAGGAATATCACTCCAAGAGGAAACATGATTCAGTCAACAGATTTCCGCCATTAAAACAATAATGCCTTTTTTCCTTTTGCTTGAAAAAGTTCATTATTGTCTAAAAAAATTTTTAAAAAAGTTACTAAACAAATTACACTCTGAAAAGTAGTTAGCTACATTCAGAAGATGCTCAGGCTTGTGGTTAATCAAGGTACCTGTTATTATGCTTGCCTCTGAAAAATAAAGCCATTTAAACAAGCCAGCATGCCCAGCACACATCCTCTCTGGGATGTGTGCTGGGCCAAAATGAAGAGAAGAGGCACAAGTGGATGTTTGGGGTTGTGGATCCCGTATGAAGATGACTTCTGGTGGAGCTTGGAACACCACCACCACTTCTGAGCTCCCATTGCAGTCTGCTATTAAAGACAACTGAAGGAAATTCAGGGTCAGTGTACATTTGAATGAGCAATATCTTAACCATCTTTTTACGTCTGAAAGCAGGATTTGGATATCTTATTAAAGTGCTTGGTTGACAACGGGGCTCCCTGAAAGCGTTGTAATAAAGAACTTTATACAGGTGTACAAAAAAAAGTCTGTTATCTTCAAACAATATAATCAGCCTCCCTAGTGACCATACAACATACTCTCCTCTCCTTCTTTCATTTTGTTTTAATCTTAATAGAGGTCCAATCCTACAACCTCTATCAAGTATAGTGCTTACTGTCATCATGAATGCATCCAATGAAGTGCGCTGTAGCTCACGAAAGCTTATGCTCAAATAAATTGGTTAGTCTCTCAGGTGTCACAAGTACACCTTTTCTTTTTGCGGATACAGACTAACACGGCTGCTACTCTGAAAACTATCATCGTGAGCTATTTCATTATGTCAGTGGAAACAATTGGGACCAATAGGATTGTTCAGGACAGAAAGCACTACAGACACTAAACAGGGTTTGCAGGATTGGGGTCTTTGGCCATAAGCCTACCAACACTTATGCAAGTGCTTCACTTTGCACATGCAAGTAGTCCCACTGAGTTTGTAAGATTGTTTCTTAGATTGTAAGCACATCAGAGTAGGGAACCAGTGTTTATAGTTTGTATTGTAACATGTCTCGCACACTTTATAAATAAAAAAACCTAGAGAAGATTAGAGCCCTTAGGATATTATGAGGATTTTCCTTTTTGCTCTGTGGTAAACTATGGAAAGAATCACAATTTTCAGTAACAAGAAAATATAAAGACTCTTTTGTATGTTGTTTTTCCTCAAACTGCTCTTTTTGCTGAGAAAGTTAGAAAAGCAAAGCTGTTAAGAATAGTTTACCAAGGAAAAAATATCTGCTTTTCAACTCCCAGGTTAGCTTTTGGAATAACTTGATACCGCAGCTGAATAGCCAAGCTTGCACATGTTTTAATTAGAAGTACGATGAACACCTACTGTTTGCATTTATAATGTAGCTGGTTCATGAACAGTGGGAGCAAATTTGTCCATCACAAATGTTTGGTTTGTGCTGCTTTGCTGCATAATTTCAGCAGGAAAAGCTTCTATAACAATTAAGCAGAGACTTTCACAGCTGAAGACAGGCTCTAAATTTTGTCAACTACAATAGCTATTGTTTTACCTTTTCTGCTGTATTTTGTCAGATGAGGCATTGCACAAATTATCAAAAGAATCCAACTCACACTGGCTCCATGCTAACAAGATAGAGGGGGTCTATTCTCCAACTGATATGTATGAGATATATTCAGCTAACTCTCAATAGCTTTTTCGGAGTTTGGGCATGTCAATATTCTGTGCTGATAAGAGAATAGACCCTTGACAATGTTATTATATTATCTGCTCAAAAAAGATATCATCAATTAATATGGCAGCTTGCAAGGTACAGTAGACTCATTCCAGGTACTGGTACAAGGGAAAAGAAAGCAAAAGTCTGGAATGTTAGTAAACTATTGAAGAGCAATGGCTCACTAAGATCTGAATTACCAGTTAAATGAACACACCATCTCAAGCTAAAATGAATATTTACAATGGTCCAATGTACTGTTAAGGAAACACCTCTCTATCTGCATTTTGATTATATATTTTTAAGCTATTATTTGAAAAAAAAAAAAAAAGATAATTTTTCAGTTTTTGTCACTGGTAGTTTGTGCTAGGGGAAAAGAGTTATTTTTAAACATTATATTTAAAAACTACAATAGAGAGGTAAGATGTGAATTAAATTAAGCTTCTGATCACTAAATAACAAGCAAGTGCATAATGATGGGTTGCTTTTAAGAATATTACAGCATTGCAATTATTTTCATCAGCATAAATACAATGATCAAAATAGCATTTTAAGAATTATGGGCAAGACCTTCAGGTGGTGTAAGCCAACCAAGGTTCAGTGAAGTCAGCGTGGCTAGGCCGATTTACACTAGCTGAGATTCTGGTTTTATATATTTTGCATAATCATAAGTGCAATTATTTAGTAAACTTGCTAGAGTTGTAGACTTATGCACATTTATATAAAACCAACTACAATTGTCAATAGTTTTAACTACGACTTACCCTTCAAATTGTGCTCAACAAGTGAAAAGCTAATTGATGCTGACCCAGCAGCGAAATGAAGACAGACACATGCATGGAGCTAAGTGGCAGACTGCAACTTTTATTAAATTTCAGCACAGGAGATGGGCGCTGCCCGTCCATCAACCGTACTCTCCTGTGCCAGGCATTTAATTGGTTCCTTACCATATCACCCATAACTTGAGATAGGCTCTCAGCCTCCCCCTCCCCACCCACGCCGCCAGGACTCAGCTCCCTGAGGGGGACAGCGAGAGGGACAGAGGGTGCGGAAGTTTGGGGACCGCGGCCCACAAGGCCTGACATCAGACCGCAAAGGCTACAAGCTCAAGACCCACCACCAAATACAGGTCTTTTCCTCTGGAGACCCTTCATTTTAATTTTTTTAACTGCACTGGAAACTGGCCAAAAGTTGCGACGAATTAATAATTCAACCCAAGTATCTCAGTTAGGCACTAAGCGGCTTCCTACTTAACCCACTATGGTTGAAGGTGCTGCAAGGAAGGCAGAAAAACTCCTTGGTCCTCTGCCAATTGGCCCACTGGGGGAGAAAGCCTTCCTGACCCCCCAAACGGGTGATCAGCCAGACCCAAAGCATCTATCAGGTTGGGTTCCCATTCCTAGTGGGTAGGATGGGGCTGGAGGAGTGGAGCCTAAAGAGACTCTCACTCCAGGTTAAATCCTGGGAGCTGGGGAATGCTGGCCAGTCTGCACTGCTCCCTCACAGCTGGCCAATGGGTGCTAGAGACCCACAGGGGAGGAGGAGCTGCGTGTGTCCCTTGGTAAGTGTCTCCTCCTTCGCTGCTGGGACTTTCCTCAATGAGTGGGGGAGCTTGATGAGGCCAGCACCAAAGGGGGAAAGTGGATGGCATTTATCTAGAGCATATATGGTGATATTCTGCTCTCAATTTCACCAGTTTAAATTTGGAATAACTATTGTAGTCCATGGAGTTACTCCAGATCTATACTAGCAAGTAATGGTAGAACTAAGAAACCCTTAGCACACTTTAATTTATTTCTGGCCACCCACATTTTAATTACCCTAGTAGAAGACAATGGGAATTATAAAGCAAAGCACATATACATTTTACTCTTTAATTTAACGAGCATAGTTAAGTACAAATATGAATCAATCATATATATAGCATCAGTGAAAGGACACATCATTTAAGTCAGACATTGGCTTCTCATTCGATGTATTTGTTAACGTTCTGATTTAGAACAACAGATTGCTGCAGTAAGGGTACTGAAGCAGCAGCCAAAGAGCCATCTGCTGAGCATCTCTCGGGTGAATTCAATACCAGAAGAAGTAGGTGACTGAAGAACCCAAGCAATGGGGATACACACCATTAACTAAGTGACAGAATGAAGGATTGAAAACTTTCTAGGGTCACTGTAGAGAAAACACAAATTATAGTAATTTTTTACTGAAAATCAGAAAGATGAAAGTATGAGCTATAAGCCCAGAAGATTGCTACTGTATGCACTATACATGGATTTTGCTTCTTGCTTTTGTCTTTCTTTCAACACACATGATGGTTGTAACCTGGACTGAAAGGCACATATATGTCTTTATCTTATAATGGAGCCTTTACTAATTTAATAAAACTGAATTTCTTTAGCATGTATAGCAAACAGTTGTTCATACCAGTTAGCGCTCATTGGGGTTTTATCATATGAGGTCATTTCAGGCAAAATTTCTTAACTGGCTGACTTTATTGAAGGCATTATAGTAATCTCCTGAGTCTACTTTAGCAATACCCCATTATACTTTCCTTTAAGTAACTTACTGTACTCAAAGTATGAAATGTTTTAAAATGTAACCTACACTAAAAAAGTATTAAGGTGAAGTCTCTGTATTTATAGCATACAAGGAAGGCATAATTCAGTGTATCACTTCACATCCCAGCTGTCATCAGAGACACAACCTTTTCATAATACATGTATTGTATGTGTGCCAGTGAGAGATGAATAGTCCTGTAAATAATCAATACAGTTCATTCAAACAACTGGAAATAGCATTTCAGACAATGGGCAATTTCATCAGTTTCACTGGGCTGTCCACAAATAAACAGCTTGAGATGATGGAATGACCTCCATGGTTATTTGTAAATAAAGTTAATCTTACTAGGTGTTTTTTGTTGGGGTCACCATCAAGGACAATAGAAATCTAATTTTGGTGCAAAAAATCACTGGGAGGCAAGTCAGATTCCGAGAATCTAAAGAACTGTTGAAGAATTATTTTTATTTTTAATTTGGCTTCTCCTGACCCTCATATTTCAATACATGATCATTTATAAACATATGGGGGATCTTTCATGTACTGTAATAGAGATGAAACCTCTCAAGGAAGCGTCAACGTTATGGGAAAAAAGATCATATGGTCTCAGGGTTTGGCAATAGACTCAAAAGTCATATTAACTGAAAGCTTCATTTAGTGACCTGAGTGGGCGTGGGCCTGGGATAACTGAAAACCTGGATAAATTTATGGGTTGGCACCAAAATTCACATTCTGAACTATTTAAATGTTAAATCCAGCAGCTTCAGATGGAGTTTCTCTTTGAGCTTTTGGGTTTGTTCAAATCAGAGAATCAGATTGCAATGCAGGTTGAAGGGTTGGAGGTGAACCCAGGCAGATATGAAACAAAGGCAATGCTCACAATCCCTGTGAAGTGGAATAGCTCTATTTGTGAAAGTTCTGTATGCTCCTGTCCACTGACAGCAAGGGAGAGGAACTGGGCTTCAGAGAGCTGACAGAAAACAAACCAAACCAAAAGAGCTCTATGGCATTCAACAACATAGCTTCAGTTCCCATAGAAAACTGCCCCAAATCCATGAGACTTGGAATCTGTGGCTTGATCTGATCCAGGATTTCCAAAAATGCTTTCTCCCCCTGCAGAAAAATATATGATCTGATCTTCTCTCATTTCCCTCACACATGGCTGTTTTTTAATTGAGTTTGGGAGGGGGGAAAAAATCACAACAGCCCTGGTGTGGGATCCCCAAGGAACAGAAAAGCTATCAGAGCTGTTCCAAGGAGCTTGTTGCTTCTAGGAGGGACTTTTGCTGCCATGAGACATGACTGCAGAGGATTGCAGCACAGGATTGCAGCAGCCTTTTCCCCCAAGCAGATGCCCAGGGTATGGGAGCCAAGGTCCTTGTCACCACAAATGCCTCTATGCAGAGTGCAGCACTCAATAGAAACTCTATAAGGTGAACCTTGTAAAAGATTCCTGGGCCCTCTGAGCAAATTTTACTGCAGGCAGCTGTGATATAAATCTTTATTATTACATTGAACAACCTTCTATGCTGCCTGTCAAGTTTGATAGAAAAGTCACAAAATTCTGTAAGTCGCACCATAGGAATCTAACCCATTAGCTGACAACACTATAAATAATTATCACTGATACCTTCACTTTTAAAGACTGTTGCTAATGTTCAAGTATTCAGATGTTGGCAATCAAAGTGATGTTTCACTACCAGCATCATCAAAACGCCCAGCCTTACCTGTACAGAATATGTCAAACCACAATGAGTGCTTCCACCCATAACGGAAAAGCACATCAGCTGGCTGTCTCGGACGTCGTGATCAATAGTGAAGAGGTTAACAGTGTTAACTCCTAAGTGATCATAATTAGGTTTTAAAGAAAAACAAACTCTCCAAAATGAATAGAGGAAATGCATACCCCTCTTGGTGCTATTGCCTCAGTGTCGCTGGGGACTCAGATTGCAAAGATAACTTCACCAGGCAATCAGAAAGACTACAACTGTTCTAAAATGAAAGCTTGGATTAAACTTTTAAAGGCTGCAGTATCTGCAGAAAATTCACAGGGAGACCCTAAATCCTTGAGCATTAGTATATTCTACACGCTGGCAGATTTTTTATTGTTTTATATTTGTTTCAATATTACTGCTCTTTTTCCTAGCCAGTACTAAATTGAGGATTATCCCCCTGTACAATAGACACTGTAATCATTACACCACAACATTGCTTACTTCCCCCATTGATTAGCTTTAAACTACACTGTAACTGAACACAACCACAAAAAACAAATTGTGGCACAAGAAATTGGCAATGAGGAACATAAAGCCTTTCAACTGTAGGTAACCAGTTAGAAAGCAGTGCAGATTGGTAGTAACCAACAGTTCATTTGGTGGGTGCTGAAATGAGCATTTCTTAAAGGAAAACAGTCCATTGTGACAAAAACCACACCCCTACAATTGGCCCTAATTGACCCCTTTGTTGGCTGTCACAGCAGAGAAGCCAGTCAGCAGAGAATGAACCATAGGCAGAACAAAGCCACAGAGAATCCTGATTATCCAATAGTTTTGATAATAATACTTCACACTTCTATAGCATCTTTCATTCAGAATTGAGACTGGCAGGACAGCACTGGGGAAACTTACACTGCTACTGCCTTTCATAGAATCATAGAATATCAGGGTGGGAAGGGACCTCAGGAGATCATCTTGTCCAACCCCCTGCTCAAAGCAGGACCAATCCCCAATTTTTGCCCCAGATCCCTCAATGGCCCTCTCAAGGATTGAACTCACACTACTGGGTTTAGCAGGCTAATGCTCAAACCACTGAGCTATCCCTCCGCCCTGAAAAAAAGTCCTGTACCTGTTTTTAGGAAGAGGACTCTAGTCTCCAGGATGATCAGTCAGACGCTTTTTACAAGTGCTAAATTCACTAATAATATATATTTCATAGTCCAACAAGGTTTCTGAGAACCCGAAAGGATTATCTCCAGATTTTACATGAAAGGTCAATTAATGAACAATCAATAAAATACATAAAATGTTTTTAACTGCCCAAAGAATTTTCGCACCTTAAAGAAAACCATATGTTAATTTTACTGTAACATTCTGATATATATCTGAAGAGAGGCTCAAACACCATCCACCAACTCACCTCAGCATCCAAGATACAAATACACACAATTTAAACACCACACAGTAAAAAGAAGGAATCAAAATGAATGAAGTTTGCAACCTTGTCCAGAAGGCTGTCACACGTGTTCAAGTGAAGATATTGGACAAGACACCCCATACCAGAGTAAAAGACTCTAGAATCAATGAATAAAATAATTCTCATTGACCTGGGGAATCTGCGACACAACTGGGAAAGTGTAAAACATTTTCCAGCAAAGCCTGCACTTTGGGAATTTAGTAAATCTGTATTAACAACAATTTACAATCGATAATAATAATTATTTTTTTAATAACAAAGATCTCAACCTTTTGTTTTTATAGGTTAACTAACTGGCACACAAAGTATGGAGCTGACCTTTCAGTCCTTTCTCAGACAAAACACATTTTAAACATCAAGATTGGGCCCTACAGTGTACATAGAGATCACTTCACTCATCACTGAAATGCAGACACTGCTGGTGTGAAACAGCAGCGGTTAGCAGAGCAGAGCAACATGAGTTTAAGACAGGAAGTACAGAATCACATATCTAATGAAACTTCAAGGGGATGTTTTCCAAATTAGAATTTGACCGGGATGCCAGGGTTAGCTCCACTACTCATGAAAAATACCATGGGATGTTTACAACTGGCCAAGTGCCAGCTTTGTGTTTCACCCAAAGGACAGCACATTTGGCAGGCAGGGTCCACTCTTGTATTGGCTCTGTACAGACTCTGAGGGAAAAGTGCCATCTTCTTAAATTCCAACATCACTTTACCCAGGCAAGTAAGTGACACAATGGGTAAAATCTTGACTCCTACTGAAGTAAGTGGCAAAACTCCCATTGATTTCACTGGAGCCGGGGTTGCACCCAACCTCTCTATTCATTAAGGAAGGGTTGCAAAATCCATCAATGGAAACAGAGACAGAAAATAAAAGTGGGGAAAGGGATATAGCTGACTGGAAAAAGTAGTAACATGACTGGAAGAAATGGAAAATGGACATGGAGACTGCGTACATGAATCTGGCTAAAAGCAAAGTCAGCATCTTGCATCTGAGGTACTTTGTTTTGTTTCAGTATGATTTTTTTCCTTGTCAGGTTCTGTACAACACTGTCTATTACACATACTTCTGAGATACCTGGTATTGTTTATAAAGAGACACTCCTCACTACAGAACTTGAACATTTTGTGAAGTTCCAAAAGACAAGTAAGTGTTACATTACAGAGTAGGTAATTCTGAGCTCACACTGGATTTATATCAGCTTATATATTGACTTCAGTGGAGTTATGTCTGATTTACACTGGTGTAAAGGAGCTCAGAATCAGGCCCAGTATATCCAGGTCCTATGATATCTTGATGGCCAATGCTTTTCTTATAAGATCTGGATAGACCAATTTTTTCAAAAGTGGAGCAGTGAAGTACAAAGACATTTAGATCCCATCAATCATCTTGAATAAGTTGGTTTGCATCATTGCACGTGATTTTTCTTGTGTTACATAGCAGGATAGTGCACTAGGCAGTGAGGCATACCTGATGAATATGAATGTCCATTTTTTATCAGAACATTATCACGCCTGCTAATAAGTATGCTAGGCTCCTCACAGAAAAGACAGGTCCCTGCCCCAAAGAGAGAACAATCTAAACAACAGAAAGCAAACGAAGCAACCTTCAGACAAAGTTGTTGTTTTTTACTTTACCCATACTGCTTTGCAGGTATGTTCTAGCTGCAGTAAAATTATGCAGTCTCTCCTCTTTTGGCAGTGACGGTGTATTTGGCACGATCCATATGACAGAGAGCACACTACACCGGCTTTTCAAAGACTACTTGGCTTGCTTCAGTGTACCATTCAAAATGTTGCCTTTGATGTATTAAGCCCTATATGATTTGGGAACTAGCTATGTAAAGGATTGTCTTTCTCCTCATGTGCCATTGCAATGGCAAAGATCAGCTGTGACACGCTTGCTGGCAGTTCCCAGATTTGCACAGCTGGAGCCTGGAAGTAGGGTGTTCTTGGCAGAGAGCCCTTGGGCTCTGGAATTCACTCCCTTTCCATTTGCCCAACAAAGCCCGAGTTTGTTGACAAAGTGAAGCCCATCTGTCTCTTCAGGCCTTAGCCTAAGGTGCTGTGATAGTGGGATGTGGGTGGAGCTCTTTTCTGGTGTGAGAATGGTTTTCACATGAAGCCTGTTAATAAATAATATATCCTATTTTGGTGGCTGTAAATGTCTACAGACGATTGTGTGGGCAGGTGTGCTTTTTAAATTTAAAAAAATACAGAAATACACATGCACACTAGTGAAAAGTACAGAGCTTTTTCCAAAACCTTGCAAGTTGTCTTATGTCTGCCATCCACTGTGAATCATTACCAACTACATGTCTCTATAGAATCAGGCTACATGAAGTTCAGGGCCCTGTTCTCCCATTGCAGGGTATGAATTACTCTGATGAAGTAATGCTGCTGTCAAGGATAAGGTCACAGCCATCTAAGACACTCAAGTCAATACATATTAGGATTATCATTATCTGTATCTGTTAATAGTTAGGAGCTTAGCATGGGCATGCTCTAAGGGAAGGAACCAGAAGAAAACAGGGGTAGCTGGAATAGGGCTGCCATGTCCACTTTCTCCCTGTGACATTATTTCATTGCTCATCAGGTTAGAGATCATACATTCATTTATATTTAGCTAAAACACCTACTACATTTTGCAAAGAGGTTCGCTTACTGCAAGAGAGCCCCCTCGTGCCTGGTGCCCCCTTCCGTTGGTTACTCATGCTTTGACCCCTCTCGCTCTCATCATGATTTGGGATACTCCCTCATCATGACTTGGCCCTCTGGCCAGATCACTATATAGTCCTTCCCTTCTGGGGTAACAAAGTTCCACAAATAACAGTCCAATGCCCTTGGAACCCCAACTCTGGACCCTATGGTCTTCAACCCCAGTTCCGAGCCCCATGGTCCATGCACCCCCTTGGCTTAAGGCTTTGAATGTCTTTATCCCCTTACATCAGGGGGCTTTATGTCAGGTTCCTAGAGGCTGATGGGGAACCCAAGCCCATCCTCTACTCTGGGTTCCAGCCTAGGGACCCTGTAGCTGGCAGCCAAGGTCTGCTCCCTCAGATTCATTGCAGACTCCCTGGGCGGCTTCCTACTTGTTTTATTGCCCAGAGAGTGACGGCAGACTCTCTCCCTGCAGCCCCTTTTAGCTGCAAATTTCCTGGCTTTATAATTACCACCCAGCCTTTCCCCAGCCCGGCTTCATTATCAATTAAGCCCCCCCACCCCACCCCATCCCCCTCATTAGTACTGCCAGGTATGTTAATTGACCACTAAGGCTCACATTAACCCATTCAGGGCCTATCTGGAGTACACACACTCTTAGCCTTGCTACAAATAATACACAACATAAAGAAACATCTTTAGAATGGACATAAAAAAGAAAGAAGGAATTATGTTGAGGGCCCAATCCTGTATCTTTTACCCAGGCACAACACCTTGTGCCATCGATGCTCTGCTTGCAGGATTGAGGCTAAAACACTTTAATGAAAAGAAAAACCCCACACCAAAGTATATTAAACTTATAAGGCAATTTAGAATCTCTCACCCTCAGCTCCATATCCGTTTCAGTTAGTCCAGATTCAGTGCAAAGCTGGACATCAGACTGGTAGTTCACAAACAGAGGAATGCAGCTGAATACCTTTTGTCTAACTATTGGAAGACAACAAATGCTTATGAACCTGAGCTCTGTGACCACTGTGCCTCATTAGAATTTGAACATAGATACATCAATTGAGATGTCCCACATGTTTATGAAAACTAATTTCACAAACTACCATGGTGTAGGCAGCCCAGGGAAAGTTCACCAGCTGGAAAAAATAAATAAATAACTTCCTAAAAAATGGAACACTATAATTTGTATCATGGTTACAAAGACAAACAAAGAGCCATGCCATGATCTGCCACTGTGGAATTCTTCACACTCTCTTGGTCAGTCATTTGACAAACCATTAGCCTCAGCATAAAAATACAAATTAAAAAGCACCAGCCCTGCAAGTTGCTGAGTGCCATCAACTCCCTTCTTGGCTTCACCACTGACATCAAGGGGAGTTATGTTGAAGCCTTTCAGGATTGGGATCTGGATTTTCATTTCAATTTTTCAGCATTGTTTAACCAATATTATTTTCATTGGGCTGATGCTTCATCACTGAGGTCACTAGGAATTGTGCCACTGACATTACTGACAGCAGCACTGAGGAATACATTTGTGAACTTTCACTGCATCTTGACTTTCCAGTTATTACTCCTCAGAAGAAGCTTGCGGTTCAACTTAGCAGCCTCCTGTTAGGGCAAAAGGTGAACTGACCATGACCACTAGTGGCTCAGAACACCTCAATGTAGCTGCTATTGCTGGTAGCTGGCAGAGGCTCTGCACCCTATTTTGAGGGTCATTTCCCCCAGAGATCAACATTAGAATTACACAGCAACCCAAGGCTGCCTTCTCGCCTGGGTTGTATTGCAAACTCTGTGCAACATCACAGGGTGTCCCAAAGCATCACTAGTGTTCAGACACAAGAGCCATCGTACTTTCCTCTGGCTGACATCTGCAAATAGAAGTCAGCCAAGGAAATGAAAGGAGGCAACAAGCCCCAAACATTTGCTGTACCAGGTGTCCTGCCAAAACCAGCAACGGTGGGATTCTGATGGGGGCAAGCCCATAGCACCATCAACAGAGAAGAACAGGGGAAGCCAGCAGCCAGCCATGTCTCCAATAGAGAAATTTCTCCTCCCACCACTCATGGAAGTATGACTATGTCTACACTATACCACTGGCAGGGGACTGCAGTGTATGCATAGCTAGACACTATGCTGAGAAGCACACCATGCCCACACAGCAGTGTGCAGCTACAGGTATCAGGGAAAGGTTCTGGCAGAGGGGGTCAGTGGGAAATGACTTCAGCAGCTGTCCATCGCTGGAGGCTTTTAGTGTGCCAAAGGAAGTATCTAGCAGGGTGGAGGCAGCAGGGAAAGGCAGAGCCAGAGACTTTCCCTGTTGCTGGAGTCTGCTGAAGGCTAAACACATCCTTGCAGATGGCAGGGCACAGCTTGGGCAAGTAGAATGCCGTGCATGGTAATGTACTCGAGTAAATACCCACACCTTTCAGGCAGCTTTACGCTATTGGCTAAGCCATGCCTCCCCATCAACACTGCTATTTTTACCTGTGCTAGGGGGACTATGCGTGTCTACACTAAATGCCGCCCAAAGGGTGCAGTATCGCTGCACCCTATATGGAGCGCGGATCTCCTCCCACGTCCTCTCACAGCCTATGCAAGTGCTGTAGTAATGTGGACCAGACCTGGAATACAGAGCTGTAGCAAGTGGGAAGTGAGGAACTCATTAATATGAGTTCTCCTCCCTGCTTTGCAAATTCCAGGTGTGGAAGTGGGTATTTTTCCTTTGTGGCTCTCTGCAGTGACAGGTGGCCTGCTGTACAGCTAGAACACGTGTTCTGGGACTGTCAGAAGGCTGTGGACTATTCTTCTGGAGAGGACACAACATTAATAAGCACAACATTCGTTTTATTTTGTCAAGCTTGAGGATGGGTGGTGGGGGGGAGGGTTGGGATGCTGATTAAGATGTAAAATGTACTTTTACCCAGTGCTTTCAAAGTATTTTACAATCAAACATTGCTTCAGCCTTGTAATATCTATTTGATGCAGGGAAATCTGATTCTTCCTGTCTTAGAGATGGCAAAAGTGAGGCTCTGAGTGCCTAACTGACTTACCCAAAGTCACACTGAGTCAGTGCAAGAGCCAAGCCTAGAACCCCTGACTCCTGAAGTCAAGTGCCTTACTGGTGCCACCGAGCCATACCATATCTTTACAGAAGTTCTGCTTTTTAAGCCACACACTGGATGCTCATGTATGAAAAGTTATTGATAATGAAATTAAGAACTAAAACAATTTCTCAAGTTAAGATAGGAAATATCGGACTGAACACAATGAAAGAAGATCATATACACACGTTCAGACAGTGCTACATAGGAATGGACACACATTTCATGCATTAAGCGGGTTCAATTTTTTTAATGTAATTCTTTTTCCATGACAGAAAAAGGGGTTGAGAGGGTGGAGCTACAATGCAGCTCTACCTTTAAAAAAATTCTCATTTGGAATTCATGTGGGTAGGTTCTACAGCACCTAAGCAAATTCTGATTATAATACGAGATGCTCCAAAAGTAACCCCATGATGTACAAGTGAAAGTGATCAAACTGTGTATATATAAATATAAATAAAGACACCTTTCAGCATATCTACATGTTCAAAGTAATTAACTACCAGTGATCAGAGAGGTCACTCCACTCTAGCAAGAGGCTGTTCACACGGGCTATTTTCCAACACAAAGTGAAATTCACCCTTTGCTCAAGTGTCTGTGCAAGGTCCTTTGCAACACAGTGCCCCTCTGTAAGAGAACTTGCACATGGGGGTCCCTGTACCTTCTGCATGCTGGGGATGGTGAGCTATGCACTGGCTCTGACTACGTTAGCAAGGAAGGAAATGTTAAGGGTTGAAGAAGAGGGTTATGAGGCTCCAACAGCTGGGAACCCAGAGTAAGGGGGAGAGAGTCCGTGGCTGCCGTTTCAGTAAACGGGCTTCAGAAACAGCCATCAAGGGCTGCCCTGTCCCCAGACTGAGCTGAGGATGGATTCATTGACCTTCTCTTTCTCTCCCTCACCCCCCCACACACGCGCTTCCTTTCAACATTAAAAGCCAATTTCCCTGTTCACTCTAGCTTTCTGTGGGAAGGAAAGGGGAGTAGTTTCAGCCTTAATGACTAATTTATGAGAGATTAACCAAAAAAGGCACAGACTTTCTTTGAAAATGTTATCTCCAAGCGCATAACGATACATGTTCCACCCACAACTTTGTTGGTGTAGGACAGATTCCTAGAAACTATAGAAACTTCAGAACATGGACTACCAGTTTGCGATCCCTGTAACATACATTATTACAGTGCTTTCAGCCTTCTTAACAAGATGTTCTTTGAATGTCTATATTGTTAAATAACTAAATTCAAAGGTTGAAGGGAAAATTCATAGTTTAAGTTTTAGATTTCTATATCATAAGGCAAAGATGCCGTAACATTTTGAAGACAAACAGGAATAATGTTAAGCACCCAGCATTTCTGCATGACATTTAGGGACAGCTGCAGCCTCCTGTACATATAAAACATGTACACATAGGAAAGAGAAAAAAATCCTCCTGGTGCGTGAAAGTTGGAGACTGCTTTAGTACATTGTCATGTAAAGTTTTACTAAGACAGATAGTCTAAACTATAACATAAATATCTAAATATGAAGCCAAAATATCTTATGTTAAATGCACCAGAAATACTTTTCAAAGATATTGGTCTGTTTGACTCTCGACTGAACTAAGTAGAAAACAAAAACGTTGCAACTTCAAAATAAATCATTCGGCTATATTGATAACACAAGACTAGGACTTGAAAAGAGTCTTAACTAAATTTGTATTCCATGAACGAGTGATGGCAAAGTGTGCATTTTAAACTCTTTCAGTGGGAAAAACATACAATTGCTGGATTGTGCTGATAAAGACTCATTAAAGTTACACGTAAAATTAGCACTTTCTCCCACTCTTGCTTTCTCATCTTCTTTCATGACAACCCAACACTTGGCATAGCCTCCACTTCCCAGTCACTAAGGGCCTAATCCAATGTCTGATGAACTCAGTGGAAAAAACCACTGATTTCAATTATCGGGGGTAGCCGTGTTAGTCTGTATCCACAAAAACAACAAGGAGTCTGGTGGCACCTTAAAGACTAACAGATTTATTTGGGCATAAGCTTTCGTGGGTAAAAAACCCACTTCTTCAGACTGTACTCCTTGTTGTTTTTACTGATTTCAATGTTTATTGGATCAAGTCCCAAGTGCTCTACCCTTTACGAATCTGTTTTAGCACACCCACTCACCAACGCTTATCTCCCAATCAGGGTGTCTCCATAGTCTCTTGGAGATGAACTGCTGTCCACTGTTTCAAAATTGTCATAGATTTGGCTTGACCCTACAGCTCACTGTTTCATGTGACTAGTCCCACTGGAGTAATGAAGACCATTCACGTGGGCCTTTGTTCGCAGTCCAATAAAAGGAAATGCATGTGCAGATTTCTACCCCTGCACAAATTCTGGTTGAAAATTAACTGATGTTAGGGGGACTGTGTGTGGTGTCTTAGATTGTACGTTTGCTTCTTTGCTTGCTTTGTAAAGCACTATGCATACTTATGGAGCTTTATCAATATGTATTCATTCATATTGGACTTTCCCCCCCTTCTGTACTAAATCAACTGAATAAATCATAGCATCTGAAAAGGGAGAAGGAACTTTGTCATTGAAGTTTTTCAATTTAATTTCAAAATCGAATCTTATTTTAAAATATCACAGTTCTTTGCTGGCAACAAAATCACCATAAGGTTAATCACAAACTCTCTTCCATTAAATGGTTACAACTTCTAGTGCAAACACAACTTTTTCTATAGTCCCATATGCCCAAAGACACAGAAATTTTAACATCAGCTCTTTTAATTTTTAACAATTGAATGAACATGGGATTTTTTGTTTTAAACAGAGCACTAAATAAAATGATTCCTAATTATGGAATATCCATAGTATTAAAGCTATTTGCTAATCTGTTAGGAACAGAATGATTTTGAAAGCACATTTTAAAGTGTTGTATTAAGAATTTAACACTGACACAACCCTCATTCCATTCCCCACGCAGGCTAGTAAGAGATTTAATCTGCAGTCTTTACTCAGGCTAAGCCCACCCGCATCAGGCCCAAAGTTCGCAAGAATTTTACAGACACGTTTAAGTCTTTGGCAGCAGGGATCTGACCACTTTGAGCATCAGTGTCCTTTGCCAGCTGGTCAAAGAGAGCACAGATGCGAGGAAAGCAAATTGTCTGCCCACTGGCAAAAAAATACTGAGCAGCAGCAAACAAGAAAGTGTGTGTGTGTGTGTGTGTTGGAATAAATAAAATTAAATAGGAAATGTTTCTTGTTACATTCTTTGCAGTATCTATTTCTACAACGTTATTGCAGCAACAAAAAGCAACTGTTCCTTCTCTAAAATCCTGTCAGACTGAATTTTAAAGATTAATTACCAAGAACATAAGTACAACGAATAACAATATTCAAATAAAGCTACAAATGTTACTCCTTAAGAAAGTACCCAAACAAATAGTTCAATGGATCTTGGCAAATTAGGATAATTAGGTAATTATCCTCTCTCCCTTTGGTTAGTTAAAGAAGAAATGCCTGTGGAAAGGACACTAAACATCAGAATTTGTTATAATATAAAAGGAACCTTGTGGGTTAGCAGATATGAGAAATGAGTTAGAAAAATCGATGGGACAGGAATTTGCAGCTCATGGGTTGGATTGAGCTGGGAGAGGGAGTCTGTGTGTAGATTAATTAAATTCTGCAATCAAAGTCTTTTTCTCCTCTTACATATCCCACCATCACTATTACATGATCAACAGATTTTTATTAAAGGTAATGCTTTCCCTTGCAAAATTCCACCGTGAATAACCTTAAGGTTGGATTTACTTTTCTAAATACTTCTTGCAAACGGTATGTAATCCAAGAGCACATTTGTTGGCTGTAAAGGTGTACAACAGCAATTTTTGCAATGACAGTGCAGAGAGGGAATATGAGATCTGTGTGCTAATGAGCTGACACTGCAGAGGCTAGAGCAATGTATTGTAGTGCACTACAAGTGCAGAGCGGACAGACATAGGCGGGTTATTTCTAGGGAATGTGATCTACAGAACCTTAAGCATAATTCGACATTAATGCTAACATACTCCATCAGAGATTATAATATAAACCTGAAACGTGCTTCAGTGATGAAGTTATTATACATTTAAGCTGTTACATTCAAATTATTTTGACAAAGACTACTCACTCCCTTTGTGAGAAATTTTGAAGAAAAGATCTAATGTCTGTGTTTTACCTCCTTTTTATTTATATACAGCTCCAGTTACTTTTTCCCCTGGTGTTTTCTCTGCAGATGGATGGGTGCATATTTTAAAATATGTAATAAATCAGCAAAACTTCACCAATAAACTTTAATTCAGCTTTTTCAGGGAAAAATTGAATTCTTAGTTGAGTGCTTTCTCTCTCTCTCTCTCTCTGCAGATATCATAACTCTAAATAAACAGATGGATGGAAAGCTACTGTAGATATATCTGCTCAGTACTGAGAATGGGAGCAGGGTGTACAGAGACTATATAAGAAAACCAGATTATGCAGTATTTTAATTGAAGAGGGGCATTAGAGGGAGTTTGGGGCAGGGGTTTTCTTGCCCCTGAAGGAATTTTTCCCCCTCTTGGGATATTGCCAAATCACCCCTAGCAGAGGTGGCTTTTTATCTCGGTCTTGTGAAGATATTTAGAAGAGCCTTTTCTTTCTTCCTCTAGAATGCACCAGACTGCACCAAGTGGGATGTACAGTCTTATCAAAACATTTTTCGGAGTAGGATGCCCTCTTGTTTCACTCTCTCACTCACACGCCCCTACCTGCAAATACTTCCAATTCAAAACAGCAGGGTAATGGCATTTGATGGTTTATGGATATTGACTAAAACCCACATTATGCTTGGACTACATATGGGACAGTCACTGATTTCCCGCCCCCCAATTCCTTTCCATCAGCCCCTCACAGAGTCAGTCACAGTGATTCTTACTGGCGATGGGAATCAGTGGAGTCACTGCAGGTTTCTCGAATGTGGATCCTTGCCAATTGCAGATATCGATAAAAAGCGTGTGTAACAGCACTTGAGACAATTTATTCTTATTTTCAAGAGGAGTAAAAATGTTGAGAGAGGAACTTTCCTTCACTAATACACTGCCCCCTGAAATTACCCACTACTGCATTAGGAAACGACAAGCTGGTTGAGGATACTTAGGCCAAACAGTTTTACATGTGAGCCATGCAGTGTGAAGATCCATTAGTTCATCCTAGTACATTGGTATGTATGAGCATTCCGACTTTCAAAGATAATTGCTTGCAGATCTGAGAAGAAGGACAGCCCTTCTAGTTATTTATTTGTAACTGCAAGGATCCTATGTGTTCAGAAGGTAGGATTGTAAATATTCTTCTATCAGCATATGAGGTCAGTGGCATAGACAGACCCAAGGTCACCTTTTCATTTCCTTTCTTCTATTTATTTACCCTCATATGTTATTGTTCAATACACTGTAGAAGTTGATATTCCCTGGACTAAGGTGCTTCCAGGGATTTATCTTTTCCCAAATTTCACCACACGATATGTTCCCTGGAATATGCAGCACCATTTTCAGTTTGCTACAGAAAACCAACTCATAAAATTGCTAAATTACCATAATTTTCACATGCTAAACAACCCTCAGACATGGTTAGCTCTCAGAAAATTAGCAATGCGCTGACTAAATAATAAACTGACCATTGACAAAGGGAGCATGGCCCACTTATCTTAAGAGGAACCTATAGAAGTTTAAAAAACCCAATTTAATTATTAATCAGCATCGCTGTTTAATGTATTTAGTTTAAATCCATATAATTGATATTTAGGAAACTATATTTGAGATACAGCCTCTTGAAGGGATTACACTGATTAAGGATTAACAGCCAGATGTTTGTTGTAAGAGCTGTTGAGGCAGGATAGGATTAGTAAAATAAGATGCAAAGAACAGACATACTTTTTTGTGTCTTTTTTAACACATTACCAAATATTATAATTGGGTATCTTAGATTTTTAAGTCCTAATCCCAACCCCTTAAAAAAGGCTAACCCTGTACTATTAGGAAGGAGGCACATGGGGTATGTATTAGAATAGCAATCCACATTTTTCACAGCAATATCTTTACAGAATACTTTCGAACTGTCAAATTTCTGGCCAAATATTTCAAATCCAGAGGAAGTTAAATTATCTGGTCATCCAGTCTAACAAAATATGTACTTAAATTATAGTGATCTAGAGAGGAACTGTACAAAAATGATTATATCACAAAACAAAACATTAAACACTCTCTAAATTAGCAGTTCAAGATACGAGGTTTTAAACCTACCAATAACAATGTAGTACTGCATATTAGTACAATGCTTTCTTTTCAGAAAACTTTCCAAGTGTTAGGATCTGTATAACAACTTCATTCAGATATAACCACTGTTATGGGTAATTTAATAAGTCTTGCTAAATGCAGAACACACACCAAACTTTCAGGCAGGGATGTTGTTTCTAAACACACAGACACTCCTCTCCAGCCTCTAGTTTGCATTGATTGCTACTGGAGAATCAAATTATATGGAATTACTGCATGTGCAGAGCTATTTTTTGAAATGCCAAGTTTTCTCTTCCCTTTCCCACTTCCCTCAGCTCTAACAGCATTCATCAGTTTGCAGTCTCTTTGGTTTTGATCAGGACTTTCTCGGTCAGGAAAAAAAAAGGAGGATATTTTAGGGTAGGAGGAGGCCAGTAAGCCCATCTAGCTCTGTTTCCTCAAGGTCACTTGAAAATGGCTTTTTTTCATTTTTTATTCCTACATGGTGTTGCTTGTCAAATTATGCAATTATGCTTAACAATAAAGTAATATGTATCATCAGCAGGGGTTCACTAAACTAAGACTATAAATCTTGGCTTTATAAATAAGTCTAGCTGAAAACCATTAAAAAAATTTACATTTTTAAGGGGTGAAGAGAAGTGGTGATAAAACTTTCCCTAAGATATTATCCACCCATGTAATGCTGCAAACCCATTAAGCCTTTTGTCAGTACCACATTTGTTGCACTAGAGTACACGAAATATTAATTAGAGCTCCACTATGTTAGGGAGAATTTTTTAAAAAAATGCAGACAGGGACACCAGCATGCTAAATTACAGAAAAACAGCAGATACTTACAAGCATTAGTCACCGAAAAACTGTTGGAGGAGTCCAAATGGTCTACATGATAGTTCAAATGGAAGGGCTTTTCTGTGATATTTTGGTTTGTGTTGTATAACTGCACAGCAAATCGAAATGCACTGTGTTCCTGAACAGTATTTCTCATGAAAAGTCCACCTATGGTGAAAAAAAAAAACAAAAGGACAAAGATCTGAAAAGGATTCCTTAGAAATAGCAGGCGTAAGAAGCTACATTTACAGGCCATATGTAGCAGCAGTGAACACATGAAGCTAGAGAGGTGCATATAGTGCATATATTAAATCTGTACTCCAAAATTGTCAGCCTTGGGTGCCTAAAACTAGGCTCCTAAAGCCATATACAGGCATGTAAATAAAGAAGTGTCCTGCTTTTCAGAGGTGCTGAGCACCCCAAACTCCCACTGAAATCAAGGGGAGCTGCAGGTGTTCAGCAGCACCTTTGAAAATCAGGCCACTTTTGTTTAGGTCCCCAAATGTGGATTTGAGAGACTAAATGTGGGCATGCCCCCTCCCTGCTTTTCCCCTGTACAGTGTGCTGCTGTGGGGCACGATTTCCTACGAACATAGGTCAAATCTCCCTTTGGGAACAGAGGTGAACAAATAGGAAGAGTAATTCAGCATGGCTTGGAGTCTCTTAACCCCCAAGGCCCATAGGCAGGGAACTTTTTTCCTACAGCTAAATAATAACGAAAACTACGCTCATAAAGCTCCCCTCTTTGTGCCATTAGTAGGCAGGCGATTGATTATTTTCGTGATTCTGTTGCACTGCCCTGCTCTCCCACGCCCGGTGCCAGCCTAGGGCGCACACAGCTCCCTGCCTCTGCCGCTGGACAGGGCAAGGAAGTCCTTCCACGCCGCTGTTTCGTTCTGTTCAAAACAAGGCAAGTTGATCCTGGGAGGTTTTTACAATTTCAGAAGAAACCACGCTGGTGACTTCCAGGAATGCGCCCGATGGAAAGGAAAATACAATCTCCCACCTCCCTCCCCAAGTCCCTCTCTTCCTAAGACCACCAGCGATCTAGGAGAGCAATGCACCCGCCCCCTCCCCGTTTCATGCAAACAGCTGCCTTGCTTTAACCAGACCCCTGTCTCTTCCCCTATGGGGGGGGGGGTCTATGTTTAATGCCTCGAGGTGAGAGAGTTGCAGCTGAAAATGCAAAGGAGATGAAATAACTCGGCTCAGCTCAAGTTCCATTCCCGAAAAGATGGTGCTTACCTATGCTGATGGTGTTTGGAAATCCTCCCAAAGACTCCCCCAAAAGACCCGCCACCAAAAGCAGGAGAGTCTGAGGCACGGCTTGCCCCATTTTTCTTCAGCCCCTTCAATTCAGTTCCTAAAACGAAACTGACAGAACAGGCATGGGGCGCAACGGGAGAGGCGATGAATAAGAACAACGCTGGCGAGCAGGCGGCGGATGCTGCAAGCCCTCTCTTCTTCCTCTCCACCCCAGCCGGGAAGGGCTCCTGGACTGCGAGGCTGGGCTTGCGCCCCTGTCTCTCGCCCCCCGCGCAGACGCCCCCAAAAGCAGGGACTTCCTCCCCCCCCACCCCCCAAAGATGGTGGGCAGAGAAGAGGAAACGATCGCCCCCTTCCCCGTCGGAGAGGCTCCTCCAATTGGGCCGGGATGGGGGTTATTGATCAAACTTGATCTGACGTTGAATGCAAGCCGCACATCCTTCAAGTCCTCCCCGCAAACTGCAGCCCCCCCCCGCCCCCCAGCCTGCAAAGCCTCAGCAGCAGCCCAGCGATGCAATCAATAGGCACACACCAGCCTCACGTGGAGCAGCCTTTAAAGCTGCATTGCCCGTGTGTGTGTGTGTGTCTGGGAGACGAGGGGGAGGGGAGAAGGGGGGGGCAGGAAAGAGAGGGAGGGAGGGAGGAAGAGAGGGGAAAGGGGAGGAAGGAAGGAAGGAGGGAAGGAAGGAAGGAAGGATGAAGGGAGGACGGGGGACTGGAAAAGGAGAGAGCAGGGAGAGGCTGCTCGACCTAATCCGGGAGCAGCAGCAGCTGGTGCTGGTGCGGAACGCTCCCTGCGGAGCGCTGCCTGCCCCGGGGACCGAACAGTGGGTGCGGGGAATAGGAGGGGCAGGGCTGGGGAGGGGAAGGCAGCAGGGATGCGGGGGGGGGGAGGTTAAAGAAGACCCACTGGGATTGAGGGGGGAGGAGAAAAAGGAGACCCTTCAGGGGTAAGAGCGGATGGGGTGGGGGGAAGGGACTAGGCGGGGGGAGGGATCCACCAGATACGGTGGGGAGGGACATTCCCTAGGATTTGGGGGAAGGGGAGGGGGAGAGAAGCAGGGAGCCACCAGGGACCGTTCCTCTGCCCATCCCCATGGGCGAGGGTCTGAGTGGGGCACCCAGCTGGGTTTAAAGGGTGCTGAGTGGGGCCCCCCCAGGAAGGGGGGATAAAAGGAGAGGGTTGCCAAAGGGGAAGCTCCAGCTAGTGGTGAGGGAGGCAGGAGTGGAGGGCTGAGGAAAAGGGGAGAGCGGCAGAGACGAGGCCCTGTGTGGAGGAACCACCACAGACCAAGACGGTGGGGGAAGGAGATGGAAAGGAGGAAGAGAAGGGGAGAAAATGGCTTCTGAGAAGGGAAGCCCTGAGAGATTGAGGGGGTGAGGAGAGGCAGCGGGGCCTGGACGGATGAGGAGGGAGAGCCCCCAGTGACAGGGATTGGGCAGAGGGGGTGTTAACACTGGTGAAGGAGCCCTCCAAGAAGCGGTGTTGGAGCCATTGGAAGGGGAAGCATTTGTGACGAGGCGGGAGAGAGGGGGAACCACCAGGGACAGGAGGAAGATGGCAAAGAGAATCCAGCCCTGGAGAGAGGAAGGGATGAGGGGTCCCAGACTGGGAGCCTCTCCCTTTTTCCCGGGAAGGCTGCCTGTCTAGCACCTTGGCTCCTAGTTGGTCCGGCACATCTTTTTTTCCCCTCTTCCCTCCTCCCCCCACCCCCCCGCTGATGCATTTCTGTGGATTCCCTTGTTCATTCGCCTCTGGTGCTCTGCAAAATAAAAAAGCTCCTTGTGAATGATTGGCTCATCTTGCTCATGAGGAATATTAGGCCCTTTCAAACTGGGTCTCTAGAGAATTGGATCCCAATGCAGTTTTCATTGCTCTTACATTTACTTTGCCAGGAAAAGAAAGATCTCGAGATAGCCCTGAGCATACAAAATGTAGGTTGGCCTACATGATGGCCACAGGGGAATAGAGAGATAGGGTACAGATAGCAAAGTCATCCCATATGACGTGATGAGTACAGGTTATCACTGTAGGCTTAGACATGCACGTGGGGCTGTGACATTGCTATTGGAAAGCACAATTCTCGGAGGTGCAAATACTGCATTCCGCTCATGTTTATTAATGTCTCAGTATAAAGACAGCTCTTTTCTTTTCATGATGCTTTGAGGAAATGTTGGAAATGGAGATGGAAGAGAGCTACTAGTTACCTAGTCCATCCCTTAAGCCAGGGCAAGATTGTTCCCTATTTGATGCCTCCCCTTCTCTGATTCCGGCAGGACATCCTTCCTCGATCAACCTCTGTCTTTGTTTAGCTCAGAGTCTACTTCCTTTGGTCTATGTTCTCTGTTACAGGTTAGTATAGTTTGTCCTGTGTATTGTAATTAGCTGCGGCCTTATAGGGTATGTCTACATTGCAATTAAAGCCCCCGCTGGTCTGTGCCAGCTGACTCAGGCCCACAGGGTTTGGGCTAAGGGGCTGTCTAATTGCAGAGTACACGTTTGGGCTCGGGCTGGAGCCTATGCACTAGGACCTTGCAACAAGGGAGTGCGCGAAATACCCCCAATAGCAACTATGTGGGTGAAACCAGACAATCACTATGCTCTCAAATGAGCTCACAGGAAAATGATAAAAGACAAAAACACCCTATCACCTGTGGGCAAACACTTTTCACAAAGTGATCACTCTCTAGCTGAACTATCAGTCCACATCCTCGAAGGAAACCTGCACAACACTTCTGAAATACGAGTCCGGAGGCTTAACTATTTAACTTTGCTAGACACTAAAAATCACGGTCTTAATAATGACACTGGATTTATGGCTTATGACAACAATCTGTAACTCACTAAACCCCCTTTTTGTCCAATGGGCGTTAATGGGCCAGTTCACCTGGAATGGTCCCTTACAATATATGCTAACTACTTATGCTAAACTATCTCTTCAGCCTTCTATTTAGCTGTAACACTGAGTACCTTTCCCAGACCTGAAGAAGAGTTCTCTGTAGGTAGAAAGCTTGTCTCTCTCACCAACAGAAGTTGGTCTCATAAAAGATATTACCTCGCCTACCTTGTCTCTCTAATAGCCTGGGACCTACATGGATATAACACTGTATATTTTATAATCCAGTATTTCTCAACATTTTTCTGGTTGGAGCTCTCCTTCCTCTCTCCACTATATCAGACTCTGCCCCCATTTCCACTCTTGCCATGACACATTTGCCTTGGTCTCTTTCCCCACATCACCTCAGTTCTATCCCTCTTGGCTCTCCCTTCCTACAGCCCCACTTCCCTTTGTCTTGCCTCTGTTGCCACATTTTCTCTCTCTTCTGCCGGAGACTGAGTGCTGCCTGCCTTACACGCAGCCGGCAACACACAGGAAGAAATGCTGTTTAGTGCCATGGAGGTTAGGGCAGAGGAACAGAAAAAGCAGTCAGGGATGGAGGAGAGGTGGGAGAGCCCCACTGGTGTCCATTAGAGGCCAGAAGGATGGGTGCTCCATCATCAAAGGAATCTGGCACTCTGCTCATCCCCAAACTGGGGAATCTAGTTATAATCTTTCTAAAAATATCTTCTCTGTCCAAAGGTGTTAATGTATTTTTTTTCATTATCAGTCTTCCTGTAGCCCCTATCACCCAGGACTGCTGGCATTGTTATCAATCACTGTGCCTTTCTTTTGGAAGACAGGGACACAATATTTCTCATGGTGAAATGCGTAATAGCCTCCCTCTCGTTCCTGACCAGGATTTTGGACAACCCAAGAGACTACCTCCCAGATAATCCTTCAAGTTTTACATTAAACCTAGTCTGTCCTGGGACAGGTCTTTGGGAGTTCAGTTAGTTTTGTGTGAATATTTATATAATGCAAAAAGTTTATGTACTTCACTATGGAGTTTTAAGGAGTTCTAGGTCATACCATATTCTACCCAAACCTTACCTAACTAAATACAACTAGATTCTGCAGTGTGGTCAGAGCTGCAGTTTTTAGCAATTTGGGACACTGCGGAATTTTGAGCACTGTCTACCTGAAGTGGAGAAGTTAATGATTTATAATTAGATAAAATGTTCCAATTGTAACATCAAGTAATGGATTAGAAAAGGGCTGTGAAATTTGGGACACAACACACACATGGTGCTTTCTGACTGTCAGTGAGCTGTACTCATGACAATAATACAAAGTAATGACAAAATTCACAAAAGTGCAGAGGAGCTTGGGTGGTATCTGCTGGCATGAAACTCACCCTAAATGCACCAGGCTGACTTGATCCTTTTTGTAATTTCCATTTCTTAATTGCAAGGGAGAACTCCAGGCAGTGTAGTTCTAGCAGTTATTATGCTTCTCTTAACACAGTCCAATGCAGGCTATAGTTGCCAAGAAATGTACTGTCTATTGTGTCGTACTGCTTAATTTTTTATTTTTTTTTTACTACAAGAAGAACCTTTCAGCTAATCAGAATACAAAATTCTTCTAGCGATATTTCCTCATAAAATAGAGGAGACACAATTAACTGAACTTTATGTAAATGCCAGCATTTTGATTAGCTAACCTGATTAATTTTACAGTAGACAGCTTACAGATACAGCGATAGTGGAGATAGACGGAAGCAAAATGAAAGGGAATTAAGGAAGGATTTGGAGCAACAGATAAAGGGAGTCAATGGGAAAGAATAGTGACAAAAGAGGAAGAGGGAGTGTGAGCACATTACAGGATTACTTACTTTGGGGAAGGTCAAAAGGACATAGTAAAAGTATGCTAAAATTATGAATGGGGATAGAGCAAACTAGTCAAGCCCCCATATTTATCCTTTCCTATAATGCAACCAGGGGGCATACAATGAAATTAAAAGACAACACAAATGACAGACTAGAAGAAATATGTTTGTGCCGTGTATGCAGAATATTATTGATGAACGTAGCTCCATAGGTTTGCAAAAGAGAGTAAAACTTTTATATGAATAAGAATAGCAAATGCAATTACACTAGCTAGGAAAAATCAACCAGGGCTATTAAACCCCATGATTCCTGGCAAAAACTGACTAGCTCATGGGGTCAGGAAGAAATTTTCTCTTGGTGCACTAAGGGAAGTTATGGTACATTACAGAGTTACACTTTCTCTTGCATTGGTCACTGCTGGAGTCGGTATACAAGACTGCTAGTCTATTACTGCTATTTATTTGTTGCGAATTACAGACAATGGGTGAAACCCTGGCCATACTGACATCAACAGAAGTTTTGCTATTGACATCAATGTGTTCTGGCACAGCAGTATGTTCCTAGCAAATGGGAATTTTCTGTGAAAGTTTGGGGATTGCCAAGATGGGTTGAGCTATTCTACCTAAGGAACAATGTGAAACAGGAGACTGACTTGTAGATGAATATATTGTATTAATACATTGTTAGAGTCCAGTCAAGTGTTGACATAAACAGGAGCAATTCACATTAGGTTAAATGGGAATGACAATCATTTTAGCTCAGAGATGACTGTGGTGCATTCTTCATATTATAATAATAATCAAATATGCTATAATTGCAACAACAAAAGTACTGATGAAAAAACGGAAATAAGTGTGACCTTCTATAAACGTCTTCAGCTTGCATGGGTATAGAGTATCTTTATTATACATACTCCTGTGTTACTGAAGAGTTATCACTCAATCATACTACAAACGGAACATTGCAGCCAATCAGATTAGATTCTAATATATGGAGGAAGAATGATCATACGATTAAGCCAGAAGACTAAGAGTCTGGAAATCTTGGTTCTACCACAGATATTCTAGGCCCAAAATACCAAAAGCACTCTGTTTCTGAGTACCCAACTTTAGACACCGATTGATGACCTGATTTTCAAACCAGCCGAACTCCAACAGTTTAGGCAACAAATGGTCATTGATGACGCAGGTTTTGTTGCTACAGTTAGAGGCATCCAAATACTTCTGAAAATGTAGCTGCTCTTGGTCTGATTTTCCTCATCTGGCAAATGGGCATAACAGGGCATTGGGAAGCTTAATTAATTAAAGTCTGGAAAACATGGAGATATTTGGTTGGTTGAAATGCAGGGTATCATTGTATCCCCATAACAATTTATACTAACTTCTACACTCTGATTAATTGTGAACTAGACATTGCTGGCACAACGAAGCCTGACAATTCTTATTTAAAGCTGTACCTTTTTACTGCTAGTCTATATTTAATATTTAAGCAAACAGTACAAATCATAAAGTAATGTTGTCCATTATACATTATTAACAAAATCAACTCTCCTTCTTACACACATATACACGTATGCACATTTCAAGTGATTTTGGGAGTAATTATATCATGTTTAAGAACACGTCAGCCTCTGCTCTGTATCTGAGTGCTGAATACTTTTGTTTCCATGTGCCAGGACCTAAAAAAATGTATTTTAAAAAGTCATTGCATGTAACAACATTGTGGTCCTAGGCAGTGGTAATGATCAGTTCAGATGATTGTTTTACAATTCAGTAGGCTGATTGATTTTATCTGCAGAATATATCTTTCTAAAATTGTATGGCTCTGCCTTGAACAGCCCCAAACCATAGCAGAGATTTTATATTAATGTATAAGGAAACTGTCAGGTTATTTATTTGTATAAAGGTATTTTCTGTTCACACACAAAAATACTGTTTTTTTTGTTAGATCTAATCATTCCTCTGAAATAAGGACAACCTAAACATGGCAGTATTAGGTTAGTCCAGGAAAACCAGTAAGTGAAATTGACTAGAAACAGTCCACATTGGGAGGCAGGCCCTTACCCTGCTTAAGAGCTTTTGAAAATTACATTAAGCACCTATCTGCATTTTTAGGTGCTTTAAAACCTTATGGCCCTGAGGTCCCTGTCTCAAAGTAACTTTTGAAGATTTTACTGTTTTGGTGTCCTTTGACTAAAGAGAAACAAAATGGCAAGAACTCATATCAAACATGGCAAGAATGGGAAACAGATATACTCTTTGCAGCCAGTTGCCTTACTTAACATACCAACATTTGACTAAATTCCTATTTAAGCAATTTGACATTCTGCTTGGTTTGGCCAGAACTGTACACACAGAACAAATAACTTGAGCAAAAAGCCAGATCATGCTAGGGAGCTGTAAGTAAGTTTTCTGAATGCAGCTCTTTGCATGGTCCACGATGTGCGAAAAATACTAGAGCAAAACCACAAGTAAAAAAAGCAGATATTGGGACAGTGGGATAATCCCACTAGAACACTAAATCAATGAATATATACAACCTTAGGTTATTTGAGCATTTCAGTCAACTGGGGTTCATTGAAATTGGGAGTTGCTGTATAAGGAACCCTTTACTCACTACAGAAATGCGGCCATCTCTGGGCTGATACATGTTACTCACAACAGTAAAGGCCAGAAAGTTATGAAAAACATCAAATCTAACTCACAGTGCATGAGGAATATAAGTAAGCAGCATATAATCACTCAAGTTTTGTTCTAGGCTTAGAAGGCTGGCCCTGTGCAATTAGAACACAATCTGGTGAGTCCCAAAAGAATGTAATTTACAGTGTTGGAGCTATGATTGCTCCAGGATATTCGAAAGACAAAGTGGGTGAAACTTCTGTTGGTAAAAGACACACGCTTTTGAGCTGCACAAAGCCAAACTTGAAGAACTCTCTGTAGCTCTGAAAAGAATGTAGAACTTTGGTCAAATTCTGAATAGTTTCTTTCCGTTTTGCTAGATGATGAAAATCTAGTGCTAACTTTTATTTGTTGAAAGATCTTTTTTTTATACTTGGTTCCATCTACTCTTTACATTGCAGGGTACAGGATTAAGTTCCCATTCTGAAAATACTTACGCACATGAATAATTGCCCTTAATTTCTTACTGACTAGCATGTGACTTTTGTGCGAGAAAGGCGAGTGTGATTTGACCCACTGGGGCAGATCCCCAGTGGCTGTAAATGGTCATAGCTCCAGTAAAGTCAATAGAGCTGGGAAGAAAAGGAGTACTTGTGGCACCTTAGAGACTAACCAATTTATTTGAGCATGAGCTTTCGTGAGCTCATGCTCAAATAAATTGGTTAGTCTCTAAGGTGCCACAAGTACTCCTTTTCTTTTTGCGAATACAGACTAACACGGCTGTTACTCTGAAACCTGTCAGAGCTGGAAAGGTTTTTACCAGCTGAAGATCTGTCCTACTCAGTTTAACTGTCAGATCCGTCCAGAATAACTAACAGTCAAGGGTTTGGTTTTGTTTTTTACTGTAACCCTGACGAATGAGGATACAAACCCTCTTTATCCTTTGATAGGAAAATTGCTGACATTGCAAGAAAGGTCATCCAAGAACATTTATAGAAACTGATTCAAACATAAAAAAAGAAAAGGAGTCCTTGTGGCACCTTAGAGACTAACCAATTTATTTGAGCATGAGCTTTCGTGAGCTACAGCTCACTTCATCAGATGCATACCGTGGAAACTGTGCAGTTTGTGCAGTTTCCACGGTATGCATCTGATGAAGTGAGCTGTAGCTCACGAAAGCTCATGCTCAAATAAATTGGTTAGTCTCTAAGGTGCCACAAGGACTCCTTTTCTTTTTGCAAATACAGACTAACACGGCTGTTACTCTGAAACCTGATTCAAACATGATTCAGCTTACCAAACGTACAGGACTCCCACCCAAAATTTCAGATGAACCTCCTAAAATCTGGACTATTCAGATCTATTTTAACTTTAAAAAAAGTAGTCTACTGATCTTGACCCTCCTTTCACATTTACTGTTATAGGGATTCTTCCTACTCCCATATAAATCACTGGAGGAAATCCTGATTCCATTGTTATGAATGGTAAGATTCCCATTGACTTCACTGGGGCCAAGATTTCACCCACTATGAAGTTTGCTATTCATTTCTATGTGAGAAGGATCAGGACCTTAAACTGTGAGTAGATCCATTGAAGTCAATGAAGTTACACTGGTGTAAAAGTGGTGGGAGTAAAAGCGAATCAGGCCATTATTTTTAGTTCAAATCCCAGCAGGTCAAGCTAGGTTTCAGAACATTTTTCTAGACACAAATCTCTGGCAAGGTGTGTGTTTTAACACAATTCTTTCTTTCTCTGCATTTGATTTGTTTTAAAGGGGGACTGTCAGATAATTTAAGGCCCACAGTTTAATGTCGTAAAAAAATTACAAAACCTTATAATAATAGCAATTTTTTCATGCTTCAAAAAACTTTCCTAAAGAAATTAGGCTTGTCTTTGACTTTGTAACTTACACATTGCCCTATTGTACTAGTACCTGACAAATGGGAAGTGAAATTGACAATCTATTTTCATTGTGTTCACTGGTAAAAACAGAGCAAAAGTAACAACGAGTAAACAATATTTTTAAGGTTCTTTTAGTTTGATTCATATTTTTAAGGTTTTTAGTTTGATTCCAGTGTGTTGTTAATAATGCAAAGGGCAACTATTTTTATTATTTTTTTAAATCTTATTGTGTCATTTTAAGTTATCTTACTTTATATGGCAGATATACCAAAGACATACTTTTGGATTAGTAACAAGTATGTTGGTTAATCAATTAACTCCCTATTCTTAACGCTATGGAATTCTTGCTATGAAAACTGTGACATGATCACTGTCAAATGTTTTCAGAAAATTCAAATAATAAAAAGGAAAAAAATCATATAATCTTCGGCTAGACTCTCAGACAAGTTGTATTTACTGACACTAAGAGGTTAGACTTTTAATGAGTTCCAGCATTTGCTATTGATGAGCTATGCACTTTTTTTTAAAGTCAGGAATTAAAGAGTTAACTGATTCTTGGAAATGGCATAATTAGAACACCACGTACCTATTCTGGGGAACTCGAAAAGGCAACACTTCCTTGCAATTTGTAAGAGTCTGCATATGTTTGGGAGATATGAGTTGGGAGACAGCAGATTGTTGCATTGGAACCTTAGAACTACTTAAACTGTGTTTAAAACAAATTAAGTATTTTGCTAGAGAATGCCAAGTGGCCACATTAATACACAAGAGCTGCAGTTTATGAAATGTTGCATGCATGATATATCTGTCAATAAAATGCCATAATAATTATGGAATAAAAATTTCTCCAGCAACTGTTCCAAATGAGTGCTCTTGAATATAAATACTTGCAATGAGAGACTTCGATTAGCAGGTATCAGTATGCCTATGCTGAACACTGCTGTGGAGTTCCATCACTCCAGAGCTCAAGATTTAATGGATTGTTCATTACCCATCTCTCCCACAACTCATCTCCTTTTGGGTGCTCTCAGTGCCAAAACAGAGGGTGAAATGCTGACTCAGTTTATGGCAAAACTCTTATTGGCTTAAATGAGGGCAAATTTTCACACAGAGAGTTTACCGAAAGGGAGAGCAATGTTTATGACTGTATGGTAGAATGTGGCTATATTATCTGGAACTGCTCATAGGTCCACAATCAGCTAAAATCACGTTTTTCCATGAGATCTATGGTGCTGTGTCAGGGTAGCATCTGACCCATAATATGCAACGTTGCACTCACTATTCTGAGGTCTTTACAATACAGCTATAGGCACAATGGGGAATGTAAGATAAAGAGTGTCAACTCAAACTTTGAATTTTCTTGTTTTTGTTGTCTGACTCACAATGTTATAAAATTGTTTACTACATTCAGTGAATACGTGCTATATTATAAACACAGCAAGGTTTCAGCAACGTTGAGTTAAGACCCTGAAATGTAATTGACTCTGGCAAGATCAAGGAGCAGCAGCCATATTAGTAGGTATTGTTAATTCTATTGTGTTTCTCATGTCTTTTCAATGTACTAGGCCAGCTGGCATAAACTGTTTTAGCACCATGGACTTCCATGGAGTTACAACAATCTACATAAATTGAGGTTCTGCCCCACTGATTGTACAAGAGAGGTCTTGAGTGTGTGTAAACATAATCCAGTTAAATCATTTGTACTATTCAGGTAGTGAGTTAAACCAATGCTATTTTATTCTTTTGAAGAGGAGAACAACATAAATGTAATCGCAAAAAGAAAAGGAGGACTTGTGGCACCTTAGAGACTAACAAATTTATTTGAGCATAAGCTTTCGTGAGCTACAGCTCACTTCATCGGATGCATTCAGTAGCTCACGAAAGCTTATGCTCAGATAAATTTGTTAGTCTCTAAGGTGCCACAAGTCCTCCTTTTCTTTTTGTGAATACAGACTAACACGGCTGTTACTCTGATAAATGTAATCCTGATCCCTATGGTGCTGCAAACTCAGTCTTCTAAATTAGACTGCAGAAAGATGTTGATTAGGACCCCTAGACCAGTAAATAATCTCCCTGTGATTAGTTTTGTTCTTCTTCACCCATTCTTGAATATTATTTCCATAGGCGTGCACAGCATATTTCATTAGTGTGTGCACCCAGGGAATATTATTATTATTTTTTAAAGGCGAACATTTAGCACTACATTTTTCACACTAAAAAAACCAGTAACCTAATTAATAAAATAGTAATAAAAATCAACTCATAGAATTAATGAAAAATGTGTATATACTGTATATGAGATTATTATATGAGAAATGAAAATGAGCTTGCTTTGGGATTTTACAAGGCACTTATATTATTTAAACACATTTGGTACCCTGAGGAATGATAACACTTCTTGCAAATCACAAATAGGGATCTTATGGTCCCGTTCCTTCACCCCCTTCCAAAGGTGCAGGTGTTATTGCTGGCTGCCCTAGGGCTGCAGAAAACCCTTTGGGCAAAACATATGGAAAGAAGAGGATCAATTTATACAGAGGGCTGAAGGGGGACTCCCATAGTACATTAATTAACATCTTAATAAATACATCAAAATTAAATACATTACAGAGATAAGAACCTGTAATGACAACTTTACTTCATGAGAAGCTCCAGAGAAAGATGACCCAGAGGGAGTAATGGTAGGGGGAATCCCAGGGAGACCAAAGGGGCTGGTAGAGGGAGCAGACAGAGAACAAGGGTAGAGGCAGAGTGGCTGCAGGGTTGCCCAGTCTTCTGCATCTCCCCTGTGGGTGGAGACACTGATCTCTCACTGTAAGAGGGAACAATAGAACGGAATGCCCAGAAGAATGAATGACTTGAGGACAATTTCCCAAGGGACCCATACCCTTACAGAGCTGTTCTAGCTCTGACATTTACATTTCTACATGGTTTGGCCTACAGAAATAAAAATCTGCACATCTTCCATGGAAGATGGTTTTTGGACCAATGGAAAAAAACAGTTACAATTCAAGTGACTTTTAAAATTCCCTACGAAACTGAGTTAACAAAATAAATGAGCTTATGAACAACCAGAAAATATACTTCTCAAGTGAAAAACTATAACTGGACTTCTTTGCAAAGAAATTGTAAGTTTTCTTACAAGAAAAGCCACAAACTGTCTGGAAAGGAAGAGTAGATTAAATTACTTGCCTCAGTGAAATTAAATATCCAGAGAATTGCTGTGCCTGTGATGATGATGACGATGACGACGACGACCGGGGTTTGCTCACCTGTGGGTCCCCCTCCCCGTTCCGAGGAGGCACAGCCGGGCAGGTCTGCATCTGCAAGCAGGCCCCCTGCCTCAGGTGCAGCTCCCATTGGCCTTCATGGCCAACAGTCTGGGAGCCTCCTGGCCAATGAGCTGGTGGCGGGAGAGGGAAGGCAAAGGGGAAGATTGTAGGGAGCTCAGGAGCAGGGGAGGCAGTGGGGAGGGGAGCTGTCTCTGGAGGCACAAAGGGGGGCTCTCTGGAGAGGGGTAATACGGGCACAGGGGCTGGTGGGGATCTTCCAGGGGGTCAGAGGGTTGTGTGGGTCTCTGTGGGGTGGGGGGAGTGATGAACAGAGCCAGCTGCAGCCCAGATCTGGTCTGTGGGGGAATGGAGTGTTACTATCCCCCCCTTCCCAGGAAACCCCCTCTGTACTTTGTATTTTATGTCAGCCCCGGGGTGCACATCGCTGCTCCTTTCTCCTGCCCCTGGCTCCATCTGTTTGTCTGCCCCCACAATGCCCCCCCACCCCCATCTGTGTCTGACAGTGACAGACTCCTGCTGCTCTCTGCCTGCAGCTCCCTCCCACTCCATGCTTGGGAGGCGTGGTCAGGCAGCTCTGGCACCACCCCCACAGCTCCCACTGGCCAGGTTCCTGGCCAATGGACTGGGAACTGGGTCAGCTCTGGGAAGGGGGGACGGCGGCAGCGTGCAGAGTTGCCCTGCCTCTGCCGGGACTCTCCGCAGCGCGCAGGGACGCCGGGGAGGGGGGAGCTGCCCCCGAGGGAAGAGCGCCTACCTCACGTTGCTAAACCATGGAGCAGGGGCACCATGGCCCATCTCGTCACCTGTGTATCCAACTGTTGCCAGCACCCAGTGCCGAGAGGCTAAACAACAGCTGGAGTTGGTTCGCTGCCCGGTGTGCTACACCCAATCACCACAACGGGTGGAGAAGCAGAAAAAGTTTATTTGCAGCTCCAGAAAGGTCCAAGGAGAATAAAATCTCCAATCCTGCACACAGAGCAGGAAGTTACACAGGCTTTTATACATCTTTTTTCTCAGCATACTTATCCAATAGCAAGCTGCCCTAAGTATCCATATAGCCAGCCAATCCAGTTCCCAGCTAGTGCCCTTGTTCTCTGTATCATTTGTTAAACCATACATAAAGCTGCTTTATTCAGCATTGTTCTTCCGTATCTGCCCTGCGTGGCCTTGCTTAGTTTCAGGCAGTCTGACTCTGCAACATACTGTTGCAGATCCTCAGCATAACTGCTGCGAGTGCCTCCAGGCGGGGGGGCAAGGACACTTGGGCCTAGTGCGAGGGGGCTTCATCGACACTTGTGGTCTTCCATCCCCTCGAGTTACCTAGTGGCCATGCCCCAGTGTCCCCAACAACTCCCTCCTTTGAGAACACTCAACAGCCTTGGCTCTGAGTTTTCTCACTTGGGCTACTTATTTCTTTACAATAGGACTTTGCATAAGCACTTTGTGATAGCCCTGAAGAGAATGACTTATTAACTTTTGCAAAAGGGCCCTAACACATGATACTGGACAGCATAATACCAGTAATACAAGCAATACAGGAAAGAGAAGTTTCAATAACAGGCTAAATAAACCACCAAGCGAAAACAACAAACCCCAGCCTGAAAACAAGGTTTGCAACCAATCGCTCTCTGGGTCAGTATAGGCAACCTGTGCTCCGGCTCGGGCATGGGCCTCAGCCTGTACCACCTTTTCATAGATCTCATAACTGCTATCATTTACATATACACAGCATCGGGGCCCGACGAGGGCACAAACCCCTCCTTGGGATGCCAAGAGATAGTCCAAAGCCAGCCTATTTTGGAGGGAAAACGTCCTGAGCTGCTGTACCTCTTTATTTAATGTTTTTACTGCTGATCCTAAATCACTAACTGAGTCATCTAACTCTAAAGCCACTTTCTCAAGTACCATTTGCAGCCTTTTAGTATAGCGGCCTATCCATGCCATGGCTGGCCCGGTAAACAGTGGCGCTATTCCCAGTACAGAGCACCCTACAAGCTTCTCGGTTGTGAGGGAATTCTTCATATTGCCCTCCAATGCCGTAGTCAGTCACCGCAGGGTCTTTTCTCATGACTCAACAGAGGTGTCTCGGGCATTTCTAATCTTTCCTTTGGGCAGTGTGGCAGTTATGGAAAGATGAGGAACTCCATGAGCTATATAACAGCTACCTGTCCAGTTGGCTGGCAGCACCTTGTAAGCCTTTCTGCCACATACAAAATAGTGACCCTGTAGGGCCCAGTAAGGACTGTTTCTTAAGGGGATTCCTGGGTTATTTAAAGCTGCTTTGGCTGCTTTTCCAAACAGTTCATATGCCCCTAAGGGGGCATCCCATCCTCCTCATTGGGTACAAGTGGGGGGCGTTTCTAATTGTGCTGTTCAAATTATACTCGCCATAGGGACCACTACAAACCCACCACTGGCTTGCTACATTGGAGATATTAACTCGATGGCAAGTTATATTTCCAAACCTTTCTTTTGTGGTAAGATTTGTAAGAGTTTCCCTAAAAGGGGAGGAACCATTACACCCACACTGCTGGCCTCCCCTTTTGGTCTTTATTCAATACCCATCAGCCCACTGTGTAATAACACAGGAGCTTTTTCTCCACAGGATGCCCATAGTGATCAGATTGGTTTCGGGTAAAACATAACACTCCCTCAGTGAGTACTGCAACTGAATACTCCTGGTCCTGATAGGTGGCCTGCTGTAAAGAGGTCTTATTCCAGAACGGCGAGTCCGTTCTTTCCTGCTCTTTGGCGGTGGCTAATTCTGCTAGGGTCAAGGGCAGCATGTCAAGGGGCATTCCCGTTTTGGGGGACAGTAGAGTTGGAGCACATACCCAGCAATCAATCTGGTTTGTTAATGTAGCAACATGGTGCGCAAGCGAAACAAAGGAGTTATGCTCCCGATATGCACAGTTTGGAAATACCAATACAGAGAATAACAATGTTACCCAATTAATTATCACCAGAGTCTTTTTAACCCAGGGTTTTTAGTACCTGGGTGGGCCCATTTTAGCATAAAGGTGCCCACTATTTGTGTCTTTTAAACAGTAGCTTTAGCCCAAGATCGTCACTAGCTGAGGAGTCAGCAGGTTGGACGGTCCACTGTTCTGCTGATGAGGGGGCGGGTACTGCTTTCAGACGAGAGTGATGGATCCAGTTCTTGTGTCCCTCGATCTTTGCCGTTGTATGGGAGATCAGCAGGACGGTATAGGGTCCTTTTCACTTTTCCTGGAGAGGCTTGTCTTTCCAGGTATGAACAAGCACATAGTCACCGGGCTATAAGGAGTGGACAGGAGAGTCCAAGGGGAGAGGCTGGGAATCCTTGGTATACCTGTGAAGAGACAAGAGAACAGCAGACAGGGAACACATATACTGTGACAAAAAACCATTACCCAGCTCCCATTCCCCTGACAGAACCGGGGTGCCATTCATAGGCCATGCCCTGCCAAACATAATTTCAAAGGGACTAAGCCCTAATCTACCCTTAGGGAGAATGCGGATACGAAGTAGGACGAAGGGCAAAGCATCAGACCATCGCAGTGAGGCTTCTTGGCATACTTTTGAGAGATGCCGTTTAAGGGTCTGATTGGTACGCTCCACTACACCACTGGCTTGCGGTCTCCAGGGCGTATGGAGTTTCCAGGGGATCTGTAAGGCATGTGAGATGCTTTGAATGATTTTTGATGTGAAGTGTGTCCCGTTGTCAGATTCCATCCACAGGGGGAGTCCAAAGCGAGGAATGATCTCCTTAACAAACTTGAGGGCCATTGTTCTGGCAGTGCAGTTACGGCATGGGAAGGCTTCTGGCCATCTGCTGAACTGATCCACTATGACAAGGAGATATTTGAACCCTTGGGTCTGGGGAAACTCAGTAAAGTCTATTTGCCACACCTGTCCGGGGCCCAGAGTGGGTTTTAGGGCAGCTGGTGGCACAGGATGTCCCGGTCGGGGGTTATTCTTTTGGTAGACTAAGCAGTCCGCTTGTACCTGGGCAGCCAGGGGTCGGAGTCCGGAAGTGATAAAGTATTTTCCCATTAGCTGGATAAGTGCTTCCCTGACAGCATGAGTGGTTTGATGTAGTTTCTGCAGCACCAGCTGGATCAGGCCCTTTGGTAAGAGGACCTTCCCTTCTGGGGAATGGAGCCATCCCTCCTTTTCCCGGAGACCGAGTTTGTCAGTTAGCTGTCTCTCCTCCCCAGAGTACTGAGGGGTTGGAAGCTCCCCTACTGATGGGATAAGGGCATGCATATGGGCGTTCTCAGTCTGAGGGGATGGCAGGGTGGCAGCGTGCTTAGCCTCTCTATCTGCCCGGGTGTTACCTTTGGCCACATCTTGATCCTCCCTTTGATGGGCTTTACAGTGTACCACCGCCACTTCCGAGGGAAGTTGTACGGCTTCTAGGAGCCAGAGGATTTGGGGCCCATACTTGACTGGGGAGCCTTGGGCTGTCAGCATTCCCCTTTGCTTCCATAGGCCAGCATGAGCATGTAGCACGTAGCACACCAAAAGCATACTTTGAATCAGTAAAAATGTTGACCCACTTTTCTTTTGACAATTCAAGTGCACGGGTCAGGGCTATTAGTTCGGCAAGCTGGGCAGAGGTCCCAGCAGGCAAACCTTCAGCTTCCACAGTGTCATGGAGGGTCACAACAGCATAACCCGCCCTCCTTTGCCCATCTATTGCATCAGTGTACCACTCATAATCTGCATTTGGGAGGGGTACATCCTTTAAATCCGGACGGCTGGAGTACTGGGCATCTATGATCTCTAAACAGTCATGTTTCTGTTCCTCTGTTTCTGGCAAGAGGGTGGCTGGGTTAAGGGAGGGGCAAGGCTGTAAGGTGACTTCAGAGTTCTCTAACAGCTTAGCCTGGTAACGAGCAATCCAAGCCTGGGTGAGCCAAAGCCCTCCCTTTGCATCCAATAAGGCTCGGACCATATGGGGAGTATAAATTTGCATAACCCCTCCCAATTTTAGCTTCTCGGCTTCAGGGCAGTAGCTGCGACCGCCCGTAAACATGCCGGCCAACCCTTTGCAACCTGATCCAGTTGCTTAGAAGAATAAGCCACGGGACGTCTCCATGCTCCTAACAGCTGTGTGAGCACTCCTAGGGCCACCCCTTTTTGTTCATGTACATACAACTGAAACGGCTTAGAGAGATCCGGCAGGCCCAAAAATTTTCAAGATTTTAAATGCCCTGTCAGCCTCTGGGGTCCAATAGAAGGGGTCATGATCTGCTCCTTTTACACAGTCATACAGGGGTTTAGCCCACAGTCCAAATTCTGGGATCCATATCCTGCAAAAGCCTGCCATACCCAGAAATGCCCTGAGCCACTTACGATTACTTGGGGTAGGAACTTGACAGATAATTTCCTTTCTTTTTTTTTTCCCCGCTTGAACGCCGACGCTCCCCTTGCCTTAGCTGTAACCTGATCCCTCTACCTCAGACAACAGGGTTCTCAGGAGGATATTACAGTCGTCTCAATCCGGCTTGTGACTACTGAGGCACCGCTCAAAGTCTGAAATAAACCTGCTTGGGTTCGTTGAGAATTCCCCAGCCTGTGTTTTAAAAGCCTGCTAAGTCTATTGGATTGAATGGCACATGGGTGTAAACTTGCATAGTGGTAGCCTGACATCCCTCTGCCCCTGGGCAAGCCACAACAGTCTCGGTAAGCAAAGGATTGCCCCCTCGGTGGGACTCTATCTCTGTAACCCGAAGCATCCTACCCTTATAAGGTGGGGGTGTGGGGGCCGAAGGGGACACCGGCTCTGCCATTACAGTGGGGGTGGGGGTCTGGGGACTAACATTAGCTGCTACAGAACCAGTCGGAGTCAAATTACAACTCTGCAGAATTACAGCTCTATTCTATTTCTTAAAGCCATAAACGCTTGTGCATACAAATATTCATTCCATTTACCCATTCACTGACAAAACAAAACTAATTGGAGGATCGTGTTGTAATTAATTGACCCTCCTGGTAGCCACCACTCCTGGTCCTCTAGTTGATATTGAGGCCAGTCAACTGTACAGAATCGTTTTAATTGGCTCTTAGTCATCGGATCCACACCAAATACCTTCCAGTTTGCTAGAATGCATTCTAGGGGTGTACACCGTGCCCTAACCCCCGAGCTCTGTCCCTGTCCCATACCTACAGGGTAACTCTGGGCATCCCCAGGTTCCAACAGAGCATACAATCCGGATTTCAAAAGGTTCCTACCTTATCCAAGGGACCGATTCCTCACCGTCGTCCACAGCTGCTTCTCCACTATATGAGTGCATTGCACCGTTGTGTCCTCCGGGGTCGATCAAATCGCGTCTCCTCCGAGGCCCCCGATGAACTCAACTGGTGCGCGCTGGGCGTCGGTTCTCGCCGCAATCCTCGACCTCCAGGAGGGGTCCGGGCAAGGCTAAATAGCAGCCTTGTCGCCCACCCAGGGACGCCAAAAGCTGTTGCCGGCACCCAGTGCCGAGAGGCTGAACAACAGCTTGAGTTGGTTCGCTGCCCGGTGTGCTACACCCAATCATCACAACAGGGTGGAGAAGCAGAAAAGTTTATTTGCAGCTGCAGAAAGGTCCAGGGAGAATAAAATCTCAAATCCTGCACACAGAGCAGGAAGTTACACAGGCTTTTATACATCCTTTTTCCCAGCATACTTATCCAATAGCAAGCTGCCCTAAGTATCCATATAGCCAGCCAATCCAGTTCCCAGCTAGTTCCCTTGTTCTCTGTATCATTTGTTAAACCATACATAAAGCTGCTTTATTCAGCATTGTTCTTCCATATCTGCCCTGTTTGGCCTTGTTTAGTTTCAGGCAATCTGACTCTGCAGCATATTGTTGCAGATCCTCAGCATAACTGCTGTGAGTGCCTCCAGGTGAGGGGCCAACGACACTTGGGCCTAGTACGCAGAGCTGCTGCGAGTGCCTCCAGGCAAGGGGGGGCCCCAAGGACACTTGGGCCTAGTGCGAGGGGGCTTCATCGACACTCGTGGTCTTCCATCCCCTCGAGTTACCTAGTGGCCAGGCCCCAGTGTCTCCCAACACAACCCACCCTGCTCCCTGTCCCCTGACTGCCCTCACCCCTTATCCAAGCCCCTAGCCCCCTAACCATGAGGCTCTTAGCAGTGTTTGGGTCAGCAAGCAGCCCCGCCCCCCCAGAACTCTGCCCTGCATTAGGGTGTCCCTGGGCACACCCGGCACACCCCGTGCACACGCCTATGATTATTTCATGAAGAAGGTGAAAAGATGCTCTGAATGCTTTGGGCATTTCCAGAGATGAAGTCTTGAGCAGGAATGTTCTTTTATTCAAGGTTTGTATTTAAAAATAAATCCAATGGAATGCAAACAGAGAACTAGGCCTAAAGAGCCACAAGCACTTAAGGGCACCTGCAAAAGAGGAAACAATGAGCTTGGCCTATTTTTCTTCTTTGTCATCTTCAGAGAAAGCCTGGAAGGTTGATTGCTTTAAAGAAAATATTTTTTCTTCTCCTGGTTTCTTACCTTTGAAATATTAAGAATATCAAATCTAATCTGACTGTAGTCACAGGAGATCTCTTTGGAGGACATTGAGAACTGTTGTGAGAGATTTCACAACTCTTTGCTGGGGAGAGGAGATGAATCTTTAACAAAGAGATTGTCTCCAACTTGTTTATGGGTTATTTGAGTTATACAGATACTTACAAACACAAAAATTGTGAATAAAAATCCCTTCCTTTCTCAGTTAATCTGCTTTTACTTCTATTGTACTTCTGATACTGTGGTATTTGATCCAAAACCCACTGAAGTCAATGACAGGTTTCAGAGTAACAGCCGTGTTAGTCTGTATTCACAAAAAGAAAAGGAGTACTTGTGGCACCTTAGAGACTAACCAATTTATCTGAGCATAAGCTTTCGTGAGCTACAGCTCAGTTCATCGGATGCATACTGTGGAAAGTATAGAAGATCTTTTTATACACACAAAGCATGAAAAAATGGGTGTTTACCACTACAAAAGGTTCTCTCGCCCCACAAACCCACTCTCCTGTTGGTAATAGCTTATCTAAAGTGATCACTCTCCTCACAATGTGTATGATAATCAAGGTGGGCCATTTCCAGAGCAAATCCAGGGTTTAACAAGAACGTCTGAGGTCAATGAATATCTTTCCACTGACTTCCACAGACTTTGGATGAGGTCCATAGTCCATTTTATTCCCTCAATGTCCATAAAGTCTTTCAAGAAAAACTGGGAGAAACAAGACCTGAATTTCTAATATATACACACTGTAAAACAAATATTTTGGTAAAATTCTCAGCCCCTCTGCATACACCATAAAGTAGCAAAAAAAGGCACAGGCATTGCTTGTTTTTTTGGGTTTTTTTGGCAGGTCACCTATAAAGCACAGGCTGAACCTAAACAGTTATGTAAAAAATCCCCTTCGTAATCAATATAGCTGCCTTTTGTGGCCTGATTCTCAGACACATACTATGCTGAGTTGCACCTTACTCTGCAATTAGCTTCACTGAAATCAGCCATCCCACAGAATTGGTTTCTAATTAAACCCATGAACCGATCAACAATACGAAGTTAATGCTACATAACCTCCCCTTAATAAGCTTTTACTTGCTGTGGGGGCGGAGGGGGTCACTAAGCAGTGACTGATCTTACAACAGGTCTCTTTTGTGCTGCAATACTTAGTTGCAAGGGGGTGAGTTTAGGGAATGCAAACACATAATTTCTGACTTAACTTTGAAATTCTTTTCTTTTGTGTTGTAAAGCAGGCCTTCCACATTACTTTGATGTACTGCAGTTATTTGCAGGTTAATCTTGTATAATAATTAACTCCAATTGATCCACTGCAGTGCTTTAGCAAAGTGTTGGGACCTATTGAATTGGACCAAGAATACATCACTGCTTTCCTTATTCCTACCATAATTATGCGGCTGAACTCCTCCTCTCCCCACCCCCCAACCACCAAACAAAGTAGGGTAATGCACAAGACATTGCTAAATGGGTCTCCTCAGTGCTCTAAATGTTCAGATTGCTGTTATACAGCTTTAAAATATTAAATATACATAAACAAGAGACGTGATAGAAATCTCCCCCTACGAAAGCATATGTTTCCATTATTCCTTAAGAAAACATTTTGCTGTCAAAAGTGAAAGCCCCTTAGAGCATCCTTACCCAGGTAAACCTCCCAGACGTCAGTGAAAGTTTTGCCTGAGCAAAAGACTGCAGGATTTGGCCTTATTATGTACTGGAGGTGCCACTACTAATTCCATAGTTAAGATGAATTGAGATTTTCATTTAAAGCAGGACTAAAATCCTGCTGTCTCACATATTAGTGGCTGAATTTAGCGTCCATTCTATACATAATAACTCTTCAAAGGACAAATAAGTTTTCTATGTAATTTCTGTACAAAAAAATTAGCCAAATTTTGCAGTGAAAATATTTACAGGTGCTCCCTTTTAGAAATTCTGCCCTATTTTTCTCACTTTTTTATGTTCCTCTAGCTAAACAACCACAATCTTCACTCTCAGACATGCACACATTGTGGTAATGTGTGAATACTATGCACTGCTATGGACCAGAAGTAGCCACACTAGACTTGTTGATGTCCAACTGAACATTGCAAGGTGGTGGATCACTGGAACCCTCAAGTTGACCCCAATACATTGGCTGCTGGTGCTGTCACATTGATCTCTCATCCATTCGTCGTATGCTGCAACCCTTCAGGAATCCCAGAGGATCATGGAAAACAAATGTCTTCCCATCCACTAGGACCTTAACAACATCCCTCACTGCCGCTTGAAGTTGCGTAAGCCCTTTTAGACCCACGTGTTTAACCTTCAACAATGCAACTTCAACCCTAATGAAGCTTGGAAAGCCGAATGGAGTTCACAAGAAGTCACAAATAATGCAGAAAATCCCTGGCGTCAATCTCCCACGAAGCTCATGGGCAACCCTAAACTGCATCCGCACAAACTATGGCAGATGCGGACGCTTGCTGCACAAATGAAAAAAATGAAAGACTCTCCAGTGTGCAACTGTAGCGATCCATAACAGAGCATGGAACACACAACTTGATGCCCGATTCACAAATATGAAGGAGGCATCACAGCAATACAATCCGCTCCTCCAGACAATTATCTGGTTTAACCATCTGAATGTAAAATTATAATTATTGCTCTACATCTAAATCAGTCATACGAAGATGATGACGGCTGTGGTAATATTTCTGACATAGGCCACTGTGTTTAAAATTTTAAAATTAAACGCAAAAAGAGTTAGTTCCCTTATTCAGAATTATTATTTTAAGATACACAAAGATCAGCTCATGGAACTTCTCAGATCTATCCACTGTTGCCATTTTTGATGACAAATGATAATGAAAATGTTCAAATATGGTTCAGAGGATATGCACTTTCAATTTAGTGGATTATCACTGAGGTTTTTGCAGAAATAGTGATATTTGAGAAGGGATTTGGAATACAGAGAGAGAGGTCACTTGGACCAGAAAGCTATCCCATGGGATGTGTGCAGTATAACTCACACAACTGTACTACTCATTTCATGCCTTTCATTGGGGTCAGATATTTTAATAAACAATGAAATATCAGAAATTATTCAATTTACAATGAAGCTTAAAAAGACACTGTCAGTGTTGTTAGATCAAAAGGTTGGCTTACCTTGACAGCCTTTAGGCCTTAAAAATTTAAAGTTGTAGTTCTTTGATAATAGCCTGATTCAATGTCCACTGAAGTCAATGGGCACTGGATTGGGTCCTAAACCACAAGGTGGAATGTGAGTTACAAGGAAGTTAAGCAGGGAAAATTCTAGTTAGCGTGACTGTGACACATCTGGAATTGCTAATGCAGTATTACAGTTCATCCATTGCAATCTGTCCTCAATCCATCTTTCCTTTCTTTACTAGTGAGACTCACAGCAAGCAAATTGTTTGTACACCTGCTTTTGCTATCATAGCATAAATGAAAGAGTTTTTTTTAATTTGAGTCTCACAGTAAAGTCATATGTTTGCTATGTATTTTTGGTTGAACTATGGATCCAACCAAATTAAATTCTCACTAAATCAGATAACCTTCTGGCCCAACAGACAGACAATCTTGACAAGTGTCTAGAGCATACAACTTAAAATCACAATAATAAAATCATAGATATTTGGGCTCAGGGAACCTGCTGGATCGTCTAGTCCATCTTTGCTGTCGCAAGTAAAAAGGAAACATCATTACTCTTATCTGATGCTGATTGTCTCTTGTGATTGGGTCATGATTACCGGACTTTCAAATATACAGTACTATGCACTGCAAAAGGAAGTTTGTGTTGGTGATTCACTAACTTTCTTCAAACTGAAAGATTGTTGAACTACTTCCCAGCAACTCTGTAAAAATAGCATTGTGGGGTCCCATGTTTATTGTCTCAATATTTTCTGCACTAAATATGCTCAATTTACCAGTAAAAAAAATGTGTTTTCAAACTGCTAGCCCTGCAAACTCACAACCACCACCAGTACCATCCACATAACAACAACAATCATGAAGCAGAATATAGGCACTTGGTAGGGAACAGTTAGGTAACATTAAAATAGTTTGGCTGCTCAGGTATGTAAGGTACCACAACTAAGCATAGATTAACTAGATATGAGTTTGCAGGAAACTGTTATTTGGGCAGTATTATTGGTCATCTAGGTCAGATGGTATTGTTTCTGTTCCCTAACTGTATGATTTGCTAACCCACAAGAGCTTTCAGGATAGCTCTTGTGGCAAAATACCTTGTTCACCTCAGTAGGCTCAGTCCTTTTTAGCCTTGGAGACTCAGGTTTGGGGCAAGGCGAATCCTTATAGGTGGCACAGGGTCCTGCTACTCCTCTCCTCAGTCAATCCCTTGTGCTTGTTTTCCTTCCCTTCTGGGGAGCGAGTGCAGCCTCCCTACTGGGAAGGTCTAGTATCTTGCTGCAAATAGCCTACTGGCAACTTCCCTACTCCCCTCACTCTCCCTCTCCTACCACCCGGGGAGGGTTTAAAAAGGTCCCAAGTAGTTGGAGTCAGCTGAACCTAACTGGTTCCCTAGCAACCCCTTTTCCAGCTGAATCTTATTGCCCCTTGGTTCTCTCCTCAGTGGATAGGGAGGGGCCTTTTAATCCCCTGGGACTAATTACTACCCCCCCCTTTTGTAGCTGTTTGTCCTGGGTTTACCACACTCTCCAAAGACTTCCAGAATGAATACATACTGGATTATGTGATATCTTATATGCATATATGATACCTTCCCTTTCCACCAACGGTCTTGTGAATAACATTATTCTCTCACTAGTGTTTGTGAAACACCATCAACATGAAGGTGAACACATGTCAGCAAATACCTCTTCACAGTAGCTTTAGCACGCACCTACTCATGTCGGTCAGGGTTAAAGAACTAGGTCTAGACCCCTGGGATACAGAGACCTTTTGTAACAGCAAAAGACAAAAAATCATGCAGACTTACTGCAAAATGATCACGTCATGGTGGTGCAGAATTTTTAATTCTAGGCAGCTAGTACATTTTGTGAATTCATCATTTTGCTGTTCAGCACCGGCATGCACTGATAGCTAGGCACAGAAAGCTTTAATGCCGTCTAGAAGTGGCATTCAGCCTCCAACAACGAAAGAGCTAATTGGGCATCAAACACAGGCTCACAAAGTCACAAAAGAATGAACCACATTTAAAACAGAAAAGTGAGCACACCTAATTTATTGGAGAGTTAATACACTACTGCAAACAAGTCAGTAAAAGGTACAGTTGGAGTAGTGTTCTTCAGGGCTCAACCAGAGACAGAGCATCGCTCGACATCTGTCATCCATTTCAAGAAGACCAGCTCTATGGTCTTTCAGTGCAATCTGGGTGTGGGTGTGTGTGGGTGGGTGTACTTGCACCTTTATGTTTTGTTTTAAATTGCCTGGGGGCAGCTGCCATATCACCGTCAGGACATCGTGTGATGCCTTAATTAAATGTGAGAAAAGAGCCCGGAGCAATTCAGAAGCCACAGGTGGAGTATAAATACTGGAGAGCTGAAATATGACAGGAGCTAAGTAAAGTAATAATTAGCTTCAACTTTTCTTGTACCCCACACACTCTTTTTAGATGCAGCAGTCTCTCTTGTTTAGTTCCTCCAGACAGATGTGAGAAAGAATAAAGAAATACAAATGCTTAAGGTAGATAACAGTGTGGTGGCTTCCACCTTTTGATTTTAATAGGTTTCTTTGATCTATTTCACTTTTATGATGCCCATCTGTCTGGATTAGGACAGCAACTGAGCAGAAAGATGTGGCAGTTGCACTCTAATCACGTTTAAATCTTAGAATAATATCTTTTTGCCACTTTTCAAATATACACTTTGGTTCCAGCCCAGCCCAACAGTTCTTTCCATATGCAAAAATTCCACTCAGATCAATGGGACTTTTGCATATGCAAAAGGCTGCATAGGTATTTGTTATATTTGCCTCAATTTCTAACCTGCTCTATTTTGGAGAAATCTGTATCAACCCAGGGAAAACATATTAGCACTTTTAAAAAAAGGTTTGATAAAGCTTCAAAGCACATTTTTTCAAATCAGCTCCCACAGTAATTATTCCTCTACAGGCTGTTGAATCATCAATACTGCAATCAGAAGTGTTACATTTGCAAGTACAGTATCTGCAATCCCTGAAGAATGAGTTTTAAAAATGGTGCATGGAAGATATGAAGACTAATCCCATTCACAAATAATGTTACAATAACAAATGTCTGAAAGTTTAAGTACACACGCGAACACACACACAGTCTCTCTCTCTCTCCCTCTTCCCCCCTGCCCCTCCCAACTCTCTCTTCAAAAGAGGAAAGGAAGTATTTTCAGAATTCCCTTTGTTGAAATATTCATGCCCAGTCTCAGAGGGTGAAGGGTACATTTTAGTACCAAGGTCTCTATAAGATAAACATGAAGCTTCTAGCTCAGCTGGTGCTTGACAGTGGCTGTATTTGTCTCTTCTAGCTTTTTGTTAAGGGATTTCTTAATTAATAAAAGAACCTTTTTAGTATTCACACTTAGATTTCTTTTACTGTTTGGTTCAAGGCAGTGCTTATTGCAAAATAGGGTAACTTGAGAAAACTAGGTTTCCCCAAAAGTTAATGTTTCTTCAGGATTTTTTGAAATCTATTAATGTTTAAGCTTTATTTCCAAAGCTGAGATCAGGAAATAACATCATGGATTTCCTTTATATATCCAATAATTTGACATGTTCAGTCTTTTCCCCTTACCCCTCATCTTTCTTGCATTGTGTTCCATCCTTATACACAGAACACTCCTTTCCATCCCTGTGTTGTGCAAGCTACACTGTGCTTCTTCAGTTCAGGAACAAAGAGAGCACTAGCAAAGAGACCCCAGGATTTCACCTTTTGGATAGAGACCCTGGAAGGGAACTCTGCTTTAAAACAATGACAATGAGAGCATGTGTGAGCTCAGATAGAACTGGTTGGATTTTGTCTCAGTGGCGTTACTGGTACTAGCTGACGATTGCAAGCCACTGCTTCTCCCCCCCTTTTTTTTAATTGTTTTAGTTTCTGGGAAATAAGATTTTTTTTCCCTTAGCCTGAAAATGCATATGTATGATGAAGTTGTGCAAGCTGTCAGACAACCTAAAACCGCCTGATCTTTCTAGTGTCATGCCAACCACTGCCATTCTATTACTGTCCAGATGACAAATGACAAGACAGAAGTTCGGCTTAAAATACATTACAAAGGCTCCTTCTGCTGGTTCTGAGAGTTATTACTGACTTCTCCTTCACACAGGATGTGAATGACTTGAGTGAGATTGTATTTTTAGTGACAACACTGTAAAGGACTTCAAAAGACTTGTAAGGCTACAGTTCCTGATTTGGAGGTGAAGTATGCGTAACCTTGATCACACAAAAGAACATCTGTATTGTACAAGTACAGTCATCCCTTACTTATAGGGTATATTTTACCATAAGATGAAATTCATACTCTTTGTATAATGAGCTACATACTTTATCCTTGAATGTTGCTGATCTTTCCTACAGAAAAAAATGTTTCAGGTTCCTTAGTTAGAATTATTATTATTGGATCCATTAATTCATTCAGAGGTTTAGGAATTAGTACATCAGAGTGTGAGCCAAGACTTGGAGTAAGAGCAAGTGAGTTGGAAATTAAATTTCTCCAAGTGAAATCTCTAGCTACTTAATGAAGAAACAGTTTCAATAGTTAAACTATCAGAAACTCTCCCATTCTAACTAGAGATGGGCTCAAGCTTCAGAATTTGAACCCAGAATAAGGTTTCAAACACAACAAAGTCTGAAAATGTTTTGATAACCCTGTAAGACTCTATGAACATCTTTTGTACTCAGTCACTGATAACGGTGGCTCCTGAACATCGTCCGCATCAACCCCAACCCCAACCCCTTGCCTCGGTTTACATGTAACCTGCCAACAGTTTAAATGGATGGCATGAGGAAATTACACTCCGAGTAAGGTCATTTGCAGCAGGCAGACTGATTGTCTGACTTCTCTCTCCAGCATTGTGTCTGTAGGGGAGAGCACATGCTGCGAGCCCTGCAGCATCTTAGGGCCCTGCATGCCACAATGCTGGCCTTGTTCTTTTGCACCTCTGTCCTGGCTGTGGAAAGTTTCCTTCTATGTCACCATTATGTCTGCAAAGTCCTTGCCCCAGACTGAAAACTTGGTGAGTCCTGTCCAACTCTGCTTGGAAACAGATTCAGATTTGCCTCACTGTAAGGAACTCCTATTTGGACACAAGCAATTGGACTCAGATTGGATTGGTTTTATTTGTGGTGGCGGAAACGTGTCTGCAGGTGGTAACCAAAGCAATGTTTTCTCTATTTGAGTTTGGACCAGTATTGCTCACTGAGTTCTTAGAGGTGCTGATGGAGCTTTGACTTCCAACCTCTCATGAGTAGCCCCTCTTGGCTAGTGAAATCAAGCAGAATGGTATTATATCTGCTTTTAGTCAATATTATTAATGCTTCTCCATGGGACAGCCAGATACCAGCTCATTCTCTCAGTTGTTCGGGCCATGGTCAAGAAGCTGTCTCTTGGACAACGGCAATTTCGACAATTAATCTCACTGCACCTAATATTCCTTTTCTGGGAAAGACTATTGAGTGGGTTCTGGCAAACCCATTTTGGTGCTATCTTGAGTCCTCAAACTTCTTGATCTCTCTTTCACCACACTCGTCTTGTTGGTTGATGAGTTGAATGATGGACAAAGGTCACACAACCATGCTGATTTTATGCTTTGATACCATAGATCGTAAGGTTTTGTTGACTTTTCTGCAGACCATAGCTGGACTGAATGATGCCACCCTGGAGTAGTTCTGGTTCTTGGTTTTTTGAGAGATCGCAGGTGGAGGTTTAGGGAAATTGCTCTTCTTCAGCTAGGGATGTTCCATGTGGTGAACAGCAAAGTTTTCTTCTGACACCTCTCCTGTTCAACATGTATATGAGGATAACTTTTTCAGTCATAACCAGATGGTACAGTCTCCTTACTTTACTATTGCCCAGCTGAGACTGGAACTTCAATGAGAGTGAGCAGAATGAAGCTCATTCCAGGAAAGATGCAGATGATGCTAGTGGATTGGAGGGAGTTGTTTCGTTTGAATATATGGTGGTGATGTGTCCTGTCTTACTATCAGGGGACTTTGTTCACCTCTTCTCCAAGATATTTGTGTAATTTTTTTTGGGGGGGGGGAATGCTTCTGAAATCTTATCTGGCACTAGTAGTCAAAAGCACCTGAACCATTTGAGTGTGACAAAGTATTTAGTGGTTGGCCTTACCATGGGTGTTCACATTGAGAACTTTTTTCAGTATTTTCTGGTGGACCTGCAAAATTCATTGCCTCATCAGTCCCCAAACTTAAATCACTCTTAATCCACTAAAATCAGGCCTGTCATGAAAATTTGAGAGAGGCTTAAAGAAGTGATACCTTGGGGTGCACAAAAAATTTAATTGGCTTCCTAAAAGCAGCAGGACTTTAGCCAGGATAAGTACTGCAGGATAAGGCTCTTTGGAAGACAAATCTATTTCAACCCTGGTGTAATGCCACTGAAATCAATAGAATTATACCAGTAATGAACTGGTTCCAAAATGTTTATTCTCTAACCTCCCTTCACATTGCAAATCATTGTAAGATTAGCATTAATCTGACTGAAATATACTGAGCAATCCAATTCTCTGGCTAATTCTATTAAGAAGTATTTTCCACAAGCTAGTTTGAAATGTTATCATATGATGACACAATGTAAGCTATTTTATTGGATTTATGTAAATCCTTTCTTCACTGAACACTCTTGGAAGGGTTGTGCAGTTGCTTATGGATAGCACTGAATAGCATCACAAGTATTTCTGATGGGCTGGTATTTCTTCAGAATAAGCAACTTCTTAGGGCCCACTGCAACTTGCAACCCAGTCTCCTGCTCCAGCAACATGAATAGAGGGGAGACAACTCCCTGCATGATCTCCTCTGCTTGCCCTAAGATAGGCCTTTCTTTCAAAGGTCTCTGAGGAAGTTAAATGAAATAGGAGTAAAATCAGCATGTTTAAATCTTGCCTGGTCTTTCATTTTATTTAGCCATGCTGTACAAATGACAGGGAGAGTTTACACATATGGATTTAAGTTGCTGTTGTTTCTATAAGAAAAATGGTAGATTAAGAGCCAGATTCTCTTACCACTGAACAGGTGAACAAGGGAACTCTTTTCCACTGCTCCTTAATATGCTTGACCTAAGGACAATAGAATTTCATGGTCTCTCAGAAGTTCTGATCCAGAAGTTCTAAACCACTTACTTAGATTGTTAGCTCTTCAGGGCACGTTTCTTTATATTATGTTCAGCGCCTAGCACAATGGAGAACTGTTACATGATTGGACTCCTGCAGCTCAACTGCAATACAAATATTAAATAATGATAAGCACTTGCTTGATTTTAAGCAAGCGAATAGTCCTGTTGGCTTCAATAGGATTACTCGTGCTTTTAAAGTTCATGTCATATTTAAGTGCTTTGCTGGACTGGGGCCTCTGTTTCAAATTACTAAACTTTTCTTCAGTAAACGTACCAACTTTCTTTCTTAAATGTCAAAATAATGGCCTTTCCTATTTCCTCCTGAACCTGGTGACTCTTTAAAATATCTCTTTTAAAATATATTTAATTAATCCTGAATGCCATGCCATGAATGTATGCCATGTAGGGCCCAATCCTTAAAACAACCACAGATGTTAATGGGAAATAGGGCTTGGAAAAATGTACGAGACTGGTCTCTAAAACATCTCCTTAGATAGACAGAATTTTTTAAAAAGCTCCTTATTCTTATTTATTTAGTTGTTTTCAGACCAAACAAAAGCAATGTTCTATCTGGACAAGGAGACTCAAGTATTGCTTTCCAAAATATGAAAGGATAAATGCCACATTTACAGTTGTTTCTGAAAAGATTTGACCTTTATTAAAGTAACTGAGTAAATAGAATTCTGAAGGGTTTGTTTCTCTTGTAAATTAAATGGTATGTTTGTAGATGGAAAGGTCAATTTTCAGTAAAGCTGTGCTTTAAAAAAATATCACCTATTTTCAGCTAAATCAAAGGAGCTAATTAGTTGTACAGTTGGAATACAAAACATATAATTCTCTTATCTTTGTTTGAAAATCAATTGTTTATGGCATAAAAAGGATACAGTTGTCATCATTAGGTGTAAATGTTTGTTTGCCACAGAGGCAAATATAGTTTCAGTCTAAAGCATGAGGCTGTGGGGACTTGAGGGGTTGAGGTCTTTTGAGAGTATACACAGATCAGCCATGTCCTACCTGTCAGGTTTAGTATATTGAGTCATTTTGTTCCTCTCTATGGGTGGGAGAGGGGGAGAATTCCTACTTTCTCTTTAAAAATGTCTATTAAATTGATGAGGGAAATAACGTTGATTAGTGTATTGATCACACTTACGCATCAATACCACATTGAGAATTGTGCAGAGGCACCCCTTTGCCCACATGGCCCTGGATTCAGGATCAGTGCCTTATTGACTGTTCAATATTCATTACGACACAAACAGTCTAGAACATCTAGATGTTTTAATTCAGAAGTGTTATGGAAGGCATGAATTTTCATAGTTGGTTCTGCATAAGATTCTCATTTATGCCACTCAGTATCTCATAGAGTTATGATGAGGAATAATTAGATAGGGCCATGTCATCCTCGCTACTGTTTGCCACAGAGAATATTGGAAGGAATGGAAAACCTGCTCCTTTTGATCAAATCCTGCTGAACTGAGACCAAGTGGCATCATCTCGTTTCTCTCTGACTCCATGGAAGCCCTCTGCATGATCTCTGTTCATACGTGTCTCCATGGTTCAAGGAGTGTATGTGACATTACACCCCGTATTCTTCATAGAAATATAGTTAGGATATAAATATGGCATAACTAAGATATACTTTATGCACGATGACTTGTAAGATATTATTGGAAAGGTTCTGATTTACAGAATGTAATTATCCAATTTGTATGCATGTATCATTTCTGCATCTGAAGTTAGGAATATTGACTATGTAACAATTACAACTGTGTGTGTATTTGGGGAAACACCCACCAGACAGTTGGCAATCATCCAGAATAAGCCATTTAAGACGGACAATAGAACTCTGAAGATACTAATCTCCCACCTTCCCGAGGAGTTTCTTGGGATGCTGCATTGACACTACAAGATCAGGTGATAATATCACCTGATGCAAAATACCACCTTGGACACTGCTGGTACTTTTCCTCTGCAGGGGGATAGGGATCAAACAAAGGTTTCCTGCCACAGGTAAATCCTTTTAAAGGCTGGGGATGGGGTTGATCTGGGCGCTCTTCCATTGCCTACCCAAGAAAAAAAGACTGCTGAAAGTACCTGATGGGACAAAAAGAAAAGGAGTACTTGTGGCACCTTAGAGACTAACCAATTTATTTGAGCATAAGCTTTCGTGAGGTACAGCTCACTTCATCGGATGCATACTGTGGAAAATACAGAAGATGTTTTTATATACACAAACCATGAAAAAATGGGTGTTTATCCCTACAAAAGGTTTTCTCTCCCCCCAACCCACTCTCCTGCTGGTAATAGATTATCTAAAGTGATCACTCTCCTTACAATGTGTATGATAATCAAGGTGGGCCATTTCCAGCACAAATCCAGGGTTTAACAAGAACGTCTGAGGAACAGTGGGGGGAGGGGGGAAGAGAAAAATAATAAACAAGGGGAAATAGGTTACTTTTTATAATGAATCAACCATTCCCAGTCTCTATTCAAGCCTAAGTTAATTGTATCCAATTTGCAAATTAATTCCAATTCAGCAGTCTCTCATTGGAGAGTGTTTTCGAAGTTTTTTTGTTGAAGGATAGTCACTTTGAGATTAGAAATCGAGTGACCAGAGAGATTGAAGTGTTCTCCGACTGGTTTATGAATGTTATAATTCTTCACATCTGATTTGTGTCCACTTATTCTGGGAATGGTTGATTCATTATAAAAAGTAACCTATTTCCCCTTGTTTATTATTTCCCCACCCCACCCCCCCACTGTTCCTCAGACGTTCTTGTTAAACCCTGGATTTGTGCTGGAAATGGCCCACCTTGTTTATCATACCACATTGTAAGGAGAGTGATCACTTTAGATAAGCTATTACCAGCAGGAGAGTAGGGTGGGGGGAGAGAAAACCTTTTGTAGGGATAAACACCCATTTTTTCATGGTTTGTGTGTATAAAAAGATCTTCTGTATTTTCCACAGTATGCATCCGATGAAGTGAGCTGTAGCTCATGAAAGCTTATGCTCAAATAAATTGGTTAGTGTCTAAGGTGCCACAAGTACTCCTTTTCTTTTTGTGAATACAGAATAACAAGGCTGTTACTCTGAAACCTGTCATTATGATGGGACAAAGGAACTAACCTGAGGGGAAAGGCAAGGGTGAGTCCAGACTAAGACAGGGGTCCAGTCTGTAAGAAGAAATAACTGGAACTCTAAGCTACAGAAACTCTGCAACTTGCCTAAAATAACATTTAGGGTGAGAAATTACTTCTTGAAACCAGTCTCTTTAAGATCTTAAGCTTAGTATGTGTGTTTTATTTAACTTGCTCAGTAATCTGTTTTGTTCTGTTTGCTATCCCTTATAATCACTTTAAATCTTCCTTTTAAAGTTAATATATTTGTTTTGTTTATTATTAAAACCAGTTTGTGCAATTTCTAACTGGGGGGGAGAAGGGCTAGGAGTTGTGCATATCACTCTTCACATTGGAGAGGGCATGAACTTGCGCTGTGCAGATCCTTCTGTACAGCTCAGAAGTGTTGTGTCTGATAACTTTGAGCAGCTTCCCCTTTAAAATTCATCCTCATGGAGGGACAGTTAGTTGAGGATTCCCAAATAACGTGATATATGATGAACAGGCGTGGCAGAGTTACAGACTATGGTGTTCTCTGACTGCTACATATGGGGTAATTACCCCTTGTAGCATGGAAACCACTTACTGGCCCCTGAGCGCTCCTGTGTGGCTACAATTGCCTCTCTGGCTGTTCCCCGGCTTTAGCCCCATCTAGGCCCCTTTAAGAACTCACTCAATCTCCAGTGACCTTCTAAACTCAATCTGTTAATTCACTCTCCACCAGTTCTCCTCAGAGTTTGCCAAAAAACAGAACTTGAAAATCCCAAACAAACATTCCTCTCAGGTGGAGCTCATCTTGTGATTAGGGCTGGCTTAGCTCCAGGTTCGCCAGGCCCTAGGTAGACCACCCTGTTACACACCCTTCCTCCACCGCCGAACAGCCCTGGGGTTCTACTCTCTGTGCTTTGCTTCAGCGAGTCCAACCTGAGGGAAAAAATCTGCATTACATTGTTTCCCAGGCCTATGTTATACCTTACAAGAAAAGGGCTGCAGAGCCAGATACCAGTGTGTGATTCTGGAGTTTGTGCCCTTCATGGCTTTAAGGCACCTAATGGGACATGGTCCGTGACAAGTGTGAAGAGGTTTCCAGTAAGGTAGGCATTCCTTCTCAACTGTCAAATAACATATTTCTCTGAGGAAAAGCTTGCAACTCAGAAACACAATGAGGTCCTCTTCCTCATCAAGTTCCTGTGACAGAAAGGCTCCCAGCCCCACACTGAGACTGCATCAGATTGCAATATAAAGGATCATTTGAAATCCAGGCTCCATAGCCCCAACTGAGAACACAAGAGATCTTTCATGTTTTAAAAGCTTTTTCACATTGGTGGGTCCAACGTACTCATGTCAGTACTGACTATTTTATTTGATCTGTGAGTTGGGAGGCTATTATCATGAAGTGGGGCATGAACTGCTGATAATATCTGGCTAAACCCAAAAAATGTCTGTACTTGTTTCATCATGGTAGGCACAGGTCTTTTCTCTAGGGCATCAACCTTGTCCATCAGAGTCCATTCACCATCAAGTATCCTAAGTATTTTGTTTCTTCGTTCTCAAATGTGTCCATATTGGACATAAGTCCAGCTTTTCGTGATGCCTGGGGGACTGGATTGATGAACAAGCTTTCCTGCTCCCTCTAGGATTTCAATAGGTTCACAAGGAAAATGCTTTTTCTTTTAGTCAGGACAGCAAATCTCATGATCTTTTCACTCGTTCATATGACCCTTGCCACTTCGCTAGCAATTTACTTTCTGAGAGCGGGAAGAGGAGGAGGAGGAGAAGAACTTTATCCCCTTGTTGGAATACTTTCTCTTGGCAGTGCTTATTATAACATTCTGCCTGAGACTGTTGTGCTTTGGCTAGGTTCTCTTTGGCTCAGTGTTTCCAGCTGCTCTCTCATCTGGAGTATGTAGGGGATACATTAGTATTCCAAGGGGATGACCTTCCAAAAACTTCCCGTACTAGAGCTAGTATTCCTGGTCTTCTGGCCTCCCACCTCTGTTTTCGAGATTTCTAGGAGATGGGAAATGTGCAAGGTCTGCTTTTCCTAGGGGGACTATGCATGCCAGATCATCTGAGGAATTCTCCCCCCCTTTGTTTTGATGCGGGCAGGTGTAAAGCAGCTCCTGGAGTTGTTTCCAGTCCTGTCCTTTGACAAAAGGCCTGGGTAAATTCTTTGAGACACCTACTCAGATCTCATCTTCATGTTCTCCTACCTGCATTATGACAACTGCAGTAAAGTATAGTTTTTCATCACCATGGACGCAAAAAATATCTAATTTTTGCAAACACTCCGAGGACATTAGGTCTTCCAGACCAGACTCTGAATCCACCAGGCTGGAGGTAGTGTGTCCCTCCAGGAGGACTGGCAACATAATTATACTGGCAGCCCAAGTGGGAAGCATCGCGGTGATAGACAGGCATTGGATCTTCCCCACTCTTTGAAGTGCTTCACCTTTTCCTCCTTGGTGGGACGGGGCTCATCCTCTAATCAGGTGGGGCTCATCTTGTAAACAGGACTGGTTTAGCCCCAGGTTCTTCAGCCCATAGGCAAGAAACCCAGTTACAACCATCAACACAGAGGAGAACCAGATGGCCTCAGAGCTCCAGAGGCCTATTAAATTCCATGAGTCAGTGATCAGGAAAGTTAATTTCTTCTGAATAACCCCTGTTCTATAGTATCTACGGCACACACTGGTATGTTGTACTTTTCATCGTGTATTTCATATCAAGGGCTCTACTCTATTACAATCCCTCACAGAATGAGATTTTCACTGACTCTATAAAATATACCAGAATGGCTTATAATGTCAATGCTTAAGATTAGGTAAGAAGCCATTATATCATAGTTTTTAGAGCTAATGTCTAGTATAAGGCACTGACATTGTAAACCATAAAGAAATGGAAAGAAATGACTTTCAGATGGATTTTTGTTCAGTGCTTGGTAATAACAACAACAAAGGTTCTAATATTATTTTGTTGTGATTGAGTAGTTATCCTACTGACTAGTTTGTTACCCTGGGCATATAAATTTTACAATGCCATTTTGCTACTGTTACTGCCAAATTGGAATGCTCTTACTGCTAACCTTTCTCCTCCCTCCGCCAAAGATGTCACCTTGGATTGAGGATTCAGAGGAGGAAAGTTTGAGAAACAGGGAGTTTGCACACACAAGCAAGAAAAGGTGGTCTCTAAGAAGGTAAATGAACTAGTTTCTTTCCCTTTCTTAAAATGTTTGTTTTCCCCAGTTGTCAGAGATAACAGACTCCGGGTTTACTCAGGAAATAATTCACCATGCTCAATTTTTCCATCTCTCTTCCTAAAACTTTTGATCATCCTTGGGTTCCAGAACTCAGTTTGGCTAATTCTCCTTCCACCCTGTAAGAACATAAGAACAGCCTTACTGGGTCAGACGAAAGGTCCATCTGGCCTAATATCCTGTGTTGCAACAGTGGCCAATGCCAGGTGCCCCAGTGGGAATGAACAGAACAGGTAATCATCAAGTGATCCATTCCCTGTCGCTCATTCCCAGCTTCTAGCAAACAGAGGCTATGGACACCATCCCCGCCCATCCTGGGAAATAGCCATTGATGCACCTATCCTTCATGAACTTATCTAGTTCTTTTTTGAACCGTGTTATAGTTTTGGCCTTCACAACATCCTCTGACAAGTTCCACAGGTTGACTGTGTGTTGTGTGAAAAAATACTTCCTTTAGTTTGTTTTAAATCTGCTGCCTATTAATTTCATTTGGTGACCCCTAGTTTTGTGTTATGAGGAGTACATAACACTTCCTTATTTACTTTCTCCACACCATTCGTGATTTTATAGACCTTGATCATATTCCTCCTTAGTTGTCTCTTTTCCAAGCTGAAAGTCCCAGTCTTATTAATCTCTCTTCATACGGCAGCCATTCTATACCCCTAATCATTTTTGTTTCCCTTTTCTGAACCTTTTGCAATTCCCTCTTACCCCATGACAGCTTACTTTGCTTAAGAGCCTTTGATGAGGGACCTTGTGAAAGGCTTTCTGAAAATCTAAGTACACTATATCCACTGGATCCCTCTTGTTCACAAGCTTGTTGACCCCCCTCAAAGAATTCTAGTAGATTGGTGAGGCATGATTTCCCTTTACAAAACCCATGTTGATTCTTCCCCAACAAATTATATTCATCTACATGTCTGACAATTTTGTTCTTTACTAAAGTTTCAACCAGTTTGCTCAGTACGGAAATCAGGCTTACCGGCCTGTAATTTCCGGGATCACCTCTGGAGCCCTTTTTAAAAATTGGTGTCACATTAGCTATCCTCCAGTCATTGGGTAGAGAATCTGATTTAAATGATAGGTTACAGACTACAGTTAGTAGTTCTGCAATTTCACATTTGAATTTCTTCAGAACTCTTGCATGAATACCATCTGGTTCTGGTGACTTATTACTGTTTAGTTTATCAATTTGCTCCAAAACCTCCTCTAGTAACACCTCAATCTGGGACACTTCCTCAGGTTTGGGAATCTCCCTCACATCCTCAGCCTTGAAGAGCAATGCAAAGAATTCATTTAGTTTCTCCGCAATGGTCTTATCATCCTCGAGTGCTCCTTTAGTATCTCAATCGTCCAGTGGCCCCCACTGGTTGCTTAGGAGGCATCCTGCTTCTGATGTACTTAAATTTTTTTTTGCTATTACTTTTCGAGTCTTTGGCGAGCTAATCTTCAAATTCTTTTTTGGCCTTCCTAATTATACTTTTACACTTCATTTGCCAGAGTTTATGCTCATTTCTAGTTTTTATCAGTAGGATTTAACTTACCCTTTTTAATGGATGCCTTTTTGTCTCTCGCTACTTCTTTTACTTTGTTGTTTAACCACGATGGCACTTCTTTGGCTCTCTTACTATGTTTTTTAATTTGGGGGATACATTTAAGTTGAGCCTCTATTATGGTGTTTTAAAAATTTTTCCATGCAGCTTGCAGGGATTTAACTTTTTGCACTGTACCCTTTAATTTCTGTTTAACTAACCTCCTCATTTTTGTGTAGTCCCCCTTTCTGAAATTAAATGCTACAGTGTTGGGATACTGTGGTGTTTTCCCTGCCACAGGGATGAAACATTTCATTATATGATGGTCACTATTACCAAGCTGTCCAGCTATATTCACCTCTTGGACCAGATCCTGTGCTACACTTAGGACTAAATCAAGAATTGCCTCTCCTCTTGTGGGTTCCAGAACCAGCTGCTCCAAGAAGTAGTCATTTAAGGTGTCAAGAAACTTTATCTCTACACTCCTTCCTGAGGCGACATGTACCCAGTCAATATGGGGAGGGTTTTTTTAAGAGTCAGGTCAGGCTATGCCTGCTACCGTAATGAGGGTAGATGGTACTACCTGTGGCTCATCAAACCCACTGTTTTGTGGGTAGCCCAGGAAGCTATAAGGCTAAGGGAGCAATCCCCGACAGAAAAGCCCCACTGCCTTGTGGGGGAATTCGGGAGAATGTAAGGCCATGAGAGTAAACTCAGACAGAAAATCTAGAGTGGAGCCCCTAAGGTGTTCAGGTACTAATATTTTAGTATCTTTCTGGCAACTCCTGCAGCAGATCGGGTACCACGTGCACTGGTTTTTCCTCTCCTCTGGATTTCACTGGTGATGCTGAGAGGGGGGTCCTGATTCATGGGCAACTCAGGGCCTCGATATCATCTGCCCAGGCTTATGCCCTGGAGAGGTTCCAGCTTTGCCTTGAGCATCAACACAACATGGGAGGCAGCAGTCACGGGTTCTAAGCTCTTACTCGACTGGCATAGAGTTGAGCGAAAGAGGCTGTCTCCGATGGTGGGAGAGATCATCGTATCTCACTGAACAACCACCGCTCACCATAAAACTGGGCAGCCTGCAGACAATAGGGTGTTGTCCAGCCACAGTCTGCCTGCTTCAATTGGTTCTTGGAGCTTAGAGTTTTATAACTTGACAAGTGGAGTGTAACCAATGCACCAGGCAAATCAAGTAAAAGAAAGAAAACTTCCTTAACGATAGGGTGCTGGAACATTCACACCATGACAACTGGATTATCTGAGGACATTCAACAGATCAACAATGCATGTAAAACTACCATGATCAATGATAAGCTGAAATGACTCAATGTAGATATCGCATCCCTCCAAGAAACACGGCTAGCATCAAGCGTATCTCTCCAAGAAAAAGACTACACATTTTTCTGGCAGAGAAAAAGTGCAGAAGAAACGTGAGAGCATGGAGTGGGATTTGCCATCAAGAACTCACTTCTGGGGATGATTGAGCCACATACAAATGGATCAGAGAGAATTTTGGCACTATGATTGTTCACATCTGAGGGCCCAGCAAACTTTGTGAGTGTGTATGCCCCAACATGCTCCTCGTCTTCTGACCTCAAGGACCAATACTACAACCAGTTGGACACCACCATCAGCAAGATTCTGAAACACAAATATGTTTTCCTGCTAGGGGACTTTAATGCAAGGGTGGGAGCTGATCTCGAAGTATGGACCAACTGTCTTGGTCAACTTGGAACTGGTAAGATGAATGGAAATGGTCAGAGACTGCTAGAATTTTGTTCCTATTACTACCTCTCTGTAGCAAACTCATTCTTCCAGACAAAGTCACAACACAAAGTGTCTTGGAAACATCCCAGATCTGGCCACTGGCGTCAGCTGGATCTTATCATCACTAAGTCATGCCAACCTTAACATCGTCCTCATTACCCACACTTATCAAAGTGCTGACTGCGACACAGACTGCTCTCTGGTATGCAGGAAGGTTAGACTTAAACCAAAGAAAATATCCTTTTACTTTAGATCTGTATGTCTTCATATTAACGTCAGTGCCATAGCAGACCAAGAAAAGTCACAGCAGTACAAGAACATAATAAAAAAAGCCCTTGACACCAGTGATTGTGCCACAAGTGCCCAGGTGAAGTGGGAACAACTGAAGAACACAATCTACCATGCAGCTCTGTCAGTCTTTGGGAAGAAGGAAAACAAGACCAAAGACTGGTTTGACGCGTATTCCAGTTTATTGCCACCAGTAATAGAGGCCAAATGCACAGCCAAAACCAACTACAAGAGACCCAAATGAAAAAATCTTACAAGTGTTGAGAGTAGCGAGAACCAAGGTACAACAAACTGCTCGACGCTGCAGCAATGACTATTGGCTGCATTTATATGAAAGCATCCAAGCAGTAGCTGATGCAGGCAACATCAGAAACATGTATGACGGGATCAAGAAAGCCTTGGGTCCAACTTCAAAGAAGACAGCCCCATTGAAATCAACAACAGGGAAAACAATCAACAACCGCATCAAGCAGATGGATTGCTGGGTAGAACACTACTCTGAGCTTTACTGTCATGAAAATATTGTTACTGACGCAGCCATCAACGCCATCAAAAGGGCTGCCCATTATGAACCAACTTGACGATGAACCGACTGTCAAGGAGCTTAGCCTTGCCATAGATGGCCTCCCCAATGGAAAGACCCCTGGAAAAGACTGCATACCATCCGAGGTCATAAAATGTGATAAACCTATTCTACTGAAACATCTTCATGAGTTGCTCTGCCTGTGCTAGAAAGAAGGTAAATTACCACAAGAAATGAGAGATGTCAACATCATCACACTCTATAAAAGCAAGGGTGACAGGAGGGACTGTAACAACTATCGTGGCATTTCCCTTCTTAGTATTATGGGAAAAGCCTTTGCCCGAGTTACCTAGCAGCCTACATTTGGCCTCCAGGACCACTCTCCTTTCCTTCCCTAGGTCATTGGTACCTACATGTATCACAATTACTGGCTCCTCCCCAGCACTACACATAAGCCTATCTAGATGTCTCAAGAGATCTGCAACCTTCGCATCAGGCAGACAAGTAACCATGTGGTTCTCCTGGTCATGGCAAACCCAGCTATCTATGTTTCTAATGATCGAATCCCCCATAACTATTACCTGTCTCTTCCTAATAACTGGAGTTCCTTCTCCCAGAGAGGTTCCTCAGTGCGAGAGGATACCACGACATCATCAGGAAGGAGGGTCCCACTATGGGATTGTTCCCCTCTGATCCAGTTGGATGTTCTCCTTTCCTGAGACTTTCACCCTCCTCAACAGAACAGAGGCTGTCAGACCGCGGGTGGGACCGTTCTACTGTATTCCAAAAAGTCTCATCTATGTACCTCTCTGTCTCCCTTAACTCCTCCAGTTCAACCACTCTGGTCTCCAAAGCCTGTACACAGCCTCTGAGGACCAGGAGCTCCTTGCAGCAAATGCACACATATGTGACCTGCCCATAGGGCAGGTAATCATACATGCTGCATTGGGTGCAATAAACTGGATAGCCCCCACTCTGTTGCTGGATTTCTGCCTGCATTCTCTTTTTACTCTTACAGCTCCTTTCTTTGTTGATGTTTTGATTTTATCAGGTGGTGTTTTTGGCTTTAAGTTTAAAGAATGTTAACTGTATCTAGCCACCCCTCAAACTCCCTTCTAAACTCCCTCACAAAACTCCCCTGTTAGCTGCTGCTGTTCACTAGCTCCTCTGGTCTCTTAGGAGTGAGCTTTTTAAAGCCCTGGTCTTCCTGAGTAGCCCTGCCCCCTGGTTAAGGGTTGATGGGTGCTAAAGGGCTTAGGGATCAAAGTCTCATTAAGAAACTCTCAGCTTTGCCTAGCAGGCTGCTCAGCACACGGTCCCCCTGTCTTATATTTCTGACTTCAGTTTGTCTGTTCTGAAGTGCATAGAGTGACCAGATGTCCTGATTTTACAGGGACAGTCCTGATATTTGGGGTTTTTTTTAATATGGGCTCCTATTACCTCCCACCCCCATCCCAATTTTTCTACACTTGCTATCTGGTCACCCTAGAAGTGCATTATTTTTTTTCTCAGAAGCCAAGATTGGGGAGTAGGGAAATTAGAAATGGGCCTTACTCAGCCAAACACATTCAGCCTTTGAGGAATTTCAGATGTAGAGCTAAACTGCATAGCGGGCTGGTACTGCTATAATGAGCCAAACTGAAATACCAGATGCAAACATCTTGAAATTTTGGAAAGTTTGGATCTAGATGCAGGTTTAAATTTTGCAGCTGGGCACCATTTATAATGGAAATGGAACTAAGTATATGATTTTCAAATATGTATAACTTTGTTATTTCTATGCCAGATTTCATTAAACATGCCTAAGGCATTTGATCTTATTAAGAACTAAATCAAAGGCAAATTTATAGCCGTTATCTGAGCACAAATATAGCATCTGAAATTAATTGGTGTATAACATATTTTTCCATGCTCTAATAAATCAAATTACCAAACGGATTCTTACCGTTCAAATATCAACAAAAACCATACCTCTCCCCCCACCTTTGGCTGTGCACAAACATAAGGCATTTCAACCTGAAAGATTACTTTTTTTAACCAAAATTTACATTAATTTGAATGTGTGAGAGAGCATGTGAAAGCAGATGAAGAATAGACACACACTATATCAGATTTTAATGTATAAAAGTCAACTCTAAATAGAATAAATACATCTAAAGAAATCTGCATTAAATGTGAAGGTTGCAAAGTCAAGCACTCAAAATTTAGAAAATTTTAATATTAAGCTTGCCTGCACCACCTTCCTTCACCCCCTTTCTGGTGCGTATGTATTACGATACAATTTTTATTTACACTATCATACATTATTTTTCCACAGGAACCCCGGCCTCATTCAGTGTACAGAACATGCACTCTGGGAATTAGAAAGGGTTTTATAATTAATAAGGCTTCTATCCTCACCTCTTTCTGCTCTTAGGCCTCTGCCCGCCCCTTATTCCTATTCCTCCTCTGCTCCTGCCCCATCCCACCTCTTGAGATCCTACTCCTGTAACTCTGCCCTGCATCTTTGTATTCAAGTCAGGAAGCATTCTCCTTTCCCATCTATGTTGCTTGGTTACCAGCATGGGGAACACTGGGAGCTCAGAAGAGACAGTGTCCTGCACTTTGGTGCTGGGAGGAGCAAAAGCAGAGAAGGTCTTTCTCTGTCCCTACAGCCCCAGTTTGGAGCAAGCTTTGTCACTCTGTGGGGATGGAGCATCCATAGTCCAGTCAGAAGCAGGAGATATGAGGGGCTGGAGCATGCTCAGTACAAATAGAATCTTTGGAGAATTTAGTTGCCAAACTTTAACAAGTCTCTACTGAGCATGCGTGAGCTGAGATTTTTCAGAGGTCTAGAACTTGGCCAAATCTGGATACATTTTCACAAAGCTGGCAAAAGGCACACGCCTGACACTAGCGAGACCCCTTTGCCAGATTTCAAGTCTCTGGTTTCTCAGTTAAGCAGTTGTGAGAATTGTTTACTTTGTCAAAACAATGTATTTCCCCCTAACCTCATTCTGAGAAACAGCCAAATGATTTTAGTTGAAACTTTGCAAAAAGGAAAAGAAGTTCAACTTGAGGCAGACCCTCAGCATGGAAAATTTCAGTTCAAATAGTTTAATTTTTGCAAAGTTACAAGTAATTGAAAACAGGGTCTTACATAAAAAGTGTCGAACAACCTTAACTAAAGGTGTTGCTACTTGCACTACCTATAATACACAGTACTGCATAGGCACACATGGGGAATTAATTACAGCTGGCATGGGGATCATAACTTTAAATTTTGTGACTAGTGTAAACAGACCCTGATCCAGAGCCCTCTGAAGTGTATGGTTATCTTTCCACTGGCTTCATTGGGCTTTGGATTATCCCAGGGAAGGGGAAGCTCCTCAGATGAGCTGGAGCACCCTTGGTGCAGCTTTGTGACACTAGAGGGGAACAAAACTCACACTCTCCCATTGTGGGTTGCACAAATATTAATGCAAGCACATTAGTGTAGATTCAACTATCACATTCCATCATCAGGGCTGAAAAAAAGCCATTCCTATGAACATTCACAGAGAATGAATATAAAGGATTGTGAGCGCTGTTGAATGAACGTGCTGGTTTATTTAAATGAGTATGTGTGGATGCTTTTTTATAGTATTGGCCCAACTCTAGCATAAATATAGTTTTTAGTATTTAATCATCATTCAATCTGAATCTGAGAGATGAATCTCCCCAATTTATTAGGGTTTATTGGGGAATGGACCCTCTTTGACCCTTTAAACCAAACAGAAATGGAAGAGGGACTTGGAAAGTGCTAACCCAAATGAGATTTGGCAAGACATCAATATATGTCTTATGGTTTAAATATTTACTAATACATGGCAGAATTAAACCATTTTAACTTTTTACAAAGGTATTATTTTATCCTTGTGAAAATGTATAAAAAGAGTGTGTGTTATGGAGTTACTTTGTCACATGTTATTTATCATACTCTTATCTAATGCGGAAGAAGGGACATCAAGGTAGAATGATGTTTATCTACCTAGAGAAAAATGATTGGAAGGGATTTTCAAAAGCATGTAAAACATTTAGACATTTAATTCTCAGTTAAATGACCAGGAGTTGTGACTCTAAATCACTTAGGCAACTTTGACATCCCTGCTTCCCCATTATCTTTAATTAAGTTCATTTGTCTTTCTCTTGGCTACTGTGATATTACGAGTCAGCTTGAGGCTGTCTTGAAAATGACAGGCAGACAGACAGATATCTTTCTACTGTTAGAGCTGCGCCATTCTGCACTAGTTGGAGTTTCCTAAGGGCTGATGGCTTCATGCCCAGGTATACTGAATTGCCGTAGTCCAGATGGAAGGTGACAAAGGTGTGAATAACTGAGGCCAGGTCATTGTTTGCCAGGATGGGATGGAGTCTCCTAGCCAACTTGAGATGGTATAAAGCATTACTCACAGGTGCTGCTGTGTGAAAGATTAGCCTCAACACTCCTAAATAGCACTCCTAAACTATGGATTGAATTGGTCTGTTGTGCGTGCGCACCTTCAACCACACAACACTGCCCCATGGCTGCAAACTCTTCAAAACGCATTCCTCTGCTCAGCAGCAAAATCTTTTTCTCGCTCAGGTCCTTCCTGAAACATGTTACCAGATTTTCCCCTGTGGAAAAATCCCTCATCCCATGAACACTGACCAATCAAAACAAATATCCAAGTGCCCATGTCTGGACAAGTCTACCCATTTGAACGTCATCTATTGTGCTGTTAAAAAAAACTGCATGACATTTCTGGGAGCCCTGAAACTAACTAACTGCAGTTCTTTCAGTTTAAACACATCTGCTTTGCACCAAACCTTTTCAACTCTGTTTATTCTTATTTATAAACAATTTTAAAGTAATATGTTTATAGATCACCGTGGCCTTTTGTTACCTACTTCCCACTTTGGACAATCCAAAATGCCATCCTAGGTTACAGGGCTCAGCACAATAGGTAGAGCTGTTTTTTGATAAAGATTTCTGAAAGTGTATAATTTTATCACTGAATAACAGCTGATATGGTTTAAAATATATTTGGGACCTGCCTACAAAAGGCTGGTGAGTCTAGAAAGAACACTGGGAAGAAAGTTTTCTGAAACAGGGAAATAAACAGGAGAACAAGACACTAAAGGAACAAGTAGCTTCTAGATATATAACTAATTTCAGTTAAGACAGTGAGTTCTCTTCAGTATGATACTGCATTGCTGAAATACAAACTTCTCCAATAAACACTTTTCTTTTTTGACATCTGTATTAAAGACTTGCTTATGCTGGCTGTATGCCATTATTACCATCATTATTTAGTGTTTGTGTAATAGTAGACGTATTGACCCCCAACTGAGATAAAGGGATATTGTACAAGGTACTGTGCACCTAATAAGAGATAGTTCCTTCCCCAAAGAGCTTGCAATCTAAAACACCAATCCTACAATTTACAATGTGTGGGGTGTCCCCACAGAAATCAGTGGGGCTGTGCCTGGTGACTGGGTCCATTTACAACACACTGGTGACCATACAGGGGATTAGTGGGCCAGTCTCTAACAAGAGGAAATCAAAGATTTTCTTTGTTCAGCCTCCCTTCAGGTTGTTTAATGAGCCTTATTAGATCTCTTGTTCTGCAGTGTTAGGGTATAAAAGCTAGGTTATTTGGTAATACTTCAAGGAGCAGCTATTATCACACCTGCACCATCAATACATAAATATCCATAGCAAGCACACACTTTCATGCAAATAATTCAAAGAAGGAATAATATTGACATTGTAATAATAAATACTTCCCAGAAATATACTAGGCAGGACCTAATGAACCAGCTTATATACACACTTATGCTCAATACTATTGGTTAATACATCATATCATGCACTTTATGATCTGTACAGGGATTGGTTACAAAAATTAGTAGACCAATCAGAAACTGTCCATGAGTTGCAAAGTATGCTAGTAAGCAAAGCAGCAGGTACAAGCTTATCACATATTATCTTATTATTTCTTAATCTACTAACAATATATTATTTATAAAACCACCTGTGAGTTTATGCTTTGTCCATTGTTAATCTATGTTTCCTTACTTCTGTTTTCTTTCATTGCTCATGCAAGGCCGACAAAAATTTTTTTTTTTTAGTCAGCAGTTTTTTCATTTCATTTCTCTTTTTGCCTTTTAAAAAAAGGCTTATTGTCCAACAACACAATCCCAGGACTACAGTGGGGGTTACTAATTGCATTAAAAGCAAACAACGTCCGAACTAGAGGCTGGAGGTCCACTTCCACTGGAATAGCCACCATGAGTTAATTGTTTTTGCAATGGTGATGGCTCTCTCATTGTTTTCTGTGGATATGAGCTGGCTGACATATACCAACGGTTCCAAAGTGCATTCTGCTAATCCCTTGTTTTATTTCTTCTATTATCTGAACTAAATTAATTACAAGTTCATTACAGTATATATTTTATGCAATAGGCTTGAACACATTATTATTAATAAGATGTACAGAGGTTTGGGCCATTAAGGTAAGGCCTACATATATGCGGCAAAATCCTGTAATCCACAATCAGTTTTCACTCTGTCCTTCAGGCAAAACCTCCAGTTGATTTTATGGACAGTTTTACTTGAACAAGGAACTCAAAGTATACCTCTTAATTGGACCAGGAAGAAAAAGTTGCTTTTCTGTTTGGCTGCCATTTGTTGAATACTAAAAAGCTATTAATCTTGCTCTTTAATAATTTCAGAAATCTGCCGTGAGCGAAATCTCCATAAATTAAATTCAGATTTAATCATCATTATAGATACTTTTCTTTAATAGTATTTCTGAATATTTCAGGCACTTATAGGAATGTATACAGCTAGAATTTGCAAAATACTCCAATCAACTTTATGGTTTTCCTTTAACTTTCCAATTGCTATTGTCCTTCATACAAGCTTTTGAAAATGACAGCACCTGCAGGCATTACTGCTCTTTATTTTATTTTTTTTTTTAATTTTTTTTTGCTTTAACAATTAAATACCTACAACTGTCATTTTCAGGGTTCAAGCAGACTGAAAGACAACATCTTTTGCTTGGCATGTTTAATGGACTGCTCTGCCTAAGGTTACACCATATTCTGCTGACAAAAGTCAGTGTAAGTAGGGAATTTCATGATCAGTTAGTTGTTTAAATGAGCATTACCATTGTAGAGTATCTAGAACTTAAAATAATTTAAAATGACAATTCAGTAACTGTAAAGAGCCTAGGTTCTGCCAAACTGTTCAACATAAACATGTACAGGTGGTTTCTAGCAACTGTATCATACTAGATATGTTTTTGAGTGTCTAAAAAAAGTACAATGATAACGAAGAACACTATCTGTTCCTTGCCATTAGTAAGGACTACAAGAACATGCCCGTCTAGACAAAGGTCCCTGTTCGCCCTAAATTATCCTGTCATCTTTGATAGTGTTTGAAGCCGTATTTCCTTGGTTTGTGATCTTGCCAGATCTTACAAACCAAGCAACCACTGAACAACCCACCCTCCCCTGGCGTGGATAGCCCAGGCATCACCCTAGGCTGCAGGAAAGGTGTTGGTGATTCTGTAGGTGCCATTCTTCCCTGTGAGTCAATTCTGAATCAATGCTCCACCACAATGCAAGAGTCTAGCGTACTGATGGAGATGCTATCTTTCAGATGAAATGTAACCAAGGTTTGCAGTGAGTGAGTAGCTAGAGAGTTTGTGGTGAGTTGATCAAGCGTCCCTCACACATCAAAAAATTCTTTGCTTGATTCCAAGACTGTCAAGATGGAGGCACTTTGAATTTTCTGATGCATCTGAAAAATTGAATCAAGAACCCCTTGCTGTCATAATTCATCCTCACTTTCCCAGATGAAGAGCCATTGCTTTAGTTTCTTTATTGCTGAAAGACTTGAAGGAGATACCAGTAGGTAGCACTTAGCCTGGGTATCTGGGAAGCAGTGAACTTTGTATGTTAGCATGTACAAAATAGCCTTGATTGGTCTATTAACATTTATATATGTTATTTGCTGCACAAGTGTGTGCCTTTGGAATGTGACAGGCCACCTCAATGTACATTGGACCCTAATTATTTCTAAATTCAGGGTGCATGCCATGAAAAAAGCCTGGAGATCTCCAATTGGTTAACAGAAATGTATATGTTGTAACCTCCAGTGTGTTTAAAACATTCGTATTTAATCCCAGAATGCATGCAAGACATTGGGTCAGAATAATTGGTGAAGAACTTAATATTTTTTGAAGGTCCAAAACTGCATGTGCGTGATAGACTTCTTGCTAGACTTCATTATAAACTGTCTAGTAGAAGTAGTACCCAGTATATGCTACCTCATTTTGCTCTTGCACATTTTTTTCCCATTCAGATTTACATTGTAGAACAAATTAGGCACTCGAGGTATCCTTAAAAACATGTATTCAATGCTCTTTTGATCCAAATGAATACATATAGTTTATCTTTTCTTTATCTCACAAGAATTATTGAAATGGACTTCAAGCAAGTAAATGGAACTGACTAACTGGCATATCCTTTTGGTGCATTATTAAAAGTCTGTACATAAAATTATGCACCTCACCAAAATCGGAAGAAGTAGGATGCTGAGTAGCTTTCTTCCCAGTAAAAGAAATGCATCCTGTCAGCAAGCCTTCTGGGTATCAGATTTTAAATCAATAAAGAAGAGACCTAGAAGTAAGAAAATCCAATAATCTCTACAGATTTTATGACTGTCCCTTGCCATATATGAATCCTGGAGTTTAAAATCTCTAGGAGATCCTAGCTCGTTACGTGTGCAAGTATGGCAACGTCCACTTACAATAATGGATTTCATAATCAACAAATCCAAATCTAAGTACTTCCATTTACTTATTGCATTGATTTATAGCACTCTATTTGCAGTGAGATGATGATTGATAATAAAAATTGAAATAAAAAAAACCATAATGTACAAACAAAAACAAGCAGAAGAACCAGGTACCATGGAAGAACGGATGCTGCTTGTTCCAGAAATGTTAGCAACCAAAAAAATAAATAAAATAAAACTAACCCCAAATAATGGATTTCATCATGCCTCTACGCTTGGTAGAAAGGCTAGCTTGTTAGGGACCACAAAGGACAGCACATTCCAGTCAAGAAGCCCCTTGGTAGAAAAATATCTGCTGGCAAGACATCGGAAACCAACAGCCAGAGTCTGCCAGATGAACTTAGCTGATATGAGAGGAGATAGGAGATGATGAATTGATCAGCTACCTAGGTCTGAGATACAAGGCTTCAAAAATTATCAGCAACACCTCAGCTCCACAGGCTTGCACTGGACCTGGCTGCTCACCTCTTTGAGTTAGGATCGTAGGGGAAGCCCTGAGAAGCTTAGGAGTTCTTCAGGGCCAATCTTTCCTCTGATGTGGAAATCCTTGGATGGTTGAATGGATCAGGGCTTTCCTCCTGTAGATCTTTCTGTGGACTTTATGACTGGAGCTTCAGCTCCTTGTAAGATGGGGCCCTTTGGGTACAAATAATTCTCCATGCTTTCAGGTCACTTTGAAGTAATTTCTCATTTGAAACGGTATATTAGTTTTCAAGAAGGTATGCATCTATAAAGGAAAGAAGCTGCTTTTTCAATTGGACATCCTGTTTTGTAAAACTGACATGGCTTGTTAAAGCCTTTACATTAAAATTTCCAGTTAAAGGAGAACCAAGTCAATTTATATAGATTATAAGGATTCAGATTTCAATAGAAAATAATTATATATAGAATAGGTTAGATTTTCGTTAGTAATTATTCCACTGATTTTCATTGCTCATTATAGTTGAACAATTCCAGACCAAATGTACAAATACTGACCTGCAAGTAGCAGAATAAAGCATAAATTGAACAAGCAGAAATGATCAGTGATATGGAAGCTCTTTGCCACACCATAGCAACGTCTCAGGAACCGTATTTGCAGGAAACTTTGAGGCCCACACACATTTCTTTCAAACATTAGGCCAGGCTAGATGTTGGTGTGATTGAGCCTGCTGGGTTGAAGGGAGAGGTGGTGCAGGCCACATACTAATCAAAGAGCTAATTTTGATAAAGATATTTTGTATCCTGGCACGATGGGTTGTAAAATCATATGTATGGAGCTATCCCAGCAACAAACTGGAGGCGAGCCATTTATGCAGCAATGCTCTGAAAGGGAAGCCGACTGTGAAATCACTGTAATTAGATTTATTCTAGTTTGTATTTTTGTCCAATAATAAAATAAATAATAAATAATACTAATAAAAAATCTACCATCAATTCCTTGGGTTCTTCCAAGTTTGCTAAGGGATAAAATTGATTCAATTTATCTTTTGCCTTTTTTTTTTAAAAAAAACTCCATTATGGCTTTATGTACTATGGGTAGCCTGGCTCTGATTCAGCCACTCTGGTCTCTTCCCACATAAACAATGTAAATGCACTTGTAAAATCTCCAGTTTTTATTGGTAAAGCCATACTGTCGTCTTTAAATAAATAACATTTTGCACTTTCATTTGTGGATCTCAAAGAGCATTACAAACCTTCATTAATTAAAGCCACACATCATTGCAGATAGTGGAACTGGTAAGTGTTACTATAGATGAGGTATAAATAGCATGTACAGGATCCCACAAGTCATATGCAGAGGTGGGTTGGAACCTAGAAGCCCTAACTTCCTGTTCTTGACATTCATTCCTGTTTCCTACAGTACTGTCCCAGTCTTGGAATCAGTGCACACACAGATATCTCCCATTGCATTCAATGCAAGTTCTGTTTATACACAAACAGCAACATTTGGCCCTTGTTTTGCACATTAGATTAACCAAAAGAATGGTCTCACGAAAAGCAGCTAAACTAAAAGCCCTAGAATATTATTCCATGACACAAGATTTGGGCTTAGGTTTCTAGTTGCTTCAAAATTAGATTAGCTGTGTGGGTATTGGGCTGTGTAGCCACTTGAAAGTTTAGCACCTATAGAGACAAGTATTTTCTGGAGACAAGCCCCAAGTAAGCATAACTGCACCTGACTCTTTCAAATGTCTGCCGGAAAGAGAAATGTGTATATCTGTACTGGTCAGTATCTCTCATGGAATATATTTACATATAAATTTTCAGTCAAGTGAAATATTCCCAGACATTTAATGGACCTGGAGGATTGAGATCTTTGGAAGTAAGAGTCAAGAGCTTAAACTTCATCTCTGCAGATAAGAATAGCTTGTTTAATAAACGTGAATAGACCCATTTGTCACATCTTTGTGAGGCAACGTGGTCTAGTAGATAGAGCAGGGTCCAGGAGCTCTGTGTTCTCTGTCCAACTCCGTGACGGACTCACTGCATGGTCGTGGGGGTGTCCGCTTCTCTGTGCCTTAGTTTTCACCTACGTTTACAGAGTTCTTAGGATGGTCAGATGATAGGCTTTCTATAAGTACAAAGTCTTACTGTTATCTAAGAACTCTTGTGAGGCTAAAATTCACAAAGCCACCTAAGGGATTTGGACTCCCGGTTCCCATCCAAAGTCATGGGAACTGCATATCCAAATTCCACAAGTAGCTTTGAAAGTCTCAGCCGTAATACTTGCTGTTAGATGGTGAGTTACCATAAATGATGGGACAGCACTAAAAGCAAAAGAGGAAAGATGGTCTGGTGGTTAGGGTGCTTGCTGGAGATATGAGAGATTTGGGTTCAGTGGGATGCTTGGCAACAGGTTTCCTTTGTGACCTTAGTCTAGGATTTGCAGAAGGTGGGATCCACTCCTGCCTCTTAAAAACATCCCCATTGGCTGCAGCTGAGGTTTTACATGAGGCAGAATATCAAGCTACTAGCACAAGAACACTAGGGACCTCATAGTGCAGATATAATATATGAGATCTGTGTAGGCAATATAGAAAACCCTAAGAGAGACACAAACCGAACATCTGGAAACTTATTTCTGGGAATCAAACAGACTGCTACTGGGATGTTGTATTTTCTTATGGACTTTTGGTAGGCAAGATATATTTATGAATGAGGCAATATTTATTATTCATGAATAGGAGATATCTATTTATGTTTTATGCTTGACACATACCTCTAAAATACATTTTAACAAGCATAATTAAGAAATACTATCAACTAGCATATACATGAGCACTACATGACTTAACACAATACTCCAATGTGATTTAAGATGTTCTGCATTACTCTTGCCTTAATCCATAAATCACATGCAACTGTCAAATAAAAAAATCCACACACAGTAAATATCCATCAAATACTAAGGCAATTTAACTGTTTTGCACCTGACAAGGCTTGTAAAAACCGATCAAATTACACAAGAGACTTAAATTGATTTAGTGAGGCCAAATGGTATTGGGATACCTCTGTTTGTCATCCAGTCCTTTCTTTTACCATAACTTTTCATCATCTTTCTCTGCATGAGTTGTGGTATAATGAGTTGACCTCTGAAAAATGTTGCCAGAGAAGAACATTAAGGTTGTTTAACATTTAAAATCTCAGCGATACCGGGGCAAAGTTTTATTCCCAAAATCTCAACATGAGCTTAACACAGAATTGTGCAAGGGACAGTTTCTTGTTTGCTACTGATCTAATTAAAAAACAGTGTGGAATTTGCAAGGTTGATGGTGAATTTAATCCTGTATCCTATGTGCAGGGGAATGACTTTCATCTAGAGTTCAAAGTCTGAGAGTAAAGCTGTTGCAGGTATGCAACTTTAACAGGATGTTAGTTCAGAAGCAAGTGAACACTACCAGGAAGAAGAGCTTTAAATTAAAAAGAAACTATAACTATATGTTAGTTCAGAAGCAAGAAACTATATAACTATATGTTAGTTCAGAAGCAAGTGAACACTACCAGGAAGAAGAGCTTTAAGTTAAAAAGAAACTATAGAAATAGATGGTATATTGCAAGGAATGCAGGGTAAAAATAATCACACCTTAAAGAGAATGATAAATGCAATTGAAAATATCAGTTGAACCCTGAGTCTTTGCAGATGATTTGCTTCCCTTAGATTCTGCTGATCAGAGATGTTAAAACTCTGGTGTTCATTTTTCTATGGAATATTGATGGTTTTAGATTCTTATGGTACATAAATCACCCACCAGAATCACCTCTGAGATAATACCCTATGAGATAAGCCTACCTACTGGTTTTAGGGATAGCTTTAATTGAATTTCATTTGTTATATTTATTGTAAGTACTTGAATATGTCTGGGCGCGACACAGCAGCTTCTTTACACACCCGTGCAGACAAAGTGTGCCTTGTCTCTCTCTGCTAGCTAGTCCACATGGAGGATAACTGCTACCAGCTAGTGAGAGTTACTGCTGGAGCTCAAGTGCTAGAGGCCTGTGCCTGAGTTTGGAGATGCTGGATTTCATGGAGATGCAAATACACTTGCTACGGTATTTCCCTTTTTTCCAATGTGTTAAAGATCATCAAACTGACACCACACAGGTCCACTTAGAGGCACTTAGCAAATAACCTGAGCCAGTGAATGGGGTTGACCCAGGGTACAAATCAAGTTAGAAGTTCGATTGTAAACTCTTCATGGGGAAAGATCGTATATTTCCATATATTTGTACAGTGCCTAGCACAATGGGACCCTGCGCCTGTTGGTGACGTGTGTACTACTGCAATAATAATAATAATGTAGCCTTCTGAGAGACAATGTAAAATGTTGTGGACTACAAAAAGTAATTTATCTTAATCTCTAATATTATACCCTGTACCCAAAGTTATAATTTGCACAGGAATTCAACTTTTCTATAGGAGTTCTCCATTTTACTTCAATATTTTTTTTGGTAAAGAATCACCAACTAAATGTAGAATTGGGTGGAGAGTTAATAATGCACCAAAGACTATCTCTGGGGTCCCTGATTGAATTGTCAGGATGCATCTGCCACGGCTTTCATCTTTTCAGTAAGTATTGTGATCGGTTGGGGCTCTATAGTACAGGGAAAGGTACAGATACGTGGGGAAATCCCATCCCACCTGTTTATTAAATGTTACACTATTAGTCATCTCTTTGCGGAGGTACGTGCAATGACTTGAACAGCTCGGTCTCTTGTGCACTCACATGACCATGTGGAGTCTCTCTTATTTAAAATGCTGCAAACTGGGAGTCCTGCTGACTCAGGTTCCGAGCACATATTTCCACATCATCATCGCGTTGCTTCTGAATCACAGAACCCTAAAAGGGGACAATGAGGTGAATGCCAGGGATGTCCTCTGTCAGGCATGACATTAGGAAAGTGCTGATTCAGTCAGTTGCAGCCTCTGAAGAACATATTTGTTTACTGCAGCGGTGACATGTGCAGCTGTCTCTCTGCCTCCAGTTGGGCTTTCAGGCGTTTAGCTGAATAGATTAAATTTCTGGTTTCAGTCTGAGTAATCTGCAGATGCTTTACAACTAATTATTCCACCTTTCATTGACTTAGCTGTGCTTAATTTACACAGTTAAAGGTGCGGCAAAAAAATCACATTGCTTTGTACCATAGCTAACCTGTTTTTTAACATCCCATACCTGCCTTAGAACACAGATAAAAAGTATGAATTTTTTGTTAGGGAGTACACTTTCAAATCCAAATGAATGGTTTAAGATAAAAAGATTAATGAAAGCTTCCTCCTGCCCTGGCTCTGACAAAATGAAGTCATATACCGAGGTCACTTCACTAGCAGAAAAAGGAGTAGAAACTATTGGGATAGGCAAAGCAGAGTATGAAGTATTTTTAATACACTGGGAGGACATAATATGATTAGTCTATTTTATTAAGCACTGGGATGCCTAGAGATGAGTGTGTAATATAATGGACCACCTTCTAAATGAGATTTATATGCCCCTATAATTAATGATTCACATTCTGTATTGGATTGTGCTACATGTATATGGATGTGCCAAGCACAGAAGAGGTGGAAGTGCATGTGGAAGGAAAGTTACCCCCAGAGACTGTGTTGTTTTTGCACCGCTGGGGTGGGAAGGGGCTGACATAAGTAGGAAAGCTGGGTGTGTTTTACATAAAAGGAGTGTGTCCAAGGTGGAAGTATTCTTAAGCTAAAGATCTTTTATACTAGATTCTTCATCTCTCTGCCTGCTATGTTACCTAATAGCTAGATCACTACAGAAGAAAAAATACGGGTAATAATGTACATATACCATTATCTGATTTGTTCAGTGCCGTTCCTGTTTGGCAGAGCGGTGCTTTGTTTTTGTTCATTACTAATGTAGTTGAAACTATGGCAGAATAAGTAGGATGATTCCTTTCAGTAATTGCAAATCAAATATTTCAATATGATGGTAAGATATTGTCTGATGATTTATTACCCTGTTTGCATATCATTATGAACTCTATCACTCTATCACTGCACCGCCAAGATACTGGGGCTTCTTTTAAAACACCTGATTGGCTTGTTTAAATTAGTTATCAGACCATAAATCTAGTAAACATGCATAGTAATCTCAATAAGAATATTATGAATTGATACAGACATTATTCATCAATCTCACTATAGGCCTGATCCAAAGAACATTGAAATCAATAGAAAAACTCCCAATGATTTTAATAAAAAGAAAAGGAGTACTTGTGGCACCTTAGAGACTAACCAATTTATTTGAGCATGAGCTTTCGTGGGCCACAGCTCACTTCATCAGATGAAGTGCATCTGTGCGTCACTGCATCTGATGAAGTGAGCTGTGGCTCACGAAAGCTCATGCTCAAATAAATTGGTTAGTCTCTAAGGTGCCACAAGTACTCCTTTTCTTTTTGCGAATACAGACTAACACGGCTGTTACTCTGAAACCAATCATTTTAATGGGTTTTGGATCATACCTTCAGTTAAAAGCAGCAAGCATGATGAAAACACAATTGTGCACCACTCTGAACACTCCTAGCAATGTGCAATCAGGAATAGTGTACAGATAGGAGATTATTTTAAGAGTTAAGTAATGGTTCGATAAATGCCATGTATTATAGGCCAGCAATGGCTGCCTCTAAGGCCCTGTTTACAGTAGGAAAAAGGGTTGTTTTTACAACATGATAGCTAATAGTGTAGGCCTTACATCAGTTTAGCTGGTCTAGCTATGACACTGTAAAATATACTTTTTTCCCTAATGTAGACATACTCTAAGACTCCCCTTCTGCATTGCCTTCCTAGCATTGTTCATACAACATCAGTGATAACTTGGTAAGTCAGGATAATAGGAGCTCCCATGAGTCTTATGCAAGCTTCTTTAAGTTTAAAACAGAGAGCTGTGAGAAAATGGGAGAAATCAACATATCATGAGTCATTTAATATTAGGGGTATTTGGAAAGAAAAGGTTAAAGCTATTTCCAGTGGCAAGCAATTAAAGAATGGTAGGGTAAACTATTCCAACCCATTCTCTCACACAATGTAGTGGTGAAAATATAGTGATCAAGGCTGACCACCCAATGATGAGAAGAAGTACTCTAGTTTGCAGTTATGTCAACAACTGATTCATGTCTTCTACATAATGCAAAGTTACAATCTGCTTACTTTCTGTATTCTATAATAGGCTACAGTTTTCATGAAGAAGAGTAATTAATTTACACCCGTGAAATCTCTATTGTGATTTCATGGCAAATATGATCTTAATTTTCACTGGTCCAATGGTATTTGTAAAGGGCATGGCTTGCAATGGGTTAAGCCTTTCACAACTTGCCTCACAACTGCAAAAATGAACACATAGATGTGCCATCTGGCAAGTACCCCCTTTCATATTAACGGCCTTCTAGGTCTCTCTAAGCTACCCTTAGGTACTCTGAACAGCTGCAATGTAAGTCTCCAAACTTCCACTGTTGTAATGGGAATGAAGAACAAACAATGCTTGATACTTTTGCTTCCCATTAACATTGGAAAAAACAGTTAGTTGGAACCAAATCTAATCTACCTGCAGACAGGTGGGCACTTATGTTTAGAGGCAACCAAAGGGTTTTCACCTGTCTCAGCTCTTCTTTAGGCAAATTAGCAATTTCTTTATGGTGATAGATATTTAACTCAGATTATTTTTTTCAAGGCACTGAACGTTCCAGTGGAAATTAATAATTTACCTGCTACAAGAGTGCTCAATATCCATATACATGTAAATAGTCATTAGACAAGATGGCAGTAGGTGGCACTCAAGAATATGTATCATAGTTCCTTGATTTTGTAGGACTCACAAAACTTGTTGTGCACAGTAAATAGCTGACAATGGCAATTCTGTACGTCAGTCTGGGTCTTCAACTGCATGTACAGAACCAAGCATACTGCCACTGTTCAATAAGTAAATAGTTAATACCCTTCCTGTGTTTCAGGAGAAAATTGGATGTCAAGTACAGCTGTCCTGAAAAAAATCTAAGGTTGGTTTATACATGGGAGCTTGTATGATACTTACATGCTATATTTGAGGGGGGGAAACCACATAGGGAAATCATTTTTGAAATGTATGCAAGTTTTACTTTGTTTAAAATATATTTTTGTGAGTGAGAGAGCAAACAAGTGATGGGAGTGCCTGCATCTTATACTAGATTGTATTAATCTTACTACATTAATTGCGAATATCTGTCACAAGCAGGGAATGTTTTGGGACCTTCCTTTCCTATATTTACTCCTGAGCACTGCTAACAGAAAATAAAAGATCAAAATGATGACTTTATCTGATACTGGTTTTAACAGATTTATTTCCTGTTCTAAATTTCTTCCATGGGAACTGAAAAGTGAACTGGTCTTCCAATTATGTCTTAGAATGTTGTTAGATTTGGAAATGGAGAAGATGAAAGACTATACTGTAGAGAAATGGATTTTTCTTCTGATGGGCTGGTTATGAAATAACTTTTTTAGAGATGTGTAAAGCACCTAAATCATACCAAAGTGGTAAATAATGAAAGAATTGACCTCTACAGAACTGGGAATTTGCCTTGTAATTGAATAAAAGAACAAAAACTTCCATTACCATAAAGGTGATTTAGGGTTAGGAGACTGACTTCTTTTCAGTCTCTGCATGCTGGATTACTAAATACCTGCTAAGTTATGATCATACCAAAATGAAGTATTGGAGGCAAATGTCTACTGTCCTTTTTATACTTGAAGAAGGTGCTTAATCAAATACAGTAGCTATTCTATTGCCTTAGATATTCAGCCTTTAAGAAAGGCCCATAAAAAGTACAGAGGTTATGAAATGGTAAAATTCTGATGCTTAAACAGAGGTAATTGGGTATTTCAGAAAAGACTTGACAATTTGTCTCACCCTACAGCCCCACTAATCTGACTGAAACTGCACCAAAGCCTTAAGAGGATCTTAAAGTGAACCTACTGATACATGTATCTAATTCGGGCTCAATTGTTTTTCCACACCAATTTCTAAATTATTTTATCAATGTTTGTTTAAAATCCCACTGGAAAATTTTCAAAGAAAATGTTTAAAAGCATAACATTTCTTATAAAATATTAATTTTAATTTAACAAATTAGATTTAAGGAAGCAGAAGAAAAAAAGAGGAAAATCCTTCCTAGACAGTAGAATAGAGTCAAAGACAATATTCTTGATTTATAACAGGAATAATATACATTTTATAAAAAATTATATATATTTATATTTATAAAAAAGAATAGAGTATAATTAGGAAGCCTGACCAGTTGTGGGAAGCTCTTACTATTATTAAGAAATAAATGTCTTTATTTATTTATAACCAGGCTAGAATGTTCTCGGGTACTTGGTAATATTCTTGAGGTAAGGATGAGGTAAGGGCATAGGTGTGTATATATCTATATCTATATCTATATCTATATAATCATTATTTTCTTCTGTGCACTGTGTACTAAGACTCAATGCAACACCTTAGCTTGACAAATTTCCATTATGATAGGCTGATCCTTCTTCTAGAGGTTTTATTATGAGCCAATAAATAAAGGGGGAAAGAGAACAATTCTGCCTGCCTCTAGCAGTTAGTTAAAAGATGAGTTCTGAATAGCTCTTTTATTAGTTCATGGCCAAAAGTATCAGTTTAAAGTTTGCATTAAAATAATAGAGAGAAAAGGTGGGTGAGGTAATTGGACTACCTTCTGCTGGTGAAAGAGACAAGCTTTCAAGCTGCTCTGCTCTTAGCAGACATCACACCTGCGTAGCTTGAAAGCTTTTCTCTTTCAATAACAGAAGTTGATCCAATAATAGATATTATCTCACCCACCTTGTCTCTCTAATATCCTGGACCAACATGGCTACAACAACACTGCAAACATCAAAATAATACTCAGTTTTTGAAGACTTTTTGGCCAAATTTAATGACTGAATTCCCACTCTACCTTCTCAAATAGCTTTTTGACATTTATCAAGATTACAGCCGGGGTCTCAAGTGAGAGTGTAACAGTGGTAAAGCCAAAAAGGGAAAACCATGAATCAATCTAAGTACGCCATCAAACTACCCATCTACATACCTATTTCTTAGACAATGATCACAAACTGGTATACAAGTGCAAAAGTATCTCAGTTATAACCAGAAGTCTTTTACAGATGCTCTAACCCTTTAGATGACAATTGATATCAGAATTAAGGTTCAGGACTACATTATGCCTTTAAAAGTCACAGCCTGCATCAGAGTGGGATGTGATGAGCACACTGCACAGGAAGTCTGGGTCATAGTTTCAATAACATTTGCCCTCCTGAGATCTCTCTTTCCCCTGCAGCCATCATTCAATCACTGATCCAAGAAATGCTGGAAATACCTTAGGAAAGAAGCCTGAGAAAATGCAGACATGGGAATAAACATTCAGAACCTGAAGAACAAGTGGAGACTTTAATCTCCTAAAGTGAATGGAAAGGCGAACAAGGCACAAACATTCATGAGGAGATTGACTCTCATGAAGAAGGCCAAAGACGAAATGATGTTGGAGAGTCCAGCCGTGATAAAGAATGAAATGAGGCAAAAATCCATGCACTGACTAGAAGTCTGAACAAGTAGAAAATGTGTTTAGAGCTAAATACATTAAGATTATAGGAAACCCTAAGCAAAAGTGTTTCTAAAAGCTGGTAAGCTGCGTCCACATAAAATCCTAACAGCTTTCCAGTTGTACAGTACCCAGAATTGTATGCCATATTCTCAGAGTGGTCACACCTCTGCTCTGTAACTTTCTGCCCAATGCAATGTTGCATTTATCTTTCAGGCTATCATATTCATTACAAACTCAAATCTAATTTACTGTTCACTATTGCCTGTAGGTCTCTCATAGCTTTACTGCTTCCCAGATTCTCGCTGCCATCCAATCTATTGTGTATGTTTTTAGGTTGATGTTTTATGAACATGTCAGGACAGAGACACAATACAAAGGAATTAAGAGATTTAACAATTTTATGAAAGTTAATGTTTAAAATCAAATTTACACAAGTTAAGAGGGAAGGTATTGTACCTCTTGGGGTCGGGCTTGGGTTATGGAGGATTGCAAGTATCGGTTACAAGGTTCATGAGGTACATATATATCACATAACCAGCATAGATCCAGATAGGGGTGTGAAAGATTTTAAAGCGTCAGTGGATAAATGGACTCGGGTACGCCACCCAGGGAATGTATTAAGAGTCCAAGTCAGTATTGGTGTAGAGAATAAGTAGTATTAGAAACCAAAACAGACTAAATGAGAACAGCTTTCCTGCTATTACCAACAATAATCAGGGTAATTCTCCTGAATGAGTCTTTACGGTTTTCAGACATGATATCAGTGATGCATGTACCTATTAGAAAAAAACAAGGCAAAAGAAAGACAAATGTGTGTAGAGCTGGAGGAGAAATGTTCAGAGAAGGGTTGGGACTGTATATAGTCTAGTCTATCTGTTGTATCATCTGATATTCTATAAACTGAATAATGTATTTTGTATTGGATATCGTTGTTTGTCTTATTTACTGTTCCTATTGGACACGGTTTCCTTAATTTTTTCTCTTTAGGAATCTTCTACAATCTGGCATGGTTTATGGCAGAGAGGAAAGGTTGTTATTATTGATTTCATCTACTTGTATCAATCTACTAAAAAGATACACTAACACATCAAAAATATTTAATGACCCTGAGGAACAACGAATAGTTTATAAGCTAACCACACCTATGCAGAGTTCTCTGTTGCCTTTTGCGGTTGTGTCTAGTTGCATTGTTGATGCTTGAATTCTAATATACTTGTAAATTTAATTCTGGACCCTACTATTCATTGGATATATCATTATAAACTGGGTATTTTTCATCACTTAGAAGTAAAAGCATGGATGTTCATGGAAAAACAGGCTTATACCTTTGTAACTAAATCAAGAAAATAAAGTTTAAAAATTGCATAAATGACAAAGTTTACTGCACATTTTCATGACAAAAACTGAACAGTTACCAAAGATAAAAGTGGGCAAAATATCAATACCATCTGGTTTCTCCTAATAGTCATAAAGGCTGGAAACCTAAAATTAACCAAAGAAAATAAGCTCCTTAAAAAAAAAAGGGGGGGGAGGCATTTATTCCAGCAAAGAACTTGCCTTTCAATTCCTGGTTGTCCCTTAATTTTGGGTCTATGTTATAAACACTGACCACTCTTAACTTGAACTTCTGTGCCAGCAGAATTAAAAAGACACCATCAATTAGAAAATTCTGTAGCTACTAGTAGCTTCAAGAAGTACTTAAAATTACTATAACTGAAAGGAACAGGCAAAAAAATAAAAAAGCCTGTTTTTCTTTGTACTTCTGACATCACTGTGTGTATATTCTGTCACTGTTTCCTCTGTAAAGTCCATTTCTTTTTTTGCTGGAAAGACCCTTACAAACAACAGCAGAGAAGTAGAAAAAAAATATTTTTTCAACATATTTTAGCAAGTCATTACATAGTATTTATTTGGTCCTGTATCAAATTTATTTGGTTCTGCATTTGGTTTCTTTATTTGTCAGAGTGCAATCCATTTTTACAACCATGGAAAGAAACTGCCCCTTTTTAGGACCCAATCTACAACAAGCTTCTTCTTCTTCGGTTATTCCTCGCTGCAAGGATGATGTCTGCCAATGGGGGTCATTGGTGGGTTTTTAAGTGGCTGAGGAGCCCAATTAGTGCCCCGCAGATTTTCCCACAGAAGTGACGGGTGTAATCTTGGAGGAGACGTAGCTGTTGGCTGGACTGTTGTGCCCTTTCTTTCCTCCTTTGTCGCTTCTCTGTCTCATGAGCACGTCTGTTCTCCACAAAGTGAGCTGTGGCTTGGTGTATGGTCTGGCACCGCTGTGTTCTGTTCCACCCCGAGTCCTCCCAGCTTGTTTTGGCCGCAGAGTTGAGTGATCCCACTGGATGCGGCCATCCAGTTGGAAGAGTGTGAGACAGCCTATGTTTGTGTCATCTTTTCCCCATTTGGGGTGAGCAGAGGGGATCCTAAAAAGGCCCTGTTCAGTCACAGCCGCTGCTGCTGAAATGCACTTCTGTCTCATCCAAGCACAAGATGACTGTTCCACGGCTGCCGCCTGCATACAGATTTGTGACTAAAGACTCCCAGAAATCACTGCTCCTGTCTTCATTGCCACTCATCCATCACCGCAGGGCTTTGTGTGGGCGTGAGCCATTTGGCAGAGGCCTACACGTGAAATTTTTTAACGTGGGGAAACCGGTGCGCAGGTGGTAACCACATGAGACTTGACAGGAGAAAAACTCTGACCCAGTGGCAAGGAGATCCAAGACAACCAGAGGCCTCCCTCCTGCTGCAGCCCTTATCCACCTTCACAGCCGCAGAGTACTAAAAGGTCCTCTATATGTGCCTGATCCACCACTGGGGTCTTGTGAAGTTTGGACCGTGGTTAGTCAGGAACCTCGCCTCAGGCCTGCTCACCAAGGAGGAACCTTCCAGGGGTCTGAAAGCTCCAGACGATGTAGTTCTGAGGGTCTTGAGTTCACGCAAGCCTCTCCATCACGACAAGGTTGTGGTCCATCAGAGAGGAACAAGCACCAGGCAGGTGGAGGACTCAGCTCATTGCAGACTACTTGTATTCATGAGGAAATATAGTATAACCTCTGATATTTTATGTGGAGGATTCTGATACTAATGGTCAAAAAGCTGTTGCCACCATTTCTTCTGATGCTGTTGCTTATGTAGACAAAGATCATCATATGGATGATCTTTAATATTCCCCAAAATGCAGATGGTCCACTTCAGAGGAAAAGGTCATTTGTAAAGAGCTACAAAAACTACCAAGGTTTTTGTTTCTTCTTTTCTTTAGAGTTTTGAAGGAAACTCGAAGGGCCGGGGGGGGAGGGGATTTGCTGCCCCATGTTTATATGTTCTCATATGGGGAAAAAGAGAAGGAAATTGTATCTGGTTACAGACTGAGGAATTTCTTTGGTTGAATCCAAGGAGAGAAAGCTTGTACAGATAGGGGCTGATCTTGCAAACTGTTGTGAATCAGTAACTCCCCTTCAGGTTAGCAGCACACTCAACACCTGTCAGGAGTTGCTCACAACCTCCTAGAACATGGTCCATGATGTTGAAGGGAAATGTTTGTTGAATATCCTGCATTTTTAAAAAGAATAATAAAGTCTTTCCCCCAAGTTGTGGTGTGAAATTCTGTAGTTGAAAACAAAGAATCGAAACAAAATATATACTGTAAGTTGGTGAAATGGCTTGGCAGAAAGAGTACCGTTGGAATCGGAGAGGTCTTTTCCCTAAAGGGTAATGTTTACAAGAAGTAAGCAAATTAAGGGACCAGTCCTGCAAACACATAAACATGTGCTTAACTTTATCCACATGGATAATCTCACTGAAGACAATGGGGCTACTCACATGAGTAAAACTAAGCATGCACTTAAGGCATTCAGTCCCAGGTATCTTAGGCCCAGATCCACAAAGGGACCTAGGTATTGCAATGCTTAGCTTTGCAACACTTTTAGGTGCCTAGAAAATCACTGGAGCAACAGTGAAATCTTCAATGCCTGAGCTAGGCACCTAGGCTCCCCGTACAATGCATTGGGAGAGGTAGGCACCCAAGAAAGTGAGCTACAAAAGCCAGCATGCTTGGCAGTTCCTTGCCTAAGCTAGCCAATGAAAGATGCTGCCAACAGGGATGTGTCCTAAGTCGCACCCCTCTCACAGAGATAGGCACCTCTCTCTGCTTGCAATCCACAGCTGGGAACCCCTCTCCAGGAATCATGCAGCTTAGGTGACTAAGTCATTTCTTAAGAGAATAAGTCAGGCACCTGTCTCACTCCGCACGATATGACTGGAAGAGGAGGAGGAGGAGGTGGTGCCAACTCCCTTATGACTTTTAGCCCAGTGATTAGAGCACTGTGACCCAAGATGTGGAAGGCTGAGGTTCTATTCCCTTCTCTGCCTAATGAGATGAAAGGATTTGAACAGGGTCTCCCAGTTCTCCTAACCACTGGGCTATGGGATAGTCTGATGTAGGGTTCCCTCAGTCTCTCCTGTTGAAGCTGTTTGTCACAGAGTACGTCACTCTCCGCCGGACTGGCACCTCCTCCTGGTCATTCTGGGATTAGCTGGAGGCTGACAACCCATCCGCAGTCAGCACCCTGTCGCTCCTTTTCCGCAGCCAGCTTGCAGCTCCTCTTGTAGTGTCAGGAACTGCAGCATCCTCTTCGTGACTCGGCCCGCCAGCCATGTCACTCTCCGTGTTCCCCCCCTTCCTGGGTAGTTTAGCTTCTAGTCCAGATACTAACCCAGTGGTGACTGCAGTCAATTATCCTGTCCTTTTCCCAGTGGCGAGTGGGTGGGACCCAGGCCTGCCCAGTACTCCAGGTCCCAGCCCAGGGACCCTGTGGATTGCAGTCTCCTGCTGCCCCTCAAATTACTTTCCCTACTGCTATGTCTCCCCAGGCTACTTTCCCATGGCCCCAGTACACTCCTCAGTCTCAGCAGCCCGTCCAGAACTCCTTCTATTTGCCTTGGGTTCCTGCCTGCATTGCTCTGTCCAAGGTGTTAGCAGCCTACACCAGACACAGTCTTCCCTCCTTGAGTTCCAGGCAGCTATTCACCCTGCTCTGCCCTGGAGCTCTGTTTATATTGGCCTGCTGGGCCTTAAGTGGCCGCTCCTCACAGTCCCTCTCCTACTGGCTGCTTTTTGCAGCCTAGGGCTCTATTAACCCCTTCCTGGCCAGTGTGGGGCTAACGCCCCCTCACATGTTCCAATTTGGATAAATACTTAAATAGTCATTCGGCCAGAGAGAGTGTATGTGTAAATCACTCAGCAGCCTCCTGGCTAAGGCACTCACCTAGGAGATAGGATTGCTGTGTCCCTTTATGGATCCAGGCCTTAGAAACAGCCATCACTGGTCTATTATACCTGGTAATTATCAAACCACTATCTTAAAAACAATCTCCGATCTGAGTACACGATGTGTTACACAAAGGCTGTGTTTTCACCAGGTTTGTTGCTCCAGTGTGTAAAAGTAATTAAAGTCATTGGTGCAGGGGGACTGGAGCCTGGATCTCCCACCTCCTGTATGTGTACACTATCTACCAGACCATACTGTAATTTTCTTTCTCTGCCCAATGCCTAACTATGACAGCACACCTCTGGAGGGTAAAAGACTCCTTTTCAAATCCTTTCTCCCCCTCTGGCAGAGAGGGGGGACTTAAACTTGGTCTCCCACATCCCAGGTGAGTGCTCTAACCACTGGGCTAAAAACTGGGCACTGCCAGGCAGCTTTTGAATGGGACCTGATCCAGTAGGCAGCTTCTGAATGTTCCTACCTGACTGGGCTCCTCGGCTCAGATAAGTGCTTCTTTACCTATTTTCCTTTGATTCAGGGATTGCACTAGGGCTTAGGCGAGAGATAGGCACCTGGACATCTGGAGGGAAGCAGCAGCACACATGAGTCTAGGGAATGTTTACAGTCAAAATTTAGGGGCTTAGTGAGTTCAGGTGCCAAGCAGGGGTGTTGTAAATCTCTGTGGTGAGTAAAACTGGGAGTTAAGTGCCTACATCTAAGACTTAGGCACCTTAGTAGAATCAGAGGACTGGCAGGGACTTCGAGAGGTCATGTAGTCCTGTCCCTTGCACTCAGTAGTAGTTTTGTGGATTTGGGCCTTATACACCTTTTTCCAGTGCACCTGCTGAAGAGGATGGGGAAGTATACTTGTGTTAACCACTTGTTGTCCTGGAGACAAGGAAGTGCTCCTGCACCCAGTCATCCATGCAGGAGTTCTGACTGGATGATCATAGTGGTCCCATCTGGCCTCATACGCTATGAAAGTAATAGCTATTGCTAAAAACACACACAAAATACTTCCATTTCAGGTTTGCTGATAAACTTTAAAGGGAGAGAAATAAAATCAATGCACACATGTCAAAGCCACACTGATACTGAAGAGCTAATAGCTTGAAATGGGTGGGAATGATTATATTTGCAAAGCACATGTATTGTGGTAGTACCTGGGATAAAAATAAAGAGAAGACAACCATAGTCCTAGTCACATCTTGGCAACAAATAGGATAGACAGACGCTTGATGTTGTATGGTAATTATAGATGGCTGAACTGAGAATAAATCTTTTTTGTGGATAATAGTTTCTGATTTTGAAGGCCATTTTAAATTCTATAGTGCAGGTTTCTGTCTCCCTGCGAAGGACACCAGTTAAATATTCAGTATAAAGTACAGTGGTGCTCTCTCTCCGAGCTTGACTTTTAATTACAATATGCAACCAGGCTGGTTAGTCATGGGTCAAACATATCAGTCATCAAACTGAAAGATTTTTTGTGCATAATGAGATTATAAATGTTTCTGATTATCAGAAGCTGGTAAGGTAACTAAAGTGAAAATGACCACAGCATCTTTATGAGTGTTCTGTGCCGTGAAAGGACAAAGGGTTTTCAACACAACCCTGAAAATCAGAGTTGTCAAACTTTATATCATGGTGCAACTGAGAGTCATGCTACTGCTATGCTCTGGTTCTGTTAACAGATGCAGTACTAGGGAACCGAGAGTGAGAAAGACATTGATGTGATCATCTCCAAGGGCATTTCACCAGAATGAATACCTGAGGTAACACAAACAGAAGGGGCACTAAATAATTCATCAAGAAAAATTAGATTTTCAAATAGCCAGGTTGCCACCCAAAGGAAACGAAGAAAAGCAAGGCACCCTTCAACAAATTCCTGTAGAAGTCAGGAAACTACTGACCAGCAACAGCCTTATATCCAAATCATATGGCCAGCAATGAAGCATCCTTCAAGAACAAATCACCAGTGCTGAAATTACAGGCCCTACAGTAAATCCAGTTCACATGGAACTCCTACTTAAAACAGAGACAAATGTTTTCAGACAGATCAGCTGGTGTGAGCTGTCGAAGCTTCACCAATTTTGGTGAACCTATGTCAATTTACAACAGCTGAGGCTCTGTCCCTTTGAGTATTGCAAAAGGTTTTGTTAAAGTCAAGTTAAAGAAAGCGTAACTGCGATGTTACAAACAGTGACACACGAGAAGCTCGACTTGGATATGTTGCCCATCAAAAGCAGAGGTTTTTCAACCACCTGAGAAAAGTGAGTAGCAGATAAGTCTGCAGTATGGGACGTGTTGGAAAAAGAGAGAGAAAGACAGTGTGTGTTAAGTATAAGGACACAAACATTTCCTCTCCCCACCCTCAACACAAAAACAATGTTTACAGTTAAAAAAATGAATGGCCAGATCCTCAGCTGGAATTACCTTAGTCTCATTGTCTTCAGTGGAGCTTAGTTGCTGCTGAGGATCTGGTACTGCTTCTCTGCCCCCAAGTCTGAAGTATTGCAGAAGGAAGGACTGCAGCTATGTAGAGAAAGATTGAGTAAACTGACTGGAGGTAAGCAGGAGAAAGAGCCATGTTACTTTGTCTAAAGGACAATGTCTATAAATCCACACACATTTCCAGACGAGACATCACCTGCCTCTATCAAAAATTTTTAATGCAGAAAACAATAACCTTAAGTCAATGTTCAATATTTTCTGACATGTATATTCATGCTAATACTTTGAATGGTGTTTTGTTTTTCATTAGAGGACCTGAAAACACCTTACATCCATTAATTAAATCTCTAAAGATCCCTCTGATTATTTTATCCCCATTTTACAGAGGCGTAAAAGACTTGCCCAAGGCCACACAGTGAGTCTGTAGCAGAGCCAGGAATAGAACCCACGATTTGTGGCTACCAGTCTCCTGTTTGAACCACTTGATGCCTTTCCTACTATTTTGGAATACAACATTCCAGCTAAAGGTGGGAGTGGAACTCCTTATAGTATTTAAAAAGTGTTTTATATAATTTGTCTTGGTTTAATAGTTCTGTGATAAAGAAGAATTCTCACTCTAGGAACATCATAGGCTTCTATCACCAACCCTTCCTGTTCAATATCTTCTTCCTCTTCTTCACCTTCCTGTTTTGGAGCACTGCACAGTGTACCATATGAACGGTATTAAAATAAGAGAATACATACAACTGAGAACGGAGTGAATGGAATAGCGGAACATTTAGAGCCTGGCCCAGCTCCCACTGAAATCAAAGGGACTCTTTCTACTGTCTTCAACAGAAGTTGGGTCAGGCCCTTAGTTCTCCAACATTTTCTCTGACCTGCAAATACGAATGAGATTTTAGATGCTCACTAAAAACCCCACCACCAAGACAAATAAAATGGATGAAGGATTATCTATGTTTCTGAAAGAGAAATAAAGTATTTTATGAATAATATAGTAAGAAATAAAATGAGTTATTGACTCTTGAAGAGCTTTGAATATAGTAATTTACAGTTTGAGGATATGTAAATGTGGTTCCTAGAATCACAGAGCTCTCCTACATTAAGAACTCAAAACTCCTAAGAATCAACTCAAACCCATTACAATTAATAAGTGAGATCTCACTTCATCCAAGTTAACAAAATCAATTCAATATTCATGTCTGTGATTACACATGGAGAAACACTGAAGTCCAGGGATGACCATCTCACTGAATACGACATGTCATATTTACTATGGAAAACAAAGTTCTTAACGTTTGAGGTTGTTTTGTACCTATACACGGTAAACAGCAAGTTATTCAATGGCTGGCTCTACACTGGGCTGACACGACCCTGAAAGAATGTGAACCTGGGAATCCAAGTATTTCTAATCTGGGACTCGACTCACCAGATTAATGCAATACTCCAGTTTTATGCTGGCAGAGCTCCACTGATTTCCATGCAACTCCATTGCTTTCAGTAGTTGTACTGGGAGACAGTCCCCTGAGGTTGTTCCCCCCTCACAAGCATAAAATACGATGAAAAACTGCCCAGAATAATTGTTAAAAGGTTCAACAGCCTCACCCCTGCAAAACGTTCAAGCAATTTCTTAATATAGTACATTGAATCAACAAAGCATATATAGTGTACCATCTATGAAGGATTTAGGCTGACATCTCCTCAGCTAGACATATTGCAGGCTGCTTAGAATAATGCTCACTGGCTTCATGGTAGGCAGATGAAAAAAGGGCTATGGAAAATTTACTTTCAAATGCAATTTAAACAGTTTCACTCCATTCCAAATGTCAGTCTGAAATTTTCCACAGTTTAAATATGCCAAGTCTATGCAGACTGATAATTCCAATAGAATGAGTCCTGAACCCCAATGTATAAATCTTTTTTTAAAACATGTACCTTGCTGTAAAAAGGCCAAGAACACCCACACGCAGAAAGAATCCTGTTGCTTTTCTCTTGCTACGTACAATCTGACAAATGAATTTTATTTCCTTTGATGCGCCACTTGTATAACTGTAAATCCTACTCTGTTCTGAGAAAGAGAGAGAGAAATAAAGAGACATAACACAATTTATGCCATCTTCTAAAATAGTAAAGGATTTGCCAGAGAATCTTGTACTGCTTTGGGAAGCTGGATACATCAAACTTGTCTCTTGCTGAAAAACTGTTATACTGAAAAACCCAATATCTGGGTGAGCATACTGTGTCTGTAGGTACCTGAAAAGAAGTTATGACAGCAAGAGGAGGGAATTAAAGGAGTCAGACTGTCAGCTAACAAAATACAAGAGACTCTAGAAACAAATGCTGATGACTGAGAATGCTGATTTTTTGGGAACACAGCACATGGTGCTAAGATCTGTGGCACTGTTTTTTGTGATGACACTTGGAAAAGGCAGACAGTATGAATACATCATATCTGGGGCCAGATGCCACCTGACAAGTTCAAAAATGTGCGATTTCCATAGTAATCTGTTTGGACTCATCTCCAGGGTAGGCCAGCTCCCACCACGATCCCCCTTATTAGAGTTATGTGAATTACAATTTTTTTGGTTCACGGTAGAACAAAATAAATCAATTAATCAGGGGAAAATTGTTTCAGGTTGTCATGATTCCCACCCCCACCCAGCAAAATGAAATAATTAATTTCACATCAAACTAAACATTTTGTTAGACCTGCAGTGTTTCATTTCATTTTGTTTGAGTCACTTTATGTTTAAATAAACATAATGGAAGTAAAATTTGAAACAAAAAATTGTTTTGAATCAAAAAATCAAAATGTTTCATTTAGAAAAAATAAACTCTTTGAATGTTTTTCAGAATGTTTTCCCCCTGACCAAAACAATTTGGTGAATTGTTCAGTTAACCAGATTACGCATTTTTTGACAAAAAGTTATCTGAAAAATTTTGCCCAGCCCTAAATATGTTGGGTAGAGAGGCTATAAATCGAGGCTCCAGAGAGACCTGCTGGTGAAGGCTGTTGAAGGGATGTTCTGTGCACCCCCCGGTCATGCTGTTTCCCCAGCACCACTGCCAACTTTTCAAGATGCAATGGCTCTGTGAGGCCCGCTGGCAGACTGGACGCTGCAGAAGTTTTCTGGAATAAACTGACCCTTTGCACACACTGTTGAAAAAATTGGGATAACCTAGGGTCAAATCTGCACTAAAGAATTTTTCTAAATGATACTACTGGTGATGTTGCTGCATATTTCTAGGATTTGAGGATCAGGTCTTGGTAGTAAAATCAATGATAAGCAATTGGATGGTTCAAACAGATTGGTAAAAGAATATGGGGCCTTTCACTTCTAATCCACAAGGTTGAACTGGGTTGATAGTATCTGAAGGTCATTACTATCTGCTGGCTGTTGAATAACCTATATGAAGAGGGTTTGTGGTGTCAATCCAGGTCCTAAGTGAACAGGTGTCCACATTGCAACAATTGGCTGCTTGCATTGCCCTACATACACTGCATCTCTTCTATGTATTTGTAAATATATAGTTCCCTTTCCGAGGGCTATCGATCTGTCACCTTTCACTAATTTAAAAAGTGACGGTAGAACTGTAACTATCAGTAACTAATATTCCATGGGCTTGACTCAATCCAGTTGACAGAACAGTTTAAACGAGTTGTAATATACCGTCTCCAACATACCATCTCCCCTCTGTTTATCAGGGATGAAAGGAATGTTTCCAAAGCCACTGAAAATCCTAGAAACTTCTGACAAATCCTGTTGGATTCCAGCAAATAGTAAAATAAAATTCTTGAATACTTAGTTCTAGTTGGATTCTGTATATGGAGGATGGGGAAAGAACTGAAGCTGTTGTGTTTTTACACCGTCTGTATAAGAACATGAGCTATGATCCCTTTTGTTTGAACTGTTTGCTGGAAGCTCCAGGCTAGTAGTTGAGGGTTTCTGCCAAACTAAGACAGACACTTCAAATGAGTTCTGGTCTCAAAGTGGAACTTTTTTCATCTCAGTTGAACTATTTCCCTGATCTGTTCATCGTGCTCTCCTACCCTTTGCTGCCACAATTTTCCCCACTGCCTTCCTTCCGACCTCAATCATTTCCATTTCCTCTCTATTACCCTTCGCGTCAAACCTTTTTATAAAAAGTAAATGCATTGTCTTAGGGCCACCCTTAGTCATGCTACACAGGACCTCACTCCTAGAGCAGCCTATTGAGTCTCATAAGGTTTTACTCAGTATGAATAAGGGTAACAAAATCTGGCCCTTAGATTGTAAGTTCTTCACGGTAGGAGAGGGACTGCGTCTTCTTTCATGTTTGGACAGCACCCAGCACAATAGGGCACCTATCTTGATTAGGGCCGTTAGGTGCTATCAGAAAATACTGATAATTCCTATTAGCAGTAATGCAATGTGGGTTCTTTATATTCAATTTAGACTCTATAAAAACTCAAGCAAAGGCACACAGGGAGGTACAAGAGAACTTATATGACAGATCCCTTCAGAGCTGTTATGTAGAAACAAGTATTTAGGCAATTTTAAAAAAAATCTCTTATTGGTGGTATTCGCCAGACTGAGTTTTATAGTGTGAATTCTGAATACACCATGTGCAGGGTAAATATCCTTCTGAAAATAAATTCCTGTCAATGTGCAGTTGCCATTTTTGTATCATTCTTTATTAAGTCTTTTGATATTCTAAACATGGAGAAGATGCAATGTACTTTACACATCATTCCATTATATCTAGAAGAGAGAGTGGGATTTAATAAAGTAGGCTAGAAAAGTACCCACTGCACCCAAAGGCCCAAATATATAATTAAACAAAGCAGATGTGTATCAATTCTAGATAACACACAAAGGGGATAGAAAAGATCTATATGATACCACAGTAGTAGGAAATACTAAACAAAGAGCAGAATAGTGACCAAAACAAGAGTGCCTACCTAGAGATAAAATTCAACATGGACTAATCTGGTCTTTATTTTTTTATTTTGACACAAATGTAATTTTCAAATGACCAAACAAGGAACTTCAGCAGGAATTTATCCAGCCAGAAGATGAAATTATTATAGTTGCAAGATCAGCATCCATGGCTTTAAAGTAGAAGGCACAGTTCCCAAATGCAAATTCCCCAAAATGTTGGGAATGTTCTGATTTTGGGAAGTTCTGGGTTTCTTCATCCCTCAGTGAAGTCAGCTCAGCACTTTCCAGGGTCAGGCCCATAGTGAAGAGCAAATCAGGAAAGGTACACATTAAAATTTGAGATGGGCCAGAGACCCAAATATCCACAAACTCTGGGAAAAGTTCAGCTCCAGACCTGAGTTTGCATTTCAGGCCTATTTCTAATTAAATACATTTGCCACCTTGACTGTTGTGGCCTGCAACAGTAGCTTCATCTATTTGAGATTATAGAAATATAGAAAGCAAGAATAAAACACAAATCATTACAGCTCCTGAAGGCAACTGAAAGCCTTGTCTTACCAAATGTATGGATACACTACTGAGTAGAAAGAAAAGGAGGACTTGTGGCACCTTAGAGACTAACAAATTTATTTGAGCATAAGCTTTCGTGAGCTACAGCTCACTTCATTCCACTGAATGCATCCGATGAAGTGAGCTGCAGCTCACGAAAGCTTATGCTCAAATAAATTTGTTAGTCTCTAAGGTGCCACAAGTCCTCCTTTTCTTTTTACAGATACAGACTAACACGCTGCTACTCTGACTATTGAGTAGGTGCAATTAGGACTGTTTGGATGGAGTGCATCCAAGTGTAACCAAATTGACTTCAGTGGAGTTAGATTAAGGATGAATTTGGCATGTAATTTGGAAAATTTGGACAACTGTTTTCAGATGGTAGTTTTGATACCTCCAAGAAGATAAAGCTTGGATATATACAGAGGACCAGTTTGATCTCCTTAAACATCACCATGTCCTCTACACACAACAGGGCATGTAACTTTGCATACTGTGCCCTGGTCTACCCTAGGAGTTGAGGTCGAATTTAGCAGCGTTAAATCGATTTAACCCTGCACCCATCCACACGATGAAGTCCTTTTTTTCGACTTAAAGGGCTCTTAAAATCGATTTCCTTACTTCACCCCCGACAAGGGGATTAGAGCTGAAATCGGCCTTGCCGGGTCGAATTTGGGGTACTGTGGACTCAATTAGACAGTATTGGCCTCCGGGAGCTATCCCAGAGTGCTCCATTGTGACCGCTCTGGACAGCACTCTCAACTCAGATGCACTGGCCAGGTAGACAGGAAAAGGCCTGTAAACTTTTGAATTTCAATTTCCTGTTTGCATGGTCACCTGCAGCTTGCCACGCTGGCCAGAGCTCATCAGCAGAGGTGACCGTGATGGAGTCCCAGAATCGCAAAAGAGCTCCAGCATGGACCGAACAGGAGGTACGGGATCTGATCGCTGTATGGGGAGAGGAATCCGTGCTATCAAAACTCCATTCCAGTTTTTGAAATGCCAAAACATTTGACAAAATCTCCCAGGGCATGAAGGACAGAGTCCATAACAGGGACCCGAAGCAGTGCCGCATGAATCTTAAGGAGCTGAGGCAAGCCTACCAGAAAACCAGAGAGGCAAACGGCTGCTCCGGGTCAGAGCCCCAAACATGCCGATTCTATGATGAGCTGCATGCCATTTTAGGGGTTCAGCCACCGCTACCCCAGTCGTGTTGTTTGACTTCCTTCAATGGAGATGGAGGCAACACAGAAGCAGGTTTTGGGGATGAGGAAGATGATGATGATGAAGTTGTAGATAGCTCACAGCAAGCAAGCGGAGAAACTGGTTTTCCCAACAGCCAGGAACTGTTTCTCAGCCTAGACCTGGAGCCAGTACCCCCCGAACCCACCCAAGGCTGCCTCCTGGACCCAGCAGGCGGAGAAGGGACCTCTGGTGAGTGTACCTTTTAAAATACTGTACATGGTTTAAAAGCAAGCATGTTTAATGATCAATTTGCCCTGGCATTTGCGGCTCTCCTGGATGTACTCCCAAAGCCTTTGCAAAAGGTTTCTGGGGAGGGCAGCCTTATTCCGTCCACCATGGTAGGACACTTTACCACACCAGGCCAGTAGCACATACTCGGGAATCATTGTAGAACAAAGCATTGCAGTGTATGTTTGCTGGCGTTCAAACAACATCCGTTCTTTATCTCTCTGTGTTATCCTCAGGAGAGTGATATCATTCATAGAATCATAGAATATCAGGGTTGGAAGGGACCCCTGAAGGTCATCTAGTCCAACCCCCTGCTCGAAGCAGGACCAATTCCCAGTTAAATCATCCCAGCCAGGGCTTTGTCAAGCCTGACCTTAAAAACCTCTAAGGAAGGAGATTCTACCACCTCCCTAGGTAACGCATTCCAGTGTTTCACCACCCTCTTAGTGAAAAAGTTTTTCCTAATATCCAATCTAAACCTCCCCCACTGCAGCTTGAGACCATTACTCCTCGTTCTGTCATCTGCTACCATTGAGAACAGTCTAGAGCCATCCTCCTTGGAACCCCCTTTCAGGTAGTTGAAAGCAGCTATCAAATCCCCCCTCATTCTTCTCTTCTGCAGGCTAAACAATCCCAGCTCCCTCAGCCTCTCCTCATAAGTCATGTGTTCTAGACCCCTAATCATTTTTGTTGCCCTTCGCTGGACTCTCTCCAATTTATCCACATCCTTCTTGTAGTGTGGGGCCCAAAACTGGACACAGTACTCCAGATGAGGCCTCACCAATGTCGAATAGAGGGGAACGATCACGTCCCTCGATCTGCTCGCTATGCCCCTACTTATACATCCCAAAATGCCATTGGCCTTCTTGGCAACAAGGGCACACTGCTGACTCATATCCAGCTTCTCGTCCACTGTCACCCCTAGGTCCTTTTCCGCAGAACTGCTGCCTAGCCATTCGGTCCCTAGTCTGTAGCGGTGCATTGGATTCTTCCATCCTAAGTGCAGGACCCTGCACTTATCCTTATTGAACCTCATCAGATTTCTTTTGGCCCAATCCTCCAATTTGTCTAGGTCCTTCTGTATCCTATCCCTCCCCTCCAGCGTATCTACCACTTCTCCTAGTTTAGTATCATCCGCAAATTTGCTGAGAGTGCAATCCACACCATCCTCCAGATCATTTATGAAGATATTGAACAAAACCGGCCCCAGGACCGACCCTTGGGGCACTCCACTTGATACCGGCTGCCAACTAGACATGGAGCCATTGATCACTACCCGTTGAGCCTGACAATCTAGCCAGCTTTCTACCCACCTTATAGTGCATTCATCCAGCCCATACTTCCTTAACTTGCTGACCAGAATACTGTGGGAGACCGTGTCAAAAGCTTTGCTAAAGTCAAGAAACAATACATCCACTGCTTTCCCTTCATCCACAGAACCAGTAATCTCATTATAAAAGGCGATTAGATTAGTCAGGCATGACCTTCCCTTGGTGAATCCATGCTGGCTGTTCCTGATCACTTTCCTCTTATGCAAGTGCATCAGGATTGATTCTTTGAGGACCTGCTCCATGATTTTTCCAGGGACTGAGGTGAGGCTGACTGGCCTGTAGTTCCCAGGATCCTCCTTCTTCCCTTTTTTAAAGATTGGCACTACATTAGCCTTTTTCCAGTCATCTGGGACTTCCCCGGTTCGCCACGAGTTTTCAGAGATAATGGCCAATGGCTCTGCAATCACAGCCGCCAATTCCTTCAGCACTCTCGGATGCAACTCGTCCGGCCCCATGGACTTGTGCACGTCCAGCTTTTCTAAATAGTCCCTAACCACCTCTATCTCCACAGAGGGCTGGCCATCTCTTCCCCATTTTGTGATGCCCAGCGCAGCAGTCTGGGAGCTGACCTTGTCAGTGAAAACAGAGGCAAAAAAAGCATTGATTACATTAGCTTTTTCCACATCCTCTGTCACTAGGTTGCCTCCCTCATTCAGTAAGGGGCCCACACTTTCCTTGGCTTTCTTCTTGTTGCCAACATACCTGAAAAAACCCTTCTTGTTACTCTTGACATCTCTCGCTAGCTGCAGCTCCAGGTGCGATTTGGCCCTCCTGATTTCATTCCTACATGCCCGAGCAATATTTTTATACTCTTCCCTGGTCATATGTCCAACCTTCCACTTCTTGTAAGCTTCTTTTTTATGTTTAAGATCCGCTAGGATTTCACCATTAAGCCAAGCTGGTCGCCTGCCATATTTACTATTCTTTTGACTCATTGGGATGGTTTGTCCCTGTAACCTCAACAGGGATTCCTTGAAATACAGCCAGCTCTCCTGGACTCCTTTCCCCTTCAAGTTAGTCCCCCAGGGGATCCTGGCCATCCGTTCCCTGAGGGAGTCGAAGTCTGCTTTCCTGAAGTCCAGGGTCCGTATCCTGCTGCTTACCTTTCTTCCCTGCGTCAGGATCCTGAACTCAACCAACTCATGGTCACTGCCTCCCTCAACCAATTCATGGTCACCTGGTTGAAATAGGGTGCTTTTCTTAAGGGGACATTCAGAGGTGACCATTCCTGCTGGGCTGTTTGCCTGTGGCTGAACAGAAATGTTCCCCGTTGTTAGCCACGGGGAGGGGTGAAGGGTGAGGGGCTAGCCACGTGGTGGGGGGAGGCAAAATGCGACCTTGGAATGAAAGCACATGTGCTGTGCATGTAATGTTAACAGCAAGATTTTACCGTGAAAGAGTGTACCCATTTTTCTACAAAATGTTTTTTTTTTAAATACCACTGTCCCTTTTTTTTTTCTCCACCAGCTGCATGTGTTTCACGGATCACAGGATCTTCTCCATCCCAGACGCTAGTGAAGATTAGAAGGCAAAGAAACGCACTCGTGATGAAATGTTCTCTGAGGTCATCCTGTCCTCCCACACTGAGAGAGCACAAGACGAATGCATGGAAGCAGACAATGTCAGAGTGCAGGAAAGCACAAAATGACCGGGAGGAAAGATGTTGGGCTGAGGAGAGTATGTGGCGGGCTGAAGAAAGGGCTGAAGCTGAAAGGTGGCGGCAGTGTGATGAGAGGAGGCAGGATTCAATGCTGAGGCTGCTGGAGGATCAAACCAATATGCTCCAGCCTATGGTTGAGATGCAGGAAAGGCAGCAGGAGCACAGACCGCGGCTACAGCCCCTGTGTAACCAACCGCCCTCCTCCCCATGTTCCAAAGCCTCCTCACCCAGACACCCAAGAACAAGTTGGAGAAGCCTCCGGCCACCCAGCCACTCCACCCCAAAGGATTGCCCAAGCAACAGAAGGCTGGCATTCAATAAGTTTTAAAGTTTCAAACTTTTAAAGTGCTGTGTGTCCTTGTCCATCCCTCCTCCACCACCCCTCCCAGGCTACCTTGGCAGTTATCCCCCTATTTGTGTGATGAATTAATAAAGAATGTATGAATGTGAAGCAACAATGACTTTATTGCCTCTGCAAGCGGTGATCGAAGGGAGGAGGGGAGGGTGGTTAGCTTACAGGGAAGTAGAGTGAACCAAGGGGCGGGGAGTTTCATCAAGGAGAAACAAACAGAACTTTCACACTGTAGCCTGGCCAGTCATGAAACTGGTTTTCAAAGCTTCTCTGATGCGCACCGCGCCCTCCTGTGCTCTTCTAACCGCCCTGGTGTCTGGCTGCGTGTAACCAGCAGCCAGGCGATTTGCCTCAACCTCCCACCCCGCCATAAACGTCTCCCCCTTACTCTCACAGATATTGTGGAGCGCACAGCAAGCAGTAATAACAATGGGAATATTGGTTTCGCTGAGGTCTAACCGAGTCAGTAAACTGCGCCAGCATGCTTTTAAACGTCCAAATGCACATTCTACCACCATTCTGCACTTGCTCGGCCTGTAGTTGAACAGCTCCTGACTACTGTCCAGGCTGCCTGTGTATGGCTTCATAAGCCAGGGCATTAAGGGGTAGGCTGGGTCCCCAAGGATAACTATAGGCATTTCAACATCCCCAACAGTTATTTTCTGGTCTGGAAAGTAAGTCCCTTGCTGCAGCTGTTCATACAGACCAGAGTTCCTGAAGATGCGAGCATCATGTACCTATCCCAGCCATCCCATGTTGATGTTGGTGAAACCTCCCTTGTGATCCACCAGTGCTTGCAGCACTATTGAAAAGTACCCCTTGCGGTTTATGTACTCGGCGGCTTGGTGCTCCGGTGCCAAGATAAGGATATGGGTTCCATCTATGGCTCCACCACAGTTAGGGAATCCCATTGCAGCAAAGCCATCCACTATGACCTGCACATTTCCCAGGGTCACTACCCTTGATATCAGCAGATCTTTGATTGCGTGGGCTGCTTGCATCACAGCAGCCCCCACAGTAGATTTGCCCACTCCAAATTGATTCCCGACTGACCGGTAGCTGTCTGGCGTTGCAAGCTTCCACAGGGCTATTGCCACTTGCTTCTCAACTGTGAGGGCTGCTCTCATCTTGGTATTCATGTGCTTCAGGGCATGGGAAAGCAAGTCACAAAGTTCCATGAAAGTGCCCTTACGCATGCAGAAGTTTCGCAGCCACTGGGAATCGTCCCAGACCTGCAACACTATGCGGTCCCACCAGTCTGTGCTTGTTTCCCGGGCCCAGAATCGACGTTCCACCGCATGAACCTGCCCCATTAGCACCATGATGCCCGCATTGCCAGGGCCTGTGCTTTGAGAGAAGTCTGTGTCCATGTCCTCATCACTCTCGTCACCACTCTGACGTCGCCTACTCGCCCGGTTTTGCTTTGCCAGGTTCTGGTGCTGCATATACTGCTGGCTAATGTGCGTGGTGTTTAATGTGCTCCTAATTACCAAAGTGATCTGAGCGGGCTCCGTGCTTGCCGTGGTATGGTGTCTGCACAGGTAACTCAGGAAAAAGGCGCGAAACAATTGTCTGCTGTTGCTTTTACAGAGGGAGGGAGGAAGGGAGGGCCTGATGACATGTACCCAGAACCACCCGCGACAATGTTTTTTGCCCCATTAAGCATTGGGATCTCAACCCAGAATTCCAACGGACAGCAGAGACTGTGGGAACTGTGGGATAGCTACCCACAGTGCAACACTCCGGAAGTTGACGCTAGCCTCGGTACTGTGGAAGCACTCCGCCGAGTTAATGCACTTAATGCACTTAGAGCATTTTGTGTGGGGACACACACACTCGACTATATAAAAACGATTTCTAAAAAGCCGACTTCTATAAATTCAACCTAATTTCGTAGTGTAGACATACCCTGTATGATTTTGGCAGGTACTGATTATAAACAGAGTTCACAGTGTCGTACTTTGCATGTATGCTTTTGAGTGGCCATGATGATGAAGATAAATAACGCCATCACAGTGTATCTTATCCAGATTCCATTTACTGAATGTTCTGACATGTCTTACACACATTGTAAACCCACAGTAATATTTCCTCCCACACACTTTCTTAGTTGAGTCTGTCCTCGTTGTCAAGTTCTGCAGGTACGATTGGAAACCATGGCATCTAGGAAGAGCCCTAGATAAGCAGATCATTTATTCTGTTTTTAGATTGTCACAAAAATGGATTCAGTTTGCACTGTTTCTCTTCTTGTTAAGTACTTTGACATGAACATGAAACTGGCAATACACTAAGTACTAAAATTCTGTGATGACTCATAATTGTTACAAAGATTAAAGGAAAACAGAAAATAGATGAATCCATTCTCATAACAATCTTCTGGCTGTGATGCTAACAGGACTGGAACAAAATTCTCATGGTACAGACTGTAAGAAACATTTGCAGCTATTGCAAAATTAACCCACTTCCATGACACTGCTCAATGACTTCACTGTTTTTCTCAGATGACAGTGACAAAGTTTAGCTTTCTAAAAACTTGCTTCTTTTTGAATTATTTGTGTTTTCTCTGCTGACTTGGGAAATCAGAGGCTGTATATGGACTCCCTGTTAATATCATTAATATTTTATTATGATAATTGGCATGTTGGCTGAAGAAATCAGAGCTGTGAGGTATGAAAAGCTAGACAAGTAATTCAAAAGTGGCACATTTTGGCTTTCTCAATGTTATAAAATGCAGTTTCACTTGTGTGGTTTTCCTTGTTTTCATCATATTTAATTAATTTTATTATTTGCAAGTGAAAATTGCTCTGTTCTTATTGGAAACACTATTAAGGACAGCAGAGAAGGTGGCAAGGGATATGCTACAATTGCTGAAACTCCAGCTGGGCAAATAACAGATTTTTTGGGTTTGTTGGCAGTTTCAAAAAGTAAAAAACAATTTGTTTCAGTTTGGACTGAAAATGAAAAATGATAAAATCTTTGGTGAACAGTAAAAAAAAAAATTATATTTCAACCATTTAAAAATATTTTTATACTATTAAAGGAATTTTTTCAATGAAAAGTTGTTTCAAACCAAAAAAATAGATTTTTTTTCTGAAATGAATAGTTTGGTGAAATCGATACAAATTTGTGAAACATGTCAGTGTGCTGAATCTACATTTTCTCGTGAAAAAGTTTTGACAGAAAAATGGCTGAGAGACATTTGTGCTAGCAAAATCTTAACTATGTGATCAGCAATAAAAACTGAAATCCTTGGAGAGTGAGTGAAAGAGCTCAGAATGGTGTGGAAGAAAAACATTTGTGGACAAAATCAGCCTTTGGATACTTATGGGCATCTCCTACTGACTTCAATAGAAGCTATGTGTGAGCACCTAAGAGTAAAAAATGGCCCCCATGAAACACGAGTACACATCATTTAACCCAAATTGGCCAGCATATCTTTTACTGATCTTTTCAATTATTGCTGTATGGTAATTGGAAAGTAAATTACCTATTTATTCTATTTACCTTATCAGGAAGCAGAGAGGGAGTTGATTTAACCAAGAGAACTGTAATTGTCAATCTGACAACAGGAAAATGATGAGAAAACATTAAGTTAACTGCAGGAAGCAACTGAAGCAAGCAGTGGCAAGATGAGCTTTTCATCTCTCAGGAATTAAAACAGGCCTCATTTTCTCCTTAAAAGGTTCCTTTATTTTAAGAAATGCTGAGCTAAAGGCAGAGGATGGACATTGCTATAGTATCAACAGTAACAGTACGGTATCTCCTCCTCCTTCCTCCAACTAACTGACTTCATCTTCTTCTCTCTCAAAAAGAAAAGGAGTACTTGTGGCACCTGAGAGACTAACAAATTTATTTGAGCATAAGCTTTCGTGAGCTACAGCTCACTTCATCGGATGCATGCAGTGGAAAATACAATGGGGAGATTTATATACATAGAGAACATGAAACAATGGGTGTTACTATACACACTGTAACCAGAGTGATCAGGTAAGGTGAGCTATTACCAGCAGGAGAGCGGGGGATGGGGGTAGACCTTTTGTAGTGATAATCAAGGTGGGCCATTTCCAGCAGTTGACAAGAATGTATGAGGAACAATGGGGGGGGGGGGAATAAACATGGGGAAATAGTTTTACTTTGTGTAATGTAAAACTTTATTCTTTATTCAAGCCTAAGTTAATTGTATCCAGTTTGCAAATTAATTCCAGTTCAGCAGTCTCTCCTTGGAGTCTGTTTTTGAAGTTTTGTTATTGAAGAATTGCCACTTTTAGGTCTGTAATCGAGTGACCAGAGAGATTGAAGTGTTCTCCAAATGGTTTTTGAATGTTATAATTCTTGACGTCTGATTTGTGTCCATTTATTCTTTTACGTAGAGACTGTCCGGTTTGGCCAATGTACATGGTGTAGGGGCATTGCTGGCACATGATGGCATATATCACATTGGTAGCTGTGCAGGTGAACGAGCCTCTGATAGTGTGGCTGATGTGATTAGGCTCTGTGATGGTGTCCCCTGAATAGATATGTGGACACAGTTGGCAACGGGCTTTGTTGCAAGGATAGGTTCCTGGGTTAGTGGTTCTGTTGTGTGGTGTGTGGTTGCTGGTGAGTATTTGCTTCAGGTTGGGGGGGCTGTCTGTAAGTAAGGACTGGCCTGTCTCCCAAGATCTGTGAGAGTGATGGCTCGTCCTTCAGGATAGGTTGTAGATCCTTGATGATGCGTTGGAGAGGTTTTAGTTGGGGGCTGAAGGTGATGGCTAGTGGCGTTCTGTTATTTTCTTTGTTAGGCCTGTCCTGTAGTAGGTAACTTCTGGGTACTCTTTTGGTTCTGTCAATCTGTTTCTTCACTTCAGCAGGTGGGTATTGTAGTTGTAAGAACGCTTGATAGAGATTTTGTAGATGTTTGTCTCTGTCTGAGGGGTTGGAGCAAATGTGGTTGTATTGTAGAGCTTGGCTGTAGACAATGGATTGTGTGGTGTGGTCTGGATGAAAGCTGGAGGCATGTAGGTAGGCATAGTGGTCAGTAGGTTTCCGGTGTAGAGTGGTGTTTATGTGACCATCGCTTATTAGCACCGTAGTGTCCAGGAAATGGATCCCTTGTGTGGACTGGTCCAGGCTGAGGTTGATGGTGGGATGGAAATTGTTGAAATCATGGTGGAATTCCTCAAGGGCTTGTTTTCCCTGGGTCCAGATGATGAAGATGTCATCAATGTAGCGCAAGTAGAGTAGGGGCATTAGGGGACGAGAGCTGAGGAAGCGTTGTTCTAAGTCAGCCATAAAAATGTTGGCATACTGTGGGGCCATGCGGGTACCCATAGCAGTTGGAGTACGCATGTGAGCAAGGATTAGACATGTAAGTAAGGCTGGCAGGATTGGTCTCTCCACTGAAGAATCTCCTCTTGGGTGTGAATTAGCCACTTGCACTTTTTTGTCTCATCTTACATCGCAAAAGGACTTTTGTCTTTGGAGTCTAGGCAACTGGGAAGTTTAGAGTTAATAAGGAGCTCATTGCAATTCTATTCATTATAATCAAGAAAAGTTTGGACAAAAATGACATTTCAGCTAATGTGAGGATCATTTAAAAGGGCCATTTGCTACTGCAACTTAGACTTTCTTTCTATGCCTGAGCATGGACGTTACACTAAATAGACTCCCATACAATCACTTACATGAGTAAGTGGGTACATAAGCCAGTCTTAGTAAACCTAATGGTGTGTGAGGGAGTCTATATTACAGGAATTTATTCCAAATTTGGCCCAATGCTATAAAAACTTTTTGGTAACAATGCAGCTTGCATGTGTCATGCGTAAAAGTTAACATAAACCATGAAACACACTGTGAGTGCTGGATCACAAATTTAGTGAAAGAGTTATTCCTTTTCCTGAATTTTACATGAGTGGGTAATTACCCACAGCAAGTAATTTTTGTCTACCTGTGAAGAGAATGGAGTAGAAGATACCACAGTACCTCTCCCTCTCCAACATCAGTTTATGTACATAATGAAAAATAGGAAAACACTCTTTGTAACTGATGTCTTGTATAACAATAATTGGCTCATTAACCTTAAGTATGCCATCCTGTTCCCATTATCAAGGTCAAATACAGGAATGGATGGAATTCTATGCTGCCATCATATTTTACACATAGGAATACATGGCTCATTTACTGATATGGTATGAATATCCAAAATCTTAATACTGTGTTGAGATTTTTAAGAGCATGAGAACATCATTAGGAAAAGAGAAGAGAAAGCCAAACACAGAGATATGTACTACACACATATAGTATTATTGTCCATTTGACATGCAGGTCCCTGACATTTGGAAAAAATATATTACTACAAAGTGGTTATGCAGTTCCAAAGAAATCCAATAAATCAATTAAAAAAAACCTCTTGTCAGACCACACAAATGTCCTACAAATTGCACCATAAATGGCAAAACATTTTAGCTGATGTCACTAAATATAGTTTATATGGCTTGGAAACCAGACCACATCCTGTAAAGTCATATGCAAAACTCAAAAGCAAATATGTAAAAGCAAAATGTTAGCATGACTGAAATGACTACCACTAATATCCTTTTTGAAGTTAGAGGATGTACCACAACAATTAAGTTCTTTGGACCAGGTAATTCTCTCTTTGTTTTGTGTTTGCAGAGTGCTGAGCACCATTGGCTGCAAAATCCATGACTGTGGTCCCTGTGCGCTACTATTATCCAGGCAGTAAATAACAACAATGGTCTTTTAAAAGCTGGCACAGGACCTATTCTATTACAAAGAGAGGTACACCTCCTGCCATGGGTGGAAGAGGACCTCCAATTTTGAGATCTGTCTGATTACTAAAAAGTATTGATGGGTAAGGAGATCTTCAGGCCTGAAGAATCTCTTTTTTGAGAGGTCGGCGATGGGGAGGGGAAGAGTGCTGTAGCCGAACTGGGAGTCCTCTTCACCACGGAGTGAGGAGAAAAGAGGAAACTTCCCATACGCTGTTGAACTCCCCACACCCATAACTCTGTTCAATGGATGCTATTATGGGAGACTGCCCACCCCCGACGCTCCCAGCAAGCAGTACTGAAAGGGAGGAGGGCCGGTGGAGGTGCTCCAGCCCTCAAAAATGTGATTGTGTGGGAGGGGCTATTCTGAAAGCTCTATCTCCAGGGTTCTGAATCAAGTAACTTTCATGAGAACTAAAATATTTTTTTTAAAAAAACCTGAGCAATTCTGAGGACGACACATGGGGCAGACATTTGAGAGTGAAATATCAAGACGACGCAATGGAGCAGAGGTTGGGGACTTTTGGTAAAGAGCATTTACTTGAAAATGCCATGATGTTCGGGGGGATTATTAAGAGTGGGAATCCCTCTTGCACAGTATGGTTTATGTTTTATAGGAAGTGCCTAATGAACCATGATGCTAACAAGAAGTGGCTTTATTGGGCCATGGCATAAATAGAGACACAGGAATCATTTCAGAATATGATATTTACAGACAAGACCATTTTTCTAGGCTATTTTTTGCACTAGTTGATAAAATGCTATTTCACTATGAATAATAACTGCATGTGCCATATCATAAGTCAGCTGCAGTACAGCTAGATTAATTTATTTCCTTTTTGCACTGAATCTTCCTAACTAAACCATAAGTAAAGCACATTGCTGAAGCTGAAGGAATGACCTCGATAAGATCTGTCCCCAAGCAGGAGGTGAACTGCTTCAAAAACAGTATTGGTGTCAGTTAGTAATTTGTATGGTTCTGTAATAAATGTACACTTGGTTACAGCATTTAAACAATGGTGTTGCCTGGTAAGGGTTCACTCATCGTGCTGATAACATTCACCCAAAATATTGGCCTGGTTGAGCTGCTTAGAATGCATGGCCTCTTGCAGAAACCAGTGCTACAGACGACACATAGTAGTAGTATCAAAGATTACATCCCACTTGGCCTCATCCTGCTCTCTGACTTCAGCTGGAATAGACTCAAGTCCCTAGGTTTAGTTGGACTGACACACTGAAGAGCTGCTATGCAATGATATGCCCGTTCGTTCCATGGTGTGCATTTCAGGCTACGGTAGAGCAAGAGTGTGAGAGAGATTACCACACCTTCCAAGATGCATGGGTCCTACAGATGGCTATCATAACATAAGGTATACCTCCTCCAGTGCATCAAATGCCCCAGCACCAACTACATGGGTGAAACCAGACAATCACTATGCTCTTGAATGAACTGGCAGAGAAAAATGATAAAAGACAAAAACACCATATCCACCATGGGCAAACATTTCCTAAAGAGAGATCGCTCCATATCTGACCTCACGGTCTTCATCCTCAAAGGAAACCTGCACAACACCTTCGAAAGACAAGATAGGAACTTACATTTGTAACTGCTGGACCCGAAAAAACATAGACTAAATAGAAACACTGGTTTATGTCTCATTAGAACGGTTTGTAACACTGCCTGATAACCCTTAATTTCCCATCCCATTTTTAAGTGATCTCCTACTACAGCATGTATGAACCTCTTATGCTTAACAATCTATCCCAACTTGTATTTAGCTCAGATACTCTGGTTACTTTCCCCAGACCTGAAGAAGAACTCTATGGAGCTTGAAAACTTGTCCCTTCCACCAGTAGAATTTGGTCCAATAAAAGAACATCTATCTTGCCTCTCTTATAGCCTGGAAGCAATAAAGCCACAACGCTGGAAAGAACATCACAGACACCCAGAGTGCAATCCTGGCTGTAAGGAAGTCAATGTGAGTTTTGCCAAGATTTTACACATGGTCTTGGAAGGTCAAGAGGAATGAGCCTCCCATGGTGCAATTAATACCAGTGGTACAGTTAAGTGACATACATCTTTAAGAGAGGGTAACTGTTGCATTTCTGATAATGATAATATATTAATGAGAGTGTGATGCTGACGTGATACCCTGTTCCACTGCTGTAGTACACCCCCATATTCTGAAATCATACACTTTACTGAAACCTGCTTAGAACATATATAGATGTAGGAAAAAGTTATATATAATTTCTTTTCTTAACCCTTTCCCTACAATTCTGCAATGATGCACAGCGCAGTAGGAACCATTTACTGCAGGACTTGCAGATAAAGGGCATCTTTATGACTGAATTTTAATTCATTTGTGATTCAAAATAGAGAACAAAATTATCCTTGCGATTCATTAATTTGAAATCTGGCAAGTATCATTAAGCAGAAATTTGCATACAAAAGGTGTTGCTTTTTAAATAATTATGACAGAAAAAAAATAATGAGTGTACAAGCAGTGTTTACATGACTATGCATGAGGCTACATGGAAGCATTATTTAATCTTTTTCCAAAATTCACCTAAGCCAGTGAAGATCACAGATGGCTCTCAGGAGGCTCTGGTGTCACCTAAATCACCAAATTCTGATTGTTGGTTTGTAGATTTTGGAATAATTATGGCTCCATCCTGAATTCTTTGCTAAACCAGAATTCCAACTTCAGCACTGGGAGTTTGGGTGCATAAGGCATGCAAAATTGACCCCTTGACTCTGCAGACTGACTAAACTGAACTTGATACAAGTCCAGAGGTTGTAAATCAACTTTACAGTATGCTTCCCTAATCGCGTTCGCCCAGCTCTCAGAGTACATTAGAGCAACCTGAAGGCTGATGTATTTTACGCAGGCTGCCAACAGCAAACAGAACCCTTCTGGGAGCCTGTGATCAGCCCAGAGTCATGTCTTGGACACACGCCTATACTGCTGCAGTAGAATCTACATGTACAAACCCCCTTTGCACATGAAAATAAACCATATAGGGCTTTTGCACATATAAAGTCTATTATCTGCGTTTGCAAGTGTTAGTGTGTAAAAATGATGCATACAATCACTGGCATGCTCACAGAGGCATAGGTTGAGGCCATTTTGAAAATTTGTCACTCACTCTAAAACAAGAGATTGAGCTTCTATCATATCAATTCCTGCATTCCAGAAAGAGTTCTTGAAATAAGGTATTAAATGTTCTTCAAACAATTAACTGGTAACTTCTTCCATTTAAAATTATATACAAAAATAGTTTTGTGCCTGTGGGTGTGTGTGCATAAATTACACAATAAATGAAGTACCAACTGTGAGTTTGTTTTGTTATTGTTGGCTCTGTTGTGCTGGTCAGGCTCTGAGCTTGTTATACTCTTAATATAATTGCCTATAATGTGGCTTTTCTAAGTTTGGTTCTTTCAGTGACCTTCCACCAAACTCAAGAAAAGTAGATCATTCCACACAGTAAATAAATAAACGAATGGGGCTGTATTTATTAGCATTCAGTATTGGAAAAGGAAACAGAACAATAGTATATGAATAAACACAGTGCAAATACTATATGTGATGTGTGTGGGATGTACAGAATCACATAATATATACGCGGAGCAGAACTGAACCAAGGAGACAATGTTCCAGTACAGAACTGGAATAAGATTAGGGTTAAGATTCAGGGTTCAGACTAAACATTAAATTCATATTCGGTTATATCAAAATCTGGCAAGATCATCTCATCAGAATTTAGTGGCAAATGGTGGAAACTCATGAGACCTTCTGATTTCAGCCATCTAGAAAGATGGAAAATCATGTAAGAGCAGCCGTTTTCATGAGATTTCAGCCATTTTGAACCAAAATCTCATGAGAATCATTCTGGCTATTCCTATATTCTCACTTAGTTTGATAGTGCCCAGCAGCATGATTAATGCTTTTCAGAAACAAATAGAAAACCATGGTCTCTGCCCTGAAGTCCTTACAATCTATATTTATGTGTGAGTGGAGAGTGAGAGAGGAGATTGGGTTGGAGTGAGTCAGGATAACAGCACTATGTCCTGACGCGGGACAGAATATGATCACATGGTGATTTACTTTTGGCATGTTTACATTTTGATGGTTTAAACTTACATGCCTACCTCTCCCAACCGTTCATTATTTTGACAAAAGCCTTACTGTGATGGTAGCTTCAGATATTTGTGTCTCAAATGTGTACACTGGTTTTTAAACTTGTTTATTATGTTTACTCTTCAATCAGGTAAAGAAGGATTGTGACTAAAAAGAAGCCATGGTCGACAAGACACATGGTCAACAGGATTTTTAGTTATTTATTAGATATATTTTACACATTCTGTTTACTATCCAATAATTAAATGTCTGGTAAGTGTAATTAAACAAAATTTGCATTACAGAGGTATTGGTATGTGAACAAGTAGGATAGGATAAATGTATAAACATGTTTATTTGAGCAAATGCTTGTGGCTTAATGAAACCATGATTTAATCTAAAATTCTCCTAAATTACCATATCATCCAGTAACAAAATATTTGCAAAGACCTGAATAGCATTGAATGCAGAAAATGAAGTTACAGGTAGATTACGTTTTTGTATAGTATCAGTATTACTTTGGTTATTCTATGAACCTAGATTTGAATGTAAAAATATGAAATAAGATACAAATGCAGAGCTAGTAGCAAAGCATATTCCACACCAGCTTAACATTGCAAGCAGACTGACTGGCAGGCAGGGAAAAACTGTTTCCATATTAGGATGTTGGGGGACACACTGAACATGCTTCCCATACTTGGCCATATTTTGACTTTACTCATAATGACTCAATTTATTTCCAGCCACTAAATAAATCTACTGCACAGGGGCTTCATGGAGAAGAACTATCCCCAAAACAGAGCTTAGTCAGGGTGAAGAGACGTGGCACACTGTACCAAAGATGCCCCCATCAATCAGTGATTGGGGAAGAAGCAAGAAGGATCTCAAAAACAGTAATGGATGAACTCTCCCATCAGGATAATGTAGATCAGTAGGAAAGCACCCAATCCAGCTGAAAGTATGTAGCTTTCATTGACTTCAGTGATGCCAGATTGTGCCCTAATTGCTTATACAGTTTAGATTGTTCAGTAGATTTGATCATCTCTTTTTTGATCCCTTGGGTGGAGTAGCCATGTGCTGCACTTTGGGCTAAAACATAAAAATTGGAAGGACATTGGTTGCATCAAAACCTCTTATCAGAACGTTTATATGTACCCATGCTTCCATAAATGGCTCATGCATGTTTCTTTGTTTCTATACGAATATTTAATACACTTTAAACAGGAACAAAGAAGCTTTAAAGGTACTAGTGATATAATGAAAAGAGCAGTGAAAACCACATAGAAAAAAAGTCACAGAAGCTCACCTGAAAGGCTAAAAATAGAATGCAAAGTTTTCAGTTTTGGAGGTTTATCAGTGACACTGGTATCAGTTATGCAGCCTAGGAACTACTGAGAGGAGTATGGCTAAACTCTACTCTTTCTATACACCTTTCATCTCAGGATCTCAAAGCCCTTTTCAAATATTGATTAATTAAGCCCATCATCATCCATGCAGTAGATACCAAGAAAACTCATTAAAACCATCTCCAGGTACCCACAGTAATCACAGGACCTTCCTTTACTTAAAACAGAAGATAAAGGAGAGCTGCAGTCCCCGGAGAACGGCAAATGTTGTGTTTTAATGGCTTCTTCTTAGACTTCCCTGTTTTGCATATGGGGAAACTAAAGCACAGAAAGGCTAAATCACAGAATCAGCATCCATAGTCAGGAACAACAGTTTATGCTCAGGACTATATTTTGCCCGGATTCTGCACATGAAGCTGTTTGCTTCTCAGTGATGCGTGTCAACACCCTTATCTCTTTCTCCTATTTTTTTCATTAATTTTCCATAAATCTTCTTTAGAAGAGAGACAATAAATTGGAAGGGTTCAGTCAGAGAGATGCAGTGGCACTGGACTCCAGAACAATAAATAAATAAATAAATTGAAGATACTTGTCAACCACTAATGTGGTCATTAACTTCCACTTGACCTGGATGCTACCCCATAGCCAATAAACTAAACACTGATGGTTTTCTTTAGGCCTTGGCTGCTACCGTGTAATGCTGGCAATCTATGGGCAACTGACAGAAAACATTTGTCACACTCTATGGAGCATTAAGCCTTTCCTTACAGTGTGATTTTATGAGGTAAACTGAAAAAAGAGGCAAAAGCCTAAGAATGGATCTGATTCTGTAACCTTCACTCATGCCGACTAGCACCTACTCAGGCAAAAAGTCTCACTGAGAATGGTTGTTGTGAGTTCAAAGTGATTACTCATGAGTAAGTTCTACTCAAAGGGAGTAAGGGTTGGGAATTAGACAATAGAATAGTAAGGAAAACTTGAAATTTTGTCACTGTGTTTGTCAAAATAGAGTGTAAATGATCAGAGTACGGAAAAATATTCTTTAAAAATGTTTTCTCCCAGTTATATTCTCCAAATGCAAAAACACCCAGAACAAAATAATTTTTCAGCAAAATGAAAGAGGGTAGTGACAAGGAAGCATTTATAGTCACATCTGTACAGCAAAATTCAAGGGAAGGAGTTTGTTCTTTAATAAAGTAGCAGCATTGCCTTGTAATTCTGGTTGTGCCTCAATTTGAATCACGCCTGGTTATACATATTTATTCCTGTATGGTGTGCTCCAGCATGAAACATACATGATCTGTAAAGCTTGTGCACACATGCATGTGTGTAAAACAAAGAGTCACTTGTAAATCTATGTTTGTTATATCTTTTCAGAATACCAGTATTAGGTATAGGTACAGTAGAGCCAAAGTTTGCCCTTCGCCATGAACACGCAGCTCTGGCTGACTTCAATGGGAGCCCCAGAGGAGCATCCAAAAGCCAAATTTGGACCAAAATATTATATGAGATAGTTTGTTTGGACATCTGATATTTCCAGTGAACAGATTCTCTTTTTTCCAAATCCTTAGTATTTTAAAAAGAAAAAACTGATTTTGATGTTGAACTTATGATCAGAAAGGCCTCTCTCCCCTCCCCCCCCCCCTTAGGATCACTGTCATGCTCTCTGTTTTTCCAACTGGAATTTCCCATGTAGCAGTTTCCTTGAAGCTGTGCTGCCATGCCCACCATTGGCCCTCTCTTCCAAATCAGTGTGTATTTCAACATAAAGGATATAACATTAACTGGTGTGTCCATGTTATTTCCTCAGTTTGTATCTGTTTCCTTCATTTGTATTTTGCGTATTAGCAAGCAGGAATTAAAAAATTATTTTCCCTTGTTTGCTGTATATTGTGGTTCTTGCAAGTCAGTGTATAAAATGAATCTAAATGCCTGAGTCTTTTAAATGCTCATTTCTTTTCTTCTGTACAGTTTATAAATGGCATCTGTACCTTACATCAGTCAAGTACCTTGGAATTCCTCATGCATCAGCTCCTCCACTGCCAGATGTCCCAAAGTTTGTTCAGTCACTCAGTTATCGTCAGCATCCTGAAGATGTTTACATATGGCTGCAATTGTAAATCTTGCTGGTACTAGCATATGGTTTAGTAGTTTAAATTCTTGTAAATCATAAATCCCTTTGATTAGCACACACAATAGATGCAACTCACTTTTCACTGGTAAGGCTGTCGGAGGGATTCTTTTATTGTTTGGGCTTTAGCTGTAATTTGGGCCATTCCCACCATCCTTGAACAAAAGATCCTATTATACATCAGTTAATCCAACCTTGACTGGAGAATGTTCCGCACATATTTTAATGATTTTGCATGTTAAATAGCAAATTCATATAATCTGAAAATGGAAGTCTTTAGTAGATGCCTGGAGCATAGCATGGCCATGTCTCTTTTCAGACATTGATATATGCACACAACTTCCAATGATTGGAGATCTGCACAAACACTGAAGGGAGACTCTACCCTGAAGAGGCAATTAGAGAGGAGTTATTTGGTGGGGCTAGAGACAGACAGACAAATCCTCATATAAAATAATACATTTGCTTGAAGGAAAAAAATAGAGTTGAACAGTAAACAGTACACTCCTTGGGGACTGTTAATGGTCTCTAAAGAGGTTAATTTGTTTCCCTCAGTCTGTTTTTGTATGTAAGTTCCTTTAGTCATGCAGAGAATAAAAAAAAAGGAGAGCAGATGGCCATGACAGATGAAGACAGCAGCCAGCAATTCTCCTTGGGCAGAAGGGCCATTTAAACCTATGTGAACTAGTCATTCGAGGGATGCAGAATACCACCAGGGCAAGATTATAGAGGGAAGGAACTAAAATGCAAGCTTTCCTAGGCACCAGCTCATAGGAGAGAGTAACAGTCTCATTTAGAGTCGCAGGCTGCTATATCAACAATACAGCTTCCAGAGGCCATGATGACTCGTAGAAAGAGTTTTCACTTTACAACTTCAACAACTCAGCAGCATCAGGTGATGGAAAGGTTTATACACTTGAAACCTTCTTAAGGAGACTGGATTTAGACCCATGGATTGAACCCTTACACACCTTTATTAAAGAAGAAGTCCTTAGACTAGGAGAGAATACTGCAAGAAACACTCATCAACATTGTGCTAAAACCCTGGATTCAGTAACTCAGTGACATTTTTCCAAATGTGGGTTAGTTTTCTATTATAGGTACGTGAACTATCTGCAGCAAAATGTTCATTAGATTATTTTAGCCCCTTCTTTTTGTTATCCAGGAATTATCTGCAAACAGATTCTGATCATTACAAATTTGCTCATCACTGAAAATAATTCAGTAAGTGGTTTAGTTTAACACAGTTCAGTTTACAAATTGCTTTTGCTTTGATTATTTTCTATTAATAATCCACGTTAACAGGCCACCTAAGTCACATGGTTTTGTCTTTGATTCCTGTTTGGATGATTCCCAAACCCAAAGGGCTTTCAACGATGGTCAAATGAACATTTAAATTATGAATATTCATCTGAATATTAATATGTGCAGTTATATTTCTGGCTTTTCACTTTCCATGAACATTCTTGCAAACCAAATAATGCTCACACAAACATTCACAAAAAGTGAATAAATGGGATTGTAAATAACATTAAAGTGATTTTCTGTTGTTTTTATTCAATGAACAACCACTAAAAGTTTCTTGCAGGATACAGTTTGCTCTAGATGCTACAGTATATTGGATGCCACTGCATATGGAATCCAGAGTTATCTTGTATCTCCTAAATGGACCCTTGACATTTATCAGAATGAAGGCTGGCTAGCATTGTCAGAAGAAGACATAAGAAATGACAATTTGATTTATAGTTTTATTCCTCAGAAACAACTGTGTTCTAGCAGGCATTACCAAGAATTTCAGGAGCCACTGTAGAGCTGAATTCTTTAGCATTCAAACACTTTCAAATCACTAACACTGAATTTTACTCTATATCAATTAATACTCTGATCTCAGATGAAAGCAAGTTATTACTGAATGTTGGTACCATACTTTTATATTTATTGTAGCCTTCTGGTATGTATCTTGGGCTCAGTTTTAGATCTTTTCAACAGCTTTATGAATTGTTGACTGAATTCTTGCTCCTGCTACTTTGTTGGGTACAATCAACAACAGTGATGTGTAAAACAATGGGTTAAATATTCTCTGTAGTGCTATAGAATTGTGTTAATAATCATTTGATTGTATGGTTAGAGACAATACATCCTACAATCAGACAAGATGGAGAATTTTGTATGAAAAACTAGTTGAGATTTCTCCCTATATATTATTACTAGAGCTGGGTGAATTATTGATTTTTGGTTTCAGTGACCAAACTGAAAAATCCAGAAAGAAAAAGTCAGTTTTGGGTTGACCTGAAACAACAACAATTCCTTTTTTCTTGGGAAAACCAAACAAAAATTAGATTCAGGTTGAACATAATGTTTTGTTTAGTTTTTGCATGCTTTTCTGTGGCTTTTTGCTGTTGTTGTTGTTGTTAAATATAGCTACATTTCAAAATGAAACATGGTTTTGAAATGAAAAGTCAAACATTTAGTTTCAAAAATGTAAAAAAGAAAAAGTTTCAGTTTTTCTGGAATTTGTTTTTCTCCATTTTTATTCATCTGCAACTATTCATTGAATTCGACCCAACTTTGCGAATAGTTTCATTCATTGAAAAATGCTTTTTTGGGGGGCAAATAAACTATGCACCAAAAAAATTCTCACAAATATTTACTATAATTAATCATTACTGTAGCTACCTGAGGCTATTATGCAGGAATATCAGAGAGGAAATGGTTTTAGTATGTTGATAAAGTGCACATCTCAGACCATTTTAATTCTATTCCCAGTTAAGAGTGACAAAGGCTGACCTTGTCCAGCAAACACATTTATGATGGGATAACCTTTAGGAGTTTATGAATTTATGTGAATCTCTTTTTCTGGGTAATTTTAGAAGAAGTTACATGAGCTCTCTATAATCAATAAGAAAGCTGTGGTTTTCTCTATCAGTTTAAGACTGCTACCAGTAAGCAGGGATCATGATGTAGAACAATTATCAAAAAGACCACCATAAATATTACCAACATCTGAAGTCAGAATTAAAAGGTATGACAAGAAAAGAATAAAATTTGAGTTTAAAAGTTTTAAAGTCTATAGAGGCTGAAGGCCCATACACTGTTTTCTTCTTAAGTTTGGTAGATCTGCAGAGAAACATGTGGACTCTGAATAAACAAAGAAATTCACAAGTTCCCCATAGGGGTTTCTGTTTGTTTCTTTGTTTGATTTTATGTAAAGCTGACCAGAAAACTGAAGTTTTTTCCTACAAGACATTTTGAATGAAATTTAAAAAAAAATGTTTTGGTTGAAAAATGTTGATTTTCCAACAGAAAGTTTCCAACTCATTTGAAAAGAAAAATTTTATTTTGAATTAAAATGTTATTTCATTTCGATTTGTTTAAACCAAAAAGCTAAAACAAAATAACATTTTAAATTGAAATGAAAGCATTCACTTTGATATTTCCCTTGGGAAAAATCCATTTTTTTGTTGGAATCAACTTTCCTGTGAAAAAATTTCAGTTTTATCAGATCATGCTTTTGGCAGGAAATGTTTTTGCACAATTTTTTGAACAGTTCTAGTTTTTGCTTCATAAAATATCACAATAACCTGACTAACAAAGCCACCTAAACTTGCACTCTTTATAGTTCCACCCTATTGTACACAGACCCTGGCAGAAGAAATAAAAATGAAGGTTGTGTACCTGTTATCCAAGTCCTTTGAGATGAACTTCTGTATATTCCCACTTGTAGGATCAAGATGCTGCAAGACAAGCTTCCGTAACCTTCTGGAAAGCAGGTCCATTGATTCCCTCCCTCTCCCCCTTTTATACCCTTGGAATTCTCCAGGATGGAAGGAAGAGGGAATCACTGGACTTGCTTTCCAGAAAGTTACAGAAGCTTGTGTCGCAGGCATCTTGATCCCACAAGAGGGAATCTACAGAAGTGCATGTTTGGGTGGCTTAGTAAGTCAGGTCATCATGATCTTTTCAGTCTGAAGTCTATAACTAAGCTATACAAATGCTAAGAACTAATTAAACTAACACCACTATAGAATTATTTACAGGTTTAAGATTGAAAGGCTGGCTAACTGTTGGCAAAGCTACAGGGAACTCTGACCCTTGCCCAGGGTGGTGAGAAGGAACTGAGAGGGAGGAGGCAGATCCATCCCTTTTATGCCCACAGCTGGGCACAAGGCGAGACGATGTGCTGGCACAAATCTTTGACTTGAGTTCATTGTGCGCACACACACCTAACATGAAATGTATACGCGCACAATCACTCAAAGGAGACAGTTTCCTTCCTGGCTTAGAAGCAGGAACTAATTATAACTGAAGGAAGATAGTCTAGAGCCCAATAATGTTCTATTAAAATTTCCTCCTATGAGAGATCAGACACTTGGATCCATCAGCATATTTATGATACCAGATTCAAGGAATATCAGAATGATTCTCACAGCACCTCTTATACAGCCATAAATCTAAAATGGGACGTACAGCATTCTATTTTCTCTACAGAACATTGGCACTGCATCTTTTAATTAACTGAAGAAGAAAATGAGATCCCAGAGATCTCATTACTGCGTTTGCATTTGAGGGTTACAAAGACACACTGAAGAAAATAGGCAGTCATTTCTGGAGCAGGGAGATCCTGTGACACCATTCTGTTTCTCCTACAGAGACTGTGTAGCAAAGAAATCTCTGGATCTATGAATCTCAAAAGCCATAGAACTGAGATAGGCGTAGTGCCCTCATATCCTAACGGAGCCTCCAATCCTGATGTCAGTTCTTAGCCTGTCAGATTCTCATAAATCCACCCTTGAGCAGCTGAATTAGCCTTTAGAAATGGGCTGGGAAATCCAAGAGAACCTCAGTGGTTCCTACCCAGAACCAAGAGAACTGACAGTTCCAGGACCAAGTAAATTGGCTTTTACAACTTCTGACAGTAAAAGAGTCTAAGACCACATCTACACTTACCGGGGAGTGGTGCTGCTGCGATCAATGCAGTGAGGGTCGATTTAGTGGGTCGAATGAAGACCCACTAAATCAACGGCAGAGTGGTCTCCAGTCGACTCCTGTATTCCACCGGAACGAGAAGAGTAAGGTAAGTCGACAGGAGAGCGTCTCCCGTCGATGCAGTGTGGTGTAGACACCACAGTAGATTGACCTAAGCTACATTGACTCCAGCTACGTGATTCACAAGGTCTAAGAATGGATCAGTCCCTTTCTTCTCACCTACAGGAGTGAGGGTCTAATAGATGAAGCATTGGAAAGGGAAAAATCTTCTCTCAGACAAGCAGGGTATTGCGTGTGTGCATCTGAAAATGGCCAAACAGGAAGCACGAGGTGAAATCACTATCCTGTAGCAGAGAGATCCACCATTCCAGATCTGATCAAAAGCTTTCCCCTCTCCAAGGTTACAAGGACCTCCACACTGATCAGCTTGTTTATGCCACTAAGTTGAGCACATAGTAATGCAATCAGCTCTGCAAAGATCATGATGTTGGAAATGTGCGCCAGACTCCATTAACCTCTGTGGATTCAGGGCCTGAGTGGTACAAAGCCACTAGCCAAGTAACTCATCAGTTAACGATGTCAGATCCTCATGCTGGCTGAACCCCAGGTAATTGGATCCTTTCTTGGCAACTGTGCTTGGCAGTCCTTCATGCCTGACTGGTGAATTGAAGTCCGGCTCTGACCCTGATCCAAAGTTGTACTTATCAGCCACGAATCTGTACACAGCTTTTTTCTTTTCTTTTTTTCCTTTGGGAGCTCTAGATCTGTGCTTTGGTATGGTTCCACAGCTTCTGGATCAACACCTGCGAGATCAGGATCCAGAATTTGCAGGCAGAATCCAAGCTCTGTGCATCCAGATCCCAGCATTGAGAACCAGGAGGCAAGTTTGTTATTTAATAGTTATTGGCATAGATGTGCTTCTTGAATAACGTACCAAATGTGATGCCTGTCAATGGTGTTGAAGATATTTCCCTAACACAGAAGGATCAACTTGTTAACCCATTTTCAAATATTTCTATGAAGTTCTAGGTATATTGCCTTTTCCACTTGATTCATGTACACTACATATTTAAATTACCGTAGTTTTTAACCTGATAAATGAGGACTAAAGATTAAATGAATAATTTGCAAAATTAAATTCAATCCTAATTGGTTTCTATCAAGCATAGCACCTCTCATACAAAGGTAGAAATGACCAAAGACAAGAATAAAGTTATCTTGTGACGAATCCACATTAAATTCAATCTTAGCTGTTTCAAGAATTAATTGTACTATAAGAAAAGTTAGCTTTTCATTTTCCAATGTCCTGGTGTCAGCTATTTTTCTTATCTTGGTTATAGTCACACATTTGACAACTGCTTGAAGCTCTTAGCATGATGAAGAGCATGTTTGCTAGGAGATGATAATGGAGAAGTCATTATTTTAATGCTTCTGAAGTAGTTAAATATACAAGAAATACTATAGCTACAGCTTACTTTGTGGCGATTGGTCACCTTTTAACAGCATGCTTCACCTGCGACCATTTGCATACTGTCGAAGTTAATGAGAATTCTGAATGTAAAAGGACTGCAGCACTGATGCCTTTACATGCAACGAATTGAACCCAATCCTGCAAGGTGCTGACCACACTCGACTTGTATTCTAGAGGGAGCTGAGGGTCCAGAGCATCCAAAAGGGACAGAGCACCCTTGCTTTTAATCATCCGTGAATATTGCTTGAATTCAGAACAAAAACCAGGATTTCCTTCAGGTGTATACATGTTTACTGTGTTAACTTTCCACAAATATTCTAACAAAAAAGTCTACTGGCAGGAACATGGAGAAACCGTTAATTGTAAGTGAATCAAAGAATATTCATGGAAAGTGAAATCTGAACTCAAAGGGTCAAGTGTTCACACTATAAAACTATTTCAAAGAATTATGCTGATCCAGTCAGGGAAGAGAAAAATGCCATGTGACCTATGTGCCCAGTCACAAATAAACAACACAGCTCTTAATTTCATTCGTGAGTACTAACAGCAAACTGCTTGCCAACAATCTACAGACCAAGAACTATTGGTAAAACCATTTGACAAACAATTACAAATAATAAATAAATTTAGAAAAGTCTAAGTGCTTGTGGATGATTCACAAAGAAGAAAAATAGGCTAAATTAATCAGATAATTTCCTCAGCTTTAGTAATTTATCAAAATTAGTTCCACTAGAGCACCTCTCAGTCATAAGAAATAAATAACTTGCTCATAAACATGCTCCAAGTAGACATCTAAATACTGTTGTGAATAAAATGTACATTTTGTATTTTATGTCATTGGAGGCTTGCACTCCTTATTTATTCATACAGCAAATCATTAGGAAAATACATACATCATTGAAGTGGAACATAGCGATTAATTACACTTTGGTGCAGAAAGATACAGACTATTGGTAAATAACTAGGCCTGTGCTCTGAACTTGAATGTGTGAGGTCTTTCTGACTGCTTCTTAGGCCTGAGTCAGGCTTGTTCAGGCATATTACTACAGTATGTGTGCTCCAGCAAGATACATCTATATGCTGATCAAACACAGATTTATTGTGCTGATTGCTATACAGGAACAAGCAACCAGCCTGAAGTGGATATTATTATTTGTAAATTGCAGATCACATCCATCAGGGTGATTGGTTTTCCTTCTGCTGCATTGTAAACAGAGGAAAGGGACACAACTGTTTCTCTGAATCCTGAAAATATGAAACTGAGCTATCAAGATGGAATTTCTGATTAAGACGTTTTGTAAGTCACGTGTAGATTTCTAGTCTGAATATTGAACAGAATTTTCTTTTTATGCACATTAAATTCAGGTGTATGTGGGCTGTACGTGTGTTGTGTCAGATCTTACAGCCTTTCAGAAATTGTTCCCTTGTTGTTAGTGTGCATGTGTTGGGGATCAGAGTGAGTGTGTGAACAACCGTGACGCTGGTGCCCTCGCTCTTCTTCACAATCTGCTTCAGAAGCAAAAAAGGGGAGAGACAGCAGAGGTGCAACATAGGAGGGGGCCAAAGAGGAAATGGGAAGGTGGGACAGAGGGGAAAAATGAGGAGCAGGAAGAAAACAGCTTGAGGATTACGACTGGGCTCAGCAGGGTTCTGACCTTTGTCTAATTGGTGGAGGATGTAGTTTCAGGAAAGAAATGGCTGAAACCACGCCCCTGCTCAGGACTCCAGAGTACCGGTAAATCCTTTAAGTTACTTTCACCCCTGATTAAGCCCTACGAGTAGCAAACAGATGTTTTCATATGGAAGGCTCTAGCCATGTGTAGAGATAGGAACCTTCATGTTCAGCTTTTGCTCATTGTGAATATTTGGGATCCCCAAAAGTCTTCTTATGAATGAAAACATAATCAAAGTCTGTTTTAATGCTGATATAACTGTGTAAATGTTTTCAAAACCATGAGATTTTTGCTGGTGAGAAAAGGAATGTCAAAGTTCACCCTACTGTTGGCATTTTACTCTTCCCATCAGCATTTTATTTATTATTATTATTATCATCATGGTGACATAGGTGCAGCTAGAGCTTTGGGAAACACATATATTAGGCCAAATCCTACAAGCCTTCAGGCTAATTTTGACAGGTGTTGAGTTTTATGTTAGACAAGCCTGTGATTCAATGCACCCAGACTTTTTAAAGGTGACCTACAAAGTAAAAACAAAATTGGTTTTGTGCCATATTTGCTCGGTTATCATTAATAAAAGCAGCCTAAGAGCACTGCATTTTATTTACTGTTAGTTTGTTCTTTTGCAGCAGAAATGCAGGCTTTATGTCCCCTATCTTAGTGAAAACAAACAAACAAACAAACATTCTATGAGCACTGGAGAACTAGTGCATTTATGATATTTGAGAAGTGTAGCAAAAAACCCCTAATGCTGTCTAGGCTATTGTAGTGTTGTCAAATTGAAATGGCTTCTGAAATTAACTCCCTGTCCCTAATGGAACAGCAATGGGTAGGGGCAGAAACATAAACATAAGTGTAAGTAGCATGTCACCAATTTTAAAAATGACTCCCATTAGGGAATTTGCACTACTGAGATTTCTAAATAAAATGCAACATTTACTTTAAAATAAATTAAATAATTACCGTTTGTAAAGTGAAGCAGCAGACACAAAGTTCTATTCCTATATTGAAGGGAGTGGCATTTTCTGACACAGGAGATACACCCATCAAGAATTGCTTTCCGCTGGACCACAGCTGGGAACAAGAGGGAGATGCAATTTCTAAACCATATATTTTTTTCATCCTTCAGAAACTGAATGCCTCTGCTCAGGGATGTTTGAAATCTGCAGTTTTAGAGTTTCATTATGGTTCATTTCCAAACTCATTGATTCATGACACACAGAAAATAAAGCAGAATACAATGTTACATGGTATCTAAACTTTAAATACCGCTGCTGCATTGAGGCCTGATCAAGAGCCCAGTAGACTAAATGGAAATCAATGATTTCACTGGACTTGGGATCAGGAACCCAATGTAGACTGGTTCCAGCTATCATGATGAAGACCAATAATTAGTGCAATACACCTAGGAGATAGATTACAAAAGAGTGGATTAAATGTATGTAGGTGGCATCAGCATTTGATAACAGTGCAATGAAAACATCATATTGGGGCATTCAGGTCAGCTAAACTTGAACTTACAATGTTTAGATTTAGTATGAGGATCTCAAAAAGGTTGTGTCAAGAATGGAGGTAATTCTCCCCTCCCCTAATCCACTCACTCAGTCCTACTTAACTGTGAATTATCTTGCTTCCACTGGTGTAATTTTTATCACGGTATCGTCATACAATAGTATGTTGTGTTTAACAGAAGCCTACAATTGAAAATAACTTCTTTACATTTGCATTTAATTACTGTATATGATACATATGAAGTAACCCTCTAAAACTTTATTTGATCTTTAACTACAGATGTCTTGGTAGCACTTCAAATGATATTACAGAATTAAGCTGTCAGGGTTCAGAAAGTTCTACTGCAGAAAAATATTGATCTGAACTATGACGTGATCTAAAAAAATAAAGTTTGCCAAATAGTGCACAGGAGATCCTTTAAGTCATAGCCTGAGCATTCCACACTTAAGTATTTCTATGGAGAGCGCTATCCAGAAGAACGCTATATTATAAACACATACAATATCATAGTTAGCACTGAATTAGCTCCATTACTACCTATGAATATCATATTTTATCAAGACACACTACTGATTAAAATAACCTATCATCAGCTACTGCACCTGTGAGCATTACGATATTCTAGCATGTTACCTTCCTCTGCAAAATTCGAGTCAGCTGTTTGGTACTTGAATGAATCACCTGACAAATACTGTTTCTGCCACAGCATTCAGCGTGAAACATTCAGCATCACTTTCTACCGCCCAACCTGACATTTGTCTCTGAAGGTGTAAAGAAGAAGAGGCATCAAAAGACAATTGTAAATGCTCACTGCCGGTTGGCTTCAAAAGGTGTGGGAGACAAATGTACGCCATTAGCCGTTAATGCCGGTCTAAACAGCAGTCCTGATGAGCAGGAGACATCAGTGGGAGGGGAAATGTCAATCAGACACTGATAACAAAGAAATAGACACATGCCTAAATAACAAAGGGACAAATCAGGGCTGCCCCAGCGTGGGTTCATTAGGAGGTGGAAAGGGCACAGCATCTGAAGAAGAGGCAGCCATAAAATAGCTGCCTGGACCAAGGAGGATGGGGGCTGTTAGCGCTGCCACCAGAAGCAAATTGTCCGGATGATAGCTGTGCTATAGCTCCACCCCCTGCATGCTGGACAGCAGCTGGAGAGGCAGAGCACAGGTGACATCCTTCAGGGTGCAATGCTTACCCTAACTCCCCCACTCCCCCCGCACGCAGGAGCTCGGTGTCTGCTCTTGGCCTGAACAGACATATCCTCTTCAGCCACTGCTACTAGACCCACCTTCTCCACACTCCTCAACCCAGCCTGCCTTAGGGAGTCCTTGATTGACCCCAAAGATTACAGACCATTTGTGGATAAATAAGGCTAGATTCTGGTCCTCAGCCTGGCTGGTTTGCATATCTACAGCCCGGTATCTACATCCCAGTTTGCATATCTACATCCTGCTGTAGCCAAATAATTAGAAGGGATTGTTACTTTATTGTTTTAGTGGGAGGTAAATGTTCTCAATTGGTTAGCTGAGAAATGTGCAGATGTCTGTGGACAGTTTAAATGGCTACCCAATTCAGTTTCTTAGCTCTCAGGATATCATCATGTTCTCAGTTTGGACTAGTTTTGAAAATAAAGACAGTCTCATAAGGCATACACACAAGGGGACATATTAAGGTTGCACAGGCAACCTTAACTCTCATGTTTCCTAACTTCTGAGTGCTTGACTTTTCCACCTTAATAACGTTCTCTTAACAGTTTGTGTGTGATTTCCTAGGTTTTTAAAAAAGTAAATTGAAAAAACAGAAATTCTATAATCTGGCATCACATTGACACCCACATGGATTATCAACAGGATTAGAACTTTTAGATCAACCACACAGAACGTGGTCACTTGAAGTAACAGAGTAGGTGATAGCAACAGTAGGTTGTCATCATCTATGTGGACCAGACAGAGAGAGAGGAGATTCTTTGCCAGTAGGTTTCACAAATATTTTCTGATAGCAGAGGAATGGCATGTGCTCTAGTGTGCATAAACGCTTGCACCCATTCCCTCTGAGCTTCACGCCTTCTGTCCTGTGCCCTCCAGCCTGCCCCCAACTTTCCCAGCCTCAAGCTTCCCCCACCCCAGCTCCGTGTCCCTAGCCACCTTGTCCAGTCAGTCCCAGTTACTCCCCTCCTAGCTCCTTGTCCAATCTTTCTCTCTCTCTTTTCCCAATCTTTCCACCTCCCAGCCTCCAATTCCCTGCCTCTCAGCTACATTCCTACTCCCCACTTTTTCCCAATCCCAGTCCCTCTCCCTAATCTCTTCCTCCAGTCTCCTCCCCTGCAAGGTTCTTTGTCCTATTCTTTGTCCAGCTAATTCCAATCCTTACCCTGCATCCTGTGTCCCCATCAGATGTTCCTCCTTTCCCCCGCCCTACTGGTTCCCAATGTCTTCACCCAGCAGTCCCAGTCTCCCCTGAGGTCAGACTAGATGATTTAATTGTCCCTTCTTGACTTAAAATTTATGAATCTTCTCTTCCACACCCCCCAGCTCCAAGTCTTCTCCCACCCAGCGCCCAGGCCTTGTCTCCTTGCCTGCCAGTAGCCGTCTCCCCCATGCCAGCCTCTAGTCCCAGTGATGCATTCCCCATCTGTCTCAAGACTCCTTGGCCCAGTGTATCTTCCCACTTCCCCAAGTCCGGCTCTTATCACCTCTGCAATCAAATCAAACAGCTGTATTCTCTACACTGCCTTGGCACAAGCAGGGGTGTCACTGAAAGCACAGAAAAGAGTCTCCTGGCTATCCGTTCAAGTGCCCAGACCTAGACCAGGCATAGACTGCAGCAGCCCAGAGTTGCAACTATCTGAAAAGTCCTGCTCATTCCTGGGCTGGAGCATGCTCAGTGACAACATAATCTTCAGAGGGTTTTTTGTTTTTTTGTTTTTGCTATAAAGCCCTAGTAAGTCTCTGAGCATGTGTAAACTTTGATTTTTAAAAAAATTTATAAATTGGCTGAATTTGGGAAGATTGTCACACAGAGATGACAAAGGGCATAGAGATGACACAAAGGCTACCCTTCCCTGCCCCCGCCAACTTTCAAGTTCCTGCTTCAAAGCATGGGGTGGTAGAGGTTTTTCAAAGAAAAGGTTGCCAGAATTTTTTAACATGTATTTTTTCCAGCCTCATTCTCTGTAACTGCCAGGCCCGTGGACGGGGGGTAGGCTGGGGGGCGCCTTAAGGGGGTAATTACCCAGGGGCCTGAACAATTTAAAAGGTCCCAGGGGCCCACCACAGTGCAGTCAGGCTAAGGCAGGCTTCCTGCCTGCTCTCACTCCGCGCCGCTCCCGGAAGCGGCCCTACAGCCCCTGGGGGGGACAGTGGGTCTCCATGTGCTGCTACCGCCCCAAGTGCCGACTCTGCAGCTCCCATTGGGCAGGAAGTGTGGCCAATGGGAGCTGCAGGGGCGGTCCTGTGGGCAGGGGTGAGTGGAGATCCCCTGGGCTGGGCCCCACACCTAGGAACTGCTGCCAGAGGGGTGTGCAAGTCACTTTCGGGAGCCACCCGAGGTAAGCACTGCCCCCCCCTCGCACCCGAACCCTCTGCCCCACCCTAGAGCCCACACCCAAACTCCCTCCCAGAGCCTGAACCCCTCATCCCTTCCCGCACCCAAACTCCCTCCAGGAGCCAAACCCCTCACCCCCTCCTGCACCCAAACTCCCTCTCAGAGCCCGACCCCTCACCCCTCCCAAACTCCCTCTCAGAGCCCGACCCCTCACCCCTCCCAAACTCCCTCTCAGAGCATGCACCCGCACCCCCTCCTGAACCCCAATGCCCTGCCCCAGCCCAGAGTGAGCGGCAGAGTGGGGGGGATGGAGTGAGCAGGGGGCGGGGCCTCTGAGAAGGGGTGGGACGGGGCAGGACCTCAGGGAAGGGGCAGGGTAAGGGTCTTTGGGTTTGCGCAATTAGATAGTTAGCAACCCTACCGGGCGGGCATGTCAAGCCCTGGCCGTGCCGGAAGAGCACGCCCAGAAGTGCAGCTGGCAGCTTGCTGAGCACCAGCCAGTGCAGGCGCAGCACCGCCCAAATGTCAGGTGGACCATGTCTGCGTGGGCACAGCTTGTGTGTGCGCGGGGTCCCATTAACTGCTCTGCCCTGGAGCCTGGAATTGCTGCCGCCAGGCCTGATAACTGCCGAGCAATTCTGACTGAAGCCTTTCAGAATAATTCAGCCTGAAGCAGCCACGTGGCATGGAAAATTTCAGTCAAAATGATTTAAGTTTTGAAAAGTTAAAAGCAGCTGTGGTGGGTAACCTTAATAATAGGTGTTGCTACCAGCTCTCCTTGTAATGAGTCCATCCCCAGTTACAACATACAGGACAGAAAAATAAAAAGTATATAAACCCTTATGCTTCTGGACTTAAACCACTAACAGAGGTTAGGAGGAAACATTCCATAGGGCAGGTAATTCAAATAAGTGTTTTCTTAAGGATATCTGGTATCTTGCTGGCCACATTCAGAGACAGATTACTATCTGGATGACAAATGTGCACAATCTATTATCACAATTCTGAGGAAATGTAGATGGTTTAACTTTTGTCCTTTTCAAGTTATATGGTTCACGTAGCTGTTCGCTCTCTTTTAATGTTCCTCGTTTAGCCACTCAAAATTAGAGAAGGCCCCAAAGCCATAAAATTCACATCTGAATCAAAACTTCTCCAAAGTTGAGGCATGTTCAGCTCCAGGGCTTTGAATTTCAGGTCCAAAACAGGCCTGTTACTCATTATACAGGTGTGTGACATTGGTTCAAAAGATGGATGCTCTTCAAACTCTACATAAAATAATTCCACATACAAATGAACTGGGGACACCACATATTTGATCTTGCTTTAATATTATGCAAATAGCTCATTGTGTTAATTATACACAGAAGTAAATTATGCCCTTGAAATGTGTCTCAAGCAAAATTTAAACAGATTTATTATTGCAGTGCTTCATCTGTGAAAGATTTTTTCTGTTCAGCTAAACACATTTTGTGTGTTATGATATCAAAGGATTAAAGAAGGCCTTTCTTATGGATCTAAATTAGAGAGAGTAGAAATACAAACATCTTGGGAATTATCTTATAGTCTTATATATATATATATATATATATCTGTTCTTCCCTGTTAAATATTTCCCTGATCCTGGATTCTATAGATAAGAGTTTTCATCTGTCAAGGTTACAGGCTTTCTTTGTTTCCAAACTGAACATAGCATCTCTTTGAGAACACAAGGTGTGATGCTTCAGAAGTGGCAGTACCTGGCTCAAATGGCAGCATTGGCATGGACTTTCCAAGTGAGCAGTGACAGATGGTAGTTAAACTAGCAGTGATACGCCAAGTGCGAAGTTGAATACTTTCCTCCTCTATCTTGTGTTCTTAACATAGCTTTGTACAGTTTTTTGTTTTTCCAGGAACCAATTAAGCAAGTAATAAGTAGAGTCCAAATGAATTGAAACTTTGCTCAAGATGAAAGCTTTGGCAAGTTGTTTTTATACTGCAGCTAGATCACATGCTATGTGTCTTTCAAAGTCCTTGGATTTAATGGAACTTGCTTCAAATAATCATCATTGTTGTCATTCTTTCCCATGAAATCAGTTGTGCAGCATGAGAGTTTTCATGGCCAGCATCCTTAAGAACAAAGAGCATTTTAGGCAAGAATAACATGGCTTTAGACTGCCCAGTGTGTACAATACTACAGCAGCAAGAACAAATTAACTATTGCAGTGAAGCTCTTCATAAGAATTGCTGATGGAAAGAATACAGCCTCAATAAGAATGAATTCTCTGTGTCCCAAATTGTGGCTAACTTAGCTTGTTTTCTGTGTATTGCCCTTTTACTTTCCAGGAGTCTGTTCTTGGCAAAGGCAGGTGCGTTCTGTGAAGTAGAGCTAGGGCAATTTATCACACAGAAGATTTGCACCACAATTCCCCACTTTACTTTTGTTCTCTCTTTTACTGGTTCCATTATCTAAAATAAAAGTCATAGTCATCATAGAAGTGGTATGTTTGGGGCTCTGACCTGGAGCAGCCGTTTGCCTCTCTGGTTTTCTGGTAGGCTTGCCTCAGCTCCTTAAGTTTCACGTGGCACTGCTTTGGGTCCCTGTTATGGCCTCTGTCCTTCATGCCCTGGGAGATTTTGACAAAGGTTTTGGCATTTCAAAAACTGGAACGGAGTTCTGATAGCACGGATTCCTCTCCCCATACAGCGATCAGATCCCGTACCTCCCGTTCGGTCCATGCTGGAGCTCTTTTGCGATTCTGGGACTCCATCATGGTCACCTCTGCAAGGTATTATTGTTATCTTACAGCTGCAAAAAACAGAGAGTGTGCGGTTAAGGAATTCACCAAAGTCCATGCAGCAAACCAGAGTCAGAGGAAGAATGAGAACAGGATTACCCTTGAGCTCAGCTCCATAGTCCATGTTCCCTGTTCTCTCAATGTCCAGGAACTGCACTATAAAGACAGATTTAATATTCTCTGTTGCCTTTAGTAGCAAAGGTGTTTTACCTCCCTGCAAAGAAGCTATTAGAACATACACACTCGGAAACTGCAGCAGTTTATGACCACAAACCCTGCAGTAGTGTTATTGTAAGCTGTGCTTTCAGCTATTTCTGTGGACGTTTTCATTCGGGAGAAACCGATTTATTAGGCAGGATTTTGTGTAATCCCTGTATTTTATAATATATTTCCACTCCAACCCTTTAACCTAGCTCATACTCCAGCTCTTCCCTTTATGGTTGTATGATGGGTATTGTATTGTCCTGTATTGTTTTCTTGTGTACTGTAATTGTCTGAATTAGACAGAGAACTCTAATAGGGAGGGAGTATGCTTGTACAGTACTATGTACACATATGGAAATCTATTCACAATGTGCTCAATTTAACCCTTACACAGTGCTTTTTTCAGGGTCTGTTTATTTTTGAATCATTTATTTGCCCTACTGTCACAGTATGGCATTCGCCCATTAAGAGGGAAGATGCCAGTGAACCTGTGACTGGTCAGTTGAGCCCCCTAGTTAGGCTTAAGAGAGATCATGTGGGCCCTAAAGGGGAGGAAGTGGGTGGGTCAGAGACATGGCAAGTCAGAGCCTGACAGATTCAGGAAGGGACACGTAAGAACTGCCTGAGACCCAGAGGAGAGAGAAGCAGCAAGGAAGAACTGCCAGGAGTTGCTTGGGCAGGAGCTGAGTTCAGAAGCAGAGCAGTAACTGAGCCTCCAGTGAGGAGCTTAGAGGAAAGCTATTGGTGAGAACTAATGTAGGCTGGGGACCCCTGGTGCACAGAAGGCTCAGGCAGTGGCCTCCAGGAAAAGGGAAGCCAAATGCAGAAGCAAGAAGGTTGGTGTGGGTGGGTGGATCTCCTGACCGGTTTAGGACTCCCAAGCAGGGAGACCTGGAAGAGTGGAACATTGGATGAAGTGGAGCCCTCAGAGTAAAAACCTGAAGGAAAGGGCTGCGGTCAATCTCAGGCAGGGAGGTCTGGAGAGTGGGGCCCAGGATCAGGGGCCAAAGGAACTGAGAACATACTGCTGCTATTGACTCTTGGGTGGGTGACTTGCTGGTGATATCTCAGGAGATGGGAAAAAATCCTCAGTACATTTATTGTGGAAATTTGAAAATGGTTTTACTTCAAGGTTTTGGGGGAAGTACTGCACAGGTGCATGTGAATAAGTTATGCCCAGAGGTGGGCTTCATATCAGACTCTAAAAGTTCCTTTGTACTCGTCATAGAAATGGAAAACTGAGGCACACTTATTTTGCTGCAGAGGCTGCCCTATGAAATATACGCTTTGTCACAGTGTGTGTTACCTCAGTTGAAGACCAACACAATTGGCCATCCTGATGATGCCACCCTTCTGCCAGGCTAGATGAAAGGGGGTAAATACACATAAGGGTCTATATTTACAACCATCAGACCACTTGGGTAGAAGCAAAGAGGAGGGGCAATTGTACCTCATTTGCCGTGACAAAATGTCTATATTATTTGCTTTCAAGTAGATCGCTGTCCAATCTGAGAGCTTCGTGGCTGAGATTTAAGGAAGCAAATTGAATTGTTCTATTCTGTTCCATTTTGTACTGAGCTTTATCTGCACATTTTGTATTTAAGTGATTAGTTACTGCCACACATACCAGGTGTAGAGGCTGAAATCCTATTTCATCTCTGCTTAGCATATCTCTGCAGTGTTACCTTATTTCCAAGATGATTGAAAACAAGAATTCAGAAACAACAGATGTTGGCAGGCTTCCAGTCACATGCACCCACACAGCTAGAAAGTTAAAAATATACTAACTCATACAAACAGACAAGTAGATAAGATAGAAAGGACTGATGGAATAGACAGACAGACATGAATATTCACAGAGGGCACTAGGCATGTTTCTGTCAATGAAAAAGGGCATAATTCAAGAGGAAGAAGGTTCTGATGACATTGTTCTAGAGGATGGAAAAGCTTACCAACAGATATTTGGATTAAACCCTTTATTGCCTGTCCTTAATTAGGCTTGGAAAGTCACTCATAAGAAACTGACTCTTCTTCCCTTACTCATTGTTCCCATACAGGAACACCCAGCCTTCCTATTAGGCATTACTAAGCCTTGGTCTACACTAGGAGTTGAGGTCGAATTTAGCAGGGTCAAATCGATTTAAACCTGCACCTGTCCACACGACTAAGTCCTTTTTTTTGACTTACAGGGCTCTTAAAATCGATTTCCTTACTCCACCCCCGACAAGGGGATTAGAGCTGAAATCGGCCTTGCCGGGTCGAATTTGGGGTACTGTGGACTCAATTAGACAGTATTGGCCTCCGGGAGCTATCCCAGAGTGCTCCATTGTGACCGCTCTGGACAGCACTCTCAACTCAGATGCACTGGCCAGGTAGACAGGAAAAGGCCTGTAAACTTTTGAATTTCAATTTCCTGTTTAGCCAGCGTGGCAAGCTGCAGGTGAGTGCAGAGCTCATCAGCAGAAGTGACCATGATGGAGTCCCAGACTCACAAAAGAGCTCCAGCATGGACCGAACGGGAGGCACATGATCTGATCGCTGTATGGGGAGAGGAATCCGTGCTATCAGAACTCCGTTCCAGTTTTTGAAATGCCAAAACCTTTGTCAAAATTTCCCAGGGCATGAAGGACAGAGTCCATAACAGGGACCCGAAGCAGAAACTTGCCACATGAAACTTAAGGAGCTGAGGCAAGCCTACCAGAAAACTAGAGAGGCAAATGGCCACTCCAGGTCACAGCCCCAACCATGCCGCTTCTATGATGAGCTGCATGCCATTTTAGGGGGTTCAGCCACCACTACCCCAGCCATGTTGTTTGACTCCTTCAGTGGAGATGGAGGCAACACAGAAGCCGGTTTTGGGGACGAGAAAGATGATGTTGATGAAGTTGTAGATAGCTCACAGCAAGCAAGTGGAGGAACTGGTTTTCCCAACAGCCAGGAACTAGCTAGAAGACTTTTATTAAAACCTTTAAAAAATGTAATGTGGTCTAATGACAGCATTTTTATATCTCAATGACAAAATACTTCGAGTACAAATAATTTTGTAATAAACCTTGTTATCCAAGGTATGATATACAACCAATTGTGGAATGTAACAGGCTGCCGGTGTTTTCCTGAAACTCTGTACCCTACTAGCAGGTGTTGATCCTTCTTGAAAGAGTTTGTTGGATTACACTGACTCTGTGAGGAAGGTGACTTCTCACCAGATATCAGAAAGGTGCATACACTCAAAATTTGGTCCATTAGGCTTTCTATTTTAGCAGCCAGTCAAATAGCTCAATGGCTAGAGGAAGACAGATACAATAGCAGTGACACTAAATGCAAATGGAGGACAGCATAGAAAGAAAACTAAATAAGAGCAATACTGTGGAAACAATTGGAATGTTAGTATTTTGAATGACTGGATGACTCAAAGGATAGGCAATAAGGCACTGTTTTTTCATATGCGGAGTGCGGCATCAGTTCAAACCTCTCCTAGGTCAGCAGCAATTCAAAGTTACTACTGCTTGATGGCCTAGGTGAAATGATTTCATGGTTTCAGTTCAGTTTCTAGGAGTCAGATTTGTATGCAACAATAACCACCATTACAATAAAAAGAAAAGGAGTACTTGTGGCACCTTAGAGACTAGCAAATTTATTTGAGCATAAGCTTATAAACTTATGCTTATGCTATAAGCTTATGCTCAAATAAATTTGTTAGTCTCTAAGGTGCCACAAGTACTCCTTTTCTTTTTGAGGATACAGACTAACACGGCTGCTACTCTGAAACCACCATTATAATGAAATTCTACTACACTTTGATTGGAAGCCTCAGCAAAGAAACAAAGAAGCAGACAGTCCATGGAGTCTGAACTTGCCAGTCTGCTGCTCACAGGGTGATGCCTTCAGAACAATGGGATGGGGGTATTGTAGGGAAGATTGCACTGCTGGTGATATAGTACTTGTCCTCTGGATACATAGAGGATTTCAGTCTCCAGAGTTGGTAATGATGCAGGTTTCATGACTAACAAATTCACTTAAAAGAGTACTTCCTTGAGAAACAAGAGAGGACTTAATAAATATTAAGAAGAGAGATGGAGCTGAACCAAAACACTAGATCTGGAACCAAATCCAATGTACCCTGAAGTTTAGGAAGTTCCATTTCAGTTTACTAGAGAGACGGTTTCAATGTGTGATCTCTGGTCCAAGCCCAGGTTCAGATCCAAGGTGATTCAGGTGGATTAAACAGGACAACATTTAAAATACAAAGGAAATTACTTTAGAAATTAACTAAGTTCCTGTTCATTCATTGTACTGGAGATTCATTTGCACAGGAGAACTACATTGCATAGGATTTTTTTAAAACATGCAGTATTGTTGGATACTCTCAATAAAGAAATTATTGAATAATCATCTAGAAAACTGCAAATGGTATGGCACAGATATCAAGTGAGATTCTGTAAGATAATCTTTCCTTGATGTGTTAATGTACCATTGTTTCCTCATACAAAAGCAAGTACAGAGGACAAGAGAAAGTATGCTGCTCCTTTGTGTTGCTTTTTTCCCCTTAATGCTCTTCGGACTAAACGCTATGCAAAACTGGAACTGTGCCTTGGTAGTCTCACTACCAACTGCTACTGGATCATGCAGAACATAAAGCAGATGGAACATATTGCCAACAAATTTCCTTGCCAGCTAGCCAATCAGTTGAAACCATCCATAATTGGAAGTTGAGATAAGCGGACCATATTTTTTTAAAGGAAAAAGTTAAGCCAGGCAGGATTAGTACTTATTCTCAGACACAGCACAGAGGGCACTGATCAGAAAACCAAAAACGATGTAGCCAATATCCCACTCCGCATAGTTTAGCAATTCAATGGAAGTCACTCCATGTGCTATGAAAAAAGTGTCCCAGTAAAAATAACCAAGGAAACAGTTCACCTTTACTCCCTGATCTAACAAATATTCTAAAAGATGTCTGGTTATCATTATGAATATAATAAATATGACTTGAATACTGTACTGTACTCATGAAGGTGTTGCAGTCACTTCAAGCTAAATTCCAAAAATATCACCCTCACTAAAATCAGTAATTCAGAGACTGATGATATAATGCCAGTAAAGCTTCACTGCACTGTAACCTTGTCCCCAGAACTCTTACTTCCTAGAGACAGTACTTTACAAGAATTACAATCACAGCATAAAGTCTTTGATGAGGAGAAGCAAACACTAAGGTAGTCTGGAGATACAGGGTAGCCAATGGCCCAGATTCTCCCCTACATCTGAGTTATGCTCTGACATAATGGCACATGATGGGGGATTGTGGCTACCTGATCCTCAGCTGCCAGGTCCCGATGGACGTTAGAACACAAGGGAACATGTTCTAACTTCTGTCACTGGCTTACAGTCCATAATGGATGTTACAAAAGTGGGGGATCAAGTGTAGTGGAGTTCTGCTGTACCACACGCCCCTCTCTCCCCCCGCTTAAACCAGGGTAAGAGGAATGATTGGTGAAGTCAGGTTAGACACACTTCTGACAGCTTTCCTCCAGGGGAGAGTTCCCTTACTTATGTTTTAAGTCTCCTGTATGCTGCTTAACCAGCACAAAGTGGCCTTAGTGGCCTGGAGAATCCAGCCCGTGGTATTTGGAGATCTGAATGAACGTTCAACTGAATGGAGATAAGTGCCCTACAAATCCCTAAAGGCCTGATCTCACATGAATAGTCCCTTTGACGTCAGTGCTGCTTGATCCAGAAGTAGTTGGTTGTGAGACCTTACTGAGCAAAAATAGAGAGGCAAAAGAGCATCTGTACTCCAAACAGGACTGCCTATGCAATCTGGGTCTGCAGGATCAGTCCCTAAGAGACAGATATTTGACTAAGTTACTTTGGTTTAGACTCAGGAACAGCACTTTGAGGCCTTTCTGTAAGGGTTGTGTGTCTTCCATTTTCAAAGTCCATTTTGGCTGACATACTGGGTAATTTGAATTTCCCTAGTTCTTTGGGAGTCATGTATGGCTTGTACTAATGTTCCAGTATTCTCTGCTGCCTATTTTCTGATGGGTTTTCCCTGGACACGTCCAACAGGATTCAGTGAAACTAAATGAGCAGTCTGTTAGCAGAACATGAACACTCAGAACTGATGCATGTACACAGAATATGCCATAGACAACCAAAAAAAGGGAGTGGACCACTAAGCATTATACAGAATTACAGAATTGACTTATAAAGATAGGCAGAGTAGAAGCTCAAAACAGATGGAAATGCCCAACATCTGGTTCAATCATGAGTTCTGTCAGGTGGAGGAAATTTTGATTCTCTAGTTTTGATAACACATATTTACTGTCAGAAAATACTAGCTTTTCAAACACTGAAAAAAAAAATCACATCTCACTAAATGATTCTGCTGGACATAGAATGTAAAAGCTCACCAGAGTCCCGTAATGGTTTCTGATTTGGCAAGATGCAGAAGTATGGGAAGTCAGGTTCATACCTGAATACTTTGATTAAATGGTAATCACATTATGTTGCTATTTTGTTTTCAACATCTCAGACATTTACTATTACAAAGCAAATTTACACGCAGGCAAAAAGAAGGCCTCAAGTGAGACAAAGATATTCTAGTCTCATCAAACGTCTTCTGGAAGGACAGCAGTCTTTAAATTAAATTTCATGTAAAAGTACATTTTAAAAAATCCTAACAATATTACAGCTTTTCAAAAATGTGTTTAGTTAATTGAAATTAAATCGGAATGATTGTGACATTTTACATTTTTGCTTATAATTAATAAAAAGATCAATCAACAGCAAACCAAATGTAAAAGGGAATTAGCTTCTTCAGTTTGTGCATTAGTTTAATGTAGGAACAAAGTGAGTATTTCTGCTCTTTCTATTTTAGCCCACATTTGCTCTGCAGGCTTAAAGCAGGCTTCATAAACATATTATGATCACCCAAGTTTATCATTTTCTGAAAAACCCTGATGTAATTCAGATGACAGCTTTCTTCCTTTGGGTTCTTTTTTATCTTTTCCCTAAGCCTTTATACCTTTCCTTGGGCATGTATGACTCTCCCTGAAAGTTCAGTTTCCTAACATATCCTAATTCACAAAATAATAAAATACACTTCTTATCACAAACTAGGCATTAATTCAAGCATTCAAAATCATGTATATTGAAAAGTTCTATGAATTCCTTTTCTTTGTGCATCTTTCAAATTCCAAGCCCACTACATTCAAGTGGGTGTAAAGGCAATTTAGATTTCAACAATGTTCTTTTACTAAAGCATAGCATTACCTATTATTTCTAACTAGTGGTGAACGCAATTACAATTGACGATGGGCAAGCTTCAAAGGCTTCGGAGTTTGGCTTTGGTTTGGATGCCTATTCCCATATTGGTAACCTTCATCTGCAAAACTATGCTGAAACATTTCATCAGGCCAGGCTTTTTGCTTCACATATATTGACGATGCTGGAAATATGTGGCCTGCTTGCTGCATTTGTGGCCTAATCCAATACTCACTGAAGTAAGGAGTCTTTCCATTGAATTCCACGGGCATTGGAGCAAATGTAGCCCCTGAATTTGACTTTCCTGCGTGTAGCCCAGAATTTGACAGTTCTGCAGTCAGCCATTTCGTATGTTCAACCATTGCCAGATGAAACCCAAACATCGCATAGCTAGGGATAGTTGTGGGACCCTGAGAGGCAAAGCCATGCAACAGCATGTCTGCAGTTTTGCTATCAGAATGGGAGGAGAATGGGACAGGAAGTTAAGGTTCCATTAAAACAGAAGGAATGTTTGGACAGCCTTGGTTTTAGGTGCCTCTGACATGTACGTTTTATTGGTGTTATGACTAGAAATGTTTTGCTGATAAGAAGCATAATGAATTGTCATCGGTTGTTGCTAGGAAAATTGTTAGCCTTAGGGGCTGTTATGAGTTATGTGCTTTGTTCAGAAAAAATGTATAGAAAGTTTAGTTAGAAAGTGTGCTTGGGAGCAGTCCAAAGAAGTTTTTCTTTGGGCAAGGGCCTGACATTTAAGTTCTCCAGCAGCTAGATGGAAGGAGCCTGGCTGCTGATGCCTCAAAACCATCTCTTAACTTTAGATAAATATCAGTGTTGTAGGATACTCTGAAATCTACTGCAACAGTCTGTGTGTGTATATATATATGTGTGTGAGTGTGCTTAAGAGCTAATAAAAAGTAGTTTTAGGTAAAAGCACTCTGGTTTATATCAATCACATATCAGATGGAGGAACTGTGTCCTCATTGATTTATTTCCGACACCGCCTGGAGAGAAACAATAAAGTTACCACTGCTTTGGGTTCTGAAAACCCGGGCTAACACAAGACCTATGTGTTTTAGGCACCAGCATAAACCACAAGTCGAAACAAATTCTGTGAACATTTGAGAACATCTAAAGAGTTGATTCTGAGAGTTGGATTTCAGAACTGCATGTAGATTGCTGGTGGTGATGAGGTGTGTGCGGGGGTTTGTGTGTGAAAGGATTTAAAAAAAAACAAACCTGATTCATCCTACCATAGTTATATAAATTTGCCATAAATGCTATTTTCAGACTTACACAATACAAGTATTAAATTTGTTGCTGAAATATACTATGAACACGTAGTTCCTTTTGGTTGTGCCTGATTCTCCTCTCACTGATGCCAGGATAAATGAGTAGTCAGTACTGAAGTCAATGGATTTACACTACTATAAAACTTGTGCGAGATCAAAAATAGGCCCCAGCATGCTTTCCAGTGTTTGGGTAAATTAATAACTTATTATATTTGCTAATACCCCCTTAAAGAACTTAGTATTGAGCCATTTAATGTCACCTGTTTGCCAAGGAAAATCTGACTGAAGCAAGATCGTTAGATTTCCCATTCTTCCCCAGTCCTTCCAGCATGCTAGATGGACTGAATATAAAGGTCTTTTTAGTTACAGTAAATTACATACTGGAAGTAAACAAACTGACATTCTGTCATCTTATTTACAAGCATGAGCATACAAATACTACAGAGAAAGTGACCATATAAGCATCTAGATAGTGTGATGGACTATTCATATTAAAGTGAAAGGAAAAATATGGTTTAAAATCCATGGTTTTTCTGAGGCTTGTTCTATAATCTTTCAATATTGTGTTAAAAGACCTTTCATCACTTCATTTACAATCTGACTTAGGGATTTTTTTTTAAGAGAGAAAAATGAAAACACAAATGTTGAGCAATTATGTGTGTGAGAGAGAGAGACAGCACAAGACAGAAAAAATACAGTTGACTTAATTATTGCAACAGAGTGACACTGAAAAGGCCTCATGTAAGTCTATTTCACCTGAACAAACTTGAAGTCTGATTGAGAAGCAAAAGTGCTTTTTGTCTCTAAGGAAAACTGTTAAAGGGCTTCAGTGAATACGACTAACTTCTCAGAATTTAGAGAAAGAAGATTTTTTTTTAAAAAAAGGGTCCACTTAATTTGCAGAATCCCACTGCATGCCCATCCAGCAGTAGGACTGCCCATCCCGACGGACTGATCGTGTTTCAGCATTCTGGGGAATATGGATTTAATTTTAAAACTGTCATAAAGAACATCTGAACTGGAACCTTAACAGAGAATCTTAAATGGTTCTGCAGCCCTCAGAAATGCACTGATGGAAGAATTTAAGATGTGCCAAACAGTATTACACATACGTCTTCCTCTATCTAGAAGAAGCGTGGCGGAATAAACTCCAGGGATGGAGTGATGGTCCTGAAGAAATAAATTGTAAAGGGAGATAAGTAGAAGTAGCAGACTCACCTTTAGTTGATTGACACTGACTTTTAACAGCTTGAATCTTGGCATAAGCACCTTAGCTAAATGCTTGTCACTGAAGATTTTCAAAGGGAATGACTTGTCGTAAGCAAACTAATGATCAGAATCAGAGAGAAAGGAATATAAAACTTGGTTTTAGAAAAGTCCTCTTTATAGACATATTGTTCATATATTGTCAGCTCAAGACTGAAGATATATGTGAGGTCTGAATGCAGTCTTGGTTTGACTGGAAATCTGGCTATAGCTAAAGCAGGTAAGTCAAAGCTTTTCATCAGCTTACAGTATATGAGGAACATTATCAGGTTTTATTTGCCACGAGTTTCTCTGATTTTGCTGCACAAAACATCTGAAGGAGAAACCAATAGCTTCATACAGGTGTTCCTGTGACTGAACAAATAAGACAAAATTCAGACCCAACGTAAGTAGGCACATCATCTACTGAAGCCACTGAGACTGGGACCCACTTGTGTTAGGGCAGAATTGGCTCTTCGGTGAGAAAGAAGGCAAGAGATATTATGACATACATTTCATTTCCTGCCAATGACAATCTTTAAGTAACCAAACTTGTTTTACATCTCTCTGTATAATATTCAGTTGTTAGAAGTTTTGTGGGGGTGTCCCTTGCAATATTCTCTCTCACACTTCTGTGGTGGCTCTCCTGGACTGGTTTTTAAAATGTCTACAGTAGCATTTTTTGTTGCTGTTTTACTTGCTGCCATAATTTGTTTTCTCACTTTTACATTCACTATTGATTTTAATTAAGCTCACCTAGGCTCATTATCTTAGCTGACTTGTCTTCACTTTAAAACATACGCATATTGGTTATTTTCATTCTGCTCTACAGTTAGCACGGACAAAGCCTTCCAGAATAAAGCCCCTCTGCTTGTGAGGAACTGTGGGGATTTTAATTCATACTGTCACAGCTTTAGTTTTACAAGGAACCAAACTAGACAGCTGATGAAATACACAAATTAGTTGTTTCCACTGGGGAATGCAGCCCTCTTTGTTAGGGTGACTTCACCTCATATCATAGGGCCCAAGAAAAAGTCCTTCCACTCTTTAATCCTCAGTGCTGGGCTTGAGTAGTACAGAGGGTCTTGCATGGATCCTCTGCACTGGGCTGAGTCTTGCCCTTACAGCAGATACTCGTTTGATTAATGACAAAAAGGGTTGGTCATACATATTTGCTATCTCAGAGGCTGTTCCATCAAAAAAGGCTAGTCAGTATTTTACTCTCCAACTGCGATCCCTCATCTGCCTCCAAATCACTTCAGTTACCACATCTTTCTCTCACCACTGCCTTACTTCCCTCCCTGGATACAAATAATCTCTTAACTACCGTGTTCTACATAGGAGCTGCCAGACTGGATCAGACCCATGATCCATCTAGTCCAGTAGCCTGTCATTGTCAGTGGCCAGTACATGATATGTCTGAGGAAGATGCAACCCCACAGTGGACAGATGTGAGATTACCCACCCTCCAACCCCAGCAAGAAGGCTCCATTCTGCTCTCTAATAGTTAGAGACTGGCTTAAGCCTGGATGCATGAGTTTTTATTTCCCTTCGAAAACTTTTCATTTAGCATTAATTATTATAACAACTATTCTCATAAACACATCAGTGTGAGCCTCTGTCTTAGAGCAGCAAAGAGTTCTGTGGCACCTTATAGACTAACAGATGTATTGGAGCATGAGCTTTCGTGGGTGAATACCCACTTCCTCGGATGCATGACATGCATCCGACAAAGTGGGTATTCACCCATGAAAGCTTATGCTCCAATATGTCTGTTAGTCTATATGATGCCACAGGACTCTGTCGCTTTTACAGATCCAGACTAACACGGCTACCCTTCTGATACTTATCTTAACAGAGTTTGCTGTATCTGGGATTTTCTTAGTGCTTTAGCCAGCCTAGATTTATATGCATCACTGTATTTAGTCCACAGAGGTAATCTATCTACAAGAGTTTATGTAGGACCATGGAAGAGTAAGGCCATGTTTTCAGTATTGGTGTTTATTTTTTATGTAGAGCAGCGGTTCCCAAACTTTTTCCACTGTTTCTGCAGGGAAAGCCCCTGGTGGGCCGGGCCGGTTTGTTTACCTGCTGCATCCGCAGGTTCAGCCAATCGCGGCTCCCAGTGACCACAGTTTGCTGCTCCCGGCCAATGGGAGCTGCTGGAAGCGGCGGCCAGTACGTCTCTAGGCCTGCGCTGCTTCCAGCAGCTCCCATTGGCCTGGAGCAGCGAACCGCAGCCACTGGGAGCCGCGATTGGCTGAACCTGCGGACGCAGCAGGTAAACAAACCAGCCCGGCCCGCCAGGGGCTTTCCCTGCAGAAGCGGCGGAACAAGTTTGGGAACCACTGATGTAGAATATAGCAATTCATATCCTAGAAGTACGTGTTCCATCATTTGTCATTTCTTCCCTTTTTCTCTGTACCACCTTCAATAGGTAGCCTCACACAGCGAGCAAACTAGAACCAGCCCTCATCCCCAAACGTCTCTTCATAAGCTCAAAAGAATGCTTAAATGTCAAAAATGTTTAAGTTTTAAAGCATTCCACTGATTTACTTCTTTATCCTTAGCTACAGACATGTTGTTTTCTGAATGAAAGTTATTGCTTTATTTGATGCTGGTGGTTTAAGGCAAACAAAAAATCCTTTCAGAAAATTATAGAGGAACAAAGGCCAGGAAAGGTTTGAATAAAATCCTTGCCATAAACCAGGAGACTCTCACCTAAGAATTCCTCTAGGATAGTTACAATTAGAACTAATCATCATCCAATCTCTAAACCAATTTCAGTCCCTTGTCCTGGCCTGATTACAGGTTGTGTTGAGTTTAGAATATTAGCTTCCATTAGATGGCATTTGGCTAGCTTCTCTTTGAGCTTGCTCAGGATTGGAAGATTTGACATTAGGCAGTTGTAGTAATAAATAATATCACCACCACCACTACCTAGCTCTTATACAGTGTTTTTCACCAGTAGCTCTCAAATCACTTTACAAAGGGAGGTAAGTCTCATTGTTATTATTTTACTGATGGGGAAATGGGGGTACAGATGTACAGAGAGGTGAAGTAGCTTGCCCAAGGTCACCCAGCAGACTAGTGGCAATCTGGGAATAGAACCCAGGGGTTCTGAATTCAACTACAATTGATGTATTTCTTCAGTGTCAGTTGAACTATTCCATGTTTGAAGGACGAAGGGAAAATTACTTCTCTGAATGAAGAAAAGGAGTACTTCCTGCTGAATCATGGCTTCCCAGAAAGGGGCTGCCTGTACTCTCAAAGAGCCAGAATTGCAGGGAAGCTGGAAAACTTGCTATAGTTCAAGAAAAATATTTATATTCAGATGATACATTTTTGGTGATCCCCATCCCATATTTAAAAAAAAACAAAAAATCCCCACCATTTGCAGCCTGAACTATCTGAGGGTGCTCCTTTAGTATTATAGTCCGAAGAGTTTTGCATTTCAGTTCAGATATGTTTTAACTAAGTGGTACTGTATGGATGAATTGCTTGGTGTGGAGAAGGTAATCAGTATTCATTGCCAGCAGAAAGAAGTTGCTGGACTGACATGTTAGTAATTCTGCATTTCCACAAGTCTAGTTCTAATTCCAGTGTGAATATAGTTAGTGTGCAAAACTCCATATTTCTAGGGCTGAATGCTCACAGAACACACTGATACTGGACAACATGGGCTCAAAAATACACCTGCATTCTGGACTTCTGGTGCAAACACCTCTTCTCACACTCTATTACAGAGTGAGGAAGAATAAAAGGTGTGAGAAACGAGAGTATGGAAGCAAAGGTTTTAGAGTAAGATTCTCAGAAACACTCAGCACTATCTGAACTCTCTTCCCATTGAAGTCAATGGTAACTCTTATAAGGGCAATTTAGGCAGCAGAAGTTGCCCGAAGTTGAAATTTGGCCAAGATGGCATCAAAGGTAACAGCTATCTATATTCAGAACAAATAATACTATTGGCTCTAGGAAACAAGAATACTGTCAATATTCTGGATGAGTTCATATTTAGGTGATGGAGAATGTGGAAGAGTACAGTGTCCCTGGCCATGAGTACAAAACTAGAGTGTCTGAATTAAGGAGGCTGATCTAGGGTCAGAAACCAAAGAGAAAACGGGCTTTGATATGCAGAAGGATGCCAGTATTCCAAGCAGATAGGTAAAGTGCACAGTCCTTCATAGCAAAAAATGTGGCACAAAAACCTCATGGATTCAGTCCTATTGTCCTTACTCTGGAAAAATACAAGCTGGCTTCAGTAGGCTTCATATGGTACATTGGGAACACTAGGGATGTAGGGTTGTGACCAAGGTGAGTTTTGCACTAGAATGGAAAACTGAATTAGAGCCTATGTTCTGTTGCCCTGCAGTCTCACAAATACATTGTTTTGTTTATCTTACCCAAGACTAAAACCTTAATGTATCATCCTACTGTCTGAGAATCAGCGCAAGGGAGAACAAAAGGACCATGACCAGACAGATAAAAGGGAAGGCATATTTAGGGTAAGCACCACATTTCAAATAAACACAGGGCAGGAGTCAGAGGAGCAACAGTACGGGAGCTGGAATCAACAGAGAAAAGGAGCAGCATGAAACAGGTTGCAAGGGTGTATTACTTTCCGGGGACTGAAAAGAGAGGCCTCTTTAAATAACCCTCTCTCCCTAGCTACCTGAAATCTATATAGCTATGTGATGCAAGTGTATGAATGTGCACATACTTTACTCATCTAGATCAAGAATCCTGCAAGTCTTTAAAATAATTCCATTTTGAGAACTAGATTTGAGATACTTTATTTCAAGTAATAGCCCCTCACCTGATGCTATAAGACAAGTGCCCTCAGTTCCTGGATACAATTTAAGTAGTTTCTCTAGCAACAAGTATCATTTGCAAACACTCAGAGTAGCCCCATCCCCTTAGCATTTTCTGCAATATTTTGTAAGAGGAAAAAATGAAAGTTAAGGGCAAAATTCTGCCCTTAGAGCAAGAGGCATGGAGATGGGGAGTGGAAAGACTAAGTGGAAGAGTGCAAGAGCTCAGGAGGGGCAACACACCCCCTAGAATTCCTTATTGATGCTCTACAAATGAGCAGAATGCATCCCCCCCATTGCCTTAGTACACACAAATGATACCCTCATTCACACAAAGACCTTACTCCCACCCCCCAGGAATGCTGGCAGACCCCACACCTAATTCTTAAGGGGGTACTGTTTCTGTATCCCTCTTTGCTCTGTCATGAGTGTTCCGCGGGGTTAGCAGAAAGGTTCCTCTATAACAATTTACCTGTAGAAGACAGGACAGTATTTTGCCCTAAGTATTATATTGCAATTAAAAGCAAATATTACTACTCTCTATATTTGGGCCTTGATCCTGAAAATTATTGCATGGGGCTACTGCTGCTCTCATGCAGAGCCCCATTGACCACAGTGGGGCTCCATGCAGCATTCTGCTTACATGTAAGAAGTTGCAGGATTGGGCCATAAAGACTCAGCATTTCACCAAGAATATTTTTATAACAATATACTAAAAATCCTCTTCTTTGCTTTCATCTTTTACCGTTAGTCTGGGTCAGCAGCTCTTGCTCTTCATCTCCTAGCATTCCTGTCGAGTGTGTCTTCCAAGCGGACACCAACCTTCTTCATGCTCTCCTTCAATGTCTCAAACCACCTTTTTCCGGGTCTTCTTTATGCTCTTTGTCCCATAACCCGAGGTCGTATACTCTTTAACAAACATATGATGTATCTCATTGTGTCACATGACCCAACCATCTCATTCGGTACTCCTTTGGCTTTTGCATGATGGGGGCACCTGCATCATGGCTCATGCCATTTCATTACACAGCTTCTGAGCTATCATCTTACCCAGCATCCATCTAAGCATTTGACAGTGTGAAGTAGTAGTTGTTTTCCTGTCTTCATTGGCCAGTATTCCAGCCTACAATGTCATCGCTGGCCTAGTCATGGTCTTAAAAACTTTACTCTTTAGTTTATTTGACATATGTTCTTATTGCAGAGAATTCACATTGACTCCCTCCAAGCACTCTTCAGGTGACTCCCAGCATCTCCGTTCCCATCATAGCTAGGGCCTTACCAAATTCACCATCCATGTTGGTCAATTTCATGGTCATAGGATTTTTAAAATAGTAAATTTCATTATTTCAGCTATTTAAATCTGAAATTTCATGGTGGTGTAATTGTAGGGGTCCTGCCCCAAAAAGGAGTGGCAGGTTGCAAGGTTATTGTAGGGGGGATTGCGGTACTGCTATCCTGACTTCTGGGCTGCTGCTAGTTGCTTCTGCCAGCAGCAGTGCAGAAGTAAGGGTGGCATGGTACGGTGTTGCCACCCTTACTTCTGTGCTGCTGCTGGCGGGACACTGCCTTCAGAGGTGGGTTCCCGGCCAGCAGCTGCCGCTCTCCGGCCACCCAGCTCTGAAGGCAGCGCAGAAGTAAGGGTGGCAATACCGTGACCCCCCTAAAATAACCTTGCAACCCCCCTGCAACTCCCTCTTGGGTCAGGACCCCCAATTTGAGAAACGCTGGTCTCCCCCATGAAATCAGTATTTTATTGGGTAAAAGTACATAAAATACCAGATTTCACAGAGGGAGACCGGATTTCACAGTCTGGGATGCATTTTTCGGGGCCATGAATTTGGTAGGGCCCTAATCATAGCTCAGCACTAAATTAAGGTATTTTAATTGTTGCACAAACTAACTCTACCACCTAGTTTTACAATGTAATAAAAATATGGACCGAATATCCAATATTTTTGTGTACACATAAATCCAGTATAGTGGGGGTTAACTGTGATGTACCATTCTGTCAGTTTTTCCATAGTACTGGTCAAAGATGCTTATCTACAGATACCATTCTGTTTACTGATAGACGCATAGAAAGCAATACATGCCATGCCTCAGCCCCACCCAGAAAAGACCACCTCCACTGAAGAGAGACAAGCTGGGTTGAGGAAATATCTTTTATTAGACCCACTTCTGTTGGTGAGAGAGAGAAGCTTTCGAGCTTACACAGAGCTCTTCTTCAGATCCACAAGCAGGTCCAATAAAAAAAATTATTACCTCACCCACCTTGTCTCTCTAATATCCTGGGACCAACATGGATAAACAACATTGCACGCACTTCCACTGTAGTCCATTTGCCATGCCCAAATTCCATATTTTCCTAATTTTTTTCTTTACCCATGACAGGTAGCAACTGAATTGTGTCCTGAGGCATATGGGTCAGCATGTCTAATTATTTTCCTATTTAGTGTCTCTGCAGACAATGTTTGATCCTTTTTCGAATCCTACTAACTTCTTTGCCACAGTTATTTCTCACAGGCTCCTCACACAGTATCCAAATAAAATTCCTCAATCCACAACATTACTCCTAGACAGAAACTGGGCATTTTTACTGGAAATGCCCCCAATTTAAATGTTTCCATCAAGAAATAATGCTTTTCTTGTGGGAAAATTTAAAAAATAATCAAGAATGTGTGGAAAAGCCTACTTTTCCAACTCATGGTCAAATTTTCCCACAATTTGAAATGAAAAATTTCAAAAAACACCAAAAAATTATATTTTCCCTCTAAAATGTTCAGTTCAAAACAAAAACACTTTGTCAAATGAAATAGTTTTCTGTGAAACACCCTCTTTCCAACAAAAACTTTTTTCTAAAATTTTCAATCATCTCTACCTGACATGAAGTGAGCACATGTATCTGGGAGATTAATTAAGTCTCCATGATGCATTCCTTCCTTGGCAGATTCCTGCCGACAAGGAAATGGACCGAAACCCACCAACATTTATTTAAAGTAGGCCACTGAGCTCACTTCACTGAGTAGGCCTACAGCTCACTTCATCGGATGCTCACGAAAGCTTATGCTCAAATAAATTGGTTAGTCTCTAAGGTGCCACAAGTACTCCTTTTCTTTTTGCGAATACAGACTAACATGGCTGTTACTCTGTAGCTGAAGTCGACGTACTTAGATTGACTTACTGCGGTGTCTTCACTGCGGTAAGTTGACTGCTGATGCTCCCCCGTTGACTCCACCTGTGCCTCTCACTCCAGTGCAGTACTGGTGTTGACGGGAGAGCGCTTGGCGGTCAATTTCTTGCGTTTTCACTAGATACAATAAATCGACCCCTGCTGGATCGATCGCTCCGGAGGTAAGTGTAGACATGCCCTTGGTCTTACCCAGTTAATCTGCCCATAGGTGGTACCATGGTTTAGTTTAAACCTCTACATAGTAAAGCAAAATGGAAAAAGATGTTTTACCCATTCGACCATATCATTGGAAAATTTTGGTGTAAACCTTTAAAACGGCACTTCTGTTCTTGCATCTTCCAGCATTCTAATAAAAATCACAGTTTTAGGGAAGTAATAAGTGAGTTAAACCCCAAACACAAAATTTGATGTGTTTGCTGTACTCAAATCTGAAATTAATTGCTGTGTGTTGACATTTAGATAGGTGTATTGAAATAAGGAATTATTTAACCTGCCTGTTTGTGAGTTCTGAATGGGTTATTGGAAATATTGTTTCTCTTATGTATGATTGGCATTTCTCTTTCTTTTAAGCACATTGTAATCATTGTAAGCATATACGTAACAATTAAATATACAGGAATGTTTTATTTAAACCTTCAAAGTATTTCCTAATTCTTTCCCCTTCACAACACATCTCTTTTATTCCTCATGCCTTTTTATAGCATGGAAATGAAAAGATATAAGTGCATTCATAATGCAGCATTTAGTTTACATGTTTAATTAATGTGAACAAATTCATGGTTTTATTTGGATTATCTGAGAGGTTTAAACATGAAGGCTTTGTAAAGCATGAAATTGGTGCCATGACCTGGAGAGGTCTGCCACAACATTTCTTCAGATACTTTTGGCAGAGCAAATTACATTAATGTTACATGAATAAATGTATATTTCCATATTAGAGATGTGTATATTCTCTCTCGCTCTCTCTCTCACACACACACACCCACACACAAAGCCATAACTTACATATATATTTGGGTAACAATATATATAATTGTTAAGGAAATTACACATACACAAATTTCAAGGGCCACTTACACAAAAAAATAAAAACATTGCTATCACTGTTAATGTGATAAAAGAATGATTCAACTGAGCAATTTCCCAACCTGTAATCTCAACATCATTTTGTCCTCAGATAAATCCATGAAATAATAATCATCACTTACGGCCTACTCAAGACTCAAATGTTTCTAATGGCATAGAATTTTAGAGTATTTACTGATTATTTTTCTCTTAATAATTGCTCAATTATTTGACTTTGTGTACTTGACTCTAGCTCATTGTCCTGTCCTTCCTACTTGCAGAAGGGCACATTGAAAGAGAAAAAAATATCATTAAGGTCAGAATTAATCACATGAAACATTGATTTTAGAATAAACAGAGAAAAATACAAGTTTGACTGAAAATGCATTATCGAGTTCTACATCTAAATGGTCTGGGCTCCTGTTTATCAAAATCTTACGCTCGATGTGAAGCCATATTTATTTAACCAATTTCACTGGGAGCTTATGATAGCCTGTTCTGACTCTCTCCACAGCTGTGTTCACAAGCAGTCAGACAGCAGGGAAGTATCCTTTGTAGAGATGATCTGTCAGTAGCAAAATGATGTTTAACTCACAGCAAGACATTCAAATGTGCCACTGCACTGAATGCAGTAGGCACCAGAGTCTGACAAAAAAGCAGCAGTAATTTCACTCTTTTAACTCTAATATCTTATTGGTATTACTAACCTCACAGACACAAATTACCCAGAAAAACTTTGATCTTGCAATCGTGTACAGGGGTCCTCCGACAAAGATCCGATTGCTGGACAAGGGCCAAAACAAAAAAGAAGCAAAGTCAAGTACACACAGGTTGATGTTCTTGTTACCTTAAGCTTCATTTTAAAAATATCAGGGGGTAGCTGTGTAAGTCTGTATCCACAAAAACAACAAGGAGTCCGGTAGCACCTTAAAGACTAACAGATTTATTTGGGCAAATAAATCTGTTAGTCTTTAAGGTGCCACCGGACTCCTTGTTATTTTAAAAATACTAATTATAGTTGGAGATATAGTACAGTTAAGAGAATGTGTGGTTGTTTGTACCTGCATCTTGCAAGTCTCCAAGAGTTCTGGACACCTCTCTCATTACAAATAGGAAAAAAATAAGATAAACTAGAGTTATTTGAACCTTGTTTTAGTTTAAAATTAGATGTTTGGGCAAATGCATTTCCTTTCCACCATTAAACGAATAGGAAAAATGGCAAAACTGATTATCGTTTCCTTAGTATTCAAGTTATTGTGAGGTTTGTTGCTACATCCTACAGAAAACACTGTCAACAGTTTAAAAGCAAGTACATTAAAGCTTTTGTTTGGTACTTTGTGAGAATAAAATGATTCTTTATTACTATCCATTTGATATTTTTATCTTCAATAATTTCCCAATTTTCAGCCTAGGGGGTTGCAAGTGCAGGGCTAGCTTTAGGGGGTGGTAAGCAGGGCAACTGCCCAGGGCCCCACACAGCTAAGTTACATGCTTCCGCCAGAGGAGCTCAGGGGTACAGTAGTCTGGAAAGGTTGAGATCCACTGAAATAGCTGATGCAATGTCTGCACACGAGGTGTCATGAAATCTGCCCATTTCTTATATCCTCTGAAGAGGATTTGCCCAAATGGGGGCCTCATTCAAAAGCACAGTGATCTATTGTGTGTGAGAGGAGCTTGGGAGAGGGGAACCCTCCGTGTGTTATTTTTTAAATAAAGCAGATACATAATATTGCCACACTCCTTTCTTTTACTTGTTCTATAGAGTGAATAGCTGGAAAGCCATTTTTCCTACGGAGTGTACTGCAGCAGGATGACCTTTCAGATATATTTCCCAAAGTAATGTATGCTGTTTCCTCATGGTGAGTGATTTCAGCAGGGCTTACTTCATTATCATTGCCTGACAACTCAGCAAGATGTGGCATGTAATAAAAACTGTCCATTTTCAGTGTCAGATGAGTTCAGCACAATATCTCTGCCTGTTTTGAATGCACCCTCATGCGTGAACACAGCTATTTGCTGTTACAGGTGATGCTACACAGGCATACAGAGAGTGTAGGTCTAGGGAGCTGGAACCGCTGATTTCCATTGATATTCCGAAAAATTGCTTGGCTGCTGGGGCTCAGCACTATTTTTTGATAGGCTTGGACCACACAGCTATAGATCTAGTTTGCTTCGCCCTCAGATACTGGTCATGCTTCAATCATCATGCAGAAAAAATTAGTGATGAGCAATATTAAACAGAGCATTTTGTTTGGCGGATCTGCACACGGTACTGATAGCAAATCCCAAATTCTCCACGCTTTGTTGCTTTTACAGGAAGCTCTTTCCTGAGAAATAAAATATTTGAAAAGGACTCAGAGTAAATCTACATGCAGCAGAAGATGTGACTACAGTTCAGGTAGGCATACACGTGCTAGCTTTCATCTAGCTAGCATGGCTCGAAGTAGCAGGTAAGACGTGGTGGCAACAGCTGTGCAAGTATTACTCCTGAGGGAATTCTGCGCCAAAAAATAGAAATTAGGCACACAATATTTTAAAATTCTACAAATTTTATTTGTCAGTAAATAAATGTGGTTCCAGCATGGCAGTGGGGAATACAGGTCACTGGCTGCACTGAGGTGGGAGAGCTCCCTGAAACCCCATGTCCCCCGGTACAGGGACTCAGCAATGGGGCTGCACCCAACCCTGACACAGGCTCGGCCTGCCCCAGAAACACCCTGGGGCCTTGCCCCTCTGTGCTAGGTGCATTAGGTGTGGTTGGGCAGGCTCAGCCCAGCAGGATCCAAGTGTGGAGGGGCTTAGTGTGTGGGGTGAGAGGCTTCTGTGTGGGGCAATCTGGGTGCAGAGATCTGGATGCACAGGGGCTAGTTGGGGAGTTCCAGGTACAGGGGCAATGGGACTCTGCAGGAGATTCAGGTGAAGGTGGTTGGGGCTCAGCGTGGGGTGGGTGTGTCTGCCTCTTCTCCCCAACTCCCCCCTTCACTCATTCCCTCCTCCCTCACCCAGCCCCACCACAGGCACTCATTCTTACACAAAAACCAGGAAGGCTCCCAGCTAACAGAAGGGGAGTGTGACTGGCACTAGGACCAAGGAGGCAGTGTTCAGCTGCAGACTCAGCAGAGCCCAAACACAGCCTCCTTCACCTGGGCAGCTCTTCACTTGCAGAAATGGGGGGGGGGCAGGCAGTGGCACGTAACCCCGTGTGCCCCCCACGCCTTTCCTCTGTTTGGGGGGGGGGAATCCACCCCCCAAAACACTGCATCCATGGTCATCCATCCCTCCACCCCCCACCACCTCCCACGTGGGTTCCCTACCGTTTTCTGCAGGGAAGCACAGGAATCCTGTGGGGGGCATTTTCTGCAGACGTGCAGCCCTGTACAGCCCACACTGAATTGTAGATTGTACAGCCCACACTGAATCCTATACCACCATGTCTTTATTGCTATTTTTAGCCACGCTAGCTGAATTAAAGTGAGTGCAGGTATGCCAACTGGAGCTGAAATCACCCCTTGGACTGCAGCATAGACGTGCCCTAAGAATCGACTGATATCATGATCAATTATTTTCCTCTTGCACTTTCAGCTGGAATTTTCAAGGCCTATATAAAAATACTAAAATGGCAGATTTTTGTGCTAGTGTATATTCAGTGGGAAGGTTCTCATGCAGAATTATATTTTAGCAGGTTCCCCTGCATGAGTCATGCATGATCAATAGACTACTATCACTGCTAGCAATAAGGGAGTATTGGGATGATATCTGTGAGAAATTACATTCTTACTTGGTTATTGCAGGATATATAAATAATTGTTCAGCTTGGTGTGTTGCAAGTGTAGAGAGGGTTTTTTAAAAATTATATATAGGTTGATTCCATTGTGAATAGGAAGAAATGCAGTTAGTTATTCCATATTTTATGGTATCTGGAGTTTAGAATGATTTGTATCCCTCTGCCTCGATTGCCTATAGTTGGACTATTCTGTCACGGACGTTTATTAAACCACCAACCACATTGTTGTAGCACCTTAGGTGCAGTTTGGTTGTTTGCTCCCTTTGAAATGTATTTGACATAACCTTAAATTTCCTTAAGATGTCTTATAGGATATATCTGTCTCAAACTGTCCAGTGTGTTGTTGGTACCACCGTATGACCATTGTTAAACATACCCTTGCGATTTTAACAAGCTGCCCCTTTGCTCTTTCCAGATGATTCAAAACACTTACGCATAAAACATCCCATTGTTGCAGCATATCCAAAGTCTTGCAATAAGCACAGCCCTTTGGGGGCTGCAATGTTACTATATAAAACCATAATAAGATTCATTGAAAGCAACAGAACAGACAGAAGTTTTCCTCCTGAGCACTGTCTTTTACATCTGGGCTCTTTGATGGTTTAGTATGTTTTGTCTTGATGGCAAAATTCCAAAGCTTCTAGCACTCTCCACTGAATTTCCCTAATGTATTATTCTCTTTCTTGAACACTGCTTAGAAGAAAAACTTTTTGATAAGAAACATTAGATTTTAGTATAAAAATTACCATAAATTTCAGAGAAATAGGGAGGGGAGAGAAATCAAAGGTGCTTTCGGTTAGCAGCTTGAGAATGAGAGACTTTTCTCTTCAACGAAACTCCAACAAACAGCAATTACAAGAGAAGGATATTGTTTTCATTTATGTTACTCTAAGTAAGGAAGGTGTCAGCTTTAGGCAGGCAACGTGCAAGCATCTGTACATCACCGACCAAAAGCTTGAGCTGGAGAATTACCTCTAAGGAGCATATGGTAGTTAATTTTCCAAACCCTTAGCCTAATGGATGATGCTGTGCCATCACTGGTAACAATTGTGATGGTGGTTTCCATCACTGGTAACAATTGTGATGGTGGTTTCCATTGTCTACAAACCACTAATTAATTTCCTCTAGATAAGTAAATACAATGATTTTCATACATTAGTGACTCAGGACCATATCCATGTTTGCTGATTTACACCAGCTGAAGATCTAGTCCCCCAGTCTGGACTCAAAATGGTGACTGAGGATCCCTGGCCTAAGTCATGCAAGCCCCTCTCTATCGGGAATTCTTCCCAACAGTCAGAGCTAGTTTCCTGATAAGCTACATTAGCTCAGCATAAGTGTTTTATTTATTCTTAAAGATGGGTTGGAAATGTGCAAGGGCACTTGAATTTATCTTAAAGATAGCTGCATGCTCACATGAATGCTGAACAGCAGCCTGGTGAGTCCAGAGCCGTAGAATGCCATATGTCCTGCAGGGTGAATTCCACTGAACAACAGTTCCTTTAAAACAGAAATAGCCTAAATAGATTCTTAAATTCCTGTAATGGGGTCAGCACCAGCCTCTCGCGAGCACCCCTTTCTCTGGCCGATAGTGCCTGCAAACACAGTTCTTTCCATTGGGCGGTACCCACCTCTTGTGGACAGCCCCCTTTTCTCGGTTGGATGTGAACCTGCTTTTGTTTTTTGTCATACATCAGGGTGGCACCCACCTCTCACGAGTGCCCCCCTGGCCAATGTTCTTTCAGCAAGTCTTCAGCAGCTCAGCCCTCTGGCTGAGCCATATACACGACCTTCCAGGGTATACAGTGCAAGTTCTCATCACGGCCCTGGTATGGGGCTGTAGCTCTGAGGCGTCTCCCAGAGGCACTGCCTTCTTCAACCACCCAGTGGGGGCAGGGCAACAACTGTGGGTACCGAGATGGGGTGTTTCAGCAGGTCTCTCTGGGCTCAGTCTTCAACCAGACCAGCGGGTCTCATCTCAGTACTCTTGCTGGACTGGCCAGGCTCTGTGCCTCAGTCCCCCTGGGACTTAGCCTGCCCACACTGACTTTCCACTGGTCCTGCAACTCTTCCCACCAGCCAGACACCCGGTCTTCAGCAGCCTTTCCTGGGCTTCAGTCCTGCCAGCAGTGAGCTCTTCACCGTGAGCTATCTGCAGTACTGCTGCTCTTCCAACCAGCCTGTCTTCACTCCTTGAGCTCCACACAGCAACTGCTGCTTGTCTTATATAGGGCCCTTCTAGCCCCGGATTGGCTACTCCCTCAGCCCCTCTGATTGGCTGTTGCTCTGCAGCCACTCTAGGCTGCCTGGAGGACCTCTCTCTGCTCTATTCTGGGGCAGTTTGACGTAGGGCCAGCCGGGGGCATCCTGATCTAGTCTACCCTGCCACAATTCCTATTTCAGGAATTGTGTATGTTGCAACCACAGCTTTTTTGATAAGTGCCCAGGTACACTAAGTAACATATAGTTCAGTTATATTAGTATGGTGCCTTTAAGAACCAGCAGTTTCAAGTGGACTGTTAGTCAATTCTGTTAGTGCCTATGCAAGAGCCTAGAAAACAGATAGCCCATGAGACTTGCCCTGAGATAAATCTAGGTGCTGGACCATGGGGGAAAAAGTTCTGGATTTGATGACCCCTCACACTACAGTTTAATGGAATCACACAGGCAAGAGGTGAACTCTAGGGTAGGAAGGGCCTACAACATTCAGGGCTTTATAGGTCAAAACCACCATTTTAAAATTCACTTCATCGAAGCCAGCAGAGGTTACATAGCTTAGGTGCACAGTGCTTCCTATGAGAAGTCCCAGCTCAATAGGCAGCTGCATTCTGCACCAGCTGCCATTTTCAAGTAACCCTATGCAGAACACAATCCAATAATCCAACCTCCAGGTGACAAAGACATGGATTAGCATGGCTAGGGCTGAATCTGCACTCTTCTTGACAGAAACAAATGCTAATAAGCACTCCTGGCAACTGGTGCTAGCAGGGCATCCGTCAGCATCAGGAGATCCAACACAAACTCCAGGTTGAATACTTGGATAACAAGTGGCTAGTGGAGCCACTGTTCTCTCCAGTGTATGAGCATCATCTCAGTATTATCTAGATTGAATCTCAGCAAGCCACCCCTGCTCCACACTCTAACCTCTGATTGCCATGGTAAATCATTCAGCCACTCTTCTCTAGGTCCTAATGGCCCAATGTACATATTGAATAGGAAAGGAGAGAAATAGGTAGACCAAGTCACCTGGAACCTCACATGGCAGAGCTTTTGGGACACACAATCCACTGCCCCTTCCTGCATTCTGGGATCTCTTAGTGATTCCATCCATTTTTTCCTAAGAAATTATTCTGCTTCTGCCAGGAGTCACAGACGTGGCAACCACACCTCATGGACAGCGACCCTGAAGGCAGCTGACAGGTCTTAAAAAAGGCGGCATTTAATAAGACTCAAATGAGAGACTTATAATGCCATACGACCAGTGGCATTTCTGAAGCTCTCATTTCTGAGACAGCTGGTTCGAATTATTATTATTTATTGCCTATACAGAGCCCAAAGGTATTATAATGGAATTGTAGATATTAAAGCCACCAGAGAGAACAGACAAAAAAAGAATGGCAGTGTGAGGGAAGGATAGTCATATGAATAAAATTATGTGGTGGTCACATGAATAAATTTATATGGTTAGGTTTGGATTGAATGCATCTTAACGGTGGTGTTTTTGAGGTGTTTTGGGTTGCTTTTCCTTCGCAGCTCACAATTAATTTGCTTATGAGTTTCAATGCTCTATTACTGGGTATCATATATATTTTATATTTCAGATGACAGTAGGAATGGTTTTGTTGTCCTGAAGTAATTCCTTTCTTGATTAACAATGAACAAGTTATAAATAAGTTATGGAGTTGTTCTTAGTGAGCTATCCAACATTCTGTTACCCAGAACTCACTTGTTTCGATACTACCTATTGTTTCCAGCATATTAAGGCCATCTGAGGCTTCTCCCCATCAGAGAAACAATTGTATAAATTATTCAACATGCCATAGGAAGACTAATAAATTATTTTGGCACCACACTGCTTAATGGTAGCTGAATATAGGATTGCAAACACATTACCGTAATCAATCTTGAGCATGGCTAAACACTGTTCAAGGACTCTGGTGCACCAAGAGTGTGGGATCTATAGAGATTATAAATTAACCAGAAAGAAATCTGTAAATACGAGTAAAGTAATTTGAGACCATCTAACCTCTTCTGCAAAATCCCTAGGGAAGAAAAAAATTCATCATCCCATTTCTTCTCTAGCAAATATTGGCATGAGGGATTAATTCAACAAAGGTTTTCAAAGGATTTAACAGAGGTTTTGTTTTTGTTTTTTACTGTAGTGAAATTTTGTTCCAGCGTTTTCAAGCACTCACACGTTTGTTCTAAACTACCAGAATTCAGCAAAATCACTGCTTTCTAAGCTCATATTGGATCTTGAATTGAGACACCTTTTCCCTGAACTATAAATGTTCCAGGAGTACTTGTGGCACCTTAGAGACTAACCAATTTATTTGATCATGAGCTTTCGTGAGCTACAGCTCACTTCATCAGATGCATACCGTGGAAACTGCAGCAGACTTTATATATACACAGAGAATATGAAACAATACCTCCTCCCACCCCACTGTCCTGCTGGTAATAGCTTATCTAAAGTAATCATCAGGATAGAGCCAGAAGAGTTCCCAGAAGTTACCTACTACAGGACAGGCCTAACAAAGAAAATAACAGAACGCCACTAGCCGTCACCTTCAGCCCCCAACTAAAACCCCTCCAACGCATTATTAAGGATCTACAACCTATCCTAAAGGATGACCCAACACTCTCACAAATCTTGGGAGACAGGCCAGTCCTTGCCTACAGACAGCCCCGCAACCTGAAGCAAATACTCACCAACAACCACATACCACACAACAGAACCACTAACCCAGGAACTTATCCTTGCAACAAAGCCCGTTGCCAATTGTGCCCACATATCTATTCAGGGGACACCATCACAGGGCCTAATAACATCAGCCACACTATCAGAGGCTCGTTCACCTGCACATCCACCATGTGCCAGCAATGCCCCTCTGCCATGTACATTGGTCAAACTGGACAGTCTCTACGTAAAAGAATAAATGGACACAAATCAGATGTCAAGAATTATAACATTCATAAACCAGTTGGAGAACACTTCAATCTCTCTGGTCACGCAATTACAGACATGAAGGTCGCTATCTTAAAACAAAAAAACTTCAAATCCAGACTCCAGCGAGAAACTGCTGAATTGGAATTCATTTGCAAATTGGATACTATTAATTTAGGCTTAAATAGAGACTGGGAGTGGCTAAGTCATTATGCAAGGTAGCCTATTTCCTCTTGTTTTTTCCTACCCCCCCCCCAGATGTTCTGGTTTAACTTGAATTTAAACTTGGAGAGTGGTCAGTTTGGATGAGCTATTACCAGCAGGAGAGTGAGTTTGTGTGTGTATGGGGGTGGGTTTTTGGAGGGGGGTGAGGGAGTGAGAGAACCTGGATTTGTGCAGGAAATGGCCTAACTTGATTATCATGCACATTGTGTAAAGAGTTGTCACTTTGGATGGGCTATCACCAGCAGGAGAGTGAATTTGTGTGGGGGGGTGGAGGGTGAGAAAACCTGGATTTGTGCTGGAAATGGCCTAACCTGATGATTACTTTAGATAAGCTATTACCAGCAGGACAGTGGGGTGGGAGGAGGTATTGTTTCATATTCTCTGTGTATATATAAAGTCTGCTGCAGTTTCCACGGTATGCATCTGATGAAGTGAGCTGTAGCTCACGAAAGCTCATGCTCAAATAAATTGGTTAGTCTCTAAGGTGCCACGAGTACTCCTTTTCTTTTTGCGAATACAGACTAACACGGCTGTTACTCTGAAACCTATAAATGTTCCATTTTCTCTAATGGCATCTCTCCATGTATTATTTAACATCTGTTCATCACAGCAACTTCAATTTGTTGGGGTTTTCTCAGATGCTATTTGTGTCCCAAGTCAGGATATGTCAGCTCTCTGGGAAAAGAGAGAGACCTGGCAACACTGAAAAAGTGGTGTCTTTATGCTAGTCCTTCATGAGAAAGCTGCCATAGCCCCAAATGAATTGTAGACCTTTTGTAAGAGGAGAGGGAGGAAAACCTCAAGACTCCTTCAACTTTGTTCTGGTTGTACCAATCACAGCCTTCCTGATTGCACATATACATGGATAAAGATACCAGGCCTGATTCTCCACTGGCTTCAATCCTGCACGCAAAGTAGATGTCACATGAGTGGAAAATTTTGATGTGATGGCATTTTACACTCACTTTATACAGATGCGCTGTATATAGATGTGTGAACAATTAAATTCTTTTGCACATGTTTTTAAAAGAATGGCGCTTCCATTTCAATAGAATAAAAATGGCAATGATTATCAAATCGTCATGTCTCAAGGTATAAAATGCACACAAAAACCCCCACTCTTGCTCACTTTGAGTGATATCCTGACCTCACTGAAATCAATAGCAAATGTCCCATTGACTTCAATGGGGCCAGAATTTTGTCTCTTATGCTTGAGGTCCCACTGAGCCATATCTTCTCCTACTATAACTCTTTTTAAAGACAGAGATGAATCTGGCCTATTGTCTGACTAAGGCATTTAGATTGAGATTTTCAAAGCAGTTCAGGGAATTTAGCCATACATCTTTCATTAATTTTAACGAACACTGTATTATAGGCCATCAAGTAATTTGAAACAAACATATTGCTGAGTGTGTTGATGTAATTTGAACGCACGTCTTGTTTTTGACTTTGGAGCTGAGAGGCCATGTCTGCAGTGCCTAAACACATTACCTAAGAAAGGGATAGATTGTCAGTTTGCAGACTGTCTAATGGAGGATTGCAATAGCTGGATTAATCTCTCTGATTCTATGGCAATTTCTAGGGGCAGACCATGATACCCTTACACTGACTTAAAACACAGAAGTAGTCACTTTGAAGTCAGTGGGAGAACTTGTGGAGTAAGGTGACACTCAATGGGACTGATTCTCTATTGCCCTGTGTAGCATTTTTCATCTATTTTGCTGTGGTGTAAATAGCTCCCAAATCAGCATGGTAGTATTTCACATCTAATTTGCACTGGTGTCAATGGCTACACAAGGTGCAGGGCAACAGAGAATCAGGCCCAAGATGACAGGACAAGGAGTAATGGTCTCAAGTTGCAGTGGGGGAGGTTTAGGTTGGATATTAGGAAAAAATTTTTCACTAGGAGCGTGGTGAAACACTGGAATGCGTTACCTAGGGAGGTGGTGGAATCCCCTTCCTTAGAAGTTTTTAAGGTCAGGCTTGACAAAGCCCTGGCTGGGATGATTTAGTTGGGATTGGTCCTGCTCTGGGCAGGGGGTTAGACTAGATGGCCTCCAGAGGTCCCTTCGAACTCTGTTATTCTATGATTCTATGATGAGTAAGGGCATCAAAATCTGGCTCCCTATGTCACCATGTTAATACTACTTAGTCATGATCTATGGTGATCGTGAAGCAAATCATGGAATGTAGGCTTCTAAATGAATGCATAAAAAAACCCAGTCGCCATTACACTGTTTAATAATGTACCTATTTTGTTAGCTAGTGTCCAATAGTTACCACAGAAATGAGATTTCACAGTTCTAAAATCTAAAACAACATATGACTTCCAATTACATCAACATGTTCTAAAATATCTTTAATTGAAAGTAACTGATGGAATATAATGTAGCATTTATCTTGCTACAGGTGACACGAGGCACAAAGCAGAATGTTTTAACAAATGTTTTATTTAAAGACAGGCTTGAAGAGTCTTTGAAAGTAATTGCCAGTTTGTCAGCTGAATCACTTTAGCCTTTGGAAGAGCTTTTTGTCATTATATTAGATTATTCCTGATGCTGGTACAGGGCGAATCACTGACTAAATGTCATGCAGTCTTCACGTATTCCATTAATAAATATTAAAATATTAATTTGGGAGTTGTCTTTAAAAATGGTGGTTGTTCACATAATAATGGGAACACTACTGAATGAGCTATGCATCCAAAACCATACATTTTAGGATAAAAGGGCAACTCAAATATAAAGATTTCTTTTTATTTTCGTCCCAGTTGAAAACTGCAGCATAAATGCACTAAGCTAACTGTATGATGTACACAGAAAATAGTAATATGTAATGTTTTATATTCTGGTCTCAGTTACACATGAGAAATTTGGCCCTATATATTCATTATGCATTCATTTTTCTCCATTATGTACCATTTTAGACAACTGAAATTAGAGCAACACATTGCCAAGAAGAAAATTACATAAACAACCTTAATCACTGTAAATCAATCCAGAAGTCTTTCAGCTTTATAAAAAGCTTACTTTCTGTTGAATAAGTTACTCTGCTTATTTTAGAAGTCTGAAATAATTTGATCTTCAAAACATAAATGGCATAACAACCAATTTTTAAACATGAGAATTAAATCTGAAGATTGTTACTGTTAAAGTTCTTAAATTTAACTGAGTCAAATTAAGAGTTTCACTAGATTTATTGAAATGCTATTGACTTCAAACTGTTTTATACTGTATAAATCTGGGTTATTTACCTATCTATATGTAAGAATATGTACAGATTTCTGTAGGAGATATAGTACTTCCTATTATTCTGTAGGCGGGAAACAGCAGGGAGATGAGCAAGAAATGTATGAATCATCTTACTACTAGAATCTATATATGACTATTTGTTTATAGTAAGGAATGTCACCTGTCAGTTAGCCAGTAGTGTGGGATACTGAAAACTTCACACTAAGTTTGTTTGAAGAACCATCATGTTTTAATCTTCCAACGAGAATATCTTTTTGAAAAATTGTTCTTAAAATTGGACACGAGACTGAACCAAACCACCAGATGTAAACATTAGGGAGCTTCAGAAAGAATTTGGATTCAGAGCCAAACTTCACAAGCAGCACCTCTCTTTGCAATGGGCTAAATCAGAACTGCAGATCCAAACACCTATAAACACGAGGGTAGTTCCCATCTGGTTCCAATGTATGTCTTGGTTATTGGCCCTATACCCAAAATCATCTTAAGAGTGCGAGGAGGATATTTTTTAAACTTCAGATTTTTATCATGTGATATTATAAAGAAAACTGATAGATCAGCCTTTCCACTACATGGGCTTTCACTTAACATATTTCTCCTTCTCTCATATCCCCCAGCCCATGTCAACTACGGGCAAAATGTAAAACCCTTTTCCTTCATCCCATGTTTTCAAATACTTGGGAAAAGAAGATGAGTTTTGATGGAATTTCTGCTTGGGCTTTAGCTTCTAATACCCATAAAGGCCCAATCCCAATAGAAGCTGGGCTTTCTCAAGTTTCACTAGGATCAGTGGCAATTCAAGACACTTGGGCCCCAATCCCACAACACACTTAAGCACATGCTTAACTTTAAGGATTGGAGTAGTTCCATTAACTTCAAAGGGGCTACTCATGGGCTTGAATGGAGCATATACTATAAAGTTAACAGGACTACTCAAATGCTTAAAGTGATACATTTTATTACATACAGTGATGGATCAGGTTCTTTGTGCCCTTGCAGGACAGGACTCTAAGTTTTATGATAAATACTAATGGGGGATTTTGATTTTTTTTTTAAATATTGCCTTATTTTTTCAAATACTGACTGTTTATTTTATGTCTTTACTTTATCTCTGTTCTAAATGGTTGTAAATTAATAAATAACTGATAAAAGAATAATAAAAAACACTTTACAGCTGCCCCTGATCTTTGTAATGGACTGAACCAAAATCCCAGATCCAAAGACATCTAGAACTGTGGGCAAGTTCAGATCTAGATCCTAACTTTGTAGCTCATTATCCATCTCTACCATGGATTCAATAACATCTTGCACTCAGAGATTTATAAATATTTTGCGAATATTGGGAAATTAAGTTCCACAGTGTGCAGATGAGCTACAGAAACATTTCCATTTTACAAATGAGCAGTAAAATTTTCAAACCTACCTAAATGACTTTGGAGCCTGAGTTCAATTCTCAAAAGCACCTACGTGCTAAAGCCTAGTGAATTAGGGTGGCTTTGAAAACAGGATTCAGACTCCGAAGTCACTTAGACACTTGAGAATTTTACACAGAAAAACTATGGTGCAGAATTGAAGTACTTGCCCAAGGTCAACAGGACAAACTTGGCCAAACTGGAAATTGAACCTGAGTCTCCAGACGCCCAGTTCTGTGCTCCAGCCATAAGAATTACAGTTGCACTGCCTCAGGCCTGAACCTGTCTGACCCATATATTCCCATGGAAAAAACAAAAGACTACTGTTCGAATGCAGTACTCAATGTTTCAAAATTACTCCTTGTGACTGTTAAATCCAATCTTGATTTTTACAAATCCAATATTTGCTTTAATTTGGATCAGGAGTTTTGTGCCCAAAGCCTCCTGGAAGCAATTTTTTCTGAGAATGCCCAAATGCCAATTTTCTCCAAGGGTGTGGTGTTCGTTTTTTGCCATTACCTGCATTTCTGCTTATCAAAGCTCTGTTTTAGAGATGTGCTGACAGCAGCAAAAAAATCACTGAATTTCCACCTAGTGTTTGTACCAGTTGCAAATGTCAAATGAATATTGATTTTCTTTTTACAATTGGGAAAGCTTTAGCACACATGGCTTTAGTAATTTGTGGTAAAGAGTACTTAACTAGACGCTGAGATGAAGGGAGCAGTTTCCTTGTTACCATTACTAGTGCAGTAATTAAGATTAACTGAAAAATGAGCCATGGGGGTGACTTGTTCTCAAAACTTTTGTTTTACTTCTGGAGACCTGGGTTCAAATCTTGTAGGTCGCAAGCAGAATGAGATTAGTAGTCTCCACTTGTCTGTTTGGATGGTTTTTCACATCTTTAAACTATCCTATAACTTGACAAGATAGGAAGTCTCTATAAAGCAGAGAAATTGTGTGTGTGTGGGAGGGGGGAGGGAGGACTGCAGATCATATTAATGACTTTGCTTTGACAGAATGTGTCTTAAAGCATAAATAACCATTGTACATAGCACCAAACAAAGATACAAGCTGAAAAATTGTTCAAAATGGATTCTTCAACAGAGAATTAAAGGTTTTGCCACTTAAACTTATATTTGGTGCGTGTTGCTTGTTCTCCCCCTTCCCCTTTTGCCAGGGCTGGATTAAGATGGAGGGACTGTAACCCATGCCATACCCCAGATCCCAAAGTCCTCAGTATTCCATTAAAAATATTAGTGGAAGTTTTGAGCCCTTGTGGTAGCTAAGAAATGTTCTAAAGTATGATGTGGGTGTAACTGGTACAGTGGTTTCTGCTTTAATCTGCAGGCCACCTGGAACAATAGAGCTGATGGATATGAACCACAGCCTGCAGCTCAATGTAGTGTTAGATCCATGCCCCAGTGGTGTGTAGGGTCCCTGTGTAGCAGGCAGGGAAGAGTAAAGCAGTACAAGCCCTCACATCCTTGCAGATAGACACGGGTTACTGAAGTAATTACTGGAGACTTTCATGCTGTCGCCCCTGCCTCTCCTGGATGGAAAAGGTGACCTACGCTGCACTTGTTGCACCCAACGAGGGAAGAACCCCTGCCGCCACCACTTCTGGAAGGAGAGGAGTCCCAGGCCCATGTCACTCCAAGTGGCTGGCAGGGCTGCATGGGCAACCATGGCAACCGGGGGGAACCATGTTGTGGTGTAGCTGATGCCCCACGTTGCCTTAATCCAGCCTTGCTTGCTGAACCATTGAAAATCAGACCCAAGTGAAAAATGACTTGAAAATGAGTGAAAAATGACTTGGCAAACATTTTACACAAAAAAATTCATTTCCATAAAGGTTTTTCGGGAAAAATTAAAAACAATTTTTTTTGTTTTCTGAAAACTGAAAATATTTCAGTTATCAGTAAAAAAAATATTTTGGTCTTGGAGACCAATATTTTTAGAATAATTTATTTTTTGAAAAACTAAAATATTTTGTTTTTTTATTAAAAATATATTTTTCAAAGGAAATTTAGGTTTTGTTTGGTTGGTTTTTTATACAAAATTTCCATTTTTCAGCCAGCTTAACTATTTAGTCTTTCATAATATAAGAAGAATGGGACACTCAATGACTTTAAAAAAAGACCATACATATGAAATGGATTAAAAACTTAATACAATACACAGTTGACTTGGAGAATTTACTGTGGCAAAATATGGAGGCAAAGAGAATACCACGTTTCTCAAAAAGATTAGACAGTGACATGAATAATAAGAAAGTCATCTGCAATTACAATACCTAGGAGAAAAATTTAAATTTCTCCCCAAAGTCTCCTCCATATGATTTTTGCATTCCAAAGCCTCATTCTGCCCCTGAACACCTTCCTTTTATCATCCTCCTCTCACAGTTAACACTGCTAGCTACAAAGTCCTAGATCAAGTCCATTATTCTTCTGACCACAGAAGAAGAGATCACCTTCTCTTTGGAAGAGTACTGCTGCTGAATTGAACAAACCACAGGTAACTAGATGAGTTTATGTGATTTTCATTTATCTTAAGTGTTGTCTAATGGCTAGAATAGTTGTCAGAGACAGGACGCTCGGGTTCCATTTCTTGCTCTTCCACTAGCTCAACATATTCTGGGAAAGGGTCTGAACATTAGTCCACAAAACGAGTATAACAGAGTCTAGGTCTTCCAGTAGATGTTGTGAGGCTTAATTAATTAATGCTTGTAAAAAAGTTTGCATTTTCAGTATATAGCACCTTACCTCCAACCATCTCAAAGTATCATCATTATAATAAATTTTACAATAACCAAGTTAATTATAATCTCTTTTCTTTCTTCCAGATAAAAATTGTTTCATACAGGACAAATTGACTTTGTTTAGAACTTAACGGGAGTTCATTATCATAGTTTATCTTAACATTATTCTTTTACTTATTAGGAAAGATGTATTAGGCTTAATTTTTTGAGTGGCCTTAGCTGTGTATGCTGTTGTGTCTGCAGAAAGGCCGTTTGTCTGATCTCATTAAGATGTTTATTGAACATCCTGAAAAACCAACGTACAGAGGAATAAAACAAAACAAAACAAAAGTTTTATTATATTTTAATGGTCAGTCTATACAGTGCATATAACTGATCATGACCTTGTGACTTTGTTGTGAAAGATATTATATACATTTAATGTGTTTTTCATATATATATTAAAGCTGAAACTTTTTTTTAAACACACAGCTTGGGGCTACATCAAATCTTCAGAGAGAATCTGCTGTTAATTTGTGTGTGTTTTGTTCAGCTAAATAACCTCCATGGCACTATTCAAGGTTTGTTTTACTTTGTTTGCTGTATATGGGAATACAAGGAAGGAAATAAAACCAAAAAAAGACCAGAGCATACATTTGTTACTGAGTTATATGATGCGATTGGTCAAATGAACCCAGGGCTCGATTCTACCCTGAATACCCTGGGAGACAGTAGTTGCAATTAAAATCTTTACAATTCTGCTGATGCAAATAACAAATGTTATTGCTTGATATAGGAAAGGGAATAGTGCAGTAACCTTAATCTTAATATTTGCAGTGGCAACACTGTAAAGATGTTAAAGTCCTCCATAGAACTTTTAACTCCCATTGACTTTGGTAGGAGCCCAAAATGTCATTGACTTCAGCAGGAGCCAGAGTCAGATTTGACCTGAAAATAACTTCCTCAGACTCAAACAACACAGTAACATTTTCTAACATAAGGACCTAATCCTGCAAATGTACTCTCATTCAGAGGCTTTACTCGCATGTGTAACCCAACTGATTTCTGTGAAACTACATGGATGAGCAAGTGTTTGCACGGATGGGTCCTAAGGCTCTATAACATCACTTAATCCCTTCAGTGGCAGCAATGCTGATGAGCAGCCAGGACTACCAAAAACAAACGCAGGATAACAATGTAAGTGAAGGAATAAATCCTTTTATTATTGACTGAACATTCCCTGTTCACAGTTAAATAACTAGAACCCACGTGTACCTGAAAAAGAACCTGCAGTCTTGGATTTACCTGTTACTGCCCCCTGAAAGATGACATATGTTCCCAAATGAACTAATCTCAGGTAGAGAGGATTGACTGTGTGGATGGGTTCCTTTGTAAATCATTTTACCAAATAAATTATCTTACCAGGGACAAATTATTATCCTAATCAAGGGAGCCAACTATTCAGACTTGCAGAATGATCACATTAGTGTCATGTCAAAGTCATATTGGAAGGTCAAATCTGAGAGTTTAAATGTAAGTGTAACTCCTTCTGCAGCATGTGGTTGGTAGCACAAAGGACTGGGTTCAAATATCTAGGGGTTCTTCTTGAAATCAGCACCACATGGACTTGTGTCCATACAGGAAACCTGGGAAAAACTAAATACCTTCCCTGGGTGCCCGCACCGGGCAATACTTCCCCTCTCAAAAGCACTGAGTCTACGTATTAAACAAAGAAAACATTAAGGAAACAGGGAACACAGCATTAATTCAGAAAAATGCAACAATATTAAATCAAGAATATATAAATCTGAATAATAGGCAAGACACCTATCCCTATGGAATCTTTGGGACTAGTCCTTTGCCTCATTTCCCCAGCTGCTGGTGTGAACGTCCAATGAATAAGTGTCCCTTTAACACATCACTGACCCCCACCTACTCCACTGTACTTCACTCACAGTGGTTAACGAAGTCCCAGAGTCATGGAGTGTACTCAGGCAGATTCCCTTCCATCCCCTAGGGGGAGTGCTGCACTACCACCTAACCTCGCTGTACCAATTAAAGCTTCATTGGTGTTGAGAAAAAGGACCTTCACCAGTGTTCACTTGGCTCTGTTACAGATCTCTGCAACTTCCGTGAAGGGGCGCCGCTACCTCAGAGCGTTCAGGGGAGAGGAATCAAGGAAATATAAAATTCTTTGATCAGAGCCCTGCCATCAGTGCTACCTCCTTGCCGGAAGGTAGGAACCCCACTCCCCTCTGTCTGGCTCATGTCCAAGCTCCACTATCCAGTGGTGCCAGACTAAGGTTTTGTTCATGGTGGCTCTTTATTGAGGGTATATTCAGTACAGGCTACTCTTGTCACACAATAACTGTAACAACATTTCATTGACACCTAAAAGGTAAATGAATTTGATCCAAAACATTCCCACTGTCCCTCATACTTCGGAGGAGCAATCAGTAAACATCCACAAAGCAAACCACAAACCTCATTATCCACCTTCACATCCTTCAGGGAGCTGACTGGCCTTGGAGTCTGGAAGCCCTGGGGTCTCTGGTCTAAGGCAGTCGATATGGCAGAGCTACGGACCCTAGGAGACCATCCCAGGATTCCAGGCTCCCTGCTGTAGAGCCAGGAGCAAAGTGCCAGTTAGAATTGGGACTTTCGGGGCTTCTAAAACAGCGCCCAAATAATGCAAAAAGAAAGGCTAGGTAGGCCCCCTTTTAAAAATAAGTGTAATTGTGCATACAAGAATCACTTCACTACCTACTGCAATACAGTCCAATGCTTTACTATTTAAGCTTATCCTGCTAACTTTCATTCACATGAACAGCCTTCATGAGCCACTCATTTCAAGAGAACTACTCGTCAGAGAATCACATGGGGTCCAGCCTGGCAAACACTACTTACATAAGTAGCCTATGGTTTTTCATAAAACTAGTCGCATTCTCGAGCCTATGAGTGAGATTTGCATGACTGGGAGCATGAGTAGTAAAGGGTTTCCAGTACTGAACCTACAGTGAAAAGTATATTAATATTTTCATGGCAAAGGGTTCTGTGTGATGCACTGAAGATAGCATGAACTCTGCCTTCTTCACATGGCTCTGTCTAAATACAGAGCCCTGATCTCTTGTGGCAGGGAGTCCAGTTGAAATGTATCAACTTCCAAGTGGCACTCCACAGTCAGGTGGGGTGTCTGTGCATGTGTGTGTGTATATTTAAGTCATTCATTTGCCAGCCAGAGGTGAGTCCTGATATGTGGTGACAGCAGAAGATTAATGTATTGCAAGTGTCTTATATTTGAAATACTTTGAGCACTAATAATGCAATATTGAAGGTATGGTTCCCACCACTGCTTTCTCATTTCTAATCATTTGTAAAGAAGTTGATCCAAACATTTATTCAATGTGGTTTGGGTAATGTGACTTTGCACAATTACCAACATTTTATTTGTATTTTTATCATAAACTTCAACATTTTAATAAAATGCACATTTTTTTATAAAACAGAAAATGTTCATTTCTAAAGGGAGGGTAACCCTAAAGAGCAGCATTACAGAACAAGAGGCAAAGCCCTAGGCAAAGGCAGAGGTGGTAGTTGAACTAGACGCCTGGGTATATTCATGTTTCTAAATAGCATCCACGGTAGCATCTCCTGCCACTAGAAATCCATATTGGTCATTAGAAGCCCAGGACAAACTCCAGCCCAAGTCTGTTGCTGCAGGGTTCCTTTTTCTTCATTTCAAACATTCTTTAATTCAGCACTACACTAAGTACTGCTGTCAGTGCAGAGGATATTAACGAGATCACTAATGTGTATGGGAAACAGAATTTAGGTGCAGAATGAGGTTTATAGTTCCATCTGTCTTTAGTTCATTGCACTATCTATCAGCTGTAGGCTGCCCTAAGCAACAAGTATGCTAGTTTCAGCTTATTTGGTAAATGCTCAGCTTATTTGATTTCTTCAGCTCCTAACACTTAAATGAGGCAAGAAAGAAACAAAATGAGAGAAAATAATGGGAAAAAAAAATTGTTGTGGAGTAGGGACCAGAGGTTATAGCTGACACCTCAGGCCTCAGAATTCACCAAGCTACCTGATTACTTTTGCTCTGTATAGATATGTTTGGCTGAGTGGAAGGGTCCCAAGATTTTTTTTTTTTTATCGTCTGTTTATATATTTACATATTAAAGTCAGAATCCTCCACGGGCAGAAGAAAAACATTTTCAACGTTTTTCAAAATATCGATTGGCCAGGGTTCACATCACTGGCGGTTTTCGGCAGCAAGGATGATTCATGGGGAGACTGCTTCCCAAATTATAGGTATCAGGATGGATGAACCATTTCACAGTACACAAGAATTTGAAATGGGACCAAAGCTCAACTTCTGAGGTAGCGTTCACAAAACAGATTTAAAAAGGTTTCAGCAGCAGCAACAAAAGACATAAAAGTCTAGAGGCCCAAGATCCAAACGCCCATCATACTATGGAATCGTGTAGATTCTGATCCAAATTTTATAGCTCAGAATCAGCTCTAATTACCAGTTTTAAGTGAATGTTGACACTGGGTTAGTTTGGCTTTTCCTTACTTACCCCTACACATCCAACCACAGGTTTGCTATGTGTACCTATCTGATCCAACCACTAGTCCTATTCATACAGGTTCCTGAAGATCCCTATTCCTCTATTCTCACGTGACTTCAACCCTTTTCCTGCACCACATAAAGAAGGCGAGGTATCTTTTGAAACAGACACAAACATAGTTAAAGACTAAATTCTCAGAAAATGCTTATGTAGTAGGCATCTGTCACTTCCTGTTGAATCCAGTCATGGCACTATGTTATATTTAGCGAGGCAAATTAAAGATATAAATACAGATTCCCCCTAAATTCAGTAGTGCTACTGACCCACTGATCCAGAGTATAAACAAACTTATGAAACATTGTTAGTTAGAATCCTGAAATTTGGAAGGAGGCATTCTAAATGCTTTGTGAAAAGAACGCAATAAACTGATGCCACAGTCCATTGGAATCTCAGGAATATGTCACTAAACTAAGTAAATTGTAATCACTGTAATTAAGAGAATGCTTAATTAACACATTTAATGGATAACGAGGCACATTTGCAATTACAGGCTAATAAATGAAAAATATCCTGTGCCAAGGCAATGGCTTGAAATGTGGCTATTTCCACACAAGAAGAAACCAACCAGTCACTGGTGTCCAATATTTATATCATGAAGAGCTGACACAAATGGTTTGAGTGAGCAACAACTACGTTTCAACGCTTTCTTCTGGAAGGTTCATTGTTATTATTTGTACTGTGACGGTACCTATGAGTCCCAGTCATGGGACCAGGACCACAGCTCATTGCGCTAGGCACTGTACTGCTATATCTCTTTTCAGTTTTTATAAATGTGCTGGGCCTAGACACATCAAGATAAGAGAACATAGTTACAAGAGCATATATAAATTGCAAAACACACAGAGGTTCAGATCCCTGAGACCAGCTTTTCTGTGCTGGGAGCAGTTCAGGAGTCAGGTGGCTGGCCCTACACACCACTTTTCAGACAGCGGTCAAGTTGGCTTTGCGGCTCCTTTGCACCAGCAAGTTGATGGCCAGAAAACAGCACCCAGGATCTGGCCCATACATTATACATCAAAACATTCAAACCGCTTTCTCTACATCTTTTTCTCATGAGAAATGTGAAAATGTGAGATGAGACACACACAAGGAGTAAACATTTCTTCTGATGCAACTATGTATGTGACTTTCTCTCAAGGTGTGCACTGATAGACTGCATAGCGTCAGGAGTCTCTGTGTACAGCATACGGCCTACTTGATGAGAACGTCAGAATTATTAGTGCAGGTTACTGTAATGCAAGTTTTACAATGGGAGAAGAGCAAAAGGGTGAAATATAGCAAACTGGCTTGCACACTGCTAGTAACTGGTATCTGGGAAAGTACGGTCTTCTTTCCATGCCAATAAAGTCACTGTGTAATTTCATTTCAATTTGAGAAGTACCTTGAGGATTAATGCTGGAAAGGGGAAGATAAAAAAAAAAGCTTGTTTTTGATGAGAGGCAGAAGTTATGCATTCTCTGTCCAACAGCAAACAAAATGGGGACGCTGAACTGAGTTGATATTTGGAAGGCTGGAGGATCTGCTGAAACAGACATGGATGACTCTTGAAAAGAGAATTCCTAAGAAAAAAGAGTTTATTCATAACTACCTTATCCTTCTATAAGATGTAGAAATTTCTCTCCCCCACTCTCTAGAGTCTCCGAATGAAGGACCAAAAAACTGTTCATAGCTCTGAAAAAAAACCAAACAAAACAAATAAGGTCACTTTACTATAGGTGCATATATACAGCTTTAGGTGCTTCACTTTAGATATATAAGTTTTGGAAATTTTGGCTTAAGAGACTTGGCCTAAAAACCACACAGTGAGTCAGTGACAGCACTAGGAATAGAACCCCAATTCCCAGTCCCTACCTTTGGAACAGGCTATAATTATGCTGAAGACTTTAAATCATTTTTCCCCCTTTCTTAAAAAGCAAAAGTGTCAGTGTGAGATGTTTTATTTCAAGGATCTTCCACAGAAGGAATTTAACACTTCCGCCCCCCCAAAAAAACCCATCACCCATCCACCGTGACACTTGAAAAACAAATTTCACTCCTCATTTTGTTAGCAGCCAGACAGCTCCTTTATTTAACACCTTGTCTTTTCCTCTGCCCAAAATTCTTGAGGAAGACATTATGGCAGAGAGGGAATGAAGGAGATAAGGAGGTTAACTTGCTGCAAAAGTACTCTATCCAGAAGGCACATTCTCTGAAAAATCACGTTCAGAGCTATCTAAAAAGTTCCCTTTTCTTATATATTATGGTTTTTACTTGAGGAAACTTTTATAATTACTAGAAAAAATATTAACCTTTGAGTAGCCCACAGGACAGGAAAATGACTGACTGAAGGGCACACTCACAAAGTTCATCAGCATGCCACTGAATTTGTCTCAACTCAAGCTAATCCAATGAAAGATTACACAGTCTGTGTCACTGGTTTCTACTTATTGCCTGGCAATGGAATAAAACTACATATATAAAGGAAAGGTTAACTTAATATTTTGGTACATGGCCCGCTAGTCACTAATCATTAACTTGTTTAATAAAAATGTTTAAAGTTTGAAGCAGATGTAGGTATAAGTAGTGTATATTTTTAGTTTTTTTATTTCTGTAGAGAATGTAAGGAGCAGAAGACTATCTCCTGGTTCATAAAGGAGATAAAATTCACACCATTCAAAAGGCAGAACAATTCTCATTGATTCCTTTTGCAATCATTGCCACCTATTCTCAAAAATGTTTCACCCCTCCGAGATGGTACTTCCCTATTTCTCTTAGAGCATTTGTAAATGTCCAGCAGTTTGCAAGATCTAGGAGAAAAGGGCGATGATCTCCTCCTGTACCACTCAGACTGTTATTTTATCTAAAATTTTGCAAAGGAAATGGTTCCAATGGAATAAACAGTAAAAAAAGAAGTAGCCTTATGATGATGTATCACATATCGATCTATTCTTGCCTGTGCTAGAGACCGGCCCCTATTAGGCCCCAGCTCAGGTCCCATGTCAGCCAAACTCTTAAGCACATATGTAACTGTTGTCGTATAAGTGATCCAATGTGATTACCCACATACTTCAGTTTATGCAACTATCAGTACTAATAATTCTTAAAAATTTCATAGGGCCAGATTCTGCCTCCCTTACTCCAACTGAGTAATACCTTTTTCTCTGTGTAGTGTAATGAGATCCACATGGCACTGCTTGCCTAGCAAGGTAGCTCTCAGCATAATCAGGCCCTCCTCGATATGAAGCGTGTTTGAAAGTATGCTAATGAATGCCATGGCCAATTTCCTTTACCAACAGAACAGCAGCTAGAGCTTGTTAGTACCTACCATCACACTGACATTGTAAACAGATTATTTAATTTACATTTGTTCTTATTTTGATACAACTCTACTTACATGTGGTAATTATCAGAATAATGAATTTCTCAAATAAAGGAACATACAGAGTATCGGGGTTTGTGGGTAGGAAATAATGTAAAGAGGGCAGTAACTATTTGATATGATGCAAAAGGTTGTTTTTTTAAAAAAATAACTAGAGTAGAGGGCTCTCTTTATATAATTATAAAATCACGCTTAGGATGACTGATTTAATTTGAATAGCATTCCCTGGGGAAATATACTGTGCTATCAACTTGAAATGATGATGATTATTTGGCCTTCAGCAGTCGTGGGATAAGTCAGCAGCAGAGCTGGATGGCAGCATGCCCACAGCTACACCTAATGCAATGAAGCAAATCTGCGGCTCTGACAGTAGGCAATACCATGGAATGAGTTAATCTAATGGCATTTCTTTATAATGCCTAATCCTGCCAGAGTTTTCAACCACCTACGGGCCAAACCTCAAGGTCCTTACACAGCTTTTACTCAGAATCAGTGGGAGTCTGAGTGAAAACTGAGGGCCAGATTCATAATCCTATGTGGAAACACCAACCCAGAGGGTAGGAAACTTATGTAGTTTCCTCTGAATTCTTCCATCAGTGGGACAGGATCTGTGAACCCCGCCACCATGAAAGAGACTGGTGGGGTCTGGTTTATAATCCCTATCGGTCTCTGAGACACAAGCCATCTGCATTGAGTGTCTGTTCCTCCCAACAAGCAATGGGCTGCCAGTATGTTCTGCCTCGGCTGTCATATGAGACCCACCCCAGGGAATTCCTTTAATGAAATTGCCCAGTTCAGAATAGACACCATAGAGAAATCAATGTGACCTCTGGCCATATTTACTTTCTGTTGGATGACAGAGGCTGACATGCATCATTCCTGGCCATCTCTCTCCTACACAGTGTATTCTCAGACCTCCTGAGGAAGGGGGAATTTTGCTGCAGAGACAGCTAACAATCGTGTTCAATACATATAGAGGGGAGATGTGTGTAGAAGGGGGTCCCCTTTAAGCCTGGATTTTAAGGGCACAATGTGGTCCTGAGTAAGCCATTTGTCCCCACATGAATAGTCATTTATAACGATGGATACTTTAATGATATGCTAAATGAAGAGAAACTCCATCAAGCTGGGAATAATTGTGTTTTATTTTGTGCTGCTCTTCTGAGCTCAGCAAGTTAAGTTCCCACTATGTAAGTGCTTGCGTGGGACATCTCAGCAACATCCTGCTCTGATTCAGGAGATGGGTAAACAATTCCAGTACACAGAAATCCCATTCTCATCTCAGAAGGCTACTCATCAAACCAACCAACCCTATTCAGTCTTCCAAAATATCTCTTTTTAAATTGCAGTGACAGGTTGGGTGAGGACTCCTGCAACTCTTGACTGTATTACACATGCCAAACAGATTCAAACAGCAGATTGTCTCTTTGTCTCAAATTAATAGCTACTCAGCCATCAGAGATGAACCACACCGGTTCACTAAACACCAGGGACTCAGAAGAAGGTGGATTTCCCAAGCCAGTAAATAGCCACAAAGTATTCAAAACCAGAGCTTCCTCTCCCAGCAAAATACACATGGGAAAGAGCTTGAGGGAAAGATGAATTTATCTTCAGCAAATTCTCTGGAGGGATGTTATTTGTCCTCCTGCCCCTTGAGAATCAGCCATATTTCACTTTCTGAACTGAGAGAGTCTCCTGGGATCCACCAGATGCAAGAGTCATCCATGCAGATACCTTGCATTCTTCTGTCCTCTCTCTTTGTTCTCTGGTAGCACAGCTCCAATGACGGCACAATGCCAATGACTCCCTGGTGGGCAGATGACCCCAAGATCACCCTTCAGTCCAGGGGAACAGCACTGAAAAGGTAACACAGCATTGTTTTCCATGGGGTAGGTGGGATGATGCTGTGGAAGCTGTTGACAACCCCTCCCCACTTCCAAGCAGAGGAAATCTGTGTTCACTCTACAGCAAGTCAAATTCACCCTATGCAGAGCTCCATCCCAAGGGGAAATCAAGGCCAACTAACCACTTAAACTCTGCTTCCAGGGTTCATGTGGGAACTAAGTGATGCATAAGGACCAGAGCAAGTCTTGCACAGTAGTCATCTTCATCCATGAATCTTAAAGGCACAATCTGGGCACAAGCTATTATCTACCATTATGCAGCTTTTCCACTTCCAGAAATCCCCTCCCCTTATGGAATGAATGAATGGCTATCAAGAAAGATAGTATAGTGTAAGAAGTGTAATTGGGATGGGTGAAATGGGTTCAGATAAGAAATTTGCCTTAAACTTGAACTGAAGCCAAGAAATGAATTTGGAACAATTAACTTTTCTATATTAAGTTTTACAGATATTTTTATTTCATTTCCTTGATTGCAATGGGACTGAAAGCAGAAGTGCCATAATACCTCAAGAAAAGTTACCTTTGTGATATTTCTGGACTGAGTGGAAGCAGCAAGAATTATGTAATAAAACAATAATTTTAGTAACTTGATATACTCCCATTAATGTATCTGGGAATTAGGACTTCTGTCTGGAGCTGCCTCTCCTCGGTGCCACAGAGTCTCCCACAGAGCCTCCAACGCACTGGAAGAGAAGGCCAGATCCCTGATCTTTGGTGGGTCTGATGGTACCAATGGCTGCACTTCAAGGCTGGAAGGTAGAATGGGCGAATGACTCGGTCTCTTTGTCATTGACTCCTCCAAAGTAACAATATTCTAGAACATACACTCACTTGATAGAAGTGGTGAATGCAGATAGGGGAGAGCAAAGATGTCTTCTGGGGAGTCGTATGTCCCCGACTGTCACAGAGTATGAGCAGAGTACACTGGCAGAGCCACAGCCTCTCTGGTCACCGTGGTGGTCAGCTCCTTCTGGGGCCGCATCGCTATCGGTACCGCCTCAGTTCCTGAAGTGGATGGAAGCACCAGAAGCTGTCTACCCTGCATCTTCATCACCAGAGCCACTGTTGGGCAGTCAGATCCGTATCCTTGTGTGCTTCCTTCTCTTGTTGAGATGACTTAGTAGGGCCTAAGACCTTAGTGCCCATGCGTGCTGGCTCTTCTGACTTTAATGGGGTTGAGGAGGGATCCCTTCTTTTTAGGACAGTCTTAAACATAGATAACTTGTCCTTATGTCTATGAGAATATGTCCCTTACTCTGTTGTGAAACCTTCTCTTTAGGCTTAACAGACTTAGCCTCCATTTCTGAGTTTGTGCTAAGATGGGTGCTATCCACTTGAGGCTGATGCATGGGTGTGGGGAGGTAACCTTCGTGAGGTGCAAGGTCTCTGGCACAACAGGTCTCTTAGGGCCAGTTTCTTTCTGAGGAGATCTGGAGCTCCTCTTAGCAGAAGATTTAGCACTATCACCCACAGATCTCTCCTGCAAAGATCTGCAAAACTAGATGAGATGCTGTGGTCACTTGAAGACCACTGTACAGAGGTGCAGGACATTATCCAGGCCTGAGTCTGACATGGGTGGAAGGGAGCATTCCCTCATGAGGAGTCAAAACGTTATCTCCCTGTCTTTCCTGGAAGGACTCCTGAATCTTGAGGAGATCTGCACTTGGGTAGCACATGAGTATCCCCTAAGCAGCAGATAGTGTGAATGGCAGTTACTAACTAGGAAGGACTCCTGGCAAGCGAGATAATACTTGAATCCTGGGGATTGAGACATGCCCCATCAGAGAAGGAGAGTTCCCTTGAAGAAGGAAAGATGGGGTGGGAAGAGCCCCTTGTGGAAGCCTCTTCTGGAAACATCCCCTCCAAACAAAAACTAAAACTATTAAAATGAATACTAAATATTAACTACACTGTAAAGTACAGACAGGTAGATAGCTAAATAAGCAGGCACCACTAAACACTCCATCTCAGGCTGAGGCGGCGGAGAAGGAACTGAGGCAGTTTGTCCTTCACAGCCCTACATACCCTCACTGAGGGGCATGAGGATGGCTAGGGTACATGTGCAGACTGAATGGGGACTACTGTCAAAAATCTTTGATTGAAGGGGAGCACCTATAGGGGAATTACACAAAGAAGAAATTAAGTTTGGCCTCAAAAATGATCTGAGTTACTGGGGTAAACAGGGAAAAGTGTTCACTAAAAACAACAACCTATTAGGGTAATTCATGGCAGGTGGGTATAATAGGCCAGGGGAGGCTAAGCCTCCACAACCCAGGCTGCGGCCTCACCCATCCTCCACCCTGAGACCCTACCCTCACTCGCCTTCTCCCCCGAAGCCGGCGGGGACTCAGTTCAAGCTGATGGCCTGGGACTCGGGGCGGTGCTCAGGTGGGCCTGCCAGTGGCCTGGGGCTCGGGACAGGTCAGCTGCAGCTCCTCCAGCTGTGGGGAGGGGCATGTCAGGGCTCCAGCAGGAGAAAGGGGGCAGAAGGGGCAGAGCTGGGGGGGCTAGCTTCCCCAAAGTGGGGGTTCATGCACCGCCCATGGGGTAATTTCAGAGTCAGTACTGTTATGATAAAATATTGTATTATTTACACATGACCTACCTACATGTTTATGTGATATGTTATTATATTGCATCAATTCTCATGCATTTCCATGAGAGAATTTCTTATTTATAGCAAATATTTAAAAGGATAATGGATCACTAAATCTGTCAAAGTAACACTAAAATCCTAATTAAACCTACCAAGCATGACGGCTAAAACTCTGAGCTTTCAGATGGCTCTTAAGTCAATAGGTATCTGCATTGGCAACTACATGGGTAATTGCCTGAGTAACCCCTGACCCCCACACAGATCCCTTTGCAGACTCATGGTCATAGCATGGTCCTCAGAACAGTGAAAGATGTACCGCATACACTTCAGTACACAACAGTAGTTTGATGTGGCAAAAAGCAACAGACCATTTTAAAAGGCATTTTAAAAGCCTCTTTTCACAGAGAAGCCTGGCTAATTTTCTCAGCTAGCCAAGTTAGCATAAGCTTGGACTAAGGTGGTCAGTCAGCTCATAGTTGTTCAGACACAACATCCACAAGCCAAAATGTAAAGTGAACTGTATGCTCATGACAGAAACCTGGCCAGGCTTGGAGTGCTGACCTCTAGAGAGCAGAAATAGCAGCCAAAAGTACCATACTGGCTGCTGTTTTATAACTTTGTTGAGTCCAGCCTTTTCTCCTTGAGCACCTAGATGGATTCCCAGGGTTCAAGCTTCTCCCTTGTAACCTAATGTTGTCTCACTTTGGTGTAGGAACCAAGATCTGAGAGGTCTATATTCTCTTCCCCATCACAGAAGAGTTCTGGAAGAGGTTTTATCCAAAACCCTGACTCTTCTTGCTTTGTGTGTGGATTCAATCAATCAGACTTTGAAATGTAAGATTGGGTTATTTATTTATTTTGGTTTTATAACATTTTTGTTACAGAAATTCAGCTATTAAAAGAATTAAGGAAATTCATGTCTCCACGGAGGCACAAACAGCTTTAATAAATTTCAGTTTCACACGTAAAAAGATATTTTTAAACATTCACTTGCTGAAATCTTCAGGAAAGAAAGTATGGCTAAAATATAAAATCCTCAGCTTTTCAGTACTTGTTACAAATTCATGAAGAAAGAAAAACAGGAGGACTGTAAAATTTCATGCCCCTCACTTTACATGTTGTCTTTGGGAATCTACTCTGAATAGGATAGGTATAAAAGGAAAATTTAAGCTTGCATAGTTCTAACATAACATTATGTTTTGGAAATTCCCATGGAACTAAGCAAAGAAAGGGCAAGAGGACGTGTTTTTTGTATAGCATTTCACAGGTGTCCATGTAAACATAAATTAATTATTTCAGATGTCTTGGAGCATGAATTATGCAATTTGGGATTAAAAAATAAACACACAAAAGTATATCCTGAGCAAAAACATTCATATGCACAGCTGGATACAGACATAGCAATCTGAAATTATAATTACGATTTACCATCTCTATAGAAAAGAAGTGACGCAAATTCATTGAGATCAGAGAGGCTATTAAAATTAAAAAGTCAATAATAATGGGGGATTTCAACTATCCCCATATTGACTGGATACATATCATCTCAGGAAGGGCTGCAGAGATAAAGATTCTTGACACCTTAAATGACTGCTTCTTGGAGCAGCTGGTCCTGGAACCCACCAGAGGAGAGTCAATTCTTGATTTAGTCCTAAGTGGAGCACAGGATCATGTCCAAGAGGCGAATATAGCTGGACCGCTTGGCAATAGTGACCATCATATAATTAAATTTAACATCCCTGTGGCAGGGAAAACACCACAGCAGCCCAACACTGTAGCATTTAATTTCAGAAAGGGGAACCACACAAAAATGAGGAGGTTAGTTAAACAGAAATGAAAAGGTACAGTGCCAAAAGTAAAATCCTTGCAAGCTGCATGGAAACTTTTTAAAGACACCATAATAGAGGCTCAACTTAGATGTATCCCCCAAATTAAAAAAAACCAGTAAGAGAACCAAAAAAGTGCCACTGTAGCTACACAACAAAGTAAAAGAAGCAGTAAGAGGCAAAAAGGCATCCTTTAAAAAGTGGAAGTTAAATCCTAGTGAGGAAAATAGAAAGGAGCATAAACTCTGGCAAATGAAGTGTAAAAATATAGTTAGGAAGGCCAAAAAAGAATTTGAAGAACAGTTAGCCAAAGACTCAAAAAGTGAAAGCAAAAATTTTTTTAAGTGCATCAGAAGCAAGAAGCCTGCTAAACAACCAGTGGGGCCACTGGACGATCGAGATGCTAAAGGAGCACTCATGGGCGATAATTTATTATTACCTGTTCTGTTCATCCCCTCTGGGGCACGTGGCATTGGCCACTGTTGGAAGACAGGATACTGGACTAGATGGACCTTTGGTCTGACCCAGTCTGGCCGTCCTTATGTCTTTAAATGTGAAGGTTGGAAACTCCATGGGGTGACTTTAGGTGCTAGTAAAGACAGACACAACTCATCACAAGGATAAATTCTGATTCAGTTTAAAAATATGCCAGATACGAGAAAAATAAATGGAAATGATAAAGTAAAAGGAGAGAAACTATGGTAAAGGAAAGAAATCAAGAACAAACAATATATCTGAAGCAATGGGGACATGCTAAGTGAAAAAGTATGCCGAGATCAAATCAATCCACAGATAAGCAAGCCAAAAAAAGAGAACAATTGGGATAGCAATACGTTTTTTTCTTAAATAAACTCCTTGCAATGGAAACATGGACCATTTTTAAAAAAACTAAATCCGGTTGCTATAAGTAGGTCCATAAATATAGTTAAATTAAGGAAGTTTGCAATACACAGGGACAGTCCATTTATTACAGCTGATAATTACGGATTGTAAATGAATATATTCCCATTCTGAAAGAGAGCTGTAAAGAAATTTAATTCTCAATATTTGTGAATCCCTCAGTATAATATTAATAATAATCAGATAAAGTAAAGTTAAATGATTCAGTGAATCAATTTACATTTCAAAACAGAGAAATTGTAAGGCAGAGCTTCTTGGATCAGATAGCAGGATTAGTGCTTTGAAACACCTCTGGAGGAAACTTCTATGCAATTTCTTGTTTTTGTCAGTAGGCTACCTTCATACTCAGTTTTCTGTACTCAGTTCACAGAAAAACGTTTAAAAATCAATTACCAGGGTATTTCAGAAGGGATAGATTAGAGCCCTTTCTGCTATTTCTTCTTTTTAAAACTGACATACAAAGAGCTACATAGTGCCAGTAAAAACTCTCTACCACAAATTGTTCAAAGTTTTAACTGTATTGCTCTGCTTTGAATTATTCTTCCAATAAGACAGCTGCATCTAGGTTTATGGGAAATGCTAAACAGTGTGCTTTCTTTACTCTGATGATTCATGGCTTCAATTTTCAAAGAAGTTTCCTTTTCATCTTCAATATGAACAGTTTTGAAATGTACAAAAGTCTCATTTGGATTTGTCATCTCTTACATTCACAAAACTTGGCATCAAACCCTGTGATCAATAAGGAGTATTTACAACACCACCAAGATATAACTATAGTCATTCTGATTAGACACCACTAGAGAAGCTTTTAATTTGAACATTTATTTTTCAGAATAAGATATGATTAATGTTTAATGCTTGCTTCCAGAATAAAGAGGTCTTCTAGATAGATATAACCTAGCAAGAACACATATTCTGCATTGCTATTAAAATGCTATATTAAAAGCATTCTTGTAATTTAGAGGCAGGATACAATTAAGAGCACTGTTATCCACTACTAATAGTCTTTTCTTTATGGCACTGACCTTCTGCTTTTTGCTGCCATGGTTCATAGAGGCAAAAAAGGAAACCTGGAAATTGAATCAGTCAACACTGCTGAAAGCAGGTACGTATCACTGGCTCCAAACTACAAAACAGAAAACAATGACAAGCAACAAGCTTAAGGAACATTATGATAAGGTGAAAATACAGTAGGGGGATTTTATGAAATATAAATAAAACTGAGAAACACAGATACAAGGGATACTAATATGCAAATATGATTCTTTGAAGGTTTCTGGAAAATTTTCTTATGGAGGTATCATACCAGTAAAAAAACTTGATTTGCACATTTCTTTGATAGGTTTTTAGGCTGCCATTTCATAGCATTTGAAGTTGCATCATCATAACACAATGCCACAAATGTTGCATTCTGCACAATAAGACTGCAGTGCAGAATGAAAGAAAACAGATCTCTTGTTGCTCTTTCTCCAGGAAAACTGAACCTCTAGGAAAACTGCAGATACTTTTAGCTCATTGTAAATATTCAGATTTTGTGCCATTATTATCAGAATGGCTTAATCAGCTCAACTATGGCTATTTAAATGACAATGTACTCAGCTTGTGCTACAATGCTGCAATTGATTATTTTTTTTCCATTGTTGTTTCTCTTCTCAGTGGGAACTCCTTCCCTGAATCTCATGGAGACATTCTGAACAATAAGAACAGGAGGACTTGTGGCACCTTAGAGACTAACAAATTTATTTGAGCAAAAGCTTTTGTGAGCTACAGCTCACCGATGAAGCGAGCTGTAGCTCACGAAAGCTTATGCTCAAATAAATTTGTTAGTCTCTAAGGTGCCACTAGTACTCCTTTTCTTTTTGCGAATACAGACTAACACGGCTGCTACTCTGAAACCTGTCATTCTGAGCAATGTTCAGCCAGGTTTTGTCACTCCCCCTTCAATGAAACAGGGCTTTTTCAGAGAGGCAGCATTCCTTTTGTAAAGGCTCATTTTGCACCCACAAAATGCCCCTTTGTGTTTTTGGGCTCTGTCTATTGAAATAGAGGGGCAAATCTGAGTGCATAGCCCACCCTTTCCCCAAGCACTGAGCCACAGAACTGGCTAGCTGTGGGAGGGGAAGGCATGAGCACCATCTTAAAAGGCATGCTCCCTGTGTGCCTCGGTGCTATGGGAGCCTTCTTCCCCCTCCCCATAGCACTTGATCCCCATCTTCCAATGACAGTCCGTGCTATAAAGGTACAATGTGGCTTGTAATCCTTTGGTATCTTAGATGCCTCATCTGTAAAACAGGGAAAAATAATTACTTAGAGGCACCAAGAACTCCCAGAGCACCCTGTTGTACAGAAAAACATGCCTTTTAGGAGAGTTTAAAGTGCATTTGCCTGCCACAGCCAGCCAGCTCTGTGCTGGGGGTGGGGGGTTAGGGGGGCGTGTCTATGGAATTCTGTGGCAATTTTGCAACAGAAAAGCTTCAAAAACAGACTCCAATGAGAAACTGCTGAGCTTGAATTAATATGCAAACTAGATACCATTAACTTGGGTTTGACTAGAGACTGGGAGTGCCTGGGTCATTACACATATTAAATCTATTTCCCTAAGTTAAGTATCCTCACACCTTCTTGTCAACTGTCTAAATGGGCCATCTTGATTATCACTACAAAAGTTTTTTTCTCCCGCTGATGAGAGCTCATCTTAACTAATTAGCCTCTCACAGTTTGTGTGGCAACTTCTAACTTACCCGTATGTGTGTATGTGTATATATATATATATATCTTCTTACTATATGCTCCATTCTGTGCATCCGATGAAGTGGGCTGTAGCCCACAAAAGCTTATGCTCTAATAAATTTGTTAGTCTCTAAGGTGCCACAAGTCCTCCTGTTCTTTTTAAGGAATTCTGTGTTTCTTGCCTCTGCAAATTGAACCGGTGAAAATTTTAAGGGGGCAAACAGCATCCAAATGGAGGTGGCACCCTATGATTTCTAAGCAGTGCAAGGTATTGAGCTGCTTGGACGAAGACACCAGTGGCATACCGTAGCAGCTTACTGAGCACCTAAAATAAGTATTGTTTTTTTCCATAAGACGTGTGTAACGATCGGATATTCTGCAACTTCAGGTGAGCCACACACACAAAAAAATCCTTCTAGTGCTTCATTCTTCTTTCCCTTGCTATTGCTAGAGATGTTCATATTACTAGATGGGATGAAATTGTGGTTGGCTCAAGAAGCTCTATGATACTTAGTTCTTTATGATGTGGGGTCTTTGTAAATATTTACAATATTTCCTGACATATTATGCAATGTTGCTGATTAGAAAATGACAGACCAAAAAGTCTGATGACGTTCACAGGGAAGACAGTTGGAAAGCAAATTGAGGACAGAATAGTGGAATGCCGAAAATATCAATGAAGGAATAGCAAAGCATGGTGGCCTTAATATCACCTAATCATTTACCTGCACTTTCTAAAAAGGTATGACATGGCACTTAAACACCTGCCCCAAAAACTGGGGACTTAAAGAAAAAAAAAAAAGAGGCTATAAGGGAAATAGGGTGATGAAATACCAGCCCAAAGGATAAGAGGCCTCCAGAAAGAGATTATCTTTTTAAATGGTTGGGCCTAGACTAGCCAGGGGCCTAAGGCCCACTTCTCACATAGTTTTGCTATCAGCTGTTAGGGGATGAGGTGTATCAGACACAATTTCAGAAACTGAGAAGTGCATGCTCAAGCCCAGTGGTTGGGCTGGGAACCAGAGTCAGGGGCCAGAATGGGAATCAGGAACCAAGAACAGAGTTGGAACAAGACAAGGATGGGAGCAGCATGTCAGAACCACCAAGCAGAGGAGAGGAAGCTGGTGAGGTAGCGACATTGAGCAGACTGGAGTGGCTGCTCTCCTTGGAATCCATATCCCTGGCCTTGGGATCACCTGGTTAGACCTTTATCTTTGCATTGGCTGAGCCCTGGTTGATTGGCATGGACCAATCAATTAATGAGATTGAGGGATGACTCATCAGGCTCAGACAGCATTATCATGCTCATAATTCACACAAAACCACAGCTATTTCCATTGACAAAACTGATACAAAAATTCACTATAAGTCAAAATTTGTGACCTTTTGCCAACCATTTGCATCTCTAAAATTTGGGAAGGGAAACTGGGTAATTTCATGCAGCTCTAATTAACCTGAAGACAGATTTTGTTCAATTTAAACATCGGTAACCTGTAAGAAAGAATTATGCAGTAAGTTGATGAAATGTGCTGATGAGACACAATTTCAAGGGGAACTCAATAGAAAGGAAGAAGTCAGGAAACACTGGGAATAAACTCAGATGAGAGAGATGGATTTCTGTTTAGAGAAACAAGGTAATGAGGCTAGGAACCAAAAAAAAATCACAATTCAGTTTCCATGGTCATAGATTATAAAACACTGATCAGGAGATGCATCTGGGATAGTGGTGGATAAAGCTCTAAAAATACATTTGGTACGTGCTCTAGTAATCCATCTCTATCGAGGTAGTTATATGGTCCCCATCCTTACAGTATCTGAGCACCCAGTCATGCTTAACTACAGTAAAAATACAAACAATTCTAGTATGCGTAAATCAAGGTATTGAGTAAAAGTCAAAACATTTATACTGACAGTGTAAAGATACTGGAAATACAGTTCAGCTATTACACAGAGGTCACCTTATCATAGGAAAGGATATTATAGAAATTAAAGAATAGCTGCAGGCAATTTGGATAGGAACTTCAGGGTCTTAGTCAACCAAAAAGGTTAGAGAAACTAGTATTCCATCAGCGTACTGGGGTTTATAAATTTTACTCCTATTCATGTTAATGGGATTAATGCCCATCACTCCCCCTCCACCCCCATCCTCACATACCAACTGAAGAATAAATCTCTGGATCAATACTGTTCAGAAAAAGAGGAGATTAACTGCTCATTCCCACCTCCCAACACATGGCATGGCTCACCACATAGCTTGGGAAGTTAGCTACTGTGCATCAGCCTATATGGAGTGTAACTTATTACCCAAAGACAGCCCCTGGCCAATTTTAAAGGGCAGAAATGGGCACTGGAAGTATGAGGTATTCACTGAAAGGAATAAACTTTTCCAAGGATAACAGTAAGGGAAACACTGAAACCCTCATGCTTAGCATGTGCAAGACAGTAACAGGAGCTGCAGTGTACAATAAAGAGATACAGCAACAAGAAAAAATTAATATTTTAAGCAGTTAAATGCCCCTAGCTAGTAACATGAATGTGGTTAAATGAGTGAACAAAGTAGCAATAGGAGTAGGAATGTGCAGCGGTATGGTTTTACTGGGCCAGATCCTCAAAGCCTGGTTAAATTCCCCTTTTAGTTGCTGGAGTGGTGCAAAGGGGCCTTAAACAGGCAGCGGAGGATTCCCTCAGTATGTAGGTGACGTTCTGGAGAGGAGCAGAAGCACACCACCCGCTAGCAATCCTAGGCAGCTTTAAATTGTGATGGCTCCCACATCAGCCCATGACTGCCCCCAGGACTGGAAGAGGAGCAGAAATGGCTTAAAGCAACCTTTGCCTCTTCGAGCATGAGCCTGGCATAGCTGAGGATTCAGCTCAGAGTCAAAGTGTAAAGTTGGACAGGATCATGAGATCATCTAGTCTGACCTCCTGTACCTAACAGGCCACCACCACCATCCCACACAGGAAACCCACCAACTGATATTAGACCAAAGTATTACAGCTCTCAGGAGACTAGGACTATTATGTGTCACCGACAGAGAACAGGAGCTGCCTCAAGGTAAAGATCCAGTCGACAGTGGATGATTGGGTTGAAAGCCTCACTGAGTACCATGTCCTTTGCCATAAAGTGCATTGTTGATCAGAGACATTAAAACAGAAGCAAAAACGTTCCCTGGGACTGACAGTCACATAATGCCTCTATAATTGATACATTCAACCTTATCACCCATTTTGAACAGAGGCAGAAGAAAACCCTTCTTCCATTCACTGGAGATATTAGTATGACAGATGGTCTGGAAGACCCTATTCAGCCACAGTACAACAATACTGTCACCTGTCTTCAGCAACTCAGGGACAGTGTTACAAATCCTCAGTACCTTCGCAGACTTCATCTTAGAGATGGCAATCCAGATCTATTCTTGGTTGAACGTGGATCTTTCAGAACTTTCTGCCCCTCTTCAAGTAGAAGAGGGACTGTAGGAAACAGACAAATGACAAGTGTCTTGAAATGATCTTCCCATCGATGTAACTGATTCTGCAGACTCTAGCTGATGTGGTCACCCCAATTCTTTACTGGACAAGCTGATGCCAACTTTCCCTGCAAACACTGAAAAGTTGAATACGGGATGCAGAGATGATGCCTGGTGGCAGCCTGTTCTGAACATGACTGCCTGAGTTGACCACCAGGATTCCTTATCTTTCTTACACAGTGATTTGACAACATGCCAGAGCTAAACTCATTTGGCCTTTGCTTTTGCTCTCAGCAAGCATGTCTTTGAAGACTCAAATTGTAGCCTGGCTTTATTCTTAGATCCAACTGCTGTGAGAATCTTCTCGCTGATCCATGAATGACATTTGAAGGTTTCGTTGTTGTTTTTGCCTCAGCAAAAGAGAAACTCTTTGTTGTTTTAGCTACAAGGACAAGCATACATGGGCAGACTCTTAACTGGTATAAATCCATGTGGCTCAACTGACTCCAATGGAACTACAACTGACTTCCACTGAATGAAGATCAGACCCGTGGTCCAAAAACAAAAGTTTGCCCATATTTTCAGACCTACTGTTAATTGTGAGAGCAAATATTAATGGAGCCAAATTCCCAGTTGGTGTAAAGAAGCAAAACTCGGCTTAAATACCATTTGAGTCTGCAATTCATTGCTGACTGCAAAGACAGCACCACAAATTTTGTGTGGGTGCAAATTTGGATTCACAAAAAATGAAGGCCAGGGTAAACTCCAGCTGAAAATTTGAGCTGGATTATGCAAGGCAGTAATTTAAAGTTCTAGATCTACATGTTTAGGAGAGAATTTAGTATGTTAGTGATACATAAACTTGGTTCCTAAAGACCACATCCTGCAAGCATGCACACCAATGGGACCAGTCCAGTGCATAAAGTTACTCGTGTGCACAGGTGTTTGCAGAATTGAGCTCTAAGTGATTACAAACATACAATGTTATGGCTCCCCATTCATGTCAGTATCCAAAAAGTGTTTTCTTGTTTTAACACCCTACATGAACTTGGGCCTCATTCTTCTTTCGCTAACACTGGTCTAAGTCAGGAGTAATTCAAATGGAGTGTATAGTCTCTTATCTCACTGATCTTCTTTCTCCCCTCTTGTAGAGCATGTATCGTCTATCCCAGGAGGTAAGTCAATTTTTTTTGGTCAAGGTCCAAGTTTCTTGGTCAAGGTATAGTCAAGGTCCAGACTCCAGAGTACATAATAATAAAACAATAAAATAAAATAATAATAAAATAATAATAATAATAATAAGTAAATAAAAAGATTTCAGGGTCCATTCAAAAGCCTCTGGTGGTCCAGATTTGGCCCACGGGGTCTGCTTCTTGACTACCCAGGTGATGCAAGAATCTTCTCTCCAGCTCCTGCTATCTCAAAAACTCTTCTGTATCTCTCAATTTCATTTAATCAAATTGGATCTGAAAAGTGGACTTTTCTCCTTTGTGCACACCTTTTAATTGCTCTTTCCATTTATGGTTATTATAGTATGGTGATCCACTGACACGAATGGAGCAGTTCACACAACTCCAAGCTGTTTTTCTCATGCTGTATTCATCTCCAGCAGGTGTTCTCTTTCAAAGATGAATGAGGCACTTACCACCTCCCTGAACTTTGAAACCCACCATGGGCAAAAATCTGAGAATGACTGTAAATATTGGGGGAAAATCGGTTTCTGTCAAGGTATCAACGGGGGAGAAGAGGGGCATATGTGTATTTGAATGCACCTGTGTGGCTTATTGCTGTTGCTATTATTAATTGGAGAAATGTAATCTGAGTGCAGCAGAATATTCAGAAGGTGCTCAAATTATTTTAAAGAAAAATTATACATGCAAATACTCACTGAGGGGGAGGAGTGGTTAGGGGTGCAAGAGTCTGAGCCTGGAAGTCTACATAGCAATGAAAGAGCTCCACATCCCAAGTTGGCTGGCACAGGTCAGCGGCGGGTGCCTAGTTGTTGAGTAGACATACCCATAGAGTACTTGCCAGAATGTGGGAGAGGAGTTTTGTATGTTTGAACACTATCATGTTATATTTCAGCAAAGTGATGACTTTAGTCAATCATAGCATCTCATTTCTTTATTCTATCCTAGCAATTCTAAAGAAAATCTAACGACCCCTCCATAAAAGATTTCGCTTTACAGTTTCAACCTTTTTTAATAGTAACTTAATTAGCCGAGAATACATGTAGAACTCATATCCTCATTTGATACTCACATTTTCACGTCCTTAGTTTCTGCCAAACCAGCTGAATAGCTTTAGTTAATAGGTTTCCCTCCCCCCCCACCGGCCCAGTATACATTTTAGCCTCCCTAAATGTTTCCGTATCAATCAATTACTAAATCTAAATTAAATGTTTATTGGAAACATTTAATTTTCAGCATTCCCAACCAAGGCTACGCTCTGTGACTCTGCAAGTAAGCTAGAAGGTTTCGCATGTGACAAAAATATTTTGAGATAATACCAGTGAATTTTATACTTAGAAGCCCAATTTGGAAATATAGATAATTAAAAGACAAAACAGTCAGTTGATAAATGAGCCTTCAATATATGGCATTATTGGGAAAATAATGCAAGTTACACCCCCAGCCCTTTAAAATTCCTTCTGCCTTGTCTGTTGAACAAATCCCACTGAGTAATATGTAATACCGAGTTCTGATAATGAAAGGCCCTCCTTCCCTCTAGGAGTGGAGAAGTTTTATAAGATTAGAACTGTGATACCATTCCAGAATGATTACTAATGGTTAACAGTATAATAGGTGGTGCGATCAAGGGATAAGTCAGCAAAGATGATAAGTCCGTGGAACTTTTTTCTCTTCTTGAACCAGAAGTCTGGAGATCACACACAGGCTGTGACTTTACCTTCTTTTGCAACCTTGGATAAATGGCTCAAGAGCTCTAAGTATTTCTCCATCTCTTAAAACAGGCATAATACCTGCTGTGTCTCACAGCGGTGTGGGAGGATGAGTCAGGGTTTGTACAGTGCTTTCCTTCGCCATTTTATTTAAGAAAATGATGAGTAAAGATGCAATAAAATAGTTAATTAGAAAAACAAAACCAAAAAATCATTCTTAACATAGTAGAAGGATAAAGAAGGCCACATCTATGAGGATAATGGAAAATAACCAAAAGGTGAGATGATTATATACCACACCATTGACTGTTCTATTTGGTGGGTTACCACTCGAGACTACCTGAAGATTAAGAAAAAGAGGATAAAAAAAGAAAAGTGAGAAGGGGAAGGTGAGTAACAGTAATTATATCAGTGTCTGGGGGAGAGAGAGCGATGAAGTAGCTACATCTTAGTAGTCTGATATTTATGGACTACAGCATCTTTCAGGATTTCCAGAAGGAAAAAAATCCAACAGCATGAACTTCTCCAGGGTAAGTGTTGCAGTCTCTGGCATCCATTTGCTGAAAGATACAGTGGTGCTAGGAAGTTCTGTTAAAGAAAGACATTGGTGCTAAGGCTGGTTTAAAGTGCTTTGAAGATAAAGAGAGTTCAGTATCACCATTCAGGTTGGGTCAGATGTTATTGCCACTACATGCAATAGAAGCTTTGCTAATTACCCTAAAGGGAGGAGGATTTAGCTCGGTATTAGTTGCAGTTTAGATGAAAGGCACTGTTTCTGTAAGGTCCAGGATTCAGTTGTTATATGAGCACCATGGAGAGTGAAGGAAAATAAAATATAGTTTATTTTGATATTTCTGACCAGCACATCTGCAGGACATACAAGAATTCTCTACTTTCCTGCATCAAGAGGTTCCTTATATATACACATATTTATGTATAGATACACACACATATATATATATATATATATATATACACATACACATATACACACACACACACCCAACCTTGAATAATTTAATAAAACAAACCCAAAATATTGGATTATGAGCCTCATGAAATCCTGAGAACTTTCTTTATCTTAATTCCAATGAAATTGCCAAACATGGTTTCTCACAGCATATCCCCATATAAAGTTGCTGGGGTGTAGTGCCCACTTCAGGGGACAGAAAACAAGACCCCTCCCAAACCCAGGTTTGGTTCTGTGGGGACACCTCTTAATATGACCTACCACACACACTGCTTATAAACAGAAGAGATAAGCAAAGTGAATTTTTAGTTGCCGCTATTGTGTGCTAAGTTGTGTTTTGGCGATACGCACAGATCGTAATGATATACAGTGCAGTACTGTAGAGTGAAAAGTCCCAGATCTCTATTCAGTAATTATCCCCAAAAGTTCAAGTAATTACAGCCAACACCACAACTTATATATACAGGAATCCTTTTCCACCAGCTCTGCTAAGTGGTAATGCCTCCTGCCATCTAAGGGTTATAAAAACCTCACACTTCATAAATTAAGGTTTAGTTAAAGAAATCAAAGGGTTTTTTTGTTTTTTACATTTCTAACATCTCAAGTTACTGTACGCCATACCCCAGTTAATGTGACAATGCAGCATATGACTGACATAAGCTGATTTCAGAGAGACAAGATAGGTGAAGTAATATATTTTATTGGGCCACTTTCTGCTGATGGAAAAGCAGTTTTGAGCTACACAGAACTCTTCCTCTGGTCTGGAGAAGGTAACCAGAGTGTAGGAGCTAAATGTAAGATGGGACGGATGGCTAAACGTAAGGGGTTCACACATGTTTTAAGACACCATTTAACATGAAGTGTGCAATAAATAGCAGGCAGCAGGGTGTGTCACCAATTGTTCTAATGAGCCATAAAACCAGTGTCTGTTAAGTCCAGGGTTTTTAGGGTCCAACACAGTTATAAATTTAAGTTCCCAGGCTCATCTTTTGAAGGTGTTATACAAGTTTCTTCTGAGGAAGAGGAATGAGACGTCGGATACGGAGTGCTTCATTTTAAGTGGTCTCCCACAGCATGCATAAACTCCTTATGCTTAACAATCCCACCTTGTATATAGCTCAGACACTCTGGCTACTTTCCCCAGACCTGAGGAAGAGCTCTGTGCACCTTGAAATCTTGTCCCTTCCACCAACAGAAGTTGGTCCAATAAAATATATGACCTCACCTACCTTGCTCTCTCCCATGTTGGGACCAATATGGCTACAACAGCACTTCAATACGTGGATGTAAACAGGGTGTAATACAATAAACATGTCAGTTGGAAAAAAGTGTCATTTTTCTGAGTTGTAATTTTGAAGGTTAACTTCCAATTTCAGTCATTGTTGCGGGGGGGGGGGGGGGGGGATCTTCCAGTCTACAAAAGCCATTACTTCAGGTTGTGTTTACCACTACACTGTTTACTAGCTGAAATACTTTACATAAAATTAAAGGATAATCCTATCATAGAATATCAGGGTTGGAAGGGACCTCAGGAGGTCATCTAGTCCAACCCCCTGCTCAAAGCAGGACCAATCCCCAACTAAATCATCCCAGCCAGGGCTTTCTCAAGCCTGATCTTAAAAATCTCAAAGGAAGGAGATTCCACCACCTTCCTAGGTAACCCATTCTAGTGCTTCACCACCCTCCTAGTGAAAAAGTTTTTCCTGATATCCAACCTAAACCTCCCCCTCTGCAACTTGAGACCATTGCCCCTATGATTGACAGCATATACTGACACCCATTGAGAGCACATACTAATTTTCTCTAGGTATCTATTGTTCTGGAACATCTTCATGCATGAATATAATTCTATATATATTTTAATGTTCCAGTCATTGCAATATCTATGTGCCATGATTATTTCATAATGTGAAAAAAAGACACAAGTATATGGTAATGGTTCAGTCTGGATTGTTTATGTACCAAGCCAGTATTATTTCTCTTGTGGCTTATCACCCAGCCAATATGAAAGATCTTTCCAAGGAATGGGTCAAAGATTATAAGGCCAGAATGGACTACTGTGATAATGTAATCTGATCTCCTATATAAAACAAGGCATAGAATTTCTCTGAATTGATTCCTGTTTGAACTAGGGCATATATTTTAGACTAAAAAATGCTACACAGACACTGATGGTTGGGGCCATTGCAGCTGTGATCAGACTAGACCATGGTGTGATCTGACAGTTTATGCAGTACTTCATGTGGTACATCATATGATGCTTGGATATTACAGTGATGGATATAATACAGCAACTTGATTAGAACAAAACAGGTCAATGTGTCCAGGTGCTGAAATCTGCATGAACAGACAGAGATGGACATGGATGACGTATTAGCTGGCCGGAGTGGGGCTTTTGCAGACACAGAATGAGCGAGAGAGTAACTCTTTTCTGCAATCATATAGAGATCAAAATGGCAGCATTTCCCATTTGTCTAACACAAATGACTACTCAAAGTATAAGGCAGTAGAGAATCAGGCCCCAACTCTGATGAGCAAGGGACAGACTCTCAGAGAGTGGACACAGTGGGCCTGATTCTCATCTCACCAACATAAATCCAAAGAAACTCCACTGCAGTCAATGTGAGTTAGAGAGAGGTAAAACTGTTTGAAGTCAGATAAGTATCTGTGGTTTGGTCTGTGAGGACAGCATACAATCATGTTTCCATCAGTAGACACACTATCCAAAGTTGTCCAATGCATTATGGTTCCATCTAATTTTAACAACACACAATCATAGAACCACAGGATTAGAAGGGACTGCAATGGTAATCTAGTCTAACCCCCTGCCAAGATGCAGGATTTGTTGTGTCTAAACCATCCAAGACAGATGGCTATCCAGCCTCTTTTTGAAAACTTCCAGAGAAGAAGTTTCCATGACTTCCCTAGGCAGTTTGTTCCATTGTCCTACTGTTCTTACAGTTAGGAAGTTTTTCCAGAGATTTAATTTAAATCTACTATGCTGTAGTTTGAATCCATTGCCTCTTGTCCTGCCCTCTAGGATCCAAGAGAACAATTTTTCTCCATCTCTTTTATGGCAGCATTTCAATTATTCGAAGACCACTATCATATCCTGCCTTAATCTCCTCTTTTCCAAACTAAACATACCCAGGCTCGTCAGCCTTTGCTAATATGGCTTGCATTAGATCCCTTGATCATCTTTGTCACTCACCTCTGGATCTTTTCCAGTTTCTCTACATGCTTTTTATACATTGGTGACCAAAACTGGACACAGTACTCCAGCTGAGGCCTAACCAGCCCTGAGTGGAGCAGTACTGTCAGCTCCTGTGGCCTGCATGCTCAATCAAGTTTCTAGGTGTGAGAAGTTTTGTGTGAGACTCATTTGTCCTGATTATTGCACTTGCACCAGCTTTTTATTAATTCAGCCTCATCTGAATGCAATTACTTCAATCCTGATTTACACTCCTGTGAGGAGAGAATCAGGCCCATTTAATTTAATGTCACATTTTGTCGCTTTTGGAAATGAATATCCATTGTCTAGCACAGTGGTGGGCAACCTGCGGCCAGCACGTCAGGGTAATCCGCTGGTGGGCCGCGAGACAGTTTGTTTACATTGACCCTCCACAGACACGGCCTTCCGCAGCTCCCAGTGGCCATGGTTCACTGTTCTGCGGGAACAGCGGCCAGAACGTCCCTGTGGCCTGCGCCACTTTCCGCAGCTCCCATTGGCCGGGAACGGCGAACGCGGTCACTGGGAGCTGCGGGCAGCCATGCCTGCGGACGGTCAATGTAAACAAACTATCTTGCGGCCTGCCGGTGGATTACCCTGACGGGCCGCAGGCAGCCCACCACTTGTCTAGCCTCTCTAGGTGTTTGTCCCACACATTTCCATTCAGGATGCTGCTGCAAAGAACGTTTTCCGGCCTCGTTGCTTGGACCATGCTACCACATATTTTGCATCCCTCTGCTGCCTGCCTATTCTCAACCATATCAGATATAAGCTACTTCCAAGGTTCTTCATGACCTATCCCCTACCTATCATCTTTCATTTAGTTTAAAAAGATTTCAGAGTAACAGCCGTGTTAGTCTGTATTCGCAAAAAGAAATGGAGTACTTGTGGCACCTTAGAGACTAACCAATTTATTTGAGCATGAGCTTTCGTGAGCTATAGCTCATGAAAGCTCATGCTCAAATAAATTGGTTAGTCTCTAAGGTGCCACAAGTACTCCATTTCTTTTTAAAAAGATTGACTCCCGCGTCCAATCAGCCGATGCCAGCCTTCATCATTCACTTATTACATTTTCAAACAAGCACCTTTGTGCTTTTTCCTGTGCGGTCCCTCACACTTGGGAGAAGCTCCCTGTAAACTTCCACAAAGCCACTTCATTGTTCTCCTTCAAATCCCTCCTTAAAACCCTTCTTTGACATGATACCTAAAAAATCACCTTTGACAATGGTTAAGCTGCTTGTGTGCTGAAATTATAGCCTATCACGCTGACCAGTATCATCTCGTTGTTTCCTTGTATTCACCTCATTGTTCTGTCCATAGCCATCTGTTGTCTCTTGTCCTATACTTAGATTGCAAAATGTTTGGGGAAGGACTGTCCTTTTGTTCTGTGTTTGTACCATGCCCACTGCAACAGAGTTCTTGTCCAGGACTGGCTCTTGTAGGCACTACAATAATACAACTACCATATAATAATGAATAATTAACTATGATAAATTCTTTGGTAGCTGGAAAGGATTTCCAGTTTTTTCAGTCAGTAATGACTCTATTTTGACTCAATACCCCTGTAAACACATAGCCTATTTGACCATATTATAATCAGAGTCTGAATCTATTCACCATTTCTACGGCAGCATTTGGATTGTCCTGTGCAATCCAACTCAGTGGTAGGTGAACACTATGAGAAAAGATTAAAACCCACAACACTGTTACAGCTAATGGAAATTATTCTTCTCTACAAGTGGTGGAGATTTGTGTTTTTGAAAGAGATGACCCTGTACTCTGTCCCAGATGCCGCAGTGTAAACAACAAATCTGTCTAGCCAAAAATCCTATACAGTATGGCCTCATGCTAGTCACAAGAACAATTTGAACTAGCTTCTCCTTTTGTCTTACTGCAGAATTAAAAACAGTGTGAGTTAGAAATATTTTCTCCCATTACCAAAACTAGAAGGCAACCACTACAAACTATTCCTGTTTCAGTAAAGTACTTTAGGTCATTAGGTGCCTAAAATCAGATGGAGAACGACAGAAGCAAAAGGAAAGAACAAGCTGCTGCAATGCTAAGCTTAGCTGACTTAGCAAGGTTTCCTAGTAACAAAAGCAGTTACGTTTATAAATATGCTGTAACCCCCACAATATGGATTTTTTCCCATTGTTTGAAAAAAAAAAAAAAGGATTTTAAAAGAGCAGATTAAAAAGACTTTAAAATAAACTCTGGCTAATTTATCGGGCACCCCCTTCTGCCACCCTTATGTACACTGAAATACTCTGGGGATACGCTCAGAGAAACAGCAATATTTAGTATGTATGTACAAGGACCAGAATACAGCTCTTAGAAATTAAACAAACATAATTAAACTAGAGATATCTGGATATCTTTAAAGTGACCTATTTCTAATCAAATATGTAATAGTTTATTTAGTTCAGAATATAAAATGATAATGTGTATGTGCCACATTCTAGATATTTTTACATATTTCAATTTACAATATAATAAAATATGAAATACATACCATTCAAAATAAGATTTTCTGCATACCTCTAGAAAAGTATTAAACAAGAACGTTCATATTTGTATAGTCATATGTTTTAACTTCACTATACAACCGATACCAACTTAAGAGACCAAAATATACACACATACACAAAATAATATTTTATTTTGATGTCATTAGTAATGCAAAACCCTATCAACCTAAACAATTGTTCCAAACACAGCCACAACTACTTTCCAATTCCTAACACACACACACACCATGGAGGATCAGTCCCACATGTAATGAGTCACTAAAACCACTGGCTAGTGGCACAAATCTGCGTTCTAGATGGTGCCTTTCAGACTATTTCTCTGAACTTGGATGATATATGGAAGTGATCACAGAAAGTATAGGATTCCACTCATTCAGAATCAACCATTTGTTACATTTAGGGGAGGCAGAAACAAGCCTCACCGAAAACCACAAAAGTTTAACAAATCATGAGTCAGAACCCCAAGAAGTCATGAGATTAGCCCCCCAAAACCATGATTTTTTTTAAAAAAAAATATATATATATTAGTGCTTTTGGTCGGGCTTCTAATTTTTGAACTCCCCTTGTCCCTTCCCAGTGAGTGTCTGGGTAACAATTAGTGTTGCCAACCCTCCCAAGTGTACTGAGTAAGGTGAGTGTGGCCCTTGCTGCTGGATCTCTTGCTGCCATGTGACGGTGCAGAGCTCTTCGAACCCCAACACTCTAGCTCATTAATTCAGTGTTGCTCTGAGCTCCACGTCCCCAGCTCAATCGATTATGCATACACCCCCATCTCCCAAATCAGTTCTGGCCTCCCACATTGATGCAGTCTCCCCAACTTCGTGTCTGTTCCTCCTGCAGCTCTAGGGGTTTGTTGCCCCTCCTAGGCAGAATATTGCCGAGAGGGAGGAGCGGGAAGAAGACTCACCCATTTTTCATAGAAGAGAGGAGGCACCCTGAACTGCGGCTGGACTCTTTTCTTCCTCTGAGAATGGTAACAGCTGCTCCCTCTCCTCCCTCCCCAACAAAAAATGCCTATAGCTCCTGAGGGGAAGGGGGACAACTCTGCTGGCTTCCTGCAACAGCCCTGATTGGCTACTCTTCCCTGGGGCTTGGTAGGTGGGTGGGGAAGTAAGTGGAGAATGTTGCAATCAGAGGGGGTTTCCCTCAAGCAGGGCTGAAAGTCATGAGATGTCTGGAGCTCCTCACATCATTGCTGGCTCCAGCTCTGATGGAACTTCTGAGGTGAGGAAATGGCAGGAGTTCATCATAAAGATTAAGGCCAGAAGGGACCACCACATCATCTAGTCTGACCTCCTGTATCTCACAGGCCACCGACACCACTCAGCACACTAAACCCAACAGAGCTAACCACACTATGAAACTGGATTAGGGGCTAGAAGGCCAGGAAGTTCCTAGGACACTTGTGAGGCAAATCCACCATCTGAATCATTGTCAAGGTCTAATTTGCCACCTGTCTCTCTCTTGCCATACAGCTTGCAGCAACATCTGACAGTGAACACAATGCAGTGGACTGGTAATTTCTAGAAGCAAAACTTATCAGATGCACTGGAGTAAGCAGTGAGTAAACAAGGGTCACTAGGGCCTCCTGGAGTAGGTCAGATGGAAAGCTAGTTTTGATCCATAAGAAAAGTTACTCACCTTGTGCAGTAACTGAGATTCTTCAAGATGGTTGTCCCTGTGAGTGCTCCACTTTAGATGTCTTGGTGCCCTGTGCTCGTAATTAGAGATTTGTTGTAGCAGTGCCCCAGCTGGTCGCATGCCACTCCGAGCAGCTACTTAGTGTGCACAGCCAACCGTCCCTTGGTTCCTTCTCTACCCCAGAGAGTCACTGTGAAGCTCCAAAGTAGAGGGGAGGAGAGAGGGTAGTGGATCACCCACAGGGACAACCATCTCGAAGAACCTCAGTTACTGCACAAGGTGAGTAACCTTCTCTTCTTCGAGGAGTTCCCTGTGGGTGCTCCACTTTAGGTGACTATGGAGCAGTACCCCTCAATGGAAGGAGGGGCTTCGGAGTATCTTTGATGGTGGACAGCACAGAGAGTCCAAACCGAGTGTCGGCAGAGCAATGTTGTACCTGGGCATAGTGTTTGGTAAACATGTGGGCCAAGGCTCAGGTAGCTGCCCTGCAAATGTCTAGGATGGGTACATTATTGAGAAACACTACTGATGTGGATAGCACTGTGGTTGGGTGCATACGAACCTCAGCTGGAGCGGAGATGTTGCTCTGATAATAGCACAAGTGTATACAGCCAGAAATCCACTTAGACAGTCTTTGTTTAGAGATGGCCTCACCCTTCGATCGTTCAGATAGAAAGAGACGTGGGGATGGTATTCTAAATATACTTATTCTTTCTAGGTAGAAGGCCAGAGCTCTGTGGATGTTGAGTGTGTGAAGGGATGCCTCCCTGGCATTGGCATGGGGTTTTGGAAAAAACACAGGTAAGTAAATGGGTTGGTTTAAATGAAATGAGGCGGCTACTTTAGGTATAAATTTAGGGTGGTCTCTTAGGATCACTTTGTCTTTATGGAATGTGGTATATGGCAGGTGTGCCATTAGGGCCCATAGCTCCCTATCTCTTCTTGCTGAAGTGATCACGATAAGGAAAGAAACCTTCATCGATAGATCTAGCAATGAGCAAGTCACAAGGGGTATAAATGGTTTCCCCATGAGGGTGCATAGCACAAAGTTAAGGTCCCATATAGGAGTAGGATATTTTAGGGGAGGGTAGATGTTGGTCATACCCTTTAAGAATCGTTTAGTTGCTGGATGAGCAAAGATCGTGGTTCCATATACCTTATGTAGTGAGGTGATTGCTGCTAAGTGAACCTTTATGGAGCTATTAGAGGGGCCTGCCTTTTTAAGGCCTAGTATGTAGTCCAGGACTCTGGGTAGAGGGGCAGAATGAGGAGACATATGGTGAGTCTCTCACCAGGTGCAGAAACGTACCCACTTATGAGCATATGTTTTGCGTGTGCTCAGTTTGTGACTATTCAAGAGAACAGTCTTAACTTCCTCAGAGTAATCCTGATCCAGAACTGTTAGCCATGGAGTAACCAGGCCTTGAGACGGAGAACTGCTAGGTTGGGGTGACTGTTGCGGCTGGCATCCTGTGTCAGGAGTTGAGGAAGTTGTGGACGGGTTCGAGGTCGGTTCACTGCCATCTGTGTTAGATATGGGAACCACATCTGTCTGGGCCATGTGGGTGCAATGAGTATGACCCTGGCCTAGTCCTGTCTGATTTTGTGTAACACCCGGCACAGTAGAGAAATTGGGGGAAACACATACATTAGTGGTGCTTCCCATTTTGTGAGGAGAGCATTGCCCAATGTGTGGTGCCTGAGCCCCGCTTGGGAGCAATATTGAGGGCATTTCGTATTATGAGCTGTTACGAATACATCTGTAATAGGGAACCCCCACCAGTTGAATATGGTCACAGGAGTTGGATAGCCCATTTCCCACTCATGGGTCTGTGACAAATGTCTGCTCAGCTGGTCTGCCATGGTATTCTGAAGTCCTGGCAGGTAAACTTCAGAAACGTCTATCTTGTTGGATATGCACCATTACCATAGGTGTAGTGCCTCAATGCAGAGAGGGTATGATTGAGCTCCACCTTGTTGGTTTATATAAAACACGCAGGCTGTGTTGTCCGTGAGGACTTTGATGATATTGTTGCGGATAAAAGAAAGGAAGTGTTTGCATGCTTTTCTGACTGCTCGGAGCTCTAGAATGTTTATATGTAGGTTGGTTTCCGCTGGGGACCAGCGTCCCTGGATGGTGTTGTCCAGATGGGCTCCTCATCCCATGAGGGAGGCATCTGTGGTGATTGTTATAGTGGGAGCTTTTTGTTGAAATGGGACCTCGGAGCAGATATTTTGCGGTTGCATCCACCACTTGAGGGAGTCCTTCACTCTGCGGGGCATAGTGAACTGTTTGTGGAGGGAATGCTTGTGTGGTACATAGCAGGTGCGTGGCCAGGCCTGTAGGCATCTCATATGCAGTTGGGCATGTTTGACTACATAAGCTGTAGCAACCATATGCTTCAAGTTGTAGGCAGGTCCTGGCGGATGTTTGGGGGCTGTCTGTGATTGTTATCATCAGCCTGGTTAGGTTGAGGAATTGCTTTTGAGATAATCTCACTTGTGCTGAGAGGCAATTGAGACAGGGCCCTATAAACTCCAGTTGCTGGACAGGAACCATGGTGGACTTTTGGACATTTATTTGAAACCCTAGGTTGCTGAAGAGGTTTATAGTGGTTTGTGTGCCTTGCATGGCCGTCTGTTGAGTTGGTGCTCTTATGAGGCAGTCGTCCAAGTATGGGAAGATCATTACCCCAGCCTGCGGGAGTCAGCTGCGGTGACGGCTAGGACTTTGGAGAATACCCTTGGGCTGTCAACAAGCTGAAGGGTAGCACTTTGTATTGGTAATGTTGATGGCTTAGTGCGAAGCGCAGAAATCGTTTGTGTGCTGGATGGATGGTGATATGAAAATAGGTGTCCTGTAGGTAGAGGGATGAGAGCCAATCTCCTTTCTCTAATGCCGAGATTATGGTTGCCACGGTTACCCTTTTGAAGGACTGCATCCTTACAAACTTGTTGAGTTCACGTAAATCCAGAATAGGTCTCCATCCACCATTCTTTCTGTGAGAGAAAACAACAGAAATAAAACCCTCTTCCCCTGTGTTGGAGTGGTACTATTTCCACGGCTCCTAGTTGCAAGAGATGGTCTGTTTCCTGCTGTAACAGAGTGTCATAAGAGGGGTCCCTGAAGAGGGATGGAGGGAGGTGGGGGAGGGGAAGGGGGAGTAGAAATAGGATAGAGTAATCCTTCTGGACGATTTCCAGCACCCATTTGTCTGTAGTGATGTTGTTCCAGACTGGGTAGTGTGGTAGCAGGCAGCCTCCAAAGAGACAGAAGGTCATCTGATAATCTGGCATGGGAGAAGATAGAGGTCTCAAGCCCTGGACCAATACTTCAAAATGATTGATGGGATGTTGAAGATTGAGACGTGTCAGTGATTTTGGTTCTGCCTGTTTTTGCTTGTATTGTCTCTGGGTTTGGGAGTAAGGGGCGGGACGGAATCTTTGGGTATAAAATTCGCCCTGTTTTGGCACTGCTGTCACGCCAACTCAAGCCAAAGGCGGTAGAGAAGGAATCGAGGGACGGTTGGCTGTGCACGCTAAGTAGCCGCTTGGAGCAGCACGAGACGGCTGTTACGCGTGCACAGCCAACAGGGGCGCTGCTACTAGAAATCTCCGATTACAAGCCCAGGGCACCAAGACACCTAAAGTGGAGCACCCACAGGGACACTCCTTGAAGAAGAATTACAGGTCTTCTGTAAAGTTTCCAGCGTGCTGCGGTACCAGCCCGAGACTTGAAATAATCCCGGAACTTTGCCAGGGCTCCAGAAACCGTGCACCTGTGGCCAGTTCCTCCCAGCTTGCCCCCGCTCCCCAACGACTATGGAATCATCCCTGTTTATGCCTCCCAGGCAGGGGGGAAAATGAGCAGTAGCAGAGCTTTCAGTCGCTCCCAGCAGATTCACCACAGTGGCCCTCTGCTGAGCCATCACTATTCTTTGTTTTTATTTCAGTTTCATTCCTTTCAAACCATAGCTAGTCCAGAGAGAGAGAGAAAGAGAACACAAACACGTGCCATCAAGTCTTTGTTAATCTACATACATTTAAAGTCACCATGTTTAAAAAAAATCAGGACACTGTTGTGGTTACATCTTTTAGGGTCATGAAGTCCACCTACAAAAGAAAAAAGTAAACTTCATTTTTTTTTTAAAAAGAACATCAACTAGTGTTGCTCCTGCTAGCTCCTGACTCAGTAGTATATGAGCGTATAGAAGAATGGAGGATTCTCACCCCCCGAGTGTTCTGAATGATTTTTATCATGAAACAATGAACAAGTGTCACTGATACTCACTTTGAGTTCAAAAGCAGCTTTGATAGTGTCTACTCTCTCAACTTTTCTCTTCACTCTAAACACTGAACACTTATTCCACTGGACTGGTTGTTGTCAGTAAACAGAGATCTAATTTTACACAGTAACCTGCCAAACAAATTTGTAGTTATTGGAGAGAACACACACACACCAGTGTAATTAACTGAAAAAAACAAAACATTTAAGGAGTCCCAAAAGGAGTTCCTGAGACTTGATATGAAAACAGGGACGTAGGATTATTTTATGTATCTTCCATAAGACATATGCATCCTTGAAAATCAGAAACCTTGACTGTGTGTCTTAATCTTGGTTTATTAACTAATAGATGGATATTTTAGTAAGACACTGTAGAGAAGCCAGGCTACTCACCTGCTCACTCCTTCAGAAAAGAAGGGTGGAGTTTTAGCCCCACCCTAACTCACTGGCCAGAGCAGTTGAGCCCATGCAGGCAGAGGCGTATATTAAATATTTTTTTCCCTTTTTCATCATCCATAACATTTCTCTCTGGGTCTGAAACATCTGATCTTGCTATGAAATATTCTTTTTATTGCTAGGACTTTAAATATTTACATTGCTGTCAGCAGCAGCAACTCATTTGCTAAAGACTGTGCTACTGCCAGACAAGCTTTAAATTTATCTTAGAGAGAGTGTGTGTGTGTATATATACACACACACACACACACACACACGTTCCAATTCTCACACACTGTAAAGGCTACACATTCAAGTTAGAGCTTCCTTTGGCTCGTTTAATTATGGATGTTATTTAGTCTGTCTGCTTCCTTTATCATTACTTTTTAACCAATTTAAATGCATGCCTTTTGCTGTCCTTTCTGCATTAGTTGCCCCATAATTGATTTTTATTACCTTACTAAAGATAAGATTTTGCAGTTGATTGCAGTTTACAGCTGAAACAGTTCACTTATGCTGGGAATTAATACTGCCACTGGGGCTTTTAAAGATGGCTCTCACTAGTCTTATGGATCAGTTATCTCCAGCCCAGAGCAGTTGTTAGAACAATATCCATGAATGGTGCACAGCTTTACATGGGAAATAAAAATAAATGCACAGAGCCTTGAGTAGTGTTAGTAGTACCAGTTTTCTTTTCATTATAAAGAACTCCAATATGAAGTAGCACCCTCGAAGGTGATCTACTTGAGTTCTTGTCTGAAGCTGCAGATATAACAGTAGAACAAGTCATGTTCCTTTCCTTCTTTCACTCCTGGTTACATGGAGGAGAAGCAGCAGGTGAGAAAAACAGGGGTGAGTAAAGGAAAGAGCTGATGGGAAGAAGAAACAGGGAATAGCGATGATATTCTTTCCCTCTCCTTTGTTGGTTTGGCAACACTGAGGTTATGTTTGAGGAGCTAATTGATGGATGTTTCAAGCCCAAAGGTTTCAGGACAGTTGGTCGTTTTGGTTCATTGAGTGGAGCTGTCGAAGGATAAGGAAGGGGGTTTAAGAAGTTTATATGGTCAGCTACAGCACCCAGAATCCCATTTTCCTTTCCCAGAATGGATCCAGTTCACTAGATTCACCAGAGTACATAGTAGAGAAAACACTCCATCTCCGTGAAGGGGGTGGGTAACAGGACAAGGTAGAGTGTCTGGCAGTTTGTCAAGATACTGGTAATTCACCAAAAGGTTGCCATAGTATATTTCAAGATGACAAACAGCTGGGCTGGGACTGTCACTGCAAGGTCCAGTGAATAACTTGATTGCCTTCCACAGGCTTGCTGGCTGATTATTTCATCATTTGTTTCTTTTTAGGGAAACAATACTATATTTTAACTTAACTTTTAATTTAACTTAACTTTACTCTGATGTTATGGGAACACATGATCACATTGAAGAGGTTACCTGAGTGATGCTTCTGGGATTATGTTAGTCTGGAATGTCAGATAATTTCCGAGTTGGCACCCACCTACTTACCTTCTAATATCTGAATCTTCATTTACGAATGCCTATCCTAGATACTTAGAGATCTCTGCTTGCCATAGATATCAATATGGAGATATGTAATGATGATACAGCCTGTTTGTGTGTGAGAGAGGGAGAAATACAATATAGGAATAGTTGTTACTCATACTTCTGTTGGGAGAATAGAGAATAAAACATCCCTTCTATAGGTTTTTCCACCATTCTATAGAAAGCTATAGTAGGAATATGAGCGACTATTAAATTCTACAGGACAGTTTAAAAAAAACCAAAAAACAGAAAGGTAAGTAATTTTCTATTAAATTCTATGGGGTCTTTCTAGAAGGGTTATTTTTAAACCCTATATGTTGACCCTAAATACACCTTCCTCTCCATGGTTTCCCAGAAGGGTGCCTGGTTATTGACTTCTGAAGATTATTACCCCACTTTTTACAATGATAGTGTAATAGAATATTGGGAGTGATTCTATAGAACTGAAGGTTTCAGAGTAGCAGCCGTGTTAGTCTGTGTCCGCAAAAAGAAAAGGAGTACTTGTGGCACCTTAGAGACTAACACATTTATTTGAGCATAAGCTTTCGTGAGCTACAGCTTCACTTCATAGAACTGAAGAGCGCCCGTCTCCAACAGGACTCAGCTGATGGAGATGAAAATGAAGTGCTCCTCTCATTACAAAACTAAAAGCTCCCCCAAGTTGGGGGAGATCAACACTTACACCACAAATTTTTTAAATATGTGCATCTTTTTATTCAAGAGGCCAGCAGGTTTATTTAAAATTCTGATGTCTCTGAGATGCCTATCATTTCACAACTGCCCCTATCTCAATGCTCCAAAGATCTGACTTCTCTTATGTAAATGTTCCATTTTTTTGCTGGTAAGAGATGTATCAAAATGCAGAAGTCAACCATCAGAAGGGTGGAAACAAGGATAATATAACTCAATGTTACATGAGTATGATTTTCTTTCCAGATATCATAACAAGTGTTATTAATATTTTCTCAGCTGCATTTCTGAATCCCCATGGCAATGTCTGAATGGTCAAAATCAGATGAAAATGAAAGGCAGAAACTGATGATTCAGAAACAGCACCTGGAAGGAGAACATTTCAGGCAAGATGTGTTTGGAAGCGGATATGAAGAAAATCACTACAATTAGAAGAAATAATACAGAGACAAATTTACCAAAAGCTAGAGAATGCCATCCAAAAGAAATGAAATGATGAATCTAATAAATGACAGAGCCCAGGATATCACAATAATTAAGGTCCTTGTCATTGGTCCCAGGCACTGGTACAGTTAAACATGCATGAAAAAAATAACTGGTATTTTTGTCTCTACTCAAGCCTCCAGAAGTTACAGTAAAGCAGCACCTCACTCTGTAAATCTAGCATCCTCCTCAAAGGGCAGAGTGTTTGTGGAGACCACCCTGTTTGGTGCTTTGTAAATCTGCCCATTTTAATGAATAGCCCATTTTAATGAAGGCTGTATAGAGAGAAGAAGTGTAACACTGGCCCAGAGACTGATCTTGTTGAGAATAGGATGGAGCCTTTAAGACAGACAGCAGGATGTGTTGTTCTTAGAGTGGGCAAATAGCCAATTTTTCGGTTTGCTGGGCAATTTCAAATAATTGGAAAAAAATGTTGTGTCAAACCGAAAACAAGATTTAAAAAAAAAATCAAACTGGTGAATCAAAAAAGAAAAAAAATCGTTGAGTCAAATGAAACCTTTTGTTTCAGTTTTGACCATTTTAAAAAACATTTGTTAATCAAATAAAATTAAAGGAAATTTTGAAATGGAAAAATTCTTCAGCATGTCTGCACTCTGTGCAGGAGAAAACTCAGCATGCAAGGCATTTGAACAGAGCTGCTACAACATCCAGGATCGAGCTGCAGACATGCTACCAATCAAAGATATCTCTCGGCATCCTACACTGCAACAGAAGAATTTTCTGTCTTGCAATGCTCCATAAGAACCTAAGCTGAAGGAAGATGGCAGGGCTGCCGGGTATCTGAAGGAAGGCTAAATGGAAGGATGGGACCAAATGGAAGGATGATGTCCTGACTGAAATGGTGAGTGATAACAGCTAATTTAGACCCTATGAAAGAGACCTTGGAGTCATCATGGATAGCACTCTGAAAACATTTGCTCAGTGTGCAGCAGCAGGCAAAAAGCTAATAGAATGTTAGGAACCAATAGGATAGGGATAGATAATAAGACATAAAATATCATAATGCCACTATATAATCTATGATATGCCCACACCTTGAATACTGTGTGCAGTTCTGGTCACTCCATCTCAAAAAAGATATGTTAGAATGGAAAAAGGTACAGAGGGCAACAAAGATGATCAGAGGTATGGAATCTTTCTCATATGAGGAGAGATTAAAAAGACTGGGACTCTTCAGCCTGGAAAAGAGATGATGGGAGTGGGTGGGGGGGAGATCTATAAAATCACGAATGGTATGGAGAAAAATGAATAAGGAAGTGTGATTTACCCCTTCACATGACACCAGAACTAAAGGTCACCCAATAAATTTAATAGACAGCAGATTTAAAACAAACGTAAAGAAGTACTTCAAATAGCTTCCAGGAGGTGTGCTCAAGAAATTTGGCTGGGTCTTTATGGCAGCATCCAACAGGTGGTTGATGCAAGTGACAGTAGGATGGCTGTATGTGAGAGCATTAGAAAGGCCATTGGGCCGATAAAGAATAAGACAGCTCCACTGAAAGATCTGGATGGCAATATTTTAACTGATAAAGGAAGAAACTATAGAGGTGGACTGAGCACTATGGAATGATATACTCAACAGGAGTCGGAAGTAGACCAATGTGTGTTCGATGAATTGCCTGGATTTGAAGTTATGACTTCACTGGATGCCAAATCTGCACTAGAGGAACTTGAACAAAGCATCAAAAAGATTCCCAACAACAAAGCTTCAGGATCTGACTCTTTACCTGCTGAACTTTACAAATGTGCAAACAAAGACTTGCTGCATAGGTTGCATGAGGTACTGCCACTTCGTTGGTGTCATAAATATAAGGGGAAGGGTAAACCCCTTTGAAATTCCTCCTGGCCAGGGGAAAGCTCCTCTCACCGGTAAAGGGTTAAGAAGCTAAAGGTAACCTCGCTGGCACCTGACCAAAATGACCAATGAGGAGACAAGATACTTTCAAAAGCTGGGAGGAGGGAGAGAAACAAAGGGTCTGTGTCTGTCTGTATGCTGCTTTTGCCAGGGACAGAACAGGAATGGAGTCTTAGAACTTTTAGTAAGTAATCTAGCTAGGTATGTGTTAGATTATGATTTCTTTAAATGGCTGAGAAAAGAATTGTGCTGAATAGAATAACTATTTCTGTCTGTGTATCTTTTTTGTAACTTAAGGTTTTGCCTAGAGGGGTTCTCTATGTTTTTTAATCTAATTACCCTGTAAGATATCTACCATCCTGATTTTACAGGGGGGATTTCTTTATTTCTATTTACTTCTATTTTCTATTAAAAGTTTTCTTGTAAAAAACTGAATGCTTTTTCATTGTTCTCAGATCCAAGGGTTTGGGTCTGTGGTCACCTATGCAAATTGGTGAGGCTTTTTATCCAACATTTCCCAGGAAAGGGGGGGTGCAAGTGTTGGGAGGATTGTTCATTGTTCTTAAGATCCAAGGGTCTGGGTCTGTAGTCACCTAGGTAAATTGGTGAGGCTTTTTACCAAACCTTGTCCAGGAAGTGGGGTGCAGGGTTTTGGGAAGTATTTTGGGGGGAAAGACGCGTCCAAACCGCTCTTCCCCAGTAACCAGTATTAGTTTGGTGGTGGTAGCGGCCATTCCAAGGACCACGGGTGGAATACTTTGTACCTTGGGGAAGTTTTGACCTAAGCTGGTAAAGATAAGCTTAGGAGGTTTTTCATGCAGGTCCCCACATCTGTACCCTAGAGTTCAGAGTGGGGGAGGAACCTTGACATGGTGGCATAGTGGTGGGATTAACCTGAAATCATTTTGAGATCCAGTTGAGATTTTTTGAACTAGAAATACAGATTTTAAAAAGGAATTTTTTTTTCCTGTGGCTTTGAAGCAGCTTTGAAACTGAAAGCATCTTGGGTTTTCCCTGCTTTGTGGCCAAGCAGAGACAAAAGGGGATTATCTTGTGAATTGCAGGTTTTCTTTGCCTGGAGGCAGGGTACTTAACTCCTGCAGGGAAATTCACAGTCTTCCAACCCAGAGGTTTTTTTTTCTTTTCTTCCTAAAAGTAAATAAGGGGTGTGTGTTCTACCCATTTGCTTTTTCTTTGGGCTGGGTAAGCAGGTTTCCAAGTAGTTGGAGGTTTTTTGCTTTAAGTTGGGCCCAGAGCAGAGACAAGGGAATTGTCTTTTTCTGTAGGCTGACAATCACTATCAGAGAATAGGTATTCTATTCCAGCACAGCAAAATTTTACAGCCAAGTTTTGTTTGTTTATTTCTAAACCTCGGGTGTAAAGTTAGTTAAAAACAGAGAGGTTAGAATGACCAAATCCTCAGCTCGACTACAGCTGGAATTAGCCAAATTTCAGGCTGAGGAAAGACAAAGGGAACATGAAAGACAGATAGAACTCATGCGGCTGAAGAAGGAACAAGAAAGGGAGGCAGAACAACACCAAGCGGCTGCTCACAGGAGAGCTATGGAAGCGAGGGACAAAGAACTGGAGGAGAAGGAAAAAGAGAGGAAGTATGTGGAGGAGATGGAGAAGATAAAGGCTCAGCAGAATATCCCAACAAACCCTAGTAATCCTTCTCCAAGTACCACTTCCCATCCCAGAAAGTTCCCCACCTACAAGGCAGGCGATGATACTGAGGCCTTCCTAGAAAACTTCGAAAGGGCCTGCCTTGGATACAACCTCTCTACTGACCAGTACATGGTAGAGCTGAGGCCGCAGCTCAGTGGACCCTTAGCTGAGGTGGCAGCTGAAATGCCTAAAGAACACATGAACAAGTATGAACTGTTTAAATCCAAGGCGAGAGTCAGAATGGGGATAACACCCGAGCAGTCTCGTCGGAGGTTCAGAGCCCTAAGGTGGAAACCAGACATGTCATTTACCCGACATGCCTACCCCATTGTGAAACATTGGGATGCCTGGATATCAGGAGCAAGTGTTGAATCTCCAGTAAATTTGCCCTTCCTAATGCAAATGGAACAGTTCTTAGAGGGTGTTCCTGAGGAAATAGAAAGATACATCCTAGATGGGAAACCCAAAACTGTAATCGAGGCAGGAGAGATTGGAGCCAGATGGGTGGAGGTGGCAGAGAAGAAGAAAACTGGTCGCAGTTGGAGCGGAGACCAGAAGGGACCACCCCAGACCACACCCTATTACCGGGGGCCGCCCAAGGCCCCACCTACCTCCCAAAGAACCCTCCAGACCCCTTATCGTCCTGCCACCCCGTTCTCCAGCAACCCTCCTCGCCCCAGTGACCCGTCAGCTGGACGATGTTTTAAATGTAACGAGCTGGGGCATGTAAAGGCCAGCTGCCCCAAGAACCCCAACAGATTACAGTTCATTGCACCGGAATCACACCAGAGGTCCACAGGCCCAGATACTTCCCAGATACCCTTAGAGCGGAGGGAAACTGTGAGTGTGGGCGGGAAGAAGGTCACCGCGTGGAGGGACACCGGAGCACAAGTGTCAGCTATCCATGCTTCCTTAGTGGACCCCAATTTAATCAACCCAGAGATCCAAGTGACGATTCAACCCTTCAAGTCCAACTCTTTCAATTTGCCTACAGCCAAGTTGCCTGTCCAGTACAAGGGCTGGTCAGGAATGTGGACTTTTGCAGTCTATGATGATTATCCCATCCCCATGCTGTTGGGGGAAGACTTGGCCAATCATGTGAAGCAGGCCAAGAGGGTGGGAACGGTCACCCGCAGCCAGGCTAAACAAGCCGTGAGGCCTAGCTCTGTTCCGGAAACTGCTATCAGGACCCAGTCAGAGGTGATGGACCTGGACCTTAGGCCAATGTCTGCAACAGCAGTAGTGGATCCAGTCCCAGAGACCCAGACGGAACCAGTCCCAGAACCGGAACCAGCCGAACAACCAACACCAGACCCTGTGTCAGCACTGAATCCAGTACTTGCAACCTCAACACCAGAGGGCCCCACTGAACCTGAACTGGCAGCAGCCGATAACCCTACACAAGAGGCTCAGCCGGAGCCTGAATCCCAACATAGTGCACCAGCGGAGAGCGGTTCACAGTCAACAGAAACAGCTCCATCCCCTATATCGCTTCCAGAGGGACCAAGCCTAGGTCCACAATCCAATGAGGAACTGATGTCCCCAGCATCAAGGGAACAGTTCCAGACCGAACAGGAAGCAGATGAAAGCCTCCAGAGAGCTTGGATGGCGGCACGGAGCAACCCACCGCCTCTCAGCTCTTCTAATCGATCCAGGTTTGTTGTAGAAAGAGGACTTTTATACAAGGAAACTCTTTCTGGTGGACACCAGGAAGACTGGCATCCTCAGAGACAGTTGGTAGTTCCAACTAAATACCGGGCCAAGCTCTTGAGCTTAGCCCACGATCACCCTAGTGGCCATGCTGGGGTGAACAGGACCAAAGACCGTTTGGGGGGGTCATTCCACTGGGAGGGAATGGGCAAGGATGTTTCTACCTATGTCCAGTCTTGTGAGGTGTGCCAAAGAGTGGGAAAACCCCAAGACCAGGTCAAAGCCCCTCTACAACCACTCCCCATCATTGAAGTTCCATTTCAGCGAGTAGCTGTGGATATTCTGGGTCCTTTTCCGAAAAAGACAGCCAGAGGAAAGCAGTACATACTGACTTTCATGGATTTTGCCACCCGATGGCCGGAAGCAGTAGCTCTAAGCAACACCAGGGCTAAAAGTGTATGCCAGGCACTAGCAGACATTTTTGCCAGGGTAGGTTGGCCCTCCGACATCCTCACAGATGCAGGGACTAATTTCCTGGCAGGAACTATGAAAAACCTTTGGGAAGCTCATGGGGTAAATCACTTGGTTGCCACTCCTTACCACCATCAAACAAATGGCATGGTGGAGAAGTTTAATGGAACTTTGGGGGCCATGATACGTAAATTCGTAAATGAGCACTCCAATGATTGGGACCTAGTGTTGCAGCAGTTGCTCTTTGCCTACAGAGCTGTACCACATCCCAGTTTAGGGGTTTCCCCATTTGAACTTGTATATGGCCGTGAGGTTAAGGGGCCATTGCAGTTGGTGAAGCAGCAATGGGAGGGATTTACACCTTCTCCAGGAACTAACATTCTGGACTTTGTAACCAACCTACAAAACACCCTCCGAACCTCTTTAGCCCTTGCTAAAGAAAACTTACAGGATGCTCAAAAAGAGCAAAAAGCCTGGTATGATAAACATGCCAGAGAGCGTTCCTTCAAAGTAGGAGACCAGGTCATGGTCTTAAGGGCGCTCCAGGCCCATAAAATGGAAGCATCGTGGGAAGGGCCATTCACGGTCCAGGAGCGCCTGGGAGCTGTTAATTATCTCATAGCATTCCCCACCTCCAACCGAAAGCCTAAGGTGTACCATATTAATTCTCTAAAGCCCTTTTATTCCAGAGAATTAAAGGTTTGTCAGTTTACAGCCCAGGGAGAAGATGATGCTGAGTGGCCTGAAGGTGTCTACTACGAAGGGAAATGTGCTGGTGGTGTGGAAGAGGTGAACCTCTCCATGACCCTTGGGCGTATGCAGCGACAGCAGATCCAGGAGCTGTGCACTAGCTACGCGCCAACGTTCTCAGCCACCCCAGGACTGACTGAACGGGCATACCACTCCATTGACACAGGTAATGCTCACCCAATTAGGGTCCAACCTTACCGGGTGTCTCCTCAAGCTAAAACTGCTATAGAACGGGAGATCCAGGATATGTTACAGATGGGTGTAATCCGCCCCTCTGAAAGTGCATGGGCATCTCCAGTGGTTCTAGTTCCCAAACCAGATGGGGAAATACGTTTTTGCGTGGACTACCGTAAGCTAAATGCTGTAACTCGCCCAGACAACTATCCAATGCCACGCACAGATGAACTGTTAGAGAAACTGGGACGGGCCCAGTTCATCTCTACCTTGGACTTAACAAAGGGGTACTGGCAGGTACCGCTAGATGAATCTGCCAAGGAAAGGTCAGCCTTCATCACACATCTCGGGCTGTATGAATTTAATGTACTCCCTTTCGGGCTGCGAAATGCACCCGCCACTTTCCAAAGACTTGTAGATGGTCTCCTAGCGGGATTAGGAGAATATGCAGTCGCCTACCTTGATGATGTGGCCATATTTTCGGATTCCTGGGCAGACCACCTGGAACATCTACAAAAAGTCCTTGAGCGCATAAGGGAGGCAGGACTAACTGTTAAGGCTAAGAAGTGTCAAATAGGCCTAAACAGAGTGACTTACCTTGGACACCAGGTGGGTCAAGGAACTATCAGCCCCCTACAGGCCAAAGTGGATGCTATCCAAAAGTGGCCTGTCCCAAAGTCAAAGAAACAGGTTCAATCCTTCTTAGGCTTGGCTGGTTATTACAGACGATTTGTACCGCACTACAGCCAAATCGCTGCCCCACTGACAGACCTAACCAAAAAGAAACAGCCAAATGCTGTTCAGTGGACCGGAAAGTGTCAGAAGGCCTTTAACAAGCTTAAAGCGACACTCATGTCTGACCCTGTACTAAGGGCCCCAGACTTTGACAAACCGTTCCTAGTAACCACAGATGCATCCGAGCGTGGTGTGGGAGCAGTTTTAATGCAGAAAGGACCTGATCAAGAATTCCACCCTGTAGTGTTTCTCAGCAAAAAACTGTCTGAGAGGGAAAGCAACTGGTCAGTCACTGAAAAAGAATGTTATGCCATTGTCTACGCTCTGGAAAAGCTACGCCCATATGTTTGGGGACGGCGTTTCCACCTGCAAACCGACCATGCTGCACTGAAGTGGCTTCACACCGTCAAAGAAACTAACAAAAAACTTCTTCGGTGGAGTTTAGCTCTCCAAGATTTTGATTTCGACATCCAACACATCTCAGGAGCTTCTAACAAAGTGGCTGATGCACTCTCCCGTGAAAGTTTCCCAGAATCAACTGGTTAAAATCGTCCTTAAGATGTGGAAAATATTGTTAGTCTTTATGTACTTGGTAGTATATTTAGAGATGCATGTGTCTTATTAACTCTGTTTTTCCTAGAGCTCCAGGAAGAAATCCCAGCCAGTGTTTCACCCTAGCTGAGATTTGGGGGGCGTGTCATAAATATAAGGGGAAGGGTAAACCCCTTTGAAATTCCTCCTGGCCAGGGGAAAGCTCCTCTCACCGGTAAAGGGTTAAGAAGCTAAAGGTAACCTCGCTGGCACCTGACCAAAATGACCAATGAGGAGACAAGATACTTTCAAAAGCTGGGAGGAGGGAGAGAAACAAAGGGTCTGTGTCTGTCTGTATGCTGCTTTTGCCAGGGACAGAACAGGAATGGAGTCTTAGAACTTTTAGTAAGTAATCTAGCTAGGTATGTGTTAGATTATGATTTCTTTAAATGGCTGAGAAAAGAATTGTGCTGAATAGAATAACTATTTCTGTCTGTGTATCTTTTTTGTAACTTAAGGTTTTGCCTAGAGGGGTTCTCTATGTTTTTTAATCTAATTACCCTGTAAGATATCTACCATCCTGATTTTACAGGGGGGATTTCTTTATTTCTATTTACTTCTATTTTCTATTAAAAGTTTTCTTGTAAAAAACTGAATGCTTTTTCATTGTTCTCAGATCCAAGGGTTTGGGTCTGTGGTCACCTATGCAAATTGGTGAGGCTTTTTATCCAACATTTCCCAGGAAAGGGGGGGTGCAAGTGTTGGGAGGATTGTTCATTGTTCTTAAGATCCAAGGGTCTGGGTCTGTAGTCACCTAGGTAAATTGGTGAGGCTTTTTACCAAACCTTGTCCAGGAAGTGGGGTGCAGGGTTTTGGGAAGTATTTTGGGGGGAAAGACGCGTCCAAACCGCTCTTCCCCAGTAACCAGTATTAGTTTGGTGGTGGTAGCGGCCATTCCAAGGACCACGGGTGGAATACTTTGTACCTTGGGGAAGTTTTGACCTAAGCTGGTAAAGATAAGCTTAGGAGGTTTTTCATGCAGGTCCCCACATCTGTACCCTAGAGTTCAGAGTGGGGGAGGAACCTTGACAGTTGGAAAGAAAAAAAACTTAACACATGATTTTAAGGATGCTCATTTCACCCAACTCTATAAAAACAAAGGAGACAGAAGTAATTGTAATAACCACAGAGGTATATCTCTTAACATCATGGGAAAAATTTTAAGTTGTATTCTTTTACCTAGACTTCAAACTTTAGCTGAGCAAATCTATCCTGAGAGGCAGGTGTGGCTTCCACTCAGAAAGGGCCATCTTAAACATGGTCTTCTCTATAAGACAACTGCAGGAAAAGTGCAGAGAGAAGCATATTCTACTGTACAGGGCTTTTAGAGATTTAACAAAAGCCTTTGACACGGTTAGTCGGTCAGGGCTTTACATTGTTCTGAAGAAGCATGGTTGTCCATCTATATTGCTAAACTTTGTGAAATCCTTACATGATGGCATGAAGGAACTGTAATGTTGAAAACTGAGAGTCTGATTCGTTTAACATCAATATGGAGCGAAGCAGGGTTGCGTACAGGCTCCCACATTATTTAATATTTATTTTTCATTCCTGCTTCAACATGCATTCCGTGATTTTGAGAAGTTGTCTATCTTAGCACTAGACAAGATGAAGGTTTGTTAACATTAGAAGGTTCAGAGGTGAAGGAGATCATCCTAAGGGACCAGTTGTTTGCAGATGACTCATAGCGTTGATAACTTGGTAATAAAATGTTGTTGCGTTTGATTCATGCAAAATCTTTGGGCTAGCAATAAGCTTGAAGACGACTAATCATGCACCACGGCTAATTCCAGATATCACTTAGATGGTATTCATCTAGATGTTGTTGACGTTGACTCTGTTACCAGCAATGGTGAGCTTACTATTAGAATCAACAAAGCAGCCAGGAACTATGGTCTTTTGCAAGACAGAGCCTGGAACAATAACAAATTGTCAACTAAAATGAAAATACATATTTATGAAACACGTTTTATCCATTCTTCTATATGGCTCAGAAACATGGACAATTTATGCCAAACATACCAAAAGACTAAACAGTTTTCATATCAGATGCTTGTCTAAAATTCTACGAATAAGATGGCAAAACAGGGTGAAAAATGTAGAAGTGTTAAATCATCCTGGTATGTCATTCATGGGGAAGTTGATTAGTAAGAAAAGACTCAGGTGGCTTGGACATGACAAGTAAATGCTGGATTACAGGATCCCAAAGAGTGTGCTGTACTCCGAAGCGCGCAGAGAGTCTAGAAAGAGGCAGACTGCTGTGCAAATTTCAGGATGCTTGCAAAGATGATTTAGTACCTTTTGGACTCTCTGTTGATGATTGGGAAAGGAGTGCAAAATGCTGCTCTGGTTGGCAGAATCAGCTTGTAGATGGAGTGAGGCTTTGCAAGGTGGACTGGATCAAGCTTTGTGGTGATTGGTATCAGAGGAGGAAAGCATCTGCTGCTCAGATTCAAAGTATTACTAGTGCATGAGCATGTCCTATCCGGGGACAGGACTGTCCCTTGCACATTGGACTTAGCCATCAAACAATCCACACATAAGATCTCCCAATGGAAATACAGTATGTAACCAGAGATAACTCTGGCTGAGACTCATTCATTACAGCAGAAATATTGTACATACTTCCAGTAGACAACTGGGTGGAGAAACTCATGAATGCCCTATAATATCCCACTGTCAATTTAATGAAATAGTTATTGTCTTTTGATACCCAATCAGCTCTTCCCCCTTACCCCACTTCTTTCCCCTTTTGTTTCAGCATTTGTATCTTTTGCATTCTGTTCTTGGCATGTCTTCCATTGAAATTTTTTGCCAGTTATGGGCCAGATTCTCATCTCATGTAAAGCAAAGGAGCTACAGTGATTTACATCAGCTGATGATCTAGCAAGCTATACACAAAGTGGTATATTTATACCACTGAACTTTACTACTTTCCCCTTTTTGGCTTGCACTAGAATTTTGTAAGACAAGGGAAGCTAAATTATAGGAAGACAGATAGGTTGCAGGCTTTTACCTTCAGCAGAACTCCGCATATATTCCCACACCCTCCTGAAAATCCCCAAAGTGCACCCTCTCCCCACTCCCACTGAGGTCATCTCTAAAGCTATGTCTGCTCTGCAGCTAGAGATGTAATTTATAGCTTGTGTGGACATACCCATGCTAGCTTTAATCTAGCTAGCTCACAAAAAATTGCAGTGAGAACACAGCAGCGTGGGCTTCAGCCAGGGCTAGAAATCAGAGTACGTGCCGGGGGCTCGGCAGACAGACACACCAACTCTTCCTCACTGCTATTTTTAGCAAGTTAGATGAAAGCTAGTGCATCTACGTCTGCACGAGCTGCAAAGTGCACCTCCGAGTGCAGTGCTGATGTAGCCTAAGAGATCCCCAGATCTTCTTTCTTCCCTAGTCACCCCTACTAAGACTACTGCTTCCTGATCCCTTCCCTTATTCTCCACCATCCCTTTCCAATGCTCCTATTCAAGTTATCATTCTTTTCCCATCCTTTCCTGAGCCTTGGGGGTATAAAGTTATTTAGCCAATAAGCTTTAATAAAACAATTATTTTAGGCACCCCTTTTGAACAGCTCCATAGTCAGTCAGCCTTTTGATGATCAAGACACATTTCAGTGCCTACTTAGCACCTGCTGCTACCGAAGCATGGTTTATTTTGTGTCATACAGGCACATTACAGTGAAAGCCAAGGACGCTAGCAATTTCTTCTGGCTTGAGAATATGCCATTTGATGAAGCCCTAACAAAGCTCAAACCAGAGGGACAAGATGAAAAGGAAATTACAGTTTTTAAGCATGAGCTAGAAAAGCCACACTCAGGATATTTAAAATTATTTTCTCTGCTAAGTATTTAAAATTAATGGAAATAGCCTCAACTTCTTCAAATTTCATCTCATTGGCATTTTTAATACCCCTGAAATATTACAATTGACAGAGGTCATGTCCCACAGGTTTATATCACCAAAAGAATTTGCAGCGTTGCAAAATAAAGTTGTTTACCATCTACCCCCTACAATTTCATACAACCTGATTCACAACGCTCCGTTAGTAACCTTTATTAAAATTGCATCAGTCATTTCCCTTCAAAAAAGACGATGTACGCATTTTTTCATGCTATGCCAAACACTGGAAGAGAGCGAGAAAGAGCCATTCTAATTTACATAAAGATTGCAAACTCTTGTTCCGAAGTAATTTTGAAGTGGCGTGCACTGTGTGCAGGCGTTTGATCTGATCACATTTCTGCATATTGAGTGTGACATCTGTAATTGGAGTCTGTTTTCTCAAGAGGGAAATAGTTTCTTTCCGTTAAACCAGGCAATATTATATTTCTGGACTGGGTGTCTCCAGGCATTTTTTTCATGTAAAATTAAATCTTTTATTTTACACAAACCAGTAGATGTTCAGAATTAATAATGATTTCACAAAGATATACTACTTAAGCTACTTTTCTGCATTTTTAAAAAAAACAAAAATCACAGTACTTTTATCGAATATACGTTGTACTCTTCCAGAAACAGAAGTGGTGGGGTTCGTTACTTGTTCTAGGGACACTGATATGCTGGGATACGTATACTATTTCTTGTATACCTGAACCTATAACCGCCTAGAGTCAGAACACACCAAACATTTTGGGAGTATAAAATCCAGGACTGAATCTTCATGGCTCTAGCCCATATCTGGTTTCTTGTCTTATGTGCATCCTCAAAATATATAGGAGAATCCAATGGGTATTTGAGTTTAAAAGATTGGTAAAATAAATAATAAATAATAATAAATAATAAAATAATAAATAATAATAATAATAATAATAAAAACATGGCCACACAGAAATTGCTGCTTGATAATCACATCTACCAGACTAAGGAATTTCTAAGGCACCTTGGAATTCAAGCATCCTGCAAACTTTAATATTAGTATCAGAATGCATAACAAAAGTTGTGTTATTTCTTTCTATTCCTCAGCGAACAGTATTGTGTGAATTTAAACACTGGGTGTTCTCTGTGTGTGTGTGTGTGCACCTGCATGAGTGTATGCACGTTGTTATTGTTTCTGTGTGAAATATGTGAGGAAAGTTTCTCAAAAAGAAGGTTCTTGAGCACAGTCAGTCTTGATGTCAGTCCGCTCTCTAATGACAAAACAATCCACCTGAAATAGATGATGTGCTCTTTTCACAGCCAGAGTTTTATGTTCTTTGGAACTTAACAACTTGAGGGAATGGGTGGGAATCAAAACAAGGTAGTTCAATGGCCCTTCTCTTCCAGCATGTGCTTCTACATTCTGACCATAACAGTTTCACAGATCACCGAGAGCAACGAAGAGGATTTTTTTTTAAAGGGATTGGGTGGTACAGACAATCACTCTTCACTACAGTCAGTATCTTGGCAACTCTCTGAAACAGACAGATGGAAACGCACCAAATGACTGTGGTGTTCTGAGGGAGCAAACTTGTCATCCCCGGTGAAACAACAATCTTTGTGGGCCTAATACCAATCCTCTGGGAGTCAGTGAGTGACATCAGCGGACTTTGGAACACACATATACTAGATGTGCAGCTTAAAGCCAGAAGAGAGGACTGGTTTCAGAGTACAAGCTGTGTTAGTCTGAAAGCCTGGCTTAATTCCAAAAAGTTTATTAAAACCCTCATGATTAAGGGTATACCCAAATGACGGTTGCTTAGATTATGAACCTCTCAGAGCAGAGGCAGTCTTTCGTCAGGGTTCGGAACACATCTGACTCAGAGGGGGCACAACTGTAAATAAATATTTAATAAAAAGTCAAAACATAAAGGATTCATTTTAATTCATTCATCTTAATTCATTAAGAAAATACACAGTGGAATTTATGGGCATTGTATCTTCCTGACAATCTCCCAGACACTGAACCTACACTCAAGTCCATCAAAAAAATTACCCACTCCAAATGCTAACCCTATCTGAAAACCCCTCAGTAAGTGATGTGAGCAGATTTCACTGTCATTTTCTCCATTAAAACTGGGAAGAAATACAGCATTGTGAACACACAAAAGATGGGAAAATTAATAGTTTATGCTTTTCTATGACATGCCTTAGGTTGTTCTCCCCCAAACATGTCCTATTCTGCATGGGTAGTAAAGCTTTCCCTGAGAGTCTTACCTCTGAATGGTCTGACCTTTGTAGACTGGTCTTAATTGCTCATTGAGCAAAGGACTTGTTAGATTTTAAACAGAAGCTGTGTTTCATTGTATTTTTCATTATACGAGAAATATAATTAATAAGGAAGCATATTGTTTCCAATATTGGCAATCCCATTACATGGGACAGTTAAGTGAAATTTACAAGTTTTAGTAAATTTCATATTTGTATTCAGGCAGATCTGCTCCCTTCCCAGAATTAAGTAGCATAGTGATACCTATCACAGCTGGAGAATTTTACTCCCATTCCAAGTCTAGGTCCAGTGCCACTTTCTCCGTGGCTAGTAGCTAGAGTTGCCAGGCGTCCAGTTTTCGACCGGAACGCCTGGTTGAAAAGGGACCTGGGCGGCTCCGCTCAGCACCACCAACTGGACCGTTAAAAGTCCAGTCAGAAGCACAGCGGGGGTCTGGGGCTAAGGCAGGCTTCCTGCCTGCCCTAGCTCTGTGTGGCTCCCAGAAGCAGCCGCCAGCTCGATGTGGTCCCTAGGCATAGGGGCTGCCAGGGAGGTTCCATGCGCTGCCCCCGCTCCTACTTCCATCTCTGCTGTTCCCATTAGCTGGGGACCGCGACCAATGGGACCTGCGGGGGCAGTGCTCGCAGGCATGAGAGCAATGCGCGGAGCCTCCCTGGCCAGCTTCCTGGGAGCTGGCGGCCACTTCCTGGGAGCTGCGGTAAGCGCTGACGGGTTCTGCTGATTAGCCATGATAAATAAATAAAAGTTAACCTCTCAGTTTACCAAACACATCCAACATATTTCACAGGTCCCTGTTGATCTGCAGACCATGTCACGTATTGTATCATTTAGGACTTTGGAAGGGAAATCAGTAGTGTGTGACACTGCACCCCATATTCTTCATAATGATATTATTATAAGATTATGACATAGTTATCATGTATTTTATGCAATATAAGGCATATGAGAGGTCATTGGAAAGGTTATGGTTTGCTGAATATGATTATCCTCTTTGTATGCATGTATCATTTCTGTATCCAAAGTTATGAATATTGACTATATCTATTTCACATGTAGCTATTCCTGGGCAACGCCCACTAGGCAAAATGCTCTCAGTCTAGATGGCTGGCTGGGAAGAGCCCGTTCAGGTTAATGAGACATTAGAGAGAACAATAGGCCTTCCTGAGGATGCTACAGACATCCTCCAAATAAGGCTGCTGTGAGACTACAGGGATATGTGACTAGGTCACTTGGTGCTGGACTCCATCTTGGGATATCAATATTTTTCCATTGACTGGCGTGGGAACCAAGCTTTGAAACAAAGGGTTCCTTCCATTTGCAAAAGCTATATAAAGCAGGGGAGTGACACCTGGGTTCTTCACTGACTCCCCACCCAAGAAGACTCCTGGAAACACCTGAGGAACAAAGACTGAACTGAGTGAAGCGCTGTCCCCAGGCTAAAGGGATTTTTAGCCTGTGAATGGAACACCTGGGGATTCCAAGTGGTAAGCAAAAAGAGGAGGAGGACTTGTGGCACCTTAGAGACTAACAAATTTATTTGAGCATAAGCTTTCATGAGCTACAGCTCACTTCATCAGATTCATTCAGTGGAAAATACAGTGGGAAGATTTATATACTCAGAGAACATGAAACAATGTAACAAGAGTGATCAGGTAAGGTGAGCTATTACCAGCAGGAGAGCCGGTGGGGGGAACCTTTTGTAGTAATAATCAAGGTGAGCCATTTCCAGCAGTTGACAAGAACGTCTGAGGAACAGCGGCGGGTGGAGGGGTATGAGGGGGAGGGGGAATAAACATGGGGAAATAGTTTTACTCTGAAACCTGTCATTATGCAAGGCACTGAATTTAGCCATATGGAGTGGAAATCTATCAACTTCATGAAAAAATTGACACAGATACAGACAGACATCATCTTCCTTTCCAAATGCAAACAGATGGACATCATACCAAAAAGGACTGAAGGTAAAAAAAATCCATTACAATCTACATACCATACAGACTATGCTGACAGCTTGTGCCACACGCTCTCAAAGAAACTGCGGAACCACCTGATCAACATCCTCTACAGCAAACAGGGAAGATAAAGAATGAGCTCTCAAAAATGGATACTCTCATAAAAAAAACAACCTTCCACACAAACTTCCTCGTGGCTGGACTTTACAAAAACTAGGCAAGCTATTTACAACACACACTTTGCTTCTCTACGAAATAAAAGGGACACTAAACTATCTAAACTACTACATGCCATAAAGGGCCACAACAGTGGTTCCCTTAACCCACCCAGCAACATTGTTAATCTATCCAACTATACTCTTAGCCCAGCAGAAGAATCTGTCCTATCTCGAGGCCTTTCCTTCTGCCCCTTGACCCCCACAAACATGATACAGTTTTGTGGTGACCTAGAATCCTATTTTCGACACCTCCGACTCAAGGAATATTTCCAACACACCTCTGAACAACATACTAACCCACAGAGAGCTTCCTACCAAGACTATAAAAAGAAGGATTCTGGGTGGACTCCTCCTGAAGGTCGAAACAACAGAGTGGACTTCTACATAGAGTGCTTCCGCTGACGTGCACAGGCTGAAATTGTGGAAAAGCAGCATCACTTGCCCCATAACCTCAGCCGTGCAGAACACAATGCTATCCACAGCCTCAGAAACAACTCTGACATCATAATCAAAAAGGCTGACAAAGGAGGTGCTGTCATCATCATGAATAGGTCAGAATATGAACAAGAGGCTGCTCGGCAGCTCTCCAACACCACTTTCTACAAGTCATTACCCCCTGATCCCACTGAGGGTTACCAAAAGAAACTACACCATTTGCTCAAGAAACTCCCTGAAAAAGCACAAGAACAAATCCACACAGAACCATCCCTGAAACCCTGACCAGGGGTATTCTATCTGCTACCCAAGATCCATAAACCTGGAAATCCTGGAGGCCCCATCATCTCAGGCATTGGCACCCTCACAGCAGGATTGTCTGGCTATGTAGACTCCGTCCTCAGGCCCTACGCTACCAGCACTCCCAGCTATCTTCGAGACACCACTGACTTCCTGAGGAAACTACAATCCATCGGTGATCTTCCTGAAAACGCCATCCTGGCCACTATGGATGTAGAAGCCCTCTACACCAACATTCCACACAAAGACAGACTACAAGCCATCAGGAACAGTATCCCCGATAATTTCACAGCAAACCTGGTGGCTGAACTTTGTGCCTTTGTCCTCACCCATAACTATTTCACATTTGGGGATAATGTATACCTTCAAATCAGCGGCACTGCTATGGGTATCCACATGGCCCCACAGTATACCAACATTTTTATGGCTGACTTAGAACTATGCTTCCTCAGCTCTTGTCCCCTAATGCCCCTACTCTACTTGCGCTACATTGATGACATCTTCATCATCTGGACCCATGGAAAAGAAGCCCTTGAGGAATTCCACCATGATTTCAACAATTTCCATCCCACCATCAACCTCAGCCTGGTCCAGTCCACACAAGAGATCCATTTCCTGGACACTATGGTGCTAATAAGCGATGGTCACATAAACACCACCCTATACCAGAAACCTACTGTGTGCTATGCCTACCTACATGCCTCCAGGTTTCATCCAGACCACACCACACAATCCATTGTCTACAGCCAAGCTCTACAATACAACCACATTTGCTCCAACCCCTCAGACAGAGACAAACACCTACAAGATCTCTATCAAGCATAATTACAACTTCAATACCCACCTGCTGAAGTGAAGAAACAGACTGACAGAGCCAGAAGAGTACCCAGAAGTCACCTACTACAGGACAGGCTCAACAAAGAAAATAACAGAACGCCTCTAGCTATCACCTTCAGCCCCCAACTAAAACCTCTCCAACGCATCATCAAGGATCTACAACATATCCTGAAGGACGACCCATCACTCTCACAGATCTTGGGAGACAGGCCAGTCCTTGCTTACAGACAGCCCACCAACCTGAAGCAAATACTCACCAGCAACCACACCACACAACAGAACCACTAACCCAGGAACCTATCCTTGCAACAAAGCCCGTTGCCAACTGTGTCCACATAACTATGCAGGGGACACCATCATAGGGCCTAATCACATTAGCCACACTATCAGAGGCTCGTTCACCGGCACAGCTACCAATGTGATATATGCCATCATGCGCCAGCAATGCCCCTCTGCCATGTACATTGGCCAAACCGGACGGTCTCTACGTAAAAGAATAAATGGACACAAATCAGACGTCAAGAATTATAACATTCAAAAACCATTTGGAGAACACTTCAATCTCTCTGGTCACTCGATTACAGACCTAAAAGTGGCAATTCTTCAACAAAAAAACTTCAAAAACAGACTCCAAGGAGAGACTGCTGAATTGGAATTAATTTGCAAACTGGATACAATTAACTTAGGCTTGAATAGAGACTGGGAGTGGATGGGTCATTACACAAAGTAAAACTATTTCCCCATGTTTATTCCCCTCCTCCCTCTCCCCCCGCCCCCCACTGTTCCTCAGACGTTCTTGTCAACTGCTGGAAATGGTTCACCTTGATTATCACTATAAAAGATCCCCCCCTCTCCTGCTGGTAATAGCTCACCTTAAGTGATCACTATGGTTACAGTGTATATGGTAACACCGATTGTTTCATGTTCTCTGTGTATGTAAATCTCCCCACTGTATTTTCCACTGAATGCATCCGATGAAGTAAGCTGTAGCTCACGAAAGCTTATGCTCAAATAAATTTGTTAGTCTCTAAGGCGCCACAAGTCCTCCTTTTCTTTTTGCGGATACAGACTAACACGGCTGCTACTCTGAAACAAGCGGTAAGCAAGTGCAGCTTGTCCCTTAAGATTCTACAGCCTGCTTGTATTATCACTTTGGGTGAGGATCTGCTATTCATATCCAATCTCTTTAGTATATTAAGCTTAGTTTGCGTTTTTTGTTTATTTGCTCGGTAATCTGCTTTGATTTGTTTGTTATTCCTTGTAATCATGTAACATGTATCTTTTGTAATTAATAAACTTGTTTTTGCTTTATCTAAAACCAGTGTGTGGGAATCATAACTCGGGGGAGAAAGCTGTTGCATATTCCTCTCCACATTGAGGGAAGGTATGAATTTTATGAGGTTATGCTGTACAGTTCCCTGTGCAATGCAAGATGGTATATTTTTGAGTTTATACTCTGGGGAGGGGGGTGCCATAGGAACTGGGAGATGCCCTAGCTGAAGCCTTCCCATGCAGGGGCTGGTTAAAGAGCCTGCCTGCATGTACTACAGCTGGGTGTGTCCTTACATGTATGTATGCTGGTGACAGTGCAGACTGAAGCCTGGAGGGCTTGGCAGCTTGTCATAGCACTACAGTGTAGAAAGGAGCCTAGGCTGGTGGGTCAGGGGGCTCAGTGGTACCCCAGTTTCAGGTGGCACCCCAGGGGAAACCCGTCACAGAGAGACTAAAGGTTGATGATATCTTGATTTTCACTATCTCTTTTGGTGAGTGGTTTCTTGTTTTTCACCTGCTATTCCAGGTTAAGTATTTTAGAAGTGGTCTTCAGTGCCCATGAGACAATACATATGAGCTCTCCCATATCCATAAAGTTAAATATGTGCATAAATGTTTGCAAGACAAAGGCCTATGCTGGGAAAACGACTGTTGATTTCATCTCCTCATAATTAACTCATGGGTATTTTTCGCCCTCCAGAAAAAACATGCTCAAGAAATTCATACAGCTCCAAATTGTGAAACCTTCCTTTTTCTCTCTTCTCCCTCCCTAATAAAAAGTGTTGAGCAATATCTGTCCATTTCACAACTGCCAAACATGGAACGAAACACACATAGAGATCAAAACATGCCGCATGTGCATAAAAAGAATATATAGTGTCCTCGATTCTGTACTATAGCACAAAAGAACAAGCCAAAAAAGGCTTGCTAATTTTTTGCCTTTTGTATGCCAAAAACCAGAAGCCATAATTACAGGATTGTAAAACTGCACATATCTATTAGAAGAATAAAAGGGTCTTCAGCCTGCTTAATATTTTAGTTCTTCAATAAATGTATCTATTTAAGGAACATCATTGTAAGGCAAATGTGATGTTTTACTGAAGAAAAGCAGTCAACGGCTTTCTGTAATTACAAGCACAGAAGAATTGTGCCCCATTTCAAAGCTAAAGCTACATGAAGAGCAGTCAAGCCCTGAAGAAAAGCTTCTCTGGGAACACTTTCAAGGGCATGGGCAAAAGATTAGCATTTATCTGAAGTTACTCACACAGAGGAGCTGCAGCTTTCATTGGAATACAGCAGGTCAATTTCTTACTAATAAACATGCACCTAACACTCTGTACTTTCTATAATCTTCCTTCCTGCCTAGACTCAAATTGTCATTTTACATTTTTGTCAATTCTTCTAGACTAGAAAAAAAATTTGAAATCCTTTGCTTCACTCTCACAAAGTCTCTATTCCATGTTTCAACTAAAATCCTGTTCCTCATTAATGAAAACTGGTCCTCCAAGCTCAACCCCTCTCTCCCATCTCCTTCAGTTAGGACAGCCATGTGCTGGAAACTAAATTAAGATACTTAAAAATGCAAATGAAGTCAGCAGAAAATGATTTTTTGCAGTACTCAGGAATTAATCAATAGAATAATACAGCTTTTTGAGATCAGCCTATAATCCACCTCAGGCAATTTTATTTAAATCAAAAAAGTTATCTAAAATAACATGCAGTGGGAAAAAAATGCAAATAGTACATTCTGGAAATGTTTTAAATTGGCTTTGTAGAGATGTAAGTTTACTTGCTTCCCGCTGCCTTAACACTGATGGCTGATACAGTATCTGCAGAAGCCAAGCAATTAGAACACTATGCGATATTGCTTGTAGGATTCATAGAACTGTTGTAAAGTTAGAAAAAACAATGTAAACTCGTCTTAGATGAGAGAGGTTTAAACAGCTAAGACATTTACACACAAAGTGATTATTGATTTTTGTAATCAAGATATCTAAAAAGACTTAACATTAATAAATAGCCACTTTACACCTAATAATTGAATACATGTCATACCATTAAACACTACTCCTCAAAACAGGTATAGAAAGCTGCGTTCAGTTGGACTCTACAATTGCCCCTTTGGTGATTTTCATAGCAACTAAGACCTTACTCAAAAATATAGTCTAAAAATAAAAACAGGTCCTAAAATAACGCCAACCAATAATACAGAATTGTTCCTAGACAAACACAAAGGAGGGGGTTGTTTGCTCTGATGGCAATTTGGAGTAGTCAGCTTTGCAACAGTAGAATTCCTATTGACATACCTGGCTTCACTTATATTTCTCAACTTCTGTCTCTCTTAAGAGCACCATTTAATAGTAGACAATAAAATGTCTACTGCAGTCTTTTCTGAGACTCCAGCTCAATGGTTACTATATTAAAAAGAACACCAAACACAGCGTGCGCACGACAAGCAGGGTCTAATAGCCTCTTAGCACTGGTATCTTTAAAAAAACCAACAGACCCACAGCAGTAGCCCTTTCTTATTTACTGCTTCATTGCAACAAAATCCTGCCCAGCAGACCTACTGTATCAAGAAAGAAAGAGTTCCCAGGGAGGATCAGAAATATAGGCACTAAGAGACAGCTAATGGGGATAGTGAAAATTAAATACCTATTTCAGGCTGTGCAGCTTTAAACATACACAATGCAAGCAAATGTTCAAGCTCCCATGTACACACATTGGTTGGCCCAATGTCCCCCTTAGGCAGCAGAAAAAGCTCTCAGCTCAGTTCCCCAGATGACACTGAGAATCCTAAAAGAGAGGCAATTAATCACCCACCCAATCTGTCCTGCCTGTAGAGGACTACAAAAAATACAAATCCCAATGATGGCCCCCTAAGTTTCCAACAACGGAAACACCAGCCCTGCTTATGCGATGACCTGGGACCTGCTTTGTAGTGCTCCAATCAGCTTTACTATATCCCTTTTTCCCTGCCTCTGCACCAGAATTCAGTCCTGTCCCGCAACACACCATGATTTCCCTCCATCTTGCTTCCATTCTGTTTTTAGTGTTAGAGGCTGAACAAGGTATTCATTCCCATTAAGGGAAAAAGAACCAGGCAAGGTCAAATTTGGCATGGACAACACCATTTGCAAGCCAATGTAGAACCTCCCAGATTTCCTGGTTGATGCAGAAAGAGTCACTAAATCAAGTGAACCATGACAGGATGATAATTCTTAGGAACTATTTTCAAACACTGAGTGTGTGATGGGGCAGTGATGGAAAGTTCTGTCTTTGAAGCTTTAGTCCTGGGGAAAAGGACATTTTATTACATGTGAACTTTTCCCAGATCAGCAGACTGTCACCAGTCCAGTCTCCTAGAAGGTGTTACAATTCATTCACTTGCACCAAATAAGCAGCTGTCACTTAAACTGCATGTGCCAATATAGGAATGCTGCAGACTCACCCACTCCTTGACACAAATGAAGGATTTGCTCTTCAAAAAAGCTCTGTCTTTTATTAATCCAAAAATATATTACATATAACTTTCCCCAGAAGCATAGGTTGCTTTTGATGGGCAGGGAAGTGAAAGACATGGACTGCATTGCCTGGGTTGCTCAATATTATTCAGAAATAGCCTGAGATCAAAAGAAACTTGGTCACTAAATGTGAAATTTGGTTAAGACCAAAAGAAGGAGGAAACTAGAAAAAATAAACATTTTGAATATATGAGAATCTAAATTTACCCACATTTAATCCTAGGATATGTACATTATAGCCCTTAGGAACCACCATGTAGAAAACTCAATTCAGGAAATGTAAATTGCAATACCTTCAAGTATTGATACCACCACACAAATCTGCTGAACCAGTTATTCATTATTCTGACGAGTCATATACAGAGCCTCATGTGGGAAGGAAATACTGCTTACCTTTTATCTTATCACCTAGAAAAATGAAACTGAAGCACAGGAAATCATCCTTGCAGTTGGATGTCAGAGAGTCGCATTTCCAGGATATCAAAGCAGGTATTCAACTTGCTATGTCCAGATCTTTGCTATCCTAAAGCTTTACTAAGATTAAACTACAAAGGAGTTAGGTATCAGCAGGATAATAAAATGAGAACTGCAAGAGTTTTGTATAAACTTGCACAGACCACTGACTCCTTTTCGTCTCACTCTTGGAAAAAGACAGGCTATGTGGGCAGAGCAAATGTGATTACTACAGAAGGATGAAGGTAGCTAGCTGAGCTTTATGGCCCTGCAAAGAGGGCTTGGAGTTTGAAGGCAGAAAGGTCAACCTTTCCCAAGAGTTGCCATATTACAGTGTCTACTTAAAATAAGAAATAACGGTGGTAACTTAAAGGGAAACATCTGCTACTACGTGATGGTCAGTGATGGTAGAGGTTGACTTTTTAAACAGTAACCACTTTAATCCACATTTTTCTTGAACACAAGAGGCAACTGAGTACATGTGGAAAACACATTTTGCCACAGAAGGCTGTTTTTTCTGCAAAGCTAATGAAATTGGCCTGAAAAAAAGATGAATTTTCCAACAAAGATGCATTCATGATCCTGACGGTTTTCTCCTCCCTCTCTTCACACTTTGCTGTTGGCTACACATTTTCTTTTCCCACCTTCCATCTACCCTAAGGTTTGTGCAGCTCCAAGAAACACTCAAATGTAGTAGATACGAATGAACCTACCCATTACTTAGTAATCAATTTTAAACCATTTGTAATGATGCTATTTCAAACCATGTCTGCAATTACTGTATGGCTCTATCATTTTGTTGAAATAAATACAATGTTTTGACTATGCTATTTTATGCAGGATTTTCTGCTACTACTCAGATGCTGTTATTGTAGTAAGTGTTTGTGTTGGTACCATATTTAAAATGGCTCCTTAGAATCCTCTGCTGTATGTGCTGTACTGGTTAAAATACCCTGGGAAAGAATGTGGTAATTTTATCTGACATAAGAAAAGTCTGAATGAGGTAAAGTTTTACATGCAAAGTTTTTTCACACCTGTTATGCTGAACAATCTACTTTGGGTGGATCAGGGATTGGTAACAAGATACAGAATATTTCACCTCCAGGTCACTAATTCAAATTTCACCAAGTCAGTAGTATCTGAAAGTGATCATTTTAAGGATTTTCAATGGGTTGAAATAAGGTAGTAGGTTCTCAGTAACTTTCCTCTTGGACTAGGGTCCATAAGCCAAAATCCACCATCCCCTTTGGCATCCCAAGAGATGCCTAAGATTGGATGGGAATGAAGACAAAAATCTTCACATCTGCTAGAGGTGACCATTCCTGGTCACATCACCAGAACAGCATGGGGGAAGCAGTTGGCTTAGCCATTTTTCATGCCATATCTGTCCGGAGAATAAATAGAGGACTTAATTGCAGCCATTCACCTTCCAGGAGCACTACATTTGCTTAAAAAGTGAACTCTTCTGCATAAAATCTGAATTAAGTAGTTTTATTTATATACAGTTGTAACTATTTAAAAGATGAAGGGAGTGGGGAACCAACACACAAAAGTCAAATTATTTCCTTATGGAGGTTCAGAAGTGTTCAAGTGAAGCCTTTCTGTATTGTTGAGTGCACAATGGGTGCTCTCTTCAAAACCCAATAACTGGTATGCGAAACAGATAGAAACTGGAAAGCAAGACTTGGGTGAGTCCATAGATTAGTGCCAAAATCCAATATGGCTGCTTTTGCTCATATAAGGAGAAATATAGTGCTAGCCTTTTTTTCAAAATGTATACAGAGTTCTGTTTATGGTTGTACGTAATCATCTTTCTGCAACCTGAAATTTAAATAAACCACAGCAGAAAATCCCCTCACATCACAGATATACTAGTTGACCTTTGGACTCATTGCTGTTCTCTGTAGTCCTTCACTTTGTTTTATTTATTATTTTTACCTGTGACGATGTTTTGGCTGTTTTGTCCACCCTCTGGCATAAGTCTCTCTCAGGGTTGTAACATCAGGAAGTTAGCTAGTTGCTCAAAGTGTTAAAGAAAACACAGACATTTAGAAGCAACCCGATTATTTTCCCCTCAATAAATGTAATGGAAGTCTGCACAAATGAACATCTTTTAGTATAATGCAGCCAACAGACTGGAGACTAAAGCAGAATACAAGGAACTGCATAAAGGCAAGTGATATATTTGGTGTTTATAAAAGGATAATACATCTTGCTGAATAGATACAATTTATGTCCCATGTGGTTATTCTTTTAAAAAGGCAAAAATGTGTTTTTTTCCCATTTGAGTGCTTATTAAAAAACAATCACCATACAAGTTTGCCAATGTGTAAAGAAATGCATGTCTTTGAATCATGTAACATATGTAAGTGAAATGACTATACATAAAAAGTCATATAGATGCACAAAAATATTGTCTACAACAAAAAATAAATCATGTTGAAGCCATTCCATTCAATAGGACATGCTCGTAAAGCACTTTGCTTCAAAATAATTGAGAAAAAACCCACCACATTGCCATAGCAAGTGGCACAGAAAACCGTAGGAAGCTTCCCAGTGAGGAATGCATTTTGTTAGTGGAATATTTTTAAACAAAGTACAGAAAGATGGTCCAATTGCGGTGCTCTCATTTTGAAAGATGTATGTGAAATGTACTGTATGGGTACTTATATAGTTCCATTACTGTGGCACTCTCCTAAATATTTAAAAACAGAAACAACAATAGTGTCAATTTTTTTTCTTCCAAATCCACATGAGAAACAGTACTATTAGTTTATAGCAGTTTTTTTTAAAATGCTATTTATGGTTTTCGTGGGTATGAGAGTGGGTATGTTGTGGGTTGGTGTATGTGCAGAAATCAGCAGTGCATTTAGGTTCCAAGTCTGCAAACTCACATACATGCTTAACTTTAGGCACAAGCTGTCCTAGTCAAGTCACTGGGGCTAGTCACATGTTTGACTCTTTGCAGGGTTGGGGCCTTACATCTGAAAATGATGAAGTCCACAGACACTCATCTCTTCTGAAAGAGTTCCATAGCCTAAGTCCAGCTTCCCCCACCCCCCGCCCCTCCCCTCCCAACACATGTACTTTGTGGGTGAATCCATTTTAAACTTTGATTGTTATGCCAAGATGTACTATTTCTTCATTCAATTTTATGCCTATGATTGCCCCCTTTTCCAACACTATTATAGCTTTCTGACACCAGCATTGCCCCTCTGCCTGTGGATAGCAGAATTCTGAGGCCTAGCAGTTCTGTTCCACTGTGGAGGAGAAACCAGTGATAGGGCATGTGGGTATGTTCTAAGTGTTACTTGCTTTATTTACACAAATCCTGGAACAAAGATGCAGGGCGACCCCTTCTTTCAGGAATGTCAGCCCAACACTAATACCCTTTTCCCAGGGAAATTTGCTTCCAGAAATTACTCCAGAGGCCAAGACAGAGAGGAAACTCTCCCGCTGCTTCCACAACTCCCATTCTAAGGGCTGCTATTCTTCATGGACCCTGGCATAACAAAAACCAATGCCAACAAGCAGCATTTCTTGAAGAGTTAAAAACTAGCTCACCCACAAAGAAACACCCTGGTCAGATTATGCATAATAGTGCCACCTGCCAGAATACTGTAACAAACAAAAGAGCAACCATCCCAAATTCTGCGGGCCCTTGATTAACCTTAAAATAGATAATAAAATAAACAGATTCCAGCGATTACCAAGAGATCACTCATTAATAAATACCACTAAAAGTCACTGTCTGAAGTATGAGGCGTGGTTGAAAGGATGGTCAAACTTCATTCTCAACAACTGTCCTGCCAAGACATTTCATTTAACAATGCCTATTGAATAGATTTTTTTCTGAAATATTCCTTCATCTGCACCATCATGAGGTTTTAAATAGAGGTTGTTAATATTAGAACAAGTTATAGCAGATACGGGTACTAATCTGGCAGTAAAGCATCAGAAGCATCAAGATTTTGATAAGTCTCTACCAAAGAATTCAATACAGAAAAGTGTTCTCTTTTTCTCTCTCATTATTTTTGTTTTGTGATTATCCTTGCTGAATTGATAAGCAGCCTTACGTGAACGTAGTCACTAATGGAATTCAAGGGCAGGTTTACAGATGGCTTTAGTACTAGGTTTAGTTGAGCAAATAAATTTCTGCCAGATAATAGAAAGACAGGTGTTTTATCTATGTTAATTTGAGGTGTATGTTTGAGAGTAAAAGTGATATGGGAGATGTATACCTCTCAGTTTCCATTTCTGTCAGAAACCAAAGTCCAAATTGCAGTTTTCAGGGGATCTGTTTGATTAGTTTTTGAATGATGTCTGCTGAGCTTATGTTATATTCTACTACCTAGAAAATAATTCAGCCGTGGCTTTGAAAGGTTCACCAGGAAATGGTAAATGACAACTATCATCTTCTGTAGGTCTTTCTGTGCTTCACGACAACTAAAAATGTTTCCAATAAATCTGAAGGCTACAGCTCAGGGATGCACAGAGGGGACTGGAAAAATAGTGGTTTTAATAAATAAAATCCAAAGGAGTACTGTACCACAAGGTTTTGAGGACAAAGCCTAATAAAATATACAACTGCATTTCCCTAGGAGCATTGAAAACTAATGAAGGACCATAAAGTAAATGACTTTCTTGGCTGAATTTTGCAGCTTGATGCGAAGTATAACTTTACCAGGGTTTCAATGTATCCCAATGCATGCCAGGCTATAACATGCTTTATAATCTATATATCAAACTGTCTAGCAAGTAAATCACCAAGGAAACACCAAGATGTGACATCTTGGGGGTTACACGAATGTAGTAGCACCGTGCAGGACACAAGGTCTCGTTATTTCGGCAAAACTCCCAAGGACTGAGGATGGCAGTGTTTGACCCTTCTCTTGTGTGAGATGCCCCAACATGTCACACACATGCAGTTCAATAAATTATTGAGACAAACTCACCACTGATGGAAGTGACTCAAGGCTTTATAAGGCAATTGAATCATAATGTATTAAAGGCTTTTTTAGGGAGTGAGATGTTTTGAAGACTCTGAAGTTTGAGTCCATTATGAAAACTTAACCATTCCAGCAGTAAGGAACTTTCCCTCCATGGCTGTGATGAGGTTTTATGTACTGCTTTTCTATTATTATTTTCTATTATCACCCTAACACAAGTTAAATTTTGTTCCACTTAGATGTTGCAAATTTATCATTCATCATCTTTCACAGGATTTGCTTTCTTCTGTGATGTTTCTTGATGCTGCGGTATGGAAACCAAGCGGTTAGCTCCATGGGTGTTAACTTTGTGGTGTGCAATAGGGCAGCTTGCAAGGAGGAGTCAATATTCTTGCTTCCTAAGGGTGGGGGGAGGGTGGCAACTTATGACAGTGAACCATTGCTCTTAGAGCATTGAAATTATTGCCTACATACACAAGACATTAGGGACAACTAGTAAAGTAATCAGAGTGAACAGCACAAGTCCCTGCTTTGTCTGGACAACATCTGTCAAAAGCTAACAGTGAACAAAAATTACTTAGCCCTGTATGTAATTTCAGACAGCATTTCCCAGAACTCAGCTTTAAATCGCTTGCAGCCTCAGACAGACAAGTTAATTATTGCAGAAATGTCTTTTGTCTAATTTTACTTGGTAGGTCAGCACTTGTCAGCCTCTGTATTTCAGCTCTCATGTCTGAACTAGGAAAAGTGTTGCCAACTTTCATGATTTTATTGCAAGTCTCCTGATATTCAGTGCTTTTCTTAAAGCCCCAGCTCCTGGACTCATATTTTCTGAGAATCTGGGCTTTCATTTAAAAAATAAAAAAGCAAATTTTTGGGGGGTTGCATGTAGATTTCATGATTCTTAAGCCATGATTCATAATCCTGGAGGGGCCTGACTCATGATTTTTGAATGTTTGGGGTTGGCAATGTAGTAGGAATGATTTCGGTATCACGATATTGAGGAATATTAACTATATTAGCGCTTGGTCTCAGTCCTGCAGCCATTCATCACAAGTCACATTACTGAGATCAATTGGATCAATTTGGATGACGAGTGAGAACAAGATTTGCTCCTACATTAGGTAATTGGCTTGCTGAGCCAGTAGCAATGATTCTTGAAACATCATGTTGAACTAGGAAAATATCACCGAGCACTCATCCTACAGATTTTTAGAGGAAGAAGAACTATCAAGGGATCCCGGGGTGCTTAAGTCAACATCCCTGGACCATGAGGCGCGTGATGCTCACCTTGCCTGCCCCCCCCCCCCAGGAGACTCACACCAATCTCATCACCCTCTGCTTTGTTTCCATTAGTTTTAAGTTTACTTTATTGCCACCTCATCCAGAGCTGTGATCATCCAGGGAACACCAGAGGCAGCAGCTGCTACACGCTGCCTCACCTTTTAGATAGCTCCATCTAGAACTGACTCCACTGCTGTGCTATAAACAACAAAAAAACCACCTCTTTTGTGAATAATGGAATGGGCAAACTTCAAATTCACTTGCCACTGCTATAGAACAAGAAGAACTCAATGGTATGAATACATTGGCAGAAAGTGAACCCAAATGGGAGACACGCGCAGCTGAAGATAACTGTATTCTATTCAGGAGGGATACTTCTGGAAACTATTTACCTTGGAGTCTATCTGGTGATAACAGTAAAGTGGTGAGCCATATCTGGCCTGTGAAAATGTGATGAACACTTTAAGTAGTATAGAGCTTAATCCATCAAGGTGCTGACCACTCTGTCCCTGATCTGAGAGAGCACTGGAACATGGCTTTCCTTCGAAGCATGTGGGTAGTCCCCATGGACATCATCTTTTCAGAACCGAGCCCATGACAAGGACCATTAGCCATCCGTTTACAAAACATCCAAATATTGCTTCATTTCAACTGACTTGTGGCTTAGTGAAAAATTTGCTGTGGGCAGTTGAGTTAACTTTTGCCAGCAACAACTCCTCAAGAACAAAGACACTTACTCTGAATTGGAATTGTAACTTGAAGGTGGGGTTCAGGACTTTTTATCTTCATAAACTGTGTCAGTGGCAGATTTGGTTCTGGCTATTGGAGCAATTGCTGGCTATCAAACGACAGGACACTTCCTGAGTGAAAAAGGCTGTTTTTCTGAAAAGTCAGGCCTTTGCAAACAAAATTATTGAAAAAAGGAATTGTTATTAATGACACTTGTGGCTTTGTCAATACAAGGAGTTGGAGTCATCATTCCAAATGTTTCACACACTTGTAATAATGACGTATCTAACCTACCCGATCACAGTAATACCTCTGTTACTACTGCAGTCCCCCCTGAGCTCACACAAGACATTCTTGATGTCTGGTGTTCATGATGTTGAATACCGTAAATAAAATATCAGATAATTCTGTGGCAGATGTAGGGTTACATTTTCAGAAGTGTTATGTGTGCAGTTACTCATGTAAAGTTACCTATGCAATTACTGTACTTGTACATTTACCACATTCAAATTAGGAATGCATTTTGCACACTGCAATTGGACAGATGGGCTCCTGAAAACCTGCCCCCTCGATTATTGCAGTTTGATGGAGGAAATGAAGGGAATCATTCTGCTATGGAGCTGCAGCATATGGAACTAAATAGGATTTAGTCAAAGGACTGGAAGTTTTCACTCTGGAATCAAAATCCAGAACAGTGATACAAGATTCTTAAATTGACAGCTGGTTTGGTTCAGATAGGCACCAAAACAATCTGGATCATATTCGTATTACCTGAACCTCATTGGTTTGGAATTCAAGATGGAGATGTTGCAAGAGGAGGCATACTTGTATGATACTCAGTACTTTCTAGTTTCAACTGGGCAAAAATTACCAGGAGATAGGGCCAATATGCTAATCCTTTGGCTTCTGGGTGGAAAGTATATTCAGGATGTACAGCAACTTAGGAAGACGCATTTATAACAAAATGTTAAGTGCTTTTTTGTTTTAAACCTTCATGAAGGTTCCAGATGGTTTTGAATTTGGAGTGAAAAGTTTGGGTCAGTTTTGATTTACTCATTCACACCCATCACTAATTCCATGATGGAAATAGAGCTTGCATTACAGGCTAGAAGTGAAATTGGTTTGGAAAATGAAAACTGGAGTCTCTGGCCTTCCGAACATGAATGGCGAAAACAGCGAAGGGTGAGAAGGAAGGAACTTAATGCACTAGTATCAAAAAGCTTTAGAAGTGACAAAGTAAACTATGCCAACTGGAAAAGAGAAAAGATTAAATTCAGCAGCCACTAAGGAAGATGGCCTTGAGGGAATAGCTAAACAAACTATGACTTCCACTAAAAATGATGAAAAATGTAAAGAATCTGTAAGTGATGCAGCAAATACTATGCACAGAGGCATTTCATGCAGCATGGACCCTGCAGCGAAAACCCCCTAAGTGCAGCCACTTTCACAATCACAGCAAACAACCACTTCAGCTCAGTCAAGAGCCCCATTAGCTTCATAACCAACCCTCTTAGTTGCTCTGGTCCTAAAGGTGATGAAGGAGAGGCCCTTACTCTCCTGATTTACCCAACTCAGTAATTTGGAGGAGAATAGAACAGATGAAAGTAAGAGGAAAACAAAAGGGCAAACAACAAAGTTTGCTTTCTGAATTATATAGGAGATAGGGTCAGACTTCAGTTTGGTTTATGGCTCATTTTCTTCTCTTTCGTTAAAACACTCATCATGTTCATAGTTTAAGATAACATGATATATAGGCTGAAGTAAGAGTAAATTTTGCTGCTCACTGTGAAAGGTCAAATACCTCACTTTAACACTGGTCAGTTATTTCCTGTTATTGACTCTTATTTTACTTTTTTGTGGTGCTTATTACCTTCTGGAACACTTCATGTCACCCACTAAAAGTACATTGGGGAAATGGTTTTGCTCAGTAACTATATTTGCCTTGTGGCTCTTTTTATTAGTGGCCTTAGAATGAAGAATATCCACAAGATATGACAAGCAAGTTTAGGTCATTCATGTGCCTCACTGCAATAGATCTATGGCCTTCTGTGCTGGGCAAGAGTAGGAAAAGCATGCTAAGGGCTTGTGTACACAGCCTTGCAAGCCAGGGTGTGAACATATAGCGCACTAACCTGCCATGTGTTAAGTTGCCCTGTAAACCCTGCTGCTGCTCATTAAACGTTCCCACAACAAAAAACTAGGTAGCAGCATCCACACGACGACTTAGTGCGCAGAAGGCTAGAGCTCTGTACATTCACACCCTGCCTCGCCATGCACTAAGTCTCCATGTGGACAAGCCCTGAATGATTCCCTCTGAAATTTCTGAGTTAATTGCAAAGGAGACACTCACTGGAATAGGCCTCGTGAGCATGACTTGCCTAATGATTTCAACTGGGGTGTCTTAATTATGCTGTTAATATCAGTAGACACAGACTATTTGATGTCTTATTCACTATCTGCTAAAGAATTACCACACCTCAAATTCTTACATTGTCAATGATGTGAGGAAGAAGATTTTAATCCATGAATTGAGCCACATATAGTTAGAGGTGTGTTTGACTTGGGTGAAAATGAACAGTTTACTTTTTAAAACATCTTTTAGTTTCCTAAGATTTGGATTATTCTTAATAAGTGTCTGATCACATCAATGTTCTGTTTAATGTTGGTCAAACCATCCTGTTACTCACTGAAATTGTCATTTTCACACTTTCCTATCCTGAAAATGTCATTTTTCTGAAGTATTTTCAGTTTTCTTTTCTGCTGACTGATACAGGCATTTCTGCCCTGGTTTGTTCTAAATGATGCCACTTGGTGACATCATTAATACTTCTGGGGCTGTGCTATCTAGAATCAAATTTTAATTTTAGTACCACAGCTGAAGAGCCTGTTATTTTTATGATTTATAGTACAGCAGCATCTAAAGACCCCAGCCAAGATCAGGGCCTCATTGTGCTAAGTATTGTGAATACACATAGTAAGAGAGAGCCTTTGTTAAAGAGCTTAAAACCTAAAGAGGCAAGACAGACAAAGGGTTAGAGAAACGTAGATATATTTTCCCATTTTACAGGAGAGGAACCGATGCACAGAGAGATTTTCTTTGAAGAAATTCTCCTTCTCTGGGCACCATCTTTAAATCTCTAAAGCACCAGTGGGCTATGAAGGAAATGGTTTGCTGGCAAACTACACAGCAATTTGCTACGTACTTAAACCTGGATGTGAACCCGTTAGAAGATGAGATAAGAGAACTACAGAAATCTCTCAAAATCTTATTCAGCATAAGGCTACATAAGTGCATGAAATATTAAAATAAATTGTTAGTTGATCTCATGGATAAGAAGGTTCAGGGGGCACTTCGGAAATTCCGTTTCAGGTGCTGTCTAAGATGAATGTGCCCAAGAAAGCTTTTCTTGAGGCATCTGAGAAATAAGTTGCGAGCGGCTTCAGGAGAAGAGCTAAGCTGAAGTAAGAAGGGATCTGACAAATCTATAAAAGCAAGGAAATTCTGGGGTAAGATTGTTATAACACCTGTAACTCAGTCTCCTGGTAATAAGTTAGGGTAGCATATGTGGTCCTCAGAATGAAGACCTAAGAAAATGGGGTTATCTGACACTATTAGACAAATACTTACTTCGTCATCTACAAAGAGAATGAAAATTCTGGTTGAAAATTCATCATGTACAATTATTATGGCAAATTTTGGTCTTTTTCCAGTTTCTGACTCATTCAGGAACTGATCCCAACCTCTCTTACTTTGTGTGTTATTTCCAAGAGTTCCTTTACTCATTTAGGCCAATAAATTTCAGCCTTTGGGCTATTCCCAAATGATTAATTTTGTCTATTTGTTATTCATGGTGTGTTGGTTGGCCAGGTAAGTCGTGTAGTATTGTTTCTGTCCCTTGATTGGATAACTTTTTTTAAAAAGGAGGATAATGAATGGCAAATAACAGTGACTAATCAATAATGCACTTCCTAGCTGATTTTCCAATAAATCTGTTTTATGCAAGAGACTGAGCAAATTTTAGAACTCATGATCACTTGCTCAAGTAACTGTCAGTCATCTAAATATTTTCAAACAACGAACAAAAGCGGAGCTTGAAATAACTGTAAAAATATTTGATAAGCATGTTGTTATATGACCAGGTCTCGCTATGAGTCAATGAAGAAAGACAAATATTTTGGCATTTCTGTATAAGTGGTAACACAAAACATATACAGAATTTGCAGAGTTGAATCTGTTATTCCTGGACTCCAATTATGTACACTACGCAATGACTGTACATTATCTGCTACCCTCAGGACTCTCACAAAATAAGATGTCCGGTTTTGTGACTGTCTCCTGTTGATCAAAATTTTAAAACTTATAAATAAACTATGTACAGAAAACATTTATTTTCAGATGGTAAATCAAATAAATTCAGATATAGTTTGTAGGAGTGTTTTGACTCGGTGCATCCCTAGGGATGAGAGAAAGATTTAGACAGAAAGAGCTTCCACACACACATTGCTTGTTACTAATACAGAAGGGAACAGTGCGTGAATACATTCCAACTGCATTATATTACCACAAACTTCTAAACTTCTGTACAGAGGAGTGTGCTATTATGCTTGCAAATTTATACTGTATATTTAAATTTAATAACATATTCATATTAGCAGAGGCCCGATAACAAGATGTTTTCTTTTAGTTATTATACAGATCAGCTAAAATCAAGGATTGTGTTTCCATGCTATTCCTGGCCATTTCACAGATAACTACTGAAATGGATCAGTGCACAAGTGTCTTCCACAAGTATACATGTAAAAGGAAGTGTTGATTTAGCATTTTACCTAACAGAATATATGACTCTTTAAGAGGAGATTTTGTTTTTATGAGAGACAGTGGAGAGGACTGCGCACAATTCAGCCAGGATCTATGTAAATATACACAGAAAGCAAGGTTAGTGGAACTCAGAGGAGATTTAGGTTTCCAGAAAACTCTGAATAGTTTTGTGCACTCACTCCACGTTCAGGATCCTTCTGAAGTGCCTTACTAGGTTTAAATCACCACCCAACACATGCAGCAGCAGAGTGTGGAAGAGGGCTATTGTTCCCAAACTGCAGTGACAGATGGAAAAGGTGAGAACTATCAGGGTATTTTGTGAAAAACTATGAATTGTCTACCTTGTGCCTTTCATCAGAGGTTTAAATAGGACTCTCATAAGAGATACAGCATATGGAATCTATATTTGTGCTCTTTGCACAAGATCCTGAGCAGTACTGAGAATGGACAATGATTGAGTGGATTCAAAAGTAGGCAAAATGAGTTTGTCCATCTCTAACGCTTAATGGTACAGCCTGAAGCACAGCTAAATCAACAATGTTGCCATCATACCATAGCAACTCCATAATGTGTTAATCTCTGGGCTGTGTATACAAGGCATTACCTAGTCTACAGAAAATATTCCACCTTAATAAGAGGGAGGTGGACTTTCTGAAAGTGAAACCTGTGGTATGCATTCAGCTTCTCTGGTTAAAAACAAAAGTCTATGATAAACCAAAATGACACCTACATAAAGCTGGAATTCTGGTACAGAATTAATGAAGGCTCCATTTGCAATAGATACTGAATTATAATAAGAAGAATTCTCTGTGTGGGATGTACCTTAGAAAGGATTTTTGTCTTGCAGATAAGCCATGCCAAACTAGATTGCTAGCAAATTTTCTTTTGTTTTGCTTCAAAGTTTGATGTTATGTATATTAGTCAATCTTATCTTCAGCTAAGCAGTGAAGTGCCAAATGCAGGCATTCTGAGCAATAGGAGGGGTTTTTTTTTTTTTAAAAAAACCACTGAATACTAGAAGAGAGAAAAATTAAGGCTGACATTCACAATTATTATTACTACTACCCCTACCACCACCACCAACCACTTCTCCAAGGACATTTAAGGTAGCTGCAGAACTCATGTAACTGTCAAAAGCAATAAATAAATAAGTCACAAAGAAAACACAAATTCTCTCAATTTCCTATCAATGCCAATTTGGTGAACACTCAAAATAATCTAGTCCCACAAATATTTTGATTTATTTTGATTTACATATGGTACAAAATGCATCTCAGGCTCCAAGTGCCCTGACATCCATTAAATATAAAATCCATAACAATAAAAGTAAAAGGAACAGAACGGACATGAATTCCATTCAACATAAAACCAGTAACCAACAAGAAAACATAACAAAACAATCTCCCCATTCCTCACTCTTCCAGGACAAACATCACACCCCTACTTTTTCAGTCCTCCATCAAATGCCTTTTCAAAAACATGTGTTTTGAAGCATGCCCTGAAGGTCAACACCAAGGGAGTGTGTGAATTCCAAAGCAAGGAATTTTGATGGAGAATGCCCATCACCAGCCCACTGATTAGCAAAGGGAGATTCAACGTGAATGTCTCTGCTGGTAGCAACTGCAGAAAATCTCATGGGGAAAGAGGCTGTCTCCCAACATATGTTCAACCAACATATAACTTTATAGGTCAATTCCAATATTTTAAAACTTCTTATTCCCAGAAGTTAAAAGTCAGCCAAGTGCATATTCCAGAGCACTGATGTGTCACATGTTCACAGTAAGAAAACTCCATTTACCAAGCAGGAGGCAGTATTCGACATTAGCTTTAGTTTACAAATGGATTTGAGGAATAGCCCTCATGTAGAGCAGCACGGCAGTAATCTAAACTTGAGGTGACAAAGGTATGGGTTACACTATGAGGTCTTCTGAATAGATGTATTTGGTCATCTAAAAAACAGCTAGGGACATAACTAAACTCCCAAGTTGCAAGCTTTAGCAGTAAATGGTGGATGCAATCTTATATATAGCCTCTGGTTGCTTCCCCAATCTATCACAGTTTATCTGGAATGAGTCTCAATCAGCTTGTTTTCCTTCATCCTCAATGGCATCCAAATACTGATCAAGCCACTTGGACAACTCTCAATGTAGGCAAGACAGAAATATAATAAGTATCATCAACATAGTGAAAGCATTTCAGTTCATCTCTCTTCACTAACTCCTATAAATCCCTCCCATTCACACTGAATAAGAATAGTGACAGCATCAGAACTTTGGGGTAGAAAAACAAGTGCCCAATTTTATCTTTTGCAATCCCTCGAAGAGAAAGGAACTGCATTAGATCCGCCCTATAACACTCCCACCAACCACTTTAGGAGAGTGATTAGCACTTCAACATCCACAGTATCAAAAGGTAGTTGGACCCAATACAGCATGATATCAGTTGTGTGTGTTGGGGGTGGGAGGGAGATCATTGACTAAAGGGACAAGTTCTGTCTCTAAGTTAGTAACTTGATTGACAAAGGTTGAGGATGTCATAGGCACTGAAGGCGAGATTTGTTTTTTAAAGGCTTTGTGGCGCCTGCCTCATATTCATTGCAATGGGAGGTATGTGCCCAAATACCTTTTAAAATCTGGCCATAATAGAACAAGAATTGTCTAGCCAAAACCTTTCCCCTAAAATATTAAGAAAGCAGTCAATAACTGAATAGCTTCTGAACATTAAAGGGTGGCTTTTTAAACAGAGGCAGAACACTTACTTCCTTAAAAGCAATTGGCACTTTGCTTTCCTCAAAGGAAGGGCTAGCAGTCTCCATCTTCAAAGGTCCCAACACTTCCCCAGTGGTCTTCACCAGCCAGAAGGGACAAGGATTGAAAGCACAAGTTGTGACTCCAACAGATCCAGAACTTCCATGAGTGACATCAGCATAAAATCAAGCAGAGAGTTTGCATCCTCTCCAAATATCACATTGCCTCTATGGATCTTGGTTACATATAGTCAAATAATGCCATTATTTTCACCATGAGAAGAAGTATTAAGGAGGGGAATGGGATGGAGAGAAGACAGTTATTGTGGCACTATCCTGCCTATTTAGACTAACTTGGGGTCTACACTCATATGGACATTACATTTTTATGATAAAATATAGGACACTGTTGAAAAATGCCAGATGCCCAATTTAGATGTCACTGAAATAGTCTTCAGAGGACATTTAAAAAAACTGCCCAGATACATTACATATCTCTGTTCACTACACCTTGTGCATGGCATTATTGACTGACCTTCAGATTAAAAATACCTGACATTTATAATCACCAAAACCAAAAGCTAGAAATAATTTGCTGGGTTAAAAATCATTAAGTTTTAATAAATGCCTTCCCAGTCCTAGAACAGACTCTTCTTTAGTACCCAAAGGAGATGTCTAATTTGTTATCACCAAGTAGAAGAAAAAATACTAAAAAAGTAAATTATGTTATATAAGAGTATCATTTTGTTTCCAAAGGGCATTTTAAAAATAAAAGTTAGCATATAATGTTGAAATTACCCATGCATACTACATTTTGTTAATTCAGACAGTAATGTTCAATGGTTTGAAAAATTTTAATGAGAAAAGTCATCTCAGTAGATTGAAACTAGAACTTAAGGTGGATGTCCTGGTTAGCAATTGAAAAAGTGACTCTCTCTTGCTAAAAATATTCAGTGTTGCCCCATAAACTTAATTTGTGCTTAGATTGTTTTATCGTGTACTAAAGCTTCATCGTAACGTCTCCTGCCTAAAGCTGTACCGTTCTGTCTAAGCCGTAATGACATTCTTTACAGAGTAAAGGATTTGATAGACATTTTTGTGATAAAGAAAACTATGACCTGATTTGGTATTGAAGATGAAGCCCTTGGCTTTGGCTGCCATCTTTGTCGTTCCCCTGATCAAACAAACACCACAGCCTGTGAAAGTCAACCTCTCATTACCAAATATCAGGTGGCCACAACCAATGCTCTTGGTGGTATTAAAGATATAACTGCATGTCCTCCACCTTCTAGCATACATGAAATATGTCACTAGAGAGATCAAAGAAGGAGGACTAAGAAATAACAGAAAAAGCATTAGAATTTTATGGCAGGTTAAACCTGAGTTTGATTCCCAGATCTGGTGCCTCTCAACTAGTGCTGTATGAAGATCATGAGTTGAACTCCTAGACAAGATTGAGTGGCTCACATTGCCATATGATGGCCCTTGTTTTCATCTAGAACAACATTGCTGGACCATGATGCCCAAAGGATGTAGGGAAGTATGGAAACCTCCATTGAAGACAGTGTAATGTTAAATAGGCTCATAAGTATACAGTTTATTTTCATGTTTCTATTTATTAAAGAAGAAGGATATAATAGTACAGATGGATTTACATCTCAAACCTAGGTCCACATATGAATGCTTAGTGAGTTCAGATCTAGGGTTTTCATTCTCAGTCTCCATCTCTACATAAAACAGTTTAAAAACCTTCGAGAGACATGAAAACAAAAATGACAATTTCTCAATATACTCAAACATACGTTATAATAAAAGGACACATTTCAACTGTTTAAGTGTCAACTTGTCTTATTGCCTATAATCACGATTGAAGTTTCTGTATTTCAAAGACAAAAATAGCAGATATAATAGGAAAACCTATTGCAGTTCATAAGTAATGCTTCATTAGAAGAAATAAATTTGGGGGCAATTTTAGGCCAATTTAAAAATTGTGACTTCTCAAGAGAACAAGCTCTCAAGGTTAATGTTTAATTTATCCCCAAGAAGCTGTAGATAAGGGGGTTGGGTTGGAATGACATCTAAGCAGCCAATGAGTTTATAGCAGATGGGCAATCAAAGATAGAATAGTGGTTGGTGGAAATTGCATATCTAGAACAGGAACAGAACATTTCATGTCCAGACTGTCTGTGTATAATGGGCTGATTCAGCCCATTTAAGCCCATCTCTAAATGAGTAGTAAAATAGTAAGGCCAAGCAAGCTGCTCCCTGTAAGCAGATTCTTGTATTTGACTTCAGTGCAGCACTACATCATGGGGCTACCTGTGCAAAGCAACTCACAGGATTGTGACCTGCCTCTTTTGTGTGGTGCAAAGTATTAGGGAGGGGATTACCTCTATCTTCTTACTAGAGACTGGTGAAGCGGTTCCTCTACGGGAGATGGAAATTACTTTTGAATTTTCACTTTCCTAATTTACACTAAGATAAAGTAAGCATTAAGGTATGAGAAACAGAGACTAAGCAGATTTTCTTCCAACAACTTCATCTAATATTACCTTTTGAGGGCACTCTATTAATCTGCACTGATATTTTTATTGTATTAAGTGCTTAATGGCTATCTGAATTACTAAAAGTAGTTAAAATAAAGAGCCTATACCCATACTGTAACCTAACCCAACTGAAATCTTTCCTGATGTTAGAACAGGAAACTTTTCTTCTTTTCCTCAACTAAGCTGTTGGAAGGAGAGAGGAGGGCAAACGTTGGACAACGGCCCTCAAAAGAGTTTGGGTAAGCCTCTGAACTGGACCTAACCTCAAAATCTTTGGAGATGCACCCATCACCAAGTATGACACAAGAAAAAAGGAAGACCGGTATATAAATCAATATGTCCAGAGTTCAGAAACATACTGAAGCATGTGAGTAGTCCTATTTTCCACAGGATTACTCACGTGCTTAAAGTCAGGCACATGTTGCATCAGAGCGTATACTGGGGACAAAACAGTTGGGGCTCATTCCACTTTTACTTAGCGATACCCAACAACTCCAACCAAATTAAACCACAGGGCTTTCTCAAAACATTACTTTTTAAAAATAGTAATTTATTAAAATTAAATGTAATTAGAGCAACTAAATGAAGTACTGAAATGAACTGAGCTAGACAGCAAGTTAAAACATGCCTCGGGGAAACAAATGTTTTTAAATTTTACTTTTTAACTACAGATTCTATAGTGTCTGTCCTGTAATGCAAGATGTGGCAAAAGAGTTCTCACAAAATTCTAAATTATGAATGAGACAATGAATTAGTAATGAACATTGAGGAGAAAGAGTTAAAAGTGAAGGCAGTTCAGTCTTTGGCATGTACGCTTTTGATCACAAGCTTGAGTAAATGAAAAAAAAATCTTAAGAAAGAAGAGGAGCAAAATGAGGACCTAAAAATACAGCTTGAAAGCATAAGTTGTTTAAATGTGCCACTGGTTCGTAGTTTACAAAAGACAAAAGGAAAGTTGAAAGAATGTCAGACAACATGGGAAAGAGAAGGTACAGAAATTAAATTGTCAAAAACAGGAGAAAGAGTACAGAAGCCTTTACTGAGTAGCTCAGGAGCAATTAATTGCGATGAAACAGGGTGCACCGGCAAGCCATACTAAGGGTATGTCTACACTATGAAATTAGGTCGAATTTATAGAAGTCGGTTTTGTAGAAAGCGTTTTTATACAGTTGATTGTGTCCCCCCCCACACAAATGCTCTAAGTGCATGTAGTCGGCGGAGTGTGTCCACAGTACCGAGGCAACCGTTGACTTCCGGAGTGTTGAACTGTTGGTAGCTATCCCACAATTCCCGCAGTCTCCGCTGCCCATTTGAATTCTGGGTAGAAATCCCAGTGCCTGACGGGGCTAAAACATTGTCGCAGGTGGTTCTGGGTACATATAATCAGGCGCCCCTTCCCTCCCTCCTTCCGTGAAAGCAAGGGCAGACAATCGTTTTGCGCCTTTTTCCTTGAGTTACCTGTGCAGACGCCATACCACGGCAAGCATGGAGCCCACTCAGCTAACCGTCACCGTATGTCTCCTGGGTGCTGGCAGACACGGTACTGCATTGCTACATAGCAGCAGTTTATTGCCTTTTGGCAGCAGACAGTGCAGTATGACCGGTAGCCGTTGTTGACATAGTCCTGGGTGCTCTTTTAACTGACCTCGATGCGGTCAGGGGCGCCTGGGCAAACATGAGAATGACTCAGCCAGGTCATTTCCCTTTTAAGTTTCGTCTCATGGTGATTCTTACCAGCAGTAGCCAGCAGAAGATGATGGCCAGCAGTCATACTGCACCGTCTTCTGCCGAGCATCCAGGAGATGACGATGGCTAGCAGTCGTACTGCACCGTCTGCTGCCAGCAAGATGTATAAAGATAGATGAAGTGGATCAAAACAAGAAATAGACCAGATTTGTTTTGTATTCATTTTCTCCTCCCTCCCTCCTTAAAATCAACGGCCTACTAAACCCAGTTTTGAGTTCTATCCTTGAGGTTTTGAGTTCTATCCTTGAGGGGGCCATTCTGTTTCTCGCAAAGCCACCCCCTTTGTTGATTTTAATTCCCTATAAGCCAACCCTGTAAGCCATGTCGTCAGTCACCCCTCCCTATGTCAGGGCAACGGCAGACAATCGTTCCGCGCCTTTTTTCTGTGCAGACGCCATACCACGGCAAGCATGGAGCCCGCTCAGATCATTTTGGCAATTAGGAGCACTTTAAACACCACGCGCATTATCCAGCGGTATATGCAGCACCAGAACCTGGCAAAGCAAAACCGGGCGAGTAGGCGACATCAGCACAGTGACGAGAGTGATGAGGACATGGACACAGACTTCTCTCAAAGCACGGGCCCTGGCAATGCGGGCATCATGGCGCTAATGGGGCAGGTTCATGCGGTGGAACGTCAATTCTGGGCCCGGGAAACAAGCACAGACTGGTGGGACCACATAGTGTTGCGGGTCTGAGACGATTCCCAGTGGCTGCGAAACTTTCGCATGCGTAAGGGCACTTGCATGGAACTTTGTGACTTGCTTTTCCCTGCCCTGAGGCACAAGAATACCAAGATGAGAGCAGCCCTCACAGTTGAGAAGCTAGTGGCAATAGCCCAGTGGAAGCTTGCAACGCCAGACAGCTACCGGTCAGTCAGGAATCAGTTTGGAGTGGGCAAATCTACTGTGGGGGCTGCTGTGATGCAAGCAGCCAACGCAATCAAAGATCTGCTGATATCAAGGGTAGTGACCCTGGGAAATGTGCAGGTTAGAGTGGATGGCTTTGCTGCAATGGGATTCCCTAACTGTGGTGGGGCCATACATGGAACCCATATCCCTATTTTGGCACCGGAGCACCAAGCCGGCGAGTATATAAACCGCAAGGGGTACTTTTCAATAGTGCTGTAAGCACTGGTGGATCACAAGGGACGTTTCACCAACATCAACGTGGGATGGCCGGGAAAGGTAATGACACTCGCATCTTCAGGAACTCTGGTCTGTTTCAAAAGCTGCAGGAAGGGACTTTATTCCCAGACCAGAAAATAACCGTTGGGGATGTTGAAATGCCTATAGTTATCCTTGGGAACCCAGCCTACCCCTTAATGCCATGGCTCATGAAGCCGTACACAGGCAGCCTGGACAGTAGTCAGGAGCTGTTCAGCTACAGACTGAGCAAGTGCAGAATGGTGGTAGAATGTGCATTTGGATGTTTAAAAGCCCACTGATGCAGTTTACTGACTCGGTTAGACCTCAGCAAAACCAATATTACCACTGTTATTACTGCTTGCTGTGTGCTCCACAGTATCTGTGAGAGTAAGAGGGAGACATTTATGGCAGGGTGGGAGGTTGAGGCAAATCGCCTGGCTGCTGGTTACGCACAGTCAGACACCAGGGCGGTTAGAAGAGCACAAGAGGGCGAGGTGCGCATCAGAGAAGCTTTGAAAACTAGTTTCATGACTGGCCAGGCTATGGTGTGAAAGTTCTGTTTGTTTCTCCTTGATGAAACCCCCCGCCCCTTGGTTCACTCTACTTCCCTGTAAGCTAACCACCCTCCCCTCCTCCCTTCGATCACCGCTTGCAGAGGCAATAAAGTCATTGTCGCTTCACATTCATACATTCTTTATTAATTCATCACACAAATAGGGGGATAACTACCAAAGTAGCCCAGGAGGGGTGGTGGAGGAGAGAAGCACCGGGAGGGGTGGTGGAGGAGGGAAGGACAAGGCCATACAGCACTTTAAAAGTTTAAAACTTTAAAATTTATTGAATGCCAGCCTTCTGTTGCTTGGGCAATCCTCTGGGGTGGAGTGGCTGGGTGGCCGGAGGCCCCCCCACCACATTCTTGGACATCTGGGTGAGGAGGCTATGGAACTTGGGGAGGAGGGCGGTTGGTTACACAGGGGCTGTAGCGGCGGTCTGTGCTCCAGCTGCCTTTCCTGCAGCTCAACCATGCGCTGGAGCATATTAGTTTGATCCTCCAGCAGCCTCAGCATTGAATCCTGCCTCCTCTCATCACGCTGCCGCTACCTTTCAGCTTCAGCCCGCCACCTCTCCTCCTGGTCATTTTGTGCTTTCCTGCACTCTGACATTGTCTGCCTCCACGCTTTCGTCTGTACTCTGTCAGTGTGGGAGGACAGCATGAGCTCAGAGAACATTTAATTGCGAGTGTGGTTTTTTGGCCTTCTAATCTTCGCTAGCCTCTGGGAAGGAGAAGATCCTGTGATCCTTGAAACACATGCAGCTGGTGAAGAAAAAATAAGGGACAGTGGTATTTAAAAAGACACATTTTATAGAACAATGGGTACACTCTTTCACGGTAAACCTTGCTGTTAACATTACAGACTTAGCACATGTGCTTTTGTTCCAAGGTTGCATTTTGCCTCCAGCCAGCGCGTGGCTAGCCTCTCCCTCCTCCCCCTTCCCCGTGGCTAACAGCGGGGAACATTTCTGTTTAGCCACAAGCAAACAGCCCAGCAGAAACGGGCACCTCTGAATGCCCCCTTAAGAAAAACACCCTATTTCAACCAGGTGACTATGAATAATATCACTTTCCTGAGGATAACACAGAGAGATAAAGAACGGATGTTGTTTGAATGCCAGCAAACATACATTGCAATGCTTTGTTCTACAATGATTCCCGAGTACGTGCTACTGGCCTGGAGTGGTAAAGTGTCCTACCATGGTGGACGGAATAAGGCTGCCCTCCCCAGAAACCTTTTGCAGAGGCTTTGGGAGTACATCCAGGAGAGCTGAAAATGCCAGGGCAAATTAATCATTAAACATGCTTGCTTTTAAACCATGTACAGTATTTTAAAAGGTACACTCATCAGAGGTCCCTTCTCCGCCTGGCGGGTCCGGGAGGCAGCCTTGGGTGGGTTCGCGGGGGTACTGGCTCCAGGTCCAGGCTGAGAAACAGTTCCTGGCTGTCAGGAAAACCAGTTTCTCCGCTTGCTTGCTGTGAGCTATTTACAACTTCATCATCATCATCATCTTCCTCGTCCCCAAAACCTGCTTCCGTGTTGCCTCCATCTCCATTGAAGGAGTCAAACAACACGGCTGGGGTAGTGGTGGCTGAACCCCCTAAAATGGCATGCAGCTCATCACAGAAGCGGCATGTTTGGGGCTCTGACCCGGAGCGGCCGTTCGCCTCTCTGGTTTTCTGGTAGGCTTGCCTCAGCTCCTTCAGTTTCACGCGGCACTGCTTCGGGTCCCTGTTATGGCCTCTGTCCTTCATGCCCTGGGAGATTTTGACAAAGGTTTTGGCATTTCGAAAACTGGAACGGAGTTCTGATAGCACGGATTCCTCTCCCCATACAGCGATCAGATCCCGTACCTCCCGTTCGGTCCATGCTGGAGCTCTTTTGCGATTCTGGGACTCCATCATGGTCACCTCTGCTGATGAGCTCTGCATGGTCACCTCTGCTGATGAGCTCTGCATGGTCACCTGCAGCTTGCCACGCTGGCCAAACAGGAAATTGAAATTCAAAAGTTCACAGGCCTTTTCCTGTCTACCTGGCCAGTGCATCTGAGTTGAGAGTGCTGTCCAGAGCGGTCACAATGGAGCACTCTGGGTTAGTTCCCGGGGGCCAGTACCGTCTAATTGCATCCACAGTACCCCAAATTCGACCCGGCAAGGCCGATTTCAGCACTAATCCCCTTGTCGGGGGTGGAGTAAGGAAATCGATTTTAAGAGCCCTTTAAGTCGAAAAAAGGGCTTCATCGTGTGGACGGGTGCAGGGTTAAATCGATTTGACGCTGCTAAATTCAACCTCAACTCCTAGTGTAGACCAAGGCTAAATGCAGGAAGGAACAGGAGGATTTGATGGAGCAGGTTTGCGTTTTAAGGGGACATGTCCAGGCATTAAGTAGGAGAACCAAAAAGTGAAGGAAGTTAATAAAATTAAATGAGCTATGGAAGGAAAAGACACATGAACGAACAATAGACTGGAACAGACTTAGACTTAGACTCATTAGAAGAAAGAGGGACTGCAGCTTCATTGGTCCAAGAAACAGTAGTGATCTAGGAGGTAACAGTGGGTGGTTTCAGTGAAGGAGAAACTGAGGACAACCTAAATTTAAAAAGATTATCTGGAGAAACTACCAGCTTGGAATAAAAACCAAGTCAGCCTGATGGCAGATCCAGACAAAACTCCTAAAAAGAAAATGTAATGTTAATCCTATTCTAAACAAAACTATTAGTTTAAAAAGAAAAAAAACAGTGTGCTTTTAACAAATGTTACATTGAACGAAAAGATATGACTGGCTCTTGGCTAAAAAGCAGGTAAAAATTAATGCTACCTGTCGCAGGGCGACGACTCACTGCTGAGGTGCCTCCTGCTTGTTGTCCAGGGAATTCACTCTTTTCAGACAGGAGTGCCCTCTGCCCGTCAGTGTCTCGCCTGATGCTGGCCACGTGCCCCCTCCCGGACCCCGGTGCCCTTCTAGATTAGGGTTCTGCCCCCTGGCAGTACCCCCTCAGTCTGGATCTCCCCTCCCAGGGGAACCCCCAACCCTCCCCCTTGCCTCAGTGGCTACTGTCAGTCATCGTCTAGCCCCCATTCCCTGGGGCAGACTGCAGTCTGTACCACACATCATCGGCAAGGGGGGGGTCGGACCAGCTGCCTCTGTCTAGGTCTGGGCTGCTCCTCTGCAGCCTTAGTACCCTTTTGTGGGCCTTTACCTCGGCCTGCAGCCTGGGGCTCTGCTAGGCTGGAGCTCCCCAGCTCCCTCTGCCCTTCCCCAGTTTCCCAGGTAGCCAGGTCCTCCTCTCTCCATGTAGCTAGAGAGAGTGTCTGTCTCAGCTCCTGGCTAACAGCCCTCTTATAGGGCCAGCTGTGGGCTGATTGGGGCATGGCCCCACCTGTGACTACTTCCCCCAATCAGCCTAGCTTTCCTCCAGTTACAGCCCTCTCTTAGGTGAGCACCCCGCCACACTACCCAACTAAATGATTTGGAAATTTGAATTTGCCATAGAATGCTTCTATTAACTGGCATACTGACTTGATCAGTGCACATCTTCCCACTTCCTAGAGTGGGATGTGCATGTCCTTGCAATCACATGAGCATACATTAAAAGGAGGGGAAAGGAAGAGGCCAATTAATTAAACCAAATTAATTCAGATTTTAAGAAAAAATACTTAAGTAGGTGCAATACATTTATGTAATTGTGAAAGGGTTTTAGAACCTAAATGGACACTACCTGTTTATAAAACATTTAAAGAGGGAGGTGTACGTGAAATGTATGCATAAAATGAACTGGCCTCAAAAGATTCCACTAAAAATTAGAGTACCTTAATAATCAAAGAGGTTATTTTTATTTTTAACATGCAATTGTAAAGATAAATAATACTTTTATATTAACAAGTTAAGTAATTTACCAAATAATTTAAAAGTAAAAGGTATTAAGTCATTAATTGCTATTGTGCCTTTAAGTTAAGATTCCCGTGCAAGCTTTGATTCCAAGTTGAAAACTTGACAGGAGACAGTAAAAAGCAAAGATGTCACGTGGACTCTTTGGCCAGTAGCCAACATGTGTACAAAGAGAAGTGTTTTTTCCCCTTTGCCATTTTCTGCTAAACTGGTTTGCCTGTAAAAAGAAACAAACAGCTAATTTTGCTTTTAACCAAAGATTTGGCTAAATGGGAATTAAGATTTGTTGCCTATGGACTCCAGTCTTAAAACACAAAAAAATATAAAACTGAGCAATTACAATTTTGAAGTGCTAATATCTTATTTTAAATCTAAACAATGGATTTTGAACTCTGAAGCCAAACACGTAACTAATGTCAATTGGCTTTTTTATTTAACAATTAAATTATACCTTTGAAAAAGGTATCCCCACTGGGTACATCCTGCTGTTACAGAATTCAACATCTCTTTGAACAAGGTTATGTCTCATATAGAAGTGTTAAAAGTGAATTAGTAAACACCATTAAAACAAAACAAAGCCCTGCTCACCACCCTTCTAACTTGCAAACTATGGCGGGGGAAGAATAGAAGCAAAAGCAGAAGTAAAAACCCTTCAGTAAATTAAAATATTCAGCATACGTATAGAATGTTTTGTTGCTCACTTATCAGTCATGAGGATTATTAATTGAAGGTTGCTCGCCTAGTATGTTAATAGTCATAGAAGTAGAACTGCTATTTTTTATCCTAGATGAAGAAAACCCTTATTCCCCCTCTTCCCTCCCTTCCTCAGGAAAATTCTTAGCTTTTAAAACTTTTGCAAGTAACCCAATTTCCTTTTCTTTTTGTCAATTGTTGACAGTCATGGTAGAAATGATAAATAGACTTTATGTCTTTGCACATACTGGATTATGGGAGCCACAGAATAATTTATGGTTGGACTTTATGGCTCGACAGGGATATAGTATAGATTAAATTAACCATTTTTAATGTGTAGCAATTCATTGTGTTTTGGGAAATGATACAATGATATCTATTGCCAGGCCATTGAAACGGTTAAAAAGCCTGCCGGTTATAATTAATCAGCTCTCTCCATCCCTTTTGGGGATATTGTGCAACCAGTCATTGAGGCAAGTACCTCGGGCTTTCCTCAGCACAAATATGACTGCGGAAAAAATAGCAAAACACGGTTACTACTATGGGTCCAGTCCCACTGTCGTAACAACAGTACTTGGACTTGTCTCCCCCAAAGCTTTTACAATTTCCTTTCCATTTTCCATGGGCAAATAAAGCACATGTTGGTATTATTATAACCATCTGCTTTTTTTCCAGTGTGTGTTCAACGGTTGTCTTGTTACAGTTTCCTGAGGAAAAACCTCTTTGCCTCCTGAAACACTATTCTAGCCACTATGGATGTAGAAGCCCTCTACACCAACATTCCACACAAAGATAGACTACAAGCCATCAGGAACAGTATCCCCGATAATGTCACGGCAAACCTGGTGGCTGAACTTTGTCCTCACCCATAACTATTTCACATTTGGGGACAATGTATACCTTCAAATCAGTGGCACTGCTATGGGTACCCGCATGGCCCCACAGTATGCCAACATTTTTATGGCTGACTTAGAACAACGCTTCCTCAGCTCTAGTCCCCTAATGCTCCTAATCTACTTGCGCTATATTGATGACATCTTCATCATCTGGACCCATGGAAAAGAAGCCCTTGAGGAATTCCACCATGATTTCAACAATTTCCATCCCACCATCAACCTCAGCCTGGACCAGTCCACACAAGAGATCCACTTCCTGGACACTATGGTGCTAATAAGCGATGGTCACATAAACACCACCCTATACAGGAAACTTACTGACCGCTATACTTACCTGCATGCCTCCAGCTTTCATCCAGGACACACCACACGATCCATTGTATACAGCCAAGCTCTACAATACAACCACATTTGCTCCAACCCCTCAGACAGAGACAAACACCCACAAGATCTCACCTGCTTTGAAGTGAAGAAACAGATTGACAGAGCCAGAAGAGTACCCAGAAGTCACCTACTACAGGCCCAATAAAGAGAATAACAGAATGCCACTAGCTGTCACTTTCAGCCCCCAACTAAACCTCTCCAGCGCATCATCAAGGATCTACAACCTATCCTGAAGGACGATCCCTCACTCAAATATCTTGGTAGACAGGCCAGTCCTTGCTTACAGACAGCCCCCCAACCTGAGGCAAATACTCACCAGCAACCCCATACACCACACAACAAAAAAACTAACCTAGGAACCTATCCTTGCAACAAAGCCCGTTGCCAACTGTGTCCACATATGTATTCAGGGGACACCATCACAGGACCTAATCACATCAGCCACACTATTCACCTGCACATCTACCAATTCAGTCAGGGTGGATGTGGTCTACTCCCAATAACTGAGCAGGTGTCAATCCACCATATCAACCCTGATTGAATTGGCCTTGTCAGCACTGGTTCTCCACTTGTAAGGTAACTCCCTTCTCTTCATGTGCCAGTATATTTATACCTGTATCTGTAATTTTCACTCCATGCATCTAAAGAAGTGGGTTTTTTACCCACGAAACCTTATGCCCAAATAAATTGGTTAGTCTTTAAGGTGTCACTGGACTTCTCTTTGTTTTAGTCTATGTAGACAATTTTTTTATATATCTCACTTCCTTTACAAAAATTAATTAAAAATAGAGTTCAAAGTCTAAATACAGCCTTCCTATCCCTTGACCTGGCTTACACCACACATCCAGTGTTATTTAAAATAAGCAACTATATCAGTCTAACTCAAAGCTAGCTTGTAATGTTAACTAGGAAGTAGCCACTGCCATCCCATACCACACACAGGAGAAATCACTTTCTGTTAAAGTGGACCATGTTTTTATCATTACAACACCAAAGAAAATTAATCAAAATTTGAGGTGGTAGTAACTTGAAATAAAAATGGATACCAATGAAAGGAAATCAAAAATATAGTTTTAGAATAAAAATTTAGGAAACAGAATCCACATGTTGTAGTCACTAGGCTATGCATTTCTAGCAAAAAAAATCCACATTTTGTTTCAGAGGTGATATAGTTATATAAAATTACGTTTTAACCAATTTGACTTCCCTATGTCCATTTTATTTTCAAATTGGTTAAGAGTGACATTTAACATTAAGAAAACACCAGCAAAGAATGTAAGCAGTTGCTCAAATTTCAGCATCTAAGCAATGCTTTTGAAGTCAGACTAATCGCACACACAGTTTTGCACCTGCTTAAGTGCTTTGCTGGTTCAGGAATCCCATATTACTGCAGAGTTAAGCGAGTCTGAGAGAAGATTATTGCTCATTGTGTCAGAAGTTGCCCATCCCAGCTTCTGCAGTAGCTATTCCAGGATTGTGGTTGTAAGGAAATATTCAGACAGCCAACAATGAAAACTGAATGAAATCCTAACAGGTTAGGACTGGTTCTCCGCTTTTGTGAAATGGGAGCTAGGCTGCAAAAAGTGGCTTTTCACATATCAGATGGATGAGAGGTGTTCCATAATAAAGGTTAACTTTAATCAAATGATTAGAGATGGAATCAATTAAAACCTTCATTTCAAATACTTCCAACTAGAGTGAACGTACATCCTGTATCAGCGGGGACAGTCCCTCTTTTAAGCCCTGTCCTGACTTTTTTTTTTTTTTTTTTTTTTTGGCAAAAGTGGGTATTTGTCCCATTTGCTCTTGCCAACTTGATCCGTTCGTTGGCCAGAGCAAATGGGACAAATGCCCACCTTTTTTTTTTTTTTTTTTTTTTTAAACACAAAAGTGGGGTGCGATGTGGAGGAACATGCTGGGGGTGTGGGGCGAGCAGTGGTGCCAGCCCCTTGTGGAGAAGGGGAGGCAGGACTCATATGGGAGGTGGAGGGAGGAGCAGGCAGGGTTCCAGCAATCAGCGACAACCTCTTGCAGGGGACAGGCAGGGTTCCAGCGACCCCAGTCTTGCATGGAGGGCAGCCAGATTTCCAGCAACCCCAGCCTCGGGGGGGGCTATAGGAGGGGCCGGCTCAGGCCAGCCCCCTGAGGGAGATGGAGAGGGCCAGCCCAGTCAGGGGGCTTGGGTTAGCCCTGCATGGTGTCCCATTTTCCCTTTGGGAAATATGGTCACCCTACTCCCAACTTAGTTCAAAAGGTCCTAAAAGTTAAAAGTAAAGGGAGTAAAAGCGTCAATGGAATGGATGCTACTTAAAGTAGAAAAACCAACAAAAGCAATAATAAAACATCAGGAGGCATGTGTACCACTGAACAAAATGGAACCAGAAAGTTAAAGAGTAAACTAATATGGTTAAAAGGCAAGTTTCAAGAGGAGATTCAGCCAAACTGAGATCCTTTAAAATTTGGAAATCTGAGCTTAGTGAAAGCAATAGACAGAAGCATAAGTTAAGGCAGGAGTTTTGCAACAAAAACTAGAAAGGCCAAAATGGATTTCAAAGAGCAAGAACAAAGGGACATGCCAGGAACTTAAAAGGTGGCAAACTCAAAACTGATAAAACTCACCGACTGCATATTAGAGTGGGGAACTCTGCCACATTAAGTCATTGAGGTCAAGAACTTAACAGGATTCAAAAAGGGATTGGACATGTATATGGATAGCAAGAATATCCAATCATCATAATTATTGGTAACAAAATTTTGGAAGGGATATTAAATTGAATTAGTTAGTGTTTAAGCCAATCTCTAACAATTAGAGATCAGGATGAGCTCTAATGTGGGGGTTCAGATTATCCTAGGTCTGTCAGTTGCTGGGTTGTTACTGAACTCTGACCACTGAACATATATTTTAATAATTCAGCACATTTCTATTTTTGTTTTTAAATTTCTCCTCTAGTTAAAATGGCAAAATGATATGCTTTCGAACAAAGAGGCAATGCCCCATCACACATTGACCCTCCCGCTTTGAATTATTAATAGCAGCTCTGTTTGGAATGCCATTACATTGACAGACATTTATGCAAAGGTCAGCTTTGCTGGAAAGCCACTAGTAAAAAGCTAGAAGAACTGATAAGCCTTTAGGGGAGGAAAAAGCTGCATTTTAAAATAATGTAAACTACCAAATTCTGGCAGTTACTATGCAGAAGTATGTAAGGCTGTCATTAGGGTTGGAAGGATTAGAAGTAAAGGCTGGTAAAAGCATTGCTTTTACAATGCACACATAAACCAATGAAAAATATTTCTATGGATAATTGAAATTTACAGATAGCTAATATAAGAAAAAGGCTGCTTGAGAACTCAGTGTTTAACAAGGAAAGGAAAGGAAAGGAAAGGAACGGAACGGAACGGAAAGATCTAGCTCTCATGGATGCAGAGAAAATCTGGAAACCGTGAACTCTGAAGACTCAAAAACCAGACAGCAAATAAAAGGACCCCACTTTTAAAAAAATCTCATGATTTTTGATATATGGGGGTGGCAATACTGCTAGTATAAACTAGACATATTCTAAAGCCTGACTAAACTAAGCCTGAATAGGCTGCTAATGCATCTTAAAATAAAGGATCTCCTGACCAAACTACCTCCTGAGGGCTTGCTTAACTCAGCTATCCTGATTTAGGCCACTCAGATGCTTTCACCTAGAGAGAGGCATTATGTGGTATACCCAAGGAGTCTGCATGTTTGTGTGTACATGTTCACTGAGACTACAGTGATTTCTGCATATAAACCCCACCTCTTCCCATGCACAGATTATTCCAAGACCTGCTTTGGAAAAAAGGGATAATGGGAGTCCCCATTTATTGCCCCATTTTCTGTATCATATGTTCGCAGTTTACAAGTAGACAGGTGTTTAACTACCTACCAGCACAGTAAATTCAGCCAGGTTTCTTTCCTTCTTTTGCATCATTATCAGAGAGAGATAGAGAGATTTGCAGGCCAAATTACACCCACAAGTACACCTCCCTGTCTTCAGATTATGCTCTCAGCAAGACCCCAGTAGCCCCAGGTAATTAGTATACCATATTTTCTGGATACTGGGAGACAAAGAATGGATTTGGATAAGCAGAGGTTTGGATAATACAGAAGAGAGCCCTGGCCACTGGGGAGACCACTCCGCAACTGAATGGCTCCCGCGGCAGCCACTGTCCTGGCCCTGTCACAGGAGTGAGCGAGCAGGGCCAAGACAATGGGGCTGCAGAGGGCTCCCTGCGCTCCCGTTCCAGCCCTCATGATTTTCTGAACTCTTGATTATCAAAATAAAAATCGGTGTCCCCCCATACCATTCAGATAATTGGGAGTATGCTTTATTTAACACAGGACACTGCTTACTAACACAGCAATAAGCCCAAACCCCCAGCAATTAAATGAGCCAGGTCTCCATACACAGATTGGCACCCACAATTACTTTGCATGACTGTTACAAGTGACAATTCAACTCTAAGCCCCAGTCAGTAAGTTTTAATGGCAGCCTAAGTTTGCTGGGGATTAGCTCGTCAGGCACGGCTGTTGGCAACTCAGAAAAAGAAACAGATTGAAGTTCCCAAAATTCCTAAACTTTTTCATTTGCTACTTCTTCCTAAAAGCTTCGGAGCTTCAATGTTCTTTGAGCTCTCCACCCGATTATAAGAGTTGCACTTTCGAGAAACACTACCTTGTGATATGTAGCCAGTCACACTAACCTCCACAACTGGAATCTCAAATGCTCCCTGTAAACAGTTTCTGATTGGTCGTACAGAAACAAATATTCTGTGATCAGTAAGAGGCTAAATTCAATGAGTGTATTACTTGCTATAAATTATTTGCTCAGCTCAGTTATGACATTTAGACATTCTGCCTAAGAATTTGTTACCCTATGGTCAGAATAAGACTATTACCTTGAAAAGTGATCTTAATTTTATGAAGGTTCATCTTGTCACAAAATAATAAAAGTACAGAAGGAGGTATATATCCCCAGCGCTACCCCCCAACTACAGGAAATGATTTTCAGTGCAAAATATATTCTCTGATGTTTTCCTGTTTGGAAAAAACTATCTTTAAAAGAACCACGAGTGTTTGAAACTGTACTCCTCTTTAGCCTAAATAATATTTAGAGATTTATTAAATGCCTTTGCTGGTCAGAGAGTTTTTCCTGTATTGCCTCTTAATTTTTACTGTCTGGGGAAATTATTTGCTTTTTTGCTAGTGTAGCAAAAAAATATTGAAAAGGAGGTTACAGCATGAGCATGTGAGTCAGCTTTTCCCCTTGGATTTCGCTTATCATCAAAGGCAAAGAAATCTTGTTTGCTATCAGAGCAATCTATACGCTACTGTATCTGAATTATTGTACAATGAAGACTTTTGTTGAGAAGTAGATGAGAACAAATGTGTCTTACTTGATAAAGGGTGGTGCTTAAGTATCTGCAAAATTCGCTAAAAGCTGCCTTACAACAGAAAAACATGAATGCAACAACTAGTTGGGTAAGGCAGGATTTTGTATAATAGAGTCTTCATTTCAGCTCTTCACTTATTTGAACTTCCATTAACCCCAATCCTGTTTCTTTACATACAAAACCTCAGATGTATTGGAATGAACTGGCTAATAGAGGTGTATATTCTAGTACTCCAGGCGGTAGTGAAAAGACAAGACAGCATTCTGTTGTAGTGAATACAAACAATAATTCTCAATTCAAGCATCTGGATACAGAACAGGTCTTTGTAGATCTTGCTTGCTCTTTTAGACTACCCAAACACAGCCTGTTCTACGTAGTGTCACCACACAATGTCTCCCTGGACTAGGGTTACCATACGTCCGTATTTTCCCAGACATGTCCGGTTTTTTGGTTCTTAAATCGCCATCCGGGAGAAATTATTAAATATCTAAAAACATCTGGGATTTTGCCATTATTATTTTTCCCCAAAGAAGAGTTGATCATTCAAGAAAAAGAGTGAATGTTGATCACTCAAGAGAAAGCTTACGTTTTCCCCCTCACTCCCAGCGCTTGTGCCGTGAAACAGGGCCAAGGCAGGGGTTTGGGGAAGGGGTCCAATGGGTCAGGGAGGGGGCGGAGTTGGGGCGGGGACTTTGGGGAAGTGTTTGGAATGGGGGCGGGGAAGGGGCAGGGATGGGGTGGAGTTGGGGCAGGGGGGCATGAGCAAATACCCCCTCCCCCCCATGGAGTGTCCTCTTTTTTGAATCTTCAAATATGGTAACCCAAGCCTGGACTGGACAAGGATTCATGGAATTGATTGGTGTCTACATGTGTACAACTGCTCTCTGCTGAAAGGAATAAAAATTGCTCAGCTTTGTATCATAGACCCCATACTGGGGAGATTCACCTTGAGTTCAATTGGCAAGAAGCTGTGCTTCTGAAGCAGGGGTTTCCAAGTTCCATACCCCCCCCGCCCGATTGTTGTGCCATTCCAGGTACCCATAGTGTGCACCATTAGTAAATACAAAATTCCCCTCAGTGACCACAGAGCTGGTAGGACTTCTGAAGGCATGTCGTATCACTCCTCAGCAACTGGAACTTTATGATTGGCTACCAGTGGGAGACAGACCATGTGTCTGTAAGTCTCAGTAGTAAAAATGCACTGTTCCAGGGATAAAAAACAGAGGGAGGATGGGGAAGGACTACTCCCCTCCCTGTGCTGAGAGCATTCTCCTTTCTTTGGTTTGGGCAATCCCTTCTTCCCAGAACTCCCCTTCCTCTCCTGGAGGAGACACCAGGCAGCAGATTCTGAAGTTGGAGCAGCACCTGGAGCTTGCACTTGGCTGAGGTGCGTCTAGCGCTGCCAACATTCTCACCAGTAGGTGGAGCAGCAGCATCACCACCGGATGGCAGAAGAAATGGTATCTCAGCCAGAAATCTCCTAGACCTTGCCCTTTGGAGAGGGAGAGTGACAAGAGGGAGACAACACTCCAAGCTACCACCACCTTCCAGGGAGCTGGGGGGAAAACAGCAGATATCCAGGAGATACATTGTGCCTCAAATGTTATGTTTGAAATGTCTCTAAATCTTTTAAATTGCATTGGATATTTCAGAAGGTTCTGAGAATGGATCCTCTGGAGCTCCCAACTTTATTTGTTTTTACATCAATACAAACTTTTCATCCTTTCCCAGTGCAGGTGATAGGATGGGAAGAATCAGTAATCTGCATTCCCCCCATACACACACACTTGCTTGACAGGCTAGGAGATGACTTAGAAACGTGCATCCCGTTTGGATGCATTTGCCCCTCCTTGTCCCCATCCTCTCCCCCTTGCTGTGTCCTGTCCCAACAAGCTAATGCAGCCCCATAGAACATCAAAGCCTGTGACAGCAATCACTGAAGTTGGTAATGTCCCCCTCCTCCCTTGATCTGCTTTAATCATTGCATAGTCTTATTTTGCCATATGAATTCCAGTCCAATGGCTTCCACGGTGTATTTCAGTGCAATTTTTGGTGTTTAAAGTCATGTAATCTAGAGAGAACATGATTACAGCACAGGACCAAAAAGATCAGAAATTATGCGTTCTATTCCCAGAGCTGCCGCTAGGTCATTATGTCACCTTTAGCACCTAGCCTATGCCTCAGTTTCTTCATCTGTAAAATGGGGCTGTTGTATAATATCCTGGGATTACTCCTTCAAGCTTCCTAACCAAAACTTCAGGCAAACAAAGATGACAACCTCTGCCCATCTGTCCCAGATTTTACACCAAGCCCTGTGCACACTGGGACAGTCTTTTGGACAGTTTGGTCAGTGCTATGGGAATATTCACACAGTATAGACATCATCAGACAAAGTGCATAGCTATGTCCTCATTACAGCATCTCAGTTTGATTTGAGGAGTTCCCCAAAGTAACATGGGACACAGCACTGTAAATTTTAATGTTGAAGTACTTTGAGATCCTGGGATAAAAGGATGATCAATGAAAAATATTTTTCTTCTGGACAAATTGTGAAATTTAAAAATCAGAATAAGACAGCAAAGTTAAACATAGTGTCACTCCTGGAATCAGCAAAAAGTTTAGGTGTTTAATGACCTATGAGTAGCAATTTAAAGAAAACCTAAATAAGTAGATTTTGTGGATCAGAAAATTGACAATGGAATATGGAGCACTTCATTTTTAGATCAAAGAAATGAGCCTGACCCATGCCAACAGTTTAAAAAATGTTAAAATAATAAATTGACAAATGTGCTAAGATGCAGATGTTCTATAGAGTTTAAGTGGCCAAAATATAAGTCTGAAGTGAATTTCTAGCCAAAGGTAAACAAGCTTTTTGTCACCATTTGCCTATTACATCAAAAAACTTTTCCATCAGACTTAGGTCCAGCTTCCTAGTGGCAATGTATTTTACTGAGGGCTATAGCAATCAGAAGACCAAGATAAATTACCACTAAATTCCTCATTTTGGAAGACCGTGTACTTAAAGTACATGGTGCAGCGAAGTCAGTTGAAGATTTGAAGTGCAAATGTTTTATGATGAGTGCAGTTTTAATTAGCGTCTGACCTGCAGTACTACAACAGCATCCATGGAGATTTTTGCAGAGAGATTAGGGAATAGGGATAGGGAATCACTGAATTTAATGTGCATCTATTTAACATGCATTTGGAGGTGCGCTCCCACATGATTTACCGTCCATCAGGACGGGAGTAAAACTCTGAAGGACTTAGCATAGCCGACAAAGAAATTCATAATGGATGGAATAAAAACTAAGCAAAAGGATTATTTATTAATATACTAAAGCCAAACAAAACAGTTCTGTAAATAATTAGCTTCTAATGACCTTGATAATTTCTGACATCCATTTCCCTACAATCTGCTGAATTCTTTACAGAATTAAGTACAAAATACAGACCTCACAAGCAGAATCAAGAGAATTTTTCTTTAAAGCAGTCTGTGTGCTTTTAGCTGCAAAGAGATTTTATGAGATCGTTTTATTTATTATGACAAGGAACCAAAAAATAGAATATGAAATTATATCTGCTCCCTTGCTGAGCTTGGCAATTACCTTTTCAACATTTTGCTTTTCATAAAGACTAGAAAATTAAAATCTCCTTGTTCAGGACTGAAGAGCTAATATGCTAGTAAAACACAATATTTTAGCCTCTCATAAATCCACAGAATCTAGTTAGGATGCCATATCCCAGCCCCTAAAAAAAAACTCACATCACGTTAATGATGTCTGCTTAAAACTCACATTCTGAGAGCATTTATGCAAGTAAAAAACTATCACCTGAGTGTTCATGGAAACTGAACATTAGGGATATATACATGGCCAAAGGAAGAGGATCCATTTTTGGATTTGACTGTGTACAACTAATGGAAAGTGGTGCAAGAGATAGAGGATGGGGGAGTAATATTCACCAAAAGAATGCCTAGCATCAGTTTACATTTGGAAAGTTAGTTTTGTATAATGCAATGCGCAGAGGTCACCAGCAGCAGGGTTAAGGTTGCCAACCCCCCAGGATTATCCTGGAGTCTCCAGGAATTAAAGATTCATCTTTAATTAAAAATTATGTTATGTGATGAAACCTCCAGGAATACATCCAACCAAAATTGGCAACCCTAAGCATGGATCAAACCCAGATCACAAAATCTTAAACCTTGAGCCTCTACTGCCTAAACTAGAAGATCCAGTTCTGTTAACACAAAAGATGTGCAGATTTATAAACCTCTACATGGTCCAGGCACTAGAGGGAGACAAAATGCTACAGAGTGTAAGCGCGGGTTACACTTGCAAACACAAGCACCAGGAAACAAAATTAAATGCATAATTATATTGCGTAGAAACTGATGCAGTCAACAGAGAGGTTTTGATATGGCAAGCCAGCACATATTGGTTCAATTCTCTGCCTGGTTGAGGAACTACACGAGGTGTAGTTTTGCCTTCTTACTCTGCCAGTGCTGAGAAGGCATGAGGAGGTGTTAGCTCTTCTCCTGCTCCCATAGCACTTCCTTTGGCTGATCAACAGGAAACATGTCCCAGACTACACTCAGTACAGCACAATGTATAAAATAAGACCCTGATCAATGAGGTGTGTACATGTTTAACTTTCCTAGTTTCTAAGAATTATTCACTCTGTTGCAATGGTAGCTGCGGGCAAGTCTCCATTTTGTAACAATGACAGACATTTATATTAACATCAAATGTAGATTATAGGATAGGGACTCCAGAAATCCAGGTTCTAGTCTTGGCTCTGCCACCAATTTGCTACGTAACCATAGGCATGCCACTTCACCTGTGTGTGTTTTTTGCTTCCCCATTTGTACAATGGGGTTAATAACTCTGACCTTCCTCCATCCCTCCCATGGGCGTTGTGGAGATTAATACTTGCACTGCACTTTGAACATGTAAGTCGCTATAAAAATACTGAGAATTGCTATTTCAATTGCCTTCAAGCTGGTTTAAAATAATGAAGGTTTATGAGACAGTGAGTGTGTTTCACATTCACCATATGGTAAGAATATGCATACAGATATAAACAATGGTTGGGATGCCTGGGTATGACTCTTGGATAATGCCTTTATAAGCCTTTTTCTTTATAATCTACTTTCTCCATGCATTAGTTAGCATTGATACCACTGCATAGCTCAGAACCACCACTTTTGATTGCACTAGGCTCTTGACGGCAAAGTCATTTTGTGTGATTTGGGGCAGGGGCAGTTCATAAATGTTAATGCTTTCAAAACCAGCTCATTTTTCCTATAGCTGTATTTGTACAGAAAATTTAAGATTTAAAAAAAATCAAATATGGCACAATAGTCTTTTTAAGCAGACAGCATTTAAAACAGTATAATTGTCCACCACAAACTCATTCCACATACCAAAAGGCAATTATACTAATATTTGAAGTACTGAATGAATTACATCCATCAAATAAGTTTAATTGTATCACAACATGCTTCCACAGCATAGCACTGCTGAAATAACTTACTACTGAGGAGTCCACAGTTTCCATTCTAAGCGCTTATTTTAGGTAGAGATGAGCTAACAGTCTATCCATGTTAGGATTTTCCATAGTGCTCACCACCATAGTATGTAAGTGCTAACTTGGGATAAAAATACAGACTGTACCAGGTTTATGCTAGCATTTGGGTTGGAGGCCATTTCAGATTCATTGGTAATGACACCTCTCAAGCAGTTTTCATGGAATTTTTGCCCCCAATGGTAGAAATCTCACAGGATCAGCTACTATCACAAGACTAATTTAGTCATACCAGAAGCAGAAAATTGGACTCTTTGTTTTAGGTTCCACCCCAGAATCAGATCCAAAGGGGTAGGCTCAGATATAGAACTTGAAACAATTACCCCCCAAATCTGATGGCTTCAGATTTGAACTTCCAGATCTGGCACCTTCTCAATTTAAGGGAGTTTCAATGTTGGTGCTTCTGAATGAATTACACTAACATAGGATATATTTTTCATTCATTTTCAAGTCTGAGTGCTAGAGTTCCAAACATGGTACTGCGGGTTAGTTTCCAGCTGCCTTTTCACCATTTCAGCAAGCACAGAGGGTGAAACTCATCAGTGTGGAGAAGCCAGACCAAAGATTATATTATACTTAAGTCATACTTATGCCCTCAAAATACAGCATAACTGGCATATAGGCCTAGATCGAGCAACCCGCACAGGGGTGAGAATTTCACCCTAAAAGAAAGAGGCTTCATGTTTACCAAGTGAAATAATGGAAGCACTGCTCTGAACCATTTCTAGTGTTCTGAAGGAACGTTATACAAACAACTGAACTATTCAAAATGCAAAACTACAGCAGGTGCTGAGCATGCACGGCAGTCAACTCTTTTAGCTCCCGGTGAGATGACTTAGGAGATGCTAGCACTGCTCACCAGAATCAGAACAAATGTGTTGTGACAGGCATCGAGACCTTAACTGCATTTTAATTAACATAATGATAACTCACGGCTATCCACGTATAATCTAGGGATCGTCTCAAGTAGTCTTACTATTAGTTCACTACATCAATGTGAACCTCCCCCCCAACCCCACCCCACAGTACAGTTCTGGGTTGGATACTGGTGTGACTGCACCAAATTAATAACCAATACGGATAAATGGGCAAATAAATAAAACAATTGTTTTTTTTTAAAAAAGGAAGTTCTAAATGAAGCACTTCCCAGTGCCCTGACTCAGCACCAGTGTGCCTAATTTCATCGTAGCACATTTCAAGAGATATCTAGGATATGTACTATTGCCCAATGTTGAAGGATTTTTTTCTTGCATTAGGTGTTGCAATGCCTAGCCATGTCATAGCTGAACTAGGTATTTTGTTCATTAAGGTATGCGCTTTGCAGAAAACTTCGATAATCTCCATGACAGTACCTTACTGACTGCAGAACTATAAAGCAGTATGCCATACTACCTCCCCCGAAAATGTCCAGTATATTCAGTGAAATGCAGTTTTATGCTATACTGCTTTGACCTTTGCAGTATTTTATATTTTGAGCAGCTGGCCATTATAGTTTTTTCCCAGAGGCTAGCGAGGCTGTAAACAGGAGGAGAAGAAGAATAGCAGCCAATATAATTACAGAATATTGAAAAGGTCAAGGAAAGTGCACCATGCTACTATAATTTACAGAAGATATCAAAAAGCCCCTTTCATGAAAAAAAATTGTAACAGAAACATACATCAGTATGAATTCACTTGCACAATGTATTGGGAACTGGAAAAACTCATACTCAGTGCAGCATTCCAGGCTGTAAGTTTGTTTGTGAATGCTAACCAAGAGAAAGCTACCAAAGCGTTTCATCCGGCTCTCAGTTACACTAGTGTAAATTGCAAATAACTCCACGGGGATCAATGCAGTAATACCATTGTAAATTCAAGGCAAGTGTGATCAGAATCAACCCTATACAGGCACAATACACATACCGTTCAATAAGGAGATGGATGCCAACCACGTGGAGATACCAAATACATGAACCTGCTAAGTCAGACTGAAAGTATCTCCAGGTTTTCGTACTCCTTAAACCTACTGACAGGTTTCAGAGTAACAGCCGTGTTAGTCTGTATTCGCAAAAAGAAAAGGAGTACTTGTGGCACCTTAGAGACTAACCAATTTATTTGAGCATGAGCTTTCATGAGCTACAGCTCACTTCATCAGATACAGATATCATATTCATCAGATATCATATTCATCAGATATCTGATGAAGTGAGCTGTAGCTCACGAAAGCTCATGCTCAAATAAATTGGTTAGTCTCTAAGGTGCCACAAGTACTCCTTTTCTTAAACCTACTGCGAAACATCCAACACCTTGGTGTTGTCACTCAAAATATCACCATCAGGATGGTTCCAGATGACTTCTCTCAACTCTGTTAACTGAAACTGCAGCCAGCCTTGGCACCTTTTAAACATTTTCTATCCCAAAAGCCATATAGTCACCACAAACAAGGAAGCTAGACCTGGAGTTGAGCCCTCCAGAACTTCCAGATTACAAGAAATCGCTTCATGCCACATTTCTTTCCCTTTCATACAATTTGTGGCTCATGCTCTTTCTGCTCACTCCAGCTGAAGTCGTACCAGTACAGAATGCCTACGGAAGTCCCTGCACATTGCCAACTCCCTTAACGTGGGGCTTCAGAGATGGGTGTGGCCTAGCGTTGACCCTGTGACTAGGGTGATTTAATCCCAAAAGCGCTAGAGAGACTGGTGGCCCAAATATGTCACACTCTGAAAGTGGCTTTGAAAGCAGTATGAATCAGAACCGTTTTGGAAACACACTTCCAAGCCAAAAACAGTTTGCATTGTCAGAAACATTTTCTCATGAAAGGGCAGCGCTTAGCTAACAAAGTGCCATTTCACAGGGAAGGCAGAGAAGGTCAGAATTTGTAAGCATTGCCATAAAGAACAGAAGGGAATGTCATATATATATTGGTCACATACATTGGAAAATTAGGATACGCTTGTGTTAAATCATCAGAAAAGATATTTTAAAGCTACTTCAGTTAAAAGGAGTATTAGAACCTACTAAAGTAAAAGGAATGAGAAAGAGAAAGACTTTGCAAATAAATACTGAACTGTAAAAAGACCATACACACACACACACAATCATTTATTCTCCCCCCTCCCATCATTTATTTCAACTAATTTTAAAAGGAAAGCAGGGAAATCACACAGCTATGTAAAAAGGGTGAAAGGGAGAAGAGAGGAGGCATGATGTTGGACCTGTATTAGTGGCTACAGATCCTGGGTGGGAAGAATAGGGATGCTATAGGGATGAGGAAGAGTGTTATGAAGGTTCAGGCTGAGTGGATGGGACAGAAAGTCTTGGTGAATAATCGGGATGGAGAGTTTAGGCCTTAGCAGGAGGAAGGGTGGTAGGGAGTACAGGATGTGATTGAGATGGAGGGTGCTACATGGGTGTACTGGGTCTACCATCTACCCCCAGAAAGATGTTAGAGGGAAGCAGACCACTGGGCTTTCCCACAGAAGACAGTTTTCTAATACTAGAGACTGATGTACCACGTGCTCCTATGGCAGTACATACTAAGGGCTGGCATGCTGGGCACTGTTCTGTGTATTTAAGTCACATTCGGGAGTAGTTATCTGTGCATTTCACTTTAGTAAGTAGATACTAACCTCAGGTTGCATGCATTTCATTTTATTCCTCCTCTTCTCCTAGAAGCAGGATAATTATTTAACAATGAAAATGGAAATTATTATTTTAGCCTGAGAATGTCACAAGTAAGGAGGAGAAATGTAGGAAATGTCAGATATACTGTGAATCCAAAACCCAAGGGGGATTCTGGCTTTGTCACAGGATAGGCAAAAAGCACGACTGTTTTTTCTGAACCAAAGCACGGCCATCCAAGCCTCTCTCTAGTTTAAGCAAGTGTCTTCTTAGCTCAGTATCAATGGAACATATGAGTTTTACTGACACATACTGAAACTAGAGTACAATAAAAACCTTTTAGCTCAAAAGACATTCTCACCCCATGAACATGTCTGAATTGCTAATGATGGGTCCAAACTTACTCCCATTGTAGCCAATGATGGTTTGCTATGGACTTCAACAGGTGCAGAAGTAACCTAGGGCCAATTTCAAGAGTCATCTACACCCCATCCACACCCCGAAATGCATGAGTTGTAGGTCAGCACTGAATGTAGCCTTAGACTCTAGTATGCATCACTCCCCAAAATATTTCTTGTTCAGACATCAGTACTAGTAATGAATTAGACTAAAAGACTCATCCATCTTTATTATTTGAAAGATAATATATTACCATCTGAAGCGTCACTTAATTTCCAGCACCAAATGTGTATTTTCTAGAGTACAATTTGCATGGAATATATATTTATATAATGCATAGCACATAGAAAAGAAAATTAATGTCTAATGAAATACAACATATTTGCTGCTATCATTTGTTTTGAGATCACTAGTCACTGTGACTTATAGCGATCCATAAAACCTTCCAAATATAATCTCTCTTTAGAAAATGATTTTATAAGTTTTATATGAGAAAATACTCTTTTGGGGTCATTTTAAAAAATTAATTACAATTGCATTATAAATGCCCCAATTATGTGTTCCTATTAAAAAATGCTAGACTTTCAAGAATTATGGCATAATCTAAGTGGAATGAATTTCATTGTAGATGTCCATTTATCATTTTGCAACTCTCAGTTAGGCATGAAAATGTTTCTCTAATGACAGACGTAGGGCCAGATGCAGAGATGGTGCAAACCACATCGCACGACTGAAGTTAGCCACTTATTTCCAGCTAAATGAGAACTAACACCATCCTTAGGATTGGTCAGGCTGGTTTGGCTGTTAGTGGAGAAACAATGGATGGTCCTGTGTTTAAGGTGCTAGGCTGGGACTTGGAAGACCCAGATTCAATCATTTGCTCTCCCAGAGACTTCCTGTATGATCTTGGGCAAGTCACTTCGTCACTCTGTGCCTCAGTTTACTAACTGAACAATGGAGATAATAGCACTTCTCTACCTCCCAGGAGTGTTGCAAGAATAAATAGGTTAAAGATTATGAGGTGCTCAGATAAAATGGCAACAGGGCCCATACCAGTGTCTTAGAGAGGAAGACGTGCTTATAGCGTTGAAAACTAGGAGTGTGGGACTAATGTGAAGAGCTTTTAGGGGCTAGGAGAAGGAGGAAAAGCAACCTCATCTGACTACCCCTACCCCTCTGAATAGCCCTTTATGGATTCTGGTTCTCCTTTTTATCTCATGCAGAGATCACAGAAATACTGCAATCCCAGACATGTGAACCAGTTAAGGTCATACACCCCAAAATAAAAGGTAGCAGTAGCTAGTGTTCCTTAGTGTATCCTTATCCCCTCTGCCCAATCTGCCCCAGGTCTGAGGTACTCGAGAGAGTAGCCATTATCACAATACCCATGACATTGAATCAGTTCATAGGTGTCTCCCTTTCGATCCATAGGATAGAGTTTTCTATTATGTAGCCTTGCAGCTATGACAACACCAGCCTATTTTCCCCTCAGCATTTCTCACGGTTGCAGTCACTGGTGTCGCTATACCTTAGCTCACAGTGGAGGTGCTCAGGTAGGAAAGGCCACCCTCATGTTGTCTAACCCTGTTCAGAGCAGATCTAGATAGAATGAGAGTTAACAGAGAAATTTTAGGGAAGGACAGCTAAGGGACTGGCCATCACACAGTGCAACCATGGCACTGCCGTGCAACGTTTCGTTTTTATCCTTCCATGTTCACGTAAAGGCAGCAGGAATGTTCTGTTTTCCATTGTTTTTCAGTGAGCACATGACAATCTGTCAGTTCGGAAAAAAACATTGCAGTGATATTTTCTTAAAGGGCAGAATTCTTTATTTTGAATTTGGAAGTTGAAATTAAAGCCAGTTAGGAGAGAGTTTGGTAATACTTCTAATTAAGTCTCCATTTTATCCTTATCTGAGCATTTAATTAGATTCACTGGATGATTATACTATGCTTAAGTAATACCAAGAGATTATTAGGACAATATTTCTGAAGGATAACAAGAATGTACTGAAATCGCGACATGGTTTGTTATAGGACATGGTGGTTAAACTTTAACAAAAATGTGTTTAATATAAACTGTTAGTGCTATATAGTTGGTGCAGAAATTGTCCTATTAAATACACATTTATTCTATTATAATACATGTTGTTTGTTAATTAAATGCTAGTTGAGTATCCGTAATGTATTCATTGATAGAGAACTACTAATATACACAAGGATACACTTTTCTTTTCTTTTCCTTTTTTTTTTTTTCCCAGAAGATCTCAGACTACTGTAGTGATCCTGACACTATGTCCTGGTCTACACTTACCAGCCTAGCTGTGTTGGTTAGGGGGGTGATTTCTTTTTACTGACATAGCTATGCCATAAAAGGCCTAGTATAGACCTAGCTATGCCAGTATAGCTAAGGCCATGTCTACACTACAGGCCCTTCTCCTGGCCTAGCTATGTCAGTCAGGAATGTGATCCCTGACTAACGTAGCTGGGCCAGCAGAAATCCTTTGCTTAGATGTGCTTTTACCGGTATAGCTTGTTTTGCTTGTGAGGTTGATTTTATTATACTGATACAAAGTGCAGCTTTGCTGCTATAAGCTACACCCACACTAAGAGTGCTTTGCAGGTATTGTATACCTTTATTCCTACACCGATAACGCACTCCTAACACAGGCATGGCTTTGTGCTGGGTCGGCAGAACTGGCATAAGCTATACCAGGATAAGCACTTTTATATGGATATAGCGTGTGTCCACACTAGAGAGTTTTGCTGGGTTTTAATTACACCAGTGAACATTACCAGCAAAACTCTCCTACTGTAGACAAGGCCTGTAACTGCCTCACTCTGTGACCCTGGCAGCTAACCACTCTGTTCTTCAGGCCTGATCTACACTTAAAAGTTAGGTCAACATAGCTGTGTTGGTCAGGGATGTGAAAACACCACACTTCCAGCTGACATGGCTGTGCCAAAGTTAACTCCCAGTGTATATGCAGCTATGTTAATGGCAGAATTGTCATTCTGGGAGATGGTGTTCCTACACTGACCGAAAAACTGCTTCCGTCAGCATAGGCTACATTACAGGATTATGCTGGCATAGACATACCCTCAGTGTCCTCATTTCTAAAAAGGGAAGATAATGTTTATCCATTTTTCTTTAAAAAATTTTGAGAACCTTAAATGAAAAGTGCCACATAACTGCAAAGGACCATCATGATATGCCTAATTCAGAGTGCCATCAAGAGTTTCATATTTTTCATTTGACATAAGAATATTGTATTCTTGATCCTTATCTGGTGCAAATCAGCACAGCTCCTTAGAACCCAATGGAGCTACGTTGCCTTGCAGCAGCTGAGGATCTGAACCATTGTTTCTTCTCAAAATGAAATGTTCATACGAGTATCTTAAATTGCACAGTGTGAAACTGTAAAGGGCATGTTGCTATCCCTTAGATTTAAAAACAAAAACAAAGAACACCTACTGCACAGTGTAGAGAAGGGACTGGATCAAGCTCTCAGATCTAAGTACTCTCAGAGCTAGGGAATGCTTAACTCTAATCCAAGCTTTTCAGCATCTGATCTTTTCCAATAGACACACAAGGTGCAATCTTTTGCTTTTAAAGATGATAGAGACAAAAATGACTAGCACATGCCTCAATTTGTGAATGGGAATCTACTGTATAGTACCTATGGAGTCTTTAAAGTTACATTGCATATACAGTATTCCAAGTCTTGAAACGTTATCGTCCTGGTCTGTCCTTTAAAATTCCACCTGTCCTGCAGCGAGGGAGAGTTTTTGTTTTAAAAAAGAGCTCGCTTTATTCAAGGCTCTTTACACTGCATGGCAGGAAGTCTCCTGAAGGACAGGAGAAGTCCAGGACTATATAAAGGACCAATTGAGCATAAGAATAGAATCCACCATTAACAAATACCTTTAATAAGGCAACTGATAATAAATGTTACCATCATTAAGAGAGCACAGAGATTATGATCACCACATGACCACATATTGTTGTACGGTAGGAAAATGCAAAGTTCTGTGACAAGTCCTCTTAAAATGAGTCTTTCAGCCAAACCATCCCAAACACTACACTCCGGCTTCCTCTCTAGCACCCAGTTCTGGATATTCCAGTAGGGTGACTCCATTATAGTATTTTATGGAAATTGTCCAAAATGCTGAATATTAGAATAGTTTCACTGGTGCAGTTTGCATCGTTACTGCAGAATAAGGAAGAGAAGCAATTACATTATTAGGGTAGCCAATTTTAATTAAACAAACCTCTACATTTTATAATGTTCATACTGAGATCCAGACACAAAACACAGGCTTCCCAGGCAAAGAAAGTTAAGGTGGTATTTCTGAAAGGGGCCTCTAGTAAATACTTGTGATTCTTAGAAATATTTTCTGCAGACAGTGGGTACTCCTATGAATGAAGTTAACAAAACCTTAGCCGAATAATTAGGGCCAGATTGTAAACCCCTTCCTACCAGTGGTGCACGGATTATTCACGAACGATCCAATTGGCTTCAATGGAGCTACTCATGTAAATAACTGATCATCACAGGGAGTAAGCAGCTAGTAATCTAGCCCTGGGAGGATTCTGCAGTACCGGAACACTTTCTTTTTTCATGGGGTTAGTGAGATTTGCTCCTTCAGAGGCAACGCTTTTGGAGAATACCCATCTAACAGGCAGTGGATCTGTTTAGTCACTCACTATACATGCTACCCACAAGCCAGTTACATGCAAAATCCTCCATGCACGATCCTCCAAGTCCTCAGGCACATGTGGTCCCACGGCCCTCACATCATCAATACAGGGTGGTTTGCATTAAGAGGGCTAGATTCTCAGCGGACATATTGACACAGCTCCATTAAACTCAACTGAGGTATTACGATTTACACCAGCTGAGGATTTGGCCCAGAGTGTTATGCTAAACACACATTTGGTCTTAGAGCAAATCCCAAAGATAGAGGCAAGGGAACAAAATCTACACAGCAAGAGTCACCACTCTCTCATCCATCATTCCGCTCTGTAAATCTAGACTGAACGCATAGTTTAATTTAAACACAAAACCACCACCAAAAGGGTTGATGCTAGAAATGAGAGAGTATGTTAGCCTTTAGAGGGCACTGAGTAAGCCATCCTGCTGACAAAATTATGAAGCTCATGGAACACTGTCGTTTTATTGCCACCACTCTTGTTTTAAAGGCAAATGCCGGGCAACTTTTCTAATCAGACACTTTTAATACTGCAGTACAAATGAAATGCATATGGGCATTATCAAAATGGTTGTGATGATGTTTCCCTCAGAACTACCCTTTCAAACAGGACGTTTAAGCAGGGCAGACTAAGGCTAACAACATACTCAAAGCACAGATGACAATCATAATGAGCTTTGAAGCCCTGCTACCAAATGGTGCCCTTGTGTAAAATGTTCTTTTTAAATCTGCTGGGGACAAGTTACCTGCTGCCTGAATCTACCTACAGTCAGAATTAAAATATCACTTCTGAAGTCTGCTATGCTGCATACTAATTGCCCACAAAGTCGCAGATTCTCAGAGTAAAAGCAGCCAGCGAGCTATCTCACTGTTACCTCCCCAATTACAAGGAGCCTTTGATATCAAGGCACTGAGATGCAGTGGTAAGCTGTAGACTACTTATGAGCTGTACTGAGAGTGTTTGCACCAAGCAAGTATCCACAACGCGCTGATTAACCTTCTAAAACCTGGACGAGCATATACTTGTCTCAGTGTAAACCCTCAGATGGATTCTCTGGGGCTAGGCCCTTGTTTGGTTAGTTAGAAGTCCGGACAAGGGACAGTGTGCAGAACACTACACTCACATGGGTACTTGTCATGGTTACAGGGCTGCTTGCACTATGGTCCCCCTTCATAGTTTCTCCGATTCTACCCCCTCAGGATGTTTGGCATTATGCCTTTGCCTGGCTTGTGGAGTCTGACGAAGCTCACTGTCCCAAGTGCTCCCTCATGGAGTAGTGAAGCGTTGCACCAGCTTTACCCCAGTTTCACTTTGGGCTTGTGAGACTCCACCCAGCCTCCAATGCCTTCTGGGCTGCTTTGGTGATGCACTGACATAGATATGACTTGGCCCTCCAGCCAAGCTACTAAGAAAATACCTTCCAGGGTATCTGAGTCCAAACCAAAGAAAATGCAAGTCTTAGCCCCAACCTCCAATGGGGCCCAGCCCCTCCTTCCCAAGACGACGGTCTTCTTTCCTCTAATATCAGAGAAACTTCTGCCCACTCTCTCGGCTCAACTTTCACCTTCCTTTCCGTCTCTCCCCTCAGCCTGTCCTGGGCTTATTTGGGGTACTCTGGGCTCTTTCACTCCAGGCCTTCTTATTTGGAGCCTCTCACAGCCCTCTCTCTGCCTTAAGCTCTTCTCTGGCTCCTCAGAGCATTCTGCCCTCCTCTCCAGTCAGCACACAGTTCTGCTCGGCTTTCCTCTTTTTCACTCCACCCTGCACAGATGTAGCAAGGATGGGCTAACTGAATAGGGCTGACCAGCTCTGGCCCTTTAGGAGGCAGGTTGCCCTATTACAGGGTAGAATTTCCCAAGTCTCACACTGTTAGACTGGGATCTGGATACAACACCCCATCTATACCAACAGCTTATTATTGGGCAGGTCTGTTGGGACACCTGTGTTTCTTGCCTCTGAGAGCTTGTGACCAGTGCTATACAGTGACCAACAGCCTTCATAAAATAAAGAGGTTTATTAGCAAAAGGAATAAACCATTAGAGAAAGTGATTTTAAAACAGCAAAAGCCTACATTTACAGAGTCTCATTTAATCTTACACTTCACTACAAACTATATTAGATGGGATTCCCTCTTGAGTTATGGGGAACAGACCAACCCCAATTTACATTCTTTTGGAAAGACCAGGAGCTCTGGGATCCAGGCTGGTCTCAGTTTTCATACAACAGAATCTCTCTCTCACCATTTCCCCCGACATTGTGAGGGATAGATCACTATGGAGCAAAAGTTTTCTAAGTACTCATTAACAGTCTCATTACACAACCTCGTATTAGTTCATTCACCCTGGTAATTATTTCCCCTGGAAAGCACAGGTCCATAATGTTGATTTGTCCTTTAAGAACTGGATTCAGACCTCCATGTTTATTTCACATGTGCCATCAGACTGAAATTGATTTGGGTAACTGCTAGAGACCTGCCCATATTCAAGCTCCAGTTCCTAAATGTGTGGCTCAGACTCATTTCTAGTCACTCCCTATCCCCCTCCTATCTAACATCTCATTCTGAATCAAAAAGGTCTACTCCTGCCTTCATCAGCCTCCATTACCCACTGGTTAAATTTCAAACATGTAGCTTCGTGCTTTTCCCCCATCCTGCCCGTCAACTCAGGAGGAGGTCCTCGCAAACATCCGCAACATTATCTTCCTTCATTAGATTATCTTCCTTCAAATCTCTACTTTGGTGTGAAGGGTACAAAAAACAAAATAACTTAATAAAGGCTAGGCTGCTGATGTGCTGAGACCACGGCTTATCACACTAACCAATATTCTTTCACTGGTTTCAGAGTAACAGCCGTGTTAGTCTGTATTCGCAAAAAGAAAAGGAGTACTTGTGGCACCTTAGAGACTAAACAATTTATTTGAGCATAAGCTTTCGTGAGCTACAGCTCACTTCATCGGATAGCTTATGCTCAGATAAATTGGTTAGCCTCTAATGTGCCACAAGTACTCCTTTTCTTTTTGCGAATACAGACTAACACGGCTGTTACTCTGAAACTTGTCATTATGCAAGGCACTGCATTTAGCCGTATGGAGTGGAATTCTTTCACTGTGTTCTGGTACTCCTCTGTCAGTCTATCTGTAGCCTTCTGTTGTCCTCTCTTACAATTAGATTGTAAGCTTTTGGGGGAAGGGATCATCTTTTTATGATTTTTTTGTATGGCACCCAGCATAACTGGGGCTCCTAGGTGTTACAGTAACACAAATAATAAATAACTACTAGCCTGCCCTGGATCTGAACCGGCAATCTAGAGGTTTAAAGCTCTATATCCCATTACTATTCTCTTGATCCATCATACTCCCTACTTTCCAAATGTTATAATTCTTGGCATCTAATATGTATGTACAATTCTTCATACTGTATAAAGTCCTTCCCTCATAGCTGATATTAGGTTGTGGAGGGGTGATCATTAAAGTAGATAATGGCCTCATTTCAATCTGAAACCAGATGCAACTTAATGTTTCCAGATGCACTTCACATTGAGGTATCAGCTTCATACCCCAAACTCAACACAAAACTCTGGATTGTGGGAAGTGCAAACTCACATACATTGAAAAAGAAGAAGATAATGACAAACTCTTGAAAAATAAAGCCACTGGCTTTTGCACATCTTTCTCTAGGACACTGTAAACTTTAGCTACAGTATTCGTACTTTCAGACTGCTCATCTGTTCTCTGCAGTGCTTTGTGTTATGGCTCATCTTACCAATGATAAAATTATCTATCTTATTTTATATTTTACCATGACTATTTAAGCCACTCACGTTTATTCCTTAAACTATTAGTTTTCTCCACTGTTTTCTTGACATGCCTGTCTTTAAGAGCCTCCTCATTTGTACCCCACTTCCGTTTGATTAAGTACCATAGACCTTACTCACACAGTTTCTGATCATGGATAGCTGGTGTCTAGTTTGGCTTTTTCTTTTTGCTCAGTTCCCTTTTGTTACTGTCCATTCTTTCTAGTTATACCAATTGCTTCCTCCCCTTAAAGCATGCATTAATCATATATTCCCCATAACCCTGCATGTTGTGTCTTACTCAGTAATCTCAATGGAAGTGGTCATTTTTAGATTTAGAATAGGTACTGGGAGAGAGAGAGAGAGAGAAGCCACCTAATAAGCTCTCTTCAAACTTCTTTCTTTAAAAAAGGACCCTCAGGTACAGCAAGAAAATTGTACCTGAAGCTGTATTTCCTCTGAGAAACAGTGTCACCCAGGGGTCTTCTGGAGGAATTACTATTACTAGCTGAGAACACATCAATTGTCACCACCTATTTAAAGGCATTGTTGGGGACAGAGTTCCGCCCTTTCTATCTCCCTCCCGCCCTCCCCCCCACAATTAATTAGTTGGCCTTTTCAGGTCATCTGTACTAAATATACAGCAGTGAAAAGCCTGAAGACATTTGCAGCTCTAGCTTGTGGCCCTGAATCCTCTATCAATATGACCATTCCAAATGTATCAAAAGCTCATGTTAGCAGCCACCAATGTTCCTGCTTTCCTATCAACTCCCATTTTCTTGGTTGACAATGTGTTCCATCTCTTTGATGCTACCTGTGTCTCTTCTATTTGTATAGAATGGCTTCTTAAACACCAAAATTCACTTCACAGACTAACCTGTCAAGTGATTCACCTAGAGTGTGATCTTCCAGGTTTCCTTCCCTTTCAAAAGCCATACATTGCTCACATGATCTTAATTTTGCTCCCACTTTCAGAAATTATCTTGTTTGCTGTAGCCTCCAGTTTCACTATCACATGTGCAAAAATGACTCTGGTGACTTGGTTTTTTTAAAAGTTCCCCCTCCCCCAAAGCACATTTAAACTCATGAAAGTGTTTTGGGACAGAGTACCTCAAACCTTTGTCATGATATAGTTTACTAAAAGGCAAAAAACAATTCATTTCCATTTTAGAGGATCATTGCAAAATAGCAAATTATGCAAAAATATCATGGCAGCATCCTAAAATTTCTCTTTGCATGAAGAAAGGGAATTTATGTATTAAGGAGCCTTTTTATGCAAGGATTCAGTCTCCAGGTGAAACAATGATCTTGTGATCAAAGCACTGAATTGAGACCTTGGATAATCAGGGTTCAACTCCAGGCTGTCTCAGAGACTTTGATCAAGTCAGTTAATCTCCCTGAGGCTCAGTTCTCTTACCTGTGAAATGGGGATAATACTTCCTATCTCCTACCCATTGTCTATGTTGTCCATTTAAACTCTCACTGAATATGCACAGCACCTAGCAAGGTGGGGGACTGATTTCAGTTGGGGCTTCTAGGTGCTACCATAATACAAATAAATTCCTTTGCAGGGCAGGAAGTACCTTACAAATAGAGAGGTATTTTAAGTTGCTGCCACGATGGTTGTGCTTGCAATGTATACTACTACAGCCACGAAGAACGAGTTTGTATTTCACTAGGACCACAAAGTAGATTGAAAATTTGAGATCTCAGACATTTGAAAGACAAGTGCCTTTCCTCTGCTAGCTAGGTTACAGACTACTGGACTACAGTATGTGTGCAGATCTTTAAAGACTGCTCAACATACTATGAAAGTACCTTGTAATATAGTAAGTGTAGCCTAAGTAAATTGGAACGGACATCTCATCTTAAAGGTCAGTAACAGTGAGGATGCAATAAAATGACATCTTATACCAGGTAAATTACCACACCTCTGGAGAGTTTCCACTGAATGGAGATAGCAACTATGCTGTAAATAACCATTGCATGGTATAGATTACTTCAGTGAAGTTGATTTTGAAAGATTCTATTTATTCATTTTTTAAAAAATGAAGTACAGTAAATTGTCAGATAATCAAGACACTTGCTAAGCACTTTACAGAAATTGAACATTTGCAAGTAAATTCATGGTGATTTTAGCCAAGACCCTATTCAAATAAGCTCAAATACTTGAGTTACTTGGAGTGTGCTTTTTATGAGGCTCTGTCCAGCGGAAATGTATTTTGCTTTCTATAATGTGAGCCCAAGACGGTCAGAATGTAACCCCATGCATCCACACCCCGGCCCTACCACTTCGAATACGGCAGGCACCCAGGAATACAGAGCTTGCGCAAATGAGCCATGCTTTTGGGTTGCACAAAACCAATTTCTTATTCCCTCCTTAGAGCTCACAGCTATGCAGCAAAAGCAGGGCACTCCAAATAAAGGTGGGGTGGCGGTGGTACAAATGGTGACATCCATTAAACACAGCCATCCCTTTACCACATGGTTTTATGCTAAATATTTTGGCCATGTAAAAAAACAAACAAACTTCTGCCTCATTCTTCCCTGGCTGACAAGTCAAATTTCCCATGTCAGACCAGCACAGTCATTTATGCCACTCATTGTTTGCTTGTAGAAGTAGCTATTGAGGATATAATACAGTATTGTCAGATCAGAATGACAGCTGATGATAAGGTGAGTTTCTCTGTGCTCTGGGTGCCAATATTTAACTCTAATATTTGTTGAGGTTTAACGCTGAGGGAAAAGAGAGTCATATTCTTCGTCACGTTTCAGAGTAGCAGCCGTGCTAGTCTGTATTTGCAAAAAGAAAAGGAGGACTTGTGGCACCTTAGAGACTAACAAATTTATTTGAGCATAAGCTTTTGTGAGCTACAGCTCACTTCATCGGATGCATTCAGTGGAAAACACAGTGGGGAGACTTATATACATAGAGAACATGAAACAATGGGTGTTACCATACACACTGTAACCAGAGTGATCACTTAAGGTGAGCTATTACCAGCAGGAGAGTGGGGGGGGGGGAGGGGGGAAGGCCTTTTGTAGTGATAATCAAGGTAGGCCATTTCCAGCAGTTGACAAGAACATCTGAGGAACAGCTGGGGGTGGAGGGGGGGGAATAAACATGGGGAAATAGTTTTACTTTGTGTAGTGACACACCCACTCCCAGTCTCTATTCAAGCCTAAGTTAATTGTATCCAGTTTGCAAATTAATTTCAATTCAGCAGTCTCTCCTTGGAGTCTGTTTTTGAAGATTTTTTGTTGAAGAGTTGCAACTTTTACATCTGTTATCGAGTGACCAGAGAGACTGAAGTGTTCTCCAAATGGTTTTTGAATTTTATAATTCTTGACGTCTGATTTGTGTCCATTTCTTCTTTTACGTAGAGACTGTCCAGTTTGACCAATGTACATGGCAGAGGGGCATTGCTGGCACATGATGGCATATATCACATTGGTAGATGTGCAGGTGAACGAGCCTCTGATAGTGTGGCTGATGTGATTAGGCCCTGTGATGGTGTCCCCTGAATAGATATGTGGACACAGTTGGCAACAGGCTTTCTTGCAAGGATAAGTTCCTGGGTTAGTGGTTCTGTTGTGTGGTGTGTGGTTGCTGGTGAGTATTTGCTTCAGGTTGGTGGGCTGTCTGTAAGCAAGGACTGGCCTGTCTACCAAGATCTGTGAGAGTGATGGGTCGTCCTTCAGGATAGGTTGTAGATTCTTGATGATGCGTTGGAGAGGTTTTAGTTGGGGCTGAAGGTGATAGCTAGTGGCATTCTGTTATTTTCTTTGTTGGGCCTGTCCTGTAGTAGGTGACTTCTGGGTACTCTTCTGGCTCTGTCAATCTGTTTCTTCACTTCAGCAGGTGGGTATTGTAGTTGTAAGAACGCTTGATAGAGATCTTGTAGGTGTTTGTCTCTGTCTGAGGGGTTGAAGCAAATGCGGCTGTATTGTAGAGCTTGGCTGTAGACAATGGATCGTGTTGTGTGGTCTGGATAAAAGCTGGAGGCATGTAGGTAGGCATAGCACACAGTAGGTTTCCGGTATAGGGTGGTGTTTATGTGACCATTGCTTATTAGCACCGTAGTGTCGAGGAAGTGGATCTCTTGTGTGGACTGGTCCAGGCTGAGGTTGATGGTGGGATAAAAATTGTTGAAATCATGGTGGAATTCCTCAAGGGCTTCTTTTCCATGGGTCCAGATGATGAAGATGTCATCAATGTAGCGCAAGTAGAGTAGGGGCATTAGGGGACGAGAGCTGAGGGAGTGTTGTTCTAAGTCAGCCATAAAAATGTTGGCATACTGTGGGGCCAGGTGGGTACCCGTAGCAGTGCCGCTGATTTGAAGGTATACATTATCCCCAAATGTGAAATAGTTATGGGTGAGGACAAAGTCACAAAGTTCAACCAACAGGTTTGCCGTGACATTATCGGGGATACTGCTCCTGATGGCTTGTAGTCCATCTTTGTGTGGAATGTTGGTGTAGAGGGTTTCTACATCCATAGTGGCCAGTATGGTGTTTTCAGGAAGATCACCGATAGATTGTAGTTTCTTAGTAGTATTCTTAGTCCTGGCTGCAGCTAGACAGTTCAGAAAGTGGGTGTTTTGTTTTGGTTTTTTTAGTTAAACAGTTTTTGGAAGCAATTCTGCCCTCTCCAAATAAGATAAGCCAGACATTCTGTAAGCAAATGACTGATATCTGAATATTACATGGGCATCCCTCAGTCTGTTATGTGATCTTACTCATATTAGATCAGACAGACAATCAACTCATTGTACAATTTCAGAGCCACAATTCCATCTAGAAGACTGTCTAACAGGGTTGCCTGTTTTGGTTGGACATATTGCTGGAGGTTTCATAACATGACACAATCTTTCATTAAGCTTCAATTCCTGGAGACTCCAGGATAATCCCAGAGGGTTGGCAACCCTACCATCTTATGAAGATGGGTGATGCCACCATTGCATATGATAAAGATATTGGAATAAGAGAGTTACTGATATCCTTCCAATGCACTCCCATTCAGTAGGCAGTGGACTCTGGGCCAGATGCTGATCTCATTTAAACTAGAGTCAATCTGGCTTAATTCCAACTCATAGAATGTCTCTGCAACTACACTGAGGTAACTAAGACCAGAATCTGGTTTCTGGGAAAAGGGAGTGGGGAGAGAGAGAGTGTGTGTGTGTGTCTGCACATATGTGGGCTGTTACAGACTAGGAGAGAATGTTTAAAGTTTTGAAGAGATTTAGGGTGGGATTTTCAAGAACTGTTCAGCATTGGCCTAACTTTGCTCTCACTGAATTCCGTGGAATGTCCATTCCGTCTGGCCTAACTTTGCTCTCACTGAATTCCATGAAATGCCAATTCCGTCTGTCCTACCCATGTATGATGTGCATAGTCTGAGTATTGTTATTTGTACTCTTGTAGCACCTACAAAGTGACTCAAATAGTTTAAAGGCTAAGAAGACAAGCAACATACAAAGGGAGCAAGGGAGGTGGAGAGAAATAAAAGCCGTCAATGTATATACTTTTTAAAATAATACAGGTCAGCCACCCCATCTACCTCTTTCTATACCATCTTTCTCCCTCTCTCTCTCTTCTACTCCTCCTTGTAACCAGTGATATTTTCTGATTATAGGCTGCTGGTGCTTAGATGATGAAAGAGGACCAACAGAATTATGAAAACTGTGAGCATCCAAAAACTGAAGCCCTCGGGAGTTCTTCCTAGATGAAAGCCCTTCCCAGAACTGGAGACAAACGTGATGGATAGAAAGCCTGGATTAAGAGATATCATGAACTGTAATGATGAACGACGAAGAGGATGATGTTAAAACCCATAGCAAATGTATCACTGAAACCTGGCATTCAAAGTAGTAATAATATGGTGATAACCCCTCTACACTGGCATAAATCTGATCTAATACAATGATCTGTCTACAAATGCCAATTATGCTCCTTGATTCACACTCTCTAACACACTATGACTTTTTCCTTTGACTCTCAATTAGGCCCAAAGGGTGAATGCAAATTTTTACCTTTTCCTCCTTGTTACCACAAGAAACAGGCAAAAAGTGTAAAAATAAAGTTGCAGATTTAAATTTAAAGCAGAAGGAGATTACTGACAGAACACACACATCCATTTCCCGACCCTCACCCCCATCTTTAGCAGGACTATGCAGGGAAGTCAGTCCTTATACAAGCCATTCACTAGGCAGAAAGCTTATAATGGTAATTTTCCAGTTGTTTACATAGGGGGGAAAAGGCTTGCTCTTTTTGGAAATCTTGATTACAATTTTATGCTGGTCTCCAAAAAGAATGACCACTCACTGGATTATTTCCCTTTTCTCTGTAGCTTTTGCTTTATAGGTTTAAGAATAAATCATATCACTGCACCTAATAAACTAACCTTGCTGTCTTCCCTATGCTGAAATTAGTCTGCTCTGTTTTGACTTGTGACAAAGCAGCTGCTTCCCTGCCTCAGGCCATGCAGGCTAAGAGAACAGCAGCAGCATAGCCAAGAGTTAATGACAACAGCTAGAATGTAATTCACAGCACCTGATTCTCCACGGGTTATTCCAATGTAATGCAGATATAAATCCATTTATTCAATAGAGTTAGACCCAGAAAGGACTCAGCCTGATAGAATGTAATGTAAAAATCTGGGCTATTCTATTAGGACAAGATATAGAAAAGGAAGATACTTTTTCAATGGCAATTATTTTATTCTAATTGTATTCAAGTGTGGACTGTTAACCAGAACGACGTTCCTAGACATCCAGCTGAACGAGGTGTCCCCATTTTGGCTCACCTTTACATGAGGCAATGACACGCTAACAACAGTCATAACATTCAATAGCCTTGGCTGCACATATAGCAGCTCTCTTTTTTAAATGACAGGCCCATACCGGGTTAGGTTGTCCTGCGCTGCTCTCCAGTTTTATGGGTGCAAATTACAGACACCAATACCTGTGAGCCTAATTATGCTTCCACAGCTAAGTTTGCTTAGATGCCCAAGTCTCTGATTTGGGCACAGCTAGGTAGGTGACCTATAAGGCAGGTACAAATAATTATGCAGAACAAATTGTTCATTCCATTATTTGCAGGTTGAAAATCAAGCTTATTGTGAGTACTCACATATACGGTATGTACACAGAAGACAAGAAACTATGATACAGTAAGCGCTGAGTTTTTAAATGGGGGCCTCAGTGGGGACCTTTTAAAACTGAAGTAAAAATAGACATCATGCATAACATTTAATGGAAGCTATGTATAAATAAATTGCCGATTCAGTTTATTTAAGATGAGTATAAATAAAGAGTTATGTGTATATCATTTTCCAAGTTCATAGCAAACTTCCTGGATAAGGATAAGTATATTATTGGCTTGGGAGTGACTACCAATAAAGATATGTAATGTTATTGTGAGAGTGATGATGATAATGCTTGTGGTAAGCCTCTAAGCATACCCAGTGGGAACTCGTGGGTCCCCAGAAGCCTCAGTTAACTCAGCCTGAGCTGAGCGATTGAACAGTTCATGAAATGTGTTGTGTCCAGACAAGCCTGACTCCTTAGCCCTTGTACTCAACATTACATCCAAGGAGAATGATTCAAACAGGATTTTAGTAAAACCATCATTTCTTTTCACCCTTTAAAGCACAATACACCATTTTGGACCTAATAAAGGATTTTAGTCAGGTATTAAGTGTGGGGAATTTTGACATCATGAGCATTCAGCTTTGAGCAGTCTTTGGGTAAGTGGAGTGGCTCCAGTGACAGCTTGAGACACATACTCCAATTATAAAACATTAGCAGTGTTTATACCCAGGCTTCATTTAGCTTGTAATTCATTCTGTTCTCAAGAAGAAAAATTAAAATTTCTTACTAATATATGCATGCAGCTAAGACTGAGAGCCACAGAAAAACAGTTTTCAGAGACTGGGGTTTTTCATTAGCAAGAGGGAGAGAGAGATTTTGACCAAAGTAAGTCTCCTCCTTATCTACTGTCCTGCCAAGCTCACAGTGAGCTTTCATTCTACATGACGTGACACACTGGAAGGACCCAGAGTTATGGTGCTGTCATTCCTGGATAGTCTCTTCCATCTTCTGTTTATTTCTGTACCAGTCCATATTATACAACTAATGTGTCCCAACAGAGGGGGAACCAAGACATCAGCCAGTTACTCCCAAGGTTATTGTCACTGTAGCAATGACAACACACACTCTGCTAAAGGCCTTCCAGAATAAAAAGGGACAGAGCTGTACGATATGTTCTGATCTCCCAATGCCAGCAAAACCAACCCATATTAATCTGGGAAACCTTAACCCTGAACACACAGGCCATTGTATTCACATGTCATTGTATCAGCAAGCCCATGTCATGGACAAATATTTTCCATCTAATGACAGCGCAGATATTTTCTAACAAATGCCACACTATATAATATGTTCGAACTGGTATTTTATCATTTACTCAGATTTGTGGACAAACATGTCATTAAATTATAAAATGAAATGCTTTTATTTCCAATAGAAAAAAGTATGTCTAAATGCACAGGATTTTTGTCAAATAGTTTGATTAAAAAAGCTTGACTCGTCTAAGTAAGTCTACTTGTTTTAGTTTTGGATAATCATTTGTCATATAAAAGAACAAAACAGAAAAATCAACTGCTTCAAAGCATAAGGTTTCTAGTAAGCTTTGAGTCGTGTACAAAATTGATTTTTACTGTATACAGTGGTATTAGTGCCTCATGTTGATGAATTACCCTGCTAGTGAAACACAATTTCTACTAAATCAACAAAGAGTTTGCTATAAAGGCCATAAGACTTACTCAGTTTCTGTAGCAGAAGCTCCCATCTCCTGCTCATTAATCCTTGTAAGCGAGATTCAATAGATAAGGGAAAATTCCAGTTGCCTTATGGTATCCTTAGCCATTTTCTAATGGTTATCTGTAAACAAAACAAAAAAAAACCAGCAAAGGTTAATTTAAGCCACGAGTGACCCACAAAAGTCTGAGACCACTACAGGAAGCTATTGTCTCATGTCAGGATTATGGGAAATATTGTATTCACCTGCTAATCTTTCAAATGTGGATTGCTGAAAAGAGCAGCAATACATTTAAAAATACTGGAGTTGGAGAATTTCACAAAAAATCATTATCAGAACAAAAGAACAAGTGTACAGGTTTTCAACAATAAGGGCTCATAATTGAATTTTGAAGTGAAAGCAATAATTTCTGTATCATTGTTGTAATTTTTTTCAAATTGTCAGTCCAGTTTGTCGCACATTCGTCATGGATATGAGACGCTGTTCTGACTCCACTTTAAAAAAAATAAAAGTGTTAAATCAATAGAGAAGAAAAATCAAATAACTTTAGATTTAGGACTGGAAGTCTATTGGGCATGTAGCCATTTTGCTTCAGAGAACTAATTTTACACTCTCACATTTATTCCTGGGGAAGTGTTCTTCTCGAGACGCTTTACAGGTGAATATTTTTGGAATGCTCTATCTTAATCCATGTGCCTAACAAAGCAAAATGAGAGATTATCCAGGATTTCTCTAAATAAGGGAACAGACAATATATAGCTTTGATTATCCAATTTATTTCTCTCTGAACAAGCCTAAATACTGTATTCAGTCTCATTTTAAGAGATATAGGGCTAAACTGTGGCTTCTGTCATAATTGCTCCCAAACAGGTGCATAGTAACATAGCAAAGGCACATTGAATGAGAGACCATACTCAGGTTGAATTATGCACCAGTCCCTGCTTCCCACACACATCCATGGAATAATCTACAGGGGCTGAGACAGGGATGGGGGTAATTAGGATTCAGGGTGTGCGCTTTTTAGATACACATTGTGGAAGTGCTCATTCCTTCACCTCTTATTTAAGTGGTTATTGTAAGATAAGAGACCAGCTCTCCAGGTCTCTGCCAGGTACTCCCACCCCACCACACACAAATGTAAACCAAAACCTTCCTAATACACCACCCTCTGTAGCTCTGGCTATGGAGGAGCTGAAAACAGCATCTCCATAGGTTTGAAGGGAGCAATATTTGCCCTGAAGTTACTATCCTGGCTGTGGCTTTTAAGGCATGTGTATACATGCAACCCAAAAACGAAATCTGGTCCACATTCTAATCGCCAAATGAAAACATCATCATTTTTTATTTGAACAATCAAAAGCGTTCAAATGTCCATGTATAATATTTGCCCATTTTTAAACCAAGTACAAGTGATATCCCCCTCACCAAAACAGCACTCTGGATGGAGTTTATTTAAGCTATACAATCCAGTAGCCTAAATCCATTTGCTTAGGAAACTTCAACTATTTTTGTGCCTTGTACATTGGGACCAAGTCATCTGGAAAATGAATTTACTTCCTTCCTTGATAGATAATCTGCACAATGAACCTGTAAAACAATTTTTACCTCTCTACGCCTGATACTTCTCCCACCTAAACTGGGGAACGTCAATGGAGTTACAATGGTGCAGATGGGATGAGAATTGAATTCTCCGTATCTTGGTGAAAGTCAATTTCTCCAGATACATAAAGGACACCGTTGAGCACAAACTGGCACCAAATAAACATTTTCATTCACATATGTAAGCAACGGATCTGAAAGCAACATTCCCAATAGTTATAAGGCCACATCTAAGCCACGTTAATGTCAAAGTTTGCCTTTCCTAACTGCTGAGCTGATTACTGTGCCTGTCTTGTGTCTGTACCACACAGCAAAGAGCATAGTACCACTCTGATTGTACATCATTGTTGACATTCACTCTGCACTGGGCAAGGCATTCTTCAGTTCATCCATCACTCACCACTTGCTGCAGCACGACTGCAGTGACTATTCAAAGCCAGCACAGAATCCATGACACAGAGCTACGTAGGAGCTAATTGTTTTGAGCATGCATTTTTTTTTTCCATTTTGCCACATGACCACAAGGTGCACCAGCGTCAACATTACACATCCTGAAATGGAAAGCAAACAAAGGAAAGGGAGATTTTCTGTTGAGCTTTTCTGTTTCTGTAGAAAGTTTGACTGTTTAGACACCAATTTTGTAGCATCGAAATTGCACTGTCTCCCAAGTCCTGTAACTGTATTCCTTAAAATGAAGAGAGAAACAGAAAATGCCTTAATAAGTATGCAAGATCTTGTAAGACCTATGACAAAGCCTTGGATATAGGGCAGGAATATCAGATACATTTACACATATACCATTTAAGGCATTCAAGTAATAGGCATACAGTATATGAGAGTATTGTCTAGAAGAGGAGTTGGCAGCTATAACATCTGGGATCTAACCCCAGGATCTGCTGGAATTAGCTTTGTCAAGTCATTTCACTTTTCTGTCTTAGTTTCTCCACTTAATAATATTTTGACTCACAAGGGTGCTGAGGATACATTCATTAATATTATCGAGGCACTCAAGTGCCAGTGGCCATGCAGGTATCTCACTATAATAGGTATCTGGTCAGATAGATGGCAAGGTTGTGATCCAATGAAAAGTCCCCAGAACTGGTCAGTCTCCTCACATCGTATAATCAATCTTAATCAGAGAAAACTATAAGAAAACCAATACACCAATGGCTACCACATGATGAAAAACAATTGGAGATCATAATTAACAAAGGGCGGTAGACGCGGGGTTGAGCATACACAGACCCTAAAACGTGGTCCTCCTGCTCCCCGGTATTCTTCATCCCGGTCCCAAGATGCCAAACAAGGAGCATATCAGCAACAGCATAGAGACGTGAGACAGTTGCCGCCTTTTTTTTTCCTCCTAGGCAGTTATTGTTGTTTATTTTCCCTACTGCAGGTGCACTCAACGACCCCAAACAGAGACCTATTGTAGTAGGCACTGCACAAACAAAACAACAGGGATTGTGAGCTCTCCGGAGCTGGGACTACAGCCTGCTGCTCCTTGAAATCACCCCTTCCTGACCGACTCCCTGTGCTGCTGCAGCTCTCCAGATGCTGGTTGGTGCCTAGCTGCCCTTTTAATAAAGAGGTAAATATCACTTTAACATTTAAAAATATGCTTCCAAAACAGCACATACTAAACCCAGCTTTCACAGAGGTTAAGACCAGGAGAGACCATCAGTCATCTAGTCGGAGCTCCTGTGTATCACAGGCCCTGAAATTTTACCCAGTTACCCCAGTAACAAGCAATAACTTGTGTTTGACTAAAGCAAATCTTCCAGAAAGGCAGCCATTCTTTATTTGAAAACTTCAAGAGATGGAGAATCCACCACTCTCCTTGGTAGTTTGTTCCAGTAATGAATCACCCTCACTGTTAAAAATAGGTCTTATTTCCAATTTAAATTCATCTGGCTTTAAGCTTCTCGCTTGCTTCTTCTTATGCCTTTCTCTGCTAGATTATATGCCCTTTAGTACTCCGTATTTTCTCCCCATGAAGTTAGTTATAACACTGTAATCAAGTCACTTCCCTTCTTTTTGATAAAGAGCTCAATCTGTTTAGTTTAAGTCTTGCTGTACAGCATGTTCTCAAGCTCTCAAATCATTTTTGTGGCTCTTTTCTACACCCTCTCCAATTTTTCAACATCCTTTTTAAAATGTTGACACCAGAACTGGATGGAGCACTTTAGTGTCAGTACTGGATTATCAAGGCCACAGAGAGGTAAAATCACCTCCCTATGCGGATTCATTAGTCCCATGTTTATATACCTAAGGATCACATTAGCCCTTTATGCCACAGCAGCGCATGGGGAGCATGTGTTGAGTTTCTTGTCCACTACTACAGCGATATCCTTTTTAGAGTCACTGCTTTAAAGGACACCGTACCCATTCTGTAGGCATGGCCTGCATTCCTTGCTCCTAGATGTATAACTTTTCACGTGGCTGTATTAAAATGCATTTTGTTTAAGCGGGCCCCACTTACCACTGTGATCCAGACCACTTTGTCTGACTGTCCTGTGAATCTTTTTACCACTTTGGCAATCTTTTTGTCATCCACAAATTTCATCAAATTTTAACTATACTTAGTTCCAGATTACTGATGAACATGTTGAATAGCACTGGGCTGAGTATTGACCCTTCAGGAACTCCACTTGAAACACCCACAATGACAATTCTCCATTGACAGCTATTTGAGATCTGTCACTTTGCCAGTTCTTAATCCATTTAATGTGTGTTGTACTGATATTGTGTAGTGCTAAATTTTTAAATCAGAATGTCATGAGGTACCTCTATGCATTTATCTTTAATCAAACTAGTAATCTGAAAGAATGAAAACAAGTTTGACGAGATCTATTGTCCATAAAACCACGTTGACCAGCATTTTTTATATTCCTATTCTTTCATTCCTTATTAATTGAATCCTGTAGCAGCTTTTCCATTATTTTGCCTGGGATTGATGTCAGACTAACTGGTTTATAGTTAGCTATACCATTCCACTTGCCCTTTTTGAATACTGGTATAATATTAGCACTCTTCCAGGATTCTAGAATTTCCCTGAGATTTCAAGATTTATTAAAAATGAACATCAGCAGGCCAGAGATCTCCTCAGACAACTCTTTTAGGACTCTTGAGTGCAAGTTACCTTAGCCTGTTCATTTAAAAAAATGTTTATTCTTAATTTAACATTCTCCTTGCTTACTAATGGACTGGAAAGCACATCCTCCTCCTCATGTGATACAAGCACATCATCCTGCTTCTTTTCAAATACAGAACAAATATTTACTGAACATGTTTGCCTTTTAAGCACTATTATTAGCAAGTTAACTACATCTCCAACTAGTAATGGACCTACAATATGACTAGGATTTCTTTTGTTCCTGTTATACTTTTAACAAATCCTTTTTATTGTCCTGAGCTGTGCCCGCCATGGATACTCCTCCATATTCTTTAGCTTCTCATATCAATTTTCTGCACTTTGTAACTTCTAATTTTATTAATTGCTATCTATGACTATAATGTTTGCTTTTTTATTTCTAATTGTTGCCTTCAGTTCACAACTGAATCAGGATGGCCAAAGGTATCATCTTTTTTAACTATGGAATTGTGCCTTTTTGGCCAATAAACTCTTCTTATAAAATTAAGAATTTCCATTTTTCTGTAATTTTTCCTCACCTTTAGGAAATTACCCCTTTGAAGCACCAAGGATATATATTACTGACTGGGACCATCCTCTGTTTGCCCATATTGAAGTAAGGCGGTCATAATCACTGGTCCCTAGACAACCACCAGCTTCGCGTCCAGTAATTAATAATCTTTATCTGTCATAAAGAGGTGAAAAAGTGTTACCTTATGTAGGGTGTCATACCTTTGATGCTAGAAAAATCACCACCTACAATCTTTCAAAGTTAATGCCAGCTGTGTGGGACCTCCAATATAAGTCTCCCAAATTGAAGTCCCCTCATAACACCATATTTTCTCTCTCCACACACTACTGACAGCAGCTAAAAGCATTTGGTTCAGCAATCTGTAACAGACTCCCAACAATACTCCCTCTGGGCTTTGTTAGTTAGCACATTGATCCATAGGCATTTGAGATCCTGTGGTTCTGAGTTAACAATATAACTCTAAAACAAGTAATTGTATCTTTAACGTAGAGCATCACCCCTCCACACATACCTCTTTTGCCCATTCTATTCTTCCTAAACAGGTTATAACCAGAGATTCTAACATACCAATTATGTGAGTTCTCCCACCACATTTCTATATATTCCAAGTATATCCATTTTCTTCTCATCAAATGAGAATTGCCAGTTTCTCTTGCCTGTTACCCAGACTCCTAGCATTAGTGTATAAGCAACTGAAAAATTTCATCTCTTCACATTCTGTGTCACATGGGTTCAATTTGTTTGCGGTATGTTGAGTTTGCACGACATTTGCTTTCTTAGCACCCTCCCTATGCATTGCAAGTTTCCTTTGTTGGCCTATTAATTAGTACAGCCCTACATATACAACTGTCAGACTTGAAGAGGTCCCATTGTTTGCTCCTCTTGTGCAAGTGGAGTTTGGCACTCTCCATATGAAAGCATAGATTATTTTAGTGCTTGAATGCAAGTCAAGTCACTCGTAGATAGTCTGTTACTATGTGGAGGTGGTGTCAGAAAGGTTTTGCCATAGCAAGAAAAAAAGTTAAAGGCTGAATCCTACTGGTGTCTTCATGAAGAAAGCTCCATTTGGTTTCAACAGGAGCAGTTCATCCATTAAACTGACATGAAATGTCCCAAGTGTCCCTGAAACTTGTGGTTAAGGACTAGAGGACATTTCTTAGAAACCAGTTGGGAAAAAATAACTCTTTCTGCTCGTCAACATGAGCCACCAATTTAACTCCATTAGTTCAAGCATATGGGTTTAAAATGTGTTTATTGCACTCAGTTAATCATGATTTTTCTGAAATATTGATAGACTAAGAGACTATTCATTAAATGCAAATAAACATTAGAGAAATGCAAGCCACGTATTAAAAGAAATAGATGTACATTGAAGGTACTGCAGCCCTTGAGATGCATAAGGAAATGCATATGACCAGTCTAAATCTTGGTTACTGCTTCTCATAATAAAACCAGAGGCATTAAAAAACGCTAAAGTAATAGATCGAACATGCACTCAGACAAGAAAGAGAAGGTGTGTGTTGGCTAGTCATTACAGCAGGCCACAAATAGCAGCTTTCTTATGGCCTAATCCAGCAAGTAGCTGTGTTTGGGTGGAGCCCCAAGGAAATTAATTGGGCTGGATGCAGGAGTCTGCCTGAATGAAACAGTCTGCAGTACCAGAGCCCTAGTTTGTAGCCTGTAGGCAGATACCTCAGCTTCTGGCCAACATGGGAAGAGTGACACTAAGCTTGTCTCCACTCTAAATTTGGGACCCCAATTTTTTTTAAGCAGCCTCCATTTCCAGGGGTTCAATTTGCTCCATTCAGACCATTGCATCCAGCACCATTAACTCCATGTGAGTACAAGGGCCCCAACCCCTCCCACCAGCTCTAATGACCCCTATTTCTGTGGGTGCCAAACTGCAGGCTCACAAACAGGCCAAATTAAGACCCTGTTAAAAACCAACACTGCATGTTTCGCTTACAGGAAAACAACAGTTAGAGAGAGGAGACCTCATTTAGAAGATTATTGTAGAAGCAACATTAAAATGTAAGACCTAGCATAAGTGCTTTAAAAAGCCTTAAGAAGCCCTGTTTGCCACCCTGGTAGAGTTCACATTGTTTCTGTTAAATGAGTTGGATATAGACCCTTTTAAATATCATTGTATTTATACCAGCTTTGTTTCCGAAGACTTTAATCTCAGCTACTGACAGTCAGCAACCATCCTGAACGTGAAAAGGATTTTCTTGCCATGATTTAATGTGTTTCACATCTGGGTACTTCCTGGTCTCCTCCAAGATTACACCAGTCACTTCTGTGGAAAAATCTGCACAGCACAAACTGGGCTCCTCAGCAACTTAAACACCCACCAATGAACCCCCTTGGCAGACATCATCCTCGCATAAAGGGATAGCCCTTTTCTTTTCTTCAGTCCTCCTTTAACAAAACTAGCTAGCATCACCAATTCAGTCTTTTATTTATCACTGCTGGCTAATAAAACTGAAATACATCCCAGAGGAAGTTTATTAAGGTACTGATTCCAAGCAATTATTTTTAAAATATTAATGATTTTATTCATTATAAAGCTGTGGTGAACATTCATTGATATTTCTAAACAGCAACAAAAATCTCCCAATCGCTAAAATTCTACTAAATAGACATGACTATGCAGTCTGCTGTAAAACTGCTTAGAGACAAGTATTTATTATAAAAACTACTAAAGAACTATTGATAAATATTGCATGAGAGCAAGCTAGATTTTGCTTTGCTATTTGTTTATTTAAAGGAGACATTATACAATAGCAGTAGCAAGCCTTGAAGCAGTGCTTCGCAAATCATATTTTACTACCATATACTCACATGCATTTAAGCTAATTGCTACTGAAAGGGGCTTCTTCTGCCCCAATCTCCTGTATTCAGTATGACAATATCTTCTCTATATCATGTCTCTCGAGTTGCCAATGTCTCTGAGGCAGCCTTTATGGGAAATCCTATAAAATTAATAGAAAATCACAACCTTTCTATGGAAATTTTTTAACTCAGGAGAGCACTTAAGCATATGCTTAAGTCCATCCTTATTCAGCAACACACTTAAGCAGTAAGTGTTTTGTGGAATAGGGGCCTTGAAGTCCAATCCAACTCCCACTGAAGTCAATGGGAGTCTTTCCAATTGACTTAAATAGCAACTGTACCAGGTGCCAAAAAAAAATTAATAGATGTTAAATCTCTGCGATAGTCCTATAGAATGATTTAAAAAATCTCTAGAGAGGATATTCTCCATTATTAAATATGATAACGGTCCCAATTTCAAAATGGACTTTGGCATCTAGGAGTTGAATCCTCATTGAAAGTAAATTGGATTTAGGAACCCAAGTGCCTAAGTCACTTGCGAAAATAGGACTTAGGTGCTTTTGAAAGTTTTACTCTGCATTTAAGAATAAATGTCAGTTCTCATGGAAAAATCCAAAATGGAGAGCTCTATCTAAATAGTACAAAGCATCAATCAACAATATAGATGAAAAACCAGACTTTTTAAAGCCATCTTTTCATACATACATACAAACAGAACTACTTTTTAGTTAGAGACTTAGGGTAAAAGAGATGGGCAAAAAAAAAGCCAAACACCAAAGACCAAGCCTATACATGAAGAGGTGAGATAGATTTTGGCACTATTTGCTCATGGGTTAATTCTCATTTCCAATAAGGACTAAGAAAAGACCAAAAAAGGTGACGTTGAATAAGACAAAGCAATGAAATGGGTAAAACACAAAGGGGAAGAGGCAAGAATTCAAAAACAAAATGACAAAAGTATCCCCTGGTAATAACTTTTAATGGGTCATACAAAAAAATAATCTGAGATAGAATAGAGGCACATATACTACTATATCAAAATGTGCATTTTGTCCAGTTAAATTAAAGCTCAATGGAATTTCCTGGTACCAATATTTACTCATTCTGGAACCTGCTTTGCTACCCTTCTTGACCAGAATACCACTTTTGAGCCTAAGATTTGAGTAGGGTTTGATGTGCAGATTTTGCAATTCAGAAAAACAAGATATTCATTAGAATTTACACAGAAACTTTTTTGCCATGCAAATTTGTTCCTTTTCAAACATAAAAGACACATTGAAGTTTACAGAGTTGGGCTCTGAGTAAGCAGCTCAGCTCAGCTTTAGGTTCTTAATTAAGGCTTTTCATTTCAAGATCTAAACAGTAGAGCATTGGGATTTGCACTGGAAGCCTTTTCCACAGCAGTAATGCACAGTGATTGGTGTGATTGTAAATGCACGGATTAGCATACTGTGCACTCTCTAGCAGACTCTTACTGTTTTAAGTATCACTAACACAAGGCAGTTCTCTTCCATAAACTTAAGATATATTGCACTCTCACAATGATATTCATTCATCCCTCTGGCATGTGCATTTTAGTAAACGATGCTGCAATCAACCTAGAAGGGTATATTTCACTGGCGATTCCTGCAGTGAAATATATGCACAAACCACTTCAGGCTTCAGTCAGATTTCGCAAGCTAAATAAAGTCATAGTATTTGGATGTGAAATAAAAGGAAAATCCAGGTGTATGTGGTTTAGTGGGTAAATGCTCTTCTTGCTGAGTCAGAGTTGGACCAATTGCCCCAGGATGGTGTTTACGGCACTATATTGTTGAAGCTACTGTCTTTTGGACAAAGAGCTAGCCCCATGGTCTCAGAATTGCTTCCCTACGGTTTTAATCACACACTGTCCACTATTCCTTAGGGCAGGTTTAGATGGAGAATTAGTGTGCAGCAAGCTGGGGTATAAATCTACCACACACAAACTGTCCATGTAGACCCAGTTACTGTGCACTAAAAGTTCTCTAGTGTGCTTTGATCTACTTCACTTAGTGCATGGCAGGCTGGTTCATTGTAGTTATACCCCAGCTTGCCACACACTAAATTCTTCATCTAGACAAGCCTTAACAAGTAGCGGACAGTGTGTGATGCAGCACTTCAGGGAAGCAATTCTGAGATACAGTTGGCCTGATTCTCTGCTCACTTACACCAGCGTAAAGCAGATGTAACTCAGTGACTGCCCACTTACATCAGATTTAGTCAGACCACTGGGTGCCAGGGCCTCAGCAACAGAAATGAGGCCCAGAGGCAGCAGAAAAGGACAATCTGCAGTGAGAAGTACATGGCACAACTGCACCAGGAGAGAAGGCAAAGACAATTGCACTGTTGCACCAGGATTATGACGGCAGCAAGAATAGTCCTCTTGCAGTATTCTAATCCTCACCACATTTACCAACATCCTTCCCTGTCCATGGCATTCACTTGTGCATGTCTTGTCAATACAGACGCCTGTGCATCATTGTAAAGGACAGAGTCTGCTGGGTACAAAAGTGTCACCAGTGTGAGATTCCCCAAGCCCCGTGATCAAATGACAGCAGCACTGAAGTTTTGTTTATGTATCAAATAAGGTCAGGAGAGGGAAATTAGAGAGCTAGCCAGTCAGTAAAAGCCACTTGAAAAGGTAATATAGTGCTATGTGAGAAACATACACCAGTACTGACTGGGAGAAGGGTCAGAATCTGGGGGGAGCATGGGCTGTTATAGCAGAAATAAGGAAGAGACAAGACAGAACTGGGGCAGGGGGAATCAAATCAGTATCTTAGATCTATAATAATGTGAGAAGTATGGGGAATAAGCAGGAAGAACTCAAAATACTAGTAAATAAACACAACTATGACACAGTTGGCATCACTTAGACTTGGTGGGATAATACGCATGACTGGAATATTGGTATAGCAGGGTACAGCTTGCTCAGGAAGGACAGGCAGGGAAAAAAGGGAGGAGGTGTTGCCTTATATATTAAAAATGTATATACTTGGACTGAGTGCAGAGGACTGGACTAAATGACCTCTCGAGGTCCCTTCCAGTTCTATGATTGAGCCAGGAGGTAGGGGAGAAGAAGCAGAGCAGAAGTGGGTATGCTAGTAAGTCAGTTATCCCAGTTAAAGAAGCATCAGTGAAGCAAATTACCCATCACTAGGACTACTGAAAGTTGACAACATAACAGATTTCCACAATTTCCTGGGCATTTCCCCACAGCTTCCACCACTTTTAATTCTATCAGCATTGCAACCACTGGCCAAGAATTCCCATGAAGAAGTACTTCCTAGAGGATTCAGACCAGATGACTTGTATATTTACTCCACCAACTCTGGGGCTGAGGGGGAGGAGCTCTGAGGGCGCAAGACATCTGTAGGAGAGAGGTTTGAGCACCATTATGTTCTTCCTCGGTCTGCCGGAAGAGAGGGGTCCATCAGCAACAGGAGAGGTGGACCCATGGTCAAACCCCTGATCCTTACTGTATCCTTGGTTAGTAGCGCTGGCTGGGGCTCTTCCGACTGGAGTCGGGGCAGCAGCTCGGGGCTCTGGTGGGTGGGAGGTGCGGCCTTGGGCAGAAGGAGCGGGGCTGAAGCAGTAGCCTCACCAAAGGGGGGCAGAATTCACCCACAATCCCTGAGTGAGTGTGTCTTGTTGCGTGGAGCTCTGTAAACCCATACTGCAGTCACCATGCTGCAAGAACCTCTTGAAAATATGGTTTTCCTGGATTTCTTGTATTTCCTATTGGGGGAATGTGTGCACCATTAGGATGAGAATTGCATCCATCTGCCATGACTGATGAGCCTCTGAATCCTTATGACAGTTTCTGCCTTTTCAGGAGCTTATACAAGTAATTCAGGAGAGCTGTGAAAACATGCCTAAAAAAAAAAAAAGTTTTGAGAGTGTTGGTAAACTGTATCGTCAATTGCTTGACCACACTTTGGCTCATTATGCAATATACTCAAGAGGTCAAATCACCAATGTCAGTCAGGCTTATTGCTCTAAGCCTGTAATATAGTACAACAGAAAGGTTCTATATACCAGTCTCTGGAATGCCGTCTCCTGCAGCGATGTTACAGTCACCTTACACTGCAGCTGTGCTCCCAACATTACACATTTCAGCAGGTATTGTTTGTATGGTGATTCTACAAGTGACATCTCTCTTTACGTGCCACTAAAATCCAACCCATCAGTTTGTTCCAGATCTCTAACGTCTTGTTCTGCTCCTTCCTTCTCTTGGTTTTGGATACCAGCATTCCGGGTACTGGTCCATGAAGATACTTCCCTAGCTTGTACTGAGACACAGAACAAATGTATCTGTTTATGCCACATGCTTACTTCAGCAAACGCCAGGGTGTTATGGGATATTTAATATAAGTGAACAGGATTATGATATAGACCATTTTAGGCTATAGCACTGTTCTTAATGTTATTGGTGCTTAATGCATACTAATGTGTGTGTGTGTGTGTGTGTGTGTGTGTGTGTATATTATATGTGCGTGTGTGTATATTATATGTGCGTGCGCACACACACACACACCCTAGCCAGCACACATTACTCAACACGAGGAAGAGTGGCTCAGTGGCTGGGGAACTGGCCTGGGACAGTGGGAGCCCTGGGTTTGAGTCTTTCCTCTACCACAAACTTTATGTGTGACCTTGGGCAAGCCTGTTAGCCTTTCTGTGCCTCACTTCCTCATCTGTAATTTGGGACTCCCAGAGAGTAGATAAGCACCACTGGGGAAAAAACAACCCATTGGAACATCATGAAAAGGATACCCCTATAACCAAGTCGGTCAGGAGATATACACACAATCCGTGTTTTATCTGTCTTTTGAGGTGACACTTGTGGCATAACAAATGTGGTTGGCTGAACCGTAGAGGACTTCCAAGTTCAAGGAGTTCTGATGCAAACACACAAGTCACTTTTGTGAGCAATGTCTCCCTATTTCCTCCTTTCCAATGTGATAAATAAAAATGGAATGCTCAAAGAAACATGAATTGATAGATCGCTTGTTTATCTTTCTAGGAGAAAGGCAGATGCTTGAGCATCTATATGAAAGTCTATGGTAGGAAGATGTTAAGACAAGCAGGCCTGCCGACGGGGTGGTGGAGGGCATGCAAATGTGGCAATTGCCCAGGAGCCTGGGAGATTTAAAAGGGGCCAAGGGCCCCCAGTCGCCATTGGCGGCCGCGCAGCAGGGCTAAGGCAGGCTTTCTGCCCACCCTCCACACCACTCCTGGAAGTGGCCGGCACCCAGCATATCCCTGCAGCCCCTGGGGAGAGAGTCTCTGTGCACTGGCCCCACCCCAAGCGCTGACTCTGCAGCTCCCATTGACTGAGAACTGCGGTCAATAGGAGCTGTGGGGGGATAGCTGTGCATGGCTACCCCTGTGCCCAGGCCCACCGACAGCAATTCTGGACCCCAGGGCAGAAGAATCAATGGGCCCCCCACACACACATAAGCCACACCCGTGCAGACACAGGCCGCCTGACACAAACACCCGAACTCCCTCTCAGAGCCTGCACCCCACACCCCAACCCCCTGCCCCAGGCTGGTGAAAGTGAGTGAGGGTGGGGAAGAGCAAGCGATGGAGGGAGGGAGGATGGAGTGAGCAGGGGTGGGGCCTCACGGAAGTGGGGGCAGGGCAAGGGTCTTTGGGTTTGCGTGATTAGACAGTTGGCAACCCCACTGAGCAGGCATGCGGAAGCCCTGTCCGTGCCGGAAGAGTGTGCCCAGCAGCGCAGCCGGCAGCCTGCTAGGCACCAGCCAGCACAGACACAGCACCGCCCAAATGTCAGGCGGACTGTGTCCACATGGGCATGGCTTGTGTGCGCATGGGGGCCCATTGACTCTTCTGCCCTGGGGCCCGGAACTGCTGTCGGCAGGCCTGACGAGAAGAAGGCAGGAGGGGCATGCATAACGTCAACTGTTGAGCCTGGTATGAAACTTATACATAAATTGAGAACTTCATTAAACGTTAAGATTCTCTCTCACTCTACTCTGGTGCACAACATTCAGAAAGTAGTCTCGGCTCTCTAGTGATAGTAAGCTGCTGGCCACTCTCCTCCTCTAATTTGAATATGGGAATGCCAGTGACTGTATTTAATTGCTTGATGATTAGGTAACACTAGGAATTTATTCTCTCCTTGTTACTTTAGGAAGTGCAGTACATCTCCTCATGTATGAGAGGAACCCAAGAGTTTTTCCATAAACTCCAACAAACAGTAAAGCTGAGCCAAATATAAATAGTAAATAATTTACTAAACAAAATTTGCCCTATTTTCTATTTGATCTTACATGTTCCTTTCCTGATCTTCAATTTTCTGAACACTTTATGCTAAAATATTTCAGCTCATTAGTTGTCTGAAGGTTTGTCTTGGACTATTCACACTACATGGTACATGGGTGGTTGCTTCAATCACATAATATGGTATCTCCTTCCTGATTGACTGCCAGACTGAAAACTTTTATAAAAGGGAGGAGAGAAACCAAAGATATTTACCGGTGTCCATATGGACATCTCTGTCAAACCAATTTGTTAGTCTCTACGGTGCCTCAAGTACTCCTTTTCTCTTCACATGAATGTACATTTGTATGACAGTTCATGAGCCTTTTATTTTCTGTGACCATTCTTGCAAGCAAATCACTTCTACAAATGTTTGGATGCGAACACCACACTCATTGAATATCCACAATTGCATTTTTGTTCCATTTGCCCAGCTCTAATGATTGACTTTTGAAACCGATGTTTATGTTACAAAACAAATGCTGAACACATCATCATCAGTGGCCAGTAGGGTGGGTGAAATGCCCCCACCCCACCAAAACATTTTGCAAATTTGTGTCTAATTTGCCAGATTTTTTTCTTGAAAAACAAACTTCTTAAAATAAAACAAATAAAATCAATCAATCAAAACACACACAGGGACTGAATTATGGTTGCACGGGTAAAGTTCATTCTGGCATTTCCTAACTTGAGAGTGTTTGACCTTGCGAACTTTTAATACTTAACTTTGTATTTCCTAATTTTTTTATGGTTCAGTTTAGAAGTCAGACTAACATTAAATGAAGCCATTTGTCTGTGAATTTCTTTTGTTTTTAATAGCTATAAAATATTGAATATATGTGCTATTTAAATAAAGCACTTGCACTGTGTCTTCAAAAGTATATTTTATTGTCATTGTTACGTTTGTCAAGCTCAATATTTCATCGAGTGCCATGTTGACCAACACACTGAAAGTAATTAAAGTGTATTCAAACAAAACATGGGTTTTTTTAATGCAACTTGTTTTGCTGCAATTTTTAAATGACTTTTGTTACTGTAGCAAAAGTGAGTAGGGATTTGTATCTATCACTTCCTGCTTTTTTTTTAAAAAAAGGTTAATATTCAGAAAGCCAAAGCTCCAATTTGTAAGAAGCATTTAAACAATATCCATCGAAAGGAGCTGTAATTTTGTATCTTATTTTTAGGTAACCCTTTTTGAGGAAAGTAATAATCCCCCTTTGAAAAGAAAGCGTAATTTACCACAGTACAATCTCAAAGAAGCACAGTAGCAGCTTATCCAAACCCAGTCTGCTTTCCTATCAGCTCCTCCTGGGACCCTTCTTTTTAAACAACACCCGGGTTTTCTGAGGGAAATCAGGCAGCTAACAAAGGCAGCTGTTGCCGTGACAATCAGGGCACTTGTGACTCTCCCCAAGTAGCAAACAAAGGGGAGGGAATGAGGAGTGGCTGATTATGTCTGACGTCACAATGTTACGGCTCAGCGAGCAGTAGGGGGCAGCAATGTGCACTTAGGGAGAGAGGGAAATCAGGCTTTTCCAGGGTTCTGGTTTTCCCAAATTGCCTACCCTCCACTCCAACAATATACAAACGAAAATACACATTGTGTGTGCGGAATGATCTCCAAATTAGTGGCTGAAAAATTGGGTCAAAAGGTGAGACACAGATACAGACCATGTTAAACCGAAAATGTGGATAAAACATTATATATTATGGTCTCACCACCGCAGGACTATACTATATAAGCACTACTCGACATTTTACTCTCATATAGCTTTTGTTTTTTTGTTTACATCTTTAACAGCAGTAAAAGTTCACGTACCATGTAGGGGGTTTCACTAAATAATATCGAGTTATCATGAGAGATACCCCAGCTTCTACTATAGATTTTAGGATTCCAGGACGGTAGGCTAAGCTATGAAGAGATCGCTTCCACAAGAATGCTGGGCAACAAATTGAGATTATTATTGTTTTATTTTACATATTACGTGTAATAATTAGATCTTGGGGTATTTATAGCGAGCTCAGACAATTCAAATGTACTAGATAGAAATTGTTTAAGAATAAGCTATTTTGAATACCTGCATTTAATCAAGGTTATTGGAATTTTGAATGATTTGAAATGTTTGATACAAATGGGTTGGTCCTAAATGATGCAAACTTTAGGTATATTTTGTAAAATATGCTGTCTTGTATCCTTAAGGGTACCCCAGAGCATGACGATGTGTATACATAAAGGCCTACTCCTGGCTAGTCCTTAGCAAATTCTAATGGGGGGTTCCACTAATCACATGGGGAAAGAAAAGGAACGGGAGTTTAAATTAGACCTTGTTAATTAGCAGCATTGCTAATATAAACAGTTAAATTGCTGAGTACTGAAAAAGGCGGGTAAGGTTGCCTGTGGGTGAGGCAGATTGTAAACTGCGTATGTTCCACTAAAGTAATGCAGCAACAAAATAGGATGTTAAATTAGTTTCAAGAGACTGCAGTGGCGCATGAAATTATTTCTTATGGCATGCTGCAAAGATCCATCCCTTGTGGGACTTGAAAACTTGAATAGAAATAGCCACACAGAGGACTGTTCACAGGAGTGTTTAGAATGGAGATGCTGTAAGACACAAAGTATATGATTTTCACCATTAGTTTTATTTCTGAGGCATCAGTTTAAAATGTCACTAACAGTAGTTTTAAATATAGATCAACACACACAAATAATTTTTGCATATCATACTGTAGGGGTATATTTCCAATAGAATAGAACTGCAAATCATTGTCTGTATTGTCACTGCAGCAATGGGATCAGGCAAGAGTTATGTTTTTGCAGGGTGCAATAGTGACAAAATAAAAACCCAGCAAGAATGAGTGTATTAAAATGCACTCACACCAAGTCTTCTGAAAATTTTGCATTGTCTCATTGAAGAAAAATATCAAAACGCTCCGCGTTGCTTTGTTCTTGAAGCAAGCTGTTCCCACTGTGTGGGCAATGTGCAATAAGTGGGCAGATGCTTGCAGTAATATTAAACTCCTGAAATGAGTAAGACTATTACCATCATGATCTCCCGCTACAAGCCTAAAAGCATTTTGCAATACCAGAGCACATTAAAAAATTCCCACTCCGACATAAAAGGGTAAATGTAAGAGGCAGCGTATGGCAAACAGGGCATTGGACTGAACGTCAGGAAACTGGGTTCCATCACTAGCCTTGTCGCTGACTTGCTGCCAAAAATCACTTCACTGTGCCTCCGGTTTGCCTCACACTCTTTTTCATTTTTTTCTATTCAGACTGTAAGCTCTGGAGTCCGGGATTGTCTCCCACTGGTTTTGCACAGTCCGTAGCACAACGGGGCATCAGTCTCAGTCAGGGTCTCTGGACCCGCCATAACAAAATGTAACAACGGCTGCATTACTTTTCATGACGGCGCCACAACTCGCACCAAGCTCCCATCTGATGCTGCTATGTGCATACCCCCGAAGTCAGACAATATGGAGTTAAGCTATGGTTTCAATCTCCCCTTCCAGTGAGCATGAAGCTTTAATGCAATGTTAGCACTAGGATACCAGCCTTTACCCTGCCGTTCATTCAGTTAGACTGAACTACGCTGGCTTTGCTACCTTTCAGAGGGTAAGTCTACACTGCACTCTTCTTTCGGCAGAGGGTCGCGGTCATACACAGGCCCTCCTACCACGGGTATAAATAACTGTGTCGACAGTGAGGCGCAGCTTAGGTGAGTAGAGTGAAAGACATGCCTGAAGGGTGTGAGTATATACCCCAGTACTTTCCTACATGGCTCTCTACCATCTACACTGCAGCTTGGCGTCCTGCTGCTGGAGCCCTTCCCCACCACACAAAAATATTCCAACAATGGGGAAAGACGCTGGCAGCTCCCCACTGCTGGACCCCTTCCTTGCTGCAGGGAAAGATTCCCTGCTGCCTCTCCCCTGCAGAGCCTTTCACTAATACATGTAGCTACACACCATGATCTGGATGAATCTTACTTTTCATTGTGGTGTATAGTTACACTTCCCTACACGCTGCTGCCAGTGGGTGTATAGCATAGATGTAGCTTCAGTCTCTTCGTGCTTTAACACTGTGTTTTCAATTCAGTAATTAAGACCAAGTGACCGTTTTCCTTATCTGAGGCATTACGAACTGTCAATTTGAAATTGTCATTTCCAGAAACCAGCAAAGCCTTGTGTTGGCACTATTAACACAGCATTCAGAATCATCATATGTGAATAGCTATTATTTCCCGGAAGAGTTGCCCGCTTAGAAGGAAATATGGCCCCCTCCAGCAAAGTAGGTAAACGTGAGAGGAGTCAGTGTCATGCCTTTCTCCCTACAGATTGCATTCTAACCATATTGCACCTTCCATTCTTATTTGAGTTCTGTGGAAGGTTAAAAGTGCCCGCAGGACAGCTGTTGATCAAATTTAATTCAAACGAGAAAACGTGAAAGCTATATAGGGAAGATGAAGCAAAGACACATTGTACCAGGAACTCAAAGATTTATATTCTTGCCTTAGGTCTTCCACAAATTCCAGGCCCCCGTTTCACTGCACAAGAACGAATGATTCTGGCTGGTCGGACTCCAAGGAGAAAGTAAAATTTTAATATACGCGGTTGAAGTTCAGACAATTCTGCCTATCCTTAAGGCATAAGTAAGTAAACTAGCTCTAAATAGACATAAAGAGCTAGGTTGTACTCAGTCAATTGGGGCATAGGAGGGTAATAATGCCTCATCCACTCATGTGGCCCATGTAAGAGCAGGGCACATTTGCAGCCTGGTGTTTGGGGGAAGTGCAGGGACTGGAGAGCAGATGCTTCCTCTCAGGAGCAACCAAGTGGGTGGCGGTGGGGGAGCAGCAGGAAGAGCCATTGCTCTGAATGCATGGAACTCATGCAGCCTGCGCAGGGCTTGTAGTTGAATTAGTATAGCTTACCCCCTATTGGCCATTGCCCACCAGAGGCAGCCCACACCGGCTATATATATGAACTCAGTGAATTAGTCAGTGTCTACTTAACTCAGTGACTGCTTGGCTTCACACCCACTGGGGGCTGTGTTGTGTGCTTGGAATAAAACCTGATGCCGAGTCAGATGAAGTGTTACCTTGTTCCATGGCACTCACCTGCCTAGACACAAATCATTTGAATTGGCTGCATGTGAAGGTGGGGGAGGGAAGAGACGAGAAGAGGGAAGTATAGGCACTGACTTTCTGATTTCCCTGGGGGTGCTTTACCCCCCACTCCACCCCAGGCCCAACTCCCACTTCACCTCTGCCACCAAAGCTCTCCCTACACCCCCCCTCTTCCCATCCCCACTCTGCCTTGCCTCTTCTCGCCACATTCCATCCCCTCCCCCAAGCTCGGCCCACCCTCACTGCACCTCTTCCTGCCCCCACTCCTCCCTCTCCCACCCCAGCACCTCCTGCCCGCTGCTGAACCGTTGATCAGCAGCAGGTGCGGGGGAGCGGGAAGGAGTTGATCAGTGGGGCTCACCAGTGCGTGCTGAGCACCCACTTTTTTTTTCCTGTGGGTGCTCCAGCCCCAGAAGCCTATGGAGGGAAGTACGCTCCACTCTTTCAATGAATATAGTAAATTACTCCCCACCCTCCCAAAGCAAGTGGGGCACTCCAGTTTGACACATTATGCTTCTCTGAAGCACAATGCCTCCTGCCCTCCACCAGCACACTGACCCTTACTGTGGGGTGCATGTAGAAAAAGCATATTTGGTTCAATGAACACCATCATATTTCTTTTTTAAAACACTAAAAGACTAGAACCAAATCTCATGGCCCATGCAACACCCCTGCTAAATTTTGAAAAAAGTCAAAACCAGCATGGAAGTTCAGGCCCAGCTTTACCTTTTAGCACAGCCAAGACTAACTACACAAAACATAGGATTTTAAAAAAAAAAATATAACAGCCAGTGAGACAATCTTTTCCCTCCACATAAACTGTTTAGAGCAATGTATCAAAAACAACACTCTACAGTGTGGTTATACCTTGAGAGTTCCTAAATTATTACATTTAAAATTTAAAAAGTGTTTTATAATGCTAATATATCAACTCATCAACTTACAGTACATTATCTTAACCAATAAAAACTGCTTGCTTGTTAAGGATGGCCTACTAAAATAGTTGGTTGAATACTATTCAGAACTATATGCACAAGAAAAACAATCACCTGTGAAGCACTGGACCAAATACCAACTCTACAGGTCATGCCAAAGCTAGATGTGGAGCCCACTGTAGAAAAGCTAAGCAAGGCTATCGATCTGCTATCAAGTGGCAAGGCTCCTGGAAAAGATGGCATCCCAGCGGAAATCCTCAAGTGCGGGAAAGACAGCCTATTACCATATCTTCATCAGCTGCTACTTAAGTGCTGGAATGAAGGTGAGGTACCACAAGAGATGCATGATGCAAACATCATCACTTTGTATAAAAATAAAGGCAAAAAGGAGGATTGCAACAACTACAGGGGTATCTCACTACTAAACATAGCAGGAAAAGCTTTCGCAAAACTCATCTTAGTGCACCTACAACAGTGGGCGAATCGTGTCTACCCTGAATCACAGTGAGGATTCAGGGCTGGAAGATCAACATGATATTTTCTCTGCATCAACTCCAAGAAAAGTGCGGAGAGCAAAACCGACCATTGTATATCGCCTTTGTAGACCTAACCAAAGCATTCGACACCGTCAGCAGAGCAGGTCTATTTGCAATACTAGAAAAAAGACAGGATGTTCACCGACCCTATAAAGTCTTAGATGTTCATTCCACAACAACATGAGAGCAACTGTCTAGTTTGACGGGTCCACTTTGGACAGCTTTGAGATGAAAAGTGGACTGAAGGAAGGATGTGTTCTTGCCCCTACAGTCTTTGGAATCTTCTTCTCCATACTCTTGAACTGTGCATTTAAGGACATGAAAGATGGAGTGTACCTTCACACAAGATCAGATGGGAACTTAAGTCAAAGACCAAAATCAAAAAGGTGGTAATCAGGGAACTTCTATTCACTAATGATGCTGCCCCATAGCCCACAATGAAGATTACAATGCTCTCACAATCAGCATCAAGAAAATGGTAGTATTAGACAGGGGGTTCCACAAGATCCTTCAATTGCCTTAAATGGAAACCAGCTAGAAGTAGTCCAAAAGTCCAGCTATTTAGGTTCTATAGTGACCACCCACGTCTCCCTGGATGAAGAACTAAATATTCGCATTGGAAAGGCTGCCCCACCTTCAACAGACTAACTAAAACAGCGTAGAACAATGCAAAGCTTACCATCAAGACCAAAATCCTAGTGTACCAAGCTTGCATCCTCAGCACTCATGTATGGTGGGAAAACATGGACAACTTATGTTTATCAGGAGAAAAGGTTGAACAGTTTCCACCTATGTTGTTTATGCTGCATACTCAACACCAAATGTCAAGATAAAGTCACCAACCCAGAGGTTCTTCAAAGAGCAAATTTACCAACTGTGACAACCCTGCTCAAACAAAGATGACTGAGCTGGCTGGGCCATCTGAGTAGGTTGGAAGATGGATGCATACCCAAGGACATGCTATACGGGGAGCTATCAGAGGGAACAAGAACAACAGGACATCCCAAGCTTCACTATAAAGACACATGCAAGCGAGTTATGCAGGAATTGATCCTGACTAATGGGAAATCTTGGCAAGTGATCATAACAAGTGGCGCCATCATCTCCATCAGGGTATCAAAGTCCATGACAGGAGCTGGCTCCTACAGCTTGAAGAGAAAAGAGCCCAGAGGAAGCAATCACCTCCCAACCAAGATACATACATTTGCAATAACTGCCAAAGATCATGCAAATCTCAGACTGGCCTGTTCAGTCACATGAGACATTGCAAACCATCTTCATCATAGCCTGCAATTCCCACCATCTCTTGCACACGAAAGGATGCCAACAAAGTAAAATAGCAGTAATAAATTACAAAGATTCATTTATAAAAACGTTCCATACATAAATGTCAAACTTTTAAACATTACAAGGGGGTGTGCAGTAATTCAAACTGTGAAGGGCTTGGATTCTTGCCAGGTAAAGGGTTTGATGGTTTCAACTCTATTACCCAATAGTCCATTTTCTAGATTTGAATTAGTAGAATTGGCTAACTTGAATCTATCAGTGAACCACTGAAAACTTCAATGAAATGTGAGCTGTGATATAAGCTTTTCTGAATACTTTTGCTAAGGGAATCTCCTTCCTGAAGCGAATGTAACCAACACCACACATCTTATAGACAGAAAATTAAGAATGTGCTATTGCTCTGGGGACTTGGTAGAAAGTAAAGCTGTAACACGGTATTTTCACAGTTCCATTTAAATCAGTGGCAAAACTCTCTCTGACTTCAAATGGGAGCAGATTTTGAGTACAGCTGTGTGGGAAAAGGTTTTCCTGTCCCACAACATTTCAAAATGTTTCCTGTTCTGCAGAAGGATGAAATTTAAACCTTTCTGGTTTTTCCCCCTATGAAAAAAATTTCTAGGGCCACCCGTTTGTCGAGGGTGTGGGAAACCCAGGCTCAAATCCATACAATTCATGCAGAGCAGGACCTTGAACCTGGATCTCCCACATCCCTGGCGAGTACCCTAAACACCCATCTATGGTATCTGTCTTTTCTGTTAGAGTTATTCCATTTTGTATAAATAATGAAATATTATTTCTGCCAGAAAGACTAATTCTATAGTTTGGTGGTTAGGGCACTTACCTGGGATTTGGGAAGATCTAGGTTCAAGTCCCTGTATCTCCCACATCCCTGGTGAGCACCTTAAGTACTGGGCTATCTTGAGGTGGTGTTTCTCCCTCTCTTGAAATTTGATCCTGGACCTGAGAAGCCTTTCTGAAAAAAGTTTTGTTAAACTGATACATTTACACAACAAGTTTTGGTTTTGATGAATTCACATTTCCCCTACACAAAACAACTTTTTTGCAAAAATTTCCTGACCGGCTTTAGTTTAGACCTCCAGTACCTAAAGCCAAGAGGAGAATGGACAAACATGAGGATGCCTACTTGACACAAGGGTGCTGTGTATATTTTAGTGCCACTTCCTGTGGGCTGGCTCACAGAACCTCTATTTCCTGGATGCATTACAGCACCTAGAAAAAAAATTCAAGAGCTACTTTAAAAACCCAGCCTAAAAAAATATGTGCCAAATGGCAAGCACTAATTGTGGTTCCCTGCCAGCTTCACATTTCACTTTTTACTATTGTGGGAGAAGGGTGGTCGACTGTTGGAGCCGTCACCAGAGATGGTGGGAAATTTGATAAGCATTACAACATTTTCCCAAAACTACTGAAAAGCATCTGCACAATTCACAAAATTCCTGCAAGATATGGGAAATCAATTGGACGCATGTAAGAGTTAATTAAACTTGACCAAAATTACACCGTAGGCACTATTTCCTACAAATTTTTATTATTTCCATTATATGAAATTGTTTTCAAGAAGAATAAATGGACAGTGCATTTTTTAAAAGCTCTCAGTTGGCCTAATTCTCCTCCCATTGAAGTCAAAGGGAGTGTTACCATTAATTTTAGAGGCAAATATCATGTGATTTTGAAAATCACCTAAAAACACAAACACAAGCTAAAATCTGTGCATTTATATAGCACTTTGCAAACAGAGAGGATACATTTCCTTCACTAAAGAAGCTCCTGTAGAAAGGCCTATCCTGCAAGGTGCTGAGCACATATTGAGAGGTACTGTCTCATAGATCCATAGACTCTAAAATTGGAAGGGATCATCATGATCATCTAGTCTGGCCTCCTGCACATGTCAGGCAACAGACTCTCACCCACACACTGCTGTAAGTTGCCCATAACCTCTGACTGAGTTACTGAAGTCCTCAAATCTTCATTTAAAGACTTCAGGTTACAGAGAACTCACCATTTACCCTAGTTCAAACCATACTGCAGAAAAAGACACAAAAAAACTGGGGGGAAATTGCTTCCCAACACCAAGTATGATGATTAGTTAGACAAGGAGTACATGGGTGAGACCCAGCAGCCAGATATGCGGGAAAGTATTCTCTGTAGTAACTCAGAGCCCTTCCCATCTACGGGTAGTGATCAATGGCTCCATGTCTTGTTGGCAGCCGGTATCAAGCAGAGTGCCCCAAGGGTCGGTCCTGGGCCGGATTTGTTCAATATCTTTATTAATGATCTGGAGGATGGCGTGGATTGCACTCTTAGCAAGTTTGCAGATGACACTAAACTGGGAGGAGTGGTAGATACGCCGGAGGGTAGGGATACAGAGGGACCTAGACAAATTAGAAGATTGGGCCAAAAAGAAATCTGATGAGGTTCAACAAGGACAAGTGCAGAGTTCTGAATCTAGGAAGGAAGAATACCATGCACAGACTAGAGACCGAGTGGCTAGGCAGAAGTTCTGCAGAAAAGGACCTAGGGGTTATGGTGGATGAGAAGGGGTTCCAAAGAGGATGGATCTAGACTGTTCTCAGTAGTACCAGATGATAGAACAAGGACTAATGGTCTCAAGTTGCAGTGGGAGAGGTTTAGGTTGGATATTAGGAAAAACTTTTTCAAGGAAAAACTAAGAGGATGGTGAAGCTCTGGAATGCGTTACCCAGGGAGGTGGTGGAATCTCCTTCCTTACAAGTTTTTAAAGGTCAGGCTTGACAAAGCCCTCGCTGGGATGATTTAGTTGGGGGTTAGGTCCTGCTTTGAGCAGCGGGTTAGACTAGATGACCTCCTAAGGTCCCTTCCAACCCTGATATTCTATGATTCTATGATACGTGCTCATCTTCGACCATTGGAGACATTTGCTAATAGCAGTCGGGGATGGGCCATATGCCACTGTAGGCAACCTCCCCTCCATAAACTTATCAAGCTCAGTCTTGAAACAAAATAGGTATTTGCCCCCACTGCTCCCCTTGGGAGGCTGTTCCAGAACTTCACTCCCGTAATGGTTAGAACCGTTAGTCTAATTTCAAGTCTAAGCTTGTTGGTTGCCAGCTTATACTCTTTTGTTCTTGTGAGAACACTGGCCTTTAACTTAAATAATTCGTCTCCCTCCTTGGTGTTCAGCCCTCTGCATTTAGAGAGAGCAATCATCTCTCTCCTCAATCTTCCTTTTGTTAGGCTAAACATGCCACTGGGAGCTGCCGGCAGCTGTGGCTGCAGACAGTCAATGTAAACACTGTCTCCTAGCCCACCAGCAGATTACCCTGATGGGCTGCATGTGGCCCACTGGCCACAGGTTGCCCACCACTGTCCTTAAGTCTCCCCTTGTACGGAAGGTTCTCCATTCCTCTGATCATCCTAGTGGCCCTTCTCTGCACCTGTTCCAGTTTGAATAACTCTCTCTTAAACATGGGAGACCAGAATTGCTCAATGTTCCAGATGAGGTCTCACCAGTGCCTTGTATAATTATAGTAACACTTCCCTATCTCTACTGGAAATACCTCACCTGATTCATCCTAGGATTGCATTAGCCTTTTTCCTGGACCCATCACACTGGTGGCTCATAGTAATTTTGTGATCGACCAGTATACCTAGGTTTTTCTCCTCCTGTGTCATTTCCAATTGGTAAGTCCCCAGCTTACAGCAAAAATTATTTTTGTTGGTCCTTAAGTGCATGGCCTTGTGCTTTTCACTATTAAATTTCATCCCACTTCTATTACTCCAATTTTCAAGGTTATCCAGATTTTCTTGTATGATGTTCTGGTCCTTCTTCATATTGGTTATACCTCAAAACTTTGAGTCACCTGCCAATTTTATTAGCAGACTCCCACTTTGTGTGTCAAGGTCATTAATGAAAATGTTAAATAAGACTGGTCCCAAGATCAATCCCTGAGGAACCTCACTAGTAACTTCCTTCCAGCCTCACAGTTAACCTTTCAGCATGACCTATTGTACTCTCCCCTCCTAATGAGAATGGGAGTTGTGGACAGTTGGCACTTTGCATTAAAAGTTACTTTGAAAGAAAAAATTAGGAAGCAAAGAGAAAACAAACTGATGAAATCTGTTGTAAATGAGGATAATAATAAAAGGGCCAAAATCAGAGTTGTGCTGAACACCTAGAATCCTACCATTTGGTGTCAGAGGTGTGTCAGGTACTCCATGTCTCTCAAGATTTGGCCTAAAAATAATAATACTCTTCATCAGATGAAACACCTATTAAAACAACATCTCCATACAAGAGTATAGCAATCCCCATTATTCAGATAAATCCCGAGAGACTTTAAGCAAGTTTACAGAAGAAGCAAGATAATTTAAACAGGCAAGAAATCTGGACTCCCATTCAAACAAACTAGCTTACAAACCAACTACATATTTTCAAAGGACTAATCTACAGTGGACATGGCTGCATCACCACAAGAGATCAGCATTATCATGGATTTTTATTCTGAATGACAAGCACTATACTTCAGAGATGAGATGTGATGAATTAGTTAAATGCAGGAGACAGCCAGAGAATTGGGAGATGTAAGAAGCAGCAAAGATACGCCAACAAACCTTGCCAGACACAAGAGCAATTAACCAAAGTGAATTTGAGAAAGTCTGCAGAGGAAAATGAAAGGGGATGAGGAGGTGGGAAATGTCTCATCAGCACCAGCATATGAACTATGAGACAGAATGAGGTAAGATGGTGACGTAACAGAGGTAGGAGAAGGAAAGACATTTGAAAATAAGAAGCAAATTATAACAAACTGAAGGAGTGGGCAAATAGATAAAGTAACATGGTAGTACTGTATAAGACAGACAGTAGAATGTATAGGTCTGTTCAAAACCCTGTGGAAACATTCACAGAGAACATAAGAAAACATGGTACGAGTGTGATGGCATACCCGTGAGAGAAACTGAGCTGTAAGGAAGAGATAACTGATGATGGGACAACAGCAGATGTTCTCCCTTAAGGGCAATGATGACAGAGTTCATACAGTCAGACAACACTGTGAGGAGGGGTTTTGTTTTGGCAACCTTACACAGATTCATTTTAGTAAACATGTCAAGCACCTGCACAATCAAGAGTGGAGAAAGACAGAGACACCCTCCATGTCCTGAGAAGCCTAACAACAAAGCAAACAGAAAGGATTGCAGAATTCAGCTACAATAATTTTACATAAAGTGAGGCAGGATCCTACATTACCAAAAAAGGCATTTTAATGTGATTTCATCCTAGGGTGCATGCAGAGCAGTGGTAACTGCTGATCTTTGTGCCACAGTCAAACATAGGCTTTGGGAAATATCTGATCTATGAGAATACCAATAAGTATTGCTATGTCGAGCTTTTGAAAAGTTTTGAAGGAAGGAACAGGAGAGCAGACAAGTTGTTCTGTGATTCACCTGCTGCATGCACTTTGCAAATAAATACACTGCACCTTCCATTCTACCTCACAAAGAGGATTCTTCATCTCATCTTCCTTCTTGTTTGAAGTTGTTGAAATAGAAGAAATATAGCAGAATCCCAGACCAGAGGTTGTATTATGAAAGCTAGGCAGTCTAAGAGCATATTTTAGCATACTCCAAAGAGCAATACCACGTAAAAGACAAATGGCGTGGTCTGCATAGGTTTGTGCTCCCTGAGGTTTTTTTTTTTTTTTTTTTTTTTTTTTAAAAGACCTACCTGTTTACCCAAATAATAGGCAAACCTTAGCTGACGTCAGTTTCACCAACCTCCTCCTATGCAGATTTCTGTCACTTACAAAACAGGCTCAGGCCCTTACCCTAACAGTCTTTCTCCACTAGGAACATTGCCTATGGTTGACAGTGGATGTCAGTATCAGATGAACTAGTGTTAAACCGCACATGTTGACCAGGACAATCATCATTCTGCACGGTTTCAGAAAACTTAGTATACCGCTCCAAGGTTTCTCCAGATCCTTTTTGTTCTTAGTTCACTGGCCCCTTTCTTCACTCAGAGCCATCACAATTAATGAGCAGCAAATTGAGAAGTGAATATGGGTAGAAAGCCACTAGGTCTTCCTGCCACAAAAAATACTTTGAGCTAAAACAGTAGCAGGTAGCCCTGATATGAACCTCTGAGACGGGGAATGAAGTCCAAAAGCAAGAAGTTTCCTTTGAAAGTTGAATATGGTACTAGTTGTAACAAAGGAATGTTATACGATATAGTGACAGCCTGATGATCTCATCTCCCCACTACTCCTTTGTAACAGGAAGTTATACTGTTAAGCAACAGTTCACTAAGCATACTAATTTATCTCATCTTTTATACCTAACATACCTTGTGTTACCTAGAATTCTAAAAACAGGCTGACATTAAATTCCCATATGACATTAAATTATAAGAGATTGGTGTCTGACATTCAAACAATGACTGGTGGTGTAGTAACTCTTTCCTTCTTAGCATTCAGGGAACATGACCATAGATTAAAGGACTTAATAAAACATAGGAAAAACAAAGGAAGTGCAGAAGGTGACATCATCAACAAAAAGAGGAGGAGTGAGGATAGTGGGGAAGTCTTCACAATACTGTAGATTCTCTCCTTTACAGAGTAGAATAACTTTTTTCAGCCCACTTTCAGCCAAAGTGACACAGGGTGTGTCTACACTGCAATGTAAGCCCAGGGTTCAAACTCAGGCTCAAGTCTAACCCCCTTCTATCTACACACAAATCATGCTAACCCAGGACTCAGACCCAAGTCCCAGGACTCCACATCAGTGGAGGGTCCGAGCCTGAGTCAAACCAGGACCCAGTGTTCAAGCCCTATTGCTTTGCAGTGTAGACACAGCCTCCACTGGACGCATGCTCTGGGAGTCCACCAAAAGAATCACACAGTCCCATAAGCCAACTTTATTTGTCCTCTAGACAGTCAAGTTGGTGGACAGTCAAGTTTTCGTCCACTGCAACACAAACTAAGGGCTAGAGCAACCGCATTTTGGGAAGGCACTAGGAAGTCTGGGATATGGCTGGTTGGACTCGGGCCTGCAGTGGAGCCCCAGGTTGGGACCCAGGGTTCAACAATTCCTAACCTGGAGCTACAAATGAGCTCAAGTCCTAGGTTAAGAAACTCGGGGGCTGCTAACTCAAGTTCTACTAACCCTGGGATTACATTGTAGCATAGACATACCCTAAGTGAACCTCCCAGCCCAGGTACACAGATTCATGCTAGCGAGATTCAGCTAACATACTAAAAATAGCATGGGTGTTGTAGCTCGAGCCCACTCAACCCCCGGGCTTCAGAACCTGAGCTGCCAGTACTACAGTGTCCACAGAACTATTTTTAGCATGCTGGCTCAAGCCCTGCTAGCACTAGTCTATCTGTGTGGGCTGGGAAACTCACCTGCAGCTGCAGTGCAGACATGTCCTAAAATAGGATGCATTCTGCAGACAGCTCATGAAGCAGAGAATCTGGCACGCAGGTATGTCAGCTTCTGATTTCCAGTCAGCCAGACACCAGACTTAAGGGGGGAGGGGCTATAACCCTAAAATATTTTACAGAAATAATGAGAAAGAGAGAGAGAGAGAGAACAAACTCTCCACCCACTGTAACTAAATTTAGTCATTCGAGCCGCCTCCCAGGTCAGCCTCATCTACACAAATGTAAATTAGAGAGCAGATACATAATCTGGGAAATTTTCCAGATTTATTATACAATAAAACAAAACAAAGAACTCAGTACTGGCTGCACTAAGAAGCCAGATCTTTCTGCCTATATAAAGGCTACCAGCAGCACTGAAGATTATTTGAGTATACTTGATACGGTGAGCAACTGTGGTAGAGAACAATTTGTGCCAGAGCTAGGGCCAGCCAACTTCCTAGCAACCAATACACTAACATTTTCTCTTCAACAACCACTGTACAGAGACTTTGCATTGTGGGAATCTCTCTTTGCCCAGACTGAGTGTGCTTGCTAGGCCTGACTCCCTATGGGGCAATAGGAAAACTCCCAGCTTCACATCTTATGTAGCACTCCAGTATGGGTTAACTGATATCAGGAAACAAATTTGGGCCAGTGTTTCTCCCTAAATAATTTCATCATGGGACTCTTAAGGTGCTTGTTAGGGTCAAATATCTTGTCATACATTTCCTGAATGGCTTTTAAAAAGGTGTGACATCCTGCTGAGGTCTGCATTACTGTGCTAACACTCCAACACCAGCAGTTGCTTAGGGAGGAGGACGCCAGCTGAAAGTAGTTTAAGGGAATTGGTGTAATCCCTTTTTTGCTTCTTGACATACTTTGAGGGTGGGGAAGGAATGAGGGGAAGGCATATGCTGAGGGTCAAGTGACTTCTCCCATTTTAAGTGGAGCTAAGCCACTAAATCTCCCCATAGTGGGCTGAAAATTCACTTAGTGGCTCTCCACTGCACAGAAATGCCTCCATCAGTGGTGTTTTTCAGAATCAGCTATCACCCTATTTCCTCCTTTTTCCTCTCATCCCACTAGAGCCAGAGAACGAACCTCAGAGTAACTGAAAAATGATTGGTTTCGGAGTAGCAGCCGTATTAGTCTGTATCCGCAAAAGAACGAGGAGTACTTGTGGCACCTTAGAGACTAACACATTTGTTTGAGAATAAGCTTTTGTGGGCTGCAGCCCACTTCATCGGATGCATAGAATGGAACATATAGTAAGAAGATATGTATCAGGGGTCGGCAACCTTTCAGAAGTGGTGTGCTGAGTCTTCATTTATTCACTCTAATTTAAGGTTTCGCGTGCCAGTAATACATTTTAACATTTTTAGAAGGTCTCTTTCTATAAGTCTATAATATATAACGAAATTATTGTTGTATGTAAAGTAAATAAGGTTTTTAAAATGTTTAAGAAACTTCATTTAAAAATTAAATTAAAATGCAGAGCCCCCCAGACTGGTGGCCAGGACCCGGGCAGCGTGAGTGCCACTGAAAATCAGCTCGCGTGCCACCTTTGGCACGCGTGCCATAGGTTGCCTATCCCTGATCTATAGATACACACACACACACAACATGAAAAGGTGGAAGTAGCCATACCAACTGTAAGACACTAATTAATTAAGATGAGCTATTATCAGCAGCACTTTTGTAGTGATAATGAAGATGGCCCATTTAGACAGTTGACAAGGTGTGAGGATACTTAACATGGGGAACTAGATTCAATATGTTTAATGACCCAGCCTCTTCCAGTCTCTAGTCAAACCCAAGTTAATGGTATCTAGTTTGCATATTAATTCAAGCTCAGCAGTTTCTAATTGGAGTCTGTTTTTGAAGCTTTTCTGTTGCAAAATTGCCACCTTTAAGTCTGTTACTGAGTGACCAGAGAGGTTGAAGTGTTCTCCTACCGGTTTTTGAATGTTAGGATTCCTGATGTCAGATTTGTGTCCATTTATTCTTTTGTGTACAGACTGTCCAGTTTTGCCAAAATGCAATAAAATGAATAATGTTCAGGGTTGTTGTTCTCTCTCTCTCTCTCTCTCTCTCTCACATACACACACACTTTTTTCCTTTGCCAGTCTAACTTTTCAAAAGTTGAGGGAGTTTTGAAAGGTTATAGAACGGGAAAAGAACATAAAAAGAAGACAAAGGGGAAAAAATGAAAGAGAAACTAGATGCCATTCATTCAAATTATTGCATTTGTTGTATTACAAAAGAAGGGAGCAAGGGAAAAGGGGAAGAAACTGAACTTTTTGTTTTTGAAAACCAACATTTTTTAAAAGTTCAATTGGAAATGAAAATTTTTCCATTTTCTTTCGATAGCATTGTGGTTCACAGCTGGTTTGGCTAGCAAACCTGCAGGCAATGAGGCTTGCACAGAGGAAAGATAAGGTGGAAAACAAAATCAAAAATAAAAACCAAGCCAGATCTATCTATCAGTTAAGTTGGGGGCCAAGAAACAGACATTGTTGGGGCATTCAGATAATTCAGTGACTCTTGTCCACACCAGATGTTGGTCTGCACTAATGTTGTAAATCGATCTAAGTTATGCTAGTTAAGTTACATAAGTATGTAACTTAAGCCGATGTACCTTAGATCAATTTACAGACACAACATAACTTCTGCCTCTTGTTGAGGTGGATTACAACAGAGATCAATGGGAGAACACTCTCCCATAGACTTAACGTGTCCACCAGACCTGCTAAATCGATGCAGCTGCATCGATCACAGCAGCGCCAGTTTAGCCGCATAGTGTAGACATGGCCCAAGCTGGTGCAGGTTAGTGTAAATTATTCCTCCCTATCCCACTTAATACCCATGAACACCAGGGGGATTTGGCAGGCCATGTTGCCTCTTCTATTTTACCTTGGTGTTTCAACCAGCAGAAGGCAGCTTTAGTGTATGCGGGAGAACCCACAGGAGTTCTGCTAGCAGAGACTACTGACAGGGATGGACCAGTACAGTCACTAATCAACCCACCTTTCCCGCCATATTGTGTGGCTAGGATTTGGTGGAAAGGATTTTGCAACTGCTTTCCATCTCCATATTCCTGCCTCCACCTGATGGCAAACTCAGGAGCAGATGGCCTGAGGTAGAACAACAGAAGCCAACATTTGATTCTGGCCCTAAATTTACAAATGGCAGCTACTCCAAACCATACACTTGGCTCTTTCTAGCAGTAACATTTGAAACATGCAGCATAAAACTATCTGGTCTCTATATGGCTCATGGGAACTTTTAAAACAACAGACCAGTATATATTTTTCTTTACTTTGTAATAAAGTTTTATTACTCTTTGTGATGTGGCAGTGTGTGTGTCTAGCTTTCCTAACAACAAGATCATAAATAGTTCTCGGATTTTCTGTATGTGTTTATAATATTGACTGGCTTACTAGAATATTTACAGCAAGCTGAAAATGACACTTGAGCTGAGAGAGCTTTCCTCAGTTCACAGAGAAACTATAGGCAATGCAATCACTATAGGGTTTCCTGATGAAATATTCAATTCAAATGCAGCAGGAATTCCCATGAAGCCCTGGAGTCTTAAACAAAATAAGAAAACTAGAATACTATGTGTGTCTTGAATACCTTTCAATTCCCACAGATACCTCAGGCCCCAGCAAGCTGGGTCTGTGGGACAAAGACATCACTGTACAGTTCCTTCTGCTCCCTGAAATAGTCACATTTTCTTCAGTAATGAATACTGTAAACAGTAAGACAGGGTGAACTATAGTTTATTTTAATCTCTGATGAGATTTCAGGGAGGCGGTGTTGTCCTATGGATAGAGCATTGAACTAAGAGTTCAGTTCCATCTCTACCACCAACCTGCACAAGCCACTGTTTCCTTATTCGTAAAATGCTTTAACTTATAGTGCTTTTCATCCATACAAGTGAAGTATTATTATTATAGACCCATTTTTAAAAGAGGTCTATATAAGAATCTGACTTCTGCATACTCCATTTTTAAGCTTTTCCCATACTTAAACTTAGGATCTGCACATGCGTATTACGGTTACATAGTCAGAAATTGGGTAGCCAAATGTCAAACTTATACTTGCAACATAAGTAGGCAATTTTTCAGAGAACTGTGATTTTGAAATGGGGGTCTTTATGTGTCTTATGGCACTAGAATCAGAGATCACATGACAGAGAGGATCAAACTTCTGACGTGAGGGGAAGACAGACTTACGCTGTGCTGCTACTCAGCCCCCATTTCAACCTGCTTATTCTGCGCTAACCAACCCATTCATATTAGGTAGCATAGCACCTGCCTTTTTTAGTGGGGGACAATTACATTCATATTTGGCGGTACCAACACCATTCTAATTCAGGATGGACCTCACCTAATGATGATTGCTCTAAACCAGAGATTTCCTGAAATAACGGCTTTCATCATGCTCTTAATTGATGTGCTTTTTTCCCTTCAAGATAGTTCTTTTCATTTTCATCCAGCATAAGGAGCACATGGCATGATACTTTGCTAAGGTATCGATGTCCTTTTTAATGAACACCAGAAATAAAAGAGACACACAAAATATGAGGAAGTGGTGATTAAGTTACTGGTATCCAAAGGCTCCAACAGTTTATGCACATTTTAGATGATCACAATTTTGTAGGCATGAATATGCATACTGCTTTAATGATGGCTTTGCCTCTTTTTAACTTGTCTTCCACCCTTTTTTTAAGCTACATTCTAATACAGCATGACAGACAGCCACTTACGATTAATCATGGATAAGATTATTATGTAGAAAAAAAATATTCAATGATTCACTCACATATGCTATGTATGGTCAGTAAAATATAAGTGAAATAAAATAGTTATAAAAATGGAGGCTTAAGATCAGACTGAGCAGGCAATGGAGAGGCATAAGGATGGGGAAGATCTGACAGGAGTGAGCTAGATATTTCATACTATAAACAGAAAGCAAAGCACATTTGAGAACTGACATACTGTAGATTTGTTTAAGCAGCCCTAATCAAGCACCCAATAACTTTGGGGATAGGGACATTTAAGACCCAACTCCAGATCTTTATCTGAATTTTGCTTCCGTTGGACATTATGAATCTGCAGAAGTAGCATGGGCCACGATCTTATTGGTCCACACCAGCATCTCCAAGAGAAAACAAGTTGGACCATCCACCAGAAATTGGATCAGCAGATCACCTCTCAAAAGCCAAATACACCTGGAAGGGATAAAATGGAGGTCCTAGGTCAGCCACCTAGAAGTCCTCCTAGTGACATCAAGTACCTATCTGAGATAGGCACCTTTAACTATCTAACTATTTTCCAGCAATTAAGGTTACTCTCTAGAGCAGCAGGAAAAGACTACAGTGAACAAAACTAAGATGAAAACTGGTGGCTGAGCAAAGATCTAGTGATAAGTGACCCAAGAGAAAGTCTGTGTAACAACCCAAATTAGTCATTTGAACACTCCTTGAAACTGAGTACCTAATTAATAAAGAAGTATACAGAATTGTGTTTTAAGGACCACCAGAGTTACTGTGTGTGTCTGTTTTGTAAGAAGCTCCCATCAAGATTGTTTTAAGTATTTTTAAACTGCACAGGTTACTGCCACTAACTAAGATTGTAGAACAGTGTACACGTATCTACCATAGTTAATGATCTCATACGGTCTTTCAAATTAGGTGTAAATAGACATGAGACCAAGTGTGCAAGCTTTTTCAACTGCAGTCAGTCTTAAATCTAGGGATTTGATATTAACTAGGAGAGTTAGTCAGTCCTGGGCTAACAAACATTCATAGGAAAATTGATTTAAAAGTTTGAGTACTATAGAAAAAATGTTTAGAGCAGACAATGGACCTGTATGCAGTCTTCAACTGACTTGAACAAAACTTTTGATAACAGAGAGAGTCTATGGGCTGTTCTACTGGGCTGCCCAAGAAGGTTCATATAAATCATCCATCTGTGCCATGACCACATGACAGTGTAAGTGCTCTCAAATGATGACTCTAACGCATTTGGAATCTTGAATGGAGTGAAGCAAGGCTGCATACTTGCTCCATACAGTGCTCTTCAACTTGTTCTTTTGCCCATGACCTCAGCCATGCCACAAGGGACTTGGACCAGGGGATATGCATCCACTACTGACTCAATGGGTCCCTCTTTTAGCTTTGAAGACTCAATGCTAAGACCAAGCTGCTGGAGAGTCTTCTCTTTGAGGCACTTTTTGCAGATGACTGCACCTTGGTGACCTATAGATATAATGACCTCCAGGTCATCGTTGATAGATTTTCTGAAGTATCCCAGCTCTTTGGCCTTATCATTCTTGGGAAAACATAGGTCTTGCTCCAATAAGCACCTCATTCCAATGGAATACTGGAATTAATAACCAATTTGCCCAAGTGAGCCATATTGTGAAGGACTCAGTCAAAAATCTTAGTCACCTTCTCACAATAGTAATTAAGTGTGATTTTCTGTTGTGGTTATGTGATTTGATTCTGAAAACCTTACTAGTTATATCAACTAATGTTCTAGTTAGTCTTAGCCAAATCATTGTCCCTTAGCATTTTTGATTTCTTATCGCCTATACTATGAATTCCTGTTGTTAAGGGATAGTTAATAAAGCTTTATTAAACTAAACTACACTACTATTAAACTAAACTAAACTACACTCAGGTTCTTTTTTTTACTGAAGCAATCAAAATTAAAAGAACCCTAAGAAAGGCGATACAGGTAATCAGTGAAGCAGCTGCTCAACTAAAGTATGTTTCTGATATCACTCTTCGGATTCCTGGCTTGGCATGGCACATTTTCATTTCACCTGCCAAAGAGTGGGGGACAGGGAAGGCAGCTCCCTGGATTGAAGGAGTCCTTTTTATTGTAATCCCTAAATAAGACAGGCTCTAATGCTGATTCTTGCTGTACCACACTTGGCTCTTGCCCTTTTCTAAGGCCTGCTTTACATGCAAAGTTGCACCAGTCTAACTAAAGGTGAATTTTTGAAATAGCACAAGACAGTATACCCATATATCTGCTTAAAGCAGGCACAAGCTGAACCATATTAATCAGCTTCAAGTTAATAAGCTGTCCATACTGGGCTTTGTAATGGTTTAACTGAAGTCAGCTTTCAGAAGGTTTGAGAAGCATTAAAAAAAATAATAATAATAAAGTTCAACAGTTTAACTGAAGTTTACTCAGACTTCCTTGGACTGAAATCAGTCTAGAAATTACAGGACAGCACCAGCTCTTAAGAAAACTCTGGTACTTCCTTCTTCCAGCCAGGTTTCACACATCCCACAACATAGTTTCTTGATGGTGTTCCTGATATTACTTAAAGGACAACAATCACCAACATTTTTCAATGCATCAAAAAGTTATGTTCCAATAGACTCAAAATTGCTATTTTACTTGAACCCATTTTTATTAACTACCAAATTCCACAGAAATTATTCCTTTCTCCAGATGTGTGTATATTTCTCAGTGTCCTGATCTAGTCTAGCTTGGGATCCCTCTAATGTCCCTCACTCTGTTTCAGAAGCCACCAGAACCCTACCAGAGAGGTAGCACACACATGTAGCTAGGCCTTATATGTTGTAAATAGTTTGTAGACAGTTATTTGCACTACACTATGTCCACGTGATTCAGTCACATTATGTTTGTTGCATAGAGAGGAAAAAAAACAACACCTGGGTTCAATATCTTAAGACAGTGAGACCGACAATGTTTGCCAAATTCATTCCTTGTGCAGTAAGAGTGCACTGTCTACAAAAAGCTACAAACAACAGTTATGGTAGCTCATTTCACACTGATCAGATCACACTGATAATATGCTCAAGAGAAGAGTATCTGACATACCAGACTTTGCTGAATGAGACTGAGAACTGTTGTTTTTAGTCTCCAGGGGAACAGTTCAAGACATGCTCAGTCAAATATATGTCATCTTAATCAGTTCCAACACACTAAGTGTTGAGTAAAAAAATTTTCCTCCTCCTCCACTGTTCTAATTGAAAAATACAAAAAGAAGCGCTACTGTACAGAGATCAAGATGCAAATGTTGGAACATGTGTTGTGCATGCTAAAAGCAGTTGCACTGACAGTAGAGTGCAACATATTGAATTCCCATAACGTACCCTAGCACGACCCTTTGTAAGAATATTAAAATATTAAAGAAACTAGCCTGCATTCCTTGTTGTTACAATCACATACCATACCATACCCCACAGATACAATATAGTAGCATCAAAGTAATGTTGACTGCAATGGGCAGTAAAACTGTTGCTAAACATTAATGACTAAAAGGTAAAAGACTATTGTTGAGCTAACAAAACCGAAGTTGCATCAGCTCATGCTACCTCTGCCATCTTATTTCAGCCTCCAGAATCTTTCATCCAGCTGTAGAGAATGAGAGTAATTCAAAATTAAGAATGAAAAATAAGACACTGGCTCAAATCAATGAACCAACTGTAAAAAAAAAAAAATGAATGATTAATTCCTTCCCCATAGAAACATGGCTATTTTTGCAGAGGAAATTGTGCTGCAACACCAGTTTGCCAGATATATTCTGCTGTGTGTGAAAGAAAGAGATATACAGACACTGTCATGTCCATAACACACACATACTCTATCTTCTCTGAAAAATCCTCTCCCTCAATTTAGCCTGCCTCTCCAGCAACTTCTCCATCTCCCTCTTCCCTTTTGTTGTCTACTCTCACTCCCTAAGCATCCTCATTCAATACCGAGGCATGCTGGGATAATGCTAATGTCCCAAACATGTAATTGCCAGCCCCACATGAGAATTTCCAGGCATCAGCCTATCCTGGAAGCAATGGTCTTCAGTGAACAATTTCAGAACATCGCATGGCAAATGTTTTTGGAAGATGACAATGCACAATGTGACCATGGACACCAATCCCAAACTATGTTCAGGGACACTTCTCTGATCTTGTTCTTCTTGATGTCAGCCCTGAGCAAAGAATGGGGCATCAGCTGCACCAGCTGAGTGTCCCCAAGAGGCAACGTGCTTCTGAAGCCCAATTCTACAGCCTTCCTTCCCCAGGCTCGCATGGAGCCCACTCCGCTGGCCAGGACGTTAGGGCGTGGTCAGGTTCAGATTAACCAATGTGCACTCACACAGGAACTTCATCTCCAGGGGCCCCACCAGCTACCCCACAGAAACCCTAACAAGCAGAGTGGCACTGCAATCCTGTGCACCAAGTCGAAATGTCACTCACTCATATTTGGCCTGGCTGTCTCCATCCCGGGCATGACCAGGCCAAACCTGACTGCGTGCTGCTGTGACCTGGCACTTGGCCCCCACACTTCTACCATACCCACCAAACCATCAGATGGCTCACTGAGCCCCTCCCCACCCGAAAGGTGTGCATTTCTACAGGTACTTCCACATGCATTTTTAAAGACCCCATCAAGGTAACCTCTATTAGCACATCTCTATGAATCATCACCTAGTAGCCTCCATACCACACACCTCCCTCGTACCTTATCTGTGTATAGTTTTCAGCATTTGCCACTCTGAATTTCCTAATTCTTAGAAATTCTGTATTTCTAATTCTTGGGGTTGCTTGTTTGTTTAATTTTTGCTTAGTACAACATACTTATGAGTTTCTGATACATATTGTCAGTCCTAATTCCAGTTTAATTAAATTCATAGTCTGGGAATTTATTCTGCTAGGAAGTTTCTGATATGCCTTTTTCAGCTACCTGGAGAGACCAACTATCTGAATATCTGTGGAGATTTTGGTGGAACTCATAATGCCAATACGAGTTTACGCATTTCATTCTTGGTCTATTATGCAGATTTTGCTAGCGGATATACATTCAGCTATCAGTTCTCGAGTCTCCATACATCTCAGTTCATCTGCCCAGTAGTTCCCTGCTCAGGTATTCACAACAGATCAAGTAAACTCTCTTGCAGCAGAAACTGGAAGATTGAACACAGTTTGCAGTAAGCAATATTTGAGATGCTACAAAGCCTGATACAAAAATGATCAGACACATGTCAAATGTAATTTTATAATGGGAAATGTGAAGCAATGCACAGTTGGCTTAAAAATAATTGACACAGTAAACTGAATAAAGAGAAATCAGAGTAATTGAGCAGTACAATAGTGAGGGGACAGTGAGCTGCGCTGTGTGAAAACAGAAAAGGGAAGTTTCCAAATGCTAGAACACCCAGCTAAACATGGGATGGGAAAGAGGGACCTCAGAGTAAGACTAGATGATGATATTCAGTTCGGTTCTGGCCACTACATTAACAACATATTGTGCAATCAAAAGAGTACAAAAGCATTAATCCCAGGAGTAAACAGGCCAAGTTAAGTAAACAGTAAGAGAGTCTATTGAGGAAAAAAAAGGTATGGAAAATGTTTATTCAATGTTTCCCCTTATTTTTAGAATAGGCTTCCCCCTTCCTGTCCATCAGTAAACCTTTCCAAACCCATTTCTTTCAGCACTACCTTCTTTCTTCTCCCCAAATAACGTCTCCTCTTTGTCCCCCCAGCCCCTTTCCTGAAGCACTGTTTTGCATCATTATGTTGCTCTCTGTCTTCAGGTCCATTCCTACAAGGTTCTCCAAGGGATATCACTAGATGTAAAATGGGGTCAGCACCTTTTAGGTGGTTTTTCCCAACTCTCAGGTTCAAGACCTTAGAATTTAAGCTTTCCAGTGTAGGAGAAGTGTCCTACTTTGTGTTTATAAAGCCTTGTACATGTTAATATTGCTATATAAAGGCTGATGCAGATGTGCAACGCAAAACTTAGGAGCCGAGTTGGATCCCATTTAATAATGTAGCCCTGAGGCTGAAATACAAAGAAATTTCAGTATAGAAATAATTGTTCAAAGAAACACAGCACTCATAACTAATAAGACTCCTTTAGATCAACCTAAATTTGAAAGAGTGAAATTGTACCAACTGCAGCCAAGAAATTGACAGCTCATTGTTGGGACATGCACTGGAGGTTCTACTAAATGTCTTGATACACGAGCAAGATAATTTAGTTGTACCTTAATGGCACCTGCTTCATCTCTATGTGCAGCAAATAAGCCACTGGGTTTATGACACATATGAACAACATAGACAGATAACTGATGAAAATAGTCTGTTTAATGAATACACTTGTGCCAAGCAATATGTGATTAATGCAGTGCAGTGAAACCTGGCAATAACAGAGGACTTTGCTCACAAAAGAGCTGGAAGTGTTTAGTGGTGCAATCAGATTCTACATTCCAGTGCTGGCTTTAGCTTTTGAGGCGCCCCGATCAAAATTAGCTATATTACTGAAGTCACTGCATTACAGTACCATGCTAACAACATTAGGGATTGCATGAACACCTGCTGAACAACCAACCACAAGATAATAAAAGTGATTCATTGAAATGAACCCCCTCCCCAAACCCAGAACAGGACCTGTTTAGTGCTCGAGCAATTTTTTTTTTTTTTGCAATGAGAAAACTACTTTCACAGTGCCTCCAGCCCAGCCAAAGGCAGAAAGAGAGCCTATTCTTGCAACAGTTACAGCTAGCTACACCTAGTAAAACTTGGAGAAACATCTGCTCCTTCAGTTGCTTACCCAAATCAAACTCCTGAGTCTTTGGAGATTCAGCTATTGCTAATTCAAAGTCGGTGATGAATTAATGAAAAATATTTGTTTCAAAGTAATGTAGATTTAGGGTACAAATGAAGGTAAAAAGAAGTCTGGTGGTTAGAGGAAGGGTGTGCAAATCAGGAGGGAAACAGATTCCAATATTATATATCTGGGCAACTCATCCTCTCTTTGCCTCAGTTTCTTTGTGTTTTCAGGAGAGTCCAACGTGTAGGGCACTAACCTGGGACTCATAAGACTCATAAGACCAACCCTGCCACCCACTGTGCCTCTGTTTCCCTCACTCTCTTGATATTTAGATTGTAAGTAAGCTCTTATGGTCAGGAGCCTCTCTCACTGTGTGCAGGCACTGTGGGGCCCCAGGCTTGGTTAGTGCATCTAGGTGCTGTTGTAAATTGAATAGTATTTACCCACCATCAGGAGACACAGAGATCCCTGAACAAAAGGCTGCAGCATAAATGCGAAGTGTTCCTTGCCTGATGCATTGGAATGGAGCCTCCATAAATCTATTGCCACACCCGGATAATTAACAAGCCTTCCAGGGAGAAAGGAGCATAACTGTTAATGGTGATCACCCCTCAGCAGGAGAAAGCCCCCTATGGGGACAATTATGTCTTCTTTATAAGATACTCAGCTCTTAAAATCATCCTCAGCTTCTTCCCCAGTTGTAGAGATAACTGCATGGAACTCACTTTTTGGTGTGATTTTCATAAAGCAATAAATAGTCAGCAGAGAAAGTGTTCATGAAGTAACAAGTATTTCCACATAATTTGCAAGTTACTAAAGTATTTGAGGTACTATTTGCATAACTTTAGAATCTACTGTTAAGATCCTTGTTTTCCCACAAACTACAGAATTACTGGGGGGTGGAGGAAGGGGAGGTAAAATAGCAACTTTGTAAGCATCAGCAGGTTTTTAATTTTAGAAATACCCTGCAACATAAAGCTTGTCAGGATTGTTTCCTAAAACAGGTATATGTAAATAGCTTTTGCTCATTCAAGTAATCCCAATCCAGTCAACAGGATTATCATCAATTATGGGAGAGGGATTTAGGTTCAAATCCATTTTCATTGACGTTTCACCACTAACTTCAAAGGGAGCAGGATCAGGCTCTGAGATACCACCTACCATATACCACCATACGTATCTGAGCCCAGTGTAGATTACTAAATGGGGCAGTGTAACACAACTCAGGACTCCCAGTCATGGAGAGACATTGGGTGTTTTGATGTTAAGGAGAACTCTCCCCTCTTCCCGAAAGGCTACAAATTAGGCTTTTAAACAGAACGATACTGAGCACAGCAGGAACTCTCTTCTTAGGGTCCCCATCCAGGTGCTATTTGCACCATTATCAAACTATAGCATGTTTAAAACAAAACAAAAAAACAAACAAAACCACACATCCCCCAAGTACAGGCCAAAACACATATACAGCCCTCTGGCTAAAATCCTTACATACAGCCACCCTGGTTTGACACCTAGCACCTTTCAGTCAAGATCAGCAGGTTAAACATCTCTCTGCTGGGCTAACTGCAAGATAACAAGAGCAACCAGACAAAAAAATCCAGTTTCTTAACTCCCATTGGATTCTGTGGTAGTGGGTTCCCTCCCCACACCCAAGAAAACAGTACAGGGTGAGCTACCATCAAGTCAGTTGCGTTCTCCCTCACCCAAGGGCTAGTCATCCAGCCATCTCTAATTTTTCAGAATCCTCCTTTTTAAGCTTGCGTGGAGAACGACCTGTTTCTGTCTGGAGCTAAATACAGTAAACTTTACATCTAAACAGCCATCTAAAAAGGGGGAGAGTTGGAAGAATTAGGAAGTGTACAAAAAGATCCCAAACCAAGGAAGAATCAAAAATAAATGTGAAAAGAGTGTAGCTGGAGGCGTCAAACATCAAGAGACTTCTAGCAGAGTGGACAGTGACTCAGCCAAGGATGAAGACAGACGATTTCACAATGGAATGAGAAATACAGCCACAGAGGATGATAAAATAATTCAAGCATTAAATGAATACTTACATGTTTACAACAGAGATGACTACCAATGTGTCAGCTGACACTGGCTGTATATCTACTATTGTGAAAGAGTTCGGGGGCAGTCAGGTAAAAGCATTAAGCTAGCAGGAGCAATTGAAGAGAAGGACAAGATTACTATAGAGCTTTAACTACTTGGGTGCTGCTGTTCAACACAGTTGCATCCAGTTAGGACCCACCTGTTGTGTGCTGAATGGACCAGGTAGGTACTTCCATTCTTTTGGTTTCAAAGGGTCATAGATTTGAAGAAGCACTCAGCATTGAGCTAACTCTGCTCCCGCTGAAGTCACATGGAGTGAAATCATGGCCTCATTGAAGTCAATGGAAAAACTCCCACTGTCGTCATTGGGACAAGGAGTTCACCAAGTGATTTATTGACTTCAGTGGGGCTAGAATTAAGCACTTTTGAAAATCCCATCCTGGAAGCACAACAGGGTTGATAGGGGAGGAGAGCTCCCATTGAAATGGCAGCTACTCTCTCAGAGGGCTCGTCCTCCTGATGGCATTCCAAGTTCACGCATACGGCTCCAAGCTGTGTGACTGGCAGCATGAACACAGCAATGCAAAACAGGAATTACTTTTATTTAGAAACAAAAATTAAAATAATCCCTCCCCAGAAAACTAGAACTCAAGTAAGTGTCTGTTACTTATCAAATACCAAAATACACTGAAATCTGATGCATTTGTGTGCATACCAGAACAATACATTTCAAAACGGAATGTTTAACAAATTAAGTCTCTCACAATTTGGGGCATTATGTAGATGTTGACATTTCATTGCATAACTGATCTAGCCTTCTAGAAAGTCTTTGCCTTACATTCTTCCTGTCCCCTCCACATCTACCCCATTAGCAATAACTCAAATAACATGGCTGCAGTGCAAACAACAAGAGTTGTAGGAAAATATGGATTTCTTCTTGGAAGGGAAGGCAAGGGGGTTTATACCACCAAGGAAGAGAGGGAAGCTGAAAGTGAAGTGAAAGTGAAGCTAAGCTAATAATATGCAGTGAATCATTTATTTGATAGATTTAGCCTCTTTCATATTGTGAATTGTCCAGGAACACTTGGCAATACCCTCAGATGTACTCCCAATTTGAAATTAATTTTCCCCTGTCCTCATCCTCATGTCCCATACTCCATTGAGACCTGACTCTATGGCCCCCAACACCTTTCCTCAGTGGGCAGGGTCTCAAGGAGGCAAAGGCAGTACTGCAAACAGAAGTTGATGTACACGGGTGAAATGCTTCAGTCTTTTATCACTACTGCACACATGGTACCTTCATACTAGCCATTGCAAGTATCTGCCCACGGGGTCTGGGCAGGTTTGTACTCAGGGCAGCTAACCCATGCCACTGCTGCTCATGCTACCATGGTTACACTCCTATGTTCAGCACACCAGCTTGGGCAGAGCTACACAAGCTGGGAATCACACCCCAAGCTCTAAGGGTAGATGTAGCCAACGTGCTAGTACCCAGACAGCATACTGTATTCATTGGCACAATGATTTTTATTCACTTTTGCTTCTGCAGAACCCAGTACCAGAACACTTACTCAGGTAGTCCTTACTCAGGCTAGTAGACACAATGAAGTGAGAACTATTCTTGTTAGTAAGAAGTAACAGGAAAAGGACCTATGGTATATTTGTAAAACAAATTGAGTTGCCATTTGTCTAATAAGAGGCAACATTACCTTGTAATGTTTAAGCACAGGCGCTGGCTTCCTCCAGGCCCAGGGTGCTCAACACCCTGCTCTGAACTGGCCACACCCCCTTCCTGCCCCCGCTCCGCCCCATGTAGAGACTATTTTATAATGCATATACACAAGGGGACCCAATTAAGGTTGCAGAAGCAAGGATAAGGAGGACTTGTGGCACCTTAGAGACTAACACATTTATTTGAGCGTAAGCTTTCGTGAGCTACAGCTCACTTCATCGGATGCATGCAGTGGAAAATACAGTGCAGAGATTTATATACATAGAGAACATGAAACAATGGGTGTTACCATCCAGACTGTAACCAGAGTAATCACTTAAGGTGAGCTATTACCAGCAGGAGACCAGAGGGGGGTTGCGGGGAGAACCTTTTGTAGTGATAATCAAGGTGGGCCATTTCCAGCAGTTGACAAGAACATCTGAGGAACAGTGGGGGGAGAGGGAGGAGGGGAATAAACATGAGGAAATAGATTTACTTTGTATAATGATCCATCCACTCCCAGTCTCTATTCAAGCCTAAGTTAATTGTATCCAGTTTGCAAATTAATTCCAGTTCAGCAGTCTCTCGTTGTAGTCTGTTTTTGAAGTTTTTTTGTTGAAGAATTGCCACTTTTAGGTCTGTAATCGAGTGACCAGAGAGATTGAAGTGTTCTCCGACTGGTTTTTGAATGTTATAATTCTTGACGTCGGATTTGCGTCCATTTATTCTTTTACATAGAGACTGTCCAGTTTGACCAATGTACATGGCAGAGGGGCATTGCTGGCACATGATGGCATATATCACATTGGAGGATGTGCAAGTGAACGAGCCTCTGATAGCATGGCTGATGTGATTAGGCCCTATGATAGTGTCCCCTGAAAAACTTCTTTCCTATTGCCCATGTTAACACACTCAACCTTACTAAGCATGATTGCAAAAAGAGGTACACAGAAAAAAGATCACAAATCAAGGATTCAATCCTGTTACCCTGAACAAGTGTTGGGCCTGAAGCATAATTCATGCAGTTCAAGTTCACTGCTAGCAAAAGCTCTGAGATTTTTAAGATGAGAAAGGAAAGATATTTCATGTAGTCCTCTGATTCACAGGGCAAATAAATATTTGTTTTTCCACTGTAAGCCATTTATGTAGAATAAGATCCTTTATGTTGTAGATCTAATCACATTTATCTGTGGGAAGAACTACCTTGAAATTCGAGTCATGTCTGTACATCCTGTATCTGCAGAGGCATTCACAGACTCGTACATTACTTTTATCCCTGCAGTGCTCTTCTTTTAGTGCAGAGTTCCACCTTTTTTTAAAAGGAATTTTCTTCTTCTGCAATTTCATCTCCTGTTATTTTGTCCAGAAAGGAGACGGAAGGTTCTGCAATCGCTGGGAATACAAGCTTCAAGTATATCACTATTTCTCTACATTGCAACCCACTTTGACAAAATACCTAAGCATTCTCAGCAGATCATGTTTTAAATAGGACTGGTTCCTTTTAAACAAATCACTCAATAGCCTGGTTCAGAGTTATTTAAAGTCGTTGGGATTTTATAACCCTATGAATACTGCACATTGCAACTGCTGAGCTTTAAAAACACAAACTAAAAAGTGGGTACAAGAAACTGCCATCTGTCCCTCTAAACAATTATCGTCCTGCCATCTGTCTGTACACTGGATAATGTTTTTGCTGTTGATAATATCTGATTGAAGAGGCTCTCCCTCTACAGACACAGAGAAAAAGGAACTGTTAAAAATGCTGATTATTCTAGTTTTTCTCTATAAAAGTCTGCCATTTCAATTGGATCTTTACATTTTATACTGTTGGTATGTATCTAAAGCACACATAGTATCATTCGGTCCCAATAAATATTTAAGCAACTTTTTTCCATAGGTCTCTTCCGTTAGTTATAAAATCCTGATGGCAACTGGCTTTAGGCTATTTATTTGTGCCTTTTGTATTTAAGAAAAGCAAACTAATTAAATTGGCCAGGAGTGACAATACCTTTCATATTTGCTTTGGACTCTCTTCTCTGCTTTTGTTTTCCTCTCTCAAAGTGTAATTGCTCAGCAGATAACCAATATTAACAGGGGTAAATCCTCCTCCCCCCTTATCTGATACAATTCTATCATACAGTGGGGGAGCAGTGTTTGGGGAGCCTGCACAAGGGGTCCACACCTCCAGCAGAGGCCAGCTCCAAGGAAGCTTCCTTGCACAGCTGGGTTTGGTAGGAAGATCAGGGATGTAGCCAGTGGATCTCTTTGTGGGTCCACTTCCCAAAGACCTTTGCAAACGGATAACTTATCTCTAGATACTTTTGGGAATTCTCTTGCCAGGTCACCACCCTAGCATTCATGTCAGAGGTCACACACAGGATATTGTAGTCTTTTGGGATGAAAGGCTGTATAGAAATGTGCTGCCAGATATTAATTTTACACTATAGACCTTTTAATTACAACTTTGCTTAGAGCAGTGGTTCCCAAACTAGGGGAAAACTAGGGAAAGCCCCTGGCAGGCCGGGCCGGTTTGTTTACCTGCCGCGGCCACAGGTTCAGCTGATCATGGTCCCACTGGCCGCAGTTCACTGCTTCAGGCCAATGGGAGCTACAGGAAGGGCGGCCAGCACATCCCTCGGCCCACGCCATCTCCCGCAGCCCCCGTTGGCCGAGAACGGCGAACCACCACCATTGGGAGCCACGATTAGCCAAACCTGAGGAACAAACCAGCCCAGCCCAGGCTTTCCCTGAACATGCGGTACCCCTTGTTTGGGAACCACTGGCTTAGAGCATGCGTGTCAGAATTATGCTTTGCTTATTTCATTAGTGCAATTACTAAATTATTAGTTGTAGAGTACATTTATAGGGCCCAATTTCTGCAGTCCAGAAGCATGCAGAAACTCTCAGCGAAATTTAACATACTGAAAGGCAATGTAGATATTTCATTTGTGTTCGGATTCTTCCTCTGCAGCATGGGGCATGGGTCACCTGCAGGTTTAAACGAGTGTAAATGGTGAATTCTCTGTAACTTGGAGTTAGTAACTCAGCCAGTGGTTAGAGGCTTAGTACAGAGATGGATGGGTGAGGTTCTTTGGCCTACCATATGCAGGAAGTCAGACTGGATGCATACAACCCTAGAGCTTTAAGATCAGAAGGGAACATCATGGAGGAACACCCAGGGCCAGCCCCTCCGTGCCCCCAGCCACGTCCCTGGCTCTCAACCCTGCGCACGGCCCCATCCCCAGCCTTGGCACAGCTCCACTTCTGGCCCCACACTCGTCCCCAGCCTCAGCCACTGGCCGCAGCTCCATTTGCAGCCCAGAGCTGTGGCTGGGGACAAGGCTGGAGCAGAGCAACACCTGGCCATGGGCCCAGCTGATGGCCCCCACCACAGCCCAGCTGCAGCTCTGTTTCCATCCCCAGCCTCGGCCCCGTTCCTGGCCCCAGACCCAGACCCCTAACCACGTGCCCGCTTCCAGTCCTGGCTCTGGGGGAGGGCGCAGACAGAGGTAACGGGGGTGTGACCCTCAAAAGTTTGGGGACTGCTACCTTAAAATATATATATGAGTCTATTGCAATTCTTAACATTCTGGACTCCTGCAGACCCAAAGAAATTAAACAACAGAGGCAATAACAGACCCTAAGAAGAAGCTCGTTCAATTGATAGCAGATTTTGGGAAGCCTGCAGCATATTTCTGTAACGTAAATCAGCCATATTTGTTGTGATGGAGGAAGAGATGAACCAGGATCAGAGAGCTCAACAGCACAGAGGTTTAAGGTACTGTGCAAGCCTTTCACTTCTGGAGAGGAGTGTTTTAAATCCTTTAAACAATGCAAAGGCTCTTACGTAAATTAAGTTGTCATGGGATAAGAGGGAAGATCCTTTCATGGATTGAGAACTGGTTAAAAGACAGGGAACAAAGGGTAGGAATAAATGGTAAATTTTCAGAATGGAGAGGGGTAACTAGTGGTGTTCCCCAAGCATCAGTCCTAGGACCAGTCCTATTCAACCTGTTCATAAATGATCTGGAGAAATGGGTAAACAATGAGGTGGCAAAGTTTGTGGACAATATTAAACTGCTCAAGATAGTCTGCTTTGGTCTAAACTGTGAAGAACTTCAAAAAGATCTCACAAAACTAAGTGATTGGGCAACAAAATGGCAAATGAAATTTAATGTGGATAAATGTAAAGTAATGCACACTGGAAAAAATAACCCCAGGTATACATATTTAGCTACAACTAATCAGGAAAAAGATCTTGGAGTCATCGTGGATAGTTCTTTGAAGACGTCCATGCAGTGTGCAGCAGCAGTCAAAAAACCAAACAGGAATTTAGGAATCATTAAAGAAGGGATAGAGAATAAGACGGAGAATATCCTATTGCCCTTATATAAATCCCTGGTACTCCCACATCTTGAATACTGCATACAGATGTGGTCTCTTCATCTCAAAAAAGATATACTGGCATTAGAAAAAGGTTCAGAGAAGGGCAACTAAAATGATTAGCAAAAAGAAAAGGAGTACTTGTGGTACCTTAGAGATGAACACATTTATTTCAGCATATGCTTTCGTGAGCTACAACTCACTTCATCGGATGCATGCAGTGGAAAATACAGTGCAGAGATTTATATACATAGAGAACATGAAACAATGGGTGTTACCATACACACTGTAACCAGAGTGATCACTTAAGGTGAGCTATTACCAGCAGGAGAGAGGGGTGGGGGGGGGGAACCTTATGTAGTGATAATCAAGGTGGGCCATTTCCAGCAGTTGACAAGAACAACTGAGGAACAGTGGGGGGGGAATAAACATGGGGAAATAGTTTTACTTTGTGTAATGACCCATCCACTCCCAGTCTTTATTCAAGCCTTAGTTAATTGTATCCAGTTTGCAAATTAATTCCAATTCAGCAGTCTCTCACTGGAGTCTGGTTTTGAAGTTTTTTTGTTGAAGAATTGCAACTTTTAGGTTTGTAATCAAGGGACCAAAGAGATTGAAGTGTTCTCTGACTGGTTGTTGAATGTTATAATTCTTGACATCTGATCTGTGATTTGATCTATTCTTTTACATAGAGACTGTCCAGTTTGACCAATGTACATGGCAGAGGGGCATTGCTGGCACATGATGGCATATATCACATTGGTAGATGTGCAGGTGAACGAGCCTCTGATAGTGTGGCTGATGCGATTAGGCTCTATGATGGTGTCCCCTGAATAGATACGTGGACACAGTTGGCAATGGGCTTTGTTACAAGGATAGGTTCCTGGGTTAGTGGTTCTGTTGCGTGGTTGCTGGTGAGTATTTGCTTCAGGTTGGGGGGCTGTCTGTAAGCAAGGACTGGCCTGTCTCCCAAGATCTGTGAGAGTGATGGGTCATCCGTCAGGATAGGGTGTAGATCCTTGATGATGCATTGGAGAGGTTTTATTTGGGGGCTGAAAGTGATGGCTAGTGCATTCTGTTATTTTCTGTGTTGGGCCTGTCCTGTAGACGTTCTTGTCAACTGCTGGAAATGGCCCACCTTGATTATCACTACGAAAGGTCCCCCCCACCCCCGCTCTCCTGCTGGTAATAGCTCACCTTAAGTGATCACTCTGGTTACAGTGTGTATGGTAACACCCATTGTTTCATGTTCTCTGTGTATAAAAATCTCCCCACTGTATTTTCCACTGAATGCATCTGATGAAGTGAGCTGTAGCTCATGAAAGCTTATGCTCAAATATATTTGTTAGTCTCTAAGGTGCCACAAATACTCCTTTTCTTTTTGTGAATACACACTAAACATGGCTGCTACTCTGAAACCTAAAATGATTAGGGGTTTGGAACAGGTCCCCTATGAGGAGAGATTAAAGAGGCTAGGACTTTTCAGCTTGAAAAAGAGGAAACTAAGGGGGGATATAATAGAGGTATGTAAGTGAGTGGTGTAGACAAAATGAATAAGGAAAAGTTATTTACTTGTTCCCATAATATAAAAACTAGGGGCCACCAAATAAAATTAATGGTCAGCAGGTTTAAAACAAATAAAAGGAAGTTCTTCTTCACACAGCACACAGTCAACCTGTGGAACTCCTTGCCTGAGGAGGTTGTGAAGGCTAGGACTATAACAGGGTTTAAAAGAGAACTAGATAAATTCTTGGAGGTTAAGTCCATTAATGGCTATTAGCCAGGATAGGTAAGGAATGGTGTCCCTAGCCTCTGTTTGTCAAAGGGTGGAGATGGATGGCAGGAGAGAGATCACTTGATCACCACCTGCTAGGTTCACTCCCTCTGCGGCACCTGGCATTGGCCACTGTTCATAGACAAAAAGAAAAGGAGTACTTGTGGCACCTTAGAGACTAACCAATTTATTTGAGCATAAGCTGGAGCTCACGAAAGCTTATGCTCAGATAAATTGGTTAGTCTCTAAGGTGCCACAAGTACTCCTTTTCTTTTTGCGAATACAGACTAACACGGCTGTTACTCTGAAACCTGTTCATAGACAGGATACTGGGCTGGATGGATGTTTGGTCTGACCCAGTATGGCCATTCTTATGGTATCATTCCAGCCCCTACAGACACTTGTTCATGTCACCAAATTGTTACACTGTTTGGGAGTCTCCAACAAAGACACCCAGGATGAAGAGGCAATGCAAGAATGTGAGGACTGCATCCCTAGTGCCTACTCGCGTCATACCTTGCTTTACCCAGTGTTTTTAGTCCTCGGCTTTTATAAGCAAAAAATTCACACGAGTAAAAAAGAGGCATAAGGGTATTTTAACCTGGATTACAAAAATCATGACCAAAAATTATCACCCTGCAATGAAGAAGATATCCTACTGCACAAGAGAACTGAAAGAATGTATTTCCATTTCTAATGCCCCCTCAGCATGGTGCACAAGCACCAGAATCTTTCGTGTCTATGGAGCAGTGCAATATACCATACGTAAGAGCAATGTCGATTGAAAGTATGTCTGAGTCACTGAAAAGGAATCAGAGTAAACACTAAAGCAATTCTCTCTGTTATGGGCATAAGAGCTGCCACAATGAGTCAGATCGTGGTCCATTTTGCCCACTATCTGGTCTCTGACAGTGGCTCATACTAGAGCTTCAGGGGGGAGTGTACAGAACAGGGCAATTATGGAGTGATCCACCCCATCTTCCACTCCCAGCTTCTGGTGGTCTTTGGTCTACAGTAGCCCCAAGCATGGGGTTGAGTCCCTGACCATCTTGGCTAGTAGGTCTGTCAATGGCTTTCTTTTTTTGAACCCAGTTGTACTTTTGGCCATCACAACTTGCCACGGCAAGGAGTTCCACAGATTAGTTGTACGTTGTGTGAACAAGTACTTCCTCTTGTTTTTATTAACCCACTGTCTATTAATTTAATTGGATGATCTTTGGTTTTTGCATTGTGTGAAAGTTACTTCTCCATTTACTTTTTCCACACCACTCACAATTTTATAGACTTCTATCATACCCCCTTCCCTCTTAGTCATCTCCTTAAGCTGAACAGACAATCTTTTTAGCTTCCATATGAGGAGAGACTGTTCTGTATGCTCGATCATCTTCGTTGCTCTTCTCTCAGTCTTTTCCAGTGGCACACCAGTATAACCTTTTTGATGCGGGATGACCAGAACTGGACATAGTGTTCAAGGTGTGAACACATTATGGATTTATATAGTAGTATTATGATATTTACTGTCTTACTTTCTATCCTTTTCCTAATAGTTCCTAAAATGCTGTTAGCTTTTTTGACCACTGCTGTGCATTGAGTGAAAGTTTTCAGAGAACTATCCACACTAATTCCAAGATCTCTTTCTTGGGTGGTAACAGCTAATTTACAGCCCATCATTGTAGACCTATAGTTGGGATTATTTTGTCCAATATGCCTTACTTTGCACTTATAAATGTTGACTTTTACCTGACATTTTATTGCCTGGTCAATCCTGTTTTGTGAGATCCCTCCGGAGCTTCTTGTAGTCTGCTTTGGACTTCATTTTGTCTCTGCTGCAAAATGATTTGTGTGTGGTGAAAATACCCTGAATTTAATTTCTAAATCACAAACCTGAACCTAAACTGGGAAAGCAGAAATCCAGAATGTAGATTTACCATTAATAAAAAGGAGGTGGTGGGGGGACAATATAGAAAAGGCACATACCAGGTGTATTTTGCAAGGCATGTATTTTATTCATAAATGTACACTGATAAATACACGAAGTGGTATTTGAAGGAAATCAACTACAGAACTCTGCAGCAACAGTAGTCATGATGGACTCTACTACTGCTGTTTTGCTAATCTCTAGGTCTCTCTCTTTTGCCAATATTGCTGCAGTAGTAGAATTGAAAGCAGGCAACTGAGTTGTTTTACTTAAGATCTGTGAAGTGACAATGATCTTTGAAAAGGCTCTTGGAAAGAATAATTCAGCAGAGCAAAGCAAGCCCATCATGTAAATAGTTTTGAAATCAAGCTTCTCAAAGTAGCACATACAGCAGTTTAGTAGGGGAGAGATTCAGCACTAAGCTCAGACTGCTCTGCCCCACTTGGTGAACAGAGCAGCTGTAAACCTAGCAGAGTACCAATGAATCTGGCCCTACATACTTAACAGGTTAGTTTTATCTGTATCTTACTTCTGAACTGACCTAAAGGCAAATGCACAAATATTTAAAGTTGGTATTTGTGAAAGAAGCTGGATCCACAGACCTGGTCAATGAGGTCACTCACACATCACAAGTAGCGTCAGTTCAGGTTTCCACCACTACCAGAGAGCATTTTAAGACGTTGAGTACTTTCGCAAAAGAGAATTTCATCCAGGTTAAGAGGTGAGAACAGGGTACAACCAGGGAGGACACTTATGAACTTTCCAACCCAGAGACAGGATTCTGATACTATTAACCTCTGCAGAGTCAAAAGCGATTGTCTGGTGACAGGTTCCATAAGAGGTGTTTAGACAGACAAGCCCAGGAGATCATGAGATTAAAATACCCAGCAGGAGGAAGGAAAGTAAGGTTTACCATGGAAAAACTTCTCAAACCATGGAAGACCTGGCAAGCTCTCCAAATAAACGCCAAACCCTGAGCTAGGACCAGACGTAGCTGCTTGCCTAGAACCTTGACCCGTATTGCTAAGTGAGGCCCTTTCACCGGATCGGAGGATCCAACTGGTGCAAATAATCAGACATTTCATTCCCGTATTCTGCACAAGTCCAGAAAGGACATGTGATACAACATCAGCTGGAAACAACCCCGGGGCAGCTGGTTAGGGAGAATCCCCAGGCCTTACCAAAAAGGACGTTGAACACAATGAGAAGTTCAGGCCATGCTGAGAATGGGGGTCATTGAGGAGTCTAAGAATGACAGGAGGAGGCCTACATCACTGGTTCCCAGAGCAGACAAAGTCTGAGAAGAAAAACATGTTCTCAACCCCTTTTAGCCATTTCCATTTTAAAACTATGCTGTTTCAACCTGCAAGGCTTGTACTGCTCAGCCACAGGAGGTGTTAGCCAATGGCAGCCTGGCTACCAAGGGTAAAGGGCAGTCCATTGATCATCATGAAGGGGAAAGCCACACTTTGGCAGTTCCAGAATCCATGAAGTTAGGAACAGAGTTTCCCCATGGATCACCAGCTCCCACCTCTCATGCCTTCTCTGTGGCTTGCCAGACCGCTGCCCTGCCCACAAGGGCAGCAATAGAAATGAAACTCATTGTGACCTCACAGCATTTCCTCAGCCCTTTGTCTGCTACCCATGGAATTTTCCCATGGGAAGGAACGCTGTGGCCACAGCTCATTAAAAATCATGCAAGTTCTGTTTAATCTTTGAGCAAAGGAATGGACTGCCACAGCCTTAAACGCTCGGATTCTGAAGGCTTTTTCCTCCCACATCCCCAACCTCCCCCAGACTTTTAAATGTCTCTACTTAATTGCAGCAGAGTTCAAAGCCATGTAAAAAACTCTTGAGAACATGAACTACAAATGTATTTCAAATTTTAAATATAAAGTTGTTAAAATGAAGAGCAGGAACAGTTGCAGACATCTCAGTTTATTAAGCCCTTTATGACAATCAATGCAAATTCATCAGACTGGATGTTTTTTGATAAGAGCAGTAAATCATTTCTTCCTGAGCCATCCAGTCAGGACATTCTACCTACACTTCCATTGTTAATTCTCCAGCTGGTTTCCAATATGCAGCAGTCCTCCAGGCTGTAACCTATCAGTTCCTTACTTTCTATTTCCCCACATTCAAAATGAAGCATTTATGCAAATAAATCATGTTCATCTCCATATTGCAGTGGAAACCTTACAGTTCCAAATCTACTCCCCTGCACACTTTCCTAACATATGTCTTTAAGATGCACTTATCTCACAATACCGTGAGTAAGCATGCTGTCTGGCAGATGAACTGTGTGACAAACTTCATTGCTAATTTAACTGTGCAGAGACAAAATGTAAAGATTTAATAATCCTCTTATAGAAGTTTGTCACAAAGTTCCAGCAAATGGAACATTTTGTCCCCTTTATCGCGATGCATTGGACTTACAGAAAGCAGTCTTTACGGTTATTTAACCCTTTGCATGATCCCTGCACTTCCTCTTCTGATTGCCTACCGTAGCTGGGTGAAGATCTATTTGTAGAATAAGGGCAAAATTCTGTGGGGCAAGCTGTGCATGGAGGAAGAGAATGATCATAGAAAGGAGACGAGAAGAATCATGCAGATTTGAGATTAGAATTTTGCTCTATAAACAAAACCAGTTGTTAAACTAGGAGAGTAAAAATATCCAAAATTATCATTTTTCCTCTGATCTCCTTGCATTCCCCTGCTATTACACAAGTTACTTTCAAAATCTGAGAGCCAAGGAATATCAGGGGTCTCTACTAACACCTATTTCCATGTAAATGAAGTGCAGTCACTTCATAATTCATTAAGGCTAAAATTATTTCTGTGTGTGTCCAGCCTGAGCAACTGGACTGGGTGCCACAGAATTTCTCATGTGGAAATGGGAGGAGGAATCTTCCCTCAGGCTGTGGAGAGAGAAAGAAAAAGAGTGGCTGAGTGGGGCTGCTCTGTGGAGTCTACTCCAGCCAAGTTAGGCATGCCACACACTGTCTGGGAGCTGGTGGGGAAGGAGGGACCGCAAAGAATCCATGCAGCATCAGATTCTCCTACCTTGCTCATGCTTTGCACCCTCCTCCCCCACTATAGGGTGACCAGATGTCCTGATTTTATAGGGACAGTCCTGATATTTGGGGCTTTTTCTTATATAGGCGCCTATTACCCCCACCCTCTGTGCAGATTCTCACACTTGCTATCTGGTCAGCCTCCCGCCACATGACCACATGCGGGGACCCTCTGTAGCGTAGCACTGTGAGAGAGAGTGCACCTCCTGCAAAAATCTCCCTGCATTCCATAACCTTCTTAGGGCAGCAGATATGCATCAGCTGTGCTACCAAAGAGACCTCCGAGTTTGCAAGGGGAAGGGACAGTAGTAACTGCTAAGTGTTATTTATGGGACTTTTGCTTTCTGGATCCTTATGGTTATCTAGTGTAGTGTCTGAAGAACCCATAATTGGGTTAAATAGTTCTCAGTAGTTGCTACTGTAGGTGCCATGTCCTGCCATCCAAGTAGGACTATCCCTTAAGAGTTGTTCTGAAAGTGGAATGCTTCTCTTTTATGTTTCATTGGCTGCAAAGTGTCACTCAGTATCCTGCTGAGGGAGCTTAGTGGTTTTTCCACTGAACTCCACCCATCTGAACAGAAAGCAGCTAAATTCCAGTTCTTGTGCAGAGGAATTAATCTCTCTGCAGTTGTTTTGCTTCTAATTGTGCTTCTATAATCTGAAAAGAAACATTCAGCCAAATTCAACCCTGGCATAGTCAGATGCAGCTCCATTGACTTCAGCAGATCTATGCCTTGCAGTGTGGCCATTTTACCTCATGTATATAGTACCTGCATGAGAGAAGCGGTAAGAAAAAAAAAATATGTGTGGAATAGAAATACATTTGGACCTTGGTCTAAATGAGGAACTCGAGGGGCATGACACCTGGGGAGACTGGGCAATTCCATAACCAGCCCCAAGAGGAAGGATGGTCCCACAGTTAGAACACTGGTCTGGCACTTGTCCAAAGTCACACAGGATGCCCAAGTCAGTTAGCTATTCTGTTCCTCAGTTCCCTTCTAGGAAATAGGGATAATAGCACCACCCTATCTTACAGTGGTGTTGTGAGGATGAATACCTTAAAAGATTATAAGGCACTCTGCTATTATGGGGACTATATAGCTGTACTTATAAATGGGACCACCACTTAGATCTCCATTTTAGATAAAAAATCTCAACCAGTTTGCACTAGGTAAATTTAGGTCCTTCTTTCTTGAAAAGAACACTTGAGCTCTCTTTTCCCATTAGGCTTTGAGATGGTTTAACTGCGTTTATTACTCATTAAAAGAGAAGCAGAATAAAAGTGAACCCAGCTGCTAGGCCTGTCTCTCTTTGCTGTGTGTAAGGCAGTGTATATAGTTCAAGAATGAGGCCATTCCCCCGTCCCCCACTAACATTTGTGATAGAATCATTCCCCACCATTGGACAAATACTTTCTTCTTTCTTACTTGTGGAAGTAAGGGTAATAGGATCAAGCCAAATATTAATAATCTTTCCCGCGTGTGATCCACTCCCCCCACCCCCAGCTGTAGTCAGCCAACCAACAGCCTGGGTGTGACCATAGTCTCTTCCAGGCTCTTGCTCTTGGGTGCTGTATGGGAGCCCCCACTCCTGGACATGCTCACTTTTCCCCACAGGAGTTGAGCTAACTCCCAGGGCCCCATTACCTTCAGGCCCTGGCACCACTCCTCAGGTCAACTGTGCCAGAACCCAGGTGGCCATGCCTCCCCCCAATTTAACATAGGCATAGTTTGGGGGCAGGCCTGGTCCCCATGGTTCTGGCACAGGTGTGCCCCCCCCCTTCTACAAAAGGTTCCAGCACTCTTGCCTCAGGTCCAGCTACAGGGAGAGCGGACATCCAGAGCCCCACTCAGGGATGCAGTGTCTATCTTCCCTAAACGAGGGGTGGGAAGGAAGAGAGAAGGGGAGGCTAGTTACTGTCTCAGGCTGGCCTAAGCTACTGGGCGCCATAGCAGCCTCTCCTCTTGGATAAACTTCGTCCCCTGCTCTGTGGCCAGCTTCACCATTCTAAGATCCCCTTCTCCCAGTACAGTACTCTCCACGGGTGTGCCTAACTGGCACTGCCTCAGTGCAGGGACCCTCATTAGGCTTGCTGTCAGTGGGATGGGGGGGCGTGTCCCATCATACCATTCTCTAAGTACAGATTCAAGGAGAAGCAAAAGATTACCATATGCAGGTTATAATAAAAAAGGGCTCAGAGGAAGGGCTCTCATTTCTGTTCTAATCTCTCTCATAATTTAAGAAAACCCTAACCTATATCATAAATCATTGCACTGTTCTACCAAACAGTTCAATTGACTTGTTGGATCTTTTCACCCGCGTGAAAATATTTACCATGGTTAAGTTTTTAAGTAGATTATGGTTAATACGCTATTACCTAATGCTGCAAAATTTGCAACATTAAAAAAAAGTCCTACAAACATGGTCTTGTCTCAAAAATTTTACCTCAAAAGATGAGAAACCTAGATCACGAAAACAGATCAAAATCAGAAAGTGGGGAAAAGGGGGAACAAGGACTAAGCTGGATAAACCATGTGAGCCACATCAGATTCCAGTAATGTGCTTTAAAACGTACTGTGCTCACAAGACATTTTAATTAAAAAAAAAAAAAAAAATACTTGCAGCAAGAACACTAAGTAACATTTTAAGTCAATCCCACCACCCCTTCCCAATTATATTATATTATTAAGAGAAATGGTATGAATTCAAACTATGTTTATGATCCTCACAATGGGTTCAATCCTGCAAGATGCTGAGCATTCTCACATGAACTGAGTACCTATGTGCATGTTTAACTTAAAGTCAATGGGGCTATTCAGGTCCTTAATCACTGGAACCTTGCAACAAGACTCTACTGCCATTTTCATGGAACTACTTACAGAGGCCCTTATCCTACACCATTAACATTAAGACAGGGGTTCTCAAATTGGGGCTTATGACCTGCTCAGGGTGTCACACAGTTATTATGCGGAGGAGCCGCAAGCTATCAGCCTCCACCCCAAACCCAGTTTCACCTCTATCATTTATAATATAGTGTTAAATATTTTAAAAGTGTTTTTAATATATAAAGTGGGGGGGTGCACTCAGAGGCTTGCTGTGAAAGGGGTCACTAATACAAAAAAGTTTGAGTCACACTGCATGAAGGGAAACTTTGCCATTGCTTTCAATCAGCGTAAGATCAAGCCGATGATGCTTAAAGTTAAGCATGTGCCGAAGTGCTTTGCTGCATCACAGCCAGAACACTCAGCAATGTGCAGGTTCAAACTCAATGTAACCATGCGTTCTTCCTTCTTCTATTACCAGATATATGATAAAGCAGTTGTGATTAATATGAACAAAAGTATTGTCAAGATAAAAATGGACAAAGGTATTGTCAGTGTTAGGCCTCAAACTTCTGGTAGCTTCAGAAAGCAAGCTTTGCAGAATTAAACTGAAACTTGTGGTCAGGATGCTCTGCAACCAGATAACTCTTTAGGCTGCATATGTATTGAGATCATCTAGGTGTTCATACATGGATTGTCAACACAGTTTGACCACATTTGAGATAATTGGCTACATGGAGATAAGTTATGCACCCGCACATAATTTATAAAATCAAAGCAACCACACTAACCATACTAAGAATTTGGCCCACCCTGATGGGCTGGTCTGTTTTAAAACATGGCTGACAGATAAGATAAAAAGTACGAAGGCACAGGACTAAAGGTGTGTGTTTTGGTCATAAGGGGACCCCTCTTTAATCAGGGAACCTGACCCACACCCCCGAACCAAAGGGACGTGTACTTCTGGACTGTCTGTACCTGGCCAGTGTGGAAAAGAGCCGATTACCCTTCAATGTCTTTTCAGACGAATGCAGGCTAAAATTATGGAGTAAAGAAGTCTGGTTACTCGAGCTGAATTGATCTCAAGTCTGTATCGATACTATAGTGTTAAGAATAGAAGTAAGTAGTTAGTACATGTACTTGTCTTCAGTATAACTTGCAATTTATATTAATCCTTATTCAGTACTGGTCTTTAATCTTTCTTTAGGGTGTATTGCCTTTATAGCCGGAAGTCATTAAAAATCTTTGAGGAATAATTACCAGTTTTAATTTCTCTTATACAGGCAATACTCAACTTCATTACATCTGTGTTGGGTGGTGGGAAGTAGCGATCACCCAGGGCACAATTAGGGCCCTGATGCATGTCCCCTTCTTCCTTCATCTCTGCAGTAGTATATATTTATTCTAAGTGCAGTGTTAGCATGTCACATGATTGCTGGCAAAGCTAATAATCTACTGCTGTAACACTAAATTCAGTTACTTACTTCCCCAAAAGATTAGCATGTGGTTTAAGGGAAACACAAATTCTCCAAAAATGACTTAATTCACCTTTTGGCTAAGACAGAGGCACAGTGGGATTGTTGTCCTAATTGGTTACAAGAAATGCCACGTTCATACCATTTTGCCTGGATGTTACAAGATTTTTTTCCCCTATTATAACAAGAATTCACAGGCTGAAATGTGTGTTTGGGCAGTAAAAAAATATATATCTCCCCACAATTAGAGGCAAGTGAATAGAGGGAAAAGAAGCCTGTGAATATTCATTTGAATTCAAAACTACATTTCAATTTGAACAAGTCTGCAACCCTTTCATTTTCTCTTTCTGTTCAGAGATTTGTGTGTTCAATCTTTACTAGCACATAAGTCATAAAAAGTGGAAGCTGGAATATTCATTGAAAGCAAATTTCATATTGTAAGTTCCACTGCATTACTCACAAGTTGTGTTTTGTTGGTTTGTTATACAAGTCATCCAATCAGGGAACAAAAAACAGAGTTTATGGAACTAAATCAACATGGTATGAGCTCAGTATATTCACAATGAATTACAAATAAATTACTTCAAGGTCTGAGAATTATTCCATGAAGAGATTTATTAATTTCCAAAACAAAGATCTGAGAATTCAATGCTCTGAGAACAATTCATTAAAACAAGAAAAAAGCCAAAAGTCCAAGTATTTTTGAGAATTATTTGATTTGCTCCTTCTACAATGTTTAGAGAAACCAGAGCAAAAAGTCTCAGGAGAGATGGAGTTTAAAAACAACAACAACAACAACAAAAAAAACCACACATACCACAACTTCCATATGGTATCGACTCCCCCTCCCACTCCGAGATCCTGGGAATTCCAAGCTTTTCCAATTTTCATTGACATTTGTTTTTGTATGAACTCAATCATTGTGAGAATGGAGCATACCTCATTGCCTTGCTTCCCACAGGCCATCTCAAGGAAGTTACATGAATAGAAACGGACCACTTCTCATTTAATACCCAATCAAATCTATCTAGCACAAGGGCCGGATTTGTCAACAATTGTAACGGTTTTTGTGTAGAAGAGTTCATCTGCACCTTTTCTTCAGTTTCAATTGACGGGTTTACACCCTTCGAGTTCAGCTCAGCCAAAACAAGGCGAGACTGAATTTTGTGGGGTTATTATGCAAAACCACAAACTAGTGCAGATTCTCTTCAAAGGTTTTTAAACTGCAAAAAATCTCAAACAAACCTGGGCTTATTTCCAGGTCTGAAATGAAACCAATAGGTGGTTTTTCACATGGTTCCAGGTTTCATAATGTTACTTTCATAGAACCTTACAGATTATCAGATCCTGCAATAGTTACAGCATAAAGCAACAAACTATGTATTTGTCATCTTATCCATTTAATTTTAAATTTCATCCTTTACTACAGCAAAGAGAGGAAAACCATCCTTTACTACAGCAAAGAGAGGAAAACATCAGTCCATATTACTTAGATTTGGTCATCTATTGTAATTAAATATTTTTATTTTGAAGTTTATTTTCAATATGTTAATGATGGACCAAGCAATCTATTTTCTATTAGTGACCCTAAACACCAGTCCTACTACAGAACCTCTGAACACTCCATTCTTAATGTTTCGCAAATACTGAAAGTTGATCTTGCATTTCTAATCTTTGTCATGGGTAAGAAACTGAATAAGACAGGAACACAATACTTTATCTGTCAACCATGACTTAGTTTCTATAATAACCTCTAGAGAGCTTCTTTTTGTCAAAGGCTTTTTGAAACCCCAAATAAATTATGCAAACTGGTTCTCCTTTATCTGCTAATTTGTTGACATGCTCAAAGATTTCTAGTAGAGACACATGGTTTTTCTTTGCAGAAGCCATGCTGATTTTTCCTTACTATGTTAATTTACATGTTCTATAAATCTATTTTTAACTATTGTTTCAATGAATTTACCTGGTAATGAAGTAAGGCTCACTGGTCTGTAATCTCAAAAACATCCATAGCATAGAAGGGTAGTCAATATAGTACATTTCACTCTCATAAATTGACTGATTTTAATGAGGGATTTCAAGTTTTGTTAGCACCTTCATAACTTTTGCATGTATGCCATATTGTCCTGAGAACTTCTTGTTCTTTAGTTTATCAGTTTGTTCCAGCACTTTAACTTTGACCTTACCTTATCTATAATACCCAAAAAGAGCAGGCCTGGGATAGCTAAATCCTTTTGGTGTAGACTGATGCAAAGAACACTTTGCTGAAACTTCTTTAGCTTCTCTGCAATCTCCGAAGACGACAAGATCTGATTACTCCATGTTGGAGCTTCTCATGCCCATATGACAATGATCAGTTTCACTGACTTCTCTATCCAACTGGAGGCTGACAGCTAACAATAAGTAGGGAAAATGATATACAAAAGGACATCTCACCGTATTTAAACAAAAAACAGGACTGGCAACTCGAGCCTGAAGGCTCCAGTGCAGGAAGAGAAAGTAACACTACCAGCTGCTCTACAGTTCTGAAGCCTTGATTGAAAATCTAGATCAAGACATATATACTGAACATTAACATAAGCAAGGTCCTGTACCACACTGCTGCCTTGAGTGCTTGAAAGAAAGAAGTCTATCTAACATGATTGCATAGGGGAGGATGTAATTTTCCTTGTAATGTGCACAAGATGCAACTAATAAACATTAGGTAGGTAGAAAAATGGAGAGATTCCATGTATAACACCAAAGAAAGGTTAACATATAAACTAACACTGTACTTTAGAGATATAGCTGCAGGAGCATTCAGCCCTATGGAAATCAGCTGTACAAAACCCCAAACTGCGTGAAAATTCACAGAGTTTTGGATTTCATCATAATCTTGAAATTCAGATCACATTTATCAAAAAGGTGTGCCAAGAGTCAGAATCTCTTTGGGCAAATCTGATCCTAGCTTAGAGCAAACCTGATTCAATTTATGGCTGTGTGATAGCCATATGAAATTCACAGTTTGGTGTAGTTTCACATGACCAAGTTTCAGATTATTTGAGTTTTGTTTTGTCTACACACAGACTGAAGCCAGAGAGACAGAATGGTCAAAATGGTCAAACATCGGAGCCTAAATTTAGGAACTCAAATCCATGTGTAGGTGCCTGAACAGAAGTGATTTAATTTTCAGAGGTGCTGAGTACCCACATTGCAGTCCGAGCTGTGGACTTACTCAGTCACACATGACTGGATTACTTCAGCACCTCTGAAAAATCAGGCCACTTCTATTTAGGCACCTAAACATGGATTTAGGCATTTACTAGGCATTTACTTTCTCAGGAATTCCTATGAAACAAAATCAATGTGCTTTGCCCACCTTTAATGGAAGTCTGACCTCTGTAACACGGCTAAGGTCAATGAGACCATACACACTCTAAATGCCAAATAACTATTTCAACAACAACTTGTTTCTCATATACATTAATAAATTACTCCTTCATTTTATGGGAATAAGAACATGTTCAGCTCTTCCTACTAAGCCTTTCCATTATACAATAATTAGAGTGGCAATAACAGACAGATTCTATAAAGGAGAAAAAAAAAAAAAAAAAAGGCCTTCTAGGTAGAAAGAAAAGGAGTACTTGTGGCACCTTAGCGACTAACCAATTTATTTGAGCATGAGCTTTCGTGAGCTACAGCTCACTTCATCGGATGCATACCGTGGAAACTGCAGCAGACTTTATATACTTATATATATTTATATAATAGCTATTACCAGCAGGACAGTGGGGTGGGAGGAGGTATTTTTTCATATTCTCTGTGTGTATATAAAGTCTGCTGCAGTTTCCACGGTATGCATCCGATGAAGTGAGCTGTAGCTCACGAAAGCTCATGCTCAAATAAATTGGTTAGTCTCTAAGGTGCCACAAGGACTCCTTTTCTTTTTGCGAATACAGACTAACATGGCTGTTACTCTGAAACTTCTAGGTAGAGTTCTCTCTCAGCTTTATGATTTTTAGGAATCAAAGAAAAGGTTACATTCTGGAAAAAAATCATACTAAATCTTGTAAATTCTCCTGTAGCTTAGTAGCGTAAAACTCATTTTTGTTTCCCCACCGACATGGCTCTATTGCTATTGTGGAATGAACTGAAGTCCATCCATAAAATCAGAGCAAACAGAATTAGCAGAGGTGATAGTAGATCTGTCAAGGTAACCATCTGGATATGGGTCAGTGAGTATGTTAATGTTTGAAGGACTATCTTAAAAGGGCACAGACTGGGGGGGAACTCAACTGCCTCGGTCTCAATTTCGTTTCTCAATAAAACTACATAGTGCACAAATTATAAATCATAGAGCTAAGGACCTAATCCAAAGAAAGTCCATTCAAGTCAATGAAAAGCTCTTATTGATTTGAATGGGCTTTGGATCAGGCAGGAAAAATAATTATTTAAACTATTTGTTTTCGTCCAACACAACACTAAATCTGTTTCCTTGAAACAACGGTTTAATCCAGTCAACACGCAAGTTTTATGAAAAACAGTATTGAATTACTTCACATTTCAGAGGGAGTGTATACAGATTTATTATGGTTTATGAACATGACAAACATTTTTGTCTGCACATTTATTAGATGTCTGAAAATGGACTAAGGAAATGTTTTCATTAAATTGGACTCAACTAGGCGTAATTTTAATATTTGCTGTGAAAATGCTTCACCTGGGATTCTAGAGCCACCATTTTCATCTTAACACTTCAAATGGTTTCCAGGTATCCATCTCCGGCAACAAACTGAAAGGCATAGACTGTGCTAAGGATTCTTTCAAGAAGGGCAAGAATTCAGTGAAAACTGAATTAACCATCTCATGGGAGCAACAAAAAGTGGTCTCTTAGCGAAGCAGATGTTCTAAAGTGGCTCAGAAATGGACTAACACCTACGGAGAATCCCATAAATACTCTTGGATGCAACAAAATATTGCATTGTTTAATAAATACTTGAAACTCTGAGGCCTAGATTTGTACTGGGCCCTTATACAAGAGTGCAGTCACCAGAATAGGGGGGAGAATGGATTCTTCATACCTCCACTGCGATATCCACTTAAGGGCCAGGCAGATTTGCCATCCATGCACGCATTGGCTCCAGGAACTCCTTGCTCCATACCCCATGCAGGAGGGAGACCACCAGGCATGGCGTCACCCCTCCTCCAACCTATGATTTTGCATCAACCCAAGGAGCGAAACTGGCACAGCATACAAGGGGAAAAGCAGAGGTGCAGAAGACGACATTTCGCCTGTGCACAGGGGTCTTAAGGGAGGAAGTGCCTGGGGTGGTATAGCTCTGCAGTGCTCATTATGCCAGACTGATCCTGAAGGACACTATCGAGCCCATAGTATAAAGCTTAGTAGTGCTGTGGCATCACTTCTGGTACACAGAGTCTGTTTTGAAACCTGTTATTAATGATCGCGAAATACATCAACCTTTGTTGGGGATTTGGTAATTCAAAATCCGTGCCTTGATCCTGCAACAGAAGTTGCACTCACACTACTCTCAGTAGATGCTACACTTGGTAGCTAATGCTTTCAGGATTAGACACAGAAGTTGAGATGGTTTGCAGGACTGGACCCTTTCCTCACATAAGCAGTCTGTACTCAGAGAGGGGTTCCTTTAAGCATACCACCAATCAGGAAACAGATTGTTCAAGAAGAGTTCAGCCAATAAGATTAGTTAAATGAGGACTCCTGGTGTGAAAGAAATATCTACCTTAAGAAGAGAAAAAGTAAAACATCTTACATTCTAGGACTCCCATTGTAGCTTGTTAACTTCTTCCAAAAGTCTGTTTGTATTTTCAGATAGTTTTCTCCCCTTTGGCATTGGAATATTTCACGTCCTAACAAAACATACCATCTCCAACTGACCCAGAGATAAGAGAAAAACCTGAGATCTTGGCTATTTGCTGTATAATTCTTATTAAAGAGTTTCATATTTTTCTTCATCTGTGTTAGGGCACAGTTTCAGTTTCATTTCTTTTTTGAGACATGCTTACATGCCCTCTGGCTGTTGAAGTAGAAACACAAAGCAGATGCAGTGCTAATTTAATTCTATAGCACGTTCTCAGTGGTGCCAGAGCGACATCAAGGACCATCTAAGAATATCAAATTAAAGCCATCCATCATGCTTGTTGCACTACACAATCCAAATGGCTCTTCTGACACCAGTGAGAATTTAACTGTCACAAGAGGATGGAAATGCAGGTACCTTCGGTTTAAAATTAGAGTAGATTAGAGTAAACTGAATGAGTAAAGGGGGAACATTATCACGAACCTCAAACAAACAGGTTTAGGGCCTTTAATCAATCTTCACTCATTTGTCAGTGAAAATGTTGATACTCAGAGACTGAAGCAGAATACAAAAAAAACCCTCTTATCTTTATTAATATGAAAGCTCTAAGCAGGTCAACTCTAATTATGGATAGTAGCTATCTTGACTGCCTACTTGCTGTGTTGTTTAATCTGCAAACCCCAACGTCCCCAGTTGCTCAATTTGTAAGATATTTCTGTCTTTTTGGAAAATTGAAAGTGTCATAGCTCTGAAGCCTGTGATCTATATTTTCTGCATGTGTCTGTCTCTTTGCATTTATTATTTCACTACAATAAAAAATTCAGGGCAACTAACTAACTCAGAAACCTAGCACTCGAAAATGCTTGAAGTCACTTTATGACTACAGCTTCTGCTCCCATTACGACAAGCTAAACTAATCCACAGCAGACAAATCCGCTAAAATAGATTTTTATTCCTTTCAGGAGTAATTTTCCTCCATAATCTGGAGTAAGTGCAAATCCTATTTTCTAGTGCATCTCACTAACACAATAGAAAACATTTGTCATTATGGTTTAAAATTTCAAGCTTCACTTCTAGTAAAAGCAGTACATTTAAAACTCCATGGTCCCTCTTGCACCTTGTTAGTGACAGGCTCCAATTTGTAAGGTAAAATTGCTACTTCTATGGCAATACCATAGGGTGGGCTACCACTGGGCTGTCTTCCCAGGGCAAGTGCTACCACTAGAAATATAGTCTCCCTTACTATGTGAAACGTTGTCACATTCTGGAAAGGCTTAAATATGAATGGATTGGGAACAGTGATGAAACGCTAAGATATACTTTTCACTAGTATCTGTGTTGTAAAATAAGTGATTATATCAAACACATAGCGCTCAGTCCTGCCCTGTGATAAATCCCCTTTGAGCTGCTAGAGAGAGGCAATGGGACTTAAAACTCACTTAAACGAGTCAGCTGAGGATTCCCTTACCATGCAGGAATCTTTGGGTGGTATAAATCCTTGGCTTAGCATAGGAGACGTGGCTGGAGCTCAGATGCACTTTGGTGAGCCTGTGCTGGCAGAACAGCCCAAAGGAAGCACATCCTGCTGGTGTAAATTAGAGTATCCCTAAAGCTACTCTAGTTTATGTCAGGGGCCACACTACCCGCCTGGCCAGCTCCGGAACTGTGCTTATGTCCGGGGTTCAAAAAGGAGGCATAATGCATCTTCACCACTCCCGCTCAACTGCACAGATATTAGGCATACCCCAAGAATGATGTAGCCCATAGAATTATTTTGCTAGCTATTACATCCTACTAATCCAGCCAGCAGTATCAATTAATATTTTTTTTCTAAAATTAATCCATTTTATCAGTATTAATTCTTTAAAATTTAAAAATGTGCTAAGGCATGTGTTTCCTAATAATGAGTTTTGCTAAAACGCAAAAAGCCTCCTGGCCTGTAAAATCTTCTATATAGCAAAAAGTATCGTCAGTTATAAATGTCAGCATAAAAGCTGGCAACCTTTGGCACAAATAAAAATGGTCCCCAAAACATTAAAAAAAAACACACCCCACCACTATCCGCATCACATCACAGGTTATTCGGCATCTACAACTGGTTGGTAACTGCAGGGTACACCGCAATTTAAAGGTCATCAAAAAAGCCTAGGTAGGCAGTTTTACAGTAAAATAATCCTTAACATATTTAGAAATTAAGTGTCATAATCCAGTAACCTATAAAAAAGGGTACCCATAAATTTCTTAGGGTTCAAAAATAAAATTTGGGATAGTAGATTGGTCCTAAATTACATAGGTCAAAATCCTATAAAATACCTTTTTAAAAAGCTCTTCTAGGCTTTTCTAAGTTCTAGGCTCTTCTAACTCCTAAAGCTAAGATTTCTTAAAGTCCTTTTTCCAGTTCTCCTATACTCTAAAAATGATCTATTCTATCATGCTATCAGCTCAGCTTGTGCAGTATAGTATAACTACTCAACATTCCTAATCATTAACAAAGCCAGCATCATTGCATAATCGGGCATGCCAAAAGTAAGGCGGGTCCTTCACCTCCTATTACCCCCTATTAAAAAAAGGGGGTAAGTATGTTCAGTTAAGGTACTTATAATAAAAATGGTACCACCAAAAGTTTTAAAATTCCTTTACTGTTTTGCAATTAAAAGTTTCATTGCATTTCTTATTTTTATGATAATTTCAATAAAGGTCTTATCAATTTGGTATTGTCCTCAGTGTACGTGTTCTTGCCAAGCACCTCAGAAGTCCTCTCCCAATACAGAACTGAGTTCTTAAACTCTGTAGTCTAAATTAAATAAAACCTATAAATCTTCTGCTCAAATGCAATCGGTGGCAACCCATAACAACTAACCCATCAAATTCAGGTCAACAATGAGCATATAGTTTGTAGACAGCAGTTTATCTTCTGTGACGGACTCAGACCAGAAAGACATGAGAGAGTAGTCTTATTGGGATTCACTGCTAAAGGATCCCCCTACAGCCTAAGGGGGGGGTCCACAGGACCTGGAAAACCAAATAATTACAGGGGACAAATAATGAACAACAGGGATAGGAGTGCGATCAAAGGATCAAACGAAGGGAACCGGACGGGGACACCGAGCAGAGGACCCCGGACAGCACCCACTGCTCCTCAAAGGTGTCAAGGGAGTCAGTGGACGCCGCCCAGAGGAACTCTGCCCGGAGGCGTGAACAGACAGAGGATCGGAAATAGGCCCCACAGTTGCAGGAGACTCCATCGGCCAACCTCCTCACCCTGGTTTTATAGATGGCCACTTTAGCCAGGGCCAGGAGGAGGTTGACCAGGAGGTCCCATGACTCAGTGGGGCCAAGGACAGAGAGTGAGTAGATAAGGAGGTGAGGGGAAAAGTGCAACCAAAATCTTAACAAAATATTCGTGAGGAGCCGGAATAGGGGCTGCAGCCTGGCGCACTCCAGGTAGACGTGCGCCAGGGTTTCCCTCACGCCACAAAAGGGGCAGGTGTCCAAGATTGCGGTAAACCGCGCCAAGTACACGCCCATGCTGACGGCCCCGTGAAGGAGCCGCCAACTGATATCCCCAGCGGGCCTCGGGACTAAGGTGGAATATAGGCTGAGCCACCGGGGCTCCTCACCCTCTTATAAGAGTAGTGGAAGGCAGTATATCAGCCTCAGAATGAGCAGGTCCCTGTTCCCTGGATAGCCAAAGACACCTGACGCCAATTTAACCAGTTAAGATTGTTAGGGTAATGCTGGCACCTGACCTCAATTAACTGGCAAAGGGTCAGTTAACACCGTTAGACTAATGGAGACAGCTAGAAGCAATTAAGGTCCTACTCATACTGCTTAAAAGCTCTTCTTCTCAGCCTCTCTTGAGAGAGGCTCAGGTGAAGGGAGCTGGAGGAGAAGCAGTATTGCTGAATCCTGAGGTAAGGGTGAAGCTTGGGAAAAGAGGACCACAGGGAAGTGGCCCAGGGAATTGAAGCAGCATCATTGGTGGAGGGAAAAACTGCCAACAGCTGCTACCATTAGGGTCCCTGGGCTGTAACCTGGAGTAGAGGGCAGGCCCAGGTTCCCTACTTCCCCCATGCTCTATAGAGATCCCCTTGAGAGGGGAAGCAGACTTTGGTCCAGGCAGGAGGCCAAACTGAGCCTACTGAACTCTAAGAAGCAACAGAGACTGTGGGTATTCCACCTTCCATACTGGCCTGTGATGAAAGTAGCTCAATAAGCTGTGACCTTTGCAGCTATACTGGGAAAGGGAGGTCATACTGAGGGTCTTAGCGAGCTTCTGAGGCCACTGAATCTGCCTGGAAGCACGGGACCCACCAATACAGGCTCAGAGCTTTGTCACACTTCATATTTCATTGTTTAGATTAGATAGTATCATTGATAATGTTTGGCAGTTAACATGGCTCTAAGACTATTTTCTGAGCAGAACGATATCGTTGCATAACTGATGAGGGCAAGGGGTTTATGAAGCTACAATACAAAAGGAAGATGAGGGTTAATATTTGATGAATTGTGGAAATTCACAAGGGAGCATTACCATGTAATGGACATACCCCTGGGAATTAAAGCATTAGCTTTATCCAAGTGCTTCTACCATGTCCAAGATGAGATTATTTTAAGGTAACCACACCACTTGGAATTGCCTAATTGCTGACACTGAATTCTTGAGGAAAGAAAATAATGTTTGTGCCAATAGAAAGTGTTGGCAATGAGATCTAGAAATATGCATGGGTAAACAGCAGTCAGCAATGAGCTGTGCAATTTGCAAAGTAAACCTTAATATTCAGTAAACATGCAGCTAATTTATTGGCCTTACTTTGTTATAAATATTTTATTTTGAAGAATGGGCTAATGCCAGAGTTACACAGAGTGAGGCTCTTTCCAGTAAACACATAATCGGCACTACCTCATACACAAACAGGAAACATTTGCTGAAAATGTTGGGGTCATCTAAGGCATTGACCCTGCAAGGTGCTGAGCATCCCCAAGTCATTGAACACAACAGGTGTTAAGGATGCTCAGCTACATACAGGATCAAGCCCTTAGCAGGTAATAGATATTAGAGAAAACAGCATAGACAGCATAAGCAAGATGCTTCCTAAATAAACAGTGTGCAGAACAGTCATTGGAGCCAGGCGCAGGGATAGATCCTGCAAGAGAGGAGGAAGGTGTGGAAAGAGTGGTACCCTAAGGAATTCCTCCCAATCCAGTGAGCAGACACATCTTCCATACCCCAGTCCTCCACAGTCCCAGCATATCGCAGGACTTGGCCTTCAGGGAGGCAATACTGCATCATGTCATATTTGGCAGGTTTTCTCTGCAACAATAAAGGCCATAAGTGTAATTAAAGAAAAAAATATTAAAAGCCTACATAAACTGACGGGCTCACTGAAAAAGTGCTGGTATGACCCTGAGCAGGGTATGAGGGGAGGCGGGGGAAGATAGCTCAGTGGTTTGAGCACTGACCTGCTAACCCCAGGGTTGTGAGTTCAATCCTTGAGGGGGCCATTTAGGGTTCCGGGGCAAAAATTGGGGATTGGTCCTGGTTTGAGCAGGGGGTCGGACTAGATGACCTCCTGAGGTCCCTTCCAACCCTATGATTCTATGACACCAGGTCCCAGCTCATCCTATCCCCCAGGTCTTAGTCTGTAAAGATATGGGTTATTGGTATTGTGTATCACCATTAAAAGATGTGATCAACTAGATTAACAGTAGAGAATCCTAATACTGAGTAGAACTTGAACAAGACCGAAGCCCAATGAACTATTCATTGTAACTGTTGGGCTAAAAAGAAATTTAGGCCACAAAATAAGTCCCCCATTTGTCCAGACCCCCTTAGCAGCTTTGGACAGTGTTTCTAAATTCCTGTTACTGAGGCATCTCCTGTGGTTATTAATGAAAGCAGCTAAGAATTTTTCCCTAGAAATGATCAAAGTTACAATTCAATGGGTTAAGAGCTAAGATTACTACTCAATTTGGCCTGTTATTCCTAGGGCCTGATTTGAAATCATACCAAAAGATAGGTAATCATGTAAAGATCCCATATATTCAATATTTGTAAGTCAAACATTTTATTGTGAAATCTGGCTATGAGGCATCTCTTTCTAGACCTGTAGGCAGATTGAGGAGTTGGCCCAGTAGAAAGCTGGAATAAAACATTTAATTTCTAAGACCTACAATTTTGATTGGGGGAAGCTGATAAGAAAACAATCCAGATAAAAATATGGGAGAGGGATTTGGAAAAAGTTGTTTGTCTATATGAGTGGATCTGTATATGAGAGAGGATATAAATCTTCAATCTGTGTTGTTCATAAAGAAATATTTATGCATTACTGGATAGATGGCAATTTACTCCAGTTAAGATCCATTATGTTTTTGCTACTAGGGCACTGTGTTGAAGGGGCTGCAGGGAAAGGGGAACATACTTGCCATGTGGTGGTTGTGTCCAGGAATTTGAAGGCTTGGGGAGAAAATGATGAGAGATTCATTTTATGACAAAAAGCCAGCTTCCTAGAGATCCCTGAACTGCTTACTTAATGCCTAAGTACAGGATCTGCATTTTACCCAGTAAAAGTTAAGTTATTTCTTGTTAGCAGTTAGACTTTGCATTGACCTTTTCCAGTGACCTCTCATCCTATGGAATTGTGGTATAGGAAAATATGGACTGTCCTTGCAATGGAAAAACTTTCATACCAAATGTATAGACACAAGAGAAGAAGATAGCTAGGTAGAAATTTGGTCACGCTTTCTAGCATACTCAGAGAAGAGGGATTCCCCAGCCAGCAAGCCAGAGCAACCTTAGCTAGCCAGGTTCTTTGAATATTAACTTGATCCTGAATAACGTACAAGAATGTAGTATGGTAACATTTTATTACAACTTTGCCTTAATAAAAAGTGTAAAGTTACCCTGCTAGTTAAGGTATATTACAGGTCCTCTGTGCAAATCTATATCTTGAGCAGAATACAAATTAGGATTTCATGTAGCTTCCCTATTATTCCACTTGTGATAATGCTTGACAAATTTACCTCAGTGATCATCACCAATACTGAAAACCTATAATTTATCTCAAAAAGAGGAGTGATACTAACCAAACTGAATAATAAACTTATATCCAAGATGGGTAGAAAACTGATAGCTAATTTCCAGTGTGGATAGGCGCAGCGTTACAATCCCTGAGTCACTGGCTACCCACCCAAAACTAAGTCACGTGACTCACCAAAATAACGACAAAAAGGGCATGGTATACATTTGCTACTGGAGCCGATTACACATAGAAAATTCTCCCCGAAGAGAATATGCCCCTCCTAAGGGATGCTAACCATTCATAACGTGTGCGCACTTCATGCTATAATGAAAGTCATTATGTTTACTCTTGATCATGCTTCTCCACCTTTTACTTCAGATGCAATCCTCTGGTAACTCCTCCTCCTGATAACTGAGCACATGTCTACACGTCAGTCAGGGGGTGAGATGGCAATGTGCCTAGACATACCTGACCTACCTTTGCTACCTAGTACTCTCTACAAATAAGAGTGAAGCTGCAGCACTATGGGTGTGGCACAGGCTAGCCGCCCTCATAGAAGCCCATGCCTGGGACCTTGGGTCCATACTCAGGAGGCTAGCCCGTGCTATTGTCCACACTGCTGTGGCCTCTGCTATTTTTATTGCTCTTGCTATATCAAAGCTAGCTCAGATATGCCTACACGTGCTGCGCCTTCCAACTGCCATGTAGATGTATGCAGAGTAGCCCCTCCTTCTCTCATGATTAGTCTTTAAACTAAAGAGGTGGCTCTTCTTTGAGGATGGGTGAACTTTGTGACTTTGTCCTTACCCATAACTATTTTACATTTGGGGACAATGTATACCTTCAGATCAGCGGCACTGCTATGGGTACCCGCGTGGCCCCACAGTATGCCAACATTTTTACGGCTAACTTAGAACAACGTTTCCTCAGCTCTCGTCCCATAACGCCCCTACTCTGCTTGCGCTATATTGATGACATCTTCATCATTTGGACCCATGGAAAAGAAGCCCTTGAGGAATTCCACCATGATTTCAACAATTTCCATCCCACCATCAACCTCAGCCTGGTCCACACAAGAGATCCACTTCCTGGACACTACAGAGCTAATAAATGATGGTCACATAAACACCACCCTATACCAGAAACCTACTGACCGCTACTCCTACCTACATGCCTCCAGCTTTCACCCTGACCACACCACACGATCCATCGTCTACAGCCAAGCTCTGCGATATAACCACATTTGCTCCAACCCTCGGACAGAGGCAAACACCTACAAGATCTCTATCAAGCATTCTTACAACTACAATACCCACCTGCAGAAGTGAAGAAACAGATTGCTAGAGCTAGAAGAGTTCCCAGAAGTCACCTACTACAGGACAGGCCTAACTACAGAACACCACTAGCAGTCACCTTCAACCCCCAACTAAAACCCTTTCAACGCATTATCAAGGATCTACAACCTATCCTGAAGGATGACCCAACACTCTCACAAATCTTGGGAGACAGGCCAGTCCTTGCCTACAGACAGCCTCCCAACCTGAAGCACATACTCACCAGCAACCACATATCACACAACAGAACCACTAACCCAGGAACCTATCCTTGCAACAAAGCCCCTTGCCAACTGTGCCCACATATCTATTCAGGGGACACCATCACAGGGCCTAATATCAGCCACACTATCAGAGGCTCGTTCACCTGCACATCCACCAATGTGATATGCCATCATGTGCCAGCAATGCCCCTCTGCCATGTAAATTGGTCAAACTGGACAGAAAAGTAAAAGAGCAAATGGACACAAATCAGATGTCAAGAATTATAACATTCATAAACCAGTTGGAGAACACTTCAATCTCTCTGGTCACACGATTACAGACATGAAAGTTGCAATATTACAACAAAAAACCTTCAAATCCAGACTCCAGCGAGAAACTGTTGAATTGGAATTCATTTGCAAATTGGATACATTTAACTTAGGCTTGAATAGAGACTGGGAATGGCTAAGTCATTATGCAAGGTAACCTATTTCCCCTTGTTTTTTCCTACCACCCTCCCCCCAGACATTCTTGTTAAACCCTGGATTTGTGCTGGAAATGGCCCAACTTGATTATCATACACATTGTAAGGAGAGTGATCACTTTAGATAAGCTATTACCAGCAGGAGAGTGGGGTGCGGGGAAAGAAAACCTTTTGTAGTGGTAAACAGCCATTTTTTCATGGTTTGTGTGTATAAAAGGATCTTCTGTACTTTCCACAGCATGCATCCGATGAAGTGAGCTGTAGCTCACGTAAGCTTATGCTAAAATACATTGGTTAGTCTCTAAGGTGCCACAAGTACTCCTTTTCTTTATTCTAGAGACCTGTTTCACTTCACTAGAGGGCTCTTAATGATCTTGGAGCAGGAACCTACTGCAACTTCTTTTACCTCTCTCCTTATGAGGCTTCCTAGCCTCTTTAAAAAAGATTTTTAAAAAAAACGCAAAGTGTCTTTCAAAACATTTAACCCATTATAACCACAGCAGGAAAACCTCTTTATTGGTTTCTCTGCTGTTTTAAAAGGCTCATGAAGAGCTGTCCCTGATAGGATTCCCAGAGAAGATAAGGCTGTGTTTTAATATGCCTTCCTAGAAAGTATACACAAACATTTGATAGAAAATGTCCTATTTTATGGGAACCATTTTCTGCCACATTTTGAAGAAAAACCAAATAATTTAAGGCCTTGTCTACACTAGAGGGAAAAGGTTATCTAAGCTACGCAATTTGAGTTACATGAATAGCGTAACTCAAAATGACAGTTTAGATCTAGTTACTGCAGGGTCCACACTCGAGAATGTCGATGGAGGCATTCTCCAGTCGACTCCCTTTACTCTTCTTGATCTGGTGAAGTGCAGGAGTCGATGGGAGAGCAATTTGTGGTCGGTTTAGCAGGTCTTCACTAGACCCACTAAATCAACCGCTGATGCATCTAGCGCCGATCCTCAAGTAAGCGTAGACAAGCCCTAAGACAGCACTATTGCCATGTCCTCATTAACCAGACTTTTAGGTTCCCACCACAGGGCCATCTCTACTTAACAGTCATGCTTTGTTACTTGTTTTTTCAATATTCTTTTACCTGTGGTTTTATTTGTATTTTGGTGGGCAGGAGGGAAGGGATGGGACAGGGAATAGAACTTTACTTCTCTATCAGAGATCTGGGATTTTTTAGCCCTCTGCTAAAAGGTATCTTTGTACAAATTTTGATTGCTGGAATGGAATAGAGTCACAGTACACACTAGCCTTCCCTGCAGCCACTAGAGCACATTCATTAATTTTGCCAATGCTGCTGTTAGCTTTATTGCACAACTCCTACAAATGATAAAATAAACCTTTTAAGGATGTTATGGCTTTTGAGGGAGGAGGAAGTCGTTCCGTTCTGGGTCCATAAATTTGAGTGTTGCTTCAATAGAAGCAGCTCTCAAAGAAGGGTATCCTGATTTTAGCTGTACAAGCACTACAGTAAGACCAGTAATTTGGTTTACATATCTCGCATTTGTGAAGGGAGGTAGATGATGCTGAGATGGACTGTCAGCAGTGTTAAACCGGAACATAGGATGGGTTGGGGGAGGATCTTAAGAGAACCTAGACCTTTTCCCTGAAGAGGAGCTCCCCACTCCATCCCTGCAAACACTGGATGTGGGATTGCAGGATACCATGCTTCTTCCTAAGAAAGAAACCCAGGCCATAGAAGAAGGCTGGGCTATTGGAAGTTAGGGTTGTGGATTATGTGGGGGTGGGGGAGTTGCTGGACAAGTTAGGGGATGTGTCCTTAAAAGTTTAGCTAATTCACATGGATTTAATATTTGGATATTTCTCTCAGACCCCAAATGCCAAACTCCTCAGAGTTTGCTGATCACTTAAAGCATTACACTCAGCTGCTCACTAAAGACACTGCAAATTATTGTTTAGCCCTACATTGTATCATAATGTACGTAGTGCTTTCTGTGAAAAGACATGGTCCCTGCCCTGAGGAGTGTACAACTGAAGACCATAACTCTGCATTCCTAGCACTCTTTAGGCCTTGTCTACATTGACTGGAACAGAAGCTGCTGGATGCTTCACATTCTTGGACATGAGGCCACTTCATTATGTGGCTAGATATGGATTTAGGGGCCTATCATTAAGCACCCATGTCTGAAAAGCCTGGCACTAACCTACAGATATTCTGTCAGGTAGTATCAGTTGCCCCAGGGAGCAGGCATCCGTCACTAAGGCCATCCTGATTTATTGGCTGCACAAACCAGGCAGCCAATGTACTTCATTGCTCTTTCTGAAAGGGAAGACACACTCCAGTAATCAAAATTGAGAGTTCTTAGGTGGCTAATTTTTTCCCCTCCAAACTGAATCTCAAGACAAATATCAGTGCTCTAAATAGCAGCATAGAGGAGGTGGAAAGGGCAGTATATGCCATGCAACACAAGAGCCGTTTTCAGAAAAAAATCATTTAACCAAATACACATGCACTTTGTTCTCCAGAAGCCTCCCCATCATGCCATTTTGCTACACACTCAAAGCTTGCTCACATTTTTATAATTATAACTCTGCAGATATTAGGCAAAATGCTGGAGCTTCACCAAGACAGACATAACTCTCAACTTGCAGACATGCCCATCTGTGACAAACTGGGTGATAAATGGCTGGGATGGGAAACCCCTGCATTGTGTTGCACATGAGGCTGTAATTGGCAGAGGATAATTTATCATAAAACCACTTTGAAGGATGTTTCCTCACTATGAATTAAGTAAACGTTTTATGTAATCTGTTACAGATGGGGAGGGGTAATTAAAGGGAGCCCAGCCCAGGTTGCATAGAGACTGATGGATTTGAGTAGCGTGTCTGAGTCTGGATTTATCAGGGCACTGAGGGAAGGGTAGAACGGTCCATACCATAGAGGACCCCCAATACATTTAAGTCAGGCCACCTCGGTTCCCGATAAAAATTAATTCGGGCTATACTCCCCTACTCTCCCCTCCAATAAAATTAATTTAGTTTCTCTCCTACCTCTTGGCAGGGCAGGCACCACAGCTACTGCTTCCAAGGTGGTGGCTGCTAGTGGGGGAAAGGTTGGGTCCTGTTCCTCTTGCCGCAGAGAAGCGGAGAGAGGGAGTCCACCTGCTGAGAAGATGGCTGCTCTTCTTTAGGAGGAAAGCGATCAGAGGGAGCAGGCGAGGGGCTTGATTATTATCTTTTTCATATGAGAAACAGCATGCATGCGTGGAGAGGAGAAATGGATTCTATCATGCTGTGAAGAGCCCAGCAGCTAAGGGCCTGCCCTCTTTCCTCTCCCAGTCTCTCCTCCCAAACTCACTTGCCAAGTCTCCTTCCTCACGCCACCACTGCCCCCTCTCTGGGAGCCTCTTTCTCTCCATTGCTTGAAGAAGAAGGGCAGAGATGTGCATGGACTTGGAAGACCATCTCCTCCTCCATCCCCACCAACCAGTTGCTGCTGCCCCCTGTCCATACTGATGCAGGGGCACAGACCCTGAAGCAGAGGTAATGGGAGCTACTGCAAAGCATGGGACAGCTGCAGGCCTGGAGGGTAAGGCCTTCAGGGTTTGACCCAATAGTGGTTTTTAATGCTTCCATCAGGCTATTCTGCAGTCCTTGCTCGCACCAACTGGTACTTTACTCCAGAAGCAATCCAGTATCCACAGTAAAGTTCTACCTGGTATGCCTAATGGTGGCAGAAATGAGCCTCTAGTGCTTTTAATCTGAAGACCCGGAAGTGCTTTAACAACATTAATGAGTAAATCCTGCCTCTTCACCACCAAAAAGGGTCCCATGTACAGCAGAACTGGGGTTCTTTCACTGCACAGGGCCAGGCAGGCATTGTGGGAGTGTATACTGGGTTCAGATTCTCTGTGTTCCTGCAGCTTGCTGCAGGGAAAGAGCAGGCTGAAGCAGCAGAAGTGAGGTTCCACCAGCCATTGCCCACTGCAGGTTCAGTGCCCCTACTGCAGGCATGAGGCTTCAGATGGGGGGAAAAAAATGTTTAGAAGAGAACGCACAACTACCCATGTTGCCCATCAATAGCCTGTTCTGCTCTCATGCAAAACTCAGCTCAGTCTTGTCTATTGGACTTCACTGGGACTTTTTGCATAAGGGACAGTCTCCTGTATTCCTGTACAGGGAATGTTTCCGTAATGACAGGACTATGTCTGAAAGAAGCAGACCACATCAGCTGTTTTAACTTGTATTGCAGGAGAGTTGGTGAGCTATATCAAGCTGTCAACCCACATTCTAAGATTCATAAGTAAATTTTTTTTTAATAAAGCAAGAGGCAATCTGTGTACTACAGCTATGACAAGCAGTCAATCATCACTTCAGGTCCTGGTAGGATGAGCTTTGCGTACAAAAACTGGTTGCTGGAAGCATAGTGGAGCTTCCAGTTCTCTGTGGAGACTACTTCCTATCCCTCCCTCACACACACAAACACAACCTTCTATTCTGATTAGCAAACAAAGTCAGAATCTTTTAAAATGAAGTACTATACTTTTCCCTGAAATAGGAAGCCTACATTCAGGTGGCTTTGTGATGGTAACTGTTCTCAGGTCACCAAGAAAAGCACACAGCAAGGTTTTTTTTCCTACCTAAGCAGAGTTTTCACAAGATCTTTGGGTTCATAGCTTGATATTGCCAAAGAGGTGTATGAATAATTCAACTAACTCACTAGAATAAAGAGATCCATAGAGCACATTAAATGGTGCCTTACCTGGATCAGGAGATGCAAATAATGTTTTAACACCAATGGGAATAAACAATGTCAAAACATTTATTTTTTCCCTCCCAATACCACCATATAATCTGGCATTGTATCTACATACAAGTAATAGTTGTGGGCCCAAAGCTCCAGAACTTGGGCCAAAAGCTGCTGAACTCCTCCTGCAAAGTATTTTGGATGTTCAGCACATCCTAGGTGGACCTCACATTTAAGAATTGGACCCATACAGATCACTTATTCTGGGAACTTCTTTTCCACTGTCCTCTCTAGCTCCTCAGCAACCACTGTTTAGAAGTATGTTAGAAGACTTGCAGCCAGTGTAAATTGGCATAGCATCCTTGAAAGTCAATGAAGCAAGGTCAATTCACACCAGCTAAGGATCTGGTCCAGGTATGTACATTACAGAGAGGGCTGATAGCACTGCCTGTAGTTAAGGATGTGTGATGGAATATACCCTTGTATTCACACCCTATGCCCTATTGTAATGATCTTTCTACAATGTGCACCTTGTAGAAAGTACCATTTGAAAAGCCAATCTGCTGGTCAGTATTGTCCTGGTAAAATGTGTATGGCAACATTTGTATGTGATATTAGATCCCCCTCTCTGGTGTTAATGTAACACCAACAGACCCCAGTAATCGGTGGGCAGGATCTATCCTGGGACCTCTGGAGCTTGATGCATGAGTCTCTATTGCATGAGCTAAAAGCCATGTAGCTGTTAGCTAAGGCTGCAGAGCAGACTCAACCTCTTTCTCTGTAAGTTGTCTGTTTCACTAGATGGGACAGAACACCATACCCAAAAGGCGTGGGTTACATTAACACCAGGTAGTCCAAACCCCACAGCCCTGCCCAAACAGAAGTTGGCAAGCAAGTCTGAAGGAAGGTGTGCTCTGCTTAATTTGTATTTATGCACACAGAGTGAATCAAGCAGGAAGGAAAGACAAAGGAAGTTCAAACGGGGTGGGGGGGGGGGGAGAACAGCAGGGAATATGCCCCCGTTAAAATATTCTGGCAATGGTTTCTTTGAATAGCTCTACTGCTCCTATACTTTGGAGACAGGACTTGAAATTTGGCAAGGGTTGGCTTTTAGTTTATGCCTTTTTGTCATCCCTGTGAAATGTTCACCTAAATTTGGCCAAGTTCTAGGTCTTTAAAAATTCAGTTTGCGCTTGTTCAGTAGAGACTTTAGATTTTAGTTGCTAAAATATCCAAAGAGTCCATCCTCACTGAACTTGCTTGAGTCTGACAACCCCTGTCACCGACTGGGCTGTGTACCTGCCATCCCCACAAAGCAAAAGAGCATGCTTCATCCCCTCACAGCTCCTGTCCATGATAGGACTGGACATGCATCATCCCTGTAGGAGGACAGAATATGCTCCATCCCCACACAGATCAACTGAGCAAGCTCCAGCCCAGGGCTACAGAGCTGAAGGCAGACTTTGTTTCAGAAGTTGGAAGGCGTGCAGTAAATGATGTAGGCAATTGCAAGAAGAGAAAAGATGGTCTCCCTGTGAAGACTGTTAAATGCCACCCTGTGAAATTGGATTCTACCCTGCCTTTGCCACAGAGTTCCAAACCACTTACACCAAACTTTCTACAGGTGATCAGTAATTATCTGTTCCTAATTTTCTGCATGCCCAATTTTGAGACCCTGGGGTCTGATTTGCAGAAGTGTGGAGGCCTCACAACTGCAACTGAAGTCAACAGGAGCTGTGCTTAGCATTATTTAGCTCTTTACATATTCAAAGTACTCAGACTACTACAACCTGATATTTTTCAAATGGGACATGCAAAGTTAGGGAATTTTTTGAATCTCTCTGTGCATCTGTTCTCCATCAGTAAAATGGGGATAACAGCACCACCTCATCTCACAAGGGTGTTGTGAAAATTTAAAGTTTGTGAAGCTCTTGGATACTATAGCTACAAGCACCATAAAAGAACCCATGAGGAAATTGATAATCTAGTCTTCAGAGCAGACTTTGAATAGTGCACAGTAAATGAGGTGGGTGGCAGGGGAGACAGATTGAATTTAATGCAAAGAAAGCAAAGCAGATAGTAAAAAATAAAATACTTGAATTGTACAATTTTCAGGGTTGTATTATGCACTTTAATATACACTTAATACCTATTTTCCACACATCTGAACAAATAACTGCTGATAGAATGTGTATATTACACACAAACAAATGGCATTAAAACATTTGAGTGATTCACTTTGCAACCTTAATCAGGAAATTCCAGAGTCAAGGTTGCCTGTGCAATCTTAATTCCACCCCCTTGTGTGAATACATTAAGATACAGTCTCCAATTACATGATCATATACTCCCCTGCCCCGCCCCAGGGCCCCTACCTCATTCAGTGCACAGGACTGAAGGCGCTCACTTAACGAGCACCTATTCAATATTTTGTTTTCTTCTCATTGTCAATCAACTCAAAGCATTTTGCAGGTCTCTTTCAGGGCCCTAATGATTGTTGCTAAATTAACAGGCTTGGATATTTTATGCAATATTTTCTTTATAACTATGAAAGTCAGAATAGCTCTCATAATTAAACTGAACTTAAGTGAAATACATTTCTAGCCATGATTATATAGCACTATCTTAACTCAAATTTGAGCACAGAAAGCTTAGAAAGTTTTAAAAAGTGACCATTTCCATGGAAATAAAAAAATTTGTCCTTATAAGCCTCATGTAATACAACTGAGCCAGAATTACTGAGAGCCCTGAAACTATACAAAGAACTTAGTGCCCTAAGGGGAAATGTAATGTTTATTATGTGCAACTGTCTCTAGATTTAGTCTCAAGTATGAGCAGTTGAAAGATACTTGTTGATATTTTCGGTTGAAATATCTCCTAGAACATTAAGTTAAAAAGCAACACCAAAACCTTAAGTTCTAACACCAAAGGTTTCTTATTTAATGGATTAAAAATGAAAAGAGAGAGTTAAGTCACTCCATTTTGTTCTACAAGTTCCAGGCATCAACCTGCTCAATCAGTCCCTTCCAGTTTTTGTGCTTCACTGGAGAAAAACTGCACCCAAGATGAAAGGCAGGTGGCAGACCCCAGCTACGGAGCACCCAACTACAAGAGATCAGGATAAACCCAAAACCTACTGTGGAATACCTAGCTGTGCAGTTTCTTATTCTGTTTTATCTGTACTTCAACTTAATGTTTCTTAGGCACCTCAGAACCTGCAGGAGAAACTGCCATTTTATGCAGCAGAGTTCATGCAGCACGTTCCAACGGAAGTGCACACTGTTCTCTCCCACAGTGACTATGCGTTTGTTCTCTCTCATTTACTTGTTCCCCTTAACCCAAAATGAAGGATTATTTAACATGAACTAGTTCCTCTTGGCATCTGGAGCATACCACCACTTCCAGGGCACAAAGCATCTCTTTATACAAGTCTTCCACCAAAGTCAGCTGCTGCAGAACAGCTGGCTGTGGACTCTCTGAAGACTAGAGCACCCCTCCTAAAGAAAGGAATATAAATCATTGTCCTCTTGGACACAACCACAGCTGTTAACTTGTCTACACCATGATTACATGCTATAGTGATGGGTGCCTGTGACCGAGGGCAGGGGGCGCTTTACTCACCACAGGATGGTGCCTCTGCCTGACTGTTCTGAGGATTAGCTCTGCATGGTTGAGGCCTCTTCCTGGGGCCATGCATGCTCTCTCTCACTCCACAGCCCCTCTCTCACTCCAGAAGCTGGGGCCTCTTTGTGACTCAGCCCTCAAGCCAGATCACTGAGCATTTCCCTCTTCTGGAGTTGTCTTTCAAAGTCTCTTCTGACCATGTGGCAGCAGGCAGTCTTCTAATTCACTGCCCTCATGCTGTCACTGCTCCAGTGACTCAGGCAGTCTTCCAATTCACTGCCCTCAACAGTGCCACTCGGAACCCACACCCACCTTCTACTCAGGGTTCCAGTCCAGGGCCCTGTAGTGAACAGAGTGTATTGACATCCCTTACTATTCTCACCCCAGACTCCTTCCTACTGAGCTTTTTCTCCACTTCCTCCTCCTACAGGGACTACAGGCTTCCTCTCATTATTGCTAGCCTCCTGGCTTTAGAGAAGCCCCTCCCATTCCCTCACAGGTGCACATTCTTCTAATTAGTTTCCTCCCTCTTAAGTCTCCTCTTTTTGCAGCCTGATTGGCTGATTGGACCCACTTGGCCTAATTTAGCCCTCAGCCCCAGTGTGGGGAGTATCCCCCATCACAGTGCCTAAAAATAAAGTCTAATTGTATCTCACTCACACAAAGAGCATGTTATACAGGGCTGATACTCCAAAATCATTATCAGTATATCAGAGAATAAAGGACAGGGGGAGAAGTTTCACCAAAAGAGTGGGATTTTGCCACCAGAATATCTGTTCATCATATTCTAAATATACACTTCTTAGAAACTTCAATCTGGATGTGAAATAGAACACTGCTGTCCAAAATCAGACCTGAATAAAAAAAATAAACTGCAGTTGTTTCTCAAGGAAATGATACTATAAATTACAGTTTTGGCTAAGCCTTGCAATTCATTCAGGTAAAAGAGTAAGGGCTGACGCTGCTGTGTTTACTATTTCAACCAACCTGTTTATAACTGTGCATGTACTTTCTTGTCTAGACTCAGTCTGTTGTCTTGATCTAGGATATGTAAATATAGGATGCAGGAGTGATCCAGCTTAAGAAAATGGTTCCATTAGAACAGCCTGCAAAATTACTTTGGATGTTTGAGGAAACATTTTCCTGCCTTACATTTCTTGACACAAAAATAAGAAGAAAATGTTTTAGACAAGAAAAGGAGGAGTTCATTTCAGATTAATTTTTATTTGACTTCTGTTAAAAAAAAAAAAACTCGCAATCAACTAATGCTAGAAACAAAACAGTTACTGGTAGCATAAACAAACACACAGACACTCCCTTTAAAATTCCATCTGTCCTGCATGGGAGATTCTATTGAATATCAATAATTTGTTAGCTTCAGAAATTTCAAAAAAACATACAGTCACCACCTGCTAGTCTCTAGATGCTGGTTAATGATTAGATGTCAAATAAATTCAAAACTTTTTTTCTAACATGGTGTATTAAAAGGCTGTGATCTGGTGGTGCCCTGCACAGGTATTAATCTGCATATTATTTGCATTGTGGTAGCACCTCAGAGCCCAAAGCAAAGATCAGGACCCCACTGTGCTAGGTACTGTACTAAATAAATACAGACCAAAATGATGGCTCATGGTCAAAAGAGCTTACAATTTAAGAGCTTATCTATACGGTGGGGTGACGCGCACATAGTGTTTCAAACAGCACTACATTAGAGCACACCAGCAGGGCCTACATGGACCGATTAGTGTGCAACGCATTCTTGTGCTTTAGAAGTCACACCCCGGTAGAGTGCATTACCCCCCTGCATAGACAAGCAGGAAGTGTAAGGCATGAGGACAACAGGGGCTACAGACAGACGAGGGGGCAAAAGGAAACAATGAGATAAGATAGGTCAGCATGCCAGGCAGTGGTCTAAACAGCTCACCTGCTGCCTAAGCCTTGTCAAGGTTTTGGAATCACCCATGTTCTCTGTAAACTGCGTGGTCATGCAGCAATCTTGCACATATAAACACAGGTTAGAAACCCGGTCGCTTTCATCTCCTCTGTGCAGGCCCAGTAGGGACGGGAACCTGCTCAACTTGCCCCTGCAACACAGCGTATGAGGTTCTCCCACTTCCCTGCAGGGAAGGGTGGCACTTCCAGTCTTTGGGACATTCTTGGCCTTGCCAGGAGGAGGTGCTGACTCTGGGATGCCCCTTGCACAGGGCCCCAGCCAAGCTCTGTGGTGCCAGCCCAGGGCAGGGGACTCTCAGCTGTGGCCTGATCAGGCCAACGTACTTCCTGCCCTGACCCCTTCCCCCAGCCCACACAGCATTTGGTTTCCAGGGATGCAGCAGTTGCTGCTGCTGAGAGACTGCAGGGAAGGGAGCTGTGACCTGGGCCCCCGATGGGAGTGCCCAGCCTGGTCTGACACCCTCCCACCACCATAGATTCCTGGCCAGGCTCCTAAAGCTTCTGTTGCAGAGCAAATCATTTTCCTTTAGGACCCCACAGCTGGCAGGGGCAGGGACTACTGTGTGCGATACTGGAGAGGAGCTACCCTGGGGCAGCCCACCCTGCACACCCCTCACCCCCACAATTCCCAATATGCACCCCTCACTTTATTTAAAAAAATAAAGTGTTAGCTTGCCCAAGGACATGTAGCGCTCGGTCATGTTTGCAGCCCAATCAGTACCAAACAAATTGGCAGGAAACATTGATCATCATGGAAAAGGAGAATTTGAAGGACAACGAGGTGACTTTGCAGATGTTTACGAAGAACTCCTACTATGCATGAGGGGAGGTATGGAAGAAAGCACGAAGCTGCTTGTAACAAGACGGGAGTGAAGACAGGTGTCACTGGCTGTATGTATGAGATGATGACAGGTGAAGGCTACAAAGGGCCCTGAAAGTGAAGACAAGTAATTTATGGTTGAGGTGATGGAGAAAGGGGAGCCAATGGAGGAATGCAAACAGAGGGCCGACATGCTCAAAGTGAGAAGACAGGAAAATTAAAAGTGTATAACACACTGTGCAGTGAAGGGACACTGAAGCTTCTGAGCACCTCCAACTAGGTACTCAGCAGTTTACAGGATCAGACTTAAGGTAAAATGGTCAGTCCTGCACCCAGCTGACCAGGATGCCTCTCTTCACATACCACTCAAACAGCACCTCCTAAGACAACACTGCAAATTGGCTGACATTGCGGCAACATTCCTGCAAGCAGTTCTCAGACACAGTAGGGTGCCTTCAGGCATGCAGCCCTCAGTTTATCTCAGCTGTGGACAAGATAGTATTTTAAGGCAACCCGAGTGCTAGTGGGGAGGGGGAGAAGTTCAATTTCTGTTTCTCTTTATTTGTAGCTTATAGTTTCTGATGTCATTCAGACTTGAGACTTCAATTATCTTCCAATAAACCAGTGCCTACAATTACAGCTTCCAGAATGACTACATTTTATGCTTTCCTGACACTGCTAAAGCACTGTATATTATTTTCAAATCAATGCTAAAATGGATAATTTGTATGCACCAGTGAGCTTTAGTTGAAAACTAGTAAAATGTGCCTAAAAATAACTTATGCCAATGGGTAAATTCTGACAAGTTATTGAATCAAAAGGAGTGTGACAGAGGTGATTGGAGAATGTAATGGGAATAATTTAGCTGTTTTCTGTTTTTCATTGTGGAAAAAAAAATACAATTTGCTAAATCTAAAAACCTAATGAAAACCTGAAACTTGTTCTATTAGAGGCAGCTGTCATTTTCTCAATAACTAATTAATTCTGACACCCAAAGCAACAATTCATGAAGCTTGAATATTAAATGAATTATTTGTACCCAATTTGCTACAGCCTACAGTTTTGTTTCTGTTGTTTAAAATTCAGCCTGAAATGTATTGGAGGATGGAAAGCCTTGAAGTTACCCAGAGGCATTTGCACAGCAGATGGAATGTAAGATACAGGAGTTTCACGAGTTTGTTTATATGAGACAATACTGTGCAGTGGATTGAACGTGGAATTGGGAGAAAGGAGCTCTTAAGGTCTAATCCCAGCTCTGCCACTAACTTGCTGTGTGGGCTCTGGCAAGTCAGGTAACCTTCTGTATCCCTGTTTTCCCATTACACAAATTGAGGATGATGTCTCACAGGGTTGCTTGTGCAAATTAACTGATGTTTGTACAGTGTCTAGAAGATTAAAAATGCTACATAAGTGTAAAAATTGTGGTATTTTCTTTCATAATTGAGATACTTATAGTTGCACTAGATCACAGTCTGCATCGTTATACAACCCAATTAGCATTTCTGAAAAGGTACCTTTACGATTTCTTCTATTCAAACTGGATTGGCCAGCAAATAATTGTATTGATGATTTCTTCAAGAAAAAGTGTGTATATACACACACTAAAAACAATGTACTGTTATCACAATAGTACTTACAGACGTGCTGTTTTAAGGATCAAGTTCATAATCAGGATTCTGAACACGTGCAGTGAGAGATACCTAAACAGCAACAAATACTACAGTCCTAACAAGATGCTAGAGGGAAAAGTGCAAAGTCTGGGCATCTTTGGAGCAGGCACTTTGTTTGTTATGTGCGTGTACAGCACCTAACCAAGATAGCGCCGTGATCCTGACAGGGGCCTTTAGGCAACAGTAACAATATATTAAATAGGAAACGTTCACTTTTGCAAGAAATTCTTTACATTCTGCTTGTTTGCATGTGCAATTCAGTATTTGATGTTAGAACCCAATTCGGCTGGTCTTTTTTTAACCACAGGCTGGTCAGTTTAGTGAAAGCCAGATGAAAGAGGCACTCAAGGATGGTTTCAATAGGGACTATTCACAACGCATTTTATACACAGTGAGCAAAACCCACAAAACATTAAAAGAAACTAACAATTCTTTCACAAACCAATCATGAAGTACTTTGCTTTCATGGAGCTTTAACTGGTGTACAGGCCAGAAACCTAGAAGAGATTTAAAAAAAAAAAAACCCACACAAGACAGACTTAAGGCCTGGTCCCCACTGGAAACATTCCCATTAGTTTCAGTAGGCTTTGGATCGAGCCCAGCGTTAGTAAGCCAGCTCACAGGTCTTTGCTCCTGACCATTGCCTTAGCAAAACTACCACCGATGCATTGCCCTGCGTTTTACAGGTATGCAGACCTGGCTAGGCAGACTTGTGCTAGCAAGGCTTGTGCTAACGTACTAAAAAAATAGCTGTGTGGATGTCGCGACACTGGCTGCAGCTCAAACTAACTGCAGCTCAAGCCCAGCCTCCCCCTTGGGGCTGAGCTCAGGCAGCTAGCGCAAGCTTCCACCTGTGCCACAACATCCACATAGCTATTTATGGGGCATTAACATGAGCCCTGTGAGCACAAGTCTGCCTACCCAGATTGGGCGGCTTGCTCCTAGCTGCAGTATAGACATACTGTACATGACTCAGCATATTTGCTGACCAGTTATCAGTTGAAGATATATTGGCCCTCAGTTATGTTTTTACTCATTTCACTAGCAAGCCCCTGAAACCCAAATTTACGTGTTGTAACTGGACAGCCCCTACCTCTCCTCACTAGCAGAGTTAGAGGAAGTAGACCTGCCACCAACTGGGATTTAACTATTTACTATCAGCGTTTTTTGGTTCTATGCTGGTGTTAGGCCACCCCAAAGAGAAAGACACATGTTCTGTATATTAAACCCTCAGAGCCTGCTTGAATCACCCAAGAGAAAAGCCTGAGAAAACAAAGGGACCCTGCAGCATGACTAAAAGGTCGATGAAATTCAGCTTAAGCATATGCATAGACAAGGACACCTCAATGATCCCTTGGGCCACCCAAAACTATTCCCCTCCCTTTTTCATGTTTATACCAGAGCTATATGGAAAATTTCAGCGCAAAACAAACATTTTCACACCCTGGAGTCAATAGAGTCCTTCTGGACACATTAATTTCAACCACTGGGTTGCAAATATAGTACAACATCAGCTGAGAACCATGCTAGTGAGTACTCAAGTATCCTGCTGTAGTAAATGCCGTATCCATCCAGGGATAAGCATTACACACTGAGGCAAATATTTTCAAATTTAGTTGCCTAAAGTTAGGCAGCTCAATATAGCAGCTCAATTTAGAGGTTTTGAGTAGGGCTAGTTGAAAACTGGAATTTCTGACCTGCAAGAAATTGACGCTTTTGACTTTTGTTATCCTGAATTGGGATGAAAAGTCAAAATATAGTAACTCTTCACCCAATGAAAAGTTCCCAAACTTTTGATTCAGAAATATTGAAACATTTAGTTTCAACTAGTTAGTTAAATTGCTTGGCTGGACTACATCTCCCATGATACACCATAGACATGTGATTCCCATAATGCATCACAGCAGTTCAGCCAAGCAAGAGGCCAGGGAGATGCAGTCTGCCCAGAGAGCCCAGTGGGGAGGATGGGGGCATGAGACAACTGAACTGTGACTCTAAGGCACCAAGGAAGCTTAGACAGATGCAGATTTACATACATTCATTCTGAAACAAGTTTTTATTTTCTGGATAGAAAATTTAAAACTTTCAGGAAAAAGAATCTACATTTTCCTATGGAAAAAACATTGATGGAAAATTCTCAACCAGCTCTAACACTGAACACTCAGTTATGTAGATTTCTGTTTCTAGGGTTTAACATTGTCATTTAGATGTACAAAGGTGCCTCTGAGTCCAATCCCAGCCAAGGGAATGGGAGCTTTATGTTCAGAGGGTCTGCAAGGTAGAGCTTTAAGTACTTATCTGAGGACCTAAATGTGAAATTGAGAACCATGACTTAGGTATACAAATTTGAAAACTGGTCTGACAGTCCACTAACCAGTAGAAATGATGCCACATTATTGCCCCCAAAAGCACTGCACAGACAATAATTATGACAAAAGTTCAAATTTTCTGAAGTGGCCAGTAACACCCTCCTACACCCACAGACTTGCAAACATTTTCAGCCCTGTTGGAGTGAGATAAAAGTAATTTCTTTTAATCACAAAAGAGTTGACTATTTAAAAAACTGTAAATTGTCATTGTAAGAACTCTGTGAATCTAGCTTCTCACTATCTTTCCTTATGAAAGACAGATAACATGTTGAGCTCCATTTACATGGTGGAGATTTTTTTGTTTTGTTTTGTTTTTTTAAGTTTAAGTCTTTTCACTTTTGGAAAAAAGAGGCAATTTGTAAATCAAACCACCAGGCTGCATTTGTCACTCGTGAAAAAGCTCTGCCTTTTTTCTCAAGGATTGAATTAACATGTGGCTATGACTTCTCCCTCTTATTTACAATTGCATGTAAACTATGCCATTATTTCAGAGCTCCTTATCGTTCCTTCTGGGCTCTATCTGTAACTGCGCAGATGAGCTGCATTTTGCTTTTAAAGTTTGGAGCACAAGGTCATCCGTTAACAGCTAGATTCAGAATTACAAAAGGGCTAAGACTGAATGGGATCTAGCGTGTTTAGTAAGTAAATACACAGTGATACAAGAAGCCACCTTTACATTTCATTTCTCTAAAGCAATGGCATGAAATTAAAGCTGTAGCTTACATTCCTATGTAATGAAACTGCTACTGGGCATTTTCTTCGTGCCTAAAATATCTTTCTATGGTTTATTATTGTTTCCCAGTTTAATTAAGGAAACATCAAGGGCACATTTCTTGAGCATTTACGTGCACCACATGTGTCATTACTAGTCTTGACCAAAGCAAGCTCCTGTCCAAAAGACCCTCAACGAAAGGGCAGTCTCATGTTAGTGAACTCCCCCAAACGGGGAACAATTCTAAAAAATTATGTTGTAGACTCTGAAATGCAGCTTCTCTAGTACAGCAATACCAGAAATACCTCTTCCCTACGGTCTGCTCAGACCCTGAAAACACTTATGCACATACTTAACTTTACTGCTGTGAGTAGTTCCATTGATGTCAAACTGATCACAGTAGTAATGTCAAGCACGTGCTTAAGTGTTTTCAGGACCAGGGACTAAGCGGGTGCTTCTGGGAATTATGTCATACAGGGCTCTGGGTTAGGGTATTTTCAAGGGACTATGCAAACATCTGGGTATCTTTCTGCTATAGTTTACGTCCGATCCTGAAGACGGATACATGCAAGTGAAGGCCCTCGCCAATGCAGGGTCCAAAGGAAGTATATGGGTTCTTGCATGTGTGGATCCAATGGCAAGACTAGGGTCTTAGAATCTAGTGGTACAGCTATACCTGCCAAATGCTGTCCAAGCTAGATGATCTATGTCAACATGACTTACTATCCCCCTGTGCCTTTTCGAGATGCCTGGTCTCTTCTAAAAGTTTTCCCTTCTGGTTTGCTGATTGTGTGATCTGAATTAATAATGCAGAGCAAATAACGTTTTTCTACAAACAGCCCCCCAGTTAATGCTAACAATTTTAACAGCTAATAATTTTCTCTCATTTATTTGAAATTATTCACCAAATAATTTCTGTTAAAATTTCCTTGATCTGTAGGTTATTTGCAAGCAATTCATCATGATGATTTGATATTAAATACGTGCCATTTTCGATAGAAACAATACCATGGGGCCTTTGTATCCAGTTCCCTGGCTAGCCAAACAGAACTCATACAATCACATTTCACTTTTAAGAGTTTGACATCCATTTTCCCATAATATACTCTCATATTTGCTTAAAATTGACTATTTACATGCACTCCAGCCAGGAAACCTGTTTGGTTGAATATTCATGGAAAGCAAACCCAAAAAGGAGTATGAATAAAACTGAATTTAAATTTTAATTACTGAACTGACTACATATGAAAACATCTACCAAGGTATTGGCCCAGCTCTATTAAGTGTGCGCCTTAGACTGATTGCAGTCATAGGTGACCGTGAAACAAGACAGATGAAAGCTGCAGTGACATATAATAGCAGCATGAATTTCCACTTACCATAATAAGCAGCCCTGCCAGTTGAAGCTGAGATCTCATCATAACCTGGTTTACCATTGTGAGATAAGTCTGGTCAGTACTTGGAAGTGAGCTAGGTAGGGAAAGTCCCGAGTGCTGCAGGAAGAGGCGATAGTAATATAGTAGATAGTGCTCTTCCTCTGACTAAGGCCAGGCTTCCACACTATGGGAGTCGATGGGCGCTTTGCCATTGACTTCAACAGGAGCAGGATTCAACCCCAAGTGCGGCATTACTGAACTAATGTCCCAACAAGATGTTATGGAATACTGTCCACCTGAAACGCTGGACCAAATTCTGGTCTAGGCAGAAGCAATTAGAAATCATTACAATCCTTTCTTGATCTGTGGATAACGAGACTCCAGGGCCCATTACTGTTTGGCACTTTCACAAAAAAAAAAAAAAAAAAAAAAACCACATGCAATCTATTTATTCCTTTGGTTCCACTGATCACTCATGTCCCTGATGAGTAATGAATATTGGAGAAAAATCCTGACTCCAGAAGAGTGGGTTCTTTTCAAGAAGCTCAGCCACTGAGTTCCAACCACACATTGCTGCCTAATCTTTAGCAGTCATTTTCTGGTCTATTTACCTGAGCAATAGGAGACAAAAGTAGGCATCCCTCTGCCACCCATGGTAACTGGAATCTGAGACATTTCTAGGGAATGTGATGTCATGAGAGCTACAAGCACAAAAAATCTCCAGTTCCCAGAACATGTCATTCCAGTCCATTAGAAGAGTCATCTCCTCCACTTCACTCATACAGATTCATGAGTAATCTTTTTGATGAGCTTGCAAAGTTACTACCATTCACATTTGCATTTATAAGAAAGTTGGAAAGTTTTAGGATACTCCCAGAAGCACATGTGGAATGAATGATTAAACGACCTGAAGAGCAGCTCAAAAGCTTGTCTCTTCCACGAACTGAAGTTAATCCAATAAAAGATATTACCTCACCGACCCTGTCTCTCTCTCTCTCTCTCTAATGTCCTGGGACCAACATGGCTACAACAGTGCAAATAACTTGCCTTCTTTGTCATTCAGTTTGAAAAAAATAGACGTCGAGTAAGATTCCTTTCTCTAAATGCTGTGCAATCTTACATTGCATTCTAGATAAAAAGGCAGCCACACTTTGTTTGGGTTCAGATTTCAGTTTCATACAGAGTGTTCACTGCGTTTCTTCCACTCCAGAGGGAGATTGGGATTATCATGAGTCTTGAGGTGTTATTTTCCTACTGCATGTGCCCCCTGAAAAATCATATGAAGAAATTACATAAGTGGACCTGACATTTAAAAGAAGTTTGATATGTTATTATTTGCACTGTAATGGCACCCGAAGTCCCCAATCAGGATCAGGCCCCCATGATGTTAGACACCACACACACACAAACCCTGGAAGACAAGTACCTGCCTTGAAAAGACAAAGGCAGACAAAGGGTAGTGGAAAAGGATATAGGATACAAGCAATGGACTAAATTTTACTTCGGGCTATACAGTCACAGAATGGAGTAAAGCCCTGTCATAAATATAAAAGGAAGGGTAACCACCTTATTACTTACTAACTTAACAGGAGTTGGAAGGCTGCATTCCTGAGCTGTTCCCAGCAAAAGCATCACACAGACAGACAAACCCTTTGTCCCCCCCCACCTCCAGATTTGAAAGTATCTTGTCCCCTCATTGACCATTTTGAACCAGAAGCACAGTAGGATTTTAAAAGGTTTTGTAAAAGGTGTTGGCGGTTGTAGATTCTGTTTCTCTGCCTGGGGGAGAGAGCAGCAGGCATAACAAAAGGATTTTTCTGTAGGCTGAGAATAGCTATCAGAGATAACAGGTATCAGGTTACAGCACAGCAAAATTTTACATTTTTTTTGTTTGTTTTCTTTCTAACTCTCAGGTGTAAAGTTAGTTAAAAACAGAGAGGTTACGATGACAGAATGCAGTGTTCAACAGAAGCTGGAATTAGCCAGATTTGAGGCTGAGGAAGGACAAAAGGAACATGAAAGACGGGTAGAACTCAGACAGATGGAGATGGATGCACAAGCGGCTAAAGAAAAAGAAATGGAGGCTTTCCACCAGAGAGCTATGGAAGTAGCGAAAGATGTAGAAAAAACCAAGGAGGCTGCCCACCAGGGAGCTATGGAGGAGAAGGAAAAAGAAATGGAGGCAAAAGAAAAAGAACTGAAGGAGAAGGAAAAAGAGGAAGCATGTACTGGAGATGGAGAAGGCAAAGGCTCAGCATAATATACCAAATAACCCTAACAATCCTTCCCCAACAATCCACAAATGGGAGTGACTATGTCCACAGTATGATGAATCCAGTGATATTGCTGAATATTTTCTCACCTTTGAGAGACTGTGCACACTCCATCAAATTCCTGAAGTCACAAGATGACCACATTGGTCGCAAAATTGACTAGAAGAGCTCTGGACATATTCAGTAAGATGCCTATTGAGGAGGCTTCTGACTATAATAAATTCAAGGATTTGGTTTTAAAACAATTTCAAGTTACACCTGAAATTTACAGTGTAAAATTTAGAGCCCTTAAGAGAGGGCCGGAACTAAGTAATGTGGCTTATGTAAACCAGATGACAGATCTGTTTGATAAATGGCTCAACGGACGGGCTGTAACTAACTTTGGAGGAATGCGGGATTTGATGATACAGGAACAATTCCTGAATATGTCCAAGGAGAATATAAACAGTGTTTATGGGATAAGAAAATGGACTCAGCAGGAAGTCTTGCTTCTTATGCTGATCAATATGAGCAGTCCCAGACCACCAGAGAGGCGGGGAAAGCCGGAACAAAATGGGTGGAGGGAGGAGAGAGGAACAACCCTGGTGGCAGTTGGAGCGGATACCAGAAGGGACACCCTCAGACCACACCCTACTACCGGGAGCAGCCCAAGGCCCCAACTACACCCCAAGGAACACTCCAGACACCTTATCGTCCCGCCACACCATTCTCCAGTAACCCACCTCACCCCAGTGACCCGTCAGCTGGACAATGTTTTAAATGTAACGAGCCGGGGCATGAAAAGGCCAACTGCCTCAAGAACCCCAATAGATTACAGTTCATTGCACCGGAATCACACCAGAGGTCCTCAGGCCCAGATGCCTCCCAGATACCCTCAGAGCAGAGGGAAACAGAGTGTGGGCGGGAAGAAGGTCACAGTGTGGAGGGACACTGGAGCACAAGTGTCGGCTATCCATGCTTCCTTAGTGGACCCCAATTTAATCGGCCCAGAGGTCCAAATAACAATGCAACCCTTCAAGTCAAACTCTTTTGACTTGCCTACAGCCAAGTTGTCGGTCCAGTACAAACGCTGGTCAGGAATGTGGACTTTTGCAGTCTATGATGATTATCCCATCCCCATGCTGTTGAGGGTAGACTTGGCCAATCATGTGAAGCTAGCCAAGAGGGTGTGAATGGTCACCCACAGCCAGGCTAAGCAAGCTGTCACACCTAGCTTTGTTCCGGAAACTTCTACCAGGACCTGGTCAGGGGTGATGGAATCAGACCCCATGCCAACGTCTACAACAGCAGTAGTGGATCCAGTCACAGAGGCCCAGACAGCCAGTCCCAGAACCGGAACCAGCGGAACAACCAGCACCAGAATCATCCTAGTGGCCTTGCTGGGGTGAACAGAACCAAAGACCATTTGGGAAAGTCATTCCACTGGGAGGGAATGGGCAAGGATGTTTCTACCTATGTCCGGTCTTGTGAGGTGTGCCAAAGTGTGGGGAAACCCCAAGACCAGGTCAAAGCCCCTCTCCAGCCACTCCCCATCATTGAGGTTCCATTTCAGTGAGTAGCTGTGGATATTCTAGGTCCTTTTCCGAAAAAAGACACCCAGAGGAAAGCAGTACATACTGACTTTCATGGATTTTGCCACCCGATGGCCGGAAGCAGTAGCTCTAAGCAACACCAGGGCTAAAAGTGTGTGCCAGGCACTAACAGACATTTTTGCCAGGGTAGGTTGGCCCTCCGACGTCCTTACAGATGCAGGAACTAATTTCCTGGCAGGAGCTATGGGAAGCTCATGGGGTGAACCACTTGGTTGCCACTCCTTACCACCATCAAACAAATGGCATGGTGGAGAAGTTTAATGAAACTTTGGGGGCCATGATACATAAATTCATAAATGAGTACTCCAGTGATTGGGACCTAGTGTTGCAGCAGTTGCTCTTTGCCTACAGAGCTGTACCACATCCCAGTTTAGGGTTTTCACCATTTGAACTTATATATGGCCATGAGGTTAAGGGGCCATTACAGTTGGTGAAGCAGCAATGGGAGGGGTTTACACCTTCTCCAGGAACTAACATTCTAGACTTTGTAACCAACCGACAAAACACCCTCCGAACCTCTTTAGCCCTTGCTAAAGAAAACCTAAAAGATGCTCAAAAAGAGCAAAAAGCCTGGTATGATAAACATGCCAGAGAGCATTCCTTCAAAGTAAAGGACCAGGTCATGGTCTTAAAGGCGCTCCAGGCTCATAAAATGGAAGTGTCATGGGAAGGGCCATTCACGGTCCAAAAGTGCCTGGGAGCTGTTAATTATCTCAAAGCATTCCCCACCTCCAACCGAAAGCCTAAAGTGTACCATATTAATTCTCTAAAGCCCTTTTATTCCAGAGAATTAAAGGTGTGTCAGTTTACAGCCCAGGGAGGAGAGGACGCTGAGTGGACTGAAGGTGTCTACTACGAAGGGAAAAGCGATGGTGGTGTGGAAGAGGTGAACCTCTCCATGACCCTTGGGCATATGCAGCAACAGCAGATCCAGGAGCTGTGCGCTAGCTACGCGCCAACGTTCTCATCCACCCCGGGACTGACTGAATGGCCACACCACTCCATTGACACAGGTAATACTCACCCAATTAGAACCCAACCTTATTGGGTGTCTCCTCAAGCTAAAACTGCTATAGAACAGGAGATCCAGCATAGGCTATAGATGGGTGTAATCAGCCCTTCCCACAGTGCATGGGCATCTCCAGTGGTTCTAGTTCCCAAACCAGATGGGGAGATACGTTTTTGCGTGGACTACCGTAAGCTAAATGCTGTAATTCGCCCAGACAACTATCCAAGGCCACGCACAGATGAACTATTGGAGAAACTGGGACGGGCCCAGTTCATCTCTACCTTGGACTTAACCAAGGGGTACTGGCAGGTACCGCTAGATGAATCCACCAAGGAAAGGTCAGCCTTCACCACACATGTCCGGCTGTATGAATTTAATGTGCTCCCTTTCGGGCTGCGGAATGCACCTGCCACCTTCCAAAAACTTGTAGATGGTCTCCTAGCGGGATTGGGAGAATATGCAGTCGCCTACCTTGACGATGTGGGCCATATTTTTGGATTCCTTGGCAGAACACCTGGAACTTCTACAAAAAGTCTTTGAGCACATACGGGAGGCTGGACTAACTGTTAAGGCTAAGAAGTGTCAAATAGGCCTAAACAGAGTGACTTACCTTGGACACCAGGTGGGTCAAGGAACTATCAACTCCCTACAGGCCAAAGTGGATGCTATCCAAAAGTGGCCTGTCCCAAAGTCAAAGAAACAGATCCCAATCCTTCTTAGGCTTCGCCGGATATTACAGGCGATTTGTACCGCAATACAGCCAAATCACCGCCCCACTGACAGACCTAACCAAAAAGAAACAGCCAAATGCCGTTCAGTGGACCGAAGAGTGTCAGAAGGCCTTTAACCAGCTTCAAGCGACACTCATGTCTGACTCTGTGCTAAGGGCCCCAGACTTTGACAAACTGTTCCCAGTAACCACAGATGCATCCGAGCGTGGTGTGGGAGCAGTCTTAATGCAGGAAGGACCAAATCAAGAGTTCCATCCTGTCATATTTCTCAGCAAGAAGCTGTCTGAGAGGGAAAGCCACTGGTCAATCAGTGAAAAGGAATGTTACACCATTGTCTATGCTCTGGAAAAGCTATGCCCATACATTTGGGGATGGTGTTTCCACCTGCAAACTGACCATGCTGCACTACAGTGGCTTCATACCGCCAAGGGAAATAACAAAAACCTTATTCGGTGGAGTTTAGCTCTCCAAGATTTTGATTTCGACATCCAACACGTTTCACTTTAACAAAGTGACTGATGCACTCTCCTGTGAAAGTTTCCCAGAATCAACTGGTCCAAATTGTCCTTAAGATGTGGAAAATATTGTTAGTCTTTATACAGTTAGTTGTATATTTAGAGATGCATGTGTCTTATTAACTCTGTTTTCTCCTAGAGCTCCAGGAAGAAATCACAGCCAGTGTTTCACCCTAACTGTGATTTGGGGGACAGTGTCATAAATATAAAGGGAAGGATAACCACCTTTCTGCATACAGTGCTATAAAATCCCTCCTGGCCAGAGGCAAACCCCTTTCACCTGTAAAGGGTTAAGAAGCTAAGGTAATCTCACTGGCACCTGACCCAAAATGACCAATGGGGGGACAAGAGACTTTCAAATCTGGACAAGGGGGGAACAAAGGGTTTGTCTGTCTGTGTGATGCTTTTTCCAGGAACAGATCAGGAATGCAGCCTTCCAACTCGTTTTAAGTTAGTAAGTAATCTAGCTAGAAAATGCATTAGATTTTCTTTTGTTTAATGGCTGGTAAAATAAGCTGTGCTGGAGAGAATGTATATTCCTGTTTTTGTGTCTTTTTGTAATTTAAGGTTTTGCCTAGAGGGATTCTCCATTTTGAATCTGATTACCTGTAAGGTATTACCATCCTAATTTTACAGAGGTGATTCTTTTACCTTTTCTTTAATTAAAATTCTTCTTTTAAAGAACCTGGATTGATTTTTCATTGTTCGTAAGATCCAAGGGTTTGGGTCTGTGTTCACCTGTACCAATTGGTGAGGACTGGTATCAAGCCTTCCCCAGGAAAGGGAGTGTAGGGCTTGGGGGGGATATTTTGGGGGAAAAGACGTCTCCAAGTGGTCTCTTTCCCTGTTCTTTGTTTAAAATGCTTGGTGGTGGCAGCATACTGTTCAAGGACAAGGCAAAGTTTGTACCTTGGGGAAGTTTTTAACCTAAGCTGGTAAGAATAAGCTTAGGGTGTCTTTCATGCAGGTCCCCACTTCTTTACCCTAGAGTTCAGAATGGGGAAGCAACCTTGACAAGCCCCCTTGCTTATCCGCATGGCCACCTTCTCTAGATTGGGGCTCCAAGCACACTATATGCTTAATACTCTCCACAGAGAAGGAAGTGAGCGGGAATGGGTAAAAACTTACCTATGTGCTGGATGGCAGTGCAGTCCAGATACGAATGGGCTAGTAAGCTGCATCTCTAAAAGGGCGAAGTAACTTACTGCCTCCAGCAGAGGAGAGGCTGGTATCCTTGAGTGCCTCTGTTAATCAAGGGAAAGAAGGATCATTGTGAGGGCAGGTAGACCTGACAAGCCCCTGATCCTCCTTCGCCAATCCTGCTGATAGCTTCCATAGGAACTGGAGGCTCTTTATTGTTAGGAACACTTGTCTGTTCCTAATTGATCTTTGCTTGATTGGGATGTGGGATATTTTCTTCTTTTTTACCTTGTCTGAAAGACTAACTGGCTCATACTTGGCAAAGTCTGAAGTCTTCCAGGATTTCTTGATGTCTTCTTGCTTCATGATCACTTTATTACCTGCCACCTTAATATCTGCTGTGGGAAGCGTGCTTCGGGGAGATGCTTGATCGACAATGTTGAAAAGGTTTCATTGCATTGTCTCTTCTTCTGCTGCTCTCAGGCTAATTAGTTGCTCTGCTCCTGTATGTATCTTTTCACAGACTTTGAAGGTTTTTCAGTATTTTACTTTCATTCCAAAATACCAGAATTTGGTATAATAACCTTGACTGTAAGCACAAGACACAGTGCCTAGGTTTTGAACCCAGTCTGCACGTCCGTGGATACCAGCAGAAATTTAATCAGCTTTGCTGCCAACCACAGATTTCAGAAATCAAATTGATTGAGCCTCTAAGGGATTGACTTGAAAGCAAAGTATGCAGGCCTTTTTATTTTAGTATGGCCTCAGGACCATGGACAGTAATTGCAGCAACACAATATTAATATCAAAGGCTTCTACACTCTGTTACAAACTGAGAAATAATGGTCACTGAAAAAGGTGTCAAGTTAAATTTTTCTCCCAAAGCAGTCATGTTTCAGAGCAGTTCATAGAAGTAGCTGGATGTTCTGTAGTGGGGAACATTGTAATTATTCTAACAATAGCAATGTAAGCAGGAGATCAGATGGGGTTTGAAACGGACTCTGTTTATTTCAGATTTTGAGTCACCCTCATAAAGAGGGAGAAATAGGGACAATTCATTTTCATACTCCCTAACCCCAAATTTCCTCCTTCCCCTAATGTTACTCCTCCTCCTTCTCACAGCTCACAGTACTGACACACACCGGTCAAAATGTACCTTTTCAAAAAGCCACAAGCTTTTTACTAAACCTAAGCTGGGTTCTTCTGCTGATCCACCCTGTTATCAGGTGTTGAAACCCTGCTGAGAAATGCTGATTCCTCATGACTTACTGTGATACGTGTGTTTTGCCGCCTCCACCCTGAAGGTAGCGGATGTTTAGGATCTGGGTCACTACAGGGAAACTAGGAAGAGCCAAGCTGAGAGAGAAAGTGGTCTACTTTGGGGAAAGTTGCAGCAGTGTAACTACATTGATGCAGTTATACGACTACGCACTTTTCTAATATAGGCAGGACCCCTACTTTTTTTCGTTTTTTTTTTTTAATTTGAGTTTTCAAATAAAGCCCAGCAAGAGTTTAAGGTCGAACTAACCACAGTCCAGGTTCTATTTAGAGCAGGTTGGGAAATCCACCGTTCACAGCCCCTTAAAGGCTTCCACATGGCAACTTTCTTCTAGGTCACTGTTAACGCTTCTGCATAAGTTGACTTAATGGGGTACTCCTCCTAGAGGTACATATTTCAATGTACTGGCTTTCAAGACGTCACTTCAAAATAAAGTGTTGAAAGCATTGGCTCAAAAATGAATATGACAAAACCAAGGCCAAATTCTGTGTCAATTTACATTCCATGCAAACCCACCAATGTCAAGAAGATAGATTTTCAAAGGTATTTAGGAATCTAAAGCTGCAGACAGATGGTTAGGGGGATTTTCAAAAGCACTCAAGCAGATTAGGCACCTGTTTGATTTTCAATGGGAGTTAGACACCTAAACGGTTTAGGCACTTTTTAAAATTCTACTAGGCCCATAACACCTTTGAAAATCTGGCCAAATGAGGCTAAATTAATGCTTAATTGGACCCACAGTCTTAACAACATTTGTGGGGCAAGGGAAGTACTGTTTTAGTACTCCTTAAATTGTGTTCAGAAACTTTCAGCCTTCTTGTTGGGCATTTTCAAGCTGAGATATGGTTCTTGTAGGCACTCTCCTAATTTCACCATGATTGAGCTGAAACTTTGATTAAGGATGACAGCTCTTCCAAGGACAATTTAAAACTGACACTTTCATTTGGCAATTGCCAATCACTGGCTTCAAGTGCGCCAGTCATATATTCTGTATGCTGTGGGGTTTTGACTTTAACTCATTTCTCTTCTGACAAAATCTTTACAAAGGAATTATTTGCAGTTGCTACAATGTATGATGGATTTGAACTTAGGTCAGGGAGATTGTATTAAAGCAGAGGACATCCTTGTGTTGAAATCAAACTAACCTTTCTGAATAAAATGACTTACCCAAGTCTGCCAGAGGCTTGAATAATGTAGGAGATACCCAATCACAAAAGGATATTTTCCTTTTCACGAGAACCAGGTATATTTTACTGCCAAAAATATCGAAATGTCACAAGCAGAACCTACAGGAATTAATTTTAATCTATGAAGAAATGCTTTTAAAACCTTTCCCCTCTCTAATTTGAAAGTTTAAATGGAGCCATTTTTTCAGCTTATCTATTCACATGATACAGTATGTGTGTTTTGTGCTGCATCCTATAAGATTACAATCGGGTGATCACACCAGGTTAATTCATATAACCTCACATACTAAATGTCAATGTGAAGTATTTAGAAAGAAATGCTTCCTAGTGGTTTGTATTCATTGCATAAGCACTATCCCCACTGGAATCAATCCCATGTATCTACAAGCATGTGCAAACATTGCGATTGTCAACAGGGCATTCGTATAGTTTCCCTGAGCAAGGGGGATAGGGATTTGCCTGGCTAAAACCATATGGTGAATGAGTGATGTAGAAGGTGTACAAGAACCAATAACTCGGTATATAACTATTGGGATAACTAGCACAATTCTGATATCAATGTGCAGTCTCAAAACATCAGCTGAAAGACTGTTCAACAATTTTGATTTACAGATCCATTCACTAACACTGTATTGCTTGTGGGGGAAATGTGGAATTCCCTTGAACTGTTACAAATTACAAAGTCTTACAATCAGCATGGAAAGAAAGCTATACTGTATTGAGAGCTTCACTACTGGTAGGTACCACTAACATGCCAGTGAGTAATCTAGAGTAGTTATCTGGCATACTAAGCCCCTTAAAAGTGTTTGCTGTCTGAGCCTTTTTGGCCAGCTTATGGCTGCCTTACTTCCTATTATGGGGTTGGAGAAGGGAGCCCCGAGCCTGTGTTTTTGCATAGGACAGAGCCACAAGTTGGTTTATTGAATAAGGCAATCATGGGACCTGGTCCTATTCTTTTCTCTGCCACTGACTGGCTGTGGGTCATTTGATAATTATTTCTTCTCTCACCCGATCTCTCTCTTGTCTAGACTGTAAGTTCTTTGGGACAGGGACAGTTTCTCAATATGTTTGTACAGTGCCTAGCACAATGATCTTGACTGGAGCGTCAGCAGCACTACACCACACAACAGTATGATTGGCTGCCCTCCCTGAGTTGGGGTGTGTCTGGTCAGGGTGGGGGGATAAACATGGCCTTACCTGCTCCCTACATTTGAATGGAGAGTATACGATAGTGTACATAACTTGGCAGAAAGCTCTAAGATCCAATAGCTTGTTCAACTTCTCACATTCCTCTCAACTCTGTCTTGAGAGTGTAGACCATGAGGAGCTAACACAGAGACACCCACCATAACATAAGACCAAACCTATGAAAAAAGTGTCCAAGCCCTTTATAAGAGTCAAATAGACATGGTTTCCACACACTATAAAAGGAGAGCATGAAAATAGCCCAGCGGTTTCTAGGGGGCCAGATTCCAAATCTTTACTCAAGCCAAATTCACACTTTGTGTACTTGAAGGGTTAAAACCTATTGCTGATGTAATAACCTGCTATATGGATTTGCGTACAGGCCCAAAGTCCAGAGTTTGGTCAAGAGGCCTAGCAATAGCTAAGAGAAAGCAGAATAACCAAAGAACCTTGCTTTTGCTACGATATGCCTGGTCAGCAAAACACCAGATGTTGGGGGTAATAATTGTGTCCTATTCAAAATTGCAATTAGAACAAAGAAGCCCTGTTTCTGTTGTGTTAGTTTCTTCTGTAGGGAGATGTTCTTCCCACACATCCAACCTTGAGTTTATGAAAGTTTCAAGCATGTCAGTATAAGATATGGCCTCCTCCCACCTCCCTTTCCCAGGGACCAATGCCTACCTTAAAACACAAATAAGCAACTTAAAGACAATCTTTATTGCCATATACTGTTTCTTTGCTTTTTACCCCTAGATATGTATCTGTTAGACAATCAAAGGAGCTACTTCATTCCTATGGACCCCAAATCAGAATTAAACATGTATTCGTATAAAATATATTTAATAAAGCACGGATTAAATGTTAATTTGTCAACTTGATATCACGGGTGGAGACATTATGTAATCTTTGACCACTGGCTACTGTGCTATCATGTTTTGCTGCTAGACCTATCTGGGGAAGTGGGACTGCCTACCCCCATCAACTTTCCCCCGCCTACGGAAAATCCATATATTCCATTGTAATCAATTGATTGATAGTGTCTGAGCTTAATAAGCAAGGTGACACTCCATCAGCGCTGTAATAAACTCCTGTGCTTGACCTCTACACGGTGTGGATTTAGGTTCTTCAGTACTGTTTCTTTAAAACTATAACATGAAGCCAGGCATCAGGAGGGCCAGGGAAGATTGTAGGCAGAGCCTTTAAAATGAAGCAGAGTGAGAGGCTTTAGGGATATTTTGCCTTATTCTAATGAAGTTCCTTGTTCAGCCTTCAACTGGTTGTAACAGGACAATAAGTATTAGGGTGACCAGATGTCCCAATTTTATAGGGACAGTCCTGATATTTGGGGCTTTGTCTTATATAGGCTCCTATTACCAGCCCCATCCTGATTTTTCACACTTGCCCTCTGGTGACCCTAATAAGTATGGGCTTTAGATATTTTGCCTTTAAGTCCCAGCCACATACTTAACCTGCAATAAGAAGTGTGATATGGTCAAAAAGTGACTATATTAAAACAGCTCCTTTTTAGTCAGATTTTCTCCCTGTGTGTATTCAAAGCCATACTTACTTGCTTTAGTGAACAAAATCGGTTTTTACTACTTTTTACTTCTGTTGTCACCGAAAGGCTGCAGGAGAGAAATCTGGCTCCACAACAACAACTGATGTGTGATTCTTGATATTCTAAGTTCAGAGTGCAGCATACTGCACATTACTAGTGATAATGTGTGAGCCAAGTGAGCAGCAGTTGATGTTCGGATTCCAGGTTGCTGTTGCTGACCTGGCAGTGACAAATTTATATGGAAACTTGAGAGAACACAAAAACTAAACCCACACTGCTAGAATCCAAGCACATTTTTAAAACAGTGAATTTGAGACTCATGCACAATGGAGGAGACAAAAACATCTATTTATAATTGTGAAGATTCAGTATAATCTAATCAAGTGTTAAAACTGATTATTCCATTTGTACTGTCATTTGCATTAACAGTTCATTTATTCTATTTAATTTCCTTTTCTGTGAATGACAAAAAATTTTAAATGAAATACAGAAGCACATGATCCTTAATGTAACCTTCCTATAGGTGTAAAGTTAATTTGACAAAGAGATAAAGTAGCAATTAAATCCTGTGGTGAAATATTTCTCTTATCACTTAGTAATTTTTGTTCTTAAATAGCATAAATTTCCCCTTCTAGTGGGCTGTTTTCAGACTCCTGTTTAATTAAAAATCTGTATTTATTAAAACGGTTCCTTGACTAAGGCTTCTGAAATAAATCTCTCAAATGCAGACAAGAAATTATGAAAATTGATAAATATTACATTTTAATGGAAATTAAATTAGATCCGTCTTATCTAAGGTAGGACTCATCCACATTAAAAGCAGCAGATCCATTGCCAATTTCAATTTACATAAATAAATTTGCCTCCTTTATAAATACAAAGATCTTTAACGATACCTGTTAAAGTAGTGGCATCCGTTCTGCATGTTTAAGTCTGAAAGCTTTGTACACATCTTTTTTGTGCTTTTTCAATGACAATATTTCCTTTCACCCATAGTATGAGAAGTTGATGGGTTCCCCCCGCCCCCGATGTTTGTGTAGAAATGTTAAATATTTCCACACTACCCGTTAATGCTGGTATATATGTAAGGACTGAATTCACATATTTTATGATTATCCCCAACTAATCCATCAGCTAATAAAAGTGTGACATTTAAAATGGTCACAAGAAATCCATGCACAGAACAGAATTTACCTTCAGAGCCCCAACGCTTTCAGTACAAAGATTGCTTCCTGTTTCAACTCACTTCGTTGGCTGCTTCATTTAAAAAAAAAAAAAAAGAAAAGAACAAAGACTTTGAGTGAAATGCTGGGTCCACTGAAGTCCATTGCAAAACAGCCACTGACTTAAACAGGGCAAAGCTTTTACCCTTGGTATCTATTCAGAGTTAGTTTATGAAAAAAGCATGCTCAGTTACTGTTACCCCATCCACCTTCCCTATTTTTTTACCCTCCTGTTGCATATGGTCTCAAAACACTTCAGTACATGCCTCCCTGTAGGAAAGTACGTAGTCTCATGGTCTTCAATGGGATTACTTATGAGTACATTTTATCATGTATGTAAGTGTTTTGCTGGATCATGGCCTCTGACTGTAAACCCTATGGGATGATATCGTTTCTATAGGTTTGAGGCCTAGCACAATGGGACCTCAGTCAGGCTGGGGACTGAAGAACCACTGAAATAAAATAAATAATAGCAAAGATAAGGAGCATGAGTATAGATTGTAAGCTTGTTGGTGCAGGGACTGTCTTTGCTTTGTGTGCACAGCACCTAGCACAAATGGTCCCTGAACCAAGCCTTTAGGTGCTACCATAATATAAATCATTTCAAACTGAATCCATCACTGTGTCCTGTGTGCAGCAGTTAGAGACTCTTCCCCGGTCCTCCCTCCCCCCCACAGTAGTTACAACTAACCTCTTTAGATTTGAGAGCATCTCAGACTTTTCACACCCACACACTCATCTGGGATTTCTTCTACCCTCACTGTAGCTCAGAATGCTCATACCATATTTACCACTGAAAAACAGCCATGTATGCATGGCATGTATGCTAACGCCAACCTGAATGACTGCTTTTTCATATAGTTCCAAAACACCAAAAGACATTTTTCCTATTGCTTCCTCAACTGAGCCCTTTGAGTGCTTCCTTGCTATGCAGTGTCTTAGATTAATGTCTCTTCTACTTGTTTCATTGATGAAGGAGATGTCAAATAAATATGCCCTTTGGCTGGTTGTCTGGGAAAATAAAACCTCCTGTGGCACTCACAGAAATAGCACAGAACAGGCACTAGGATTTCACATCCTAAAGTGGATTAATCTGTATTAACTGAAAGTAGGTTTACAGTAAAAATATTTCCTCACTGAAAGTATTAAATCTTTCACAGCCACTTTGTTATTCACTCAGGATGCCATTCCCAAAAAATAGGATCCAAGATTTTCCTCCAAGATTTATTGTATTTTAATGTTCCCTGCAAAGATTGTGTGCAGCTTCAACCAAATAATGGGGCATATTCTTCTGCATAGCAACAATAAAAATTTCCACTAGGATCAATGTCCCATATGCTCCCTTCCACAGTGTGCCATGGAAGAGAGAAAAAACTGGAAAGAGTAACCTGGGAACAGCATGCTTCCCTCACTACATAACAATTTCTATTTCTTCCACAGGACCATAAGACAGGCAAGCAAGGGTGACCAGCATAAGCAGTCAGGAGGCAAATGCAGGGAGCAGTAGCTTCAAATGACATGCTTCCATTCAGTAGTAATGTTCTATGCCACATGGCTGCTCAGTGTGCATTACCCACAGCTGCTATGTGCCCTGTGAACAGTAAGAGGGTTATAAAACACAGTTTTGAGGGAACCAGCCAATGGAAGGCTAGAAACCGTACCGTTCTGCTGCTACAGCTTGAGTGTAGGGCCCAGGGACATGTGGAGGCAAGTCTTCTCCATGCATTAGCCTGAGATCCAAGTTGATGGGACCACCTGTACCCACAAAATTCCAGACTATGAATGTTTAAGGCCATGACCCCAGCTCTTTGTGTATCACCATTCATCCTTCTCACAACATGGGAGCCAGAGGGACAGTTTCCACACACACACACTACCATTTTAAAGCAATTCTCTCTTCAGGGGCTTGCTTTTTTGGGGCGGGGGAGATAAGAATTGGATTGGATCCTAGAGAGAGAATTACTAACTCTGCAGCCATGGAAGTGCCTTAACTGTGGTGTAAGTATTGTTCCACTGAACAAAGGAGACTTGGTTGGGGATGGGGGCGGGGATTATGGGCCTTCATTGGGTCACTGCTGGAAGTACAAAATTGAGCAAATAGACCTTAACAACTGAATATTTTTTCCAATTGTGCATAAAGGCTTAAGATGGTTTTGTTTTATCTAAATTGCCTCACTCAGACCTACTTAAAAAGCAATCCAGGTAACACAAATAAAAGAGGCACACAGACTGCATGTTCCACAGTGAACACCAAAATTAACAGATGTCTCAGCAATACTCGTTATTTCTTGATCTACAGCACTACTTTAGTGCTGGAGGACATTCAGAATTCATCTCTACTTTTACCAGATGTCTGAGAAGTAGTAGATCTTCCTGGATCCACTCAACTTTTTTAATGCCTTAGGATATATTCAGCATACATTTTGAAAAGAGTACTTAGATTGGTTCTATGGTTTTACGTTGATTGTCATCATGCTTGTCCTAAATAATAGGAAAGACTAAGAGACATGATTATAGATAACAGAACTGAGCAAATAGAAAAAAATGCTCCCTGGATAGGTCTCCAAATTTGACCATGGATTTGGATTAGACTATATTTGCAGCCTTTTCATGTTTTACATAAATGGGAGTGTAAACATACAAGGCAGCGGGGGAGGAACAATCACAGCATCAATCTTAAGGGTGAATATACACTAAAAGGAAATTTCAAATTGTGTCATCCTTTGCAGACTGTGTGTACCACCAGAGTAGAGTAAAGAAGCTGAACTGGACCCAGACTTTGACCCAGTGTCTTTTAAAGCTTGTGCCCAGGAGTTTAATGATTAGCAGGTTTTACTGCTATGCTGCTCTCCTGCGTTTGCACTGCATGGGTCTGCAAGAGAATTGGGGAAGATGGCACAATGATTTGCAAGGTTGTGTCCAATTAGCTGTGGATCCTACAGCTTTTCCACAAAAATATATCTCGGGCTTTTTCAGCCTACAGCGGTGGGACATTGAAAGCTACTCTTGTATCATACTTATTTCAGATTGCTAAAATCATGAAACATATATAAAAATAGCAAGTGAACTCAATAGAAAAAGATTGCAATCTCACAGGTTACATAAACAAAAGTCTGAGTCAAAGAATATTCAAGGCGTTCCTTTCATTGTAATCACCAAGAAGATGCATCTTTTGTAAAAAGCAGGAAAAATTTGGCAGCTGGGTTGCTTTTCAGCTTCAGATACTCAAGACAAAAGAATTTATTGTCTGACAACTGCCAGCAACAATAGCCAAATGTGAAGATGAAGCCACAGTCTAGCTTCTAAGGGTACACACTGCAATCAGGATGTGTAACTGCAGCTTGCTTAGGCACACCAGAGCGAGCTTTGATCTAGCTTGGTTGAAGCTAGTTCCAGTAACAAGAACAGTGTAGTCACCACCGCAGCATGGGCTAGCGCCTAAGTACCCCACCCAGGACTCTAGATACCTACTCAAGCAGTGTGCTTGGTGCCACGGCCCATGCTGCTTGCAGTTACACTGCTAGTATTACTCTAACTAGCTTTGATCTAGCTCGATCAAAGCTAGCTTGGTATGCCTACAGGAGCTGCAATCACACCCCCTGCTTGCAGTGCAGACATACCCCCATGTCAGATCATGCACCCTAGGTTACATACCCATGGCACCATGCAGAAGACAGCTGAGGCACAAGCAGAAAAATGATTTGGGTTCCAAGGTTAAGAATCCATCAGCAGCATCACCTATACCTCTAAAGCCATCTGGGGCCATCAGTTTTAATCAATTGCTTCTTACTGTCCTTTGAAGGAAGGAGGGAGAAACATTTAAAAATGGAAATTTTTATTTATCTTTCACAGGCTGTTGACGGGGGTGGGGCAGGGATTGAGACTGTTATATTCACAGGCAGGCCTTTTATACAGATTTCTGTGTTTTAACCCCGGATAGGCACCCATGAGATATATATGAGCACCCATCCTAGGTTTTATACATTCACGCAAAGAACACACATTTTTCATTGTGGTTTTATTTATACTGAACAGAATTTTAAGGGGGCTGATACTCTGTCACTGCCCAGAGAACAGAGCACCCCAACAAATGGGGTTATTCAAACATCCCATCACACACACTTTTCAAAGTTTTAAAGGCCTTCTTTTGCCTTGGTGGTTGGGTTTTATTATTAATATCATCATATGAAATTTAAGGAGACTAGAGCTCAGTCTCTGCTGTGCTGAGACAGAGGCTTTTCTCCCAGGGAAAACACCTCACTGGAGCTGCAGTTGGCTTTGCAAGGCCAGTGAGAGGTGGTACAGCTCAGGGTGTATTTAACCACAAATGAACTCAAATCATTGCAAATTGCCTAGCCCAGAGTAAGGCAGAGGAGTGGCAACTGAAAACTATTGGAATTCAAGCCAATTGAAGTCAATAGAAAGACTCTTATTGAGTTCAGTGGAATTTGGATCAGACTCTTAATGCATATATTTATTATTGAAGCTGTTTTTCCACATTTAGTGGGAAGACAGGAACAATGACAAATATAGAAAGCATTAAATAGGTCCCCTTCCATTTCTAGATGGTAAGAGGATATCTACATCTTGGGTCTACTTAATGCACATCTTGTATATCCAGTAACAGCCTGGGAAAGCCCAACCAAACATTAGCTCATTGTTCCCTGACTTGCCAGCCCAGTAATACCAGAATAAATACATTCAAAAGGCAACTGCTGCTACTGAAGATGTTCATACACAACTAGCAGCAGACACAAATGTGAAGTGCAAATATGCCATTTTTGTTTTGCTACAAATTTGCTATTCTTCCCTCCCGCCCTGGTCTCCCAATTATCACAGTACCACCGGAGACATCAATGTCTAAGTCAAATCTCTAATAGCAAAGCGGTGGAGACTAGGAAAACAGAAATGCATCTGTGGCAATTTTATATTTTTTTAAAAGCCATTACTGATGCCTGGTTCCTCTTAAGGATATTTACATGAAGTTTCATAAATGAGCCTCTACTTAATTTACATTACTGTCACTGCTGCAGACAGGCTCAAAGTAATAGCTAGGATATGTAGTGAAAGGTTGCCATTGTTGCTCAATTCACAATATTTGAAGATTAATTTTAATGGGGCTGGTTTGGCACCTTGCAATCCCACCTGATTAAGGGGCAGCACTTAGCCACACTGCCTCAGGAGTGGAACAAGGACTATGCTGATATCACCACCGGATCCCTCCTTCCTCCTTGTTCCATTGTAAACTATGCCAGCCATTTTCCTGGCCCAGATTACTTCCCCTCCTTGCTGGCTCCACTGTGCAGGTTAGCACGTTGGGAGTGAGGAACCAAAACTCTTTCCATTCCTCTCACCGGCACAGCCACTCCCCCTTGTATGGAAGGGGAGAAGCTGCCTGGAGGTGACTCCTCTTCCCACAGCCACACAGGATCCGGTGAGGAGGGTAGCCACAGGAGGACTCCTTTGTCCATTATGTGGAGACACAGACAAGTTCATGATTGAGCCCATGGTACATACAATGTATCACTGAAAATACAGGAGCCCTAGAGAGTGTTTTACCTAAGATGGTGCTCTCACTGAAGTCAAAAGGTAAGCTCTTCTTGCCATCAGAGGGAGCAGACATAACAATCATGCGGCCTGCATTCGGCACATATGTTGTCATATTGGATGTGCGTAAGTGCCACATCTTTGCGGAGAGAAACAGGGCAGGCAGTTATTTGCTGTACCAAAGATACACGCAATAGACATGTCCTTGAAGGTGCACTCCTTTCCAAACAGACCACACCTGGTACGCTATCGTTTTAAAGGTTTGGACTTTCCATGTTTCCCCTAGAAAATATCTTCCTCACTCCCCTCAAAAGTAAAACCCAACTGCTAGTTTGGGGCGAGATTCATTAGCACAGCCATGGGGGGCCTGTAAAGTACACCTTCCTGTACTCAGATGGATGTTTGTCCACCTTGCTTTGGGCTGAGTTACAGCCAATGACTTGACTGAGGTTTCTGTAGGGGCAGAGGTCAGCTTTAGTTTACAGTGGGGTCCACAGCAGCTCTGTAGATGTGGTGACTCATCACATCTTGTTACTACTCTGGCCACACCCCTTTCCCGGTCATCATCTTTGGAGTGGTGCTAGCCCTCTAGAGACACAACTGTGCTATTACATTGCAACTGTTTTAAACAGGCCCAACCTGTTTCCCCAGCAGGTTCTGTCACTGAGACCAGCAGGTCTCCACCAGTTTATCCTAGTGAGTGGCTCCTTATTGTAAAATCTACCTGGTCAACAATTTTGTAAAAATACAACACACTTTTCTAGTGGGAGCTTGAATTTGGCCTTTCAGATGCATCTCTTTAGAAAATGACCCATATAAATGGGCTTCGATAACATACTTGCTATGCTGTGCTTTCTTGAGGAAGTTAATTTGATAAGGACTTCCAAGTGGACAGTCTAGCCAGGGATTTGATTCTGGAAAGTGGTCTGAAACAGTTTGTCTAACACATTAGAAAAAGCCTGCTGCATTCAATGATTGAAACTAATTCTGGTCAGAGCCTCATCGTACATCTCCCTTCTCTTGCAGAATCCTGATAATGTTAAAAGCTTGGCTGAGATCCTGGACAAAACCCTTCTACCAGTCTGCAAACTGGGAGACAGCTAAAAAAGCCTACTTGATTCCCTTTATACAAACAAATAAAACTGCATGTTCTGATATTTGGCCAAATCTCTCCTAAACCCCATTATTTCTTCAGGAGATGAAACTGTAAAGAGCCTTTGACTATGCAAGTCCAGGGAGCAACTTACTGCCTTGCTGGACCCTTTACCATGGATTCCTATGTACCCAAATGTATTCTAGAATGTTTGTCTTCCAGCACCAAACTGAACCCAAGCCATTAAAAATGAAAAGAAAAGTCAATATTTTAGCTAGAAACTCTCAGGAAATGTCTAACCTTAAAAATGACATGCTTGTGTCCTCTTGGCTTCTTTATGATGCCTAAACAAAGCCTGAAAAGATCTTCCCCCCCCCCCACAGTGCTTGTATTGTTCACAGTAGAAGTATCAGGTCCTCCCTGGTTTTGCTACAGGACTTGTGGGGTCTCCAAGGATGCATGTTAGGTCTCCTAGCCTAAGAGAAATAGCAAGGGTGCTGATTCTTTAAAAAAGGCTTTTTTCCCCAAACTGTTCCTCATTGAAGTTAAATGGGTCATAGCAAGACAATCGGGGGGAAATCATGTGGCTAAAAATACTCTTTCCCTCAAATTCTCAATTTTCGGTTTCTTGGCTCTGATGCCATCATCATTTCATTAATATCAAAAGACAGACTCTTCCAGGCTAAACAGCACCTGAATTTACAATGCTAGAAACAAGCAAAGGGGGGAGGGAGGAGAGAAATAAGACAAGACAAGAGAACTTTTAGCTTTTCTTTAAGCATCCTAAAGGAACAATAAGAACACTCATAAAGTGAATTGCAGAACACTTGACAGTCAGATCCCATCAGAATATCCAGTTCAGTCAAAACTGAAATGCTGTGCGAAATCAGGTCAATTTAGCTGGAATTTCATTTTAGAAGAAGTCCCTACAATGTCAAACGATCCCATTTCAACAGTGTTGGGATGAAACATTTCAATTTTTTGTTTTGAAATGGCTTTTCATTTTGAAATTCTCTTTTGTATTATATATTATAGTACAAAACAGACAAAATCAAAACAAAATATTTCAATTGATCCAAAATGAAAACTGTTTTCTGAATTTTCCTTAGCAGAGAATTTCATGGGGGGGGGGGTTGCTCCCCTTTGGAATGAAGCTAAGATCTGAAATCTCAAAATCCTTCGTGTAACAGAACTTCCATCTTCTGCATAGCTCTAGATACAAGCCCATTTTTTTCCCTTTGCAGGTCATCTTTAAGTAAAGACAGCTCTTTCTGGGCTACTCTGAAAGATATATTTACAAAATAATTTTATATATATAAAAATTAGAGAGAGAGACACACAGACAGGCTTGTGCCTAGAGCTATGTGTGGGTGCCTAGAGCCATACCATATCCCCACACACACAACTCTCCTTTAACAAAATTATCTGCTCCCTATTTAGCTGTTGAATTTATAATCCTGTTAGAATCCTGCCTTATGGATATTAAGCTGCAGAGAGCACGCTACAGCTGTGCTTGAAAGACTGAGCTGGTTTCCCCATTCATTTCCAGATGCAATTCACATTGTCAATATTGATATTTAAAGCCCTATATGGATTAGAATCTACTTAGAGACACACTTCTCCATTGTCAGCTGGAGCAAATCCCCAGCTATGAAGTTGGAATGGTGACAGAGGATTCTGAGTGGAGGGCCCCTACCTCTATTTCCCGCCCCCCGCGATCTGAGACACAGCCAGAGCTTAACCTCCAGTGCAAAGCCCATCTGTCTCCTCAGAGACTTTTGCCTGAGTTGGTGATGTGGATATATTTTTGTTTACAGCTGTGTGGAAGTTTAGTTTTAAATGGCTTTAGCTTTAGTTAACATGGGTCAAATAAGTTTGGTATGTTTTAATTTGATTAGCATGAGGTCGCAGGGTAGTGTTTGTGCCCTGTGATATACAGGAGGTTAGACTTGGTGGTGCCTTTTGGCTTTAAGCTCCATGACTGGAGCACTCAGACACATTGCACATTAGTCCATACGAAGACCCTTTGAAGACAGTGGTGTGAAGTGATTGTGATCTACCAAAGGGGTGATCTGATAATCAAGTCAGAAAATACATAGCAGAAGCTTGAGGAGGAAAGATCCCCTTCTCATGTAGCCCATTGGGAACAGGTGTCTGTTTCCCTGCATGGGTTCCTGTTGTTGCACCCAGGTAGTGGCCTTAGTCTTTTAGCTCACATGATAATGGTGCTTTGGAACCAAAAGTCCTGGATTCAACCCTCAGTGAGAACCCACCTATGGGTTGTTGTACATGTACAGATGTAGTAAAGAAAAATCAAGGTAACACAGAACTGATCACAGATAGAAAACTTTGAAGACACTCCTTTTCTTGTTTCTAAACTGAATACTTGTGGCACCTTAGAGACTAACCAATTTGAGCATAAGCTTTCGTGAGCTACAGCTCACTTCGTCGGATGCATACTGTGGAAAGTACAGTATACATCTGATGAAGTGAGCTGTAGCTCACGAAAGCTTATGCTCAAATAAATTGGTTAGTCTAAGGTGCCACAAATACTCCTTTTCTTTTTGTGAATACAGACTAACGCGGCCGTTACTCTGAAACCAGTTTAGAAACAATTATACTTCTATGTGACACCAAATACGATAGGCTGCCATGTTCTTTTAAAATCAACAGATAAGGGTGGCTGGCCTCACAGAATGTACTCACTGAGTTCTGCAGAATACCTGTTTTTCTTGCAACGTTTTCCTGAGGCCTGTAATACTGTTGTCATTTTAGACCATATCCTTAGGAAGGTACAATGCCGTTTTACTCCATCCAAATCAGTGCCGTGAAGTTTTATTACAATGCAAATATCTTATTTGATAATATTTCTAAATAATTAAACAACTCCTGATAAATATATTTGTTTATGCTAAAAGTCATCCATAGAACCAAGGATTGACGAAGGTTTCCATGCTGTGACCCACTACTGTAATATCCAACTGGCCACTAAACAAGTGGGCACAGAACCTAACTACCCATTTATATCTATCTATTCACATAGCACATCTGTCCTCCAGGATGCAACAGCAACACACAAACTGATTCAATAACTGCAGCCATTCACCCTCGGCTTCTCTGCTAAGACTATGACTAAGATAGCGATAACTCCTAACTGAAGGGTGGGACTTTTGCAACGTGAACAATTACCCACTAAGAACTGGACTACCACACGTTCCACATAAACCACTAAGCAGCTATTGGACAGCAAAAGCTTTCAGACACAGCTGACTAAGGCTGGGTTCAGACAAGTGAGCCAGAGGTTCCATCTCAATCTCCCAAGCCATCCAGAGAAGGATGGTTTTTGGTTTAAGGCTTTGGATTTTCATCCACGAGAGCTGGGTTTAATTCCTGGTTCTACGATCCACTTCCTGGGTTACGTTGAGCAAAATCACTTAACTGCCATACTTCAGTCTCACCTTTAAAATGGGGATATTTCCCTACTTCAGTCTCACCTTTAAAATGGGGATATTTCCCTATCTCACATGGGGATTGTTCTGATAAGTTAATTAATGTTTGAGGTAATCAAACTGTACAATAAGAGCTGGTAAAGAACTGAAGTCTGTTCTCTGGGAATTTCTGACATTTTGATTTCTCTCCCCCCAATCAGATTCAGAATGAAGAGGCAAAATTTTGAAGTTTCCTGTGAGAATTAAAAAAAAAAGGGACCATCAACATATTTTTTGATTCATTTGAACTTCTCATATTAAAAGATCAATTATATAGGTTACATTTATATTTTAATGGAATATAAAGGTTGAAATGAAACATTGACTTTTTCCCATTGAAAAGTTTAATCAGAATTGACACTCCCCCACAAAACATTTTGATTTAGATGCAACTGCATATTTGATGGAAAACGGTCATCAAAATCTTTTCACCCAGCTCTATGTAAAATAATGGAGTAAGTAGAAAGATAAATCCAGATTCCATTTACCAGCTATTTTTACTGAAACTTCATTAATCCAACTGTCTCTTACTTCCTGCAATAGAGTAGCTTTGTCCTTAGCTCTGCAAATAATTCTTCTGTACTCTGCTATCTTCCTGAATATTGTTATGATTTTGTATCTGCTACCTTGACTTTCTGATATCATGGTCTTTAGAAAGAGGCTAGAAATGAATCCCTCTACATACATTTAGAATGTCAGTTATCTAAATCCATACCATCAAGCACCTGTTCCACTACTTCTTACTTTGGGTATGTCAGGGATAGCGGCTGCTTTAGATAAAAAGAAAATTACATGTGATTTGTTATCTCAGGGAGTTTTACTGCTGCTTCTGTTGAATGAGTTAACTAACAAGAGCTCTCTTGCTTTTTCTGTGTAAACACACACACACACCCACCCCCCCCAGAAGAAGCTGGCCAAATGACATCTGAAACATTTCTGCCTCCAGCACTGAATTGAATTTAACACAGTGCCTGAAGCACCAGGTCTTCTGATTTGCATCACAATACACTGTCTCCATACCCCACACATGCAGATTTTTATTCCATACTACATCATGCTTAATATAAATGCAATATTTTTCTTTGATACTGGTTATGTCTATTTTTCGTTACCTCATTACAGAAACATCCTTGAGAGACAACCTGAGCTACAAAATTCTGAGCTGGATCCAGGTCCCAAGATCACCTCTGCAGAGGTTTTCCTCTAAGGTTTTACATGAGTATATATTTTATTTGTTTCTTTTTTCTCCTTGACATTTTTGTTCAAGACACAATTTAGGAGTTTCTTCTTATAAGGTCAGAATTCCTAGATGCCTTTTTACAGAGAAAAGGAAGTTAGTCTGGATGATCACAATGGTCCCGTCTGGGCTTGGAATCCATGAAAATGTTGTGTCCATTCAGAAAATGAACTATTTGAACTGACCTGAAATGAAATATTTTGTTTCAAATTTTGCCAATAGGAAAAAAAAATCAATTTTTTTCAGCAAAATCAAAGTTCTCCCTGGGAAAATTCTGATTTTCCATTTCCAGAGGATTATTCTGATGGAAAATTCCCAACCTGCTACTTTCCCTTTAGAGATGTTGGCCACAAAAAAAAAAATAGATGTGTAAGGTGGTGTTCTGAGAAACAGCACTTCAGGGAGCAGACCAATGCAAACACAGCAGAGTAAATCCCCAGTTCCAGTGGGATAGAAATTATCAGAATAAGAGCTTGGGGAAATTAGATTTTACCTTGCTTCTAGTGCAGACAAATCAATGAGTGTAAACTTTATATCTTTGATTATTATAGCTGGATCTTTATATGAATTATTATCTGCTTGATTGCTATGGAGAGCCAACTGTTTGACTCCCAAAATGATGTGAACACAGAAGCTCCCTGGCTCTGAGCCAGGGAGAAGAATTTCCACCAGGTTATAAAGGTGGAGGTGTTAATCTGCCTTAAAGACTCACCATTTCCGCACACTGACCAAGTGCCTACCCTTCACTGATCAAAAAGGTTGCAAAATAACTACCAGATGGTGGTGTAGCCAAGAATTATCAAGCAGATCATTGTGGATCCTGTCCAAACACATTCCATATTCAAACGTGTGTGTCTTCAGGAAAGGAATGGATCACAGCTAGAGCAGCCTTTGTCTTTTGAAATCCTCATTCTAGAGGCGGGAAATTCCTACTCTGGTGATATAGTCCTCTTTGTGATGATGAAAGATATCTTTATGAAAGAGACAATTGACCTCTGCTGCATCCAAAGCCCTGACCACAACAACCAGAGTCTAGACTACAAGTCTAGTGTCAATCTTCAGCCCTATGGCTAGAGCTGTAGTGGTCTTTTTCACTCTCTGATTAAATCCAAGTTGAACAGATGCCATCATTCAAATCCCCCTGATACTTGATTCAAATCCTTGTCACCCTGACAAACAATGGTAGTTATGGTAGAAGTAAAGGGACAGATGTTCTGACTCACTCTGCTCCCTTCACACAGCTCAGGTGGTGCAAAGGAAGTGGATGCAGGTCCATCCACTGAGGCAGGGGTTCGCTTGGCTCAGGACGTATATGAGGGCAGGGAGGAGTGTGTCCAGGGTAGGAGTGGCTGGAACATTTTGTGCTCTGGCTATCCTCAGCTGTCCTTTAGGGACTATTGCCACAAAGCAACTCTAACCTTGACCTGGGTTGGGTGCTAAGCAGAGAATGAGGAAGCTCAACATGTTTCTCCAATTTGCCAGGCTCCTTCATTTTGTAATTGTGTGTGTGTGTAACAAGTTATCCTCCTTTCTTTTAATGAGTACTTGTGCCACCTACCCCCAGGGCTGGATTAAGGCAGGGGCTTTAGGGGCTGCAGCCCGGGGCCCTGGCTCAAGGGGGGCCCCACAAAAATAAATCACAGGCAGCTATCTCCAGGCTGCTAAAAGGGGTGCTTATGCGGGCTGGCTGCCTTCCATAGCCCCATGCTGCTCCTGGAAGCGGCCAGCTGCTGGCAGTCTCTGCGGCCCCGGTGGGGGGTGAGAGGCAGCTACGCACATTACCCCTGCCCCCAGCACTGTTGCTGCAGCTCCCATTGGCCAGTTCCTGGCCAATGGGAGCTATGGGGGTGGTGCTTGCGGGGGAGGGGTGGCGGTGCACAGAGACCACTGCCTTCTTCCCCGCAGGGGCCACAGAGATGTGCTTGGGGCTATGGCAGGCAGCCAGCCTGAGCCCTGCTGGCCGGGAGCCACCTGTGGTGAGCACCTCCCAGCCAGAGCCTGCACCTCTCTCACACACACACACACACCCACCCACCCTGCACCCGAACTCCCTCCCAGACCCTGCACCCCTTCTTGCATCCCAATCCCCTGCCCCAGGTCAGAATCCCCTCCTGCACCCAAACTCCCTCCCAGGAAAAAGACTTGTATACAGGGGCCCCACACAATCTAATAGCCCCAGGTCCACAGGAGAGGTAATCTGGCCCTGCTTACCCTGCATTTCCTTCATTGCTTCCATCACATGTCAAGATCATTAGAGTCTGAGGGTGTTGCTTAGTAATAAAATAATGGAATGAAGTATATTTCAAATCTTCCCCCTCTGCTAGAAGTCCTGTGGTGGCCATTACTTGAGAAAGATTGGCTTTTCCATTACTTTCTTATGGTTTCCAAAGCAGTTGCTCTTCTGTTTCCATGGCATTTTCTTTCTCCTCCCTCCCCAAAGTAAAATCTTTTATTCCCTTATTAACCTTTTCCTAGATACAGCACCTTTTCCCACCCAGCTTCTAAGTCTAATGTGCTTTTCAGCTGTAGTTTCTTTATGGGAAAATTCCACCCCCCGTTCTTTCTGATCAGCAAGACTCACACTCTTAACTGAGAGAGAGAGAGACTCTTGAAGTCTCAAGACAACATTGGTGCAATAGCCTCAGTGTAAAAGTCAAAATGTAATTTTCCCCCAGATCCTTCTCTGTTTTAACCAAGAGATTCAGTCCAGATATGCCCTAAAATAAAATATAGGAGGCTAAAAGCCAGGAATAGAGGGTTTCAAAGAGGAGGAATCTGGGATAAGTAAAGTGAGTTTCCCATAAACTACACTGATCCCAAACTTAGAAAAAGGTCCAGTGTCTAGGGACATGATTCAAGACAAATCTTGTAGGAACTATTTTGACTAATCCTCAGCTACTGTGTACCAGGAGTCTGTGGGAGCCTGCCAAATGGTGAGAGAGGGAGCAATATAAGGTGCTTGAACCCCATGGTTGGGCCCTTTTGGTCCTAAACCCAAGAAGCTCTCTTTTTAAGAAACATTCCTGTTGACCTTTTAGAGAAACAGCAGCAAAAAAGTCTCTTCATAAGGGCCCCTCAGTTTGTGGTGCTGTTCATTCAAACAAGGTCCAAACCACTGTTGACTCAGGATTACTATGCATTTGGGTCTGACACTCAGGTTTATTAAGTCAAACAATTTGAACCAGAAGTCTGGCCTTGCATTTTACAGTTACTATAAATGCAATGAATGAGAGATAAACAAAGAAAGGTATTGATCAATTACCTCCTCTTGGTGCATAGGTGGCTCATGATGGATTCCTCCTACAAAGCTCTGATTATCCCCTTACACTCCAACATATTTATATCTTTCCTCATGATCTAATTATCCAATCAGCATTAAGCACTGTCTTATAACCCATAAACTACACATGCGCAAACATCATTTATATAAATTTTTGCTGTTCATGCTATTTTCTGGTCATAATGTCTCCTTACTCAATGTAAGGACTTTCCTGTTTTTCTCCCCAGCTTAGGGATTTTTTGCCAGTACCTTTAGTGTATTTATTGTTGTGATTAACTTCCTCTCATCTATGTCCTTCAACACAGTATGTTCCATGATCATAGAATATCAGGGTTGGAAGGGACCTCAGGAGGTCATCTAGTCCAACCCCCTGCTCAAAAGCAGGACCCATCCCCAATTAAATCATCCTAGCCAGGGCTTTGTCAAGCCTGACCTTAAAAACTTCTAAGGAAGGAGATTCCACCACCTCCCTAGGTAACGCATTCCAGTGTTTCACCACCCTCCTAGTGAAAAAGTTTTTCCTAATATCCAACCTAAACCTCCCCCACTGCAACTTGAGACCATTACTCCTTGTCCTGTCCTCTTCCACCACTGAGCATAGTCTAGAACCATCCTCTTTGGAACCACCTCTCAGGTAGTTGAAAGCAGCTATCAAATCCCCCCTCATTCTTCTCTTCCACAGACTAAACAATCCCAGTTCCCTCATGATTTATGAGGAAAGGCTGTGTTCCAGACCCTTATTAATCATTTTTGTTGCCCTTTGCTGGACTCTCTCCAATTTATCCACATCCTTCTTGTAGTGTGGGGCCCAAAACTGGACACAGTACTCCAGATGAGGCCTCACCAATGTCGAATAGAGGGGGACGATCACGTCCCTTGATCTGCTCGCTATGCCCCTACTTATACATCCCAAAATGCCATTGGCCTTCTTGGCAACAAGGGCACACTGCTGACTCATATCCAGCTTCTCATCCACTGTCACCCCTAGGTCCTTTTCCGCAGGACTGCTGCCTAGCCATTCGGTCCCTAGTCTGTAGCAGTGCATTGGGTTCTTCCGTCCTAAGTGCAGGACCCTGCACTTATCCTTATTGAACCTCATCCAATTTCTTTTGGCCCAATCCTCCCTCTGTATCCTATCCCTGCCCTCCAGCGTATCTACCACTCCTCCCAGTTTAGTGTCATCCGCAAATTTGCTGAGAGTGCAATCCACACCATCCTCCAGATCATTTATGAAGATATTGAACAAAACTGGCCCCAGGACCGACCCCTGGGGCACTCCCCTTGACACCGGCTGCCAACTAGACATGGAGTCATTGATACTACCCGTTGAGCCTGACAATCTAGCCAACTTTCTACCCACCTTATAGTGCATTCATCCAGCCCATACTTCTTTAACTTTCTTACAAGAATACTGTGGGAGACTGTGTCAGAAGCTTTGCTAAAGTCAAGAAACAATACATCCACTGCTTTCCCTTCATCCACAGAACCAGTAATCTCATCATAGAAGGCGATTAGATTAGTCAGGCATGACCTTCCCTTGGTGAATCCATGCTGACTGTTCCTGATCACTTTCCTCTCATGTAAGTGCTTCAGGATTGATTCTTTGAGGACCTGCTCCATGATTTTTCCGGGGACTGAAGTGAGGCTGACTGGCCTGTAGTTCCCAGGATCCTCCTTCTTCCCTTTTTTAAAGATTGGCACTACATTAGCCTTTTTCCAGTCATCCGGGACTTCCCCCGTTCGCCACGAGTTTTCAAAGATAATGGCCAATGGCTCTGCAATCACAGCCGCCAGTTCCTTTAGCACTCTTGGATGCAACTCGTCCGGCCCCATGGACTTGTGCACGTCCAGCTTTTCTAAATAGTCCCGAACCACTTCTTTCTCCACAGAGGGCTGGCCATCTATTCCCCATGTTGTGATGCCCAGCGCAGCAGTCTGGGAGCTAACCTTGTTCGTGAAGACAGATGCAAAAAAGCATTGAGTACATTAGCTTTTTCCACATCCTCTGTCACTGGGTTGCCTCCCTCATTCATTAAGGGGCCCACACTTTCCTTGGCTTTCTTCTTGTTGCCAACATACCTGAAGAAACCCTTCTTGTTACTCTTAACATCTCTTGCTAGCTGCAACTCCAGGTGCAATTTGGCCCTCCTAATTTCATTCCTACATGCCCGAGCAATATTTTTATACTCTTCCTTGGTCATATGTCCAACCTTCCACTTCTTGTAAGCTTCTTTTTTATGCTTAAGATCCGCTAGGATTTCACTGTTAAGCCAAGCTGGTCGCCTGCCATATTTACTATTCTTTCAACACATTGGGATGGTTTGTCCCTGTAACCTCAACAGGGATTCCTTGAAATACAGCCAGCTCTCCTGGACTCCTTTCCCCTTCATGTTAGTCCCCCAGGGGATCCTACCCATCTGTTCCCTGAGGGAGTCGAAGTCTGCTTTCCTGAAGTCCAGGGTCTGTATCCTGCTGCTTACCTTTCTTCCCTATGTCAGGATCCTGAACTCAACCAACTCATGGTCACTGCCTCCCAGATTCCCATCCACTTTTGCTTCCCCTACTAATTCTTCCCGGTTTGTGAGCAGCAGGTCAAGAAAAGCTCCCCCCCAGTTGGCTCCTCTAGCACTTGCACCAGGAAATTGTCCCCTATGCTTTCCAAAAACTTCCTGTATTGTCTATGCACTGCTGGGAGAGCAATACAGCTGATATCAGGAAAATTAAAGTCACCCATGAGAACCAGGGCATGCGATCTAGTAGCTTCCGCGAGCTGCCAGAAGAAAGCCTCATCTACCTCATCCCCCTGGTCCAGTGGTCTATAGCAGACTCCCACCACTACATCACTCCTGTTGCTCACACTTCTAAACTTAATCCAGAGACACTCAGGTTTTTCTGCAGTTTCGTACTGGAGCTCGGAGCAGTCATACTGCTCCCTTACATACAGTGCAACTCCCCCACCTTTTCTGCCCTGCCTGTCCTTCCTGAACAGTTTATAACCATCCATTACTGTACTCCAGTCATGTGAGTTATCCCACCAAGTCTCTGTTATTCCAATCATGTCATAATTCCTTGACATCACCAGGACCTCCAGTTCTCCCTGCTTGTTTCCAAGGCTTTGTGCCTTCGTATATAAGCACTTGAGATAACCTGCTGATCACCCCTCATTCTCAGTAGGAGGCAGGAGCCCTCCCCTCACAGACATTCCTGCCTGTGCTTCCTCCTGGTATCCCGCTTTCCCACTTACCTCAGGGCTTTGGTCTCCTTCCCCCGGTGACCCTAGTTTAAAGCCCTCCTCACTAGGTTAGCCAGCCTGCTCGCAAAGATGCTCTTCCCTCTCTTTGTAAGGTGGAGCCCATCTCTGCCCAGCACTCCTTCATGGAACACCATCAAAACATCACCTTTGTCCTACACAGCAGCTGTAAACATTATTTACAGCAATTCCACATAAGGATGAATCAATAAGACAATACATCAAACAAAGACAAGGCCAAAGCCAGTTAATTAAGCGTAAGTATTAGCCTGGCTTGTCCAAATTCATTCACTATACATATGGGCCATAAATTATGACATTTCCACAACAAAGCCAACCAACCAATCCAGTGTGCATACAGCCATATCAATTCTTTTAAGCAGCAGCCCCTCCCCAAGAGGCCACTCTCTGTATTAATGCTCCATGAGAAGTAAGTGCAGCTGTCCTACCTGCTTCTCTGGAGCTGCTAAGGGAAGTCCCCTGGGTACTAGCCTCCCATTGCCACAACAGATTCTGCCTCCTTTCTTTAGGAGAAGCTTGGATGTGGAAGTACCATAGCCAAGATGATCCTTTTTTGGTCCCTCTCAGCAAAGAAGAGTGCAGGGAGAGAGGTGGTGGCCATTAGGGTTTTCATTGCTACAGCTTTGTCGGTAACCAACTGCAGGCAAGAAAGAAAAGAACATAATATTTTAACCACAGGTAAATCAAATACATCAATTCCTTAATTCCAGTATCTAGCTCCATCAAACAAATAGAAGGCTTTAGCTGGTATATTATGACTGCAAGCCCAGTTAAGTCTTCCATGTCACTTATTAGATTTGCAGTGCCAATAACCACGTTAGTGTAAACGGCTAAGGGACTTTCCTTTCCTTTTTGAAAAATGATAGTCGCCGAGAAAGGTATTATTTGTCTTCCAATTACAGTCTCTGCTTCTGCTGGACATCTGGGTCATCCTTTTTGGTTAGTTTTAAAAAGGACTGACTATGATCTTTTGTGGTTAAGGCACTGGACTGGGCCTTGGGAGATCTGAGTCCAATTCCTGGCACTGCCAAAAAGTTCCTACTTAACTTTGGGCAAGTCTTTTGTGTCTCAGTCCCAGATATGGAATACTTCCTTTTCCCACTCTGGGTCTGTTTGGCCTATTATTTTGGCCCTCACACTGTAGTGAGAACCATCTAGGTGGAAAACTGGCCTTCACAGAATCCTATTGAAGTCTGTGTGGGTGCAGAGTTCATAGTAGAATCAGGCCCTCACACTGTAAACACTGATCCTGGGACTGTGTCACTTTCTATTTTGTACAATACCTAGCACAATAGGTAACTGATGTGAGTTAGGGCCTCCTGATGTTACTATAAACAAAAAGCTATCCAGGCATTCTTAGATCTAAGCTTAAGGGCTGGGGGGGTGTTGGTTCTTAGACTCACAAAATTGTTAGGCTAGCCTAAAATACCCAATTCTCCTCCAGGAGAGATGGGTAATCCAGATAAACCTTTTGTTAGTACTGCACCACATGTATTTATATATAAACCCGTTGCAATTTGCCTTTTACTGGTTTTGTGAAATGGACTGAAAAATGAAAAAAGCCTCCCACTTTCTTAAGCATAGTTTTTCAAATTCTCCTGGTCTGTTGAATTTTCTCAGCTATGCCTTGCTGTCAAGATTATTAAAACTCAAAGCTGTACATGTCACAGAGCTTGCAAGAGCAGAAGGTTAAAGTTGTGTTTTCAGTTGGCTGAGTCACATGTTCTTGATCTGATCAACAGCACTCACCATCACAATGAAGAAATTATGAAGAGAGGGAACAAAGAAGCTAGAAATAGAAAAGATCTGTAAACCCATTTTGACCATCCTTTTGCCACAGCAGATTTGTTCTCTACAATAGGCCAAATTCTGCTCCCAGATATACATGTGCTTTTTATTATAGAGATCAGCAGTTGCATGTGCTCTTCCACAGGCAAAATTTGGCTCATGATTTTTTTCCAGTTCTTAATAATGTATAAAAGATAGTCTCGTTAAATGATATGGAAAAATAATCTTGTGTTTAAGAAGCTGGACTGAGAGCGAAGAGACCCTGGTTCAATTTCTGGCTTTGCCACAAGTTGTTCCTTGAGTAAGTCATTTAATCTCTCCAAGCCTCGGTTCTCAGTTTGTAAATTGGGGAAAACATTTTCTTGGTCTATCTTGCCTATTTAGCTGGTTTCTCTTATGTGTTTGTACAGCATGTTGCACAGTGGAGCTCTAGTTGTGGTTGGTGTCTCTGTGCACTACATTCATATAAAAAAATATATATGTTTCCCTTGGGAGACGATTCTACTGTCTCAAACTCATCTCTCACCATTTGGAAAATTGTCCTCATTCAGCCTCCGGCAATAGTTTTGTATACAATTGTAAGAGATTTCTCTGCTTCCTTGCCACTTACTACAGCAGGGAGAAATTGATAACAAACAAACGTTTGGTGAAGATTCTCTCTACAAATTTTCACAGTTTGTTTTGAAGGGATGAACCTCCCCCAAAATAACCACGGTTTGTAAAAGATCTACCATGGAACGTGCAGAGGGTGAGCCATGGAAGGACCGACAAAGCCAAGCTCTGGCACTGAGTGGGGACATTTATTCAGGGTGTCTTATGTGGAGAATGGGGTAGGGATGCAGTGGTCTCACATGATTTTTGCAAATAACTGGGAAATATAGTTTAGCAAATTTTGAATGTGATGTTTTGTTGTGGTTCCACTCACAGTATGTTTCCAATTTCCCCTTTTCTGCTCCACAAGTGGTGCAGAATGCTAAAAATATCCCTAGTGCTGCTCCAGGCAACCATGGAACCATGGCTCACGCAATTCGATATAGCTAATTCAGATGGCAACATAAAGGGCCCAGCCAGAATGGACTTTTCAGTAAGGACTTTTCCTTAGTAACCAAGACTGATTCTGCATTTGCAATGTAAAAAAAAAAAAAACCAATCGCTAAGGGCCTGACCCTGCAGCGAACTCCTTGTGGGCAGATCCTTGCACCAGTGTACATATCAATGGCTTTAACAGATTTCCTTGTGGCTGCAGGGGTCTTTCAGCATGGAGTTCATTACAGAAGCAGAGTTCTAGAGCCCAATTCTGCCTGTGGTCAAATAAATGGTACTACCTATGGCACAATCAGGCTCTTAACCTTCACACACCCTGATTTTTAACAAATAAGAACAAAACTCAGGCCGTTCTTTTCTTTATCATTGCAGAGATGAAACTGATATATTAACATTTTGCAGATGGGTTTTAATAACAAAAGATGCATCAGTCACACCAAGCTTTTCTTATCTGGGGAGTTTTCAGGAAATTGCAGTGGACACCAGAGATCAGTGTTCATAGGAATCCATTTTATATTAAAGTATCTTTTCCAGCACACATTTTACCTCAGAAATTCCTCACACAGTAACATTGGCTCAATGTAAACCAAAAACACAGATGAAAATAAGCATTTTTTTGCTATTTAGGAGCCATCTATAGGATGAGTTAGATTTTATTGAAGCCACTATTTGGGGATGAGATTGTTTGGACTTTATGTAAGTTGGATTTATAAAGCTAAGATCCTCTGAAGCACTTGTACACAGTATGCCTGATCCATCAGTTAAATAAGCAGAAATGACGAGTCTGAATCTCTCCTCCCTTCCTCCAGTTTTACACCAGTACAATTCCACTGACTACAGTCAGGATACTCCTGATGTACACTCATGTAAGATGAGAATCAGACCCTATCTTCCTAGTCCATTATTCCCCTGCTCCTTACCCCTTATGGTATTTTTGCCTCTAGATATTTGCTCCCCTCCAGCCCTTTGGCACACTATTGCTAATTTTACTTGTCAAGTCTTGATTTATATATTTCTCATCCATGAAATTGTCTGTTCCTTCAATCCAGCATTAAACTTGTATGGTCAATGTTTCTGAGCTGAAAAGGTCAGTCAACAGGAGAGTTTGCTTCTCTATACAGAATAAATGTTTTGGCACCAGTCTCAGTTGTTCATCTGCTTAATCAAACATAGCTACAGACAGACAAACTTCAGCATGGAGAAGGGGAAACTGGTTTTAATTAAGCTACACACCTTTTCTGAAACCAAATATTAATGTCCTTGTTCAATGAAATTTCACTGTTGGACAGTCACATTGCTTGTGTCATAATTAAGTCTGCGAGTTTGTCATGGAGGTCATGGAAATAATGGATTCCATGATTCTCTGTGACTTCTGCAGCGGCTGGTGCGCCTGGCTCAGGCAGCCCCCTGCACCAGTCGCATGGCTGCTGCTGGGGCAGTCTCAGCCCCCCTAACCCCCACAGCAGCACAGTTTGGGTGTGGGAGGGGGAAGAAGGTTGGGGCACGGGATGGGGTGAGGCAGGCTCAGGGCAGTGCTTACCTGGGGGGTCCCCAGAAGCGACAACATCCCCCTCTCTCAGCTGCTAGGCAGAGGCGTGGCCAGGCAGCTCTGCACGCTGCCTCTGCCCAGTGCTGGCTTCATGGCTCCTATTGGCCAGGAACCGCCAGCACCTGAGCTGCCCTTCCCGACCCCAAGTTTTAGTCATGGACAGGTCACAGGATATGAATTTTTGTTTACTGCCCATGACTTATTAGTCAAAATACTAGTGATTAAAATGTAGCCTTAGTCATAATTACTATAGATCTGTTGATACGACAAGGTTCTGCCACTGAACCTGAATTCTGACCCTGCTCTTTTCCATTTCAAAGTGAATGGCCAGTATAGTCACACTAAGCATCACTTAGATTGGATTAGATTCTGTCACATGGAATTTACCACACGTTTCAATTAAATTATTTTAGATTTATTTTACAGTGAAGTGAAAAACTACAGTACAGGGAGTCCTCGGACTTACGACACAATTCGTTCCTCAGAATTGCGTTGTAAGTCGAAACCGCTTTTCCCATAGGAATCAATGATCTGAAGGGGGGAGATTGGTTCCTGAACCAAGGCTTGATACATTATTTTCACCACAATAACCCAGATTTTTGTACTAAGTGAATTATAGATGACTAATGTTGCAACATCAATGTATTTACTGTACACTGTAATTTGTAAACAGCATTCAAACACAAACTCACATATGCTGCTCAGAATGCCAGCAACACAGGCTCAGAAAGCCAGGGAGAATGACACACATGCTGAGCCTCAGCCAATCACTGTTCAAGCTTTCTGATGGGCTGGGGCCAGGAGCCAAACAAAAACAAGTGGCAACCCTACCCAGCAACAAGCTACCCTGCTGCCTCAAAGCCAATCAGAAGTGACCCCTTCCAGCTCCATACCAGTAGAATGCAACCCGGAAGGGATTTCAAGGGAACCTTATGCAAATCGAGCACCGTAAGGGCGAAACCACCATCGTAGGGGCAAAACAGACAGTCAATTGAAAAGCATCGTAAGTGTCATCTGATGTAAGCTGGGTGCCATAAGTCTGAGGACTCCCTGTAAGCACATTGGGAAAGTTCATTGCACTTGAAGAAATATTGCTGGCTTCAGCACTATTCCTTATAGTTCATATGGGGAAATACTGCTGAAATGCTGCTAATGACCCTAGCTCGAATGAATTTTCAGGCATGCCTACTGTATTTCAGAGGGACGAATGGGTAAGACAAACAGTATGCAATTTAACACTCCGTCTGTAATAGAATGCATGCATAGACTTAGGCCCCACTGAAAATCCCAGCCTAAGAAAATTAGGTACCCAACTCCTGTTGAAAGTCAATGAGAATCTAAGCCTTACCTGACAAATTAAGGTCCTGGTCCTACAACTGATGGCACGTGACTGAAATGCTGTATCCTTATGGAGCCCCATTGACTTAAGTCAGTGGGGCTTGATATGGGTATAGCACTCTTCCCACAAACTGTCAATTGTAGGATCAGGGCCTTAATTTGTCACTTCAGGCTGAAATTTTCATTTGTAGGATCAAGGCCTTAACACAGCATACAATAGCTGAAAATTGGTTCCATATTGATGTAGGTGCTAAGTTTCTCCTGTTACAGCTGACACCACCAGGAACACCTAATAGTGCAATGAAAACAACTCTGCACTGCTTCAGGTGTCAGTGATGTGAGGTCCATAAGAATGGCCTCTTCTTGCAGGAGAAGCTGATAACTCTGAACTCAGGTCTTGGTAAGTAAACAAAGTCTTTCAGGTCATGATGGAAACAGCTCCTATGCAAGCCAAGATGTGTATTGCAGGCCTCACTCAGGAAATGAGGATTTAAGATTAGGCCCATAGAAGGCATTTAAGCACTCATGGGAATGCATCACGTAGGTGAAGCTGTTTGCAAATAGTGATTATGAACAGGAAGGACAGCAACGTTTCTACATTAGGCCCAGGAGCTCCAGGAGGTTAACTGAACTGCCATGAGAATGAGCATTCAAATTGCATAGTACACTGAAATATTTCAGCATATTGAGTTTCGGTGAAATTCAAGATGAGAGCCCCCTGGATTTTTCTATTAGTGAAAAAGGATATCTAAATATTCTGAGGTAGGCCAAAACACAGGGAAAATACAGTTATCTGGGGGGGAGGGATAGCTCAGTGGTTTGAGCATTGGCCTGCTAAACCCAGGGTTGTGAGTTCAATCCTTGAGGGAACCATTTGGGATCTGGGGCAAAAATTAGGGATTGGTCCTGCTTTGAGCAGGGGTTGGACTAGATGATCTCCTGAGGTCCTTTCCAACCCAATAATTACCAGGGTTTTCATACAGGCCTGAAATGATCCTTTAATCTGTTTCTGATAGATTAAAAAAGTATTAAGCCAATGAGATGTGTCCAATATTTGAACACTATGGGCTGTAACTGGTTTTCATTTATATTGGAGTATATCCAGACTGACTCCCCTGAAATCACTATAATCACACATTTTAGTAATATTGCAGTTGGAGATGTATTTTCCTAACTCAAGTACAATTAAAGGGGTGAATGTTAGAGATAGAAAAATGTGTGCTCAGTATGGAACAAATATTTAAATAGGACTTAATGCCAAATAAAAGTTCAGGCACCATTCTATATGCACAAATATATTGAGGTTAGATGAAGCCAACACTTTTCCATTCTGCTTCTCTCATTCTTTTTACAATTTATTACATTTTAATTTGCACAACTGCTCTGTTCTGCTTCCAAGCACAATGTGCTAAAAACCTATGGAGACTGTATGTAATTTATTAATGAAATCTGATCCCCCATTGTGTATGGGAACATTTGATTCCTACACTTTTGTATGGTAATACTTATACCTTACATTTTGGACATCTGTAAGTTCATTAAATGATATTTCATAAATAACCTTTTCTCACTGTTAATAGCAGGTAAGCCATACTATCTGTCTGACTGAGGAGATAATGACCCAGAAGTGTCTCCTCTTTGACAACTATCCAGTGCTTCTTACTTTTGAAAATGTGTATTTGTCGACAGGGGCAGGGAGAGGAGATTAACAGAGGCAAGTAGTAAATAGAAAATTATACAGAAGTGACTATGGAATAAAGTATAAAAAAGGTAAGATTATTCCCTCAGGACTTTAATCAAAGCCTACTGAAGTCAATGAGAGTTTTTCTGCTAACCTCCATGGGCTTTGCATCAGGCCCACTGAAAGGCCAACATAACCACCACAAATTCTAATTAGAGACCAAAAGATTAATAAAATTTCTGGCTTCAAGGCATCTGCATTTGACTGTCTAAGAATAATAAGTGGTACCCAAATATCAAATGTGTGTGGATTTTTTAGGGCAGTAACACTTCTTCATTGCAAGGATGTCCCATATTATACAGAATAAGAGACAATCATAAAAGGAACACAAGGATTAGGACACTGGGCAGGAATTGAAATTCTCTCAGGTTTCAAATGAAAAGATGGATTTTTCTAGTGGGAATATCGCTAGCAGAGCCCAACAGGACTATGGAGTTTCCCATACAACCAACAATATCCAAACTCAAACTAAGTCGAAATTTGATCATTTCCCAAATATTTATAGAAATGTACATGCCATCATGCATTATTTGAAAGAACCTACAGCAGAATTAACATGTATCAGAATCAGTTTGGGCCATTCTACATAATCTATGTAGGGCTAAGTAGCTTCTGTACAATGGTTGATATTGGATGTTTAGGTAGTTATTGAATTTAAAAATATGCTTTCAGACTTCCCCCAAAAAAATTTAGAGTGAAGACAAGCAGAAATTGAAGTATTCCACTCCCAGTTGTCTATATTTTCTAAGCATCTCAGAAACCCAAGAATGGCCATTAATTATTTTTGTGCGTCTTTCTGCAGAAATGCAGCATATTTTCAGTGTAAAGTTTTAAAAGATAAACTTTGCCTAAATCTCCAATTAGCTGGTAGGAGTGGCAGAGGAGATTTTTTAATATTGGGGGGGAAGGGGGGAGAGAAGAGATGAATAATATAATTGGGATATTTCCTGAGCACAAGATACAGGGATCATCACTCTAATCTCTTGCCCATCCATCCTTCTCTCTCCCCCTCTTCCCTCCAGGAGAACTTAAGAACGGCCATACTGGGTCACACCAATAGTCCATCTAGCTCAGTATCTTGTCTTCTGACAGTGGCCACTACCAGATGTTTCAGAGAGCGTGAACAGAACATACAAATGTATCAAATGATCTACCCCCGCTGTTCAATTCCAGCTTCTAGTAGTCAGAGGTTTACAGACACCCAGAGCATGGGGTTGCATCCATGACCCTCTTGGCTCACAGCCATTGATGCCCTATCCTCCTGTACACATGTTAACCTAAAAAGTTACACCCAACTGAAAATATACTGCAACATCAAAAGTAGACGTGGCCTGAATTTCACAAGTGCTGAACACTCACTTTATTTAAGTGTCTAACTATGGATCTAGTTGTCTAATTTTAGGCAACCAATGTTGAAAATTATGACCTTTGCCCCACTGTGCCTCAGTTTCCTATCTATAAAATGGGGGTGACACACAGGCCTGGCCAGAAAAAATTCTGGTTTTCTTGTAAAAGAATCTCTGCTCCACTTAGAAAAATTCAACTGAATAAGCCCGAGTCCCTTTTTTGAAAACGGGACTGAGTTCTTTCTAGGCAGGTGGTATTCTAAGCGAAAGGAATTGTATATACTTAACTACCTACCTGGCAAAGGGTTGTGAAGCTTAGTTTGTTTTTGTTGAGTGCTTTGATGATGCAGAATGCTCTATAAATGCTAAGTATTATTTCTAATACTGTAAGCATCAGTGAAAGTTGCGACTAGCTAGATAATACCAAATTTCTGCAAGAGTTATTTATGCAAAATAAATTCTGCTTTCTACTCCCAGATCTGTGGTTGTCACAGTGATTAAAACTCCATGTTTCCTAAACAATTAACTAACAGTCTATTAAATCCCATTTTATTACTTTGAATGGATTGAGATGGTACAATAACCCAACTCAGAAGCACAAGGGAATTTACATCTCTTTCAGAAAATGGAGATGTAAAATGAACTACATGGTGTATAAAGCCAGATCCTGAAGCTTTTTTGGTTTGTTTTGCATTTGATTTTCTTTATGCTAATACAAACAAAATTCAGTAGTGATAAAAAGAGATTACATATAAACTAAACTAGAGAGCGCGCAAGAGAGAGAAACACCTCTTCAGGCTACCAAACAATTCACTTAAATGGAAGCTACACTCAGTCAGTATTTTTAATAAATTAAATGAGTTATCAACCCAAATATTTGTTTTCTCTGACTAGTGCTGGGGGAAAATTTAATGTATGCTTCACCTGCCTCTGAATGGGTTTCATGTTGAAACATAAGTTCAGTTTTGTGGGTTTGAAAATTTTTCTTTCTAGTATTTAAAAATAATATATGACCCACAATTCATTTAAATTTCACATGTAATTAGTAGCTGACAACTAAAACAAATTAGGTGCTTGATAAACACACACAATTATATTTTCAAAGCAGTTGTATTTATGCTTGGAAGAAAGGACAGTTTTATGAATGTGTAATCAAGGATATAAAATTGGAAAGAACACAAAATAGAGCATAGTTAATTTTGGTAGTAGCAACAAAATTAACACTATGCCAAGCACCCTGCGCATGCACTGCCCTGATAAATTTGTTATTGGCAAAGGTTCACACTGAGAAGAGCCTGCTAATCCTTCTTCTTTTCGCTGTCCTCATTTATTACTCCTTTGAGAAAATGTTGTTTATAAAATAAAGATCTGCAAAAGTGAAGATAACAGAGTCCCCATTTCCTGTCTAACCTGTTTAATACCTAACAAGCTGGAAATATATAGCTCTTCCTTTCTATTTCACACACACACTTGGGTACAGGTGTGTGCTGTACAGAAGTGATTACAAAATGTCCCTGAGCACGTGCCTCCAAACTAAAGATGAAACTGAACAGAAAAGTTTGTTGGAAATACAAGTCAAGTCATCACAGCTGGCAGGGTTCAGAAATAGCACAGCTGAAAATGAATGGCATTAGGAAGTAATGCTGCAGAGCATTGGTGGTGATGGGAAATAGCACAAGTGAGCAGATGATTTATGCAGGTAAACCAGGAAAAAGGGGAAGCAAGGGGAACCTAGGAGGGACAAGAGGGGGGAAAGAAAGGGGAAATTAGCTTAAGAATGTTGAGGGTCTGACAGAAGTAGAAGAACCACGAAAAAGTATCTAACCGAAAGGAAGCAATATGTAGGAACAGGGTCTCTTTGCAGAGCAAAAGTGATCTTACAGAAGGCATGGGGGCAAAACAACTAATCATCCAGAGGCAAAGAAGGAAAATTGACCAGCTGCCAAGGAAGAGAATCATAAAGGGATTCATAAATTCAGAATCCTAAAAAACCCTAGCCAACTAAGAAAGCCACAAATCTGGCATTTTTTATTTTTCTTGATGCGGTATGGAAAGTTTCTTAGAGAAAAAACAAACATTTATTGTGAATTTTATAAAGTGAAAGGGGATCCTTGGGGTAAAAGGCTATATACAAACAAGAATGCATGAGCTTCTTTGAGTATTTTGCAAGAGAAAATTGATGGCATCAGAAGCAGGTTTTACCTTGATTCAATTCAGCTTATGTCCATGGTGTAGGACCAGGGAGGAATCCATAGTTCAGAGTCAAAACATTGACCTGTGAATTTCTGATTGTGAATACCTGGTGAATTACAAGACACAAGGAGCCACAGTACATAGGATAAAATGCATTTTCAGAAAGGGTATTCCTTGTTGCAGAGGCAGTTTGCATTCACAAAATGTGATCCTGTATTTTTGCACTTTAGTTCAACTGTGGTTGTAATCGGAATTGCTGCATCTCCCACTATCTGTTCCTAAACTCAAAGGAACTGCTCAGATTTCTACCCACAATTTAGTCCCCTTGTGACAGGGTTACACTGGATGGGGAAGGGTTAACCCTACATTGTGGGCTGAGGAAACCATGCCCCCTTCACTCTACTGGGCATGCTCCAGGTGCACTAGTATAAAAGGGAGCAGCTCCGCTGGGTTTGACCACTGGGGAGGAAGGGCATACTCTGCTGGCTCCAGCCAAGGATCAGCTGAAGCCCAAGGCTGCCGGAGATGCCATAACCCAGGCAGATGCCAAGGTACCCACAGAGAACTCGCTACATCTGGAGTTGCCAGGAACAGCACAGACTGGAGAATCCAGAGGTAAGACACCCAGACCATGACAACAGGAACTACAGTAGGAAGCAGCCCAGGGGCTGAACTGGAATTTTGAGTCAGTGTGTTTTGGTCCCTTTCCCCTCCACAATTCCCCACTGACTCAATGGCATGTGCCCCTGCCACCACCAGGGCCCTGATTTGGTGGAGAGGAAGGGCCTGGACCCACCTACCTGGGCCACTACCCCCTTTCCTGTGCATGGCATCCCCCATCCTGACTGATGCTGGCTGCTAGGCCTTACTGCACCACTAAGAGGGGCAAGCCTATTGACTTTGGGCTGCACTGCCCAGCTATTAAGGGTGAGTATGTTGACTTTAGCCATTAGGCCTCATTACCCCACTAATAAGAGCAAGTATATTGACTCTGGTTTAGGAGGCTGTACGGGGCGCACTCATCCCACACTGGACAAGGTCTTCCCTAACCCTATCATACCTGTCAAAAACAAATCTCAATACTATAGAAAGAGCTGGTTGTACCACCTTGTAGTTAAGGTTGCCTGATATTTTCCACTACAAGATCCTGTTTTCAGTTGCTTGTAACTTTGCCAAACTTTAGTTATTTGAGCTGAAGGGTTGCCATGCTGGGTGCCTGACTGGCTGAATTTTTGGGGAAGTGTCTGCTAAAGCCCTTCAGCCATTTCCAATAAAGGAAATATGCATGAATTTTCCATATTAAATGAAATCTTACAACCATTTAGCTGAGAAGCTCTAATGCTTCTATGTTTAAGGGCTTAAAATTTCACAAGTGGTGAGGGTTGAGTGGACCATTCTGATGTCAGGAGTGCCCCTTCAGCAGTTACTCTGAAAACCAAGTCTGGCCAAAGTCATCAGCCTCCACAAAACCCTACTTCCCATGTGATCAGCAGATGTGTTAGTTTGGCAAATAAATTCTCTGGTGACTTCATATGCCTTAATACTGGCATTTCCAAACTTTTGAGTGCATAGTTTTGCAACCTCAATGTTCTTTTCATGTAGTTTGTTAGATCATTTAGAAGTTTAGGCATCGAATACAAAAACCACAACTCAGACCATTTCTGCTATTTTCGGAAACTTCTAGTTGTATTATTTAACAATCAGTCAGTATGTGATTGTTTAGGGAAAGCCAGCAACTTTCCCTTCCTGAAAGATTGTTGCAGATGATTCAGATGAGCTACTTGTGACAACCACTTAGCAAAAGCTTTTACTATGAGTCACACAAGGATGATTCATTCAGTTTTTGATCATTTCTTTATTTAATTTCCTTGTATGAAATAGTTTAAAGATCTGTTTGAATAGATAGCTTGCAATTGCAAAGCTCTTTTTGTGCTAGTTGCAGAGCTGATATTTGACAAAAAGCAGAGCTATGGCGAACAAGCTTTAATCTGTCTCCAGAATCTGAAGCACCCTAAACCAAACAAAAATTCAGAGTAGTGACCTCAGCTAGAAAATGAAACGTGGAGTACTAGATGCAGCTGCAATGTTTTGCAAGGTTACACAACATAAAAAGTAGTCACTCACTCTCCTCAGACATAATGGGTCAAATGAACCTCGGGTGGCACTCCAGTGAAGTCAGTGATTCCACAAAGTTTGTTATTTGTGTCAGCAGATGAGTAGCGGCAGTCTAGACTCAAAACATATGGGCACCTTGGGATTTTATCCACACAGATAAGACCATATTCCTTGAGCACAGCCATAACAGTCTTTGGGATGAGTATCCCAATATGGAATCTCATTTCCCTCAGGTCCTATACTTGTTTTATGTGGAGGAGAAGGTACCTTCTTCCCAATGAGGAGAGGCAATTGTTACAGTAGTGTGATATAATCAAAAGGTGTCTTTCCACACCAGACTGAGGTAAATTCAGTGATGCTAGTTTCACTAGTCTTGTCATCTTCTCTCATAAGTGTGTCCCTGTTGTCTTCTATGCTGTCCCTTGTGGTTTGGGAGGCCCTTCTATGATCTGTTCTGTAAGCCTCCACTCTGGCCTCATCCAAATCACCAGTGAGATGAGACAGGAGGGCAAGTAAACTTTCTACCCTCTAGAAGATATTCCAGAGATTTGGGGGAATAGAGTGGAGCCATCTTGCAGGATTCCCAAAGACGGAAGGTGACGGGGAGTGATCCAGCTGTTTACCCTCCAACAAGATCCCCATCTGATAGCAACAAAAAGGATGGGGTAGCCTAGGACAACAGGCAGGTTTGCAACTAATGGAAGTTATGTGACATGGTAATTTTACCCAAGTTTCAACTTTGATTTTCAGTTTGAATAACCCTTCATTGACACTCAGCCCCATGTGAACCAACACAAACATGTTCACAGAACCCTATAGAGACCAAAAGCAGACACACATAATTATCACTGCTACAGCAATGAAGTTTGGAGTCAGTGCGGACTGATAGAATAGAGCTAGATACAGAGGTTCTAAACAGACAGTCCTTGTGTTGAGGGGGAAAATTAAATTACTACAATACAGTCAGACGACATCAGGAATCTGACACCATCAACACCAAAAAACAGGAAATGAAATTTTAAAAACCCACTCAAATCAGAAACTGTCCTCATCCAAGTCCTTTTTGCCCACGTGTTACATGGTTCTTACACCAGCTGGTGATCTTACATATCAGACATCATGTGCTGTATGGTACGTAATGAGTACAGTGGATGCGTTAAGGCTAGTTTTTCCAGTAACACTGAATTTGCACTTGCAAGTTGATGCCAGACGCTTCCAGTCATAGGCATCTGGATATTCTGAAGCGGTTTGCTCTAGTTCTGATGCAATTAGCAGAAAAGAAAGAAAAAAAACCTACTTTCTCTCTTAAATGTCATTCCTTGTAAACTAAATAAACCAGATGTGAAGGCAGCAATGGCATGCAGTTTTGTACAGCAAATCATTCAGAATGAATGTCTCATACTAGCTCGAGCAGGCAAAATCTCACTTTTCTATTATACACAAACTAGTATTTTGTATTTGTCAGTTGGGATGTTTAAAGCAGGTATCACACAGAAGGAAAGCTTTGTGAACAGAACAGTATATTTGCGTAATGAACCTGTTAGGAATATGAGAAATTCTGGAGTAAATTCTCACCTTAGGTATACTGCTATCCATTGACCTCACTGGGTATTTGTGGACATAAATGGCCACAGAAATTTAGACTTCAACTGGTCCGTGACATTTAGCTAAGAATCTGCAGAGTTTCACATCATTCATATAGTGATTGAACTCTGGGCTTCGGTAACTCTTCCGAGTAAGAGCAAAGTCATATCAGCTTCTCATGCCTATTTATGAAAGATGGATTATATCCATAATGAGGCTGACTAATCTGATGATTTACTAAAGACTGGAACCAGTGACACATGCCAGAATGTTCTCCACAGCCAAGTATCTGTACTCAGTGATCCCAAAATAGCTATTGAAGGAAAACAATTAATTTCAAAAATACTCTCACTGAAGACTATTTTCTGCCTCTGGCACCTTGTTCTAGCCATCTGTTGATCCAGAGTAGGGTTTACATACATGGAGAATCAAGGGACCTTCCTTGCTATATACAATACCTGTACTTAGAGCCTTACAAAAGGCCTGAAGCTAAAGAAAAAATATGTATTAACTTTTCTCTGACTGTAACAATTGGGAAGAAATATTTGAATAACAGGATAAGATACTACTGCAGTGGTCCTCAAACTTTTTTACTGGTGACAGCTCACAACCCCCCGAGGGGTCCCAACCCCCAGTTTGAGAACCCTTGTTCTAGTGGAACACAATATATGGAGGAGTCCTACAAAACAAAGGGAAAGACTGACATACCTCTCTGGTCCTATGACATATACTTCTAGGATTATACAATCCCTAATCATAGACAGAATTATCATACATATTGTGGCAGAGCTCCAACCTTGTCCCCATGGGTCCCACAATTCCAGGCAGTTTATGCTAGCCTCAGAGGCCCACTACAACCCTCTACATAGCCCTTCTCTCTCTCTAGGACCAGGGTACAGTCTGAGCCCTTTTCATCATAAGCCAGCAAGGAGACTGCTGAGAGAGCTCCCAAAGTCTCTATTATCCCTACAGGAATATTCAAGAACAGTTTAGTCTCCTGTCCTGACAGGGGTCTGTCTTTGCCTTCCAGGAGGTATTTCTGTAGTGGCAGGTTGGGGGAACTCAGCCCCCCCCTCTACTCCAGGTTCCAGCCCAGGGACCCTAATAGCAGCAGCTGCTGGCAGCCAACTTTTCACAGCCAGAGTTGCTATATTTCCCCCAGCCACTTCCCCACAGCTCCCCCACTTCTTTCTCTTAACGCCTTCTTCACCCTTACCTTGGGGCTCCCTTTCCCGTGAACTTCATTACCTAACCCTTCAGCTACAATTCCTCTCCTCTGGCTCCCTAGCCCTCTTTGGCCTTTTATAGTATCAGAGGAGCCTTAATTAGAGTCAGGTGTTCACATTAGCTTAACAGCCTCACCTGACTCTTTGCAGGTTAATTGGAGTCAGGTGTTCTCATTAGCCTAACTGCTTCAACTGACTCTTTGCAGGCTAATTGGAGTCATGTATCCACCCTAGCCTGGAGCAGTCGCTGCTCTGGTCAGTCAGGGAACAGCAACCTGCTTCTCTAGTGGCTAGAAGTTCTGCCTCTGACAGCCCTCTGGTCTGGAGGAAAGCAAGAGGCTGCTCCTGGTAGGTCCTGGGCTCTTGCTGCTCCTACTCCAGCTGCTCCCCTGATTAGGCCAGATGCTACCCCCTCCTTCTCTGCTACCTGGTTGCTGGACCCCCCCCCCCCCTTGCTTCAGTTGCTACTGCTCTAGCTATTGCCCCTTGGGGGGCCTGCTGGCCTGCTCCCCAGAGGAGGGGAGCGAGGGACCCCAGCCCAGCTATTGCTGCTGTGGACACCATCATCACCACCACCAGTGAGGGGTCCTTTCTGCCTGCCGAGCCACCAGACTGCCACTTGGAGCTGCTGGACCCCAGAGGAAGAGACAAAGAGGACCTTCTGCTGTTGGAGAGGTGCGTAGAGACTCTGCAGACCACTGTGGAGGGGGCCAGGAAGGACTGAGTAACTTTTGAACTGTGCTCTTACGGTGTGGATTTTGACTGTGTTTGTGGGGACACGGGGTGTGGTGTGGAGCTGCCCCCCCAATCCATCTGTGTGCCCCCCAACTTCTACCACCACTGCTGCCCCCACCACCACCCCCACTGGCTCTTTACCATCTACCTCACCTCCTACCTCTGGACTCAGCTGCTTGCTTGGCTTGCCACGTCCTGTTTCCACCATTTGGCCCTGAAGCAGCAGCCAGCCCACACTGACTTTTTGTGTAGGCGCATGTGCCCCCCCCACCGCTTTGCCCTTTGCTACCTGCCCCATTTGCCCCTTGCAGACTTTTGCCCCCCCCCTTTGCCCCAGCCCCCCTCTTACTAGCTTTTGTTTGTTTGCCCCACTCTAGCCTCTGAAGCTACCCCCTTGGTTTCCCTGTCCTACCTCCAGCCTGTTTAGCCCCTCGCTCAGTGCGCCCATGCCCCCTCCCATGCGCTTGTGCCCCTCCCATTTTAGTTTGAACCCCCTTTGCTGCACCCCCAATGCTGTTGTATTAACCCCCTCCCCTAGTGCAGCTAGAGGATGTGGAATCCCACCCCTTTTGGCACCCTCCTCCCCTGCATGCAGCCTAGCAGAGAGGAGTGGTTGACCTGCTTCCCCTTTTCCCCTCCTCTCTTTGGTGTTTTTCCGCTCCCTCCCCGCTCATTATCGCGGGGGACAAGGCGGGTGGGGCCCCTCCAGCAGACCCTGCCATCCCATTGCCCCGCAAGCCTCTACCTCAACCACTGCTGCCGAATCACCTCCTATCGCTCCCGCTGGGGCGCTGGCAGCAGCGGGTAACAGGGTGACCTCGGCTGCTGCCACCTCCCTCGCCCCGTCAGACTATGGGGGAGCCCCCACAACTGGCGGGAAGGGCCAGGGTAAGAAGGGGAAGGGAAGCCCCCGCCAAAAAGACCAAGCCCTCAATGGTAGGGGCTGCCCCCATTGCCACGGCCCCGCCACCAGCATCGATGTCCCTCCCCGCTGTTCCCTCCACCAGCTCTGCGGGTGTCTCTCCCCAGGGCGTACACCCAGGTGGTGGCAGCCCCCCCCCCCCCCCCCGCCTGCCACTATGTCCTCTCTCCCACCCATCGTCCTCTGCTACCATCTATACTGGCCGGGGCCCCTTCCCCACCGTGACCAGGAAGCACGGCGTCTGTTGCCTCCTGGTGCCCACCTCGCCCCACATGAAGATCTACATGTGAGCGTTGGCGAGGCAGCCTCCAAAATGTATGGAAAATGTATGGAAAGGTCGTCGTCTTCTTAGCATCAGAGGCTGCTGCTGGAGACAGTGGAGAAGGGCCTGGCGGTGAGGGGCGTGTTCGTCCCCCTAGAGCTGCAAGAGGAGCAGGGCGTCCGACTAGTCCTGACCTCTGTCCCTCTCTTTCTTCCCAATGCCACCCTGTTACCTCCCACCCCACCCTGGGGAAACCCATTTCTGTAGTAAGCCCTCTCCCCTTGGACTGCACAGGCCCCGCCTTCCATCATGTTCTCTCGTTCCGCCGGCAAGTGCAGCTTCAACTGCCGCCCGCGGCGCGTGACGGAGAGGCGCTCGAGGGGTCCTTCCTGGTTCCATACCAGGGGGCCCATTACCGGGTGCATTATTCTATGGGGGAGGCCCGGTGCTACCTCTGCTGGGCGATGGGGCACGTCCAGAGGGACTGCCCCTTGGCCCGGCACAGAGGAGTGTCCGGGACCCCCGAGCCCCGGCAGGGTGCCAGCCCCATCATTGCTGGCACCCCTGGCTGCCTGGAGCCGCCCCTCCTCCTTCCTAGTCCACCTCCGCCCCAGCTCGGGCCCAAGGGGTACCTCCCCCAGTACGCCCAGACGAGCAGGAGAGCCCCACCTCCGCTGCTTGCAATCTGGCGGGGCCTGTGGAGGAGGGTGCAGTGGGGATACCGCTGGGCATAGGAGAGGGCCTGCCCCAGGGAGAATCTTCCCTCCCTTGTGCTGCCCCACCGTTACCTCCCCGAGTCCCTGAGCCATCACCCCTACCCCCTGACCAGACCCCTGCTAGCCAGCCCCCAGGTGATGCCATGGAGGGCTGTGCCCTAGTACAGGGGAAGCGGGGCAAGCGGAAGGCTCGAGCTCCGCTCCTTCCATCTGATGCGGAGGCCCCCTGGAAGACCAGGAAGGGGGGCACCAATGCCGAGCCTTCCACCTTGCCCACGGGTGTGTTCCATCCACAGGTGTGCCAGCTGGGGAAGACGTGGCAGCACCGGAAGGCAGTATCGCCCCTCCACGGGAGTCCCTTCCCTCTGAGGCCCCCGATGGACCCCCTCCTGCCCCGGTACCATCTGAAACCCCTGTGAGCCCCGAGGCAACCCTCGCTTCAGGTGCCGGCGGGGAGAACCCCCGGGTGGCGGAAGGCGATCTCCCCTCCATTGAGGAGATCGAGACTCTGGGTCTGACCCCCGGAACCCAAGGGGAGGACGACCCCCTGCCAGCGGGCCTTGATCTGGGCGACCTCACTCCAGCCCCCCTTTCCCCATGCTCCCTCCCCCTAACCATTGCTTTTGCTCCCACCTCCGAGGAGCCCCTGGACTCTTCCACCAACCTGGCCACAGATGGCACCCTGCTGACAGTCAGTGCCACACGGCTGGGACCTGAGCCACCAGGGACACCCCTCACTGGGGTGGAGCAATTGACCTCCTTCCTGGGCGGGGGCCCTACAGAAGATAGTCCACCTCCTGATGCTGTGGCTGCCAAACCCACCATGGAGCCTGCTCCTGGCATCGCTGTAAGCCCCCTTCCCACCCCCTGAACCCCTGAGCCTGACTGGGAGGTGCCACCGCCCAGTTGCTCGGCTTCTGGAGCCCAGAATCTCGCCTCTGCCCCTCTCCCTGACCCTCTCACTGACCCTGGCCCTGCCCCTGTTCCTGATCCCAGCCCTGCCCCGATGCTGACCCTGTCCCTATTTCCTCCACCTCCCGTGATGTTGTTGCCTCCCCTGGAGCTGTCTCCTTCCCTTTTCCAGCAGATGACCCCCAGGGAGCAGCCTTTGTGTTTCCCTGTCCCGACCCACTAGGGGCTGCTATCTTCCCTCCGCCGCCCCCTACTAAGCCAGGGTTCAAGGCAGGCTGTGTGACGCTGGCCCATCAGGCGCCACATCGGGGGTCCGTCCCTTGCCTGCCCGTCTTGGTGGACCATGGGGCTGTGCCAGGGGCCCCGCCAGAGGATGGTCAGGAGCCAGTAACCCCATCCCACCATAAGCTGCAAGAGGAGCTGCAAGTTTCTTGAAGACATCCACAGCTCCCACAACAAGATACAGCTTGCTCCCCAGCAATGGGGGAACTTTCATCAAATCCTCCAGGCCTTGAGGGCCCTTATGGGGGAAGGTAAAAGGACTGGGAAGCAGGCCGCTGCAGCCTACCAGCAGGTCTGCGGCTTCCGTGACTCCTTACTCACCTATGGGGTAGGTCGCGGTTTGCTGCGTGGCTCAATGGGGGCCGTGAGTGTCCCTGCCGGCGAGGATCCCGCCCCCAGCCCTCCTCATGGCACCCATCACTATCGCAACATTGAACGCCTGGGGCTGTAGGATGGGTCTCCACAGGAGCCAGGTGCTCTCCTTCTTTTGGAAAGGGGGGTATTCTGTGGTTTTCCTGCAGGAGACCCATATGGATCCGGCCGCCGAAGACAGCTGGCGGCTGGAATGAGGGGACAGGGTCTACTTTAGCCATCTCACAGTTCGTATGGCTGGAGTGGCGACCCTGTTCTCCCCCAACCTATGGCCCAAGGTGCTGGGGGTTGCTGAGGCTGTGCCAGGCCACCTGCTGCACCTCCGGGTCTGTATGGAGGGGCTCGTGGTCAACTTCATTAACGTCTATGCCCCGACATCGGGCCTGGAGCGGCTGCATTTCTATCAGCAGGCGTCCGCCTTCCTCAGCACCTTGGATCATCTCGAGTGCCTGGTCCTGGGCAGAGACTTTACCACCACCCACAAGAAGTGGGACCAAGCAGTGCCCGGCTGCCATGGACGTCCTCCAGGAGTAGTCGAACATCACTCCCTGGTGGACGTCTGGCGCGACCACCACCAGGACGACATCTCAATGTTCACCTTTGTCCGGGTGGAGGCCCATCAGTTGCACCACTCCCGATTGGACCACATCTATTTATCATGTTTCCACCTTTCATGGGCCCACTCCTCCAGCATCCGGCCGGCCCCGTTCTCTGATCACCATTTAGCCACCGTGGTGGCCTCTCTCTGTGCGGAGAGGCCGGGGCTGGCCTATTGGCATTTCAACAACAGCTTGTTGGAGGATGTGGGCTTCGTGGTGTCCTTCCGGGAGTTCTGGCTGGCCTGGTGCAGGCAGCGGCATGCCTTTCCCTCAGTGCGGCAGTGGTGGGACCTAAGGAAGGTGCGTGCCCGCTCTTCTGCTGTGACTACACCTGGGGCGCCAGCCGACGGAGGGATGCGGCGATAGAGCAGTTGGAACAGGAGGTCTTAGCTGGAGAGGCATCTGGCCGCCAGCCCCAAGGATCCATCCCTCTGCAGTGTGCCGGGAGGAGCTCCAGGCCCTCGAAGACCATCAGGCCCAGGGCGCCTTTTTTCAATCCCGCATCCGTCTCCTTCAGGAGATGGATCGCGGCTCCTGCTTCTTCTATGCCCTGGAGAAAAGGAGGGGGGCCAAGAAGCATGTCACCTGCCTTCTGGCAGAGGATGGCAACCCCTCATGGATCCGGCAGAGATGTGCCTGACGGCCAGAGCCTTCTACGCAAGCCTTTTCTCCCCAGATCCAACCTATCCTAACACTTGCAGAGTGCTCTGGGATGAACTCTCTATGGTCAGCGTGGGTGACCGAGACCGGCTAGAGCTGCCTCCTACTCTGGCAGAGTTCTCGGAAGCCTCTGCCGCATGCCCACCAATAAATCTCTGGGCACGGACAGGCTGACTGTGGAGTTCTCCCGCATGTTCTGGGATGTCCTCGGCCCAGACCTAGTCACCGTCTGGGCCGAATCTTTGCAGAGCGGGGTCTTCCCTCTTTTGTGCAGGCGAGCCATGCTCGCCTTATTGCCGAAGAAGGGGGACCTCCAAGATTTACGAAATCGTCTCACTTTTCAGCACAAACTACAAAGTCGTAGCAAAAGCCATCTCGCTGTGGCTAGGGTCCATGCTGGTGGACATGGTCCACCCAGACCAGACCTACACCATCCCAGACCGCACCATCTTTGACGACCTGTATCTGATCCAGGACTTGGAACTCAGGTGTAGGGATGGTCGGTCATTCGCCCTCCTGTCCTTGGATCAGGAGAAGGCGTTCAACAGCGTGGACCACGGGTATCTCCTGAGCACTCTGCGAGCGTTTGGCTTCGGACCCCAATTTGTGGGTTTTCTTCAGGTGCTGTACACCTCCGCAGAGTGTCTGGTCAGGCTCAACTGGACCCTGACCTAACCAGTCTGCTTCAGGCAAGGAGTACAACAGGGGTGCCCCCTCTTGGGCCAGCTGTACGCTCTGGCAATCGAGCCCTTCCTCTGTCTCCTCTGTAGGAGGTTGACGGGGTTGGTGCTGTGGAAGCCGGAGCTGAGGCTGGTCCTGACAGCATAGGCCAATGTGCTCCTCATGGTCCAGGACCCGGGTGACTTGGCGCGGGTGGAGGCTTGCCAGGCCATCTATTCGGCAGCCTCCTCTGCCCGGGTCAATTGGGTCAAGAGCTCTGGCCTGGTGGTAGGGGATGGGTGGCAGGCGAGCTCCCTCCCACTTGTGCTTCAGGCCATCCGGTGGAGCGTGGGTCCGCTGCTCTATCTTGGCATTTACCTTTCTGCCACGCATCTGTCTCTGCCAAAGAACTGGCATGATTTAGAGGGCAGGATTACAGGGTGGCTCTGGAAATGAACAGGACTACACCGGTGTCTCTCCCTTTGAGGGAGAGCACTGGTGCTTAATCAACTAGTCCTGTCCATACTCTGGTACAGGCTCAACACCCTGGTCCCGGCCCCGGGTTTCCTGGACAACCTCCGGACATCGATTCTGGAGTTCTTCTGGTCAGGACTGCACTGGGTCTCTGCAGGGGTTCTCCATCTACCCCTGGAGGAGGGAGGGCAGGGCCTGAAGTGTCTGGACACTCAGGTCCATGTCTTCCACCTCCAGGACCTGCAGAGGCTCCTTTATGGTGCAGGTAGTCCAGCATGGAGCGTATTGGCGCACGCCTTCCTGCGCCACTTCCAAGGGCTCCGATATGACCAGCAGCTCCTTTATCTCCATCCAAGAGGTCTTCAGCAGCCTGGAGAGGTCTCGCAGGTCTTCTACTAGGACCTCCTCCAGACCTGGAAACTGTTCTCAACGACCAGGTTCGTGGCAGCCACTGTGGGGGCAGATCTCCTTGTGGAACCCCTGTTACGCAATCCCCAGCTCTGTGAGCATGTGGCGGAGTCCCCCTCAGTGCACCAGAGGTTGGTCCTGGCAGAAGTCACAAGAGTCAGAGCCCTACTGGACTACGACCGGGGAGACTGGCTGGATCCCCTGACGTTCGCTCAGCGCATGGGGCTCTCCAGGCCTCATACTCCCCGGCACGTACTTCAGGAGGCGAGGGCCGCTTTGCCGCCCACTGCTTGAGTTTACTTCAACCGGGTCCTGCATGAGGGTCCACCCCAGGCCCACCAGACCTTTTCATTGGGCCTCTGCCCTGTGGACCCAACTGCCCCCCCTTCACCGTGAGCCGGCTGCACGATCTGCAGACTGTCTGTTTCCAGACCGCTCCAAGGAAGCATCTATACACGCTCGTGTGCCACACCCTTCACATCCTCACCCTCGTGTCCCGCCCCGACACAAAGGGGTGGGACCTCCTGCCACCTCTAGAGGGTGAGGAGCCCCGGTGGGCCAGCCTATACTCCACCCTGCTCCCGAGGCCCACTGGGGATATAAGTTGGCAGCTCCTTCACCCCTGTACTCATGGCCCTGTGTACTTGGTGGGTTTCACCCCTATCCCAGACATCCACCCTTTTGCGGCGTGAGAGAAACCCTGGCACACATTTACTTAAAGTGTGCCAGGCTGCAGCCCCTATTCTGGCTCCTCACAGATATTTTGTTATGTTTTTGGTTGCACTTTTCCCCTCACCTCCTTATCTATGCACTCCCTAGCTGTGGCCCCACAAAGTCACGGGACCTCCTGGTCAGCCTCCTCCTGGCCCTGGCTAAAGTGGCCATCTATAAAACCAGGGTGAGGAGGTTGGCCAATGGAGTATCCTGTGACTGTGTGGGGCCTATTTCCAATCCTCCATCCGTTCACATAACCGGGTAGAGTTCCTCTGGGCAGCATCTGCTGACTCCCTTGATGACTTTAAGGAGCAGTGGGCTCTGTCTGGGGTTCTCTGCTCAGTGTCCCAGTCTTGTTCCCTTCGTTTGACCCTTTTAACCATACTCCTGTCCCTGTTATTTCATTAGTTGTCTCCCGTATTTATTTGGCTTCCAGGTCCTGTGGATCCCCCTCTTAGGCTTCACCCGCCCACTTCCTGGATCCCAATAGGACTACTCTGCTGTACCCAACTGGCCTGGGTCTATCACAATAGATATGTTCAAAGTCTTCCCTCACCCCCACAGGGATTGCTTACCTTCCAGTAAAATGCAACCATTGCTACAGCAACACTATGCAAAAAAAAAAAACACATTTAAGGAGGGGAAGGGAAATTGTCCATTTGAAAGTGCACATGAATTCAGAGAAGCAGAATAGTGGAAGCTGAATGGTGCATTGGTTTAGAGCTTTGACTGTACAGCCTGGATGTTGAAATTGTTTCCCAAGTTTAAAATAGTTTTGAGAACTTATATTAGTCCATGGCGATTATTTCTCTACATCAGCAAGTGCTGCAGAATTAGGACCCAATTCTGCAAGTCTTGAAAAACTCCCATAGACTTTAAAGGGAGTTTAGGATGACTAAAGATTTGCAGAATCAGGTCCTTTAGAATAATTAGCAGTTTCTGCCCAGGAGATGTCCAGGACTGGATTAACAAGGCTTTTGAAAGACAAGCCCAGGATGAGTTGCATGGGGAATCTTGCAAAATGTCAGCCTACATTACACAGCTCGAACAAGTGTTATTAATCTTTCAGTTTCATGAACGCTAATTTCACAAAATTGCTTTTTTAAAAGGAAGTTTAAATAATATGTAGCTCACCTCCACTTCTTAGCCTACACTACAGGAGGACTTTTAACCCACTATTTATAACTACAACTAAATACTGCAATTAAATGAATATATTTCTAATTTCAGCCATTCCACAAAGGTAGTTACTAGTTAATAGCTCCAAATATTATACCCAGACTGAGGAAATCAGCTGAACTTTGAGCACGTTGTAGGGCCTTCCAAGAAACCTTTAAGCAGTTCCCTACGTGGCCTCCTGCCAAATCAATAACTGCCACCATCTTGCGACAACTATGTTTCATCAGAGATGTCTAACATCAAGGGAATCTGCTAACTTCGTGAAAGTGCCTAATTCCAAGACATAAAGAGGGGTCACCTGCCATTCCAGCAACTTCACAGGTATATGGGAGAGAGTGCTAAGTATCACATATTTCACTCTTGACCTTCTAGCATGTGTTGTGTACTTATAGATCTGGGTCTTCCCGATCACTGTATTATGATTTATATTCATATTACAGTAGCATCTACAGGCCCAAGTGAGACTAGGGTCCCATTGAGCTAAGTGCTGTGCTTATGCATACTACGAAACAGTTCTTGCCTCAAAGAATTTAAGAAAAAAAGAAGAGGAGTACTCGTGGCACCTTAGAGACTAACCAATTTATTTGAGCATAACGAAAAGCTTATGCTCAAATAAATTGGTTAGTCTCTAAGGTGCTACGAGTACTCCTCTTCTTTTTGCGAATACAGCCTAACATGGCTGCTACTCTGAAAAGAATTTAAGGTATGTCTATACTGTAGCTGGGCGCATGCCTCCCAGCCGGGGTAGATGGACTCATACTAGCTGTGCTTGAGGTAGTACACTGAAAATGGTAGTGGACATTGAGGCAAAGGCTGCAGCTCAGGCTAGCTGACCAAGTCCAAGCCTGCCTGACTTCCAGTTCCCTGCCCTATACCGCCCTCCCTCCCAAGCCCTTGAATTCCCATGTAGAACTTGAGTCCTTTCTGTTTCAGAGCTGTATGTGTTTGTGGATTACCAGAATTCTTTGATTGCATGTCGTGTATCCTCATCTCTGTGTAGTACTGTATGCTAGTTTTCCTGCTCCTCTCATTTCCCTGTGTGTGGTGTGGTTTTTTTTTTTTTTTTTGTAGCCTCTCCAAGATCTCTTCTGAATACTCTTTGCATTTCAGGAGCCAGTAACACATTATTCCTCATGAAGTGCATTTTTAACTGTTATCAGGGACACATATTTAGTTCAATATGATAGTGAGAACCAATAGACATCGCCAAGGTTAATGATCAAATCATCTATGATAAAACATACTTAAAGTCAAATTGATTACATTAATTGCCCTATTTAACAACACAAATGACATTAGTGTATTTGTCTGCAGTGTTCCACTCCTCCTGGTCAGGGGCATTGTGTACTTTATTGGCAGAATGTTATCTATCTCCTTTTACATAACTGATCTACTGTACTGAAGATATTTCCTGGAGCTTCTCTCTTGGTATCTGCACCATGTGGCATTACAAGGGTTATTTGCAATATGATTAGGAAGTCTTAAATACTATTTTGTGGAACAGAGATACACTATGACAATATTTGAGTGGGTCTGATGAGTCATCCACATTTTGACTTCATAAAAGCCAGCCTGCATGACAAAGTGGGAGGCAGCAGTCTCATTGGAAGTGCAGTCACATACTGCCACCCTCATTGAAAATACACTCACACGCCATTCTGTTACTTTTATACAATATGATAGCCACTTACTCTTAGCAAGTGGCACATTGTATGCAAGTGGAATACTGCATGGCATGACTGCCTCTTGTGCTGTTTCTGACAAATGCAGAATAAAATCCAAGTAGTGGCTTCATAAACAGCATATTTGGCCAGCAGGGTACATATTAAGATTTACAAATAATCCAGGCTACCTTGTTGTCTTACAATAGTAATAACAGGCAACATGAGTTTCAATAATACTAATTTTTACCTGCAAACAGCAAAAAGCTCAATTTTTCCAGTTCTTCAGTCAACCCATTTTTTAAAAATATTGTTGTAGTTTTGCTCTACCTTCCCACCCCTGCAGCAGCTTGATCATCATGAAACGATTGAAGTGTTCTGTCAGGTTACATCGTGTCACAGAAAACAATTTAACTGAAGACACAACATGCAAACAAGATTCAGGACACACTTAGCACCCTTGAAATAAAAACCATATTTCATAAAAGCAAATACCAGCTGCTTGCAACACAATACGGGTGCCTAATTTGCTGGAATTACAGCTGGTAATGTTGTAAGGAATATACAGTAGGAGAAATATGCAGTGGGAACCTATAGCACAGAATCTCTGTCTCTTAAGCACTTCAGTGCCATAGTTACCATCTCTCTGTAATCTTCCAACTCCAGCAAAGAACTAGGGATCTGATGCTATATTAAGGTCACTAGAGTTACACCTCCTTATGCCAGGTCTGAATTTGCTCCACTGTGTTTCAGCACCCAGGCCATGAGTATGTGATCAATCAACTGACATAACATCACCTCCACTCTGTCCTTTCACTAAGAAAACCCAGAGAGCTTAACATTGTCTTAGGCCAATCAGCAAAAACTAGTAGTTTCTTAAGTTGCCCTCAATTACTTTAATTTACCAGTATAGTCACACTGAAGCCCATGAGGTTGCTTGGATGCAACTGAGAACAGAACATAGATCAGAAAACAGTAAAATATACCTATGGTCTGCTAAATTTTTCACTACTAAAATGTATATTGGGCTAGCCTTGGGGTGATGCCTTTGAGCACATGCCCCTTGTGGGCCCTCATGGCCTTGAAGGTGTATTGCAATCAGGGCCCTCTCAGGTTCCGTCAATCAGTTACCCAGACTGAATTGGTTTAAGACATGTTGTTCTTCCCTTCCTGGGGTCTGATTTATTAAGTCTTTCTATTAAGTGTAACTCACTTTGGTTAGTTGCCCCACGTCACCCCAGTCTGGGTCCATATAAGTGGCCTAGTCAGATCTATCAAAACTGGAGTCCCCGGCTCTCCCCCTTGAGCTGGGCTGTAAGTTAGCCAGCCTCTCCTCCTGCTGACCCCTTCTCCCCATTTATTCCTCAAGCATGGAGGATTCAGCAAACCAGTCTTCTCCTGAAGACAGCTGTCCTGCTAAGTGGGAGGAGATAGCATTTATGTTGGTCCACTTCTCCCAGTTCATCCCCAATCATTTGGAAGAGAGGTGAGCTTTGCCTAGCCCGCTCTGCAAAGCTCCTGTCCCCAGGCCCTTAACACTACAGTGACAGAATTGCCTCCCAAGAACCACTAATTTCCTCTCCATCAATATCTCGTAGGTCCATATTTTATATATCAAACCTTTCAAAATCCTAAAGGACCACACCACGTAATGGGGGTGGGCTGGCCATGAGGCACCACTCCTCATAAGTGAGCAGACTACCCTATCACATGGGCACATTAGAGAATTTAACCACATGCCATATTTCCAAGGGCAGCAATAGTGAAATCAATGAACCAGCAGTTTGGAATGATTCAGCGTGAATAAATGTTCTACAAGATAAATTCATATAGGCCAGTTGGGTAGTAGCACTGGTCAAATGCACATGTAAGTTGATGAAAAATGCAGACTGAATTAAAGTCCATTATTTTCAAAGGTCTGAGAAAGATATAAAAGAATATGAAGGAGGCCAATTCTGAAGCAATACCTGCAGCACAGCTGATGAGCTTCTAAAGGGACTTCTGAGGTGATCCCACCAGACTATTCCAAGTCTATCCATTTATTTTTTGCAGTCTTTCAGTTGCAGACTAAGGGAATTCATAAAAACAGACGAATTTATTAATATCTGCTGCAACACAAAAGGTAAATATGATTATGTTTTAAGCAAAATTTTACTAAACCAGAAATTTGGTAAGAGAGGACTCTTGACTCCAGCAGACAAAGGTATAAGATCCAATGACGGGAAGCTGAACATATTCAGATTGGAAATAAGGTGCAATATTTTTAATTTGAGAGCAGTTAACCATTGGAACAATTTACCAAGAGTGGTTGCAGATTCTCCATCATTGGAAATTTGTAAGTCAAGATTGGATGTATTTCTGAAAGATCTGCTCTAGTTCAAACAGGAATTAATCCAGGGAAGTTCTCTGGCCTGCGTCATATCGGAGGTCAGACTAGATGATCACAATGTTTCCTTCGGGCCTTGGAATCTGTGAATAGAGTTTTAAGAGTTCTGTTCCTCATATACACACACAGGAGTCTCGTCCACTTTAAGCTTCTTTATAGAACAAAACTACTGTTACAGTAGAAGAACATAGAAATTGCCAGCCTGCACCCGACCTGAGGTCCATCCAGTCCGGGCTACTGTCTCCAACAGCGGCCAGCACCAGATGCTGCAGAGGAAGGTGCATGAAACTCCATAATTGTTCATTATCAGGTGTCATGCACCTTACTGTGCAGCATCTGGTGCTGGACGTCGTTGGAGACCATAACCTGCTCATGTGGCTCCACCCTAATCCCCTTCAACCACATGTCTTACAAACTGAAGCATGAGGGTTTATATCTGTAGCACCTTGAGGCCAAGCAGGTTTGGCCCAATTGTGCTAGGCACTGTACGAACAGAAAATTACGATCCCTACCCCCAAAGAGTTTACATAATATCTACTGGGAATATTCTAATTTTTTTCCTTTTTGAACTCTACTAATCTCTTGGCCTATATATAAAAGTAAAGATTTTCTATTATGAGGAATGGTATTGAGTGCCTGATTTACCTTCCCTGCACCATTCATTGTCTTATATCTCTATCATATCCACTTTTATTCATTTTCTTTCTAAATTAGTGACTCTCTTTCCTATTTGCTTACCACTTCGGTTCTCAAAGAGTAAAGCAAAAGAAAAAGTAATATTGACAGTGTAGTTGTAGATGACAAGAGCTGCTATAGGACACACAACATGAGTTGTGCTAAACTTAAAGGTTTTCGGTTGCAGAGCTTTAGGCCAGTCTTTAATTCAGTATCCATTCACAGCAGTTTGTACTCTTAGTTTTGCTTTGAGTTTTGTGCTTTAATGGACCCAAAAATCTCAAAGAGAAACTCAGTTGAAGCCATCAAGTCTGCCTGATTTAGGGTCAAAACCACTATGTTTCCAATAGCTGCCAACCAAAACAAGAAATCATTCTTGGTCCCCCTCAGCTCAGTCCAGGTTGCTCAGAACTTCAGCTCAACTTCACCAGAAAGTTCCTGAACTCAAGCAAATTTGGTTTTCGTGAAACCCTCACACAGTTCTAACTCAAACAATGGACAAGGCCATAAATTGAAGCCCATGGCAGTTGAGGGTGCTCCACACCTCCAAGATTTGCTGAATATCTGGTAGGATTACTCCCCATTAGCAGGGTCACAGAGTTCACTCATCGCTAGGGACCTCCTCCTGGCTGCTCTGGGGATTAGCTCCATCTAGGTCTGACACCCCCTTCCTTTGTTTGCTCTCGCCAGGACCCATCTTGCTCTCTGGGACTCAGTGCGCTCCTCCTTTGTGACTTGGCCTTCTGACCAGGTTGTTATGCTTATAAGAAGCACACAGGATCTTTTTTTAGGGGAAAAGGCAATACACCGCATTTACTGAAGATACAACAACTAGCATATGCATTTAATCACACCATATACACACACTGTCCCACCAGTCAATGTTATAGTTACCAGTCCAGAGTGCAGATCTATCTAGTGGCCAACTAAGTTGATCATGGGTAGATGGGAGCCGGGTTCTGTTGGTCGCGACACGATGCTCCGGGGAAGTCTTGGCAGGACGAACCCAAAGTTTCAAGGCAAGGCACCCTGTTTATATACTGCTTTTCCTTCATTGGGACCAATGAGTTTTGCACCATCATGCTGTAATCAATTGTTGTTTGACGAGTGCTTGTTTTCTTAAATTGTCCTTCTCATCCTTTATCTTGTTCTTTCATCAAGTGTCTCAGGGAGTTATTCCAGGCTGGTTTTGATCACAGCTATCTTGTCCCCACTGACAGGTGCCTGTCTCATCTTTAGAGTCGTCAATCTGCCCTCCTCTGACATTTCAATAGGGGCATCTTGCAGCTTCCTGGCGCCCTTGCATCTGTCTCCGGTTTCTCTCTAGAACATCTGGTTCAGTGATGGCCTTCACAGTTATCTCTTAACACACATTCCTCATTCACACACAAAACAGAATTAATTTACACAGAACATTTTGAACAGGAACATCAAGTTGCAATGCAAAAGAAAAACAATCACCGCATTCTTTTACTTATTTTAAAATGCGAAACCTACAACAAAGTGGTGACCCTCAAAGGTCTGTTACAGCCTTGAAATCAGTCCAGACACAAGAAATTCTGGCTGATGCATCTCTACCAATGGCACGTTAGGCCATTACTTTCTGCTGTTCAAAAAGGGTGGCTGGCAGGATATGGTTAAATCATATATCAATACAGTTAATACATGCTACATTATCATCTTATTATTCTTTATCCTTCATTCTAAATTATACAAAATACAAACATAAAATCCTACTACTACAAGGTCACGATACACATTTTCCCTTCCCGGGTAGCGAAGTCTCTCCAGACTAACTGTCTGGCTGCCTTTCCAGGCCATCCTCTAATCTAGGACTATGCCACTCTCCCAGTGGCAAATAGAGAAACCCTGGCCTGCCCCACTAATCTGGGTTCCAGCACAGTGACAATCTATCGAGTAACTATGGTCTGCATGCTCCTGGACCCCATCACTATTTCCCTGTGCACCTTTCTTTCTCTTTCTCAGTATCCTGTTCCACCTATGGGATTCCACTCAAACTCCCAACCCCTAAGGAGTGACTGCAGCCTACTTTCCCTGCAGTACTTTCTGTTCTCAGCTTTCTAGCTTTGTACCAGCTCAGCCTACACCTGTTCAGCTGAGCTTCCTCTTCCATTAGGGCTTGTCTACCCAGCCTAATTCTCCCCCAGGGGCAGCCTACTAGGTTAATTAGCCCCTCCCACCCTACCTTAATCCCTTCAGGTGAGGTGTGGAGTGAACACCCCCTCACAGGCAGTAATGTGGGTGCTAGCATGGGAGCTGAATGTTTCTAGCTAACAAATAAGACACTGTGTGAAACCCTGAACCTATTGAAGTCAATGGAAGTTTTGCCATGTCCTTTACCTGAAAGTCATTATGTTTGTTAATGAATAAAATAATCCTTTCATTACTTAATATATTTTTAAATCTGTGTATTAATAAATAAAGTAGTACATTAAAAATTAATATGCAAACTGGGTGACCAGCTTTCTCAGGCAAGGAAATGTATCCTTAAATATAGTTTCTAACAGTATTTCTCTTAATGTTCAGTAACCAGCAAATAGGAATGATTTCAGCTTTTAACATAATTAGGGAAATAGAAAAAGGCACAAAAGGCAAAGTGATTTAATGCCTTGTCCAACTCCACTGAATTCAATCAGAGTTCTTTCCATTGAATTCGGTGGAATTGGATCAGACCTTTGCAGGCGCATGCTGTCTCTCATATTTTATATTATATATAGATGAATGAGAGCAACGAGTTCAATGTGTGTTCCCACACAGTATACTAATAGCCTGCCACTTGTTCCATAGGATTGACAACTCACCTATCAGCTGACGTACATGCAGAAAATACACTTTCCCAGTTCCCTTGTTAGCTCTCAATTTACAGAAATAATCTGAGGTTGTATGGATTAATGATTCTAGATCCATCAATGTGATTAGCCACCTCATTAACTTTAATGCACTTCCTTTCTGTAAGGCAGTTCTTGGAAGGGGTCAACAGCTGTCTGTTTTTCTCCAATGGGGCACATGCTCCCATTCGTACTGTGTTGAATTTACTAAGTCAAATTTTCTTCTGATGAAACTACACTGAGGTCAAGGGAGATGTGCCCATTTACACCAGCAGAGAATTTGATCCACTAGGTTTTCTGTCATTCATTGAGGAAAGAGACAAATATTGTAAGAAAAGGGTAGAAACCTCTAGATTGATTTGCTCTTCAAATTTCAGGTATTTTAGGTACTTCAAGGCTCTGATTAAATAAACATCAGAACAGAAGTTTATTAATAATATTAGGGTTGTAGAATGCCCTTTGCATGATTTTTATACAACTAAAGTGGATTAAAAGCATTCATATTTAATGAGTGGGTAAAAGGTGTATCATCAACTATGATTTCCCAAGTGATTGATACAAAATGTGTACAGTCAACCAGACATATTAGCCGTCAGATTTCACTGAGCCAATTATATTTGCCTTGCTTATCTTAAACTCGCCTTGCATGACAGATTTCTGCTGTGCCAGCAGTGATCCAAGAACATAAATTACAAGATCTTTGACAAAACTCATCCAAGGAACAAATAAACTTCCTTAAAAAAAAAGGATCTTCAAGTTGGCCTGACTTATAAATCTGTGGTATGCTTAATTAAAGTCAATAGGCAATTTAGGAGGAGAGAAACAAATTAAGGAACTTCTACTAGAATGACAGAAATGTCCAAATAGACATAATCCATTTTGTATTTTAATTCCAATATTCTTTGTCTTTGTCAGGGACTGACACCTCACCTTCTCACGTTTTTTCATTGCTGGCAACTCTTCCTTGGCATTACTAGTGTAACTAGTTAAGAAAAACATTAAAAATATATAGGATTGTAAATAAGTGAGAACCTACTGCTCCTCCATGTATATATAAAGTAAGGCAGATAAAAAGATACCATTCTTAATTATGCAGAGGACTGTCTACTGATTCATCACCTCCTAACCCATCCAGAGAAAAGCAATTAGCATGTGGCTTGCCCAGATCCATCAACAATGGCATGTATAAGTTGTAAATATATCTCTCACGTTAGATTCACTACCGTATCTTCTAGACTGACAGATTTGTTTCTGTTTTCTGGTCAGGGGGAGCATTACTGTAGGAGATAAAGAAGGTAGTTCCCAAGCAGCAATAATCTGCATTGTGCTAGAGGCCCTCTGAATCGATCTACATTCTCATTCTGCTGCCATCACCATGGAATCCAAGCAGCTTTTGCTCTTATTAAAAGAAAACACAAGGAGATCTCAGTCTTTCTCTTCTCCTTCCCCACGCTGCTGAAAGCCATTTCTTTTGTTGTTTCATTTTGTCTGCGTTTGTTGTTTTTCTTTCAGAGTATGATTTTGGTAGGGCTGTTCGGGAAAGGCCAGGCTGAAGAAGTGGGTTCTGCATTTTGTTCTGAAAGTGCTTCCAGAAGAGATCTGGGTGATGAGTTCCACAGCTATGGGCCAGCAGCTGAGAACATGCGTGTGCATGAGTCTCCCCGCTGACAGTAATGGAGCCTTCCCTGCAGTGGTACGTGGGTGTCATGGAAGGCTGTGTCTTTTCAGGGTGAGGCCATCCTTCAGACTGAGAAACACCAGACCATCATAGATGACACTCCCCCTCAATTCCCACCTCACCTTTCCCATGCCCACTTTTCTTCCTCCCACCCTACTTTCCCAACCTTCCGAAAAAGGCACTTAACCTTCAAGCAACCTGTCAGCCCATCCCTAGCCTGATCCCTTGGTCCAGTGCTGTGATGAGTCACCCCATGCAGTAAATAGCAAGGCAGCACTTTCCGTCAGTGGAAGACAGGATGTGTTTACCTGGCTGGGCTGATTCACTGTGGCTGCTGGGTGGCAGGTTGGGGGTGGGTGGAAAGAGATGGCAGCTTCGACAGAAAACATTTGCTTTCAGAAAAGTAAGGGAAAAAAACGGGGGAGAAGCCTGGGGAAGCCTGACAGGTGGCAAATCATGACACTTTTCATTTGGTCTCTTTAAATGACACAGGAGACCACTGTGTAGCTCTCCCACATACACTGGTTTATAACATATGTATGTGTCTATTTATAGACATAGTAAGTAGATAGGCAGATGCACACACAAGTACTATACTACTCCTGCTGTAATTACAGTTCTTCTCACCTCATTCGTCCCTTTATCCCTTCTTCCTTCCTTCATGCCTTTCACTCTGGTCTCTACACCTGGAGCAACTTCCCTGTTCCTGTGGGTCAAGCAACTTTCATAGATTCATAGACTTTGAGGTCAGAAGGGACCATTATGATAATCTAGTCTGACCTCCTGCACAATGCAGGCCACAGAATCTCACCCACCCACTCTCACCTATGTCTGAGCTATTGAAGTCCTCAAATCATGGTTTAAAGACTTCAAGGTGCAGAGAATCCTCCAGCAAGTGACCCATGTCCCATGCTTCAGGGGAAGGTGAAAAACCCCCAGGGCCTCTGCCAATCTGACCTGGAAGAAAATTCCTTCTCGACCCCAAATATGGCGATCAGCTGAACCCTGAACATGTGGGCAAGACTTACCAGTCAGATACCCAGGAAAGAATTCTCTGTAGTAACTCAGATCCCACCCCATCTCACATCCCATCACAGGCCATTGAGCCTATTTACAACTAATAGTCCAAGATCAATTAATTGCCAAAATCATGTTATACCATCTCCTCCATGAACTTATCGAGCTTAATCTTGAAGCCAGATAGGTCTTTTGCCCCCACTGCTTCCCTTGGAAGGGTGTTCCAGAACTTCACTCCTCTGATGGTTAGAAACCTTTGTCTAATTTTAAGTCTAAACTTCCTGATGGCCAGTTTATATCCATTTGTTCTTGTGTCTACATTGGTACTGATCTTAAATAATTCCTCTACCTCCCTGGTATCTATGCCTCTGATATATTTATAGAGAGCAATCATATCTCCCCTCAGCCTTCTTTTGGTTAGGCTAAACAAGCCAAGTTCTTTGAGTCTCCTTTCAAAAGACAGGTTTTCCATTCCTAGTAGCCCTTCTCTGTACCTGTTCCAGTTTGAATTCATCCTTCTTAAACACGGGAGACCAGAACTGCACACAGTATTCCAGGTGAGGTCTCACCAGTGCTTTGTATAACGGTACTAACACCTCCTTATCTCTACTGGAAATACCTCGCCTGATGCATCCCAAGACCTCATTAGCTTTTTTCACGGTCACATCACATTGGCGGCTCATAGTCATCCTGTGGTCAACCAATACTCCAAGGTCCTTCTCCTCTTCTGTTACTTCCAGTTGATGCGTCCTCAGCTTATAACTAAAATTCTTGTTATTAATCCCTAAATGCATGACTTTACACTTCTCACTATTAAATTTCATCCTATTACTATTACTCCAGTTTACAAGGTCATCCAGATCTTCCTGTATGATATCCCGGTCCTTCTCTGAATTGGCAATACCTCCCAGCTTTGTCTCATCTGCAAACTTTATTAGCACACTCCCACTTTTTGTGCCGAGGTCAGTAATAAAAAGATTAAATAAGATTGGTCCCAAAACCGATCCCTGAGGAACTCCACTGGTAACCTCCCTCCAGCCTGACAGTTCACCTTTCAGTATGACCCGCTGTAGTCTCCTCTTTAACCAGTTCCTCCTTAAAAATCAACATCTTTCACGTGAATTTCAACCACTGACTTCATCTCTGTGCGGTCTGCTCTTTCCCTACTTGACAAAGCTCCATCTCGATTTTAAAATGTCAGCATGTTTAAGATCTGCCTGCAACGTACTGAGAGTCATGTTCATTCTTTTTCCCCCTCATGCTTCCTTTCCTTATCCCCCCACTTTTTTTTTGTCTAAGTCTCATTTAGATTGACGGCTCTTCTGGCCTAGCGTTAAATCTCTGTAACGTAAAGTGCAAAGTTACAAAGGTTTATGAATAATTAAGACTGGTCATGGGTAGGGCTTGCAACAGTTATGGTTAAATTCCAACTTCCGTTCTATGTCCCTCCACCACCACCACCCCCCCTTTTTTTTCCAAGTTGCTCGTAGAACTTTCTTAAATGTATTTGGGGCTAAATTTTTCATTCTTGTTCAAATCCAAGAAGTGAATTCTTTGAAAGTTTAAACCAAGTTGGTTGGGCATTTTTCTATTCTTCATGTGTAAAAAAATGCACATTCCTGCCATGTGTTCTGATCAGGAAGTCTGTACAGAGAGATAACAAGGGCTTTTTTAGTTTTTCTTGAGACTTTTGGGAAAAATCACGTTTGATGAAAACTGGTTATGTAGCCTTAAAGTTATTAGCCCTTGAAGAGTGAAATTGAGTGCTTATGCAGAAGATTACCTATCAAGACTTTTGATTGTCTTAAATGTGCTAGAGCCATTTGGAGCGTGTTAGCCTTGGATATATCTAAACTATGTGATGCTCTAAACTTTGAGATGGCCAAGAGTTAGAGATTCTGGAGTCAGGTTCCAGAGAACTGAGCCAAAGGCAGGCTGGCTTTTGGAAGTCAAAACCAGTAGTTTAAAAGTCAAGGCACTTCTGAGCTCCAATGGCAATTTTAAATCTCTATTTTTAAAAAACAGGAAGAATAAACCAATTAACAAGCGAGGCAAATAATGCCACTAATGTAGCATTAAGAATGAGAAAACAAGAACTCAATAGTCACAATTCACTGAAAATTAGAAAACCAGACCAGCAAAACCACAAGAACAGTCTCTCTCATGGTGTTTTGGTCTTCTACACCAGACAGAACCTGTAAGCGCAGAACAGTTACAATTGTAAGTGAAGATTAAATGGTGTTGCACTTACTTTTTCTAAACCTGCTCCCCCATTCCTAGTCAAAGGAGTATAACAATGATATAGCTGGATTATTGCTGTGCAAAATGACATAATAATACATGGTAATAATAATAATCAGTTGTATAATGCTTTCCATCACAAGATTTTGAAACCATTCAGTTTCCCAGCATGCCTGTAAGATAGTGAATTATTACTGTCCCACAAAGAAGGGTAAGCCATTTGAGTCAGCAAGTGGGGCCCTAGTTAAGCCAAACATCAACTTTTTAAAAATTTTGCAACCAGGTTTTATCGCAAGATATCAGCTGTATCCAAACCAGAATTGTAAATTAGGCCCATTCTGGTTTTGGAGTGAGCTAGGGGAGCCGATTTCTGATTCGGGTGTTTAAGTCCACATTCTCCTGGAACATGATGGGGATTCGATGTGGGATTCTAGCATAACGTAGAAATGACCTTATCTTTAACTGAAAATTCGCTTTGAATTTTGAAGTTGACAGCATTCAAGTTCACCCGGCAATTAGTTCAATATAATGTTTGTTGCATATGTGAAAAACAAAATTTATTAGCAAAGAAATATGTATGTCCACTGTTCTCAAAGAACAGTGAATCAAACACTCGCATTTTAAGGAGTATCACCACTGAGGGTATTGTGGAGAAAACAGAGCCCTTCTTAATGAGGAAATGTCTAGAATAATAACTTAACTACAGACAATCCTTCACATGTGAAATGTGGAGGAACCTGTAAGTGGTAGTGAGAAATCTGCAGTGCATTTAGACAGCTTAATTTGTGAAGCTTGCAAACATAATTAAAGGAGTCCTACAAGCTCTCCAACCACAGTGGAATCTTTTCATTTAATGAGTCAGACTGACACATCTCTTGGAAAGTGTGAGTTTAATTCTTCAGGCATGGTATTAACAATGTTCTATATAAAAAATAAAATACCCCTACCCCAAACAAACACACCGCTGCTTGGCCCTCTCTCAAAAGCAGAGGCTTTTTTGTTGTGTCTGGGTGTCTCATCCCAGGTTGAGTAATTCTGGTATCTAGTATGCCCATCATGATGGTATCTGATAAGCCACCAAAATTCCCAAAAGCAATCAAACCATATTGTCTTACTTGCCCCATGGTGATCTGGGAAAAAAGAAAAAATGTTCCCTTGCTCTTTCAAAGGAAGTTACTGTGCGAAGACTTAACCACATATCTGCTGGAGGAGAGTTCCATGAATGTGAGACAGCAGAGAGGCCCCAATCCCCTGTACTTGAAGGTTTTACTTTATGCAGCCATATCCAGTGTACCAGAGAAGTGCAGCTCATGTGCTAGGACATGATCCTGGAAAAAGGGTTTGTTTTAGATCATGAACTGAACAGGGGCTAAGGACCTTAAAGATCATTTTTAGGACTAGAGCTAGTCAAATGAAATTTTTAAATAAAAAAAAAATGGGAAAAATTCTGAAATTTTCACAGAGCCCCCCATCCACCTTTCTTGTTTATTGACCAACTATAGAGCTGGTGAAGCATCTCGTTTTAAAACAATGAGGGGTTTGGGGGGAGGAAGTGGGGGGGAGGTTTCAAAGTTCCCCTTCACTTTTTCCAGAGGGTGAAGGCAGAAAATTGAATTGGATCCTGTATTAGACCTGGAGTCAATGTAGTGTGTAGAGTACTGGAGTGGTGTTTTCTTGTCATCCTGTGGTTTTTAAAAAAGAGAGGTTTCAGAGTAACAGCCGTGTTAGTCTGTATTCGCAAAAAGAAAAGGAGTACTTGTGGCACCTTAGAGACTAACCAATTTATTTGAGCATAAGCTTTCGTGAGCTACAGCTCACTTCATCGGATGCATACTGTGGAAAATACAGAAGATACTTTTATACATACAAACCATGAAAAAATGGGTGTTTACCACTACAAAAGGTTTTCTCTCCCCCCACCCCACTCTCCTGCTGGTAATAACTTATCTAAAGTGATCACTCTCCTTACAATGTGTATGATAATCAAGTTGGGCCATTTCCAGCACAAATCCAGGGTTTAACAAGAACGTCTGAGGAACGGGGGTGGGGGGGGATAGGAAAAAACAAGGGGAAATAGGTTACCTTGCATAATGACTTAGCCACTCCCAGTCTCCATTCAAGCCTAAGTTAATTGTGTCCAATTTGCAAATGAATTCTGATTCAACAGTCTCTCGCTGGCGTCTGGTTTTGAAGTTTTTCTGTTGTAATATCGCAACTTTCATGTCTGTAATCGCGTGACCAGAGAGATTGAAGTGTTCTCCGACTGGTTTATGAATGTTATAATTCTTGACATCTGATTTGTGTCCATTTCTTCTTTTACGTAGAGACTGTCCAGTTTGACCAATGTACATGGCGGAGGGGCATTGCTGGCACATGATGGCATATATCACATTGGTAGATGTGCAGGTGAACGAGCCTCTAATAGTGTGGCTGATGTGATTAGGCCCTGTGATGGTGTCCCCTGAATAGATATGTGGGCACAGTTCACAACGGGCTTTGTTGCAAGGATAGGTTCCTGGGTTAATGGTTCTGTTGTGTGGTATGTGGTTGCTGGTGAGTATTCGCTTCAGGTTTGGAGGCTGTCTGTAGGCAAGGACTGGCCTGTCTCCCAAGATTTGTGAGAGTGTTGGGTCATCCTTCAGGATAGGTTGTAGATCCTTAATAATGCGTTGGAGGGGTTTTAGTTGGGGGCTGAAGGTGACGGCTAGTGGCGTTCTGTTATTTTCTTTGTTAGGCCTGTCCTGTAGTAGGTGACTTCTGGGAACTCTTCTGGCTCTATCAATCTGTTTCTTCACTTCCGCAGGTGGGTATTGTAGTTGTAAGAATGCTTGATAGAGATCTTGTAGGTGTTTGTCTCTGTCTGAGGGGTTGGAGCAAATGCGGTTGTATCGCAGAGCTTGGCTGTAGACAATGGATCGTGTGGTGTGGTCAAGGTGAAAGCTGGAGGCATGTAGGTAGGAATAGCGGTCAGCAGGTTTCCGGTATAGGGTGGTGTTTATGTGACCATCGTTTATTAGCACTGTAGTGTCCAGGAAGTGGATCTCTTGTGTGGACCTCTTGTGTGGACTGGACCAGGCTGAGGTTGATGGTGGGATGGAAATTGTTGAAATCAGCCTGGTCCAGTCCACACAAGAGAAACCTGCTGACCTATTTCCCCTTGTTCCCCCCGTTCCTCAGACGTTCTTGTTAAACCCTGGATTTGTGCTGGAAATGGCCCACCTTGATTATCATATACATTGTAAGGAGAGTGATCACTTTAGATAAGCTATTACCAGCAGGAGAGTGAGGTGGGGGGAGGGAAAACCTTTTGTAGTGGTAAACACCCATTTTTTCACGGTTTGTATGTATAAAAGCATCTTCTGTATTTTCCACAGTATGCATCCGATGAAGTGAGCTGTAGCTCACGAAAGCTTATGCTCAGATAAATTGGTTAGTCTCTAAGGTGCCACAAGTCCTCCTTTTCTTTTTAAAAAAGAGGGCTCTTTCAAGTTTTACTGTCTGTGATTCTTTGTCATTTTCAGGCTTGACTACTGCAGCATCTCCACATGAAGAGTGTTGCAGTGCTTGACAACTCCAAGATCACTGGGGCCAGGTCTGCATCCAAGAGGAAGAGCAATAGACTTCGGGCCAGCTGAAGATGGCGCAGCAGAACCTCAGAGTTATGAACATCTTGGAAATGGAGGTTGTTTGTAACTCTGAAATGTTCATAACTCTAAACAAAACATTATAGTTGTTCTTTCAAAAGTTTACAGCTGAACATTATCTTAATACAGCTTTGAAACTTTACTATGCAGAAGAAAAATGTTGCCTTTAACCATCTTAATTTAAATGAAACAAGCACAGAAACAGTTTCCTTACCTTGTCAAATTTTTTAAAAACTTTCCCTTTAATTTTAGTAGTTTATGTTTAGTACTGTACTTTATTTGCTTTTTTTTTTTTTTTTTTTTGGTCTCTACTGCTGCCTGATTGCTTACTTCTGGTTCCATGTGTGGATGTCCGGTCAGTTCGTAACTCTGGTGTTCATAACACTTAGGTTCTACTATGAAAGTATTTCTGGCTACTGAAGCTAATTGGAGCTCTAGGAGCACTGAAGAGTCCAGAAAGACCACGAGATGACCATGACTAATGAGGTTATGGTTTGGGATAGTCCCTCAGAGCATTTTCCTCCGCCCATTAACACTGCTGACGTCTATCCCTGATTTAGTTTCAGGAAGCTCCTTTTTATATGGGTATTAATCTCACCCAGGCACAAAGGGATGACGCTGTTGACGCTGTTGAGATGTAAGGCTGGGTAACATCTGTGTACAGCTGGCGCTGAAGCATATGGCATCTCCCCTGTGACTTGGACATCAGTGCTGAATAGGATGAGAAATACTAGCATTGAGACTTGCAGGACTGCACCAGAAAGTGCACTCGGGAGTCCGGTCGGTCTCAAAGACAGAATCAGAGCCAGTAAGTCCATTCATTCCTGAAAGGCATCTCAAGTGATTTCATAACACTTTAGGATTCACTGGCTCAGCAAGCGTGCACACATTTGTCCATTGTCCTGAGCTAAAACAAGATCATTCACCAGGAGAACCAGCACTGTCAGGTTAGTGACATAACCTGGCCTGAAGCCCAGATGTGACTGCTGGGTCTAGGGTGGAGGACAAACCTGAATCAGTAAATATTCCCACTTCTGCATAATTTATGTTGCTTTCAGTAGGTGGTGATTCTACTGTCAACATTGTATAATAAGAGACCTCTGTAAATAAAGAGGGAAATGCATTCTGATTCAAGCAATGCATTTGAGGTGGAAATAGGCTTTCAAATGGAAGGGATCCTCAGAAGTATTTTGTTCATTTGATAGAGCACCAGCAGTAAAAAATGAAATGGTGGAATTTATCAATTAACTGGCAAATCTTTGAACATCTCATGAGATTTAGTCTGATGTAACTAGATTGATGGAGTAACTTTCTTAGTCTGTGATATCACTGAACAAACTCTGCTAGTTCTAGGCTCATCCTTTCAAACAATTCTCATTTTCTGAAAGCTTAATATTTTTTATTTTAGATACATACCTACAGACACATTTAAATGAGCCAGAGAAAAGACGTACCAGTGCTGGACCTTTTTTCCCCCTATTTTTAAAGCATGTAACCTTTTCCTGCAATGTCAAAGTGTCATGCATCAATTTTTTTATTTGACCTGTTTAAGTAATATACCAAATCTCTCTTGTCTAAAGTTCACAGATGACAACCAGAGTCACTGCACATGACAGACAGAGATATTGGGGGATATTACTGCACAAATTAAATGTAATCAAAGGCTGAATTGTGACAGCACATACTAGAAAATGCAGGTCTTCTAAAGAGCTATATATTTTCTTAAGCTGGGACTTTCCATTACATAAAAGAAAGCTCTATTCAGCTGCATAACTGTAAAGAGAAAAGAACTAAGATAGATCAGCACCAGAAATATCAGCCATCATATAGGCTAGTAGCAGTGCTAATGTAATATTTATAGACCCTGGAAAAAGCTATATTGAAGACCTAACAGATAATGACAAACAAGGAAATTCATAATTCCAGAACCTAAATACAATAGTTCACAACATGAAAACTGATACAGAGCAAAACTAACAGTGAATTGTATTGCCTTTGTTATTTGGGGCTTGATTCTGAAAGGGGACTCAATCGGATTCATCCCAGCCTGCCATTTTGCAAACATAAATAAGTCCTACTGACATGCCTTCAGTGTCTTACTGAATAATTTGCAGGTGCAATCAGACATATGTCTAAGGAAGATCTATTGTATCTGCATTTACTTGCAGTTGCAAAATTGTAAACTCCTAATGGGAAGCTGCTTACTATCTGGAACAATGTTTCTCTCTTCTTGCTTTCAAGGTCCCCTGTCTAGTGCCAGCCCATCCAATTCTTGAGCCTCTCATTTATTTTTCTCTTCTCCTTCTCAATTTAGTTATAATGACATGTACCACGAGAGCATGCTAAACAGCATTTGGATAAACAAAGTGTAGCATCAAATAAAAATGGTGCAAAAATACCTACTATATGTAGATGAACAGGTACAGTGGATGATTAGCTGTGCCGGGCCAGAAAGTGGCCTTAAAGACATCTTAACCAGCAACATGAAGATCACTCAGTATATGGGGTGGTTTCTAGAGCTGGATTAGTGGCTCTCACACTTGTCCCTCCATTAGGTCAGTGGAGATGGGGCAAGGCATTTCTCTGTTTGGGACTGTCATCTTACTGCTTCTCTGTGCCCCCTGAACTGAGCTTCACCCTCTACTATTGCACCTATGGATCTGACCCTTCATGCTGGACTTTGTGGCTTATGCAGAAACACCCACCAGTACCTGACACGGAGTGAGAAAGTTATACTCAATATTCCTTATGTGGACAGCCCCATACAATTGCAACAGAAAGGTGCTATTAAGCAGAGGTGTTTGCTGTTCTGCTAATAGTGAACAAATAAGTAATACATGGATTCCTAGCTTTTGCTTCACTTGAAATTCTTCAAGGGAGACATACATCACACAAGAGACAACAACTAACATATTTGGAGGAGCAGCTCATGGCTTTCTTACTCTCAGCCCAGAACACTGATAAGAATATTGGCAAAGGCAATAGTCAGGCTTTTGAGACTATCTGAAGTTGAGATTAGCACATAATCTGTTTTCCTTTATGTTGTTTTTACTCATTTCTCAGACCATTTCATTATCCACAGCTATCGGCTGGGGAGGGGGAGATCAAAAGAGGTACACCAGAGCCCCATCAGGAGTTCCCAGGGCTCACCTTTGGCAGGCTAGGATTATATAGCACCATGGATGCATAGTGGCTTACAAGCATAAAAGAGAAGGCTCCTCCCCCAAAGAGCTTGCAGTCCAAGGGCTCAGTGACCCAGGCTTGCAGATAGGGGTTGTGAGAGTACATCACTGCTTCAGTGTAGAGCTGCTGAGCATGGGGCTTTATTAATCATGGTTTAATACAGTAAAGTAAGTACTGGGGGCTGCTGGGTCACCAGGAGGTATCATGCATATGACCCTGAGACCTCCTCATTGCTTTTGTGGATACGGACTAACACGGCTACCCCTCTGATACTCAGACCCTTCAGATATATTTCTGAGTCAGTCACTGGCCCTCAGACCAGTGCTATTTTCAGCTTCCTCTAAGAACGCCTCTAGACCATGCTCAAGTAAGCCACTGCTCCTGGCCAAAGGCACAAACAACAGAGTTCTAGAGAATCCCAGCACATCTCAGATCCATTTACTGGATTGCATTAAGGCATCTGTGACCTGTGTTTAGCCCACATCATATCCACACCTGTGGTGTGACCCCAGCAGTGCTCAGGTCAGGGTGAATTTCAGCCCTTCTCCCAGCAGAGATTTGGAATAGAAACCATCTGTGTGTTTTTAATCACTCTGGATACGGTGGGATAACTTTATCAAACTGGATGGGTGTTTCAGAACTTCCTAAAAATGGGCAGACTCTGGATGAATCCAATCGTTTTTCTGGGGGCTCGTTCCACAGTTAAATCCGCTCTGAAAAGATTCTTATCTCTGTTTCTCACTCAGTTTGAGCAGGACTTTGTGAGCTGTGTTTTCCCCAGAGGATTGCAGCTTCCTTGGTGGATCATGGAAGAGGATATGGTACAGTGGCTGAGGTACAGCATCCGGGTCCTGACCCACTGATGGATCTGAGGACAAGGAGCTAGGCCTCGAGTTGGAAGCAGACTAGAAGCCAGTGTAGGGGTCAGTGTGATGTTCTCACAGCAACCTGTCCCACTAAGAAATTAGGTTCCTGCACTCTGCATAAGCTGGAGCCTCTGCACTGCTGGTTACAGGGAGTTACGGTAATCCAACCTAGCAGTGACAAATCTATGGGTTGCCGTGTCTAGATTTTCCGGTGGGGGGAAAGATTGGAGATTCCTGGCAAGCTGGTAGGGAAGAGCTCTATGGGCTCTATTGCTGGACAGGGAGGACAAAGTCCTGGCTAGTTCTTTGAAGCATTAATGTCTGTCTTGTTCTGTTTGAGAAAGCATGTTTGTTCTCATTATGTTTCGCAATGGGGGATCACTTTAACACTCAGCTAGCAAAGGAATACGAAGAGAGAGGCCGTATCTGGGAAAATAGGTATACAGGTTGTCACAAAAGCAGAACTGTACACTGTGAATGGAATACTTTACATTTTTCCATCATTATTTTCATTGCTGGCATTCATACTAGTAAATGAACAATGACGATACATATCTCTATTCAGCTGATAATGAGTTGATATAGCATTGTTATATGGCTTTCATTTGTGTTTCTAGGACTCACATTATATATTGAAAGGACATTTATAGGGTTCCATAATTGTGAGTTTGACGTGTAAGTGTTCTTAAAGTTTTACTAACAATGAACATTCATTTTGTGAGCAATACATCATTAGACTAATGTCAGAGAGTATAATATTAACTTTCAGTTATTTTGGCAACTCTGCCCCCCTAGAGATGCATCAAAGAACCTGAGCATCAGTCAAGTGGCTTCTAATCTAATTTACAATAGGTTCTTTAACTAGATAAGAGAGTGCACCCCAGTTCAAGGGGAGGATATAGTTGTAAAACAACTTAACTTTTGAATTACACTACCAAGCTGTGCTGTGTATCAAGGTCTTAGACTTTCCTGCACATTACATCTTGCTTTGATGAAGAGCTTTGGGTAATTTATCCTAGTCAAGGGTGGGTGTGTCATTGTCACTGGAAAAAAATGACAAAATTCCATACACTGGACCAAAGTCACAGTCCTTCTGATGAATCCCTATAAAGGTATCTATTTTCATCACCTTAGACTGTCAAAGCAAGGTTAGACAACAAGTCACAACTCCAATAGTACAATGGCATAGTCCATCCAGCAGCTGCTTCTAGTCCATGCAGCCAGTGGCAGCATGAATATGAAACTTCCCTTTCCCTTCTCCCAATTGCTTTCTGACCCAGTGGTGGGAGTTCTACAAATTGAACTCTGATTATACTTTGTAACGGCTGAGTTTTACAATCAGAATTATGGAGTTGAAGTCCTAACCTGAAGTTGCAAGAAAGTCTGGTGGGAGAAGAGGGAATATATCAGGCCACTGACAAACAAAAAAAAAGAAATTGGAAGGGAGCCTATGTCCCTTGTTGGCTAGAATCCTGCTGGGATGAGGTCACTGCCCAACCCAAGTCTGAGTTTCAACATGGTATTCTGCAAAATTCTGCAAGTCTGTGATGGGTCCTAAGTCTGTGACTGGCCAAGTTTCACACATTCTTAGATTTCAAGCTGTAAGTATCACAGAGCTCTACAGATTGTTATTAGTCATCCCTATGTACATACTCTGAAGAAAAGAATGCAGAGGGATCTGAAGAACATATATCCTGATGATTAATATGAATAAATGTGTCATTAATGGGGTAAGGTAGCAATGACAGAACTGGTTAAAATAATATAAGAAACCATGAAACCTTCACTCCTTTCTGGGACAGAAACTGCATCAACCCTTCTTAAAGGTTCAATTAAACTTTTTTTTAACCTCTGTGAATTTTCTTTTTTTTTTTCTTGTCTCTGTATCTTAGGGGTCCAGCCAAGCTAGGAAGTACTGAAATATCTCTAGCAAAGCAATTCTCATAAGATTTCCACCCCAAAATTGGCAGCTGAAAAGATCTGGCTTACTTAGATAAGCATGCAGGGACAAATTCTGTGCTAGTGAAAATGGATATAGTTCCAGTGGGCAGAGAATTTGCTCCCCCATCTTTCAACTGCTGATCTGAATTGACTCCATCCTACTATAATATTCTGCAGAAGTCGCCTGGAAATACATCACTAATAGATGTATAAGCTCATCATCGTCAGATAGATAAAGGACCACACCCAAAACCTCCCAAATAGAGCTGATCTCCGCTGCCAGTAACTTTACCATTAGCTACTTCTCTATCTGCCATGTCTTCTCCCCCACCTCCTTCATATTATTTGTCCATTAAGTGACTCAGATTATTTCATGTAGAAAGAATCCCTGGTGTACAGTCACACTAGTAAAAAGAAAAGGAGTACTTGTGGCACCTTAGAGACTAACCAGTTTATTTGAGCATGAGCTTTCGTGAGCTACAGCTCACTTCATCAGATACCAGTCGGAGAACACTTCAATCTCTCTGGTCACGCAATCACAGACATGAAGGTCGCTATCTTAAAACAAAAAAACTTCAAATCCAGACTCCAGCGAGAAACTGCTGAATTGGAATTCATTTGCAAATTGGATACTATTAATTTAGGCTTAAATAGAGACTGGGAGTGGCTAAGTCATTATGCAAGGTAGCCTATTTCCTCTTGTTTTTCCCCCCCCCCCCCCCCAGATGTTCTGGTTTAACTTGGATTTAAACTTGGAGAGTGGTCAGTTTGGATGAGCTATTACCAGCAGGAGAGTGAGTCTGTGTGTGTATGGGGGTGGGTTTTTGGAGGGGGGTGAGGGAGTGAGAGAACCTGGATTTGTGCAGGAAATGGCCTAACTTCATTATCATGCACATTGTGTAAAGAGTTGTCACTTTGGATGGGCTATCACCAGCAGGAGAGTGAATTTGTGTGGGGGGGTGGAGGGTGAGAAAACCTGGATTTGTGCTGGAAATGGCCTAACCTGACGATTACTTTAGATAAGCTATTACCAGCAGGACAGTGGGGTGGGAGGAGGTATTGTTTCATATTCTCTGTGTATATATAAAGTCTGCTGCAGTTTCCACGGTATGTATCTGATGAAGTGAGCTGTAGCTCACGAAAGCTCATGCTCAAATAAACTGGTTAGTCTCTAAGGTGCCACAAGTACTCCTTTTCTTTTTGCGAATACAGACTAACACGGCTGTTACTCTGAAACCAGTCACACTAGTGTATTCATTGGGGGGAGGATTTTTAAGCTGTCTGAGTCATCAGCATTTTTCACATGGGCTGCTCCTAATATTTCAGGATTCAAACTTAGACAATAACCGCTTGGAGGAATTATTTTTTCAGAGCAGTGAAGAAAATAATTTGACTCCCTAACGAAAGCCTTGAAAACATCCCAGGTAGTGAAGGTTGATGAGTCATGGCCCTGACTGATCTCCTAATAAACATTTATCTAGCTACCAATGGATGTAATAAATTGTGGGATTTATATGTAGTTCCTGTGTAGAGACCATCTTTTAAAGCACCTACGCCCAGCGCAGTAGACTGTGGTACAGCTTCTAGCTTCAGCTCCAATAGGAACTAGAGCCTGATCAATGTATGCACTTGATCTGACAAACAATCGGATGGAGGATTTTGCATGAGACAGTACAAAGAAATAAATTCACTTCTAAGTTAGGTTTGAATATTTTTAAAAAAATATTTTAAAAATCAGCTTGAAGGTCAGGACATGCTCTAAGAGTCATAAAACTTGCCAGAAATCTCATATGAATTGATCATCCTGGATGATGGTTATTTTTTTTGCAACCTCTCAGTATCTTAATCACAAATCCCAAGTACAACTAAAAGCCCCTCTCTCATGTAAGAACGAAAAGGTAAAATTTTCAAACACACCTAAGCTACTGAAGTGCCTAAGTCCCATTTTAAAAAGTGACTCAGTCATGTAGGCTCTGAAGTCCTATTGACTTTCAATGAGGCTTTCATACCCTTGGTGGCCAAAGCACTTTTGAAAACAGGACTGTTGAAAATTCTACCTCAGATAATTTAGTAATGGAGGAAAGAGTCAATAAAGAAGTTGGGAAAATCAGAGTGTTTGGTGTGCATAAACATCTGGTTTCCTGATGCCAAGATCTGAGTGTGCAAACTCAGACCCTATTCCTTTTATGAGAGTTATTTGGGTACTTCCAGTTCCTCTTTGGTTTTCACTTCACTGGGGTCAGGAAATCTGGACCTTTTTTGGAAAAGGGGGTTTGGGTGCTGAAAAATGGATTCCTTCCCAGTGACTAATCCTTCCCCTGCAGGCTCCCCGTCTCAGTTTAGGAGAGATGGAAAAATGCTGATGCCAGATTGTGATTGACCCTTGCCTGAATGTGTAAGGAAGGAGGCAAAAAATTCAGCCCCTTTGCAGCCACAGGGGACAGTCTTGCGGATCTCTGCCAATCTCCAGATCCTGCACTGACCAGCAGAAGAGTGTATGTTATACCCCTAAGGGCATGCTCTCTCTCTGTATCTGGGAATTCTCTGAGGAATAGTAGACTTTATCCTATTCCCATTGAAACCAAGGGGAGTTTTGCCATTGACATCAATAGGAACAGGACTGGGATCTTAACGGAGCTGTGGGCTACCACTGGGGGTGGGTGGTGAGACTTCACGATGCCCCCAATGAAGAGGGGTCAACAGCCCTTCACATTTACTGTGCAATCCCAATGCTTGTTGCTCGCACGGATAATGGATTCTCTGTACTGAGGGAATGGCTGCAATACCACTTTCACAACAATTACTTTCTAATGGCACTTGATAACATTTTAATAGTGACCACTCTACGTATAGGCAACTGTTTTCCTACCCTTTACAAAGCTGATGCAAATTCTGACAGTTCCCAGAAAACTGAAACCTCTCCAATGAAGAACAAGAATATCAATATATTATTTTGACGAGGAGCATTTACAAATCATCAGCGCAAAACATATTGTCCTGCTTGATGCTTACTTTGATAGCGCAAATATTAATGGCCACTTACTTCTTTTAATGTTAGCATTGCTTGGCACCTGAAATCAATATTAGCACAAATAAGCAATGTACAGGAGGAAGTTCCAATACTGACTAAACTTAAAGATTCCAATCCTCTTTTTTGCACCCACCAGAAAGATTCAATACTAATTGATGGTGTCTTTGTGGTAATCTAAATGCACATGCCTATGAAAAGTATAGAAGCTCTATAAGAAAGCATTTACTTTTGGGGGTAAACTAGATCTTGCTCCCTTAATTCATACCTTATTAACCCTTACACCCCACAGAGCCATTGCTCTTAGAAAGACAAACTTTAAGAACCGTAATCACAAGGTGATATCTGAGATGCCACAATGATTCAAAATATATGGAATAATGCAATATCTCAGATGGCAACTGTTGGCAAATGTTACCTACTGTAAGGCTTGCAGAGAAGACAGTGGCCTCTCCCCACCAGCCGGTAAAGTGCTATCATTAGGTCTCATCAGAAAGTCTCTCTCAACTGCTAACACCTAGGGACTGAATTTTAAAAATGCTGCCGTCTGGTGTCTGTTTGGAAGGGTGGCATCTTTTGTCCTTAGAGAACTGAATCTAAAATTAATTGGGGGTTCAAATGCACCCATTTAGACATCATAGCAAAATCATACCCACAACAACAGAAATTGCTTTTCAAAATCAGGCCCTACAGCTATATCAGGGTCCTGCAAAACATGCATCTCAAAAAAATAAAATAAAAAAGGCAACTCATAAGCAGCAGAATGACAAAGGAGTCTTTACTGAGAACAAAAAGCACATATATTCTAAATGTTAGAGTGCTGTACAGACAGAAAATCTGAAAAATGGAAGCTCTTTTATAACCTCGAAGACCAAGTTCTCTTTTACAACCCTTGCAATGAGCAAAGTATTAAAATGCCCTCTAAATGGAACCCCTTCTACGTGCCAGAAGTTATTAATTAACACTTGTTTTAAAAAATCCTGACTGAACAAGTGTTTCCATGTTGTACACTTTAATTTGTATGATATGTTTCATCATTTTCCTGAGGCACCCACCATATTCAATTTAAATGGAAACTATTTTATTTAAAGACAAAATAAGAAGGTTGAAGTAATTGTTTAAGTGGCAAATATTGCCCTCCCTTCCCTAGGTAATGAAAGCTCTGCACACGGAACGGGACAGAATTTGTGAGTGAAACTCTTGTGTTTCATGACTTGAGTGCTTATCTGCATGATCTTCACCTCCTCCTCACATGGAGTATGGTATGTTTCATAAACACAGTCATATGCACACACAATGATGGCAGGCTACAGTATAGTTCTGTTACAAAATCAGTTAAATGAACCGTCAGTATCTGCACATGCCTAAACCTGAGTCACCATATGATGCTACTGGTATATTAATTGCCCTGCCTCCTTCTGACCCTTCTGTACTGTTAGCCTCATTCATTGTCTGAACTTAGACTATAGCTTTACAAGGCAGGGACCTTATTATTATTTACTATTTGCATTACTATAGCACTTAGGAGCCCTAGTCATGGAGCCCATTATGCTAGGCATTGTACAAACACAGAACAAAAACATGGTCCCTTAATTTCTGTAAAGCTCCTAGCACAAAATTGGGTCCTGTGAAACTAACAGAACAACATATGCACCCAACCAATACCATATTACTGGATCAAATGTGCAATAAACTTTTAGCTAAAAGCATGGAAATTTATTTTATATTGTTATATATTATCAACACAAGCAGTACCTCTAAAATACCCTGAGTTTCTGCAAATAAACGCAGGGGCACTGGAACGGTTTGTATGGGGTAAAGGGTGGTTGCTGAAAAGCATTCAACAAAACTATAAACCCTGTATATGACGGAAGCTGGGTATTCAGTTGCTATTATTCCTTCAAGCCAGGGGGTGCTGCTCCCTGACCTCAGCACCTCTAGTTCCAGTGACCCTGAACAAATGCCTAGAACAGGTCCCGGTGTAAATGAAAGGAGTAGGGAAAGGAGTACATCCTGGTTTGTATATTAAAGCGCAGCCTTCATGTCTCATATCTAAAATGATTTGTTTCACCTTAACATCTCTCTGGTTTCATTAGCAAAGCAATGCTATTTCAACAATGGAGATAGATACACTTGGGGTGTCAGAAGTTCAACTACAGTAGGCATGCTATATAAATGAGAGGCTCAGAGCTTGATTCATCAAAGGGAGTACAGCAAGATGTCTTGAAAGAGAGGAAGAAAATGAATTCAATGAATCATGTAACTGGCAGCCTGCATCTTGAGGGAACAGTTCTACATACGGTAATTAGGAATGTGTTACACACACAGAGTTTCATTAGTAAATGTTGAAGAGGCAGGAAAAAGCCAAGAAATTGCATATACATGGATGCCCTGGGCTCAGTGGTTCTGATTAGTTAAGAGAGCCCTTAGACGTGCGTGCTTTTGGGCCTGGTTGGGATGGGGCAAACATTAATACTTTGTCCCTTTCTTTCATTATGTTATACAGACCTAACTGTTACAGGATGTTTAAGGGCATAATAAAGATTCCAGTCATGAAGTTTTTTAGGTTATGGAACCTTAGAGGACCAATCCTGCCCACAAAATTCCCTTTGACTTCAATGCAGAATTACAGGCCCTTGATATCGTTTTTGGGGTTCTATTTCATATGCCTTTGTAGCTCCAGTATGTGGCACTAAGAGGCATTTGCAACCACTTTTTTAGTAACAATAAAAGTTAGTCTAAACTATGTTTGCAATCCATTTTGTCTGCTTTTTGCTCATGTTCCTGTGAGCAAATTCTTGTTTGCAAGAAAGCTCATGGAAAGGGAAAGTGTCACAAATATTTGTGCAAATACGGTGCTTAGCCATTACGGGTATGTAATCAGGTAGCACCCCCTGGTAGCCCATCAGGGTGCAACTCACCCAGCAGTGCATCCCAGAAGGTCAGGTGCCACCCTTCACAGGTCCAATGCAGTGGTGCCTTAGCCGTCTGGCTATGGCAGCCTGGAGTCCCACCCCTTCTGGTGTATTAGAGCCCAAAATAAAAGGAAAACTGAACTCAAAACTATGGTTATCTGAGCATTCATTGGCAGGACTCCACCCGCCTATTGAGGGCTTGTCTCTGTGCAACCAGGCTTTTTTGTCAGTCTTTCTGGACTCGCTTGTCCCACCCACCAGGGGGCTTGCCCAAGTAACAAGCTGTCTCAGGCTCTTGGCTGGAACTAGGCTTCTCTCCACACCACCCCCCGCCAATGAAGAAGAAGCAGAGTGCTCTCCTTCCTGATCATCCCCTATCGAAGGCAGGGCTCTTCCTTTTAAGACCCCTCTCCTGTCAGCTGCTGCAGGTATAGCAGGGCAAGGCCAATTGTACCCACAGGCCCTTGTTAATGCCCTCCCAGCCACAGCGGGGCCTATGTGCCACATCACAGATGAAGCAGCTCATATGTAAGTCAGCTCACCTGCAGTGAGATATATTAGACAGACTAATAGGTAGATATGCAAACGTGTTTTCATTGGTAGTATTTGATCAGTCATCTTGAAAGTTCATTGGAATTTTGGGAGCCATCCAATTAGAGAGCAGAAATTATGTCACGTGGCTGATTGCACAGCATGATTAGCAAATTATAAAAAATGAATACCTGATGCAGTAGTCACAGGAAATAGTTATTATTTATATTACCATATTGCCTAGGAGCCCTAGTCATGGCCCAGGATCGCATTGTGCCAGGCGCTGTACAAACACAGAACAAAAGATGTAAGACAAAAGACAACAGATGGATATAGACATTCAGGTAGGGAAAAATAAGGAAACAATGAGACAATATTGAGCAGCACGATATGCAAATATATCTCAACCTAAGGCAATCACTGAATAATTGCAAAATCATGAACAAATTCATGAACAACCTAAGCCTGTTCACAGATAATACCCAAACAGAAGCACTCAGATTTCACAGTGACAGAACAGACGCACATTTGTAAAATATACTGTTCATTGTGAAGAGTTCTTCTAGTTCTAGTCCTAAGTGATCCCTCGCTGAGATAAATAGGAGGCACTTTGCCCGGATAGGTTTGGATCATATAGCAGGCTAGATCCTCAGATGGTGTAAATCAGCATAGCTCCACTGAAATCAATAGTGCTACACCAAGTTACATTGGCTGAGAATCTGTCCCAGTAGCTTTATTTTATTTTGAGCACACCTTCAGGGGAAAGGAGACCTGTGGCTTTCTTCTCCATCTGAACACTGCTTAAGTAGCAGCTTTACGCCTTTTAGAACCACACCCTCCAGCTTGCTGTGATACATGCAGTCCTTATGTCAGAAAACAAGGCAAGTAAGATTCAAATAAAACTTTCCAGCTATACAATAAACTCTAAAGAGCATCCCAGGAGGAGATGCAGCCTAGCTGTACTCCCAGGTTCCTCACTAATACTGAACAGTACAGCTGGGGAAGCAATTTACAACATCAATCAAAAATATCACATTAAATATTATTGGAGCAGTTCTATTGGCTAGACAAGCAGCCACAGCAAAGTCTTTCTCAGCCTTTCACTGGCAAGTGGTCTACACTCCCACTCTGCTCGATGCAGAGTTGGCCAGAGTAATCCATGCTTTAAATGGCCTGTAGACTTGATTATTGTGATGCGCTATACTTGGGGGTGAAGCCAAAAATGCTGGTGAAGCTTCAAAGTGCAACGGGTAGCGGCCCGCCGGCTGATCAACACAAGTCAATGGGCACGTACCACCCCTGTTCTCCCTTCACATCACCAGCCACCCACCAAGAGGAGTGATGCTTTCTCAAGGTGTCCAGAACTGTAAGTCACCCTGTTATCCCTCTTCCTTAGCAAAAGAGAGATTTGTTGATGCTAAACTGTTGGACAGTCCCCTGCCCCTGCTCTGCTAGTCAGCCATACAAACTCCTTAGGACTCCACCAGTCCTAATCTTGCCTTAGTACACTAGTTCCTGAACTCTCCAAAAGCAGCACCCTGAAGCACCCAGGCCCTGTCACTGGGCACTTACAGAACTTACCAAGTCTGCTGTCTTTATAGAGTTCACACCAGCTTGCTTGATTTAACCAGGAATTAGCTATCACTTAAATTTTTGTTTTTATTAAAGATATTCTTGTTTTATTATAAAACCATCTCAGTGCTGTTATATTCAAGTTTGCGGTGTGCATCCGCAGCAACTACAACAGAATTAATGTTAAGCCGTGTTTTCAAACTCTTAAGTTAAACATCCCTTTTACTGCAAAACAAAAGAACCAGGAAATGTAACTTATGTATTTTTGTGAAACGTCAGTGGGGTGTTTAGCCAGTCTGTACTTACATGGATTCAAACTCAAAAACATGCACATTTATTATAACTAGATATATGGGTGGTTTGTTGGTTTTTTTTATGGTCACTGCCACACAGCTGCCCACAGACTGCCTGCGGCAGAATGTATTACCTAGTAAACAATCTAATGGAAGACAAAAAATATTTACAGAAAGAAGTTGGCAGATAGCAAGGAGAATATATTATTTACATTTTTGAATCTAGTGAGTGAGAAAATGAAACAGTTTAACAAAATAAGAATAGAACTGAAATACTATATTTTCATAAAAAGCAGCCATAGTGACCTTTGTAAACCAACACAGATCTGTTTAGCCATTACTTTTCAATTAGTCATATTCAATACATTTACAACAGAGATTGCCAAGAAATAAAACACTAGCCCCAAACAGCCACAGGCTTTCAGAAGGTGAATGCAAATCCAAAATCAATAGCTGTTGCCTATGTCTACAGTGGCCTGAGCCAAAATCCAGATCCAAACATGGGTTCATTTGCATCTGGAATCAAACTTCGCAGCACAGACCTAAGTCAGATTTACAAGAAGATATCAGAGAACCTCAAGTCTTTCAGATAGCAGATCCAGATTGATTCACATTCAGTTTAGAGAAGCTTCAACCTTCTGAGTTTGCAAAATTGAAATGAAAATGTCATGGGAACAGGCTTGCTCACAAGAGTTCTTGTATTTCTGTTTGTGGTCCTCAATGGAACCCTAAATACAAAGCCTATAGATATGGGGGGAAAGTTATCTGAAACTTTGAGAACTTCAGAAGTGGCCCAATTTGTCTCGGGATCTAAAAAACACTCATAGGCAAAGACTCAGGGAGAAGGTGAGGGCTGATCTAATTTTATATGAAGCAGTTCACCCATCACTAATTACAAGATGACATTCTGGCTTTTCAAATAAAACATCTTAGCATAACACAAGGTCTCTCAATGTCATAGTTAATACACATTGTGTAAGTGACTTTAGAGCTTGAGAATGCTACTGAGTTAAGTCAGCTGGAATCCCTCCACAGGACAGGTAAAGCGGGGACAGCTGTACTGAAATGTTTGTCAACCCAGACCCTAAGAAACCTTAGAGATGGCAGCACTCAATCTTTCAGCTGTGATTTGGATGGCTATTTAATGTCCCATTTGTATGCAGATCAAGAAGAAGCTTTCCCTTAATAGAGAAATGAGCAATACTTGAAAATAAAGCAAGATGTCAGCCTACCCTACGTTAAAGCAAGAGATCGTAATAGCTAAACTAAGCAACAGCAGGTGCAAGCCACAAAACTGGATCTAGGTTTCAAGCACTTCAAAATGTGGGGGTATTTAGATCCAGAATTTTGGTTCTGTTCACACCAAACTAAGAAAGCCCAACCACCTCTGGATTTGAATCTAAACCACTACAAAGTTTGGGAGGAATTTGGATGTAGGATTTTGAGTCAGGATCATCTCTAAAAAAACTAAACTACCACTTTAATGTTTCTGTACAATTAATTTCAGAGAGTGGTGTAAGCCTCAATGAACACTTACTCTAATCATCAGCCTGTTTACTAATAGGGGGATTGATCCTCCTCCCACTGAAATCAATGGCAAAACTCTCCCCATGTTCAGAAGGATTAGACTGGGACAGGGATTTCCCTACACCCTGACTGAATTTCCCCAACCCCCCCAGTTTTGTGAACTAGTTACATGCAGTGTTGCCAATTTAGTGATTGTTTGGAAATTTGAATTGAAATTGAAACATCAATACACACTTTAAAAGCATACACAGTGTATGATAAAATATGTGTATCTGAAAAAGTATTATAGATTTTAAAAGTATGAACATAGATTAGCTTCCTTATACAGCTGTTGTTTTTTATGACAATGTCAGTGCATTCATTTCAGTGATGTTGGCCAACCTAATAATTTCAAATTATGGTTTATAAGCAAAGTCTAAATGAGCTCTCCCTGACAGCTAGTGATGAGCTAGGGGCTGGGGGAAAAGGCTTCAGGACCAGATTGTATTTACATTCACACCTAATCTACCTAGGTATCCAGCAAACAGAGCTGTGTTCCCCAAGTGATAGATTTTGTCTGGGGTTGGGTTACAAATCACTTGAATGCAGGAGGGTGAGGGGGTAATGAAATGTTATTCTTCTTATTGTACAAGTAAAGGGCAGTAGAACTGTACTTAGCCTGTGCTGACTGAGGGCATCAAGAGAGGGTGGGGACAGGTGTTTTGCTTGATGGTCTGCCTGAGTCACAAGTACTGTTTGACCTGCCCCTCTCCACTGTTTAAAGACAGAGCTGATTAGGCTCCATAGATAGTCTTTTGTTGTGTTCAGTGACCACTACAGCTGAAATCACTGATAATCGGGTCTAAGTACTTAGACCTGCTGTGGTACAGTGTTCCTGTGGAAGAGACGGCCCAGCCTGCACTAGCAGCGGGGTCCCCCACTGAGAGCTGGTGGAACCTCAAGAGACCAACTCGCACAGGTCACAGTGGCAAGTGGCAGCAGAAGGTGATGGTGCAGGGCCATTGGCAACAGAGCGGTGGAGTGAATGGTGGCACAACGAACAACAGTGGCCAGAGCGAACAGTGAGCAGCTGGAGGAACAAGCAAGGTGCCTTCTTGCCCTTGCCTTGGGAGGTGAACTCATGTGAAAGCACCTCTGACCTCTGAGACTCCACTGACCAAGGACAACACCGGTGAGTGTTAATGAGGCTGTTAAGAATGTTGGAGACACAACACAGTTCATGCGAACAAACATGGCTGTGGCATCATACTTTCTAGTTAAGCAAGAGATACCACACACTACAAACTGGAGGCCAATGTTAAGTGCATTGTCACTTGTTCATCCTGAAGTTGAACACTGGTTCCAAACAAGACCAGCAAATGCTCACTATCTTTCTGCAAGAAACTCAACTGACTGGCTAGAAGCATGTGGTGCAACAGTGAAAGACTCAACAGTTGAAAAAGTGAAGAACTCTCTCACCACATTCAAAAAATTTGTGTACATGGCTGATGAATGCACTGATGCAAATGGGCATCAAGTATTAAGTCATTGTGTACATTATCTTGATGTCAGTGGTAGGCCAGTAGATGCATTTCTGGATGTACAAGTTATAGAAGACATATCGGCTGCATCTGTGACAACCCACATCTTAGAAGAGTTAAATGCTTGTCAATTGGACCCCAAACAGATGGCTGCTTTTGCATTTGATGGAGCTGCAAACTTCTCTAGAAAACATGGTGAAGTACAAGCTTTGCTCAGAGAAAAGTGTAACCCTAATTTCTCCTATTACACACTGCAGAGGCCATCTACTCCAACTAGCGCTAGTACGAGCTGCAGACTCTTCAAAAGATATTTAAAAAGCTATAAATTTAATGTCATTATATTCTTTTTTCAGCAAGAGTCCAAAAAGAATGAATATCTTGGAAAATATAGAAGATACACTTGGACTGAAGTTCAATTTAGTCCAACCTGGTCAAACCCTCTGGCTTTCTCATGAACGAACCTTGGCTGTTGTCTTAAAATTACTCCAGCCATTATTACTAGCTTTGGAAAGTATCTACCAAGATGGGATGGATCTAAGTAGTGAGGCTGGTGGATTACTTTTGCTAATACGTTCAGAGAAGACTATTGCCATTCTCTCTTTTGTAAATCTACTGTTGAAACCACGTGGGTCATTAAACAATGCCATCCAGGCATCTGCGACAACAGTACTAGATCTTTGTCCAGCAATAGAAGCTACATTTAGATAAATCAGAGAGCTATCCATTGAAAAAGTACTGGAAGAAGCAAAGACTTCAGTCCAGAAGTTGACTAATGAAGGTATTTATATTGAATCCTTAAGTAAAGAGCACAAGAAGTGTTTGTTAAGACAACAGAAAAAGTACACAGACTTGATTCTTAAAAATCTACAACAGCGACTTCTAAATTCTACTCAACCTCTACGTAGCTTTTACAGATCCCTGTCCTATAAAACACTGACAGTTGAGTGGAGTGAGGCACTACCAGAAATGGGACTGCCATGTGCTCAGGACAGCATAGAAAATTTGAACACAGAGTAGAATATCATACGACAAATGAATGAAGATTTGACTTCAACTTCATTTTTATCATCACTAGTGGCTTGACCTGATCTTTGTGCTATATTTCCTGGGATGCAAGAAGTAAGAATCCATCTCTTGCTACTTCCAGTCACAACAGCTACAGCTGAGTGTTCTTTTGCCTCATTGAATAGAAGTTTGTGTTCTGAAAGAAGTCACCTTCTGCCTGATCATGTGAATGAACTAATGAGCATATCAATTGAAGGAATGGAAGTACCGGACACATGAGAAGCCACCAAAGATGAACACACTGCATTCAAGAAGTTCATTAACAGAGTTGTGTAAAATTATAACAAGAAACCAAGAAGGAAGTAGATGTAGTGCTTCACAGAAGGCTTGAGTGGCCAACTTTAGTTTGTGTGATGATTTTAAAACATGAGTTAAATCTAATAAAATGGTCATGAAACATTTTTTCAGTTTTTACTATGGTGCCATACAGCCCACCTTCACCCTCATGGTCTCACCCCGCATTGACCCTAAGCGCCCCCCCCCCGGGGTAAATTTGGACACCCCCCCTAATTTCAATTTCTGGGGAAAACACTGGACTGGGACCATATGTTGCCAATCAATGACCCTTCATTATCACAGAAGTAAGTCATATGGAAACAACTCATCCTTTTAACTCTTGCATTCTATAACTGTAATATAAAGAACACGTTTTTTTTGGAAACTAGCACTGCCAGGAGGAAGACAATACAAAATCTATTAAATGGATGCAATAAAAATACTCTACAGTCATTTTGCAAATACATTCCAGAGAATAGTCATCAGCTAGGGTGTTTGTTTTGTCTGTCTTTTCACTGGTTTTACAGTTTGTCGTAAAAGAAACACCTGTGAAAACAAACAAGCGTGATTACATCTTCAGCCACAGACAAATTACATTTCCCTAGCTAACAAAGTCACATTGGACAGAAAATATAATCAGTAGGTCAGCAACAAGTGACTATCATTGCTCTTGGATTGCCGGAGTGGTGGCCTATGAAAAATCAACATTATAAACTCAATCCAGCTCTCAGCCAACAGGTGTCCGTATAAAAAAAATAGCCACCTAAATTGATGTTTGGCACTTTTCTTGAGTGTTTCAGTGCAATGGAGGAGGAGTGGACTGGCATTGAATCCAAACTACCAGTAGGCAGATTCTCCTGTCACTTCAGGTTAAAAGTAAATTGGAAGGGCAGTGTGGGAAAGTTTATTGTGTGGTTATACTACTAACCAAGGCCAGGTTTACAACCTTGACCTAGAGATGAATCAGTAACTCGGACTACATGAAAAGACTGCGACAAAATCTGAGACTGTCTGGCTTGGGGTTCTGTTTGGAACTCAGAACTTGAACCTGGACCAGGTTATCCAAAAGGGTTACTAAGGTATCCCAAACCCTTTTAAAGTGAACCCTGTCTGACCTATGGTGCTGCACCAAAGCAGAGTAAAAGGAGACAGCTTCACACAGCCTTGCACCTAATATTGTTTATGCAATGGATCACGCTCAATCAATAAATATACTACTGAGCACTTCTATCACACTGGGGGTCAAGGAATGTGCAGCATCTTTCTAAGGGGTGCAACATACTCCCCTGTGTTGGCCAAAGAATTGTGGTGAGGATGAAGTTTAGAACCATTACTCTGCCTATTCCACATCCTCCTCTACCACCTTTTTGGAGAGTAGCTTGTGAGGAGGTGACAATCCTTGCACCTTACAGAGTGCAAGAGCTGCTGTTCTGGAGAGTCCTTACGCTCACTCACTTAAGGAGCAGACATGATCTTGTCCTGAGCAAGGACTTCAAGATTGGGCCATGGGATGACCTTGCATTTATATAACACTTTCATCTAAGGAACTGAGAGCACTTTACAGAGGGGAAACTAAATCCCATTATACAGATGGAGAAACGAATCACAGAGAGGTTAAGTAACTTGGTAAAAGTCAACCATGACTCTGTCATGCCTGGGTGGGTTTAGGAATGAGATATTTTTAATCCATAAAGTGAATGGCCATCCTTTTCGTGATGTAAATCGTAGTAGTGTGAAGAACTCCATCTGATTTATCTGGGAAGTCCCTGCACACAGACAAGTGCTGCATATGGCTCTCAATGTTCTTTCAAGAGAAAAGGAACTCTGTGAACATATATTACTCTCGCAGCTACGTATCTCTATTCATTTTACATCCAAACAGCAGTACTCCAACCTGTCTTCTTGTTGCTTTGCATTAGCTCTGTTTAACTGTGAGTGCTAGTAAAGATACCTCAGAGTCTCCTATCGCAGCAAAACATATCAAAAGAGTTAAGTAGGAAACTGACATTTTATCATTTTATACCTTTTAGTGCATACATCTTATTTATGAGTTTACTGAAAAATGAACTGCACTGTTCATAATACATTTCCTGTCTATGAAACTTTAAGATGGATTTCAAATTACCAGGAGAGGGTTAGTTTCTATTTTAATTAAGTAATGAACGAAAAGGAGAAATGTATGATGTCCAGGGTCATCACCAGCCAGAGCTGATGCAGGACAGCATGGTAGGATCTGACTAATCGGCATATGATGGAATCAAAGCTGACAGACAGAAAATCCTTCATTTGTAATCTGCATTTTACATATGAAATGGGCAGCTTGTATCAAAATAATTTGATTGGCAAGCTAGCACAAGCTTGAAGCCACAAACAGATGCAAAAAAGACAGCCAGCCATTTCCTTCTCTTGAAATGTGTCTGGATAAATTTGAACTGAGCACTAATTTTCGGAGTCTCTTTCAGAGCCTACATGAGCAAAGATGTGCAGATTACAAAGCATACACTTTCCACTTCCACCTGCAGATACTTCAAGTGAGCTCTCGCTCACGAAAGCTTATGCTCAAATAAATTTGTTAGTCTCTAAGGTGCCACAAGTACTCCTTTTCTTTTTGCGGATACAGACTAACACGGCTGCTACTCAAACCTTTAAATGTCATGCATCTCATGAGTACTCAATCAATACTTCCATTTTCAGGAGCAATATACAACGGTCATGGCCGTTCTATAAATACCTGAGATAGATAACATTCCCCTCCTGGGAAAGAGCACAGACTATAAGTCCATAGTAAAAATTGGCCATCTGCAATTCTGTGGTCTTACTGCCTCTGACAGGCCTGTTTGTTCCCACCAAGAAGCCTCTTTTATCTGTCTCTCCCTGAAACAGTCCTAGCAAGAAGGCTCCATCTGTTATTTACTCTCTCTATGAACTGTCCAAATAGCTCTCTGCATGCTGCCCCATCCCACTCTGATAATGATTGACTACTAATGTTATCATTTATAAAAAGAACACTACAGTATTCTGTGGGGATGACTCCCAAACTTGGCATCTCACCATTTTGATGCTATGGGGTTTCAGGCTATTGCTCTAGAATCTCACTGTATTGTTAAAAGCGATGGCAATCAATATATCTGCCTTTAAACTAAACATGCCAACTTAAAAAGAAGGTGCAGCCAATCTCAGCTCCCACATCTGGCTCAAACACATGTTAATAAAGCAATTTCTGCAAAGGGAAGAGCTAGTACTATTTTGGTCACTGCTTATTCCAGTTAGATGTCAATTAACTTTGGGCCACATTTGTGAGTGGTTACTCACGCATGTAGTCCCATTGAAATCTATCCCACTGGTGAGCAGTTACAATAAAGGGTTCCCAATCTGGCTCTTTATTAGAAAACTTCAGTGGAACTGCTGGGTGCACAAGGAATGCTTATCTTAGCCCAGAGATAACAGTATGCGCTAACATGAAAAAACCAACCCAATCACCAATAGTGTCAATGAATTGATACTGGTCATTAGACAAAATAACAACAAAAAATTCTAAAAAGACACATTGATTCTTCATTGAATTCTATTGCTAACATATGTTCTTTTTACCCATCACACGTGACCTGCCCCATAATCGTCTCAAATCTGATTTTTCAGAACCTTGGTATGACTGTGTCTGAATATAACTCAACCATCTCAGTCAAAATTACTATGGATAAAAAAGTGTGACACATAATACCCAATTCTGAGCAATATCTTTCTGGTATCAAAGTTGTTCTTAATACAGCACAGTAATGGGTCGAGCCTACAGCAACAGGAGGGGGATGTTCAGAGCTTTACATGCCAGATGGCACATGCAGAAGCTAAACTTCCTTCAGTTTGGGACATGGAGCAAAGGAGGGAGGAAAGGAGTTTAAGACCTGATCTAAATCCTAAATCTTGATCTAAATTCAATCTGAGTCTTTCCAATGCCTTCAATGGATTTTGGATCACGCTTTTAGGGTTGCAGCAACAGATCACCCCGCACTGAACCCACTTTTGGGGTAAAATTTGAGTTACCAGCAGCCATTTCCTTTTTAAAAAATAATACCGCAAATTGGTGAAACTTGTGTGCTTTCCACATGGGAAGTTGGAGGCTGACCCAAGTTAGGGAGCGTAAGGGGTTGTGGGATGAGAACACAGGTGGTCTATCTTGATCCTCTGCAGTGCTTTACTTTGTTGATGTCAGCCTGATACCCTATTCTGTTAAACCAGAATATACAACTTGGGGCAACAGTATCATGGTTACAATATGCTCCGAGTAACATGCTTATTTAGGAGGTTCCAAACAAGAAGCGATCCAGCAGAAATGTATTCCACAATCTACATGCCTAAACCTTTCTCCTGAAGGTCATGTTTTTCCACCTCATTGTGCCTGATTCCGCTTCTGGTAGATGGGTCACAGAGGGTGAAATAAACATTTTGGCATTGACCCTCAATTTCTTTGCTTTAGGAGTTTATATGCATAAACAGCTACTCTGACTCTCGCACAGGGCAAGCAATAATGAGGCATTAAGGAGCATTAAAAGAAGAAAAATGTAACTTAATAAATTTAGTGTTCTACTTCTCATTTAAGCACTTTTTCCCCCCTACTGACTTCAGTAATTTGAAGACCAATTCTGTGCCAAGGAATTCAGCAACTTTTTTATTTGATAGGGAAGATGCATCGCTCCTTCTGTTTATTCCTTCCTCATGGGCCTTCCCCTGCTGAGATGCAAACAAAGAAGGATTACAAGGTACTGTACTACTTGTGCTAGGAAACTGCAATATGGAACATTCTTTATTTCAGACAAACAATTTAGAGTGTTAACATAGACTTAAGCTACCAGATTTTCATTTGGGGTTTCTAACCCGCCTACTCTCATCCCCATAAACAATCTGATACTTTGCGTAGAATGTAACCTCTAAGCCTCACTGTCTCCCTTTGAGATTTATATCTCTCCAAATCTAAAGGAACTAAAAGGTTTCCTAAATGTGTATTACATGATCTCCAAGGCCCTGTTCCAAAGGCCACTGAAGTCAATAGAAAGACTGCCTTTGACTTCAGTGGAGTTTGGATCAAGCCCCAAGGGCTACACTGTCACAGTGCTTGCTCTACCTTACTACCTTGCTCAGCCTGGCGTAGACTCTGAGGCTGGCTGTAAGAAGAGCAGGGGCTGCTTGTCTGATTCTCCTCACGCTAAGCAAAAGGGCAAGGAGAGGAGGGAAGTAGGACACGCCATGGCTCCAAAGTCATACTTGCCAGCCAAAATACCTGAGCCAGGGCTCAGCAGGGAGTAAGCTATTACATGAAGAAGAATGAAGTAACTTGCCCCTTTCTCCAGAACACGGGAGCATTTGTGACTCGCTGGGTGACAATTCACTCTTTAAGAGTATAAGAGCAGTCATACTGGGTCAGATCAATGGTCCATCTAGCTTAGTATCCTGTCTTCCAACAGTGGCCAGTGCCAGACGCTTCAGAGGGAATGAACAGAACAGGGCAATTTCAAGTGATCCATCCCCTGTTGACCAGTCTCAGCTTCTGGCAGTCAGAAGTTTAAGGACACCAGAGCACTGGGTTGCATCCCTGATGATCTGGGCTAATAGCCATTGATGGACCTATCCTCCACAAACTTATCTAATTCTTCTGTGAATCCAGTTACACTTATCATCTTCACAATAGTCTCTGGCAATGAGTGCCACAGGCTGTCTGTGCGTTGTGTGAAGAAATACTTCTTTATGTTTGTTTTAAACATGCTGCCTATTCATTTCCTTGGGCGACCCCTAGTTCTTGTGTTATGATTTTATACAGCATTAATGATTTTATAGACCTCTATCACATCCCCCCTCAGCCATCTCTTTTCTAAAATGAACAGTCCCAAACTTTTTAATCTTTCCTTGTATGGAAACCATTCCATACCCCTAATCATTTTTGTTCCTCTTCTCTGAACTTTTTCCAATTCTAATATATCTTTTTGAGATGGGGTGACCAGAACTGCAAACAGCATTCAAGGTATGGGCACCCATGGATCTATATAGTGGCATTATGATATTTTCTGTCTTATTATCTAACCCTTTCCTACTGGTTCCGAACACTATTAGCTTTTTATTTGGCAGCCGCTGCACATTGAGCAGATGTTTTCAGAAAACCATCCACGATGACTCCAATATCTCTTTCTTGAGAGGGAACAACTAACTTAGACCCCATCATTTTGTCTGTAGAGTTGGGATTACTTTTTCCCAATGTGCATAGCTTTGTACTTTTCAACATGGAAGGTCATCTGCCGGTTTGTTGCCCTGTCACCCAAGTTTAGTGAGATCCCTTTGTAACTCTTCGCAGTCAGCTTTGGACTTAACTATCTTGAATAATTTTGTATCATCTGCAAATTTTCCCTCCCCTTTTCCAGATTATTTATGAATATGTTGAACAACACTGGTCCCAATACAGATCCCCCTGGGACCCTGCTATTTACTTCTGTCTATACTTTTTAAAAGTCTGCTCATGCAGCACAGCATCTTCATGCTCTCCTTACTAATGATTAGGGTGACCAGATGTTCCGATTTTATAGGGACAGTCCCAATATTTAGGGCATTGTCTTATATAGGTGCCTATAGCCCCTCACCTCCTGTCCCAATTTTTTACACTTGCTGTCTGGTCAGCCTATTCATGGCAGGCTGTAAAGTGACAATCTACCTTAAACTGGATTCCCGAGGAAACGGTTACGCTTTTCATAAGAGACTGGTGCCCCCCTTTGTGATCAGTTGTGATTCTGTAAGTGGCTCAGTGCAAGATCACAAAAGCTGGTTGAATACAGTTCAGGTAATGAAGTTAATGCATTCTTTAATTTTTAAAAAGCAAATTATTCAAATATAGGAAAATATATTTATTAACAGGCAGACTGACACACTTACATGGCATTAAATCGTACCTTTCTCTGCCAAGATAACCACTGAAATCAGCAGAACTGCAGGTGGAGTAAGGTGCTGTAAGAAATGTGTGAGGCTATAGACTCTGGCTTTAAATAATTACAAGCAAGGATCTGGGGGACAGGGAGTCAAATAAAATGTGTAACAAAACCCTTCCACCCATCCCCCCACCCCCACTGTAAAGTGCAAGAGTTCTAGTGATTAAGAAGTATCCACTGTGAATTGGACCATACAGCTACATGATCTAATAAGTGAGCTATGTGTATTCAGGCACACAGTTTGCAAAGGAGTTAAAGGGGATAATCCTAATAAGAAAGAAGCATTTGCCAAGACATTAGTTTGTTTTCCACCAAACTTATTTAAAAAAACACAACACCCAGCAATATTTGTAACCTTTTCAGCTGGTTAGATGCCCTCCACCATACAAATCAATGTACTTCTGCCCTGGTAACCCAGCACTGAAGAGAATGATCTAGCTGAATAATCCACCTGCACTAATAAAAGGGCAACTAAATTATCTAACAGGCCTTTTCTAACTCTAGCTCCTCTGATTAAACACCAGCCCTCACAGCACATTGTTCAGTTCAATGAGATGTGAACCTAAAAGACCAGTTAGGATGATGTAAATGCTATTAAACCACGAACAGTCTAAGAATCAAACACTCAGCACAGAGGCGCGTAAGACATTGGGCCACATTCGTTGTTGGGGTAAGTGGTGCAACTCTGCCAAAGGCAATTTGGCCAATTAACAGCTCTCCAGCCTCATTTCTCCATTCCCACCCCCTCACCTCAAGCATACAGAATTCAGTGATTTTGTGATAAAGATAAAAGGGTTTTATTCCAATTTCTCATCTAGCTGCATTTTTTAAATAGCTGCAGATAAGAAACGTGTCAAATGGAATGAGACAGAGAAAATTGATTTTATAAATGTTTCATTCTTTCATCAGCAATTCTTATGCGCTGACTATACTGTATTAAGAACTCTCTCTATTACTGCCTATGTATCTCTCTTGGCCTCTCTCCCTCACACTTTCCGTGCTGAAGTACATCAGTCACTCGAAGAGAGCGAAAGTTGTGATTCCTGAAGTGACAGTCCAAGACTGATGGGAACTCTAGCATACACACAAACCTTTATTAGTCATGGTTAAGCTTGCTAGAACTTACCACAAAATCACTCTTTCTTTGCATGGTCTTTTTGCTAAGGCAGTGCACTGTTACTGTGGTAAAGAGAACCCCAAAGCATTAGCCAGAGATTGGCAAGAACAAGACCAAGCTGACACATTACACAAGCCCTTTTTCCATGGTGATTACACTTGTCACGATCACAGTCTCTCCTACATTCTCAGCACATTTTTAACCAACTGCTTTAATTAACAGAAAGCTGAAAATGCAAGTGGCAGTCACAGAAATTAAATACATACCACATACACACAAACCATGCATAATGTAATGTATGCATATATTATATAAAATGCATATCGTGTATGTGAGAGTCTCATTTACGCTAAGTCCCCATTATACCACTCTAGCAGTGTTAAGTAACCAAAAGTCATAGCAAATACAATTTATAGCCACTTTAAGACCCCTTTACATTGGGCCACAATGTAAATCAGAATTGGGCTTTCTGTCAGTAACCAGACACAGATGTGCATATATAGGGGATGTTTCTTGTCATTTGTTTGATTTTCAGTTTTATTCTATTAATTCAAGGGGAGCAATGAACAAAACGATAAACTTCTTTTCCACCTACCTTCCACTATTTAGCATATCCTGGCAGAAACTATCCACTTATTGACATCACAGCATGATCGGGGTGAGCTGTAGCTCACGAAAGCTCATGCTCAAATAAATTGGTTAGTCTCTAAGGTGCCACAAGTACTCCTTTTCTTTTTAAAAATTTAACAAGCTCTTACTATGTGATGTTTTCTCTTGGGTTGGGAGTGGAGAACTAGCAGTGCAATTCCTAATGTTCTGCATTTGGGTTCATACTTCATTTTTATTCTTAGCTTTCCATTACAACTTACATTACACTGTGGCGCAGTGTTGTGTTTTTCTTTGCTGTCCAGTGAAAATGAGCTCAGTGGCTGGCTACACTTCCTAGGTGTGTTTAGAGAATGGATTCTCCATGGCATAGTCATTCATATGGAGGGTAGGTGGGAGAGGGAGTTATTATTTTCAACCAGGAATCAGCTTATACATCAATAGAAATCCCTACACCACCTGGAAAAACTTAGTACATAGGAGTATGTGGGCAGATTTCAATACCAGTGCTATTGTTACTGGGATTGCCAGTAATAGGCACTTTAGTAGTTCAGGGAGGTGTGCATGTTGGGGGAGTGGTTTCTTTGCACTCTGTCACAGTAGGATTATTCTCCTGTATTATTTTATATTCTTACAAATGTTTGCTTAAGTGTGCATTTTTTTCGAGAAGACTGAAGGCATGCCCACCCCATGAGTTAAATGCTTTACCTCATTCCCTTTCCTCCAAGATCAGTCCAAATCAGTGAACACTGAGGAATATACACAGCACCACGCTCTGTGTTAGACCTTCTATTGCATCCTTCAGGGGGAAGGCAGGTTGCTGGTGTCTAGATCTTGCACTCTGGGAAATGTGGCCCTCAATGCATTCATTTGTTTCACTACTGAATTTATGAAAATAAAAAGAAACTCAGTGTGGAGACATTGGAGAGTTTTGATCTAATGGCCATTAATCAGCCAAACTGTATACATTCTCCATTTCATAACAGCCCAACAGAAGTCATAAGACATAAAAAGCTCACCTAATTGTAGAATGCTATATTACATCACCCACAAGTTGTTCAATTAGATGCAAGAATCAGTAGGTGAAATACATGGTCTGTGTTGTACAGGAGGCTTGATGAGATGCTCATAGAGGTCTCTTTCTGGCCTTAGAAATCTATTCACTCTATTCAATGTCTTCCAGCAACTGATCAGTTTATGCTCTGATAAATATTTGATAACCCTTATAATGATCATCTTTAGTAGCGTAACTGCAAAGGTTGTTCCCCAGACATTTGTCTATGGTATTTGTTTGTTTTTAAAACTTAATAATAAAGCATTTGCCTTTAAACCCACGCTGCAGGAGTGAGCTCCACAGGTTAATTAAGTTTTGAGTAGAAAACAATCACCTTTAAGGTTGCTACATTTTAATTTCAATTCAGGATTTATGAGAATTTAAGAAACATGCATAGTAAAAAATCCATAAACAAATAAGTAATTTTGCGATTATATTGCTAAACTCTTTAATTGTAATTGATTATTTTCAATTATCCATGGAATAGTTCATCCTGAGTTTCTGCTCACTTACTCCATTCTGACCGACCTTGACTACTCCCAAGACACTACAATTGTTACTGAAATTGAACAAAATTGCTTCCCCTTTTTGAATGTTTTGAAAGATTGGGTGTGAAATCACAGATTGAATATCAGCCACAGGAACACCGAGGTCATGCAAGTTAAATCTGTTACATTGCAGTGCTCAGGATGTAATCATGGAGCCAATACGCTAAAGGCTTTTGTTGCATTATCTTTAATCCATGAGGCAATTGACTTTGCTAGAGAAATGGAGAGTGGAATAGGGAAAGCAACATTAGTCGCTTGAGGCTATTAAGGAAACTTGCTAACCACAGGTTGAGAACGAAAATTGTGTCACAGATTAAGAATTGGTTAAGAGAGAGAAAGCAAAGAGCAGAAATAAGTGGCCACTTCTCACCTGAGGAGAGGGCAGGAGCACGTTGCTTGAAGGACTGGCACTAGAAGGAGTGTTGCTCCACAGAGGGGGAATGAACACTCAGATAGCAAACCTTGCCGATGACAAACATAGGGCCAAATCCCGCACTCCCAAAGCTGCCATTAAAACTTCACTGCAGGATCTGGTCTTTGGTTCAGTTAGTCAGGGTGGGACATGGGCAGGTAGAGGCACCGGCCAGCCGTCTGACCCAGGGAAGTAATTGGCCTCTGTCAGGAACTCACCTGCTTCTGGGCTCGGTTTTCTAGGAACCCAATAAGCTCAGCTGGGCCCAATAAACCTGCACTGACTGTGCTCCCTGACTGGTCAGAAGAGCCAACAGATCACCATGTAAACCCTCTAGCAAAAGCAACACAGCAGCTGCTCAGTACGTTCCATACCGGCAGCTGTGCCAGTCCTGCTGCCTGTCTAGCCCTGGCTTCATGCTTTGCCTGCTCCACTCCAGCCCTACCTCCTACCTGCCTCTCCCTCTGAAGTTCTGATTCTGTCCACTGCCTGGCCTCCTGGCCACGGCTCCAGTTCTGCCCTTTGGTTCTGTTCTGGCTCCGGATTCTGACCATGGGCTTGCCTCCTGACCACACCACCAGTTCTGCTGAGCCTGCTCTGACCGCTCTAGGCCATATGGACCATATAGTCTGTAGACTCCTGCTCTATGTACTAGGTTACGCTGCTGACACCGCGGTGCGTGACAGCAGCAGCCAAAGAGTTGTTGTAGATTGCTTCCCTTCTGGAACAAGGATGAAGCAGGAACCACATTGTGACTCAGGCTCACAATCTGGTTGCTGTTCGGCTTTTGCTATACAGTGCCCTTTCATTGGGCCGTGCAATCCAGCCTGTGGATTCTATAACGTACTCATTGAGAAAAATGACTATGTTAAAACAGAGCTGCACACAACAGGAATTAGGAGTGTCTCTAATTAAAAATGATGGCTGACATTTTAGATGCAAGAGGCCGTCAATGGAGTCAATAGGCCACAAGCAAAAAAAATAAAAAATAAAAGTCAAGAAATTTCAAACTGTACACAACACAGGGAAGACCCTACCCAATCTGACCGTTGTATTCTATTATACCATCTCTAAAATTACCCCACAAGACAAGGACTTCTCCAGTACAACTTCTCAACATGATTCAAAGCCTCAATTTAGTGCCTGCAGAAGTTCATAAAAAAACACACAGATTCATCTCCCATTTTATTTGCAACAAGTGAATAACTGAAAACCTCCTGTTGATTTTATAATGGTAAAAAATTGTTAGGACTATTATATTTTCAGTACACCTGGTACAAAAAAATTAACCAGGGCCCCCTAAAATAAAAGCCTGCAGCGGAAAATCAATAGCTGAAGTTACTTCTGGTCTCCTCTAGCATATCTTCTGTTCTCTATTACTGGCATCAAACTGATAGCCTGTATTTCCTCTTTTGTTGAATAAGTCAAGGGTGAGACTGCTAGTGACGTTTTGAAGATAATTTTTCTGTGCGTTCCAAATTGGGTCCCCTGCTGATCTCAGTTGTTCACAGATGTCTTCAACTCTTGCTGACAAATAATGCATAGTTACAAAGTAAGCATACTGTCAAGTTTAACTTCTTCAATTAATCTTGCATTAACATTAGATCCTGCCCTTCTGCTTCCTTTGTTGTTTTCTTTTGTCTGGTTGTTGGGCTTTGTTTTATGGAACATTTTTAAAAAGATCCTTGAGCAGTGTGACTACATCACTGGCTGATGTTGCTATGACAACAATTTCACACTGCACATCTTTAATAAAACAGTGTGTCCCCGTAGAAAAGAAATCTACACTAACCTCATCTTGGCCTCTGTTGGAGGAATTAATGCCCAGTCATGCAAGGAGATGAATTTCCTGAAACGTACTCCCATTTGCTTTTACAGAAGGTACTCAGCAGGATTGGGCCCATAAAGATTATTCAAATAGGGTCTGATCCAAGTCCTTTTGAAATCAATAGGATTCTTCTCACTGACTTCAATGGCAGTTGAATCAGGCCCACAGCAAAAAGTTTTGTGTCTCCCTCCCATTTGATATGTTCAAAATTCTAAATTTCTAAACAATATAACAAAGAAGCAAAGGTCTATATTCCTTTATCATGAGTAGTATATCTGCTTTAATTGGTTCATCATCATATGACATAACTAGTTTAAACATACACTAAATGTGGTTTAAATAGTTCAAGTCCTCATATTTTGAGGCATGTAACTTTAAACAGCTCCAGAATTTCCTAATATTTTTGTTACAGTTTCCAACTCTTCTTCTGTTTCTCCAGTCACTTTGTGTAATGCGAAGATCTTTGGCTGTTGCCATTCATGGAAAAGTCCTTTAGAGAGTAACTGGCATAAAAAACCAATAGAGTTCTGTAAGAAAGTTTAGGGGGTGTTTAGAAGTTACTTTAAACCTACAGACAAGATTGGTAATCCTTCTGTAGAACGGTTTAAAAAAATCTATAGACAGGATATATAATTTTCTCTTAGATTCTGTAGGTTTTTAGGGTAGTTTCCATAGAACCCTATTAAATTTCTGCTAAAATCAATAGTTTGCAGGCTCATCAAATTCTACAGGATTTTCCATGAAACACATAATCAATGATGTCCTGTCCTTCCAGGGCAGCAATATGGATTTTTATACCAAATCCTCACATTCACTCCCATGTCTCTAAATATTTTCAGCTGAAGTCATTTTGTTTAGGAACAACAGCTATGTAGGACATGCTGTTATGGAGAGAAAAGTGATTTGAACAACATCGTCTACCAATTAGAGACCAGTAAAATCTTGGTTGTGTCACTAAACTAAACAAGCTAAACAGGCAGATTGGAGCCATGATGCTTGGTTGGTGAACTCTATCCATCTATGGTATTTATCCTCACAAACCCCTGTGAGGCAGAGCAGTGCTATCATTGAGGCACAGAGAGCCTAAGTGACTTGCTCAATGTCCCACAGGAAATCTATGGCAAAGCAGGGATTTGATCCAGAGTCTCCCATGTTGGCACCCTAACAACTGGACCAGCCTCTAGATACCATCACAAAACTCTAACAATCATAATAACAAAAATCCCATTCACTTTAACAGGAGCAGGATTGGGCCCACATGCTCATTTCAGTGTATTATGTTGGCCTAAAGCATAAGTCAACTTTTTCTATGTATTGACGAGATTTCCTTTCTCCCCCTAACTGGTCACCAGGAAGCACGTACTTAGCTCTATCTCCTATCCGCAATGTCAGCAGGACTCAGACCACAAGTGAAAGCTTTGAAGAGCCAACCCATAAGGAGAGAAATATTTGTATAACTTTATTTTCATGTTAGTTCCATGGATGCACATGTGCACAGATGTCAGAGCAGTGTTACTCAACCTGACTTCTATCAAGAGCAAATCTTTTCCAAACTCTGATCCAGCACTCGGATCCTTTAGCATGGCTCCACTGAAGACATCTAATTACATGATGAGTGAAAGTGATCATGAAATGATAGAGTTCATGATTCTAAGGAATGGTAGGAGGGAGAACAGCAAAATAAAAACAATGGATTTCAAGAAGACAGACTTTAGCAAACTCAGGGAGTTGGTAGGTAAGATACCATGGGAAGGAAGTCTAAGGGGAAAAACAATTGAAGACAGTTGGCAGTTTTTCTAAGAGACATTATTAAGGGCACAAGAGCAAACTATCCCACTATGTAGGAAAGATAGGAAGTGTGGCAAGAGACCATCCTGGCTTGCCCAGGAGATCTTCAATGATCTAAAAATCAAAAAAGAGTCCTACAAAAAGTGGAAACTAGGTCAAATTACAAAGGATGAATATAAACGAATAACACAAGTATGTAGGGACAAAATTAGAAAGGCCAAGGCACAAAACAAGATCAAACTAGCTAGAGACATGAAGGGTAACAAGAAAACATTCTACAAAAACATTAGAAGCAAGATGAAGACCAAGGACAGGGTAGGCCCATTACTCAATGGGGGCTGGGGGTGGGAAATAATAACAGAAAATGTGGAAATGGCAGAGGTGCTTAATGACTTCTTCATTTCGGTTTTCACCAAGAAGGTTGGTGGTGATTGGACATCTAACATAGTGAATGCCAGTGAAAATGAGGTAGGATCAGAAGAGGCTAAAATAGGGAAAGAACAAGTTAAAAATTACTTGGACAAATTAGATGTCTTCAAGTCACCAGGGCCTGATGATATGCAGCCTAGAATACTCAAGGAGCTTACTGAGGAGATATCAGAGCCATTATCTATTATCTTTGAGAAGTCATTGAAGATGGGAGAGATTCCAGAAGACTGGAAAAGGGCAAATATAGTGCCAATCTATAAAAAGGGAAATAAGGACAACCTAGGGAATTACAGACTAGCCATCTTAACTTCTGTACCCGGAAAGATAATGGAGCAAATAATTAAGCATTCAATTTGCAAACATCTAGAAGATAACAAGATGATAAGTAACAGTCAGCGTGGAGTTGTCAAAAACGAATTGTGTCAAACCAACCTGATAGCTTTCTTTGACAGGGTAACAAGCCTTATGGATGGCGGGAAGTGGTAGACGTGGTATATCTTGACTTTAGTAAAGTTTTTAATACTGTCCCTCATGACCCTCTCATAACTAAACTAGGGAAATGCAACCTAGATAGAGCTACTATAAAGTGCATGCAAAACTGATTGGAAAACCATTCCCAGAAAGTAGTTATCAGTGGTTCACAGTCATGCTGGAAGGCCATAATGAGTGGGGTCCCACAGGGATCAGTTCTGGGTCCGGCTCTGTTCAATATCTTCATCAAAGATTTCGATAATGGCATACAGAGTACACTTATAAAGTTTGTGGACGATACTAAGCTGGGAGGGGTTGCAAGTGCTTTGGAGGACAGGATTAACATTCAGAATGATCTGGACAAACTGGAGAAATGGTCTGAAGTAAACAGGATGAAATTCAATAAGGACAAATGCAAAGTACTCCACTTAGGAAGGAACAAACAGTTGCACACATACAAAATGGGAAATGACTGCCTAGGAAGGAGTACTGCGGAAGATGTATTAGCAGGAGTGTTCTAAGCAAGACACGAGAAGTAATTCTTCCGCTCCACTCCACTCTGATTAGGCCTCAGCCGGAGTATTGTGTCCAGTTCTGGGCACCACATTTCAGGACGGGGTGTGAACAAACTGGAGAGAGTCCAGAGAAGAGCAACAAAAATGATTAAAAGTCTAGAAAACATGACCTATGAGTGAAGATTAAAAAAATTGGGTATGTTTAGTCTGGAAAAGAGAAGACTGAAAAGGAACATGATAACAATTTTCAAGTATGTAAAAGGTTGTTACAAGGAGGAGGGAGAAAAATTGTTTTTCTTAACCTCTGAGGATAGGACAAGAAGCAAGGGGCTTAAATTGCAGCAAGGGAGGTTTACGCTGGACTTTCAGAAAAACTTCCTAACTGTCAGGGTGGTTAAGCACTGGAATAAATTGCCTAGGGAGGTTGTGGAATCTCCATCACTGGAGATTTTTTAGAGCAGGTTAGACAAACACATGTCAGGAATGGTCTAGATAATTAGTCCTGCCACAAGTGCAGGGGACTGGACTTGATGACCTCTTGAGGTCCCTTCCAGTTCTACGATTCCATGATGAAGGCAGGAAATTAGGTGTCTAAATGTTAGAACTGATGACCACAATTAACTGGGTCATCAAGATTGGAGACCATTTTTAACAATCATACCCTTAGGACACCAGGCCTTAGATACATTAGCGTAATAGCTATTGACTATAGCTAATGTGCTGCCCTTAGTTACATAAGGCCAACCCTATTGACTTCACTGAGGTTGCATGGGTGTAACAGATGGCAGAATTTGGCACAGACATTTCATCAGCATGTACAGGACTAATTTCAGTTGTGTATACCAGTGCCACATCACCCCTTCAGAGGGACCATGTTAGTGCAACAGAGAGATGATAATTTTTGTAGAAAAAAATCCCATGGTACATTATTTTTGTTGACCAAAAAGCATACCAGGAACACAGCAGCCCACAGGGGAAATTTATTGAATGCTTAATGATGCAGAGAGGCCAGTATACATCTGTGATAAACGTTTGCCTGACAAACACGGGTACCTCCTACCAGGCAAAAATAAATATATCCATTATTCATGGAATTATGATCAAGTTTTTTACAACACAGGTAATATCTATCAAGAATAGTTTGGGTGCAGAAAATGGACTGGGCCTTTCTATTAAGCAATTGATAATTCTGTGACAATTGTTAATTCTTGAGCAAAAACAGTTACTTAAGTATACAAAGGAAGGGTATGATTGATATGTTTATTAAATAGGACAATTACAGTATGAAGTTAAAAGAAGTAGAAAACATCCAATGTAAAACAATGGTAGTTTATATTTACACAGAGAGAAGCTTGTTTTTATCCTACAGTAATTAGTTATTAAAACTATTCCAAAAACATATTAGGTGAAACTCATTCACCTCCATAAACTGCAGGTAATGTGTATTATATTTATGTATTTCTGCACTATAATTCATATACAACTAATAATTTCATGCTTGATCTCCCCGATGGAGTAAATGTATTTTCATTCTATGATAAGAAATGTTGGATTAGATTTATGTAGTCATCATTTACTGATTGGCTGTTTTTATTCCCCATAATTTATAAATAAATCTGATTTTCTTTCCTCTTTGAATAGGATTTATAAAGTCATCAGAAGCCCCATGGATAGTTACTAACAAACCCCTTAAGAAGGATATGGGTTAATTACCATTATGGATGGGTGAATTCACACTGTATAGTTTTATACATAGGTAATGATCAGACCTTACTGAGTTTCCTTCTGTTTAATAGAGACTGAGAGTAAAAAAAAAGAAAAAAGAAGAAAAAAAAAGGAGAAGACAGGTGGAAATAAAAATATTTTAATGAAAGAATATACACAATGGGTCATATTTAAGGCTGCAAGTTTGTCACAGATTTCCCCCCACCACCACCAGCAGCAGAGTTTGGGTGCAGGAGGGGGTAGGGGGGTGGGGCACAGGACAGGATGAGGTGGGATCTGAGCAGCACTTACCTGGGGGACTCCCTGGAAGCAGCAACATCCCCCTCACTCAGCTCCTAGGTGGAGGCATGGCCAGGCAGCTCTGCGCACCACCTACACCTCCCCCTCAGCACCTGGGCTGCCCTCCCTCAGCACCCGCAGTGCCCCCGGGCAGCCCACTCCTCCCCAAGTTTTAGTCAGGGGTATGTAGTAATTTTTTGTTTACTGCCTGTGACCCGTCCGTGACTTTTACTAAAAATACCCATGACTAAAACATAGCCTAAGGGTATGTCTACACTACGGAATAAGGTTGAATTTATAGAAGTCGTTTTTTTAGAAATCGGTTTTATATATTCGAGTGTGTGTGTCCCCACAGAAAATGCTCTAAGTGCATTAAGTGCATTAACTCGGCGGAGTGCTTCCACAGTACCGAGGCTAGAGTCGACTTCCAGAGCGTTGCACTGTGGATAGCTATCCCACATTTCCCGCAGTCTCCGCTGCCCATTGGAATTCTGGGTTGAGATCCCAATGCCTGATGGGGCTAAAACATTATCACGGGTGGTTCTGGGTACATATCGTCAGGCCCCCCTTCCCTCCCTCACTCCGTGAAAGCAAGGGCAGACAATCGTTTCGCGCCTTTTTTCCTGAGTTACCTGTGCAGACGCCATACCACGGCAAGCATGGAGCCCGCTCAGGTAACCGTCACCGTATGTCTCCTGGGTGCTGGCAGACGCGGTACGGCATTGCTACACAGTAGCAGCAACCCATTGCCTTCTGGCAGCAGACGGTGCAGTACGACTGGTAGCCATTCTCGTCATGTCCAAGGTGCTCCTGGCCACGTCGGCTGGGAGCGCCTGGGCAGACATGGGCGCAGGGACTAAATTTGGAGTGACTTGACCAGATCATTCTCTTTAGTCCTGCAGTCAGTCCTATTGAACCATCTAATGGTGAGCAGGCAGGCGATACGGATTGCTAGCAGTCGTACTGTACCATCTTCTGCCAGGCACGCAAGAGAAGAGGATGGCTAGCAGTCGTATTGTACCATCTTCTGCCAGGCAGGCAAGAGATGAGGATGGCTAGCAGTCATACTGTACCATCTTCTGCCGAGCAGCCATGAGATGTCGATGGCATGCAGTCCTTCTGCACCGTCTGCTGCCAGCCAAAGATGTAAAAGATAGATGGAGTGGATCAAAACAAGAAATAGACCAGATTTGTTTTGTACTCATTTGCGTCCCCCCCTCCCCTGTCTAGGGGACTCATTCCTCTAGGTCACACTGCAGTCACTCACAGAGAAGGTGCAGTGAGGTAAATCTAGCCATGTATCAATCAGAGGCCAGGCTAACCTCCTTGTTCCAATAAGAACAATAACTTAGGTGCACCATTTCTTATTGGAACCCTCCGTGAAGTCCTGCCTGAAATACTCCTTGATGTAAAGCCACCCCCTTTGTTGATTTTAGCTCCCTGAAGCCAACCCTGTAAGCCGTGTCGTCAGTCGCCCCTCCCTCCATCAGAGCAACGGCAGACAATCGTTCCGCGCCTTTTTTCTGTGCGGACGCCATATCAAGGCAAACATGGAGGCCGCTCAGCTCACTTTGGCAATTAGGAGCACACTAAACACCACACGCATTATCCAGCAGTATATGCAGCAGCAGAACCTGGCAAAGCGATACCGGGTGAGGAGGCGACGTCAGCGCGGTCACGTGAGTGATCAGGACATGGACACAGATTTCTCTGAAAGCATGGGCCCTGCCAATGCATGCATCATGGTGCTAATGGGGCAGATTCATGCTGTGGAACGCCGATTCTGGGCTCGGGAAACAAGCACAGACTGGTGGGACCGCATAGTGTTGCAGGTCTGGGACGATTCCCAGTGGCCGCGAAACTTTCGCATGCGTAAGGGCACTTTCATGGAACTTTGTGACTTGCTTTCCCCTGCCCTGAGGCGCATGAATACCAAGATGAGAGCAGCCCTCACAGTTGAGAAGCGAGTGGCGATAGCCCTGTGGAAGCTTGCAATGCCAGACAGCTACCGGTCAGTTGGGAATCAATTTGGAGTGGGCAAATCTACTGTTGGGGCTGCTGTGATGCAAGTAGCCCACGCAATCAAAGATCTGCTGATATCAAGGGTAGTGACCCTGGGAAATGTGCAGGTCAGAGTGGATGGCTTTGCTGCAATGGGATTCCCTAACTGTGGTGGGGCCATAGGCGGAACCCATATCCCTATCTTGGCACCGGAGCACCAAGCTGCCAAGTACATAAACCGCAAGGGATACTTTTCAATAGTGCTGCAAGCACTGGTGGATCACAAGGGATGTTTCACCAACATCAACGTCGGATGGCCGGGAAAGGTACATGACGCTCGCATCTTCAGGAACTCTGGTCTGTATGAACAGCTGCAGCAAGGGACTTACTTTCCAGACCAGAAAATAACCGTTGAGGGTGTTGAAATGCCTATAGTTATCTTTGGGGACCCAGCCTACCCCTTAATGCCATGGCTCATGAAGCCATACACAGGCAGCCTGGACAGTAGTCAGGAGCTGTTCAACTACAGGCTGAGCAAGTGCAGAATGGTGGTAGAATGTGCATTTGGATGTTTAAAGGCGCGCTGGCGCAGTTTACTGACTCGCTTAGACCTCAGCAAAACCAATATTCCCACTGTTATTACTGCTTGCTGTGTGCTCCACAATATCTGTGAGAGTAAGGGGGAGACGTTTATGGCGGGGTGGGAGGCTGAGGCAAATCGCCTGGCTGCTGGTTACGCGCAGCCACACACCAGGGCGGTTAGAAGAGCACAGGAGGGCGCGGTACGCATCAGAGAAGCTTTGAAAACCAGTTTCATGACTGGCCAGGCTACGGTGTGAAAGTTCTGTTTGTTTCTCCTTGATGAACCCCCCCGCCCCTTGGTTCACTCTACTTCCCTGTAAGCTAACCACCCTCCCCTCCTCCCTTCAATCACCGCTTGCAGAGGCAATAAAGTCATTGCTGCTTCACATTTATGCATTCTTTATTCATTCATCACACAAATAGAGGGACAACTACCAAAGTAGCCGAGGAGGGGAGGTGGAGGAGGGAAGGAAAATGCCACACAGCACTTTAAAAGTTTACAACTTTAAAATTTGTTGAATGCCAGCCTTCTTTTTTGGGGGCAATCCTCTGTGGCGGAGTGGCTAGTTGGCCGGTGGCCCCCCCACCGCGTTCTTGGGTGTCTGGGTGTGGAGGCTATGGAACTTGGGGAGGAGGGCGGTTGGTTACACAGGGGCTGTAGTGGCAGTCTGTGCTCCAGCTGCCTTTGCTGCAGCTCAACCATACACTGGAGCATACTGGTTTGGTCCTCCAGCAGCCTCAGCATTGAATCCTGCCTCCTCTCATCACGCTGCTGCCACATTTGAGCTTCAGCCCTGTCTTCAGCCCGCCACTTACTCTCTTCAGCCCGCCACCTCTCCTCCCGGTCATTTTATGCTTTCCTGCACTCTGACATTATTTGCCTCCACGCATTCGTCTGTGCTCTGTCAGTGTGGGAGGACAGCATGAGCTCGGAGAACATTTCATCTCTAGTGCGTTTTTTTTTCTTTCTAAGCTTCACTAGCCTCTGGGAAGGAGAAGATCCTGTGATCATTGAAACACATGCAGCTGGTGGAGAAAAAAAAAGGGACAGCGGTATTTAAAAAGACACATTTTATAAAACAGTGGCTACACTCTTTCAGGGTAAACCTTGCTGTTAACATTACACACATAGCACATGTGCTTTCGTTACAAGGTCGCATTTTGCCTCCCCCCACCGCGTGGCTACCCCCTCAACCCTCCCCCCTCCGGCTAACAGCAGGGAACATTTCTGTTTAGCCACAGGCAAACAGCCCAGCAGGAATGGGCTCCTCTGAGTGTCCCCTGAAGAAAAGCACTCTATTTCAACCAAGTGACCATGAATTATATCTCACTCTCCTGAGGATAACACAGAGAGATAAAGAACGGATGTTGTTTGAAAGCCAGCAAACATACACTGCAATGCTTTGTTGTACAATGATTCCCGAGTACGTGTTACTGGCCTGGAGTGGTAAAATGTCCTACCATGAAGGACGCAATAAGGCTGCCCTCCCCAGAAACCTTTTGCAAAGTCTTTGGGAGTACATCCAGGAGAGCCGCGAATGCCAGGGCAAAGTAATCCTTTCACATGCTTGCTTTTAAACCATGTACAGTATTTTAAAAGGTACACTCACCGGAGGTCCCTTCTCCGCCTGCTGGGTCCAGGAGGCAGCCTTGGGTGGGTTCGGGGGGTACTGGCTCCAGGTCCAGGGTGAGAAACAGTTCCTGGCTGTCGGGAAAACCGGTTTCTCCGCTTGCTTGCTGTGAGCTATCTACAACCTCATCATCGTCATCTTCTTCGTCCCCAAAACCTGCTTCCGTATTGCCTCCACTTCCATTGAAGGAGTCAAACAACACGGCTGGGGTAGTGGTGGCTGAACCCCCTAAAATGGCATGCAGCTCATCATAGAAGCGGCATGTTTGGGGCTCTGACCCGGAGCGGCCGTTCGCCTCTTTGGTTTTCTGGTAGGCTTGCCTCAGCTCCTTCAGTTTCATGCGGCACTGCTTCGGGTCCCTGTTATGGCCTCTGTCCTTCATGCCCTGGGAGATTTTGACAAAGGTTTTGGCATTTCGAAAACTGGAACGGAGTTCTGATAGCACGGATTCCTCTCCCCATACAGCGATCAGATCCCGTACCTCCCGTTCGGTCCATGCTGGAACTCTTTTGCGATTCTGGGACTCCATCATGGTCACCTCTGCTGATGAGCTCTGCATGGTCACCTGCAGCTTGCCATGCTGGCCAAACAGGAAATGAGATTCAAAAGTTCACGGTTCTTTTCCTGTCTACCTGGCCAGTGCATCTGAGTTGAGAGTGCTGTCCAGAGCGGTCACAATGGAGCACTCTGGGATAGCTCCCGGAGGCCAATACCGTCGAATTGTGTCCACAGTACCCCAAATTCGAGCCTCAAGGCCGATTTAAGCGCTAATCCACTTGTCAGGGGTGGAGTAAGGAAATCGATTTTAAGAGCCCTTTAAGTCGAAATAAAGGGCTTCATCGTGTGGACGGGTGCAGGTTTACATCAATTTAATGCTGCTAAATTCGACCTAAAGTCCTAGTGTAGACCAGGACTTAGTCATATTCTGTCCTGCCCATGGCTTCAATAGGAGTTTTGCAGAAATAAGGATTTCAGGATTTTCCCCAGTATGTATTACAGAGCGTGTTTGTAGAGAAGTGTACACTGCAAGGCAATTATTTGTGGCTGCCTATTTCTGAAGCGGAGAGATTCTTCTATATCTAAAGATAGCACAAGATGGCACTTGTAAAAATATTAACAATACAATAAAATAAGAGGGAATTCAAACAACAGGGGACAAGCTCCATGTAGGTTTAAAAATTGTGTCAGCTCCTAATGGCTTAAGGTCTGTGCTTTATAAATCAAAATACATACAAAATAAATAAAGTCCCAAGAATAGTTTTACAAAACCTCAAGCTCCAGAAGGGGTGCTGTTCTCTAATTACCTGCCACCTTCTGATGTTTAACAAGGGGATTTAAAATTCCCTAGACTTTGTTTGCCTACAGGGAAGGATTCCCACTGAAAAACTCATTAGAAGAGATCACATTTTGCACTTTTTCTTCCCAAAATTTACTCCATGACTCTGATTGATTTGAGTTCTAGAGAGCCAGAAAGTCAGTGTCCCCCTCTCTGTTTTAAATGTTGCCCTCTTACAGAGAAACTGGAAGCCATTAAACGATTTATGCTGAAGCAGAACAAAAGTCCTGAATAGTTTAGCTTCCTTGCAATGTGTTGAATAGGTGAACTGACACTTAAAATGGCTTAACACGACTATAAGTCCATTGAAATCAATGGCATTAACTCCTGATTTATACCATTCGAGGCAAGAGGGCAATCAAGCCCACACTTGAGAACCTAAGTGTAAATTGATACAAAGCTTTGTGCTTGATGGTCTGTACTGTGGAAATAATTAAGTGGCTGGCTTTACGGTGCTTTAAAATGCGAACTCCCACTGACTTTGGTGGGAGTTCTGCACATGAAAATATGCACAAAAATTAATAATAAATATAGAAACTAAATTAAACTCCCTTTCAGATTTTATTAGACAAGCCACTGAATAATTTCCTCAAATGATGGTTATTCCTCAATGAAATTATTAGGATATATGCTCCAAAAGATTGTTTTTGTGACCCACAGGAAATACCAAATATCCCTGCAGCATGAAAGCCGAATATGCAAATAATGGCAACATCTTGACCTTGCTTCAGTAAAGTTCTTTGCTGGCTCTGAAAACTTTTTTCCATGATATACTATTTACTCTAGATTCATTGTGTTGGTATGACTGACTAGAGGGAACTATAACATAAGAAATCAAAAAGATTGGTGGAACCGTCAGCCTGGTTTATTGACAAAGAAGCTGCTGCAATTCTTCTCTTTTACTAGTTTTCACATTTCTAGATGAGCATAGCATTTTCCCACTTAATAGAATGCCCTTTTGTGAAAGCATGGCTAAAAGGAGCTTTTTCTTTAGGGACAGAGAGAAAGACAGGTGTGTGGGCATGTGTTGTGGGTGCTGGATGGATGTGAGCATGTGTAATTTGTGCTTGATGGTCATCTTCCGAAATGATCCAACCACAAGACTTAGAAGGAAATGTTCCTGCAATCGATAACTGAAACTCCAAGATGTACAATTATACTCAACCAGTTAGAATTGAATCACCATCTGCAATATGTCAGTTAACTTTAACGTTCTCTGTGGAGTACCTCAAAAATAAAATGATTTGTAGAAGACATCTGCAAATTCCGTTCCATAAGAGAGGCAATAGTTTACCACTATCTAAATTATCAGAGTGCTGTCTACCATAGCCCTACTGGAGAGTGTAACTTCTTTAATTTGGGGATGCTCCCCAAGGTTTTAACAGGAATATCTGAGAACAGATTCGATATCTTGGGCCCCAATTCAGCAGTTCATCTACAGTTATCAAAGCACTTAACTGTAAGCAACGTTTAAGTGCTTTGCTGAATAGAGCTGGTGCTAACATGTTTTGCTGAATTGTGGCCAAAATACATATTAATTGTATCACACATCTTAAGAAACAAAACCTGTTCCTGAATTCTGCATCCTATTAGAGAGCGTTACCAATATTACTTGCAGAACATTTAGCATCACTGCTATGATCTCCTTCTACACAAAAGAGCCAACACAGGTTAACTGACTGCATACCATGAATAAAACTACGCGGAGTCTAAATATCCTGATGTTCCAGAGAGAACAATTCAGGGTTGAAATAAAAGATGAAAAGGGTTTTCAGCAGGTTTGAAAATATGCTAGGAGAACAACAGTGTGCCATTTTGAATATTGCACACTCACACCTTACTGGCTTCTGGCACTATGACCGGGGCGCCATTGCTGGTCCCCAGAGCCAAACACGTGCTGTCATGCCCAGTCCCAGGTGAGGCGGTTTATTTTTTTTATAACAAAAGTTTAAACAAACCAACAGAAGGCAGCAATACCTGGGCCCCCAGGCATCAGGGCCACCCCTCCCAGGGGTCTCTGGCTCTCCAGCACATGGCAGCTTCCTTGCCTCCCTTCTTGGAGTTGCAGGGCTGTGTCCTTGAGCCCCATGCTCCCTTGCTCCAGGGACCCACCACAGAAGTTAGCTCCTCTCTAGTGTAGCCTCTGCTGACCAGGGCTCAGCCCTTCCTTGTCCAGCTGCCCAGGTGTAGCCCAGTTCTCTGTAATTAGCTGGATTGGGGTCACCTGCTCCAGTCCAGGGGAACTGAGTCTATCCACAGAGACCAGCTGTCCTATGACAGGCACATTTGTTATTAATAGCACAGGACAATGACACTAACGTCACTAGGCATGTCAGGCCAAGTTAACCTGGGAAAGGGGACGTTTCAGAGTTTTCATTCCTTGTTTTGGTTGAGATATGGTAAACTCTCTTATTGAAAATAATGTTGTGAGCAAAAAATTTCAGAGTCTGGATCTTGACATTCCAACAGCTTGCAATTTTCTTGGTGGCCTTCAAGATGCTTTATGGTAATTATTTTTTTTGTGTTTTTTGTGTTGCGTGTAAGGAAGTTGCTGCTTCACATGATGAAAGAATAGGAATATCCATGAAGTTCAAAGAGAAACAATCTTGAAGCGGAAAGTAACGCCAGGCAAGCTTGCAGAGGACAAAAGGTAATCAGATCCAAAAAAACCGTTGCTGAATGTGAGGTTTTCACCTCAGTGGGGTAATAGGATGCGTAAGCATGATGGAATTGGAGAACGGTTTGCTTTTTTGATGGGTGAGAAACTGAAAATTATCAGTGCCGAGAGCTAAAGAGTCATGCTCCAAACTTAGCAAGCAGTTACCATGAGGATTTAAACTTTGAAAGATTTGTGAATGAGGCTGAGCTCAGTTTTTGCAAGCAAATATTCAAGGAGGATTCAAAACAAAGGCACCCATTGATCTCCTTAGCTCCATTCACAAAATGTCTTTAAGTGCGAGTTTCCCTACCGCTGAAAGAGCATTGCTTATTTTTTGCTGTCTTCTTGTAACTACGGCTATAACCATGAAAGGAGTCTCGGCAAATGAAAATTAATCAAGGCCTACTTAAAAAGATCCATCGGGCTGGAAAGGTTAAGTGACCTGGCAGTTGATTCTATAGAGAAATCTGAAGCAAGGCTGATAGATTGGGACAAGCTAATTAATGAGATTGCTTCAGGGAAGGCTAGGATGGTCTCTTTGTAAGAGTACTTAATGGTGAGTTTGGGGCTGGGAGAGGGGGAAAGAAAGTCCAAGATCTGAGTCTTCAGACCAGACCCGGAAGACCCTTGGCACAGCACTGTGTTCACTCATGTGACAGAATTCAGTCCCAAGACTCACCTCACCCACACAGGCAGCAGTAACATTTCCTGACACTAGGGTTTTGGTTTTCTCTGTGCACATAGGCAAATAAGGGAAGAGCTCCTGTACATTTCTCTCCGCCTCATTACACACCATCCTGTGAGCAGCCAGAATCTGGCGCTGCTAAATGCTCATCTGCCTCTGAAATACTACCACGGCACACTTGTGCTGCTGCAGTGTAGACAGTACCTACGTGGATGGGTGGGGGGTCTCAAAACATGCCGATATTCCCCAAGCCATCCAACTCTTTCCCTTCCTAATGTCAGCTGTGGTAAAGCTGGGGACATAAAAAACCTACACTTCTAATTGCACATATTTCCCTTTCCCCAGGGTAACCTGGCCTGACATGCCTAGTGACGTTAAGCGTCATTTTCCTGTGCCATTAATAACAAATGTGCCCGTCATAAGACACCTGGTCTCTGTGGATAGACTGAGCCCAGTTCCCCTGGACTGGAGCAGGTGAGCCGAATCCCGCTAATCAAAGAGGGCTAGGCTACACCTGGGCTGCTAGGCAACTGGACAAGGAAGGAGAGGTACCGGCTGGCTAAGAGGGCTGCAGCTGTGGTGGTCATTGAAGCGAAAGCCCATGCTTGGGAGGAGTTTGGAGAGACCATGAAGAATGACTACCAGACAGACTCAAAGGTGTTCTGGCAAACCATTCGTCACCTTAGGGGGGATCAGCGGGATGTTGCCCGGGCTATACTCAGCAAGGGTGGTAAAATGCTGACCTCAACTGAGAAGATCATAGAGAGGTGAAGGACCACTTTGAGGAACTCCTCAATCCAATGGACACACCCCCCATTCCAGGAGGCAGTGCTGGAAACCTCCAGTGATATTGGATCTATTTCTGATGCTGAGATCAATTTGGCGGTAAAGTGCCTTCATAGTGGTAAGGCAGCAGGGGTGGACGAGATTCACCCAGAGATGTTGAAAGCACTGGATAATGTTGGTGTGTCGTGGTTAACATGCCTCTTCAATGTTGCATGGAAGACAGGTGCAATACCTCTGGACTGGCAAACCAGCATGATAGTCCCAATGTTTAAGAAAGGCAAACAGAGGGTGTGTTCCAACGATAGGGGGATCACATTCCCTAACTTCCCTGGTAAAGCCTATGGAAGGGCGCTATGGAGGTTACGCCCATTAGTTGAACCTCAGATTCAGGAGGAACAATGTGGATTCTGTCCTGATCGGGGAACATCGGACCAGCTCTTTGCTCTCTCGCAGATACTCGAGGGGTCATAGGCGTTTGCTAATCTGGTCTACCTTTGCTTTGCAGACCTGGGGAAGGCATACGACCATGTTCCCCAAGATGTCTTGTGGGAAGTGCTGCAGGATTATCAAATGCCAGTGCCGCATTTGCGGGCCGTCCAGTCCCTCTATTCTCAGAGTAAGAGTTGCATTCGAATTCTTGGCATTAAGTCGAATTCATTCAAGGTGGGTGCTGGACTCCACCAAAGGTGTTTCCTGTCCCCACTCCTGGTCATGATTTTCATGGACAGGATATCAAGGCTCAGCTAAGCTATAGAGTACATCTGGTATTGGGACTTGGAGGGATCTCTGCTGTTTGCAGATTATGTTGTCCTTGCTTCTTCAGATTGCAATATCTGAACGTTTTGCTGCTGAGTGTGTAGCGGCTGGGATGAGAATCAGCACCTCCAAATCAGAGGTCATGGTCCTCTCCCAGAAGAAAGCGGACTGTTCTCTCCAAGTGATGGGGGAGCAGCTACCCTTAGTGGACAAATTCAAGTATCCAGGGGTCTTCTTCACAAGTGATGGCAAGTGGGAGCATGAGATCAACCCGCGGATTGGTGCGGTGGCGGCAGTGATGCGGATGCTGTACCGATCCATGGTGGTGAAGCAGGAGCAGAGTTCTTTGACGAAGCTCTAGGTTTAAGGTCACTCTACATCCCTAGCCTCACCTATAGTCAGGACCGTTGGGTAATGACCAAAAGGACAAGATCATTGGTACAAGCAGCGGAAATGAGGTTTCTTTGCAGGATGGCTGGGCTTACTCTTTGAGATAGAGTGAGGAGCTCGGCTATATGGGAGGGCCTTGGAGTAGAGCTGCTGCTCCTCCGGAGCGAGAGGAGCCAGTTGAGGTGGTTCTGGCACCGGATAAGGTTGCCCCCTGGGAGGCATCCGTTGGAACTATACTGGGCACATCCCACTGGGAAGAGGCCCCGAGGCTGACCCAGGGCATACTGGAGAGATTATATCTCCCGACTGGCCTGGGAACACTGGGGAATCCCCCAGGAGGGGCTGGAACCTGTTGCAGAGGAAAAGGAGGTCCAGTCCTCCTTACTCTCTATGCCGGCACCACAATCCTCACCAGGGAAAGCTAAAAGCAGCAAGGCAAGGCAAGGCAATACTGGCCTTAAGAGCTTCTACATAAGTTCACAACACAGTGTCATACCTTGCAAGCAATTAGAGTAAACCGAAAAAATTATCATTAAGTAAAGCCAAATACTCTCACCTAATTATAACAAAATATCCAAGAGATCATGCAAAATGTAGCCCCACCTGTCCTTCTGTATCTTTGTCAACTGTATGATCTTTTACCCAATCATTCTGCATGTTCCGAATGGTCTGTTCAGGGACCTAATGGAAAAAGCTAGAGCCCCATGACGGAACAGACGTGAAAAATAAAAAAAGTAAAACAAAAAATAATGCAAAACCAGGGCCCTTTCTGGTCCCGGTTCCACTGGACTCATTTGAACTCCCCTTTGCACGGCCCTGAGTGAATGGGGGTAAATTGTGTATGTGTAAGGTCTATAATCTATTCACGTAGTCCCCATTCCTTAAAACAATTATGCATGCAATTAACTTTATACATGAATAGTCCTATAGAATTCAATGGGTGAAATCCTGCCCCCATTGAAGTTAATAGCAAAACTCCCACTGAGTTCAGTGGGACTGGGATTTCAGCCAGTAGGATTACTCATGAGCACAAAGTTCTGCAAACAGTTATACATGTGCTTGACTGCAGCTCTAGAACAAATAATGTGTTTATACAAGATGTCCTGTGTTTGCAAATGTAGGCCATTTTTGAAATGCAGTCCATGGCTATTTCCCTTCCTTTACTCTTATGACAATTTGATATTGGGTAATGTAACTTCTAAGCAAGAAAGTCTGGATGTTCAGGAAGTTTTGGGGCACTAACCTCCAGTTTTATCAGGGTAAGTTATACTTGCTATTTAAGGACATCAGAAATGGGCAAATCTGAAGGGATGCAGTTGATTAGATTTTTCCTTCCAAATTTCTTATTGAGCTTTTAGCTTTTATGGCTTTTAATAGTTAATCTGCATAACCTTGAAGAGTCTCTTCATCTTTAAGCTGATTAAAAATATTTTTCACACCCAGTAAGCAAGAAGTGACTCCATGCTATGTGTACTTAATAGAGGAAATATGCTTTACACGCTTCATTAAGTTATTTGTGAAATTGCATTAGTGCCATTCCATTAGTGTACCTCTTTCAACTACATCTATGGCCCATTCTTGACAGGAAAATTAAGAGTTTCATAAGTCTATACTGAGATTTTTAATGATCTTCTAATACATTTTAAAATTCCTATTAAAATGGATATTTTTCAAAGTAAATAAGCATTTTTCTATATAATTTTTGCAAAATTATCTGCCGAGGGGCAAGTTAATTATCAGATTTCTTAAAGCAAGAAATTATGGGTTATTCTGGAAACTTCATTAAAATTACAACCTTATGCAATAAAGGAAAATTAAACTTAAAATAAGATATTACAGTGAAGTTCATACTGATTATAAGAAGTTGAAGCAGTATGAGTGGGGTTGAACTCCAGTTGGAAGGGCTTGGGCTGCTGTTCTGGTACACGGACAGGAGAGGACTGACAGACAGCTGGGGCATGGCAAGGGATGCTGGGGTCTGTATGTTACACTTCTGTTTGGACTATGGTTTGGGAATTCTGGTCTATGGTGTTGCGATTTATACGCACAGGAGTTTTTTAGTAAATGAACCATGCCGGGGCTATAATTATACTTGGGAAGATGCTTTGACTATTTCTGGGGCATCTGGAAGAGGGAAACTGAGGTAGTTGTGCAAGTTATTCCACAGCCTACGGCAATCAGGCACTCCAGGGGGGCTGCCATATGAGAGACTTGTTTCACTTTAATAAGTAAATCAAGTCAGCAATCCATGACTGCTCCTTTGCCTAACCCATCGTTGCCTGGCTGATTTCTTGTAGGCTTCAAAGCAGATGTCTTAAAGAGGGATTTGAAAAAGGGAAGGGTAATGGCCTATAGATCTTTGAAGTGTTTGGTAAGAAGCAACATCTGGTCCAATAGAAATGCAACAGGTCTTAATTTGAGAGATGTCGTAGATGCATTTCTTCCTGCTGCCTGCTTACTGACCTTCGAAAAGAATGAGAGGATGGGAATCAGATTATAGTTCAATGAGATAAAATATATCTATGATACTGGCAGGGTAGCAGCTGTTTCACTACACTAACAAAGATCACCCGCAGTAAAAGAGACGCACTCAAATGAATAATCACTGGAATCAGTGAAAGGCCACAATTTGTGATTAATTTTGTATGCCAAGACTCTAGTTTACGAGCAGCAGTATACATGTTTCAGATAATTTCTTGAGCACCCTTTGATGTTAAAAGAAGAGAAGCTCAGAGGGAAATATACCAGAGGTGAAAGTATCAATGACTGAAACAACATTAAGGATTACAGCATCACTAGAAGGCAGCTGTCTCTGGATAGTATGATTTTATTCTAAAATGAAAAACTCTTGGCAATGTTCTGTCAATGGCAAAAATAAGCCAAATTGGATGTCTTATTTAGAGTACTAAATAGCAAAACAGGGCAATTAGCCCACACTACAATTATATCTGAATAGCAAAGAGTTCAGGCTTGTTTCGGAGAATCTCTGGACACATTAGTACACTTCTTTTATGTCTGAAAACATGTGAAGTTGAGAAGCCCTTCAAAGTTTCCTCTGCTCTTCATTTCTCAAAGCTTTTTGTATATCACAAAATGGCATATAAGATTTATCACTTCGGTGCAGAACAGAAATAATCTTGCTGAGCTACATGGCGTTATTAGAAACATCCCGTTATTCGGATCTCAAAACCAGACAACTGACACTACCTGTTTGATTTCACGAATGAAGTTTGTCCCAATCTCCTACCGATCAGGTACACAGCTTCAGAATGGCCCAGCTACAGCACCATAGGCGTTGCCTTACATGTTGAGCTGCTATCCCTGTCCCCAAACATTGCCTGCACTGATTCAGGATGACATGGGAAGACACAAGCCATGCCTATTGCATTTGCTGTCACACAAAATACACTGTAGGAAGAGGGAACAGATCTCAGGCGTGAAAGAACAGAGGTGGACAGATTTAACTCAGCCTCTGCTATCAGCTGGCTGGCATGACCTGGATAGTATAAAATCAGAAGGCAAGTTTATTTTTGCCAAAGGTAAATTGCTTTGGCCACCTATTTATATTACAGTAGCACCCAAAATATGCAAGAGACTAGAGCGAGATCTTGGAAGACAGAGTGCCTGACTCAAAGAGTTTATAATCTATAAAGATAATTACAGGTGACTTTGGACTTTTTACGCTCCCACTGAAGTCCACCTGGGCATGGCCCTAGGCTGGGCAATCTTCGTCCCACTTGCAAAATCTGAACAGATTTATTTTCAGAGGAATCCCAAATTGCTGTATCATCCCAATAATAAACCAAGACAGACATGCAGATTAGCTCAATAAGATATTCGATGGAAAACTTTGGCTAATGATAAACCACCACCTATGTTTAAACTAGATGGACCAAGACTGTAAAAACAAACTGTCATATTGACAATCTGTTTTGTGTTAACATATGCTAGCACAGCAAACTGATACTAAGGCAGATTCAGTCCTTGCCTAAATGGAAGCACTCCCGAGTGAAAGTCAATGGAAGCTGCCGTCCAGTTATACCAGGAATTGAATTTTGACCATAATTTTTAATTGCCAAGTACTATTTAGAACAGCTGTTCTCAACCAGGGGCCTCCCCCCCGGGGAGGCCACGAGCAAGTTTCAGGGGGTCCACCAATCAGGGCCAATGTTACACTCGCTGGGGCCCAGGGCAGAAAGCTGAAGCCCCACTGTGCAATGCTGAAGCCAGGGGCCCCGAGCCCTGCCATCTGGGGCTGAAGCTGAAGCCTGAGAAGCTTAGCTTGGGGCCCTGGGCAATTGCCCTGCTTGGTACCATCTAACTCCGGCCCTAGCTTTTATATGTAGAAAAACAGGTGTTCTGGCACTGGTTGGCCGTGGAGTTTTTAATAGCACGTTGGGGGCTGGCTCAGAAACAAAAAGGGTGAGAACCCCTGATTCAGAAAACATCATTGACTGAACGAGTATGCCTGACATATAAACAGTTCAAAAATCACTTCCAGCAATACTCCCTGTACTCAAAATGGGGAATACTGCTACAACTGGGAATATATTTAGAAGCAGAATTATCTTTTTAAGTGGACCCATTCTGGTTTGTTACAGGGTTTACTTTTGTGTATTTTAAGCCATCCTATCTCCCCCCATCCTTGACTGGAGATGGATTTATCAAATCACACTAAAAAGAACAGAGGAAGGCAGCTATCATTGTCCCAGACACCACAGGCAGAAAGACAAATCATCAGGAATGTGGTATAATTAGGCTGCAACTTTACTAACACATTTGGGAACTATCTGACAATCACTCATTCAGTGCAGCTCATCCTGCCTTCCAAATCCATACCACCTGGTGGAGGGCTTTAATCCGCTCTCAACCCCATTAATCTGGTCCCAGCACCATTTCTGGGACCCTCCTCTCATGCGAGTGTAAGGGGACTGTTGCCCCCTTACTAACATTCAGTGGGGGTGTTTTAGTTGCTAGCTCCCAGTACTAAAAGGGGGGCCGATGGGAAATCAGGACCCTGAGACTGACAGTGCCCAGGAACAATGGGGAGAGGCCAATGCTCCAGGTCAGCCTGAATGACAGGGCAGGCAGGCTAATCAGGGAGTCAGGAGGCCAGGTAGGTCCCATCCTCTGCGTGAGTTGGAATTGCCTGGGTCAGACAGAGTGGGGCTGAGCTAAGGAGAAAGCAGGGGCCCAAGCTGAGCTGGGGAGCAGAGCTGTGCCAGATCCAGAGAGAGCAGACCCTGTCCTGGGAGCAGAGCTGCAGCCCCAAAGTCACAGGCACAGCCCAGAGAGAGCAGACTTGCCCTGGGAGCAGAGCTGCAGCAACCAGAGCCAGAGGGGTCAGAAAAGCAGCCCAGGAAGCAGGTCAGTGCTGGGAGCAGAGTCACAGAAGCAGCCTGCAGAGCAGACCTGTCCTGGGAGCAGAGCGGCAGCAACCAGAGCCAGAGGGGCCAAAGGAGCAGCCCAGGGAGCTGGAGCAGAGCAGCAGCAGTGCTGAGACAGAGTGGTGGAGCTGGGGCTGGAGCAGTCCGGAGCTGGGTGCGGAGAGCAGCTGGGGAGAGCAAGGGGGACCCTGTGCAGTGGGCCCAGCACAGGGAGATGCCTCAGCCAAGAGGCTCTGCAGGCCAGGCTTGGATTATAACCCCGACAGGGCGGGGGCAACACTGGGAAGAAGGGTCCTACCACTTAGAGACTGAAAGCGTGTGGCCACCACCAGAGCAAGTGTCCAACCCACAGCATCCCTGCAACACAGCCAGGGCCTGAGAAGGAGGCCTGGGACTTACAAGGAGCAGACTGTGAACTGCCCGGACTTTCCAGAGACCCTGTTTGTGATGTTCCCTGCCACAGAGCGGGGTGATGTGTTTCCTTTAACCTTTCCCATTATTCCTTATTCTTTTTAAAATTAATTGTTGATTAAATAACTCGCATTTGCTTTAACTTGTATGTAATGGTCAGTGGGTCAGAGAAGTGCCCAGCGCAGAGAGAGTACCCCAGAGTGGGGACAACCTAGCCCCTGTCCTAGGTGACCACAGCAGGGTTGGGGGTCGAGCCCCCCAGGAATCCTGGGCCCAGCCTTGTTAGGGTTACGAGGACTCTGCCAGGCAGGAGAGTGGAAGGAGAGTCCTTGAGGGCAGGGAGGTCACTGGGTTAAGGAAGTGGGAGCGAGGACTCAGATCCTTTTGCTAGCCCACTTCACTGGGTAGTGCAGAAGCCAGGAAAGTTCCCCACAATAGGGGGACTATTCCCCCGCTTACACGAGGGTTAAAGAGGTGCAGAAGAGAAGGTAGTCTCCACGCAACACCAGACAATAGGACTGCTAACCCCATTCCTCACCTTCTTTAGATGTTTCTCCTAATCTACTTTCAATTCCAGTTTCTCAGGGAACCAGGTCCCCTGTTGGACAATTACTTGCACTGGACACCTGCCAAGTAGTGACAAAATGAATTTAACAATATAACCTACCCACCACATCCCTGGGCTGCTGAGACGAAGGTGAAAACCCCCACGCTGCCCAGGCCAATGGCAGTGAGGGAAAAATTTCTTCCCAGCCCCAAAAAGGTAACTAGTACGATACCCATAGCAAGGCACCAAAATACAGTCCTACTCTAATCCCAAGGGGAGAGGTTTTCTCCCAGCGCAGAATGGGAGGCAGGCAGAAGGCAGGCAGAAGGGTTTATAAACTGTCCCCCTGAGGTGTGCAGGATCCAATAGGCTTATGCTTTACCCTTCTGTACAAATAATCAGACAATACACCCCCTCCTTCCCTTATCAAGCCCATAAAAAATGGAGGGGGAGCAATCCCTAAAGGGGCCAAGGGTTTTCTTTCCCATGTTGGGCCACATAAAGCTGTGGGGAAGGGTGTCTGAGGGGGGGCATTAAAGCTCTGAAATGCTCCTGACAAAACCCAAGGCACACACAAAGAACTCACCTGGGCTTCAGGTTTAGATGTAACCTCTGCACTCAAAGGGCTTGCTAGGGGCTACCAAACTTTTGAGTAAACTCAGGCTCATCTCTGGTTTGGCACCAAGACAATGGGAAATGTGTGGGTTCATGCTATTTCAGAGTGAAACCAGGAGAAATCTGGTCTTTGGACAGTTTCACTTTGAGATTAAGATCCTTTCTATTCTCTGCCTGTGGCACACAATAATTTAGTCCCCGGGGGAAAGGGGAGGAGGGGGCTATCATACTTGTTTCAGAGTAGCAGCTGTGTTAGTCTGTATTTCCAAAAAGAAAAGGAGGACTTGTGGCACCTTAGAGACTAACCAATTTATTTGAGCATAAGCTTTCGTGAGCTACAACTCACTTCATCAGATGCATTACGATGCATATAAATAAATTCGTTAGTCTCTAAGGTGCCACAAGTCCTCCTTTCCTTTTTGTCATACTTGTGTCACTCTAATTCAACTTATTAGGCTCAATGCAGGGGCAACTTGGTGGGGTATGGTAGTCTGTGATATGTGATAATCTAATGGTCTCTTCTGGTTTAAAATTCTCTGACTCTGGGAGACTTTGGGTACATTTGGAGAAAAGCCTGTAAAGTAAAAGCAAACATTCTGTTTGCAAAAATCCCTGGGAAGTGCAACCTCTGTGTTTTGCACAGCTCCTGCTGCCAGTGGAGCTTGTTGTTTCTGAACTCTTACATGATCCACTGTGTCTGTGAATTCCCAGCCTGAGGCTTGCCAGGGCTGTAAGGGCAGAAGTTCTGAGTTACTAACATCCTGTATCTTATGTTACTTTGTATGTTTCATATTCCCTTGATGCCTCTCTTACACTCAACTGACTCTCACGTACTCTTCAATCGTAACGTTAAATACAGAAATTAAATCGGCACACAAGAGTTCGGAAATTGCACTCATAAGCATCTCACATTTACAGATACAAACTGGGCCCAAACATTCATGTACATTTTGAGCAATTTGGGCTTCCAAAGCAGAGCAGCTAAAATCAAGTAAAAATGAGTAAACGCTTGTGTGATGCCATATATCAAGTGTATTAGCATATTTGCTTTTGCCACTTGCAGGCACACTATAAATATATTCTTCCTACTCTAGCAGATTTTAAACTATTGACACGTAAGAGTTTCTGGACCCAATTACAGTTCACATAAATCAATGCCACAAGACTTGTAATCATCTGATACAAATGAACCACAGGAAGAGAAGGCACAGTTGAAGAAAACTGGAAGTAAGGATGGCTCGCTGCTATAGACCCCACACAACTGAACAAGCAACATACATGGGAGAGACCACCGTGCCCAAGATTGCAAAGGAAGGGTAGTTGAAAGCTGCACCAAACTCCGGAATCACATTCAGAAAGAAAAGGCATCCTTGAAAGAAAAGTTTGTTTTATAATTTCCTTGGGGAAAAATTTGTTCCATGTCTGTTTCTCTTTACTGCCTGCCTGCAGAGCTTAACATAAAAACAGAGGCCCAAAATGACCACTTTTATATGCAGTACGTAAAACCCAATATATAAGTAATAATAATACCTAGCTCTTATTTAGCACTTTTTATCCATAGATCTCAAAGCACTATACCAAGGAGGTCAGTATCATTCTCCCCATTGTACTGATGTGTAAATTGAGGCATGGAGCGGGGAAACGATTTGCCCAGCTAGCCAGTAGCAGAGCTGAGAACAGAACCCAAGTTTCCTGAATCCCAGGCTGGTGCTCTAGCCACTAGGCAACACTGCCTCTTCAAAACACAACCAACCGGTCTTCCACTCTCTTCCTGCCTAATTTAGGTGTATTTTGAGCAGGCAATACACACACACAAAATTTCTAGACTGTTAGGTTTACAGGAGCTTACCAGGGCAATGACGGCAGTGTAGGCTTTTGGAAGGGTCTGCTCTCTATTTGCCTGAACTCAATGGCAAGGGGACTAGTGTGTTCCAGAGCTGCAACTGAACAAAAGAAAAATTGCCAAGTATCATTTGGTGTCCTTAAAATGACTAGTGCAGCCAAATTGGAAACACGCTGTAGTGCAAATCCCATGCAGGAGAACCAGCCAGACAAGGAGTATGCTTTTCACATACTCCAGCCTTCAGCACCACAAGGAACTGTTTGTCTTACCACATGGAAGTTCTTTCATTACTGATGACACCTAGGAGCTGCTAATGTGTGCATTTATATATGCCCCTATTCTGCATCTTATTTAAAAAGAAGCTGATGGCTCATTAAAAGCGATGAAAAAACATTCTCTTTAGAGGTGTGAGGAAAAAAATTCTGACTTCCGGCAAAACCAACAAAAGTAACAGTCGTTGCGAAAGAACAACGCATTTCACAGGTTTGCTTCAAATTTTTCACTGGTTTTGGTGAAAATTAAGAACAGTTTTTTCTCAGGGAAGATTTCCTTTGCTTTCACAGACGGCTATTGGGAGTGCATAATGAAATGCCATTGACTCCATCACAAAAATGGTAAAATTCTCCACTCTGAATAAAATCTCATGAAACTGGGTACATTTGTTTTGGCAATTACATCCAACCATTTTAGTTGTAAAAGACTGGCAAAAAATGTGAATATAATATCACCTCATTTTTCAAATGAAGAAACTTAGGCAAAGAGGGATTAAGGCCCCAATTCAGGAGATCACTTAAGCACATGCTTAATAATAATATGGATGTTTCCTGAATAATGGCACAGATGATGTCCCCAAGTTAACACAGAAAATCTTCGGCAGAACAGCACAGATCCTACATCTCGACTCCCAGTCTTATGGCTTAACCACAAAACCATCCTTCCCCCTCTGATATACGCTTTGCATAATCAATTTGTTACCTGATACCAAAGGAAATAAAGCCAAAAACTGCCAGATATTTGCTGTGATTTTCACCATAGATCATACACTCAAATATAACTTCTGGATGGAATAGCTTGACCAATCTGATTCTCAAATAATGGATTCTATCACACCTGAAAATTACTTAGTGTTATTTACTATTAGTTCTCGTGCAATGCATTAGGTGCTTTCTAACCATAAAGGAGGCATAGTCCCTGCCCTGAAAAACCTGCATTCTAACAGACAGAAGGAAAAGGATATCACATATGAGTCAATTGTGTTCAAGATGGGCTTAGCAACATTTTGGTAGTACAATGTTTTTAAACACAGTGAAGATTTTCTTTTGATGTAATAAGATGTTCAGGCTTATCCCCAAGCATCCACATCCTTGCCATACTCATCTGATATTTTCCCATAGGTGTCACAGTAGATATGTGAATTCTGAAAGAATTTGAATATGGAGAGGTTTACAGCCCCTCTCAGAAAGGGCATCCCAAGTGTAATGGGCAGCATGGCAGAAGAAGATACGCTCGTATGAAAAGTGGACAAATGTCAGAGCGGGCAGCATTGACAGAGATAAGGGGCATGTGGGACTGACCTAAAATGAGGCAAGGGCAGATAAAGCAGGTAGTGGCAGTTATGAAAAGCCTTGAAATCAAGAATAAGAAGTTCAAACTGAATGCAGTGGAAGAGGGAGGAGTGAAAAGAGTTACCTCGTGAGGTCTGAAAGAATGTCAGAAAGGCAAAAAACCTGCTCCCCCCGTTAGCTCCTGGAGGATGAAGGATGGAAGCCTGGGATAAATGTTTCTTTCCTTTGGAATTGACTCTGGGAAACCTTCTTCAGTTGTATTTAAGAAAACATTTCTAAAAATTACAGACATGGTTCCGCTGGATATTGTGATATGGATACCAGCCTACTAAGAAGGAGGCTGAGATCCCTCTGAACAGCACTCATTAACTGTGCCAGTAGGGAGGCCTTCTTCGACCCTAATTCTATAAAGACTTGCTCACATGTTTAACTTTACACATGCAAGTAGCCCCACTGGAATCAGAACAGGGTTTATGCAGAGTGTAAGAGGGAATCTGCACTGTGGCTAAATACATTCCTGCAGCACTACAATTCACTAACAATAGAAACAATTAACATGATCTTCATGTAAATGTTTTATTAGCTACATTGTGTGCACATATGTGAGTGTGACATTAAGAAACACAAAATTGCAGTTTAACTGCTGCCTCCAAAACAAAAATCACTGATGCGTGCCATGAAATAAAGGAAGGTGAGCTATACCTGTCAAACCATTTGAAAAACAACATGCTGCAAATGAAACACATACTTGGGAATTTGCTAATATAACAAAATGGCTGTGGGGGATGAAAGCTTAGAAGAACAAGCACAATCATATAATGTAAGCAACTATGAGCAAAGATGGTTGTGATTCTCCTCCCCTTTGATAAACTTTAAAGAAATGCTAGTGGATATTGGTAGTAGTTTATATTAAACAGCCAAAGGAATGATGTGTGCCACAAAGCAGTGATGGCTATGGATCTGTGCTTCTAGCCAATATTGATTAACAGCATGCAATTAAACATGAGTATACCAAAAATGTTCCAACTGAGAGCTGCTTTACTTGAGTGCCCTAGAAACACTGGACAACATGATTTTTTCAATTTTTTTAAATGCTCTCTATACTCTCACAAGTGGAAAGAAAACAATGCAGCTTTTAAAAATGCTTCAGAAAGACCCATGTAGGCTGAAAAACAGACATTTGGCACCATAGGCACCGACTCTGTGGGTGTAAAGGAGGCTGCTCCAATAAATAGGTGCTCCCACTGGTCCTCCAGCCCCTCAGCACCTGTGTTTGGAACCTTTTACTAATGAGAAAAAATATCCTCTATTGGGTCCTCTTGTACTGGAATCTAGTCAGCCAACATGGATCTCAGTACTGAATACACTGCTTCCGTCTCTGGACTTGACATATCACTAATGTATCATTCAGTGCCACTTGGAAAAATGAAGACATTCCTTTTAATGTTGGATACACATACATTTAGCTACTTCATAATGACACTTGTAAGCATTCAGGGCCTTTCATCTGAGCTCCTGAAACCACTCCACCAGCATTAAGCCAAATCCTGCAGACCTTGTTCAGGCAAGACCCCTGCAGTGAAATTCTGGCCCCATTAAGCTCAGTGGCAGTTTTGCCATTGATTTCAACGGGGCCAGGATTTCACCCATAAGATTTGTGTTGTACTCGACAGAAAGGCAATGAAAAAAGCTTTGGCAAAGAAGCGAGCCTTGCATTTTCTCCTTATTACAGTCAGGCCTGCAGGCACCCTAATTGCTCACATTGGGTTTCATCCTATATCTTTGTTACTCAGAAGAGAGATGTTTCCTTTTTTATCTTCAACGGGGATGCAAAAGCAACACTGGCTTTCTTCTTATATTCCCCAGTATTTTCTAGCTATCAGTCCTAGCGAGCATCCAAAGGGATACTTGGGGTTCAAGTGTTAATGTAATATCACTGTTATGCAACAATGATATTAGAAATGCCAGTGGGATATTCCTCATTTTGTGCCCTTTCCTCAGACCCGCTCCCTCCCGGACACCCAAAATCATCCTCTGCCATTCGGTTAGCTATATTCTCGTTTCATGATCCCTCAATGTTTCTCCTGTATTTAATACTGTAGTAAATTCCCCCAAGCGTCCACTTTCTTTCTCTTGACGGCTACACTGTGATACAGAGTAAAAATACCTTGTCAGGTCTTGTTATGGCCATAAAAATAAGCAGTAAGAGTAATAACAACAATATATGCCATACCATGAATGGAGTTTTTCCTGTTGCTGTACACAGTAGTACCAATGAGCACTATGGAAAGCACTTAATGGGCCTTTGTCTCTTGCTGCTGATTTAGTGTGTTCAGCTTTGAGTTTGGAGCTGAACTAGTGGCTCAATTTTTACCTTTCCTACTTTCATAAATTTATACTCTCTCAATGTCAGTCCCAATCCCCGTCTCATAGACACTCCACTAATAACTCACTGAATCTTACCCGGGTCACTCCCCTTCTATTTCTTCCTCCTTGATTATATTCAAACATTCTCTCCCACATATTTTCACAATTGTTTTCAGTTCCTCCCCACACATACACAGTGTTGAAATCTGAACGGATACCTGCAACATTCCAACATTTGTAGAGTAGAAAGTAACAAACAAACAAGGGTCAACGTTCTCATTTCCTCTGCAGTTGAACCCAATATTTTCAATACTTTATTTATAGAGATGTTCTTGCATATTGTTTCAAACCAGTGGTTCTCAAACTTGTTCCGCAAACCGCGGCCAGTGGGAGCCGCGATCGGCCGAACCTGCGGACGTGGCAGGTAAACAAACCGGCCCGGCCTGCCAGGGGCTTTCCCTGCACAAGCGGCGGAACAAGTTTGGGAACCACTGGTTTATACTATTCACAAGAAACTGAACTTCACTGGCATAAGAATGACACTTGCAAGGAAGCATTTTGTCATTCTTTTTATATTATAGGCTCATTAACAAACAATAACATTTTAATTGAAACAAAAGGCATAGTTTCAAAGCATGGACTGAAAAGGGAATATGTATAAACTGACTTTTATTTACGGATTTATTGCCTTCACTGGAGTCACACCATGTCTAACAGCAGAATTTCAGTTGTTTTCTTGCATCTAATATTGCTGCCCTCACCACCAGAAAACTGAAACCTAAACCATTTCTGATTAAAGAGAATCTTTTTGCCATTATCAGAAATTCTGAGACATTAGAGATGGAAAAAGCCAGCCAGCTCATCTGGTCAATAGACTTTAAGCACACGCTTAACGCTAAGCACACACTTAAGTGCTTTGCTGTATTGAGGCCTTAATATTTATTCTAATGTTTTATTTACTTATTCCATTGATTTTTTTTAAAAAATAGAATGATAGGCAACCAGTTTTACTAGGGGGCTGAAGTTAGATCTGCCAGACAGTAATTGCATAGATGACATTCTCTTTTTCACCCCATTTCTGATGATCAGTGGTGTATTTGATTTTTTTCCTAGCTGACCAGACTCTTCAAAGATAATTGTCAGTGGTTCAGTATCATTAGGCAATTCCCTTAACACCCTATGCTACACTGCACATCATCTAAACCTGCTGATGTGGATACATTCACTTTTGCTAAATACTCTCTCACCTGCATCGTCTCAGTAGCTGTATTGGCAAGGTCTCCATTCTTCCTAATCATCATCAAAGCTTTTCATATGACAGACCAGTGTTTAAACATAGCTGAGCAATTCAGCCATTTTAGAATCAACGTTAAATTATTCTCTATGCTCATATTAATGAAATTTCTCTCTCTCAAGTGTTTCTGTTTCTTTTAATAGAGCTGAAAAGCCCTTCTTATTCTCCCTAACCCCTACGCATTAATTCATTCAGCTTTCCACTGAGAATCTTAACTGACTCGGTATATTCTGTCTGATGTGGTAGAGAGAGTCCTCACATAACCCATTTGATGCTCAGCATACATGAGATTTGTGATGGGTTGGGTGCCTGCCATTAATTGGCTCAGACAGACTGAATTTTGTCACAGATGTTGGCCTTTATTGAACCAAGAATTCTTACAAATATAAAGGTCAACAAATCCCTGCCTTAGCGCCTCTTTATAGTGTTATTTTGATCTTGTGTGCCAAAATCCAAATCTCTGGTGTCTAATAGCACTTCATACATATATAATTATTCTAGTTCCTTTGTAGAAGCTGGAATATTAAAGCATGCCGCATGTGAGCAGTAGTTTTGAGTATTTCAAGCACATCTGAAAAGTTGTCTCAGTTCTTGGTTAAAAAAAAAATACTTTGAAGGTCGGATAACTGTCAGGAAATCAGATATCGGGTCCTAGTATCATTAGACAGGGTATTCAAAGGACTGGCTCCAATGGCTGCATCAAGAGTAGTTCAAGGTTGCGGAAGATGAAGGTAAGCATCAGCTGTATGTGTTAATATAATACCAAGCTGCCAAGATACTGATGGACTTTGCCCCCTCTCAAAGTGTCTGAAGGGTGCATCTACACTGAAAGAAAACACCCACAGCAGCAAGTCTCAGAGCTCAGGTTAACTGAATCAGGCTTCCTGGGCTTGTGCTACAGGGCTAAAAATGGCATTGTAGATATTTCCTCTCGGGCTGGAGCCTGGGCTCTGAGACCATCCCCTGTCACTGGGTTTCAGAGCCGCAGCTGTAGCACAAGTGGAAACATCTACACTGCTATTTTTGGCCCCATAGAATAAGCCTGAATCAGCTGACCTAGCCTCTGAGACTGCTGCCGTGGGCTTGGCGCTGGTTTTTTTTGCAGTGTAGACATACCCAAGTCTATTCACACCATGCCTACAAAATGTTCTTTAAAACAAAAAATGAAGCATTCATATCATGAGAAGACCTATTTTATACTGCAGTCATTATACAGATTAACACAGAGATTCATAAATTATAAGACCAGAAGGGACAACAGTGATCATCTAGTCTGACCTCCTGCGTAACACAGGCCAGAGAACTTCCCTGAATTAATTGCTGTTTGAACTAGAGCAGATTTTTTATAAAAACATCCAATCTTGATTTTAAAATTGCTAGTGATGGAGCCTCCACAACCTTTAGTAAGCTGTTCCAATGGTTAATTACTCTCTCTGTTAAAATTTTGCAACTTATTTCCAGTCTGAATTTGTCTAGCTTCAACTTCCAGCCATTCTAGCTTGTTATTCCTTTGCTAGACTGAAGAGCCAACTAGCAATTTTTTGCCTCAAATAGATACGTATAAACTGTGATCAAATCAACCCTTAACCTACGACAATAGCTATAGATATAGATTCACATTAGTCGCAGGGAAAACTGTTTCCTACCATCCCATGAGACTTTGACATTTCCAAAAAAGTTCCCATCCCAAATCAGAATGAAAAGTTTAAATATTGAAAATTCTTATGAACCGGCCAACTTTGGTCAATCAAAACATTTGGTTTCAATTTTTAAATGTTTTATTTTGATGGCTTTGGTCTAAATTTACTAAACGTTCCAAACAAAAAGTCATTACAACTCAAAAAACAAACATTTCATTTAAAAATTGTCAAAAGGGGATGTTCTGACAATTTCAAAACTTTTCTTTTAAAATTTTTTAATTCTGAGATTTGTTGAAACTAACCCTGTGAAACAAAAAAAAGGTTTCTTCAAAAAATTCCCAACCAGCTCTAATATATTTTTTACTGAACTAACAAATAAGTATGTGTACTTCTGCTGAATGCAATCAGAACTTCTCAGCTGCTAACAACTAACAGAGGTTCTTCTTTTTAATTATTTCATGCGGTAGGGGCCTGTGATTCTGAAGCAGAAGTTTCTCTGAATTATCCAGCTGTCCCCATGAAGTCCCACAAGGCCATATTGTGCAGCATAGCGACAATCAGGAAGTCCATGGATTTTTTTTTTACAATAAATGCTTGGAGGAGGAATGTTAGAACTCATGAAAATTAGACAGAGCCAAGCAAAATGAAACTTTTTGAACAAGCTTCAAGTTTTCCCCACAGAGCCCAACTAAAGCATCTCATTCCCAATTTATGAAAACTTCACAGTTCCAGAGATTGGGACAGCCATAGTGGTCAATGTATGGAGTGGAAAAGTCGCAGCTTCTTTTCAAACACAATTCACTGGCAGATTTTAATACAGACCTTCGAAGAGGAAAGCTAGTGGGCCAAATTTCCCTCTTTTACTCTGATGCAATTCAAAAGATGTCTGAGGTACTTGACAGCTTCCTTAATGACAAAACTCATACCTGTACGTAACTCCACCATACCTCCACAAAGAAAATCTTACTTGTAGATTAAAATCCTTTATAAATATTGCTGTAATGCAACTTAAAACACGACTTCCTTCTGATTTTTGCAGGGTTCAGATAGTACAATCACTTTTCACACAATAAGAAAAGGAGTACTTGTGGCACCTTAGAGACTAACCAATTTATTTGAGCATGAGCTTTCGTGAGCTATAGCTCACTTCATCGGATGCATACCGTGGAACAAGAGGCTGCTCGGCAGCTCTCCAACACCACTTTCTACAAGCCATTACCCTATGATCCCACTGAGAGTTACCAAAAGCAACTACAGCATTTGCTCAAGAAACTTCCTGAAAAAGCACAAGATCAAATCCGCACAGACACACCCCTGGAACCCCGACCTGGGATATTCTATCTGCTACCCAAGATCCATAAACCTGGAAATCCTGGGCGCCCCATCATCTCAGGCATTGGCACCCTGACAGCAGGATTGTCTGGCTATGTAGACTCCCTCCTCAGGCCCTACGCTACCAGCACTCCCAGCAACCTTCAAGACACCACTGACTTCCTGAGGAAACTTCAATCCATCGGTGATCTTCCTGATAACACCATCCTGGCCACTATGGATGTAGAAGCCCTCTACACCAACATTCCACACAAACATGGACTACAAGCCGTCAAGAACACTATCCCCGATAATGTCACGGCTAACCTGGTGGCTGAACTTTGTGACTTTGTCCTTACCCATAACTATTTTACATTTGGGGACAATGTATACCTTCAGATCAGCGGCACTGCTATGGGTACCCGCATGGCCCCACAGTATGCCAACATTTTTATGGCTGATTTAGAACAACGCTTCCTCAGCTCTCGTCCCCTAAAGCCCCTACTCTACTTGCGCTATATTGATGACATCTTCATCATCTGGACCCATGGAAAAGAAGCCCTTGAGGAATTCCACCATGATTTCAACAATTTCCATCCCACCATCAACCTCAGCCTGGTCCAGTCCACACAAGAGATCCACTTCCTGGACACTACAGTGCTAATAAACAATGGTCACATAAACACCACCCTATACTGGAAACCTACTGACCGCTATTCCTACCTACATGCCTCCAGCTTTCACCCTGACCACACCACACGATCCATCGTCTACAGCCAAGCTCTGTGATACAACCGCATTTGCTCCAACCCCTCAGACAGAGACAAACACCTACAAGATCTTTATCAAGCTTTCTTACAACTACAATACCCACCTGCGGAAGTGAAGAAACAGATTGATAGAGCCAGAAGAGTTCCCAGAAGTCACCTACTACAGGACAGGCCTAACAAAGAAAATAACAGAACGCCACTAGCCGTCACCTTCAGCCCCCAACTAAAACCCCTCCAACGCATTATTAAGGATCTACAACCTATCCTGAAGGATGACCCAACACTCTCACAAATCTTGGGAGACAGGCCAGTCCTTGCCTACAGACAGCCCCGCAACCTGAAGCAAATACTCACCAACAACCACATACCACACAACAGAACCATGAGCCCAGGAACCTATCCTTGCAACAAAGCCCGTTGCCAACTGTGCCCACATATCTATTCAGGGGACACCATCACAGGGCCCAATAACATCAGCCACACTATCAGAGGCTCGTTCACCTGCACATCCACCAATGTGATATATGCCATCATGTGCCAGCAATGCCCCTCTGCCATTTACATTGGTCAAACTGGACAGTCTCTACGTAAAAGAATAAATGGACACAAATCAGATGTCAAGAATTATAACATTCATAAACCAGTCGGAGAACACTTCAATCTCTCTGGTCACGCAATCACCAACATGAAGGTCACTATCTTACAACAAAAAAACTTCAAATCCAGACTCCAGTGAGAAACTGCTGAATTGGAATTCATTTGCAAATTGGATACTATTAATTTAGGCTTAAATAGAGACTGGGAGTGGCTAAGTCATTATGCAAGGTAGCCTATTTCCCCTTGCTTTTTCCTACCCTCCCCCCCCCCCGACATTCTGGTTAAACTTGGATTTAAACTTGGAGAGTGGTCAGTTTGGATGAGCTATTGCCAGCAGGAGAGTGAGTTTATGTGTGTGTGTGTGTGTTCCCGGGGGGCGGGGGGGGGATGAGAAAGCCTGGATCTGTGCTGGAAATGACCCACCTTGATTACCATGCACATTGTAGGGAGAGTGGTCACTTTGGATGAGCTATTACCAGCAGGAGAGTGAGTTTGTGTGTGTATGGGGGTGGGGGGTGAGAAAACCTGGATTTGTGCTAGAAATGGCCCACCTTGATTATCATGCACATTGTAGGGAGAGTGGTCACTTTTGATAAGCTATTACCAGTAGGAGAGTGAGTTTGTGTGTGTGGTTTTTTGGAGGGGGGTGAGGGAGTGAGAGAACCTGGATTTGTGCTGGAAATGACCCACCTTGATTATCATACACATTGTGAAGAGAGTGGTCACTTTGGATGGGCTATTACCAGCAGGAGAGTGAGTTTGTGTGTGGGGGGGGCGGAGGGTGAGAAAACCTGGATTTGTGCTGGAAATGGCCCAACTTGATGATCACTTTAGATAAGCTATTACCAGCAGGACAGTGGGGTGGGAGGGGGTATTGTTTCATGATCTCTGTGTGTATATAATGTCTACTGCAGTTTCCACAGTATACATCCGATGAAGTGAGCTGTAGCTCACGAAAGCTCTAACCAATTTATTTGAGCATGTCTCTAAGGTGCCACAAGTACTCCTTTTCTTTTTGCAAAGACAGACTAACACGGCTGTTACTCTGAAACTTTTCACACAATATAAAGCTAAAGTACTAGCTTTAAAGATACAAGCCAAAGCTTCCCAAAAGGACAAGGGATAACATATTTATCTTCAAGTCTAATTTCTTTTCTCAGGATTTGGACCTATGATGACTATTTGCACTTCTTCCTTGGAGTTGCGTTGCCAGGCTAAGCTGCAATATTACATGTTATACAGATTCCTGGATTTAAACTAAATAATTTATAAATAAATACTAAATGGGGCAAAGCATAGATTTGAGAAAGTCTTGACTTAAAGCTTATTGTTCTATCAGCTTACTTTTTCTGGGCTGTAAGACATCATCATCCTTCCCAGGAAGGAGCAGGTGAGCTTATGTCTTTTTTATTTTGCTTAATAGCACCCCAGTAGGTAATTGGGTAACTTAATTTAATCATAAGCACCCCAATAGGTAATTTAATCATTATCCCTGTGTGATATATACCTGATTAGTGTCACTAGTACTACAAACTGACACGCAATAAGTTCTATCAAATAAAGCACATTAATTATGGCATTTCTCAATTATGCCCCAGATGGTGCATAACTAGATATGGATAAGCAGCAAAAATTCAGATCAGGATTTGGATCACCACAAAACCTTGGAGATGCTTAAATACAGGATTCTGGTTTGGCCCATTACATAAACAGAGACCATTTGTAGTATTTGGATTTGGATCTGGGTTCAGAATATTAGCACGCACAGAACTCAAGGCCTTTTGGAGTCAGGGTGTGGTTCTTCCCCAGTACCCAGTGGTGGAATGACTTTGCATGAGATACTCTCATTAGCTAAAAATCCAATCCTTCCATTTTTAAAATGGTGCTCTGGGCTTTAGCTGTGGAACTCCCATTAAAGTCAAAGGACATTATGCATGTTAGAATTTCCACACACTGCTTTGAAAACGTAAGGTCGAATGTATAACTTTTGAACCGTAGCATGTTTTTTGATAGTTACTTAATTCCAGATCAGGTTAAAGTGTTTTATTACCTATTCAACATATGAGTCACATACTGAGATAAGATCATATCTTGGTTACATTTATCCCCTAACCCTCTTAGCCAGTTTGCTCCAAGTTAAAAGTATACACGACAAAATTGACTTCACTGGAGTTGCATATGTTAAACACAGAGCAGAATTTGGCTCACTGTCTATGGCCCTGATTAAGGAAAGCATTTAAGCATATATTCAACTTTAAGAACATGTTTAAGTCCCATGTAAGTTAAATGCTAAAGTTCTTTTTCTGGATCAGAGCCCATAAGAGGTAATTAATCCAAAATACTATCCTTCACTTCAGGTCCATTCCAGCACTGATATCATTCAGGTTGGTAGCAACAGCTGTAATAAAAATCAACCAACCATCCCACAAGTTGCCAGACTTCTCTGTGCTCATAGGAACCAATGGTTCAGAAACTGCATCTGCCCCACTGAAGGCATAATTACCACAAATTGAAAATAACAACATTCCCTTTGCACATTGTTTCAACCTCAATAGTTGCTCAAACACCGAAGACTGAAATCAAGAGTCTTAGATGAGATATGCAGATATAATTGAGTGTGAAGCATCTCATCTGAGGCAAATTGTTTCACTGAAATATGTACATGTGTAAGATTCAAAAGATGTTTTGAATTGCAAAATCCAATCACCGAAAGTGTATGTGAAATTAGTTACATTTTGCAAAACACACAGCAAAAGCCTTTTTTTTATGGAAGAACATTACCTCTCTTGTGAAATTTTTTTTTTTATTCTACGGTAAATAAATCACATTCAGGCCAAATGTAAATGTATTAAAGAAAGCATGTCTGTAGCTCCATAGCCAGTAAAAGCTCAAGTAGTCTTTTCCTTTACTGAATAGCCAATTAGAGCAATCAGATTTATCCTTTAAAAAAGACTCAGGAAAGACAAAAGGAAGAACACAAGTTAGAACAGATGCATCTATATCCTGGTGGTCAGCTCTGCTGAATAAGTTGTGTTCACCGGCTGGATTTAGTTCAGTGGCTCTCAGAACTTCTCCATTCACATAAGCAAGGAGGGAGAATGGACTAATGGATAACAAAGACGACTAGTAGCCAGGAGTCATGACCACAAAGTGGATTGAATTATTCACTTAGAGGGCCACAGCAGTCTGTGTATTAAACAGTAGCTCTGGGCGATCCTTGTATTATCCACAACTGGGTGGTGGAATAACTTTGCAATTATTTCATTTTCTAATTTATGGTGTATCAGTTAATGGGCCAAATTATTATTTTTAGATTGTATTAATAATTAAATGTACATTTATTATTTATTTACTAATATGGTCTTATCCTGTCTTCAGTTTTTATGGAGAACACATCATTTCAAATGGGGAATTTTGCGCCTGTATCAAGGACACCATATGGCTCACACCACTTTGGGTTGAGTTGGCCTTAGTCCTTGTAACTGAAAATGAACCAGAAATGGCTAAGCACTTAGACTCTGCTACTGACACCTCTGGGTTCTCCAAAGATATATATTAATACTGAGCAGTGGTTCTCAAACTACTGGACACTTCACCGAGGTGGGGGGGGGCATGCACCTAGGGAGGTGCCAGTTGCCTGTCTTTTAGCCAGGGGTATAGTGCTGATGCTGCAGACCAGAGCACATCCGAGTCCCTCTGCCCTAATACTGTGGGAGCACCATCTCACCCCAGAATAGTCTGTCACCAGGCAGCGTTGCTTCCTCCCTTGAAAAACCTTCCCCAGGCCCGTGAGCTCCATTCGGAGCTCAGATTACCGTGGCTGGGGTTATCCAGGCCATGTGGTGCCCCTGCCGACAGGGAAGCCCCGCTCGCTGGCCGCCATGGTATGGGCAAACAGCATGGCCGTGCGAGCAGCGCTGTGGGGGCCTCAGCAGCCGGTGGTAGCAAATGGCACTAGTAGAGCCTGTGGCACTAGTAGAGCCTCACCGCTAAGTTCACGTCACTGCTGCAGGAGGCCAAGGATGGCGTGCTGGACCTCACAGCAGCGTGTGTGCGGGAATGAGACCAGGATCTGCAAAGGTGGTCAGATCCGCAGGAGAATTATTGCAGGGTAGGGGGTCAAATTTGCAGAGACACCTCTGAGGGGGTCAGATCTAGAGGGGGTGGACTTTGATTTAGAGGGGTTCGCCATGTGAATGTGAGGAGCTAACCTGAGGAATGGAGGCAGGTGGTGAAGGGGCTGAGGGAGGGGAGGTCAGACCTGTATTGTGTGGGGGAGGATACTGAATCTGAATGGTGGTCCCTGTATGGGTGGGCAGACCTGTAAGGAGAGGTATCTGGAACTGGACCAAGTCTGTGTTTATGGGGGAGGGGGGGCAGTCCCTGTGTGCGTTGGATCTGGTTGATCTTTGTGGTGGAGGAGGACCTGTGGTGGTCTGGATACAGAGCTGAACATGGGAAGAAGTATGTTTGGGGGTGGGAGAGTCTGAAGCTAGTCTGTGTGTATTGGAGTGTATACAGAAAAAGGCATCAAGGGATCTGGAGCTGCATATGGCATGTGTGTATGAGTTGGGATGCACTCCTCTCTCTATTTCCTGTACACAACACTGATATTTTCCCTCAATAATTTTCCGAGAAACTAAAGCTGTAGAAAGACTCCTTGCTGTCTCATAATGGGAAAGGGTTACCGTTTGCAGGATCCTCTATATCCCAAGTGAGAGTGGAGTCAGGGCACAAGTCTCCTTCCTTTCTAGTTCCCCTGCAGCACCATGGGGCTGGCTTGTAGTTTGCCAAGGTCCGCGGAGCCCCAGCCAGTGCTATGAATCACTTGTGACCAAGGCCAGTACAGGTTACAAAAGAGCCCTTTAACCTTCTCTGTCTGAAATCCTGGCAGTGAGTAAAAGCTCCTGTAACAGTGGATCTGTTTTGGGTTGAACTGGGGAGGAGTTGTGTTGGGCAGGAGATGCTGAGAGCGAGTGCATAAGGCCTTGTAGGGATGTACAGGGGCTTTGTTTAAAATTAAGAAATGAAACCTAAAAGCATGCTCTGTTGTGGAGGGGGGGAGGGGGTTAGATTTATTAGGAACTCAGGAAACTTTTGAGAAAGGGGGAGCCTATCCAGGAAGGATGGGCTCCACCTAAACCAAAAGGGGACCAGATTGCTGACACTTAACATTAAAAAGGTGATAGAGCAGTTTTTAAACTAAGGGCTGGGGGAAAGCCGACAGGTGCGGAGGAGGCTTCCCTTAGGGGAGGATCTATTAATGGAGATTCTCTATGTCCTAGTAAGGAGGAGAGGATGAAAGATGATAAATTACAGGTAGGATCTGACGAGAGACAGTCAAATGAAAGAGAGTCCCATTCAATTACATCATGTAATAGCAGACAGCTAAAAAGTGACAAGTTTTTAAAGTGCTTATATACAAATGCTAGAAATCTAAATAATAAGATGGTTGAACTAGAGTGCCTCGTATTAAATGAGGATATTAATGTAATAGGCATCACAGGAACTTGGTGGAATAAGGATAATCAATGGGACACAGTAATACCAGGGTACAAATATATCAGAAGGACAGAACAGGTCATGCTGGTGGGGAAGTGGCACTATATGTGAAAGAAAGCGTAGAATCAAATGAAGTAAAAATCTTAAATGAACCAAACTGTACCATAGAATCTCTATGGATAGTAATTCCATGCTCTAAGAAGAATATAGCAGTAGAGATATATTACAGACCACCTGACCAGGATAGTGATAGTGACTCTGAAAAGCTCAGGGAGATTAGAGAGGCTAAAAATAAAAAACTGAATAATAGTGGGGAATTTCAACGATTCCCATATTGACTGGGTAATGTCACCTCAGGACGGGATGCAGAAATAAAGTTTATTGACACCTTAAATGACTGCTTCTTGGAGCAGCTAGTCCTGCAACCCACAAGAGGAGAGTCAATTTTTGATTTAGTCCTAAGTGCAGCACAGGATCTGGTCTAAGAGATGAATATAGCTGGACTGCTTGGTAAGAGTGACCATCATATAATTAAATTTAACATCCCTGTGGCAGGGAAAACACCACAGCAGCCCAACACTGTAGCATTTAATTTCAAAAAGGGAGACTACACAAAAATGAGGAAGTTAGTTAAACAGAAATTAAAAGGTACAGTGCCAAAAGTGAAATCCCTGAAAGCTGCAAGGAAACTTTCTTTCACAATGATAGAGGCTCAACTTAAATGTATCCCCCAAATTAAAAAACACAGTAAGAGAACCAAAAAAGTGCCACTGTGGCTAAACAACAAAGTAAAAGAAGCAGTGAGAGACAAAAAGGCATCTTTTAAAAAGTGGAAGTTAAATCCTAGTGAGGAAAATAGAAAGGAGCATAAACTCTGGCAAATGAAGTGTAAAAGTATAATTAGGATGGCCAAAAAAGAATTTGAAGAACAGTCAGCCAAAGACTCAAAAATTAATAGCAAAAAAATGTTTAAGTACAACAGAAGCAGGATGCCTGCTAAACAACCAGTGGGGCCACTGGACAATCGAGATGCTAAAGGAGCACTCAAAGGAAATAAGGCCATTGTGGAGCAACTATTCAACATATTCATAAATGATCTGGAAAAAGGGATAAACAGTGAGGTGAAAAAATTTGCAAATAATACAAAATTACTCAAGATAGTTAAGTCCCAAGCAGACTGCAAAGAGCTATAAAAGGATCTCACAAAACTGGGTGACTGGGCAACAAAATGGGAAATAATGTTGATAATGTTGATAAATGCAAAGTAATGCACACTGGAAAACGTAATCCCAACTATACATAAAAAATGATGGGGTTTAACTTAGCTGTTACCGCTCAAGAAAGAGATCTTGGAGTCACTGTGGATAGTTCTCTGAAAACATCCACTCAATGTGGAGCGGCAGCCAAAAAAGCTAATAGAATGTTGGGAATCATTAAGAAAGGGATAGATAATAAGACAGAAATATCATGTTGCCTCTATATAAATCCATGGTACGCCCACATCATGAATACTGCGTACAGATGTGGTCGCCCCATCTCAAAAAAAGATATATTGGAATTGGAAAAGGTTCAGAAAAGGGCAACAAAAATTATTAGGGGTATGGAACGGCTGCCCTATAAAGGAGTGACTAATAAGATAGAACTTTACAGCTTGGAAAAGAGACGACTAAGGGGAGATATGACAGAGGTCTATGAAATCATGACTAGTGTGGAGAAAGTAAATAAGGAAGTGTTATTTACTCCTTCTCATAACACAAGAACTAGGGGTCACCAAATGAAATTAATAGGCATCAGCTTTAAAACAAACAAAAGAAAGTATTTCTTCACACAACACACAGTCCACCTGTGGAACTCCTTGCCAGAGGATGTAGTGAAGGCCAAGACTATAACAGGATTCAAGAAAGAGATAGATAAGTTCATGGAGGATAGGTGCATCAATGGCTATTAGCCAGGATGGGCAAGGATGGTGTCCCTAGCCTCTGTTTGCCAGAAGCTGAGAATGGGTGACAGCATGGATCACTTGATGATTACCTGTTCTGTTCATTTCCTCTGGGGCACCTGGCATTGGCCACTGATGGAAGACAGGATACTGGGCTAGATGGACCCAGTATGGCCATTCTTATGTTATTATGTAAAAAGAGAAATTAAATGCAGAGCCTTTGTTTCCAAGGACTAATTGAAAGGAATGTGTTATGGGAAGCAAATTACCAGGACGTTTGCAGATATGACAGAGACAAGTAAAATATGGTGAGGAAAGTCCTTGAAGTCTCTGGGTACTTGACAGCCAACTAGTAAGGGATGGTTTGGACTGGTTTTAACAATGGCAGAGAACTAAAACTGAGCAATGTCAGATAAGTTGGCTTGTTTATTATAAGGTATAAAAGGGGGAAGAATAGGTGGGACCACTTGCTAGTGCCTGTCTGTCCAACTGGAGCCAGCCAGCATGGGTTTGAGCATGTCAGGCCTAGTCCTGTTATAAGTATCTGATAAACACTTATTAGTGGTAGCTGTTATATAGATATAGGTTAAGTTTAGCTAAGCTTAGACTGCATATTTGGAGTAATTATAAAAAGGCCAATTGGTCTTTGGATTAATTAAGAAATCTATGCCTAAATTCTGGTGTTGGTCCATTTGAACATTCAAATATAGATCCCAACAGGTCTGTACTGGTCTGTTACTACTTTGTAAGGCTTTCTGTGTAGCACTGTTTATTTCAGGGATTGGTTGGCCATTTTTTGACAGCTGAAGAGGTCTCTTGGCAACTTTTCAAAAGCCTGAACAGATTGTAAGTGCCTTACCCTTGGAGCTGCACTTGTGGAGAGGTTATGGGTCTATTACAGGAGTGGGTGGGAGAGGTTCTGTGGCCTGCAACATGCAGGAGGTCAGACTAGATGATCATGATGGTCCCTTCCGGCCTTAACCTCTATGAGTCTATGAGACAGATTTCTGAGTGAGGGGCAGCTAGGAAACAAGCTCCCTCCTCCCATTGACAAGGGCTGGTGAATCCTGACACAAATTGTAATTGTTTGATGTTATGATTTCCTAAAATGCTTGTGCAGTTTTAATTCAGCTGCTGCGACTTGTACTCATTTGGAACAGAACTGTGAGATAGCACAAAATTTATACTTTGACACCCATACTTTTACTGTAACTATATCAAAGCCCTTATACTTTATTACTCATATTCTTGCAAAGTATAGGATTTTCAGTTCTCTGGGTTTTCTTAGTAAACTATGGAGAGGCACAGTTGGTTTTGTTTTGTTATTAGCTTAGGGAGGGTCACTGTGTCAAAGTTTGAGAACTCCTGATATGGAATGATGCTATGTCATCATATACTGCAAATACTGTATCAATAAAAGATAAAGTATTCTGCACAGAAGTAGAATATTCCTTAATTATCCATTGCAAGGACTCCGGCATCTTCCTCTGAAGCCTCTGGTATTAGCCAATGCCCAAGGCACGATATTGCACAAGGGGGTGACTGGTTTGACCCAGGGGTGACACTTCTTAGGTTTGCATGATGATAAATACAATTTCTGTAAACAGCACTTGACTTTCAATGGGACGTAGATTCCTAAGTCACTTTTGAAAATGGGACTTAGACTTAAAGGCTATTGAAAATCAGACCCATTGTCTTTAGCCCCAGGAAAACACTGGATCCACGGAGCCACAGAAAAACAAGTATGCCTGGAAAAGCAGGGTAGACAATGTCAATATTCTGTCACGTTCCAATTAGGCTTCTGCCAGGTAAAGCACCTTAAAGCCTTGGGCCCTTCCAGCTTTCAGCTTAACAAGATCCATATTCCCATGGCTCACAGAGAAGGAATCCCAATTCACTACTAGGCAGACTACTCAAGCAGTTTCAGTGCTATCATTTTTGGAAAAGTGTATTCCTTGAGTGGCATACACTGGAGAAGTTTCATCTTTTCACTGTACCATTGTAGGGAATATAGAAGTCTGACCAAGAAGTCTAAATAAAGAAAACTTTCCAGCACAGAAATAACACTATTAAACAACAGTACTGATCCTTTTTAATTCAATAAAAGCACTTTTTAATCCTCTCTGCAGTTTACCAGGGGAAGGCAGAGCCCATAAAGGTATTTGTGTACCTTCCTACTTTGTTCCATCCTGTTTCTTTCGAAATGCTGGACTTTGATAATCAGACCCCACGAGAATGTCAGCAAAATCTCTAATATTTTTCTTGTACCACGTAAAGTCTTTTTTCTCTACACAATGAAACCTGTTAGAGAAATCTGTGCCCATAATCATAAAATTCTGGCAGTTGCCTCCATAACCCATTACAGTAAAAGATAGCAACAATGTTTTCATTAACCAAAATCAATAGCATACACAACTGCAATTTGTTTGAGCAGCAAAAATATTGCATTCCAATTGAAGTATGTACAGAAGGTTGTAAGTTCTCTGAAGCCACACATGTAACTAAAATTGCAGCAGTAAACCAGTCACTTGTATGGAATCAATATAAATATTGAACTTAAAATACTATGTTGAAATCTTTACGGTAAAAATGTATGATTTATTAGCTGCATGGGTAACACGAATCAATATAAGAGCAAGACTTAGACAATGTATTAGTTAAATTTACTGTGTGTACCCTTTGATTTGGTCAATTTTTGAAACATATGATTATTGCATTGTGGTTCGGACAGTAAAAAACAATAGTATAATCATTTTTATTTCCTCGGGCAATGGTGGCTGGCTTTGTGGAAGCAACATTCCTTATTTTTGAGCCTGTGGTCTGCCCATTTGGAGGTCCTTTTGCTTAAAAAAAAAAAACCCTCAGATTGGTTGTTGGTTAGTCTTAGGCTCTTCCTCCCCTGACATTTGGCTATCTCATAAAACCACTTCCCATAACTCAGCACCATTTAGCAACTTCTGCTTAGCAGAGAAGAATTAATTCACAAGCAAGATGAGTAACAGCGCTTCTTACTCTACCAGAAAATGCTCCCACATGATCACAGCTAAGGTTAGTAAAGAGGCACTAAACAGGTCTGTAATTCATTAGTTGGTACATAAGAGTTTCCAGTTCAATTTCTTCCCCCCATGAGCATAAGTATCCAGTGACATAAAAGCTAAAACTTGACATAAAATAGTGTGTAAGTTGTTCTTGATTTTCTGTGGTGCTCAGTTTCTTATTTTGCTTTCACCGAGTATTTCATAGACTGGGTCGTGTTCTTTATTAACATATTGAGTACTCACTGTGGATGCACACATGTGCATGACTATACGGTGTATTGATCTTGCACTTGAGGGTGCACAGTAGCCTATACTCTAAACCATTCTCCACAACTGAGTGTTACAATTATTTTGTTTCATAGTAAAATATGAACACCCATTCCTGTGGTGTCTGGGTGCATCAACTAATGGGCCACATTTTCTGCAGATGAAAATTGGCAGAGCTCTGTTAGAATTTGGCCCTACAACCACTTGGACTACACTAGAATTTGGCTCTATTTGAACGCCTTGAGCAACAACACTCTCCCTCTTCCTCATTTATCCACCCACGCCAGGAAGGATACAAGAAAAATAAAAACAAGCCTCATTCTAGTTACACGGGTGTAACTTCAATAAGTTCAATGGAGTCACTCCTGAGTTATAGCTGTGAAAGTGAGAACAGATTCAAGCCCAATGCTTTCACGCCAAGTCCAATGTGGCAAATGCTTGGCCAAAAAAGATGAGGTTAAGAGACTCAGGATGAACCAGACAGGTACAGTTGGCAAATTCTGGTCAGGAACACACACTGAGTTCAGTCTCACAAGCACACAACTAAGACCATCTAAAGCAGCTCATTTGGTCTCAGCTGTTGCAATGGCACATGAAAGGACAGGAGGTTTCTAATTTAACCAGCTCTCAAATCTACTTTATTACATGGAAAGCTCTCTTTGCTGATGTTTGTCTTCAGTTTCTCTCTTCCCATTAAAAATGTGTATGATTCTGAAATGACAACGTCCATGGACAGGTCATTTTCTTAATTAAAAATGTCATCTTAGTTCATAACAATAGGCTCAGGTAGATAAAAATAAAATAACAAAAGCACATCTGCAATAATACTGCTTTAGTGAACATTAACAGGAATGACTTGAATTGGATTTTTTCCCCACGTTTTTATAAGTCTTTAATTACTTCTTCGGAAAATTCAAGGTAATTGTTTAAAAAAAAACAAACCTTTCACACACTTTTTTTTTTTTTTCTTTTAAAGACTGCCAGGGGGTGCTACTAACCAAACATCTGGGACTAGACTTTCCTCCAGAAACTCTCTGCAAAGCCTGAGCTTCTTTATCAATTAATTCTTGCTGGATGCAGTTCAGCTAACGAATTGTTATTTTAGTGAAAAATGCCACCGTGAGCTGAAGGGATTTGTTCAATCAGCTGTAAATTCTGTTTTGACCCATTTACAACATGAAAATCTGATCTCAAGAATGAAATCTTCACTCTGCAGCATGAGGGAATTATTCGCAGAATGGAGACCTCATGGGTAGACTTTTCAAAAGCAGTCAGCACTGGCCTACCTCTGCTCCCACTGAAGTAAATAATAAAACTTCCATTGAGTTCAACAGGAGCAGAATTCAGCCGGTGCTGACGGCCTTTTGAAAATCCTACCCTGTGTGTAGTAGGATATGGTTTATAATTTCAAGTGACCACAGTTTACCTAGAAGGTTTCACTGTCTCCAAGTCTAGAAGTCCATTGCCCTAATGCATATAGACCAGCATTCCCATTCATAGGATCCTGCCAGTTGGTCATCCTGTACCTAGACACCGAGGTGAAGTGAGCTAATGGAATGATGTATGCAGTGCCTTTTACATTCCATTCCTGTAGATGTACTACTTCAGTCTGCAGTCTTCTTGGATCTCATTAGCTAAGCAGAATCAATACTTGCATGGAGCACCTGGGTGCTGCAGGAAACGGGGATGGTCATGAAGCGGGTAGCACTCTTTCCCCGAAGTGGGTGCTGAGTCAGGGGCCCAGTATTGGTTTCAGGGGTAGTGCTTTGTTTGCAGAGCTGTCTTTCAGACAGCCATAAAACCAAGGCTGTGATCTTTTGTCACTATTTAAGCACCTATGGGCCTGATTTCCCTCTTTTTTGAAATCAACAGAGTTAAGCCAGTGAACGGGACAGGAGAACCAGGCCCAAAGGCACTTTTCACAAATGAAAAGATTATTAACTCCAGTGTCCTGGCCAAATTCTAAGTTGATCCTGCCGACAGCACCTAAAATTCCCATTGTTTCAATCCATCATTGAAACAATTGTTACATCTTGCCTCAAAGGAGGCAGTAGCCAATGGAAGATGAAATTATTCTTATGTACAGCACTTGGGGAACCTTCTGCCTGAAACCCCACTTCAGGAACATGAGCTATGATTATTTTAATTGCTGTGCCCATTTTTGATCATACAACAAACCTTTTTCCTTTTAATCAGCGAACAGTTGGCTACTGCCATGCAGCACAGTCCTACAGACTTTTCTGCCTCCCTGAAAGAAATGGAAATGATGTAATAGAGCACTGCAGCACTCTGGCTTTGTTCCTCATGAGTAAGCTATAAGACCAGTCCAATGTTTGCAGATGCCACAGTCATTCACTACACATTGGGAATTGTATTCCCGCAGCACTAGCTAGCCCTTGTACAATTACATCATCAATTGCATTGGAAATGGAGTTGTGGGGGTGGCATGATAACTCTGCAGCAAACAATGTGCCCTGAGCTGATATTTGAGAAGGAGGGTCATGAGCTCAGGAGCACACAGGGTGACCAGACATCCTGATATTATTGGGACCATCCCAATATTAGGGGCTTTGTCTTTTTATAGGCAGCTATTTCTTCCCTGCACCCGCAAAGAAAAAAAGATCCTGATTTTTCACACTTACTATCTGGTTACCCTAGGAGCACATTGAAAAAACCCTCATCGGAAGCTGGAGAAATGTACAAAACAAGTAAAACAGCAGTGTTACAGTCTGCTGGGTCCATAATGGGTGGGTGGGTGGTGGGAGTGGAGACTGTGGGAGACAGAAAGGGACCAAACTACTGGTGCGAGACCCATCCACAAAAAACATGCAAAGTCCCTTAATTTTAGGACTAAGATTCGGGCTGATATGATCGATACTCCTCATTAAATCCTACAGGAACCTAAGCCATTGGCAAAAGATAAAATGCAGTCATGAAAATTAACATTAAAATAATGTTAGTGATTGGATGTGAACTCACCAATACCAGACTCTAACTCCACCATTACAGGCGAAGCCGTCCCGAGGGCACGGCGAATTGGGGCAAGGGCACAGCGAATTGGGGCAACCGCTCCAGGCCCTGTGCTTTGAGGGGGCTCTGTGGGCCAGTGCGATTGGCCGGTGCGGTGGGTCCCAGAAGTGATGGATTCATTTCCCCCGCAGGCCCCGCATCCCCATAGGGATGGCCCTAATTACAGGTTCGGTTATTTCTAGGTATAGCAGTATAATGCCTCCAACAACAATGAAGAAACAGCTAAGAGGCCAGGCGCAACAGGATAAATGGGGTAGAGCTTTAAGCTTTCATTTTCTTGCCTGAGAGGGGTTCATTTGTGCTGTACCCTGAATTTAGCACTCCCTTCAGTGCATTACTTTGTTTACTAAAGATCTCCACAACCGACAAGACCCTCCAATGCCTGTACATTCCCCCCTTAAATTTGCATGTTGATTCTTGCAGAGGCTGTAGGTGTTGTTCCTGTTCCTCTTCTGTCTGCTCTCTCCCTCCCCTGCAATGTGTCAAGCTCCCTTATTCTACTTGGAGTAGGGCAAAAACGTTTTCATTTTTACCAAAATTTCCTGCAGGGAAATTTTTTTTCATTTAAATCAAAATTTGCAGTGGAGAATTTAAGCTGGTCAATTGAAAAGCAGCTGTCATTCGTTCTCCCACTTCCTCAGCGCTGCTTAAGATGCGATGACATTGTAAAAGCTGTATGAGAATCTTCCTGCTTTACTGCAGTACTGGCATGAGCCAGCCCTACTACAGCTAAGACTTTGCTATTAGTCAGCTGGGCAGGAAATGGGTTAGCTGTCCTGCAAGAATTTTAAATTTTTTCTCATCCCAATTGGGACAAAAAGTCAACGTCTCAAAAACGTTCACAAATCAAACCGCTGAGAAAAAAAGTTCAGCTCTGGTCAATAAAACATGTTGTTTTAATCATTTCAAAATGTTTCTTCTTCATGTTAGAGAGACAAGATGTGTGAGGTAATGTCTGTTATTGGCCCGACTTCCACTGGTGACAGAGACAAGCGGGGGATTCTAAAGCCAATCCACTGGATTGACATCCCAGAGTCTCCAGGGGTTTGACAATGCCCTGTCTCTGCTGCAGAGGGGCAAATCCTCACATGCACCTAATAGAATGATCATGAGCAACTCCCTGAAGGGAATCTCCCCCCTGGCCCAACCCCCATTTTATGCAAGGGGGTGATCTGGCCCTATGATATTCAGGTTTTAAGAGCAGTTCCTAGGCATATTCATGGGCTGGCACTTTACTATCCATTTAGTATTGCAACAAGTACTAATAAAGAACACAAGGCCATTCATACCACAACACCACGGCTGAAATAATGCACAACACCTACCTCAAGCTTCCTGGGCCCAAAGATGCCTGGGACACTACAGCTGATCCTATTGCCATGCCTACTATACCAAAAGCATTAGTCTGGGACAAATGAAATGACACCATTTCAGAAACCTGCATTGATGCCTTGACTAAACCTGACAGACACAAGGAAATCTAGAGTTTACAGCTTCTCCCTCCGGCTCCAATTCATCCTTTTTTGTGCCTATTGTAGCTGTTACAGCAATATGCTACACCACATCACCCACCGATCTTGGCCTACTATAATATATGTGCATAATGGAGCGAGTCAAAAACAATCAAAGCCTTAACTCATTTCCACATGGCTTCACATAACATTTTCTACCTTCTTCATCTCCTGTATCCCCATCCTGGGAGATTCTAATTTACACAGCCAAGTTCTGAAGCATGCAGTTCATCTTGAACACCTAATAAGCATTGATAAAGACTAGGCTCGAAGTGTACTGCCAAGAGATCTGTAGAGATTTTGAAGCCACATTTTCTGCATGTGTCTAATGACAATTATCACATGTTAATGTATCACCCAGGAAAGCCAACTGTAATACTGGGTCATTCATAAAAACCACAGATACTTTGTTTTTCAATGAGGCTGTTCACTGCAATATAATGATCAGCAGTGGATCCCAAACATCAACAGTCTGAATTTACATGCTAGTGTACATGGGCAATCAAAGTCAAATTACAGAGATTTCACTTTGTTTCTACTCTGGTTAATACCCCACATCAGTTTAAGTAAGGAAGTATGGTCTAATGGTTGGAGAAAATCCTGGGATTAAAGACTCTAGCGGTCTAATCCTGGCTTTGCCACTGATTTGCTGTGTTGCCTTGGGCAAGTCATTTAACCTCTCTGCACCCCAGTATCTCCATTTATTATAGTAACAAACTGTTGTGAGGTATAGGCCTTCATCGTAAAAAATGGCCTCCAACACGGCAGGAAAATATCTGCACCACCAAGATCAGATAATCAGGCATCTGCATGGGTGAAACAGTAGAGTACAAGTAATTGCTCCTGCAAGTTTGTGCTTGCACTTACTTATCGTCACAGACCTGCACCTACACCACTGGGGCAGATTAAGACCATAGTTTTTAGCCAGGTCTCAACGATTTAATATGCTTTGAGATTCTCAGATAAGGGACTCTGTCAGTGCAGATATATTATGACTGCTATGTAAAAAACACAGAGGAGAACATCAGCAAGGTAAAGTCACAGGGCCTGATTCTGCACTGCCCTACACATTGTGTCCTCATATACACCAGGGTAAAGTGAGTGTTTTGTAAACACTTTACACTCACTTTTCACGGGCGAAAGTGATGCTACAAGGCAAAGGAGAACCAGGCCCATACTGTAGCTTAATGCAGCAGGTGGGTAATATGCTGTAAACTGGGAGAGGGATGTATTATCTTCTTGACATGAGCACAAGAGCTCAGATTCAAATCTCAGTTACTTCTGAAGTGATTTTGCTTAGTAAGTGAAGTGCCTTTCTGTTTGCACTTATATAAACAAACAGATTCTAGCCAGAGATTCCATTCAAGCTAATGGAGTTACATGAATTATTGTAAGAGTCTCAATGAATTAGTTTGCAAAGCAGTAGCTGATCAGCATTAACCTTACAACTTAGCAATATTCTCATTGACCAAAAAGAATCATGTTTCTGCAAATCCATAAACATTGTGCAGCGTTGACTCAGATTTTGTACTGTGATAAAACTAAGTCACCTTTTTTGACATTTATCCATCAGTGCCAAAGATGACTCCAAGAAAGCTAACAAAAGAGAACTGTAAACAAAATAATATAATTTTCCACCCAATTTTACCCAGTTGAATGTACAGAGGGTCTAATTTCACCATTTTCACTTTTACATTAAAAACTAACAAAAACCCAGAAGAACCACTTTACAGAAGCAAATGGATAATCACAAAGTGTAAGCTGCCTTAACTATTCTGTCTGCAGTCTTGGAACCATGCTTCATTGCCTTTGAACAAATAATTTCATATACATGTCATGCTTTCTTCATGATGAAAAAAAAAATTATTTCCATCTTGATACTCAATCAAGCAAAATGGGTGGATTGGGCTTAGAATGCTAAGCACAGTTATCATGCTGGCCAGGGCAATGTTTGGTACATAAACATGACTGAGTAGTCTGTTCTTCGATAGAAATCACAGAAGAAAAAAACCACACACTCTCTCTCTCTCAGGGCTAGGTTGTGACTTAAATGGAAGCAGGTGAGTCATTCCAATGAAGTCAATGGGCAAAAGACTCCAGGAGAACTTGGCAGGATGCGTTGGGGGATCTTGCAATCACGTGAGTGGCCTAGAAATGCTGCTGATTAGAGCCGGTGGAAATGTTTTTCCACCTAAACCATTTCTCAGATCCAGAATGAAATTCGTGGTGGGGAAAAAGCAAGAGAAGTGCCACTAGCCCTAGTGGCAAGGACCATTCACCTGGTATGTGGGAGACCCACATTCAAGTCCCTGCTCTGATTCAGTCTCTCTCACTAGCCCAATGAATATTTAATTATTTGTACAAAGTGGAATGGCTCCAACAGGAAAGATTGAGAGAGAAAAAAACTCACTCTACCCCCCGGTAGACCTGAATCAAGCAGAGCAGAGCTTGAAAGTGGGTGTCCCACATCCCAGGAGAGTTCCCCGGCTATTCTAGGGTCTCTCCCTCTCTCTCATTTTTTTGTGAAAAGCTTCAAGAGGTCTTGTTTTCGTTCCTCATTGGAGTGAAACCTTGACATTTCTCATGAAATGGAATTGCTGGTTTTCAGCCAGCCCAACTGCCAAGATATATTTTCCGTAAGCTGAAAATTAAAAAAAAAAAAAAAAAAAAAAAATTCAGTTTCATTTGAGCTTTTAAAAACTTTTATTTTTCAATGAAATTCAAGTACATTTCTACACGAAAAGGTGTTTCTAACTGAAAAATCCCAGTGTCTCATTCTGAAAATGTCAACTTAAAATCTTTTTATTGTTCAGGACAGGAGGTCTCAGTGAAACAATTCAGCAAATTCATCATGACTTTACAAAATATCTTGGTCGACCCGAATCTGCATTTTTCATCGACAAAAGTTTCAGCCAAAAAATGTCACCCAGCTCTAGGTATAGTAGGAGAAGCAGGAGAGCTGCTGGACAACAGCTCCCAAACAATGCACACAGTGGGGAGGTCAGGTTCATGCCCCTAGCTCTTTATCTGATCCACTGCACAAAACCTACTTTGGCAGTAATTTATCCTCAGAGAGCCAAATACTGTGAGGGTTTTTAAAGGATCCCTCATTTGGGCACCTAAATCCATATTTAGGCATGAAAGTGGCTGTTTTATAGGCTAAAGTGCTTATCTGAGCACCCAGACAATGTACCAAAGCACTCATATTCGAAACTTGTCCTTTCCCCTACCAAATTTATACAAACTATAGATGATATAGATACAAACTTGCTGCAGTAAACAAGATACTGTCTCTCCCATCTGAGGCTCTCCACTCTTTGGTTTGTATCTTACCATCCGTTTTTAATTAGAAATCCCCATTGACATCAGAGAGTTCTGCCAAAAAAAAAAAAACCCCTCAATTATTGGACCACTGTCTGTTAGTGGAAGGGACAAGTTTTTGAGCTACACAGAGCTCTTCTTCAGGTCCAACATGAAGAAGAGCTCTGTGCAGCTTGAAAGCTTGTCTCTTCTACCAACAGAAGTTGGTCCAATAAAAGATATTACCGCACCCACTTTTTGTCTCATATCCTTGGACCAACACAGCTACAACAACACTAGGAAAAAAAATTGATGGCACACTATGGTGCTTTAATAAAGCTCATCATTACTAGGTATTTTAGGACACCAGGAGACTAATGTAAAGAGGAGAGCTGTGTTAAGCAGACTTCTTTCAAACCAGGCTGAGACTTCCTGAATGAGAGTGACAGGGGAACGTAATCATCTTAGTTTAAATTCCATGATAGCTCCTTATATTGTAAAATATAGGAGGTCTTGAATATTCTGCTAAATAACCATAGACTTTACCATTAAACCCCACCCTCTTTTGTCCCCCCTTCCCAAAAACACTTCAGCATGTTGGCCTCAATTTCTGTGTTGAGTTTCCATAAATCATTAATCTAAAGTGAAAAGGAGGACTTGTGGCACCTTAGAGACTAATCCATTTATTTGAGCATAAGCTTTCGTGAGCTACAGCTCACTTCATCGGATGCATTCAGTGGAAAACACAGTGAGGAATTTTTTCATGGTCTGTGTATATAAATCTCCTCACTATATTTTCCACTTTATGCATCCGACGAAGTGAGCTGTAGCTCACGAAAGCTTATGCTCAAATAAATGGGTTAGTCTCTAAGGTGCCACAAGTACTCCTTTTCTTTTTGCGAATACAGACTAACACGGCTGCTATTCTGAAACCTAATCTAAAGTGACAATTTAACTAAATATGGTAGCTCCCATTTAAACAGCCAGCAAAGGAAAGGTGAAAGGGTCAGTCTGTTGCTTCAATGTTTGTAAAATGGATAACAGAGCTCAAAGAATAGACATATAATATTTCCTGTCCATCAGTCTAATGCTTTCATTTTACAGTGTTATCTGTCATCTAAAAACTAGTGGTTTACCCAGGCGCTCTTATCTTCTCTCTGTGTGAAACTTCTGTGCAATAAATAAAATGCCTGGTGTTTTTTGTGCATCGAGATTGTTTTGATTTCAAATACACTCAAGATTGTATTTTGGTTGCTCTTCTGAAAGCTTATATTTCATATTATTCTACAGCATCAAAGTGGGCAGAAACATGCTACTATTTCTGCATTTTTTTCCTTTTGCTACACTAAGCTAAATATAAATATGTTTTAAAAATATGCATTTCTGAGAATTTTTCAGGCGATCTTCACTGATGATCAGATGCAAGTGGAGATGCAGCCTTCCAGTTAAAGTGACACTTAAATTAAGGTTCCCATATTTCAAGTTCCCAAACAGAGGTCACTGCCGGGGGGAAGGGGAACTAGAGAGAGGGTACAGTTTCTACTGTACCATTTCTTTCTACTTTGAATATCTAAAGTTTATAAATAACAAGTGTAATGGCCTCAAAAATAAATGTAAATCAAATTTAAATGTCCCTTTTTACATGCAGTCAGTTCTCTCCTACTGCACTTCTTCCTGTTATGCCCAAACATATTTCTCTGTAGAGCATATCTTTCTCAGCTGTGGTTGCTTGCTCATGAAATAGCCAAGAAAGTCTTTACAGCATGTGTGGCTGAAGTTGTACGGTACATGCAGGCTCCATTTCAGCGACTCAGCAGTCAATATCAGGCCAACCTTACTTCTGTGCGGCTGCGAGCGGCGGCACTGCCTTGAGAGCTGGGCTCCTGGCCAGCAGCCACCACTCTCCAGCCATCCAGCTCTGATGGCAGCTGCGCTGCCAGCAGAAGTAAGGATGGCAAACCAGTAAACATGCACGCCGCGATTAGGGTACACTGGGAATCGCTGTTCTACCAGAATTGATGTAGGAAAAAGGACAAGCAAGGAAAAGCAGGACATTTGTTCATATTTCAAAAATCCACCCAGACGGAGATCAGAGGACCAAAAAAGAGGTCATATCCGGGAAAACCCAAATATGTGGTAACCCTAAAATGAACTGTATTGTTTGCAGGGAGATCTCCTCAGAAATATCTATGTTGCTATTCCCTGCATTTGTATGGCAATAACACTGAATGGGAGCCAGGAAGTGAGGTGAAACAATAATCTTTAATAACTGCAGACAAACCTTTATTTAAAAAAAAAGAGAGTGGAAAGTTAAGCATAAGCTAAGTTGGGTGCTGGAAAACTCCCCAAAAGAAAAGAAAGAAAATAGGAATTTAATTCTTGTACTCGTATTCTACTGACGAGACAGGTTTTAGTAAGGTTTTTTTTCCCCATTCACAGAACCTCATAAAATATTTAGATTAACTTAAAACTTCAGCTGACAAACACAGCTTTTGCAGTCAGAGAGGGTTCCGTTTGGTAAAGCAGTGCTGGAAGTAAATGGAAAAAGTTCCTCAGCTGGTGTTAAAACCTACCTTCTTCGCATGAACCTATGAATATAATTTCGCTTTTTTCATTCACATGCAAATGCATTATTTCAAGTGCCCAAAACATGTACAAAGGAAGAAATTAAAACATTATATTGTCTAATACTAGGGTTTTTACATGTCAAGCAAGTTTCTGTGCTAAGCTTTTGTTTCAGGTTTTGTATAATATGACAGCTGTTTCTATTCAGATGGTATGTTAAAGGAAACATTTTCTGTAATTTCAGCTCAATCATATTCAAACGAGCAATACTCCATTTTAAAGTACCACTGAGAAAATGCAAACTGTTTCTACAATGAAGCCAACATTTACTATTCTAATTTAATGCAAATGTTCGTTAGAATCAACAAGAATATATAAGTGCTGTGTCAATATCTCTTGTGCTCTTTAAGATTATTTCACATCTAATGCAGCCATAGACAAAATTCACCCAAAGATGTATTAAATACTAGGTTAAAATGTGTTGCTATTTATTATTTCTATTATGGTATCATCTAAGGAACGCAAATGGGGATTAAGATTCCATTGTTTAAAACAAACACACACAAAAACAGTCTCGGCCTGAGAGACCTTGCAATCTAGAATATAAATTAAAATTACAGGCCCATTATTGCAATTCCTACGTGGGCAGAACCTTAATTGAAATCGATGGGAGATCTTCCCTACGTAAGGGCTGCAAAATAAGGTCCAAATTTTCCAGCATCAGAATATTATAGAGCCTTTTATATCCCATCAGAGAGCACAAATTTTGTCCAGCATAAGAAAAAATGTTTCATCTGTGCTTTATTCCTAAACAAATTAAATTCCCTTTCATTGAGCAACAGAAGAGAGCAATCCATGACAAAAAGGTAAAAGGATTGTTTGTGCGCTGATGAAGGGTGCTCATTCATACAAAAGAAGGAGATAATGCAAAGATCATTTCAACTTGTCTGAATTTCCTCTAGCAATATCTCCAAATGGTGCCAATGGGACACAAAAAAAGGAAGAAGCTGGTGAATAGACAATAGTGGGAGGTTATTTAAGTCACTGAGAGATGAGCCATGTGGTAATAAGAAAAAGTCAGCCATTTAGGTGGCCATGGGAGAATTGTTTGCTTTGCAGACAGAGATCAAGACAAAAGTGGGGAAAAAATAGTAAAACTGAGAAAAGCACCTGGTGCTGCCAGCTGGAACAGCTGAGCAAATAAAACAGGTTAGTGATTATGTAGATGGAACCCTCCATAAATCTGGCCAGACATATGGAAAACAGGAGAATGAAGATGGCTACAAAACCAGATCATGCTTTCTCCTATCCTTGGAGGAGGCAGAGGCACCTGATAGCTACTATGAGTATTATTCACATAAGACCCTTGTGCTATTATATCTTAGTTGCATCAAGGAGATGATGATGACAATGAAGACGACGATGGAAGCAGTAAAAATGGTCATAGCAGATTTACAGTTTCTGCAGATAAGAAAGTCAAAACTCAGGATGTAAATCCAAGACTATTTAAAGAAAATATAGGTTGACAGAAATGCCTCCAGCTACTTTGCAATCACCATGGTTGCTCTCAATGCTCTCTGGGTTCTCACTTGACAAAGTATTGGGAGCCAAAGTTGTGTAGAGCAGGTGAATACTGACCTATTAGTGATGGAGAGACCTTCAAAAGCCTTGGAGATTCAGTTCAGCTAAACCTCCATATGCTTCTAAGTTCTGCACTCCCAAGGACTTATCTCAAAAAGACAGCTCACCGTTGCCCTTTTCCCCCTCCAGTTTGAGTGGCAGCATGTGATAATGTAACCCCTGCTGGTACCTTTGGCCTCCTATTGTGCATTCCTGCAGTTTGTTCATCACTGAATCACACATAATTTATTCATCTCAAGATGCATCATTGGAGCTGCAGAAGATGAACAGTGAGCAGAGCTGGGTGCATGAATCACCAGCAAGTCCACAAAAAAGATATTATCACTTGATCTGACCTGTTTCATTTACTTTTCTGCAAACACCACTAGCCTTATTTTCTTCTCACACATGTTTGGGGAGAATATTTTGTTCCTGTGAATGCAAGGTCTTGCACTTCAGTGCTCACACCCACCCACATGTCGGCGAGCACATCTGCACTCAGATACCTTTATCTGTGCCAGAAGTGGTCACTTAGCAACCCTATAGCTCCTGGTTGTGGGTGTTTGGGAGCCAGAGTGGTATGTGGGAGGGTGAGACTAGGAGAGTGCTTTAAAGTTGTCACAAATATAAAGGGAAGGGTAACCACCTTTCTGTACACAGTGCTATAAAATCCCTCCTGGCCAGAGGCAAAATCCTTTCACCTGTAAAGGGTTAAGAAGCTAAAGTAACCCTGCCGGCACCTGATCTAAAATGGCCAATGGGGGGCAGAGGGGACAAAAGTCTGTCTGTGTGATGCTTTTGCCGGGAACAGATCAGGAATGCAAGCCTTACAACTCCTGTAAAGTTAGTAAGTAATCTAGCTAGAAAATTTTCTTTTGTTTAATGGCTGGTAAAATAGGCTGTGCTGGAGGGACTGTATATTCTTGGTTTTGTGTCTTTTTGTAACTTAAGGTTTTGCCTAGAGGGATCCTCTATGTTTTGAATCGGATTACCCTGTAAAGTATTTACCATCCTGATTTTACAGAGGTGATTTTTTTACCTTTTCTTTAAATAAAATTCTTCTTTTAAGAACCTGATTGATTTTTCATTGTTCTTAAGATCCAAGGGTTTGGGTCTGTGTTCACCTGTACCAATTGGTAAGGATATTATTATCAAGCCTTCCCCAGGAAAGTGGGTGTAGGGCTTGGGGTGATATTTTGGGGAAAGACATCTCCAAGTGGGCTCTTTCCCTGTTCTTTGTTTAAAAAGCTTAGTGGTGGCAGCATACCGTTCAAGGACAAGGCAAAATTTGTACCTTGGGGAAGTTTTTAACGTAAGCTGGTAAGAATAAGCTTAGCGGGTCTTTCATGCAGGTCCCCACATCTGTACCCTAGAGTTCAGAGTGGGGAAGGAACCTTGACAAAAGTCCTTAGCTTTATCCAAAAGCAAACAAGAAATGCAAACTCAGCATGAAAAGGAAGGGAGAGACAGGGAGATTGGAGGATCCTTTTGCTGGAAACACTTTGCACATATTTGATGTCCCCAAAGCGGAGGTGGATGGGTGCTAGAGAAGCAGGACAGCAGAGTCAGGTGCATGGACAAGAAGTGGCTGCCAAGTGCATTGTCACCAGTGCAATATAAAAAAAACTAGATAGAGAAATATAGATGATTATAAGGAAGGGACTTGGAGCCACACACTGGCTGTGCTCAGAGTTATAACTGTGATCCTGAGGCGAGAAAGGGAGGTGGGCTAGAGAGAGGAGTGCAGAGCCACTCCTGTGAAAAGACAAGGTTGTAATATGAGAGGATGGCTGAATCCCTGGATTTTTAAGCTCTTTAGTGGCATGTCACTAGTTGAGGATCAAGAATGTAACGGGGAAGGGCGCAGCACATTCTAAGGCATGTGGAAGCAATTAAAGAACAGTAATGTATCCATGGGCTGTCACTTAACATGTTAGGTCAAAAATTGTTGTGAAATATTCTTCAGAATCCTAGGCCTTTTTAAATCGCCCGGGCAAGCCACAGGGCTCCTAGGCATAGGTGCCAAGTGGGTGCTGAGCACCCACAGGCGGGCAGGTCCCTCCAGCGCCTCCCGCCAGTGGCGGGCCCCGCCAATCAGCTCATCCCCGTCCTCCCGCAGTGCCTCCTGCCCGCCGCCATCAGCTGTTTGGTGGTGTGCCAGAGGCACTGGGGGAAGGGCAGGAGCGGGGGTTGGGAATAGGCAGGGCAGGCCTGGGCGACGCATGACCCAGATGCCGGAGGTGGAAGGGGTGGGACCAGCCCCTTCCAGCCGCGCCAAGATGCTGCTCTGCAGCCGTGTGTGGCAGCTGCCTGAGAAAGCCTGGCTGGGGAGGTGACTTCCGCTCCCTGACCAGGCTTGGGTGCTGGGGTCCCCGGCAGTCAAGCTGGGTGGGGAGTGGAAGCCACCTCCTCCCCAGCCAGGCTCCATTGGGCAGCTGCTGGGCAGGGCTGCAGAGCAGCGACCAGGAGGGGGCGACGTGAAAAGCGGTTCCCTCCAGCTCCCCGCATGGGCTCCTGCCCAGCTGGGAGAGCTGCAGAATATACAGGTGCAGCGGGAGGACAACCTGCAGGTAACATGGGGTGGGGAGAGCGTGGTGGCCCTGGGCTGGGCACAGGGGTGTGGGTTGACATGTGACCCGCCCTTTAGATCGTGCCCCCCACTATAGGGAGGCATCAATTGTATATGGGGCAGTCTCGAGGGAGGGGGCAGAACAGAGGTGGGAAGGGGTGAGGCAGGGGTGGGGCATTGGAGGAAGGGGCCTAGGACACCAGCGGGGGCCCATTGACTGTTCTGCCCTGGGGCCCAGAATTGCTGTCGGCAGGTCTGACCCCAGGGCATATCTAACTTGGTCTTACATGAAACGGCACCAAAACTGCACTAGGGAAATCTTGCCTGGGAAAGGTTTTGACAAAGTTGGCTTCTACTTGTAAAGTGTATTGAATATGTTCGGCATCACTATATTCCATTTTAACATTAGGCATGTCTTTATTCTTAATCCTTTCCACCTGCCTTGAATAACCAAAATTTGATATTTTCCAGTGTTGTATGCAGTGTTGTTGTAGTTGCATTTGTCCCAGGATATTAGAGACACAAGGTGGGTGAAGGAATATCTTTTATCGAACCAACTTCTGTTGGTGAGACAGGCAAGCTTTCAAGCTTACAGAGCTCTTCTTCACAAAGATATTCCCTCACCCACCTTGTCTCTTGAATAACCAAAGGCAGAATGCCCAGTGGAAAGAAATCCTACTGTTAACTTGATTTTTAAGTCACCCCACATTCCATATACATTAGAAGATCATTAATATGCACAGTAGGCCATGCCCTACAGGTCTTAGTGAAATTTTCAGGGCTTAGTGGTAATTTTCAGTTATCTTGCCACTTGTGAACTAACTGCAGGTTTTCTTCGACAAAGGATGACTGATGGGTTCAAGGTTGTCCCCCAGCCTCAGTAGCAGATGATGTGAAGATGGATGAACCAAGATATGACTTCAATAAGGTTCTCTTCTAAGACCCGTGACCCTGTTATTAGAATGGCTGTGCCACATTAGAAGGGCATGATAATTATCTGTAGCCAGTCACCCTTTCTGTGTGCTAAGTGGAGAGACAGGGAGCAAGAAGAGACATTTACATAATGCCAATAATTTCAGATATTTCACCCAGCTCTAATTATAATCACCATTGAACGGATGGGGAAACAGAGGCACAATGCTTAAGTGATTTGCACAAGACCACACAATGGATTTGTGGCAAAGTCAGGAATGGAACCCAGGTCAGGAATTCAAACTCCCAGACTTCAGCCCTAACCATCCAAAATCAGCCCAGCAGTTCCAGGATATTTCATAGGAAAATGGCATGCATCAGGGATTAAATTGCTACGCGAACGGAGTCATTTTGTATCATTATATTTGTTACCAGGACAATGGGATTTATTTTATATTTTCAGTTCTTATAGGAGTCCCATCATAGTCACAAAGTGGATATATTTTGAGGCAACTTCTGTTCTTTTTACATTTGTCTGACAATATATACAGTATTGTATATATTTTACAGTAGTAAAAATGAAAAAATTGAGTAACATTAAAATGCATTATATAAGTCACTTTGGTAAGGAGAACTGAAATGGCATTAAATTAATCTATGCTTCTGCTGTTCTCTCTGGTGAGAGATTATGTATTTACAATGGACAATTAAAAAAACTGATATTGCGCAAGGGCAAATCTCTTATTCTCCAAAGGTATAAGGATGGCGAAAGGAATTGACAGAAATAATTCCAGCCCTGAGGCATCACTGTAGCCTTCTCCTCTATTCCCTCAGGGTTCTGGGTTCACCTGTCAGGGCATCTGGTGCCTCCATCCAAGGAAACCCCTCCGAGCACTGAGAACACAGAGGGCTTGTCCCCCTTGGGGAAATATTTAACACACAATGTTTTACTGAGGAGTGTCAGTCAGAGCACACAAAAATAAATAGCTATCTCAGTTCTCAGGGTAATAAAACTGTAACGAGGTATGGGGAACTCAGGATAAGAGGCAGTGAAAAAAGGAGATTAGGATAATAAAAGACGAAAACAACAAGACATACACTCTACCCCTCCCACCATTTGCAGCCAATACAAACCACACTGTGATTCTCTCCCCGCCCCCCCGCACTGGCTTCGGCAAATAGTGAGTTTAGGGTCAGTCTTCGACAGGTGGTGCAGCGCTGAAGTTGGTGGCCAGCTCAAAACAAAACGTCAAAATAAAGAAATGGGTGTTCTTACAAAGTAGCCACACCAAGGATGGTAAGACTGTGCAGTTAGGCTAGCTCTCGGTAGCCTGACTGTGACTCTCCTCAGCCTCCTGAGCTTCTGATCTCTGCTGAGATGATACTATTCACTGTCCCAGAAATCCCAAAAGGACCCAAAGTCTTCCCTTGGGTAGGAATGTGAAGGGTAGAAAGGTCCTCCCTGGCTGTGAAGCTTCTCTCCCTGCTGTACTCCTAATGCAGCCAAAACTGAAAGTAAAACCATACCCTTTGTCTTGGAGTTCTAGCTTACGATTAGTTCGGGTAGCGTTGGTCACCGGTTCTTCTCCTGCCCTGGAATCTACTCAGTCCAGGAAATGGAGTCCTGAACCTCGGTCAACACTGCTGCCGTCGTCGAGGGGCAAGGCCCCTAGTCGCTCAGTGATGATTTCAGGAGCACCCCTTCCATATTTTAGATGCTTTGTAGCATAGACTAAGCCTACATCCCCACCACACATGGGGATGGGTAGTAAGGGAAAAGGAGCTGGAAACAGACAGAGCCTTAGCAGGAAATAGGCTGTCCAGAAGAGGGGGCACATACACTGCACCAGGTGCCAAACCCAGAAGTAGGGGGAAACATGCAAGGCAGATTAAGAGTCTCCTAGTCCCAATCTGCTTTCTGATGCCACACTGCTATGCACTTACCCATACACGGGGCTTGTAGAAAACGAATTATATTAAACATTTGAAAGGCACAGAGATTTAAAATAATATATCTATTTAACACAGTTTTGAAGTCCCTACTTCCTGGAACATGTGAGGTCCACTTGAGCGTAGAAATGTGCACCTATTTGCCTGCAGAGACCTCCTCCTCTGAAAGTCTGGCCCATAATATTTTAGACACCGCCACAGTATCCACAGCGACAACGGCCAAATCTGTAGCAATTTCTCTGTTTTGCGGATTACATGGTTACTAAATGGCTTTGTAATCAAGATAATTGTGAATGGCTCTTATCAAAACAATGGAATATCTTCCTGCACAACTGTCACTGGGAAGCCCCCAAAACAATACCAAACAAAATGAAAGAAAATAAAAACAAACAGATGTTCCTAACTACCTGATCAGCTCCTTTCAGGCTTCCTACTAAAGCAGCATGGAGCATCCACAACTCCAGCTGGTATTAATGAGGACTACAAGTGGTCGCTACCTTTACAAATGAGGCCATTAAGCGTCCCAAGGTTCTCTCTTCTTTGTCATATGTAACAATGACCTAGCTTGGTGCAGTCCAGGCCCGCTGACAATAATTCCTGGCCCCAGGGCAGAACAGTCAATGGGCCTGCACACACACACGCCGCAGACATGATCTGTCTCACGTTTGGCTGGTGCCCAGCGAGCTGCTGGCTGCGCTCCTCTGGCACAGCCAGGGCTTCCACATGCCCGCCTGGTAGGGTTGCCAACTTTCTTATTGCACAAACCCAAAGACCCTTGCCCTGCCCCTTCCCTGAGACCACGCCCCATGCTGTGCCCTTCTCTGAGGTCCCACTCCCTGCTCACTCCATCCCCCTACCCTCACTCACTTTCACCAGGCTGGGGCAGGGGGTTGGGGTGCACAATAGGGTGCGGGGTGCAGGCTCTGGGAGGGAGTTTGGATGAGGGAGAGGGAGAGGGGGGCAGTGCTTACCTCGAGCAGTTCCCAAAGCGACCAGCACACCCCTCTAGCAGCGGCTCCTAGGCGGGGGGCCCAGGGTGTCTCCACACGTCGCTGCCCGCAAGCACCAGCACAGCAGCTCCCATTGGCTGCAGTTCCCGGCCAATGGGAGCTGTGGAGTCAGTGCTCGGGGCAGGGGCAGCACGCAGAGACCCCCTCCCCAGGGGGCACAGGGACATACCGGCCGCTTCCAGGAGCATTGCAGAGTGAGGGCAGCCAGGAAACCTTAGCCTTGGGGCCCCAGGCTCTTTTCAAGTGCCCGAGCCCCTGGGCAAATGCCCCTTTAGCCCGCCCCCTCCCCCACTCAGTGGGCCTGGTGCAGTCCTTCTAAAGTTCCTCACAGTCTTCAATGTCCTCAATACACGTGTCGTCTTCAAATTTTGCTACCTCACTGCTCGACCCCTTCTCCAGATCCTTAATATATGAAGCAGCAGCTGTCCTAGTACAAAATGTGGAGCACTGAAGTAACGCTATATTTCTACTCTGTTTTCTGTCTCTTGCTCAGTTTCTAATCCATGACAGTATCTCTCATCCCTTGACTATTTCCTCCACTATTGTTTGTGTCATTGTCACCTTCCCCATCTAGCTGAGCATCTTTAACACTTCACTTGCTTTTTATGGTATTTCCCTGGTCTCCCCCCCATGAAGTCAGGACCAAAGGTACAATGGGTGTCTGGCATTAAGATACTGTCATCTACCATCACAGTGAAATTACCGCGTTTGTTGTATCCACAGGATACTAAGCCCTTGTTTACAGGAAAACTTATTTTGGTATAACTTACATCGCTCAGGGATGTAAATAATCCATACCCCTGAGCAACGTAAATTATACCAGCCTAAATGGTGGTGTAGACAGCTTCTCCCAGAGACACAGCTACTGCCTCTCGGAGGTGGAATAACGAAGCTGACAGGAGAGCTCTGTCCCGTCGGCTTAGAGTGTCTTCACCCGAAGCACCCGAAGCAGCTTTGCCGTATCAGCTGCGCCACAGTAGTGATTCTAGTGTAGATGAGAGCTCAATGGAAGCATTTTCAAGGGGGACCGCTGCAAAGGTAACAAATATATTTCCTGTGTGACTTTTTTAAAAGATGGTCACAACAAGGTTTTGAAAATGTTCTCCTTGCTTTCCAACCATTGTATGTCTTTGGTGCAGTATTTTTCCTACTTTCTTATAGACAATAGAACAACCACCATCTTAATCAATGATCCAATTTTTTCTTGCTCACATGCAGCTATGAAGCAAACTAATGCAGACTAAATATCAATGTTTAGAGCCTTTGGCAAGCGGCCCACCAGGGTAAGCCCCCTGGTGGGCAGGGCTAATTTGTTTACCCGCCATGTCCGCAGGTTTGGCCGATCGTGGCTCCCACTGGCTGCGGATCACTGCTCCAGACCAATGAGGGCTGCAGGAAGTGGTGTGGACTGAGGGATGTGCTGACCACCACTTTCACTGCTCCAGGCCAATGGGGGCTGTGGGAAGTGGTGGTCAGCACATCCCCCAGTCCACACCACTTCCTGCAGCCCTCATTGGCCTGGAGCAGTGAAACATGGCCAGTGGGAGCTGCGATCAGCCAAACCTGCGGACGTGGCTGGTAAACAAACTGGCGCAGCCTGCCAAGGGGCTTATCCTGGCGGGCCACAGGCCAAAGGTTGCTGATCCTGGTTTAGAGGCTTACAGTTAATTGCTTCAGTACTGCAGTCATTTTACTATTATCTTAGACACGGTATACATCCTACAGCAGCAATGCTATGGTTCTGGCGGATCCACAGACAAATTTATCCCGAGAAAAGTTTATGACAGATTCTCACGTTTGGCTTCCCTGGTTTTGCTCAGAGTTATACAGGTCAGTCCCCTAAGTTTAATATTAGCCCTAATTCAGCAAAGTATTTTAGCATGTGTGCAACTTCAGGCATGCCAATAGATCAACTGAAATCAATGCTTAAGGTCAGGCATGGGCTTAACCAGTAGTTTGATGAATCAGGGCCTTAGTCCTCTAAGTAAATCATCTTTGTTATGGATGGTATGAAATTCTGTATGTGTAATGATGCTGGTTCTGGTGAGATCCAACTGAGAGTGCCAATTCAGGACAAACTGCTTAAAGCAGGGCAGTTACAGCCCAAGGCTGAGGTTTTTGTGCACACCAAGGCAAACCAAACCAGCCAGACAGAGAGGACTTTGGTTTTACCCCACTGGCTAACCACAAGTCACACAAGCAATTCCCTTAGACACTCCAGTTTCCCAGTATCACCACCAGTGCCCCTCATTATGGGGACAAATGATTATGCAAACCAATACCCCAGTAAAAGAATAAAGGTTCTCTTGATCCCAAAGGACCAAGCCCCAGACCCAGGTCAATATACAAATCAGATCTTACCCACAAATCACGCTGTTGCCAATCCTTTAGAATCTAAAATCTAAAGGTTTATTCATCAAAGGAAAAAGATATAGATGAGAGTTAGAATTGGTTAAATGGAATCAATTACATACAGTAATGGCAAAGTTCTTGGTTCAGGCTTGTAGCGGTGATAGAATAAACTGCAGGTTCAAATCAAGTCTCTGGCATACATCCACAGCTGGGATGGGTCTTTCAGTCCTTGGTTCAAAGCTTCAGTGTAGCAAAGTCCCTCCAGAGGTAAGAAGCAGGATTGAAGACAAGATGGAGGAGCTGCAGCAGCTTTCTATATTCTCTTGCCACGTGATGAAATAAATTTATAAATAAATAAATGAAAGAATCTTTCTTTCTTTGTTCCAAAGACAAGCTGTCCATCCCATGGCCTGGAAAAACCTCAGAGTTCTGTCCATAGGCATGTCCCTGCATACCTTGCTGAGTCGCAAGGCATGTCTGCCTTCTCTCAATGGGTCAATTGTACAGCTGATGGTCCTTAATGGGCCATCAAGCAGGCTAGGCAGAGCTGACACCAACTTGTGTGGGGTTTCACTCAGAAGCATAGCACAAGTTTGAACTACAGACAGAATAGAGCCAATATTCATAACTTTAACTACAAAAATGATACACACATATAGACAGCATAATCATAACCAGCAAACCATAACCTTGTCTGAGACACCTTATTTGACACCCTTTATACAATATTTGGTGCCACTACAGGACCTTGGTTGCAACCATATTCTATACAGTCCCAGTTCAAGTCAATAACATCACAGTATGCAATGGAGATACGTTGTTTAAACAATTTCAGCAATGAACAGCCCAAAATAAATTGTCCAGTGTGCTGTATATAGATGTTGTTTACAGAATATTGTTACCATCTTATCTTGGAAAAGAAGTGTCACAAGACACGTATTATTTTCTTAGTTAGTGTAGGCTTGCCATGACTTGATATTTGTATGACTAAGTAATGAAGATACTGCACAAAAGCCTTAATACTGTTATTCAGCTAAGAGTGGAAACAGTAATCAGTGTTTAGCCTTCAGACACAGAACAATCTGACAGCTTTGTTTGATTGCAACTCAATATTTTGCTAAAAGCAAACATTGGTATAAATGTCCAGATTAAAAAGGGGAAAGTGTAATTGAAAAGGTAAGTATGTGGGCAGCTCATGGTCAGACTGAAGTATTCACATAATGCAGAAAACAAATCAGAGACAGGAAGAAAAATGGGCTTCTTTGACTTTTGCCCATATTAATTAACATTGGTTGTATCCACTTTAAGTGAATTATCCCTTGTAAGTGCTGCCATCTGAATACTTTTATGTATGATTTGAGCACAGAGGCCATTGTGAATAATCTTCCATTTAATGAATATAGCTCAGAAATGAGCGATTAAAAAGAAATCCTATTTTAGGTGCAGTTAAGCATACATTTTTGGAAGATTAGAAACTCTTGTATGAGCTTTGGTCCTAAGAGATCAGACTGCTTCAAAGATTAATAGAACAAAACCAGAAATAACATTTTTCATTTGTATCTTTCAATGCTAAGATACCTAAATACAGTGTTAAATTGTTACACAATTAGTCATGCCTCCTCTGTAGTTTGAAGGATGTAACCCTAAATGTTTTCACAAAGTATCTGTTGGGTTTTGTTAACCTAATGCTTCATCAGTTCCGTGACAATTCTTAAAAGTAATTAAACTGGATCTGGAATAGCACCATACAGTACCTAGAAATTGAACTAGTCATGCTGCAAATTGAAATTCTTCAGTCTGAATCCCTATAAATAATGCACATTAACATAAAAAAAATCCATCAACTTTGATAAGATCATTTCTGTTTCTCAGAAAGTGAATTTAATTTATTTCATCAATGCCAGGAAAACACATCAAAATAAACTAATGTTAAAGACGAGCCTAAGCAATCTGAAAAATAATGCTTCTGAACACCTGAATGTGGATGACTTGTGAAGGTCTAAAAGCCACATAGCCAAATTCATCACTGATGGCATTCCATTCAAGTTAACGGCATGACCACAGGGATTAATTTGGTCCATGAACTTCAGGTGTGGTGGCACTGAATACTGAAAACTCTCTTAGATATGTACGGTAACCTGCAAGGAGGTGAGGCAAGGAAAGCCATTGTCCTGAGCTTCATTAACAAAGGCTAAAACAATTTCTATACTTCACTGCTGCTCATTTTTATTCATGGGAAGAGTAGTGCCAATATATAATCCAATTACTTTTATGAGCGAACCCCAATTAGACACCTAAAATGGGCACCCATTAAAAAGCCAACCAACATCGACCACCAATTTCCATGGTATTAAGAAACCCTACTTTACAGGAAAAAGTACCCACAAGATTTCTGCAAATTACCAGCTTTGTTTTCTTTTATAAATAATGTAAGGACAATGCCAGTTCTCCTTCTGGTAAACAGGCCATGAATATCCTGGGGTAATTAATTAGCATAAGTAATTAGTTATTTCAGATCTAGTAGAACTTTACGTTCCTGAAAGGGACACTGTCAAGTTAGAATTCATTGACTACATTCCTGGTGCACCTCAACTAAAGAGGGTGGATTTGCAATAGAAATGACTTTACCTTAAATTAGGAAAACTGAATTTCAAAAGTCAAATGTACTTTTGTGTGTTACGTTTTTTATTTCTTTATTTATACAGTTTGAATTCAATTTCCAGGGCACTGCTGCACTTAGACCCTAGTCTTGCACTTCGCTGCACGTGGATGTGTCCCTATGCCCAGGCATTGACTGCCACAGTTAGTGGGGAAGTTGTGTCTGTATGTAATCAAGTCCAGGATTCAGATCCCAGACTGACAACACTCCTTCATTGGGGGAAATTTCTTCTTTACTCTAGGTGGAGACATGGTGATCCCATTGTCCCTTGTGAATTTATCTTAGCTACCGTAACCCCCGTTGATATTGGGTAATAAGATATTATTCACATACCAGTCATAAAACTAAACATACCCAGTGCATACTAAAAACTAAATTCAGTTGCCTAGCTACCTCTACGAGCTAAAAAGACTTGCAAACAAACTGCTACATCTTAATATTATTGTACCTAAACCTAACACGTGGAAGTGTGCTGTACATGTGTAAGATACACAGACATTTCCCGACAGGATTTGTGTTCTTTAATTTAGCTAAGACAAAGTACAAGCACAAGAGACAGTAGATACATGTGCCTGTAGAATTCAGTTCACAGTGTTTCCCCACTGGTTGTGAAGCTGAATTAATCTCTTACCCTGCTAATCTATCTGCACCAATATCAGAACCATCTGCTTCAGGCACTTACAGGGTAAGTTTAGCATCTTCAAGAGTCCTTTGTATTCTGTTTTTTTCTAGAAGCAACAGCATCTGGGAATCTGATCGTTATATGATCTCCTGTCTGACTCCACAGAAGCTGTGAAACTGCTTATGCTAATAAAGGTAACAAAATATTTCTCCAAGGACTTGAGCCTAAATTCCATATGCCACATCCTGAAGTTGCCACAAAGCTTCATCCTACCTGGTTTCCTGTGTGAGTCATTTCACACAGAAATAAAGTAATGATAATAACAGGAGGGTATAAAAGCACCTTACTGCTGAAGCCTTCCAACACCCCTGTGAAATAGAAATGGGGAAACTATTGCATAGAGACTATGTGAATTGTTCAAGTCATGCAGCAGAACTGATATGTTACATCTTTCCCATGGCTGAAGTCTTCAAATGTCCACAGTGGGTAGAGGTGGCAGGGTGTGTCATTTTCACCTAAAACCACGCTCCATAACTTATTGCTGAACGAAAGCAGAAAATGGAGTCAAAGAGATGACATTTAATTAATCTGAACTAAAAATAAAAACAGCAGATGGAAGGCTTCAAGGTAACAAAATCGTCATAGCAAGAGAACAGAAACTTCTCAAGATGAAAAGAAGTGTCCATAGAAACGACCACTGGTAGTAAGACACTTGTGAAAGGGACCAGGTTGTCACCAATTTCGGTTGCGACTTTTCTGGGGGTGCCCTCAATGCAGCAGGTATCAACAATGCCACCATATTGACCAGCGTCACCACTGTGGTCATCCCTGCCATCACCACATGCTGGGACCCAAGGTTTTCCCATCACATGCCCTCTGCTTCCTGATCCTGAAAGACATCCTTACCAAAACCAGACATCACCGTCTCCATGGAAGTGTCCTAGATGGCAACTCTAGAGATCAGAACCAAAGATTTCTGCTGTCCCCACATGACGTGTATTTTTCTTACCTATTCCTTCTCTCTCTCCATTTTCTTTCTGTCTAATAAAAGCCCTGACTACTCAGCTAGGGCAGATTTACCCAGCAACAGTTTGCTGTTGCCAACACAACAAGTCAATCAAGAGGCTGAGTCTCCTCATCTCAGTAAAAAGATTTGGCTCTCACAGACCAACCAGAGAAAAATAGAGCATCTGAGCCAAATATCTCCCAGAGCAAGGGGAATAACTCTGGGATCCAGGAGCAGATACTGGCTCATGTGCTTTGCTTGTGGTTGTTTAGCAACCAAACCACATCCCAGAAGAGGGCCTGATTCTGATTTACACTAAGCTTGAATTATATTTAAATTAAATGTAACCCTTCTGCCCGTCAGACTTGGCAGCAACAAGGGCCGGGTTCAATATCTAGGGGATCCATTCCAATAACACAATGCAAACCAGCTCGAGCCCTCACCCAGTGACCCGGGACAAATATATACCACCCCCGTGGGGTGCCTCCAAGAGGCAATACTTCTCCTCTCGCAAGTACATAGTCTGAGTGTAGCAAAAAGCCTTTTAATAACAGAGAGAAACAATGTAGCATTATGTTGGGGAAACACCACCAACAGGATTCAGAACACAACCCATGAGCAAAAAACCCATCCCAAGCAAATTGGGGCATGCCCTTTCCCTTTGGTTCTTGAGTCCAGCAACCCCAAATCACTCAAAGTCCCAAAAGTCCAATGACCCAAAAGTCTCTGTCCCTCGTCAGGGCAGCCCCAGAGTTCGAAAGTTTATCTGCAGAGCTTTACCTCCCAACCTGGGTGGAGATGGAGGGGGGGAAGAGAGAGAGAGGTAAGGGGCACCTTACATGATCTGAAGCTGACCTCCCCACAGCTCCATAGGCCTTCGCTCCGCCAGCCGCCCCACGAACTGCTTCGCTCAGCTCCACTCTGCGGCCCACAAGCAGCTCCCGCCATCCCACGAACTGCTCCGCGTCCCACAACAGCTCCCGCTGTCCTATGAACTGCTCCACCAGCCTGTCCACAAGGCACTCCAGCCATCCCGCAAACTGCTCTACAATATATCTTCAGGCTCCCCCACTACTTAACACAACGCTCAGTGACTTCAGCTCTTAGTCAGTTCAGCTCTTTGGTGAATTCAGCTTGTAGCAGGGGAGCCTCAGTGCTGGTACACCATTAGTCCAAAGTGAGCTCAGCAGCCTGTAACTAGACTCCTAATAGAATCAAAATTAGCTCTGATATTCCACAGTAGAGAGAGGAGGAAGTGCAATTAGCATGTAAGGCCCTCACCAAGGGGCCCATGCCACCAAGTATTAATACTTGTCCCCAGCCTCTCTCAATTCACAGAGTTTTGGAACCCATGACCCTTGCCTAGCGAGTGCTACTTAGTTGATGGTGAGTCCCTCCTTCATAACAAAAGGCCAAGTACAATTCCAAGCACAGTTCCCATAATCAGGGTAATAACAATTTATTCTTCCTGCCCCAATAACAGAGACACTGGGGATCCCACAGCAGCCAAAGTGACCATTTGGGCAGCTATGGCCTCATTCTAGGTGGGGGTGGGTGTGCCTATGCAAATGAGATCGGCCCCTGAAGTTCTTTTCCGCAACTTGCCACACCTCACCACCAGATGTCAGGGTGGAGCTCATCCTGACACTGCTTACATAAATTTACACTCAATTTAAAGCCTCTTGTCACCATCAGAGATGTGTAAGGGAGCCTTAGTGCAAATGAGAAGCAGGCCAAGAAACTGCGTTTTCCTATCTTTTCTCTCTCCCCCTTTGCCTGTGTTTCTCTCACTTTGTCTTAAGAAGAAACAACCCTGGATTTGAATGACAGAGACTGAGAACGGAGTGCAACTGCCAAAAATGACTCTCTCTTTTTCCCAACAGGACATTTAATATCATTTAAGAGACTGTCAAGCAAAGGGGTTTAACATGGAGGAACGGGGAAACAATTCAAAGAGGGATTGGGCATGTGTATTGATAACAAGGATTTCCAGATTTAATGCTTTAAAAGAAAAAAATGGAAGGGATATTAAATCTCATGCTTCAGGTTTAAGCCAATCCTCGGACTATTAGGGTTTAGGATAAATTCTTAATAGTGGGCAGATTATGCCACATCTGCCTACTAAGGAGTTTCTTGTATCTTCTCCTGAAGCTTCTGGTGGTGGATGCTGTCAGCATACCAGACTAGATGGACCTCAGCTTTGATTAAATCAGGCAAATCTTATATTCCCATGTTCCCATGTTTGATTAGTTTGAAATAAGGATAGAGACACTCAGTGTAAAACTGCATAGCTCCACCGCAGTTAATCAAGCGACACCAATTTACAGCAACTGAAGATCTGGCCCTAAATATCCTGAGTGGGTTTTTTTTTAAAAAAAAACCTTTTTCTTTACTTTTTAATGCATCTCTAATAAATGTTCAAAAGAATCCTGTTTGGTGGCGCACAACAAGTGAAACCAAGAGAGCTCTGAATGAAACTACTGTCCATGTTGTTTCAGTAAGTAATGAACAGGTAATTTACAAACTACAGCCTCCTAAAACCCACGCCGACCCTCACAACAGAACCCGGGGGTTCTGTTGAGTCACATCCCCCTACAGTAATTTAGTAACACTTATCTAACACTGCCTTCCTGTGCTTAATAGCACCAAAACTCTTGTGCAGGTTTGCTGGGAAGAGAAATTCCGTTATAGCTTGCATCTGGTATGAAATTAACGTCACCATGCCACCTGGCACGGGGCTCTTTATGGTAAATTATGGTTAAAAATCAAAACCTTTTGACATACAAGCCTATTACATGTTTCAACCTAAGCACGTCAGCCACTTTCTTGTGAATAAAACCATTATTATCATCGATTATAAAAAGGGCAATTTACAATTCAGCTACAACATTTATTAGCCTTTTTATAGCCTATTACAGAGTCTCATTTTTCTTTTTTATTAAAAGAAATAATTTCCATTACTTGTGGGTTTATAAAGTGATAAACAGCCCTTGGTTAGCCAGTACTTTCAGGGAAGCCATTTACAGATAATTACATGCTTCTCAAAACTAAGCAACTAAAAAAAAAAAAAAACCAGTTACCTTCTCGTAACTGTTGTTCTTCGAGATGTGTTGTTCATGTCCATTCCAATCAGGTGTGTGTGTGCACATTTATAGCCACAGAGGGATAGCTCAGTGGTTTGAGCATTGGTCTGCTAAACCCAGGGTTGTGAGTTCAATCCTTGAGGGGGCCATTTAGGGATCTGGGGCAAAAACTGGGGATTGGTCCTGCTTTGAGCAGGGGGTTGGACTAGATGACCTCCTGAGGTCCCTTCCAACCCTGATATTCTATGATTTATAATACACACAAATGTAAAGGAAAGTAGTTTTAGCCCATTTAATATTTTTATAATGGAAGTTTTATACTAAAGAACAAAGTTAATACATCTATACAGTATCTTGAGACCCACATTCAAGTATTCCTCTTCCTTGTATAGACCAAAATTTTGGCTCCAAAATCCATATTTAGATTCAAACAAAAATTATGTGAAGACCTGAACACCTGCAGCTGCCATCAGTTTTGTCTGTGCATTTAGGAGAAAATGTTAGCCAAAATATCTAATCATATATTACATCATGTACCATATGCTTCTCTCAAATTGTATGGCAGAGGTAATCCTAATGAATAATAAACTGTTTAGATAAATGTTTAAAACTACTTAAAGGCTGAGTAGAGCAAGAACATCAAAATGTTACTTACATGGGCACAAATCCATTATTAGGAGAGCCTTCTGTTTGGCAGATTGCACACAATATTTGCCAAGTGTAAAATTCACCCCATCCCATATATGCACCACTCGAGATATGGACCAGATTCAGCAAGGAACTTGAGCACGTCTAACTTTAAACATGTGAGTACACACATTGACATCAATGCTTTGAGTTAGGCCCCAATTCAGCAAGTGCCTAAAGGCTTAACTTGTGCATGGGACCCTCAGAATTTGGGGTGAATTTTACACCAAGAGATCCAGAAACATAAGGGCATATATTGACATCAAGGTCAGAATTCTGCCAGGCACTCACTTGACAATTCACTTCAAATACAGGCAAAAGGTTTTAAGTTTATCTTATAAAATAAAAATTATATTAAGTACTAGTCAATTTTAAATTACTGTCACACAGAATAAAGTGTTTGTAGGGAAGTAATTAAGTATTAGTGTTTGTTTTCATGCTGCACCTGGGAACGATACCAAAATAACATCCTGTCTGATATATTTAATGAAAGGAAATACTATAAAAACACACCAGTCCAATCACATTTTCTTTGGTTTATTAAAATGTACATCAAACACGTTTGTCAGCTTTTCATCTAAAATTAATGTGTAGGAGAAAACTCCATAAGTCAGTTATTAAAAGGTTCTCTTGAAACAGATATATCTACATAAGACATTTGTTTTGGAAATCTGACAGATATACTATATTAAAGTAAAGATGCCTGGAGTAATGTTGGATCTTATAATACAGATTGGAAAGATGACTAAAAAGTTCTCTTAAATGTCTGCATAATGTTTTAGTGGTGCAAGTAATCAACTGGGAAAAGTGATGAACTCTTCTTTAAGAGGGACATGAACTGACAGCAGATGAAAATCCCCCTCCATGGTCCAGTAAGAGCACCTACTTTAGATTTCTGGTTCCCAGCCATCACCCCTCTTGGGCAGAGACCACATCTCACTCCCTCTTGACCAGGGATTTTAAAGCTGCACAGTTCCCTGCCTTACACTGTGATCCCCCCAGCAAGCCAGACTGCCTACAAAAGTGCTTGCACTTTGCTTTCTCTTCAAGGACTATGACCAACATATTGCCTGCCGTTCCAATTTACCACACAGCTCCTTTTGAGCAAGCACTTTTATTCTTCACGTAAAAGCATTATAGAGATTACATATTAAAATAGTAAAAGAACCTACATACATGCTAAAAGCTTACCAAAGATCAACCCAACACTATCCTTGGCCTCTGGCAGGTTTCAGTCCTTCAAAACCCACAACTGGGTTTTCCCCATGGTTACAAGTTCATCTATCTTAGATTCAGAACCAGACCCAAACGCAGATCAGCAGAGGGTTTTATATAGCTCAGGCCTTTGATCTTGGCCTTCTGTAACAGGGAGTCAGCAGACAATGATCATCTCTCCTCAGGGCATGGCTTCAAAAGGCTGGATTTTTGCATAACCAGAGTTGGGGAATTTGCATTCCTCTCCCCCTAAATATTCCCTAGGAAAATCACTTCACATCCCCAAAAGCCATACTTTTCTGCCATGTTTTTAATATAGTCATTTGAACTCCCAGGTCTTACCTCTCTCACATCTTCTACCCCACAACCCCCGAGCGGTTACATACAATCCCAGCCTGCAATTACACATACATTGAATACAATACGGTCTTTCAAGGATATTGCAGGAAATTGCCATATCTGTCACAAAGTTGTCAAACATTGCAGATGAAATATCAGCAAATATAAAGTACAAATATAAGAGTAAACCACCACCGTTAACCTTAAAAGGTGCTGGACCGCACTCATGTGCAAATGTTGCTTGTTCTTGACTGCTTAAATTAATAAAATAGTTCATTGTCACGTCTGTGAAAGAGAATTCAGTAGTGAGCTGAGACGTCTATAGAGGAAAGGTGCAAGCAACGTTAATGTGACATGGTACAAGTGGGAAAACATTTATCAAAACAGCTGTGTTGATCAGCTATTTCACCTACAAAGTCCCTCTTGCCTACTTTTCCAAGGTACTGTATAACAACATCTCTGTGAACCATTTTCTGAATCAATTTTTTCCCAGATGCTTCATGAACATCAGGAAATGAGCTCAAGACAGCAGGTGGGAGTGAGGAGAATAGTTAGGAGCAACCTGACTCATAATGATTGCTGTGAGGGAGTAAGTGAAAGTGTTTCGCATATCATGCAACAAATCTCTACAACCTTTCTAAGGGCCAGATCCTGCCAGACTCTGAGTACTCTCAATCCCCAGCAAACTCAATGGGACTTGAGAACACTCGTCACCCTGCCATGGATGCTTAGCCTTTACAGGGCTGCCAGCAAAGGGCCAGTGAAGCCAGTTTTCCCAGATGTGGGACTGGGATCAGAACATGTCTATGCGACACAGCAAGTCTCAACAACACTGCAACAGCTCATCTGGCTGGTGTCTGCTGCTGTAAAGTGAGCTAGGAAAGGGTGAAATCCAATGGATGTACAGCATAAGGAAGGGGAAAATACAGCACGATGAGCTCTGAGGAAAGCTCTTAGCAGTCCTTGGCTATCCTGTGACCATGGACTTGGTATGGGAAAGGGTGAGGGAATGATTGTGAAAGAAAAACCGAGTGTGGTGGGCAGAGACAAAGGACCCTCTGAGAACAGGATCAAAAAAGAGAGGCTGTGAGGCAGCTTCTACATCTTGTTCCTGAGCCAGAAAACTTGCAAGACCCACCATAACTTAACAGCCCCAGCATTTATCAAACATAATCAAAAGAAAAGGAGTACTTGTGGCACCTAGAGACTAACCAATTTATTTGAGCATAAGCTTTCGTGAGCTACAGCTCACTTCATCAGATGCATACTGTGGAAAATACGGAAGATGTTTTTATACACACAAACCATGAAAAAATGGGTGTTTACCACTACAAATGGTTTTCTCTCCCTCCACCCCACTCTCCTGCTGGTAATAGCTTATCTAAAGTGATCACTCTCCTTACAATGTGTATGATAATCAAGGTGGGCCATTTCCAGCACAAATCCAGGGTTAAACAAAAACATCTGGGGGGATGGTGGGGATAGGAAAAAACAAGGGGAAATAGGTTACCTTGCATAATGACTTAGCCACTTCCAGTCTCTATTCAAGCCTAAGTTAATTATATCCAATTTGCAAATGAATTCCAATTCAACAGTCTCTCGCTGGAGTCTGGTTTTGAAGTTTTTCTGTTGTAATATCACAACTTTCATGTCTGTAATCGCGTGACCAGAGAGATTGAAGTGTTCTCCGACTGCTTTATGAATGTTATAATTCTTGACATCTGATTTGTGTCCATTTCTTCTTTTACATAGAGACTGTCCAGTTTGACCAATGTACATGACAGAGGGGCATTGCTGGCACATGATGGCATATATCACATTGGAGGATGTGCAGGTGAACGAGCCTCTGCTAGCGTGGCTGATGTTATTAGGCCCTGTGATGTTGTCCCCTGAATAGATATGTGGGCACAGTTGGCAACGGGCTTTGTTGCAAGGATAGGTTCCTGGGTTAGTGGTTCTGTTGTGTGGTATGTGGTTGCTGGTGAGTATTTGCTTCAGGTTGGGGGGCTGTCTGTAGGCAAGGACTGGCCTGTCTCCCAAGATTTGTGAGAGTGTTGGGTCATCCTTCAGGATAGGTTGTAGATCCTTAATAATGTGTTGGAGGGGTTTTAGTTGGGGGCTGAAGGTGACAGCTAGTGGCATTCTGTTATTTTCTTTGTTAGGCCTGTCCTGTAGTAGGTGACTTCTGGGAACTCTTCTGGCTCTATCAATCTGTTTCTTCGCTTCCGCAGGTGGGTATTGTAGTTGTAAGAATGCTTGATAGAGATCTTGTAGGTGTTTGTCTCTGTCTGAGGGGTTGGAGCAAATGCAGTTGTATCGCAGAGCTTGGCTGTAGACAATGGATCGTGTGGTGTGGTCAGGGTGAAAGCTGAAGGCATGTAGGTAGGAATAGCGGTCAGTAGGTTTCCGGTATAGGGTGGTGTTTATGTGACCATCGTTTATTAGCACTGTAGTGTCCAGGAAATGGATCTCTTGTGTGGACTGGACCAGGCTGAGGTTGATGGTGGGATGGAAATTGTTGAAATCATGGTGGAATTCCTCAAGGGCTTCTTTTCCATGGGTCCAGATGATGGAGATGTCATCAATATAGCGCGAGTAGGGGCGTTAGGGGACGAGAGCTGAGGAAGCGTTGTTCTAAGTCAGCCATAAAAATGTTGGCATACTGTGGGGCCATGCGGGTACCCATTGCAGTGCCGCTGATTTGAAGGTATACATTGTCCCCAAACATAAAATAGTTATGGGTAAGGACAAAGTCACAAAGTTCAGCCACCAGGTTAGCTGTGACATTATCGGGGATAGTGTTCTTGATGGCTTGTAGTCCATCTTTGTGTGGAATGTTGGTGTAGAGGGCTTCTACGTCCATAGTGGCCAGGATGGTGTCATCAGGAAGATCACCGATGGATTGTAGTTTCCTCAGGAAGTCAGTGGTGTCTGGAAGGTAGCTGGGAGTGTTGAAGTGGGGCAACAAATTGTTGCTGCTGAGGAGTCACTTGAAACAATCAGACCAGGCCTGGTCTGACTCTTGAGAGGCTGGAAAATGTCATGAAGAAAAGTGAAAGGAGAACAAAACTTCTAGAGTCTGGTCTCCAACTGGAGGGGTCTGTTTCATGGAGAAATGGTTCCCTGCTCACTTTCCCTGGAGCTCAGAAAGGATCATTGAAAGAGGAGATTACACTGACCTTTAGAGGTGCAACCAGCAGAAAATAACTACATTTGGACGAATGGAAAAGGCCCGCAGAATGTTGCCAATCACCAGGGAAAAGTTTCCTCCAGACGTTAGCACTGCATAAAGGGAGAAAGCATTCAGGAAGTTTGAGCCTCTGACATCCATGAACAGAGACAACTCTGTGCTGTCCTGAGGGAATAAAGCCATGTTGCCCTTAAATTATTAGGGTTTTTTTCCCCAATTGACCTGGGACTCTCTATAAATAAAAGTGCATGATGATTATTTGAGGTCTGATTCCACAAATCCACCCTCAGTTTTCCTGGCATAAGTAATTTGTGAAGGTCTTCATGACTTTACAGAATGTGTGGCTTTTCCAGAATGTGTTGCAGAGAGACTGTAAAATTGGAGGTGTGCAAAATGTTCAGACTCTGCCATTGCATGAGACTTTCTGAAACTGTGGATACTTTTCAACCTGAAATCTCAAAACAAAACTTAGAGTGTGGCATAGACTTCTGCAAAGTGAAACCACCAACTTTTCTCCTGCTTCATTCAAAGACATTGTGATGGTCTCCGGCTCTGCTTTATACTCCAGATATTCTGAGGTGTTTTTTGCTTATGTCCACTCACTTTTCTGCCCTTCGCTGGGGTTGATGAGGGAAGCAGAATTTGTAACTCAGGATATATAGAACTCCAAGAAAAAATGAGAGGACCACATATATTTCTCCTCTTTTGCCTCCCTCAGAGATGGGCAGCTATTCTCCTGCTTATGAAACTCCTGTGTCAACAAGGAGATGTGAGCCAAACCCTGAGGGAGAAGGATTTTTTTAAAAATTATTTATGGTGTGCTCTGGGGAAAAATAATAAACTTATGTAACATATACACTCCCTATGCATTCAACTTGAGCTCTGCAACAGCAATTAGTTTCAGTTACTTTGATATCAGTGTCCTGAAATCATTTCAAAAGGAGATTTTAATATTCTTATCCTGTAGTCCTCAGGCATAGATCTTTCACTCCATGGCACAGAAACCTGGATTTTCTCCATAATGATTACCCTTGTTGTGTGGAGGTCTGTCCTCAGTAGATATTTGGAGACAGCTATATCCCAATGGGCAAGATTACACTGGCTTATCTTCTCTTTATGCATCATGTTATTTCACTGATACTTCTGCCAGCCTCTCCAGTCCTGATAGCTGGATTAGTAGCACGGCCATGGCTGGGGCCCCTCTGCCAACCCCAGCAGAGCTCAGAGGGAGAGACAATTCAGCTCTGGGCTATGTATTATCTTTTCCTGGGAAACTTCACGAGCCTTCAGAGGGGATGTGAGTCCTTCCTATAGTGTACTCCTCCTCTAAAGCACCAGTCTCCACCTTCTCCCCCTGTGTAAACACCTGGCCCAAGGAGGGACCTCTGTGGAGGCTGTGTGGCAGGGGGTGAACGAAGAGATGATGTCACAGAGGAAGCACAGAGGTTCCCCCTCCATACACACAACTCTGAAGGCAGTCCTGGACATGAGCTGGAATCTCCATCAGCCAATCAGATCACAGATCCAAAATATTTTATAAGGAAAAACTAACTTATTTACTAGAGAAAACTCTCATCAGAAATTTAGTATACATTTTATTGTGGAAACCATACAGAACGATATTCTAAAAACAATCCTCCAACCAGAGCTGCAACCTGCAGGAAATCAAAAACTGGTGTGCATGCAAGTACATAGATCTCAGCATCAGTATTACATACTGCACATTAGGCTGAAGAGAATAAATGTAGCTGTTCCTTCAAAAAGATACATACCAAGGTCAAAGCTTATGTCATCACAAATGCAAAACATGAGAAGCCTACACATTGCTTTCAGCAACAGTTCTTTTTGCTGACATGCAGTTTTCTATTAATTTAGGACATTTCTGTCTAAGATTAAAAGCCAGAGGGTACACTCTGTGCTGACCTCCCTTCCGCAATTAAAAAGAAAACGAAATCTTCAGGGCTTTAGGGAAAAAATTGATGCCATTTTTATTCTTAGATAATGCAGCATCAATGGGCCCAATCAATATCATACAAAAAGCAGCCAGCAATTTAGGCATCTCATTACACCATTTTTATATATTTTTTTGTATTCTTACTAGCAAAAGAACAAAACTTTTCTACAAGGATCAAAGCATAGTACAAAAGCTGATAATTGACTAAAATTGCAGTTCAGCATTATATTTCTGAAAAGATACTGTTAGAGCAATTTGTAATGTTCTCAGAAACTCATTTTGTTCACCAAGATCTCAACCCAGCATTCTCTATGGTAGTTTTGATTAGATATTAGTTGTATTGGAAATCTTTATGTACCCTCCTGCATAGCAAAGTCACAGCAAAAGTAGTTTAATAAATATTTTCATCTAACTCAATAAAAACTATGTTTGTGTTAGGGAGCAGAAGTAGGACTCACTGGATTAAATTATTCAGAGAGCCAGGTGCAATTGATCAGTTTTCCAGGAGTATAAAGGAAAAAGATAAAAAGAACAGGAACTGGAAATGTATTTAAAGACCCCATAAATCATGATGTATAGAGCAAATACACACCTACCATATATTAAAGGCATTTTGTTGCTTTGCTGCTTCAATTTGGGCAGTTTCGATTTTTTTTTTTTTTAATCTTTTCTTTCCTACTCAAGGATGAGAAGCTGTAATTGATCGCAACTTATTTGGCTCTAGTCTGATCACAGTCATGTGGCCAGCAGAGAGGTCTGCCAGGTCATGGAACTTCATTTTCATTTACACAGCAGGTCCCCATGTCAAGAAAATTCAGTGCTTGTACATAGGGGGAGATATCTCAGCCAGCATCTAAAACAATTCTCCCCAGGGTCTGTGCGAGACCTTACGTGGGCATAGCTTTAGCTGACCAAACTTCCAAACATCACTTTGTCAGTTCTCAAAGAACTGGCCTCCAGCAAGTTCTTTTCTAACTAACCAAAAGCTTTTGTACATGGTCTTGAGCTATGCTGCTCATTTCCAAACTTTTGTTTTAAGTCATTACGCTTTTAAACAGAGGCATCTCACTGCCAGGCAGCTATGACATGCCCTTCTCAAAGGAATTAGTTCAGGGGCTATGCTGAGCATAGGCTATAGAATCCAACAATCCTCATTGCCAAAAAATCTCCATATTAATAAAGGGTATTTAGGTGCTATCAGCAAGTCAAACTGATCTACTTAACAGGTAACCAGATCAGAAATCCCAACTCAGTGATTCGAAACCTGCAGACACTCAGGTTCTAGCAGATGAATGACAGTTGCAGAGTGGTCTAGTTCCCATTGGATTTAATGGGAATTTTGCTATTGAACTTAAATGGGAGCAGGTTAGACCTATAAGGTATGTCTACAGTGCACACTTCTTTTGGCAGCCTGTACAGAAACAGTTCTTGCTCACTCTCTCCTGCCCTGACGCTCATGGAATTTGTAATTGTTTTGGTTTGTTATAAAATGGCATCTGGGTGGGGTTATTGAGGGAAGCGTAGGCTGGAGAAGTGTAGAATTATTTCATTCTGAAGGCTCTGAAGATTGTGGATATTCTTCCAGAAGCAAGTTCAACCATGGCTTGCCAGTTGCCAAGAAAGCCCTGTTTCCTATGCATATAAATCTCACCCTTGAAAATGACAGTCCCATTGTTCCAGTGGAATGTAACTATTATGGGAGGTCCTGATCAGCTGGGGTGAAGCAGCTCCCAGGAAACTCTGTCCTGTTCCATGGGAAGCTTTGAGGATAAGGACTGAAACCTAGAATCTGACCTGTTATTCAACAAAAAGGCAGTGAAGAGAGCAGGGCATTAGACTGATGAGCTCAGGTGCACAGTGCTGACCTACTTGGTCCTCTAAGAATGGAAGTTCCATTCCTAATGTAATACAAACTATTGTATCGAGCCAGGAGGTGACGAATGTATGATCTCCTGTGACCCACTACTAACTCAATAAGCACTTAGATGCCACTGCAACAGAAACATACAAGGACCTAGATGAGTACAGGCAGCACAGTCTTCTGGATTTTTGCAGCCATTAAGAGTCCAAGTGAATACTGACATTATTCAGTCATTATTAATGATCTAAGGACAAACCCTCATATTGGAGGATTATTTTAAGTACTTCCCTCTCCTCACCAGCATCACTTCATTCTTAGACCAACTGGCTCAGGCTGGAGCTGAATCCCTCTCCCAGCTCTCCAAGAGCCTGGAAGAGATGATGCTGTTTGGACTCATGTGAAGGTCATGCAGAGCGAAGCGTCATCTACTTACTGCTGATGCTTACGTCCATGCTGCTTCACAATCACCTACAGCAGCAATAATGGAAATTGAGGGAAAGAGACCAATTCCAAATCCAAGGGGTATGGAAGCTGAGGAACACATACTCAGCATGATTCTCCTCATGTGGTCTGAAAGGAACAACTGGCATAATCTCACTGTGATCCCACTACTCCCTACCTTAATCTGATGTGAGACATTGGTGCATCAGAGTCACCCATGCCAACTGCTGCAGAGAGGTCCCGAAATAGAATAGATGCACGGCCCTTGCCCAGACCCAAGAGGAGATCATCCATCCGTACCATTTTCAGAGGAAGTGAACTACTGTAACTCCACCTATTTCACTAGGAGTACAGGTACCTCTACAGACTGAGAGTTGTGGGGGGTTATAATTATTTATTTTAAAAAAGCTTAGCTTTAGGTGTTCAGGTTTGAAATTTTTGACCATCTGCTGAAAGTTTTAAGCTTCCTTCTCCTCCACCCACAAATGTTCGACAAACAAGAGTTGTTGAACGTGATTTATGCCACTAGCTCTGCAAACTGAAGCAAAACTAAGAATAACAACTCCTAAAGCTTTCTATAAGGAATCGTCCTTGCAGAAATTCCTGATGTAGCAGGGCCATCCAAATGACACAGTTTCTGCATACAGTAGCAGAAAAGGCATGGAAGTGCTCTTTATATTCCCAAACAAAAGTTAGCGATTAAATAGGTGAGTTCGTTATGAGATAAAGTTTGGTGAACAGAGGGAGAAGGACAATGACCTTGTAACGAGACGGTAGCAAGTCACTTATAGTGGTGGCATAATTAGTGAACAGTTTTCCTAGCAATGGTACTTGACACTAAATAATAAGAATTCTATTTGCAGTATATACAAAAGTGTGTTTCATTTGGTACATAGTCAGCACCTATGAACTAAATGGAGAGAGAGCTTTTAATTACAAGCATTGATGATGTTATCCAGAAAAAATTCCCTGACATTTTACTTATCAGTAAAAATCACATTAACTCCCACCCCTCCACCCCCAAACTTTCATCAGCATTCGACCCAAAATATAATTAGGTATCTTGAAAGCAATTAACACTGAGCAACACAAATATATGATCTCTCATAAAAGAAAGCACAAGACACAAATATATGCAATTGCTTACTTGAGAAACAATTGAGATCTGGATTGCTAACATCTGACTCCCTCTGCGAGTTTCAAATAAGCTTTGATTGGAAATGTCAAAGAATCAAAATCTCATTAATAGGAATTTCCTCTCTATTGATCTGACCTCTGTCCAGTCAGCAGAAGTGTTGTGTTGTTATGTTATGTTTCTGCAATAGGAATTATTGTGCACTGATCCCCCTGCTTAAGCAAAAGAGAAAAGCCATACTAAGCGCAGGGAGAGGCACGTTTTTAGCCGTAGGCAATTTAACTGATCTGAGATTATTTCATTACAGGGAATTTTATAATCCAAACAGCTTTTTATATGTATAGAGAGAGAGAGCTAGGATCATAATGTATTAACCATGTTACACAGTTCCAAGACACAGAGATTAAACCCAGGGCCCGATTCTGACCTCATTCAGACAAGTCGCTGGAGTTGCCCTATCGTAAGTGTGAGGAGAATCAAGTTCGCAATATCCAGCCAGCTGCACGCGTTCTTCCTGAGAACCCAGGAACAGGGAGGCTGTTCAGATGGCTTTAAAGCTCCTAATCGCTCTGTGAGCTCTTTACAGACGCAGGGCCAGACCCTCAGCCAGTGTAAATCTGCTTCGCTCCAGTGATTTCAGTTTACACCAGATGAAGATCTGGCCCATTTTTCCCCAGAAGGAAAGTATATTGTAGACTCCTGTTAAACACATGGGGTTTGGTTGAGGCTATGCAGAATGTAACTCAGAAGCCCCCTCCCCACAATAAAATAGATGCATTTCATAACTTTCTGATGCAAAAAAGAGAAATAAAATGTGAGGTCCCTTAACACTTAGTCTAGGCAGAGGCCCAGCACTGGATTGTGAAGTCCGGTATTTAGGCCTTGGCCATCTCTCTTTTTTGGGCGCATACCGCTGCTTAAAAGGAATGTAAACTCTCTCTCTCTCTGATTCGCTCCTTTTCCACTGCAAGCTCTCCAAAGGACACTCTCGGGGCTGTCATTCAGAGGTGGCACCTGCATCAAACTAGGTCTGAGTCTTTCTCTACTGTCAGTTTTCTGCACACTTTCAGATGCTATTTGCTTCCACGGATTAAACTCTTCCCCACCCCACTAGGGCTCTGACTTTCCACACTAGGCCCTGTCCCTTTTATATTCCTGCAGACCCTATGTTCCCTTCTAGCCCTCTCCTTTCCACCTCTCAGCTCCTTTGCACCCCAAATGCATGGGCTTTCTTCTAGCCTTTTGCCTTTGCCTCCTGAAGCCATTTGTCATGCTTCTTTCGATGCACAAAGCATTTCTGACGAGCCAAGACAACTCATCCTGAGTGTGCCAGACTTTCTGCTGTGATTCATCTGGGAGCTCCAGCACCAAAGGATTACAGAAACTATTAGAGATGGAAAATTTACTAGGCCACCTATTCCCCTCTCCCATCAATATAGGATTATTCGTTAAAGTACATTTAGTAGCTCTCTGCTAGTCTAATTTTAGTGTACCAGGAAGTTTCCCATTCCCTAATTTCATCCATTGCTACCAGTTTGCTCCAACCTAAACAATTCCCTTCCCTGCTTGGTTTACATATCCTTAAAATATCTACATGCTTATGTCCTTCCACCCCGTTTATTGTTGCTGACCTAAGTTAAACATATCTGACTCTTCACCTTTCCTAATAAGTCAGTCCCTTTCCCCCGAGATATTTCCTTTATTGACCGCTGTCCTCCTTTGGTTTCTTGTACTGTCAATGTTGTATATTAATAAATAAGAAGAATATACAGCATGTGTTAGGGGTAAACTGAGCCCTCAGAATCTTGTAGGAAGTTTTAGTGCAGCAAAAAAAACCACACACATAATGGTGCAGAAGATGCTACTGCTGACATGGCTAGTGAAGAATAGTTCAATGGTCAGGACTCTAGCCTAAGACAGGGGAGACCTGGCTGAAGTCTCTGCTTCACCAGAGTTCCTGTATGTCCGTGGGAAAGTCACTTAGGGTTGAACGCTCAAAACAGAGTCAGGCTCCTTACTAACACGGAAATCAATGGAAGCTGGAGCCTAACTCCCTTTGAGCATTCCACCTCTAGATTCTCTGTGCCTTAGTTCCCCATGAGCATACCACCTCTTTCCTACCTCGCAGCAGTGTTGTGAGGATAAATACATTAAAGATCATCAGGGCCTCAGAAACTACAGTAATGGGAGACATTTAAGTCCCTCAGATAGACAGATGTTGTAATAAAAGAGAATTCAGAATATATTCATTTTGGACTGCCAGTCCTTCCTTAGTGAAGGACAGATGTGGATTTTTCAATTTGCAGGTTTGAAAACAAAAGAAAACTACTTCTGCCCTCTACAGAGAGATGGCTAATGCATGAGTGACAGCCGGAAATGCCCTAAATATATCAGCTTTCATCTATTGTGAGAACATTTGCAAAAATTACTGCTCTCTGAATTTCTTCTTTTGAACATACACCACAGTGAATCAGCGTCTTGGTAAAAAGAAAGTTCTCTGTAGCGATAATAAGATGACGACTAGGGCTGTGTTTCCATTAAGCACACAATTTGCATATTATATTTTGCAACAAAGGAATCATTTAATAAGGCAATTAGCCACAACAGAATAATTAATGTCAGTGGTACAAGCCGAGCTCTTACTGGTAGATGGAAGCTAACTGTCATTAACACTTAGTACTGCACCTAATTATTCTGTTTTAAAACATCTCCTGTAAAGACACTGAATGGCCACATTAAATTATTTGCATTTTCTACATGGTAAAAAAAAACAATTAGTGGCAAGACCTTTGTTCCAAACTATTTGATTTGAAACAGAATTAACACTGGAGAATAGATGTCCTACTGTTCAGTCCAATATTGCCTGTTTGGTTTTTAAAATGTTAAGGATTTCAGGTCAGGATTTAATATGGCTGTGTGTAACGGGGCTCAGGTTTAGATACAGAGTGTCAAATACCAATCCTTCAAATATGTTTAGTCACTAAACAACTCTCATCCTGTAGAACCACCCTAACAGGTTGGTAAACGGTGGGTGAAATTCTTCTCACCCAGCATTATTATTGACTAAGCACCATAAATATACCATGATGCTGTACAGACAGATAATAGACACGGTCCCTGACCCAGTGAGTTAATAGCTTTCAGTGCAGACAGAAAGCCCAATTATATGTTAACATGAGAATTATGTTGGAGACATGCTCTGGGGATCTGGGAAGCATGATCCAACCCTCTCCAAGCTGGTGTCATGGTGTGGGGCTGCATCAGAGCCTTTTCCTCACCACCTCATTCCACTGTCACTACTCCATTATATGGGCTGGAACAGCAGCCCCTTCTGATCCAGTTTTGCAGCCCATGTTTTACAAACCTTAAGATTCCATAGCCCTTGACCTGCACCTCCAACACCACCTCCAAGCTGGCTTACATGGGAACGGTGTGGGGAACTCCCCTGTGAGGCAGAAGGGGGTGAGGAAACTCTGGTGTCTCTGCACACATAGAGAACCTTCTGCCAGCCCTTCATAATGTGGTGAATTTCACCCAGCAGGTATAATATTGCAACAAGTCTGTGGCCACATATAGTAGGATTTCAGGGTGGACACTATGCTGCACATACAACCACTAGGAGGTTCATAGGAACAGCAGGATTAGAACTCTCCTTCAAAAGCACAGGGAACACTGGAGAATCTCCTTTAGCTGTCAGCAGCATAAGGTGTGCGATACGTCTTTGAACAGTTATGCCTTTATCAGGTAGAGAGCAATGCTTCACCTGCACACATGCTGAAGCATTGCAATACACTTAATAAACTTAAGGCAACAGTGTTGATACAAGCACATTTCAGAAAAAATAGCAGCAGTTCGGTTGCAGTTAAACCTGGTTCTTTTAACAAATGGAAGAAAGAGACACATGGGTATAACAAACCCCATCAGTCATCAGCAGAGATCAAGCATGGGACCTTCAGTGCCCAACCAAGAAGCCCCTACCATTTTGTGCTAAAAGAATAATAGATTTTAGTAAGCAGCTGGCCCTTATTCTTCACTGGGACCAGCTAGTAGGAAGAGACAACATCAAGCAAAACACTCAGAGCCACTATATTTTACTCAGTATGTGCTGTGTAGTCCAGAATAACACATGAAGATAACGTCAGACTGATGCTCATATGAACCAGGGAGTACAGTCAGAATGTAAACAAAGGCCATCCACTTTCACAGCTACTGACAATATAACAACAGATTATATGTGGATAAAAAGCTCTGTCTGAAAACAGATTTCAACATGAAGGACCAAATCCTCAGCTGCTGTAAATTGGCATAACTCTATTGATCTCAGCAGCGCTACACTGTGATCTGGTCCCAAGTTTCCAAGGTACCATGACCTAAAGCAATCCGTTCATCTCTCCTCAGCTAAGTAGGTTGAACCCAGATCATTACTTGGTTAGACGATCCCTAATGAGCACAACTAGGTATGCATGGTACACTTAATTCCACAGATTCCTTATTTTAAGGAGTACTACAATATTGTATTGTAAGGGCTTGTCTACTCAGTGCAGCAGTGTGCACCCAAGGAGTATAAATTGTAGTGCACTCCAGTGTTGCACTCCAACTCCCTTGTATAGACTCTGCTGACGTGCTCTAAAAGGTTCTTAGTGTGCATTGACGTAGTACTGTTTCAAGCAGGATTACATCAACACAAACTAGGTACCTTTTAGAATGCATCAGCAGGGACTACTTGGGGCAGTCAGGTCTACTCGAGGCACTTTAGCATGCTCTACAGTTTACACATATCTGGTGCACACTGCCACCCCATGTAGACAAGCCTAAGAGTCCCAAACACCATCAGCCAGATCCTCAGCTGGACTTCAGTGGAGCTACACTGACATACTCCACCTGAGAACATGGTATTATATCGTACAATAATGTTACTATGGGATTCTGGTCAATTACTGTAATGCTCTTTTAAGGGTCTGCACTCTTCCCTCTGGGTGCTAGTCTTCCCTGCAAGCTTACTTCAACTTATAACTCGAGTTTTGTCCCCACTCGAGTCCCATCAATGCACACAAAGCTTTTAACTCAAGCTGGATAGGAGGCACAGGCGACAGCTACTCGTCAGCTGCTACCATCACCACTCGGTAGAATGGACACAGGCTAGCCCCACTCAAGTGCTATTAGTACGCCAATGCTTTCCCACAATTTCCCTCTTGTGCCCAGAAAGGGCAGACAAGTTCTCCCATAATCCACTGAGAAAGAATTCATAGTTTGGTTCAACGTGCTGCAGTGCAAAGAACCATGGGATGTTTCCCCCAGATGTCTTAGTACCACACACAAGCAAGTCCAGAGCCAGTGGGGACACAAAAGTACTGAAGTTATTTCCCAGCGTGGCCGCTCTCACTCAAGCTAGGCCAACTCAAGTGTAGATGATTTAACTCAGTGTATGCCTTCCTTGCAGTTAGTACTGATTCTGAACCAATGCCCTGCATGACTTCCGGAGGCACAGGACCTCAAGGGGTTCCAACTTTCAGAGTAAACATAAAACTGAGGCCCTGAGCACCACAGGTAAGCATCACATAACACTTTTCATAAGAGTAGAGGTGCTAATCCTGGTGTCTGGACAAATTCTAACTACTTTTCATTCCCACTGAAGTCTTCATCAGATACAGTACTCCTCCTCAGTTCTCATCCTAAACTGTTGTGCACCACTGCTGTGCGCTGTCAGACAGCTGCCGTGTTCTGCACCAGACATGGTTGCATTTCAATACAGAATAAAAAGGATCCCTAGTCTCACCTCTGCCTTCCTCACAGGATGCTTCCAGTCTTTAGTAATGTCTGTACAGTGCTCTGTGATCTCCGGCTGGCAGGTGCGGTTCTACGGAAATACAAAGTGATGCAGTAGCAACAATTTAAACCTTGAAAACCTCCCTGGTAGCCACCTCTAATTGTGCATTCAAATTCATTCCACTGCACCAATTCCTTTGCAGTACCCTCGTCTGCAAACATCTCTGCTCCTCCGTGATATATACACCCAACATATTCTAATTTTAAATTCTTAATCTTCTCTAACAAATACCCTCCTACACGTTCTTGTATTCAACTCATTACTTTTTCTTCTTGTCAATGACATTCAGTATTCAGCGATAGCCTCGGAAGCATCAATCCTTTTGTCATTTGCTGTCCTCAGAGTTCGGCTTGTACGCATATTCATAGCAAGGGGTCAAATCAACATTCACAGCAGCCAGGCTTCTGCACTCCTTCCACACCCTTTTACTTCTAATCTTTCCTCAGTCACACAGTCATCAACCTGGCATTAGTGATCCCCTTTTCACATGTGGTATAGTTTAGGAAAAACAGCATTTTTCCCCAGGTCTCATGGATATTTTCTTTTCTCATTCTCTGTATTGTACAGGCACAGCTAACATTTCCACAGTGAGAACTGTACCAGTGTCTTATTTTTATGCTGTAGACCATTATAGTATCTGTGTGGAACTGCTGATGTGATATGAATCAGCCTGGAGATCTCTAAAAGCTCTCATTTAGGGAAGCTTTTTGACACTTTGGGAAGAAACTAGCTCCACGGAAGTAAAAGGAAAGTAATAAAGATGGAAAAGTGAGGGGAAAATACTAAGTGTGCTATGAACTGCTTCCCTAACACTGTGTGGGAGGGCAGGAGAGAGGGACAGAAGGAGAAGGGATAAAGAATATGCAGAGAACATCAAAATGTTTGTCCAGGATATCGAGCCTTCAGTAAGGCAGTGAAGCTAGTGAACAGAGAACTGGGCTGGGGCTCAGGTGAAGAGGTTCTCTATCCAGTTCTACCTCTAACCCGCTGTGTGACCTTGGGTGAGTCATTTCACTTTTATGTGCCTCTGACTCTCCTCCCGCCCTTCATCAGCCTTGACTTTTTGGATTTAAGCCCTTTCGGGGCAGGGACTATCCTTCACCTTGTGTCCATGCACTGTCTAGCACAACAGGGCCTCTGGCTCACTTGATGCATCAAGGTGGTATCACAATACAATTACTTTTTTTAAATGAACAGATAAGTGAAACTATCACCACAAACATGTGTGTCAAACTATACAAACCAAGTCCTTTCACAACAAATGTGTCATGTCTGATCTACTGTTTGTTTCTACTGACAGCTAGAGAAAAGCCCCTCTGGCAGGCAACCGGTTTTTCTTTCCTTGCCAAACACATGGTATTTACCTCCATCGTGGAGATTTTGTGTTCCCTCATTCACATTTGGGAAGTGCGATGACATCTTGAATGAAAGGTGCTCTAGCGGGCAAAGCTGTTGTTAGAGAAAAACTAAATCTTCATAAAGAGAGAAGAAAACACTTGAAGTGTGACAGCTGTTTATACTAGATTCAGTCTCTCTAGTCTCCTCCCTTAGTTTTCCCACATAAAACTGAAGTTTCAAATGTGTTCATAGCCTCATGGGCCCACGCTTTTTTCTTTTTTGTCTGGTCTTGAAATAAAAACCAACTTTATTTCAGATACGTCTTCAATCTTCCCCACATTACAAACACAAAAGAGAAAAATAGACTCTCTGAATGTGGAGTCTTTTGTCATGCTCTCTCCCTGCCTACCTACTCAAGACTAAGCAAAGAGAGTTACTTAAAAGCATTTTTTGAGACTAGCTAAGTCTGACAAGAGGCTTCAAACAACAAAAAACACAATGATTTTGGAGACTGAAGAGCTTGTTTCAGTGTAATTTAAATTAATAATATTGTTCAGCCCACATTATGATCAGTCCAGCTCTCCCACAGCAAATGAAATCACATTTAGAAAAAGTATGGCCTGGCGATTTCATTACCCCGCTTTAGTGGTGTAAGCGGAGCTTCCAAAGCAGTTTTCTTACATCCTCTCAAAATCTGGAGGACATTACACTGAAAAAAATGGTGCCCTCTCATTTGCAGTCTGATCAAAGTCAATGGGAGTCTTTCCATTAGCTTCAGTGGGCTATGGATCAGCGCCGAGCCGTAAATATGTTTGATTTTGTCCATCATGTTTTATTAAAGCTTATACAGCCAACATTGAAAGTAAGTAAGAGTAAGGCAATGTACTTACTGTATCACTAACAAAAACATTGTTAAAGGGGAGTTAGGTTTGTTTAGCAGTGCCTCATACTCTTCCAGACCATGGGAGTTGGAAGCCAAAAACTGAAATCTCTGAAATCCAGGAAATACACACGCGCACAAACCCAGAAATATTAAAAACCCAGGAAAAGCAAAGTTAAGAGAACGCCTTCCACACCACACTCCTACACATCCTTAACTGCGCCCCAGCCGATATGGCAAAAAGGATTGGGAAGAACAGAACCTTTCCCATGCCTAATGAAACCTACTATTTTCTGTGTCCGCCTGCAATGCCAAATCATGCTTGAAAAATGCCATTTGTTTGGATTGTTGCCACCGCTCTGAAGGGGATACTTCTTAGGTGCTGTCTTGTGTCTAACTTCTCCTGTAAGATTCAAGATATCCTCTTTCTCACATCATTCTCTGGCTTTTCTAGTTAATACTTTTTAAAATAGGTTAATCTCCAGTTTTAAATCATTTAGCAGGAATTACATGTACTGGGAAAGAGTTGAGTATGAGTGCATCACTTCTCCTACATAACAGGGAAAAGTCAATTGTGTATGATGTGGGGAGGGGGAAGGAGTGAAACCTGCAAGTTTTGTGTCCCTTGCTGAGGCAGCAGGGAAAAGAAAATAATCCTCAAATCTAAAATGACAGATGAAAATCCAGAGAAAAGAGATAGTAGCTAAATTAATTTTTTTCACCTTTCATTTGACTTACTTACTTCTAGCCAGTTGTGAGCAAAGCTCATATCAGTTTTCAGGAAAGCTTGAATGTAAGCTCAGACGAAGGCTAGGACAAACCTGTCAGCTGAAATGTGAACTTCCACGTAGGCATTTTCAATTTCCAGCATCACAAATCAATGCTGGTAGGTATTAAAATTCAGCTCATCAGTAAAATATGATGAGGCAAAATATAAGCTTGTTCTAAAATGTTTTCAGCTTAATCCAATTTTAAAATCAGGATCAATTCAGACATGTTCCCTGTTTGGTAATTCAGGTATGGACACTGGTTCAGTTTATATTTAAAGCTTTTTTGTACGTTGTTTGTGTCTATTTGGTTCCACATAATACACTTGACATTTTGACAAGAACTACTTTCTGTTACAGACAAGATGACTGCACTTTTTCTTTTTAATTGGTCGTTTGCTTCACCAGGTCATAAAAGTGATAATGATTGTATTAAATATGATGCATGTTCTTTAATAGGCGGTCCAGGAGTGTTTTCTCTCATAATAATGTTACCTAAAACTGTAGTATGAATAAAATTTGTGTGGTAAGTGTCTGTAAGAGAACTAATGTATCTTATATGACAGTTATTGACAGTAAAAAGAACTCACAACTGACAGCACATCCTAGTTAATGGTACCTTTTGGCTCAAAGGAGATACAATGAATAAATGTTTAGCATAATTTCTTTTTGTTTGAAATGTAATAAGAAATTTGTAGTGACCAATCACCTTCAGTTTCAGATTTTATCACCAGCTACTTATCATCTTTCCTTAAATTCCACTTATAGGTGTCTTGTACTGTACCTTTGGGAAAAATTTCATTACAGAATCCTATATTCAAGTCACAAGACAGTCAAGTAGTTCCAAAATGAAATTCCAAACTGAGAGGTGTGTACGCAGGAGGAGGGGTGATATTTTAAATCTACACACTGGAACATGAACAAGTATAAAGAGGATAATTGTTCGCTCTGAGATACAAGGATGCAAGTCCCAGCAATGGATCCTAGGGACATTAAAAAAACCTCATGAAAACAGAGCTCAAGTGGTTTGTGACCAAAAATCAATTTATAAAACTGTTTTCTGTTGGACTGTTCCAATTTTTTTATTGTTAAACAATGTTAATAAACGACTATTCCAAGGCAACTGCTAAATGAATAGAGCCCCTGAACAGACTTATGCACAGGCTCAACTTTACACCTGGTGCATAAACTTAAAACACATGCAAAGGTCTTAGCAGGATCTGAGCCCAAAATTGCAGTAAGTAACTAATTTTCCAGGACACTTTACAGAATTATAAGAAAGGCAGTCCCTGTCCCAAACATTCTACAATCTAAATAAGGCAAATAGAGAATGTGACGGTGACAAACCAAGGGGTAAGGCAAAGACAAAGGCTGGAACAAGTAAAAGAAATTAGTCATTTTATAGTAAGCATATCATCAACATTCTGATAGTTTAAAGCAGTGTAGAACACACAGGTGTGGGAGTCAGGAAAAAGCTGGGGTTAGAGGAAAGATTGACAATGCTTGGTGGAGTAGATAAGAGCTATTATGCCAAGGGTAGGGAGCAGTAGGAAAAATGACCCAACTGCAGGAGAACGAGAAGGCTATGAGCTTGAGCCTACAAGGTACTGAGCATTCCAGCTCCAACCCAACAAAGCACTTAAGAAGATGCTTCCCTTTAAGAGTGTGAATACCTAAGTAGTGCCATTGAAGCCATCAAAGCATTGCCTTCCCCCAGACTATTCAATGTGCTTAAAGGGAAGTATGTGCCGAAGTGCTTTGCTGGATCAGGGCTAGAGCCCTCAGACCTTGCAGGATGGAACCCCAATGGGAACAACAACAGAGTGTAAAGGTGAGATGCGAAGTAAAGGGAGTTAACAGGAACCTTAGAAGGGAGGATGAGGACTTCTGACTTCGTGCTGAAACAGGCATGGAACCAACAACATGGTCAGTGTATCAGAGAAGTTATCCCTTCAGGCTGTGGCTGGTCATTAAGGTTACAGAACTCATTTTGAAAACAACAGGAAAAAAAGCTGGAGTCTTGGCAAAAACTTTCCTTCTTCATAAAACAGGTTTCTATGTATATGGGAGCTATTATTGATCTGTTATTAATGATATGGCTACTCATAGGTAATGCAAATGATTTTAATATGAAGTTACATCCTTTATTCTAAAAAGCCACACAATATTACAGGGCGAGATTACTCACTTTTCTCCAAAATTGTTCTTCTCTAGGACATTTCTAACAACCAAATCAGTAGCAGCTTGAGTGGTTTTTCGAAGCAGAAAGGTAGTATTTTAAGGTCATAAGCCTGCAAAAGTTAGACATAACCACCTGCAAAAAAAATCCTAGACTGTCTTTGATCTGAGGAATAATGGCTCATAAGAGAAAAAGCTTTTCCTGTCTCTCTCTCAGTCATGAAGAGAGTTATCTACATTTTCATTCAGTGGCAGCTAATGATTCTGTTTATCATTTCAGAGTATTTAAATGTAAATAATTCTTCAGTAAGCTGTAGGAAGGAGACAAGGTTGATTAATCATTAACTCTTGTGCTAAATTATGATCAGGCATCATTTTTTAAACATGACCTCCCATAACATTTACATTAATGAGAGGATGGGAGAAAGGAAAGTTAATACTTTCCTGAGTAAACAACATATGAAGTCAGAAAGAATAAAGAAAAAATTGAAGAATATACAAGTCTTCATAAAAAGAGAGAGGTGGCTTATTGCTCACAGTGGAAGTATATTGTACATACAATTCTGTAAGCTCCACATACAGTCAATAATGTTGTTTGAGCTGGTCAAACTCTTTGTTGAAATTTTATCAGACTACTTTCCTCCTTTTTTCTGTTCACAATAAATCGCTTTCTCTGATGCTACAATAGATGCTATATAAAAAAGTTAGTGGTACAAATTGATGTATCCATTAATTTTTACAAATTAGTAATTATTCAAATATCTTTATGAACAAATTTTGGCCTACTGCTTATTCACAAACTTTTTTTCACATGTACTCAACAACTGCTGCATTGACAGGTGACTTTAGTTACATGATTTATTTCTGTTCCCTCCTTAAATGATCTACATTTTGTAAATAGGATGTCATTTTTTCTGTTCGCAAATTGTCCACAGGCAGGTTGTGATTTTCATGACTTTGGTCACTGTTTGTAATTGTTTAATAATATTTTGTGCAAATGGAAAAAGGCCTTTTCAAAAGAGCTGGAAGAGCTTTTCTGGTGTAAATACTGTACCCTCCCAAACATGTGTGAATATTCCTGGCACTTTTGTCTTCCATGTTTTTTTCTTGTGAATAAAAATTAGCTCAACTAGCTGTTCACTAATAAATAAATAAAAGGGGATGTGTTAACAGCAAATCAAATTATCAGGTTTCATTTGCAAGAACACTCTCAAATATGTTATCACGATATTCACTCAGCGCCAATAATTGCCTTTTTGTTTTGTGTATTTTTCTTGCAGCCTCTCTTCTTCTTTCAACAGGTTTGTCAAATTTCCATTCACAATTATAAGTCTCCATTACTCTATGGATCTGGTTTTGTGCTGGCATTTTAATTCCACAACTGACACACCAGCGTAGTGGTAGTTGTGAGTCTTCTGAGTTGTTCAGAGATGTTAAAAAAAACAGGAAAGGGCACACTATTGTGGGAATTGGGGGTTCACATCAGAAGACAAGCACAGAACAAAATATTGGACAAAAATAAGACTGAAAAGGTATTTATGCTCTGGGCCTTCAGAATCCCTCTGTACCTTAAGGTCCAAATCTGTGTCAGACACTAGTGAAATCTGCCGCAGAAACTGAAACCTCTGCAGCCTGTTTTTAATTTTCTCTTTGGCTCAGCAACTTAGTCTGACAAAAAAAATTAATGAAGTGGAAAAAAAAAACCCACAATCCAGGAATAATTAGCCAGACTAAAATGAAACAGCAGCACCCTTATTTCCTTATGCATCAGCTAAAGGAAAAACAATAATATTAAACTACACTTTCAATAACTGTAAGTGGGAGGAATGTTGTTCAGGTTAATGATGATAGTTTCACATTGAAGCAAAGGGCAGTTTGAAGCCCTGAATGACACATTAGGAAGATGTACTTTGGAGCAGAATCCTGCATGCACTTTTTTGTGAACAATGGTTCACAGCAGACCACAGGAGTAGCTCTTTAAGGAATGAAGTCTTGCTAGAAACATATGCTATATATAAAACTTAAAGGGGTTAACCGAGTAAAGTTTCTTCTTTAAAGCCAGTTTTATAGAGCTTTGTATGTAGTTAAAAGTTCAGCAAACACTGGAACTTAATGATTTGTAACCAAAATGAAGTCTATGTCTTGTATTGATTTTACTTTAGTTACTTGGAAACAATATTGATCCTTAAGAGATACATTTCAACACTTTGAGTTCAGGGCACAGAGCATTTCCATCCCATTGATTAACAGATGCTATATATAATTTTTGCTTTTAATGAGACATTTTCTCTTCCATGAGACTGTGTTCTCAAATGAAAGACCAACTCTGGATTCTGTATCTAACAAAAAACAAACCACAAAAACCAACCCAAACATTTTAACTCCATCTTAAATTAAACTATGAAAAATTATTTTCCTGCCTGCCCAAAATAATAAGTTATTTCCTGAAGCTGTCTTGTTCTGTCTGTATCCACCTGATTTTTTAATCTTAATAAAAAGACTGGAACCTCTCTGTCATTTTCCTCTGGGTTTGTACAGTTGGATCCATGGCAGAGCTTCCTATGTGCCACTGCAACACAAATATAGATGGATCTAATAATCATTTAAGATATCCCAATTGAAAGACGAAAGACACCCAGCTGGGTAAAGCTCTAAATGCCAGGTATCATTATCAGTGTAATGCAACTAAAAGTGACTGGCAATACAAAGATATTCACCAATAGCTTGGTAAGATTACATCACGGCAAATTCAATAAATGATACAGGTGTTTGTTTTTTATATATATAGTCTTGACATCTTCAAATTTTTTACAACTCTAATTAGAGGGCATGATTTATGTCAGTGGCTCTCACACTGTGGGTCGGGACCCCAAAGTGGGTCACAACCTGTTTTAATGGAGTCGCCAGGCCTGGTATTTGACTTGCTGGGTACTGGGGCCGAAGCCCAAGCCCCATTGCCCAGGGTTGAAGCCCCACCGCCCGAGGCCGAAGCCCAAGGGCTTCAGCTCTGCATGGCGCGGCTCAGTTTACAGGCCCCCCGCCTGGGGCTGAAGCCCTTGAGCTTCGTCTTTGCCCCCCTCTCCCCAGCCTGGGGTGGTGGGGCTCAGGCTTCTCCCCGCCCAAAGCGGCAGGGCTAAGGTAGGCTCAAGCTTCGGTCCCCCCTCCTGGGGTCGTGTAGCAATTTTTGTTGTCAGAAGAGGGTTGCCGGGCAATGCAGTTTGAGAACCCCTGATTTATGTGATTCCTTATGAATTAACATTTTGGGTTGTACATAGAAAGTTATGTATTAACATACATACAAAACATACAAGCTACCATAATGAAGAGTCTGAAACTAGAGAACTCATGCTGTGGCCCAAGGAAATAATGGAGAAACGCAGAGCACACTAAGAGTACCACAAAAAGATGCAACCGGGGCGTGATCCAATACACCTTGGACGTCAATGGGAGTCTTTTCACTTTGTCTTGCAGACTTGAGACCACTGGTCCCTCTAAGATGTGCGCGTGTGCGTGCGCACACAGATCCTAAACCCCGCGCACATGGCGAAACACCATGCGCACAAAAATTTGCACAGAAGCACAATTTGCTCAGAAGAAATTTTTTGCGCACACAGCCTGTCAAAAATTAGACGGACCATTGCCCCAGGAGAGGAATCACTGGGATCTTCTGGATGAATTTAAAAAACATGAGATGCGTAATGCGTGATGTCATGTTTGAAGTACAGTAGCTAAAATGATTATTTGTATTACTGCAGCACCTAGAAGTCCTAGTCATGGACCAAGTTCCCATTGTGCTCAGTACTGTACAAACAGAACAAAAAGATGCTCCCTGCACCAAGAAGCTTACAAAGTAAGTGGCCAGTGTTTGCTTTCCAAGAGCAGAAATAGAATGAATGAAAGGAGTGGGAAAGGGAAAAAACAGGAAACATCAATGGCAAATGTTGGAAGAGACAGAGCAACCTCTGTCCAGATTTCCCTTTCCTATGTTAGGAAGAGGAGGGAGGAGGAAAGATGAGAGAGGAATAACAAGAAGAAGAAAAAAAAGTTTACTCTCAGCTTTCTGGAAAAAATTTAATATCCCTTGTCCCTGCTTCTCAGGAATAATTGGCAAATATCAACCTTGATTTCACCTGCCTACATCAGAACTACTGCCATAAAGGAAGGTGATAAAAGAGCAATAAGAAAACATAACTAGAATAATGTGTTTAATTATACACTCAATAAAGGTGGATTTGCAAACATTCAGGTTCCTTTAATCACGGGTTTCTCATAATGACTTACAAGAGGAGCAGGTACTAAGCATTTACTGGATCCATAGAAGGGCGCTGCTATATCCTTTGTTCTCATGATGGAAATGCCTAGAGTGCCAACTCATTCTGACCATACTTCCAGAAAAAAAGTTTCACCTAAAGAAATACCAGTTCCTGACACTGAGGTCCCAGCACAACAAATTACTAGAGTACCTGCTTAATTTTAAGGACACAAGCAACTCCATCAAAAAGAGTGGGATAGATGCATTGATAATAATGGCACAAGCCCTGTGCTTAAAGTTAGATGCTTGTGCACGCTGGTGAACTGGGGGCGGGGAGGGGGGCAGGCAACAGACCATGTCTGAATTTGCTGTTTTAAGCCCTGAACCAGAGGCCATTGACCTCAGTGGAAAGACTCTCACTGAAGTCATAGAATCATAGAATATCAGGGTTGGAAGGGACCTCAGGAGGTCATCTAGTCCAACCCCCTGCTCAAAGCAGGACCAACCCCAACTAAATCATCCCAGCCAGGGCTTTGTCAAGCCTGACCCTTAAAAACATCTAAGGAAGGAGATTCCACCACCTCCTTAGGTAACGCATTCCAGTGTTTCACCACCCTCCTAGTGAAAAAGTTTTTCCTAATATCCAACCTAAACCTCCCCCACTGCAACTTGAGACCATTACTCCTCGTTCTGTCATCTGCTACCACTGAGAACAGTCTAGATCCATCTTCTTTGGAATCCCTTTCAGGTAGTTGAAAGCAGCTATCAAATCCTCCCTCATTCTTCTCTTCTGCAGACTAAACAATCCCAGTTCCCTTAGCCTCTCCTCATAAGTCACGTGTTCCAGTCCCCTAATCATTTTTGTTGCCCTCCGCTGGACGTTTTCTAATTTTTTCACATCCTTCTTGTAGTGTGGGGCCCAAAACTGGACACAGTACTCCAGATGAGGCCTCACCAATGTCGAATAGAGGAGAATGATCACGTCCCTCGATCTGCTGGCAATGCCCCTACTTATACATCCCAAAATGCCATTGGCCTTCTTGGCAACAAGGGCACACTGTTGACTCATATCCAGCTTCTCGTCCACTGTAACCGCTAGGTCCTTTTCTGCAGAACTGCTGCCTAGCCATTTGGTCCCTAGTCTGTAGTGGTGCATGGGATTCTTCTGTCCTAAAGTCTGTGAGCTTTGGATCAGGCCTTAGTAGTCAGTGTTTATATAGGTAGTATTTCAGGTGGTAATTTCATGACTGAAGAGCATTATCCATGGGAAGTAAATCAGCAACAGGGAGGGAGGGGGGGTCCAGACACATTTCTATTCCAATCACTTTATCACCTTTAACTGCAGTTTCCAAAGGCGAAGAGCCTTCAAGAAAACAACACCAATGGCTTCCCCAAAACATGCCACTGAAAAAGCAGTCATTCCACTGCTTTGTTAAAAGCATAGTGTGCCAAAAATATATTTGTGACTTCATGTTGATTTATTTGACACCCTCTAAAAAAGCCGCGTGCCCGAGGTGTGTGAGGGTTCAGACTCAGAAAGTCACTAGCTTCACTTGCACTATTTTTTCTTGCTAAATGCTTGAACTTGGGGCTAATTTTTCTTCCATCCTGTGCAGCATTTCAGTGTTCTTAGATCTTACCCCTTCAAAGAGCAGTTCAGTCTCCTCTTGGGGACAAAAGTTTAAGTTACTTCACAAGAGATTCTACAGCAAGAATTCAGACAGCTATATCTGACTGAAATGTGCTTTACTCTGTATACATGCTATAATCAAACATATTGACTGACAAGGGCCATTGCAATCAGTTTACTAGAAAAAGCTTCTTTAGCCCTTTGTAGCAAGGGTTCTTAGCATACTTCACCTGATTCAGAAGAGATGATATTTTATTAATAGGTTTGTTTCACCCTGTATGTAATACAATGGTTCAACTGAGATCTTAAACATTTGGGGGCATAGCCTCCCCTTGATACGTACATGAAACTCCTGATAGCTCTAATTAGAATTATAGGCACATAAAATAAAGTAGATTACATGACCTGTGACCTCAGTCATCACAGCATCAAAAAACTAATAGTAATTTCTATTAGAGGACAAATTACTATTAGTTTATTAGAAGCTTTCAGTGCAGCTATGACAGAGATGGCCCACTGTTATAAAAGATGGAGACTTAAAGCAAATGCAAAAAAAAGACAAGTTCCAGTTGTTTCCATCTAAATCGCACAAAGACCAATGAACAGTTCAACATGAGGGTATGTCTATACAAGATCCTCAGGTTTAATCCCAAATCCCCCTTCCATGCACACAGGCCAGGAACCCCACTCAATTACTGCCAGAATCCCTCTGCAATGCAACTCAAAGCTCAGACATTTTGCAGTGTGGACATAGCTCAAGTCTGGGTCATCAGACTTGGTCTGGAGAGTCCACCAATGCTATCCCACAGTCCCCTGGGGCTGCCTTTCCCAGTCCTTCTATACCAAAACTTCCCACTGGCTTCACAGGAACTGGAAGCAACCTCTTGGTTCAAATTAACCTGCTCAGCATTTAACCCTTTTCAACTGGAAACACAGTTGATCCTCACTGGTATTAGCATGGTCAGCACTAGGAAGTCCTGCATCAAGTGCACTGCTAACTGGCCAGAGGAACACAGCCAGATTCTAGTTAATATCTGCTGTGAGGCAAGCAAGAGGTTTGACTTCAGCAACAGCACCAGAAATGATCATGTCTGCAAAGCTATATCTGAGCAGCTGGCAGCGCTGGGGATCAACCAGGCAACAGAATAGCACAGAGCACGAAGCAGGCAGCTGAAGACAGACTACTGCAAAGTGAAAAGATTCTAACAACATGTCTGAGAATGCCCCATCTTCCTGTCACTTTTAGGAGGAATTCAACCAGCTACTGCAAACTTTAGTGAGCACTGAGCCCACAGTGGTATATGACAGTCTGCTGAGTGGGGATGGCACCCCAATAATCCCTCAGTCGCAGGCACTGCTGGAGAAGAGCCAACCACAGAGCAAAGGGCAAAGGTTCGGAGGCCAGGAATCAGAGAGGCTACACCACCGGAGCAGCTACAGCACATCCTGGGTCTGGTCTTGGAGGAGCTGTTTGGGGACAACCCTGGGGAACCACCCACTGCAGAACCAGCATCAGAACAAGCACCAGAGCTGGACCCTGATAATAGGCAACAGTGCAGCAGAAATGTAATATATGGATTTCCAGCTTATAGCCCTATTAATACAAGCTGAGGCTTTACTGTGCTTCCATTCATAGCAGAACCCAGTCCATTCACCTAGCATTCCTTCTTCTCCCCAACACCACATGGGATTCAAAATGGTCATCACAAAACGAGGAAAAAAGTTAGACAAGCAGTTATGAAATTTTTACTAGTTACTCACTGATTGATATAAGTATGGATTGGGGACCAACAATTAACATATTCATGTACCTCTTCCATCTAATACAATGCCCCTTAGAAGTCAGCCACACGTGCACTGTCCAAGACCACCTGTAAACTGAGTCGCAAAAATCCGGGCTGTTATAAGTCCAGAAAAAAACAGAGTATGTATCTGGTCCATAGCTGGCTTAAACATGAGTCCAAATTACAGCAAAGAGTGGCTGTTTGTGCATGGATACAGGATGCCTGTACAGCGTCTCCATGCTAAATCAGCATCTTGTTGATTTTACCATGAATTTTCATTCATTGCTGGCTGGTAATTAAAGTGATTTTCTCACAGAGTAGGAACTCCAGAGAGTCCACACGGCATGAGAAGAGCTTGGCGGAGAGGGTCATGGAGCATGACCGCAGGTTGGAGGAGGAAGACAGAAAGCCACAGAAGGAGCTGTTCAAACTATTATTTGCACTTGTGGCTACCAGACTGCAGGTCCACTACCACCTTCAGCTCCTGCTCCAGCCCTACGCCCTGAGTCCCTTCCACGCTATTGTGTTCTGCAGACTATGCAGCCTTTGGATAACACAGAGGTTGGCTGGACCATGTTACAGACAATGAAAGTAGCACATGAAACGGACAAGTATATTCTGTGTATTCATCCACTCCAGTCTTGATGTAGCCCCCCACTTGCAAAACACACCAGAAAGGCCCAGGAGAACAGAGGGACCGGGAACACCCAGAAATAGTTGGCCATGTTATTTGGTAACATGCACCTGTCACTGTTTTTGCACAGAGTTTGGTTATTGTTTGTACATTTTTATGGCAATTGGTCTCCCTTTCTGTGGTATGTAAATACATGTGTAAAATAAAGTGTTCAATTTATACATAGGGCTACACTTGCAAGTTTTATTATATGCAATGTTTAAAGTGGCACAAATGTTAATACAGGTCATCCTATGCCCTTTCTCGATAATGGGTGTCACGGCACTGGAGGGTTGGGGCAAGCTGATTATAAACCTCCAGGAACATCTGCTTCTTCATGCAAAAGTTCTGGAGGCACTGCTGGTCTGCAAGATGATGGGATCCAATTAGTCTATGCTTGTGGCTCTGCTACAGAAGCACCGGTCTACACAGGAGGAATCTGTGGCTAAAGCAACAAGCATGAGCCGCATCAGCTGAGTCGCAGCTAGCATGTTGGTGTCCCCCCTTGAGTGCCTACACCAGGTCAAAAACTGCTGTGAAAACGTCCACCTGATGCTCTGCCTGATTCCCAAAATAGGACGGAGTGTCAGGTGGAGAAGTTCTTCCACTGGGTTGGAATCCTGTTGAAGGCTCCAGGTGCTGGAGTGTGGGAACACAAAATGGCTAAATGGATGTGTTGTGGGCTAAAACCACCCAGAACACTTCCAGTCAACTTCTGCGGGACGGACAGACAACCTGCTATGAACCAAGCCCTAGAATAGCTACAGCTGACAAGGGCACTAGGAACCTTGAGATAGGGCAGCATATGTCCACAGAAGCTATTCTGACTCAGGTCTGTGAAATGCAGTATGGACAAGCCAGCACGGTTGTGAGGCCTGGCTTTTCAATGCTGTGCAGATACTCAAGTGCAGACTTGGAAATACCAAGTCTGCGGGCACAGGTCACACAGACTGAGACTTACTACGCTGTGTAGACATACCCCTAAGCCTGTACAACCCAAAGCCTGTGTATTTAGGTGTTACACTGGACACATCTTGACATTCAAAGAACAAGGTCTTGCTGAATAAACAACAAACAACCAGGTCAGCAAATGAGCTGGTTCAATGACCAGACACAAAGAAGCTTTGGTCTTGCTTTGTGCTATTCTGTAGCAGAGTATTGCTCCCGGTGCATCTCAGCTCCTCTCACACAGGATTAGCGGACACCCAGCTGAATGAGACTATGCATATAACAACTGGCGTCACGAGACCAGCCAATCTAGCCTGCCTGCCAGTCATGTCCAACATTGTCCCTTCTGACATCACGCAACAAGTTATCTTACAGAATCTACTCCTTCAATTGGAAGACATGCCACATCTACTCATTTAAAGAGGTGTCTAATCTACCATCTCAGCTCAAAGCACTCTGTTTGAAGATCTTTAAAGGAGGTGTCCAATGTCACCTCCAGTTGAGGTACTGGGTGGCAGGAACAAGCTTCGAACATAGCCAGTGCACAGCTCATGATAGATCCAACAGTCCAGGCCCCTGGTTTTGATCTTCCACACCACATCGCTTCAGATGCAGTGCACTTAGATGTGCTGCTAATGCCTGTAAGTGGGGACGTCCTGCCTCTCCCGTTTACTGCTGTGGCTAGTTGGAAGATCTAGATTGGATACTTGCAGTATCCATTGCCAAGGGCAGTCTGGTTTTGCATGGACTTGCAAAATTCCCTTCCCTCAGCTATTGAATGGTTAAGACAGTCTAACTCATTTGACTTGAACATCTGTGTGAATGCAATCACAATAAAAAAATGACAAAGATCAACATACACATTGTTATAGCAAAGTATGTTAATTAGCCATTTTCACACTTAGATTAGGGTTGACATAGGACATGGCAATGTTAAGTAGAATACTGATTTCTTCCTACCTGAAAACAGACAACACACCAGACGCAAATGGTACGAGAGTCAAATGTCTTTGGCCGGCGAGGCGTGGGCACCAAGCGAATCATAATCTTAGTACGTAAAGACAGCAAAGGCCGAGCAGGCCACTGACTCCATTCTTCTCTATGGGGTATTTGGTGTCTGACCTTCATAAAGTACACCAGAATTCTGACCAGCTTTTCTGCCTTACATCACTTAGACTGGTAAAAGAAAAGGAATCTCATATATTATATATATGACCTGTATTAATGTCAATACTTGGCAGTAAATGGTAATTCACCAGGGTCATCCAACAGTATTTAGTGACCAAAATTATGAAATACTAACTGAGTACCATATTGCATGCCAGATACCACTTTAGTTGCTAATCAGTTTGGAACTAACTAATGTGTTAGGAATTAGCACTGAAAGAATAAATGCTTGCTTTTTCCAAATGGTGTACTAAAGCAAATGTCACCAAAAAAGTCAAACATATGATAGCAACATGAACAATCGTATTCTCCCTGGAAAACTGATTAAGAATATAAAATGTGTATTTAGTTATATTTTGGCAGTTCCATTCATGCTAATACAATTAAATCCCATCAGCAATTCCATCATAACCCCACTTCAGATTTACAATTTTTCTATAGAAAGGTTTTCTAGGCCAAAAATTGGTCTGTATTACTGGCCTGATTGTTGGAACCCCTATCAGAAACCCCTATCCAGGACTTGAATGGTCAGGCAGACTTCGCTCTCCACTACACAAAAGTACATTTTTCTGTGCAGTTCTTTACAGTTCTACAAACACAAAGAAATAGCAGGAAAGGGAAGATGATTAACTAGAACACAGCCCAAGTTAAGATGACTGAACAGTTAGCAAGTCTCAACCCTCTCCAAACAAACCCAGCAAAGGGGAATGGACACACAATCAGAACTAGCTATCTCCCAATTAAATGCAACACTTCCCAAGTGTCTATAGGTGAGCACTCTACAAACAACTGCCCAGACACAGCCAATTAATCCCTAACTCTTTGGCTGTGAACAAACACAAACACGCAAACTTTTTTCTCTAAACTGTTATTATATTTTATAGGTAAGGATTCATAAACCATATAGTCACACAGATTGCATTAAACAGCTTTCCCGACAGTCCTGTAGAAAGGATTTTTTAAAATTCCCATTGAAAATGTTTTATCTTTTAAAACTGGTGTGTATGGAAGTTCCTCAATCTATTCTGTCCATCCATCCATCCTAGGGGTTTATACCAGTTCCCATCACTGAAGCACTCGAGCACCTTCCACATAAAATCAATAGCAATAGTGAAGTCCCTAGTTGACTCCATATAGCCTGTCACTTCTCCCTTTGTGGGGTCAAAACTGTGCTTGGCGTAGGGAGAGAAGGGGGTATCAGTGTTGTGTCGTTCTTACGGCGGAAAGGTACTTTTGGCTTTTCTGATAGATTATGGTCTCTTTTTTCAGAGTCACCCCAAAACAGCACCGCTCACATTTGCAGCCATGACCTGAGTAGGAAGTTACCTCAAAGGACATGAGCAGGCTCCATTCTTGCAAACAGGCCCAGGCCATAATTGGACATAGACAACACTTCCCTTGGATAATGCCAGTCCAGTATCTCATGTGAACATCATATTAGCCAGACATAGGGTTGCCAACTTTCTAATTGCACAAAACCGAACACCCTTGCCCTGCCCCTGGCCTGCCCCTTCTCCGAGGCCCCGCCCCGCCCCACCACTGAAAGGAGAAGGGTTTAAGACGGAGGGGGAGGAAAATTACATGGGGCATTCACACTACTGTCAGCCCCTATATACTGTCCTACCCCCACAATGGCAGCAAATCTCACCAGTGGGAAACAGCTGCCAAGTGAGCCAACAGATACTAACGCGGCCTAGAACAGCAGACATGTTAGTGCAATAGATATGTTCTTACATCCGGCTTTTCTGTTACATCATGGCTCTCAGAGTTCCTGTACAAAGGTGAGTAAACGTTATTATCCCCACTTAACAGATGAGGAAACTGTGGCATACAGACATTAAACAGCTTGCCCAAAATCACCCAGCAGGTCTATGGCAGAACTGGAACTAGAATTCAGATTTTCTGAGTCCCAGTTCTGTACCTATGCCACTAGGATACAGCTACTCCCTAAGATCTAACCACTCGTCCTCAGGATGTTTTTCTAAGTGTCAGAACAGTTGTTATTTTCCTTTTAAAAGCCCCACCTACTGAAATCTGGGAATTCTGTGAGAATCTCAGCTTCCAGTTTTAAAATGAAGGTAAACCTCTGGCTGTCCAGATTACAGAGAAAAACTGGAAGATGTGACCTCTAATGGCTAGGAGACCAGAGAGCAAATAAACACACCCCATGCTTTAAGCAAAATCTCATGACTTTTTGGGGCCCTGCCCACGACTTTTGTTTTTGTTTTTTAAAAACACTGGGGTTGGCAATACAACAATACTTTAACAAGACTGTAGAGTTTTCATTAACACTACCAATACATTACAACAATGTACAAGACACACCGTCCAGGTACTCACTCTTCTTGAGTGTCTGACTTACTGTTGTTTAATCAGTTACATTATGAATTATTAAGGTATTTTGTGTGCAAAGTATCTAAGGTTACTGAAGTAGGCCAGTGCACACAGGGAACCAAATCTTGCTCTCACCATCACTGGTGAAATTCCATGGCAGACAATGAAGGTATATGGGTGTAAATGAGAGCAGAGTTTGCCCCATAACTTGTGACGGAGGCTCGGAAGAGGGGAAAACTGATTCCCCAAGTTTTGGGAAAATCAAGTAAATCACAAGTCTGCAATTCATATGTGAATGGTGCGCGACACAGTTGAAGAGTCAGAAATTCAAGGTGGAACAAAAAATATAATAAGGTTATTAAATAATGCAAACTCTGTGGCAACAACTAATAAACAGATCAGTGACCATCCTCTCGGAAAGGACAGAACTACCGAACAAGTCGTTCCGCAAAGGTCTGAAGAAGCAGAAAGGTAAGTGTCAGGGAAATGTTCAGAATAAACAAAAGCCAAAGTGAATGGGAGGAGAGACTAGATCCTGCAAGATACTCATAGCGAGCACCCCAGTTCTGCCAATGGGGCTCTGTGCAAATGCAAAGGGTCAGCTCTCAGGCACCTAATTCTAGGATCAGGGCCTGAGGGCTCTCCACGGGGTCAGGAGTTGGAGATGTTACATGCATAGTTTTCCCCAGTTACCAGTGGGGAATCCATTCAATAGTTAAATTCTGCAGCTCTATATACTTTAGCAAGGCCCTCCTCTGTGCTGTGGTTTCCCCTCTGCAAGGGCAGAGACAGACATTAAAATAAATCAACGTACTGCAACAGTGAGAAAAAATTAAACTGAGATGATGATGCAATAATAAAACACACAACTGAGGATATTGACAAAAGTCATTAGGAATAGATGACCAGACACCAGGAAACTCCCTTGGCTGCACACAATTACTGGAACATTCAAGATGAGTTATCTAAAAAAGACAGCATGCTAATGCACAAAGACAAAATGCTAATTCCAGGCTCGGTGAGAGATGACGTTCGTGGAAGAGAACATTTGGGCGAGATAAATGCAAATACCAGGCAAGAGATGTGATGCACTAGCATAGAAAGGCAGCTGAAATTGAAGTTCTAGTGTCAAGATTTTCAATCTGTGCCTATATGACAGAAATCTGCAAAAAAGGAAACAATTTATGAATTGGGAAATAAACGAGGGACTGGGGCAAGTACTGAAACACATTTATGTGGGAGGGGAAATGATGAATACTCAAGATAGCGTGAAAAAATAAACACAGTGGTCAGTAATAGCTGAAGATACAGTTATTCCAGAACTATCCTTACAAGGCACAAGTTTTAGGAGAAATGAAGTGTGAAGGCACGTGTGTCCGTTTTAGAGCAAAGAACTGTACAATTTTAAAAGGAATGAGATTTCAGATGTGTTTATCTGGATATCTACCCAGAAAGACAACACCATAGAACCCCATCCTTCATTTCATACACACCTAAAAACTCCCAGGAAAAACCTGATCCTTGTATAGCTCAGTGGTGGCAGTAATTGATTATTAAGGGATATGTATTAACCCAGATCTGCACAGGACTCGTGATTATGCAGGGTTAACTGCACCTTTGACCACCCCTCCCCTCTGGACTTCCTTGAGGGCACCGACTTAAAGATTTCAGGCTTCCAGCTATCCCTTCTCTTGGGTGAAGATCTGTGTCTCTATCCCTCCCGACCAGGTGTTTAGACTGTGTAAGCTCAAAAGCTTGTCTGTCTCACCAACAGAAGCTGGTCCAATAAAATATATTACCTCACCCACCTTGTCTCTCTCGTTGTCATTAGTAAAGCAAGACTCACCCTCACTAAGTTATTTTAATATTCAAGCATCAACAGTTTTTAGTACATTCCCTCCCCCCACACACACACACAAGAAAAAGGAAATCTAGTACTGAAAAATCTTCATATTCAAAACATAATGGTGAATTTATGTTATTAGTGCTTTTATTGCTAGGTTGTATTCTTCAGTGGCCTTCTTAGAGCTCATCAAGATGCTATTTTAACTGAGGACTCCACTGTATTTATGTCTATATAATATTAACCTGATTTTCAGAGGTGGTGAGCACCTACAACTCTTTAGCAGCTACAGGTATTAGCCTTTCTGTGCCTAACTACATTCTGCTGGCTACCACAAAGCCTCACCAATCTACTAGAATAATTTGAGGGGGTCAACAAATAAGCACATGAACAAGGGGGAATCCAGTGAATATAGTGTACTTAGATTTTCAGAAAGCCTATGACAAGTTCCCTCAACAAAGGCTCTTAAGCAACATAAGCTGTCATGGGATAAGAGGGAATTGGAAAAGATTCAGAAAAGGGCAACAAAAATTATTAGGGATATGGAATGGCTTCCATACGAGGAGAGATTAATAAGAGTGGACTTTTCAGCTTGGAAAAGAGATGACTAAGAGGGGATGTGACAGAGGTCTATAAAATCATGATTGGTGTGGAGAAAGTAAATAAGGAAGTGTTATTTACTCCTTCTCATAACACAATAACTAGGGGGGTCACCAAATGAAATTAATAGGCAGCAGGTTTAAAAACAAACAAAAGAAAGTATTTCTTCACACAACACACAGTCCATCTGTAGAACTCTTTGCCAGCGGATGCTGTGACGGCAAGACTATAATAGGGTTCAAAAAAGAACTAGACAAACTCATGGAGGATAGGTCCATCAATGCCGACTAGCCGGGATGAGCAGGCTCTGTTTGTCAGAGACTGGGAATGGGTGACAAGGGATGGATCACTTGATGATTACTTGTTCTGTTCATTCTCTCTGGGCACCTGGCATTGGACACTGTTGGAAAACAGGATACTGGGCTAGATGGACCTTTGGCATGACCCAGTATGGCTGTTCTTATGTTTCATGGCTCAGTCACAGAAGACAAATACAATTATCCAAGGCTACCATGTTATTTCCTGTTTGATGGCTGGCACTGTGCTTTATATTGGGTGGGGATCAAATATTTGTGGGAGTAGGGGGTAATTAAGAGTGCAAATGTGTGTATTAAATAGTCCCAAACTACATAGCATTACAATTTCTCAATAGCTACTGATTAGTTACTGTATAATTACAGAGTAATTGTGCCAACCTTGATATCTTATGAAACCACAGTAAGAAACCTGTTTTTAAATTATTTTTAAAATTCCATATGAAGGATGAATAAGAGGAAACTACCAACATCCCATAACTTTGCTCATGTAAGTAGTGTTACAGATACCACAACCACAGGCAGTATCTTTGTGGGCCTATATTGTATTAAGTTTATGAATGGTCTATGCGGCATTGCAGGCCAAGGAGTGTATGCAGCACCATGGAGGGAGGTTACCACAGCTCCTCCAAGAACTAAAAACTGTGGGAGTTATCAAGGCAAATCACAGAGACCTTAAACAATTTCAGAGTGGGACCACGCCCCAGGAGGAGATTTTCCTATACTGGTTCAAGCTGGCTTTTCTAGAGACTAGGAAACAAAGAAAGGGTCTTTGGTATCAAAGGATGAGCTTGGGGTCTTCCTTTTTATCCAGCAAACAGACAGGGTTTTGAATTCAAGGGGGATCCCAACCATTACTGAAAGGTTGGAAAGACTTTAGCTTATACCCCTGTTAGGCTGATGCATGATCTCTGGTAAGCTTTCAGCATGCCTATAGAAACTCGGTTTTTATATGTTTTCTTTGTAATGCTTTTTCCCTAAGAATAAATGTATTTTGCTTTGTGAAGGCAGGTTGGTAACTGCTATATACTTTAGTAGGCCCTGGAGAAAGGTTAACCACAGGTGCTGGACACACTTGTCCAACCTGCTGGGGAAATCACAGGGGGACTGCAAGCCTAAACACCTGGTTGGGAGGGAGAGAGACATGAGTCTTTACCTGAGAGAGGGGATGACTGGAAGTCTGAAACCTTTAAGTGGGTGCCCACAAGGAAGTCCAGAGACAAGGGGCAGTCAAAGGTGCCTTTAACCCTGAAAACATGAAATATGGTCCCATGGACTTCAGTGGAATTATTACTCAAGTGAGAAAAAAGTTATATACCATGTGACATTTTTGCAGGACTGGGCCCAAATCTGCTGTACAGTGCTACTTTGCAATAGGAAAATGTGGCCCTCCAGCAGAGACCTAACTGAGCACTCAGGAACACAAGGGGAGCAAGAACAGCAGAATCTGGCTCAGAAATTTCACCTCACTGACAAATAGAAGAAAATGCATTAGAGTTCAAGAAATCCAAATGGAGAACAGAGAGCACGTGTTATTAAACTCCAGATAGTTAGCAGCAGTGCAGTTGCACTGAGAAGGAAAAAATTCTCAGAGGGTATGCATGATTTTTCCTACTAAAAAATCTGAGCAATTTGTGAGTTACATTCGTATCCAGCAGGCGCACTCAGCTTGTCACTGAATGGCACAAATAATTTTCACTAGATCTGAGGGTATTGGTTGAATTAGCCTTTTTACCTGTTTACAGATTTTGTTTACAGATACTGTTCAATGTACCATCTGTTTTACCAACATATTGCAGGTATTGATCTGAAAACTCAAGCTGTATTGATTGGGCACACAGGTAACATGGTATGTTCCTCTTCCCAGACTGGATGTCGGTCATGTTTCCAGTGTCAATACTCATTATTAGAAGCTGCTTCCTGTAATTATCCTGCAATATTCACTTAAAATTCACTGTTCCTATGAGCATTCTTGCCAGCAACGGTGCTCTCTAGCATATTCAGACATATCTAAGGCAAAAGGGTTGGAAACAGTTGAAGCCAATTTGTTTTGGGCGAGACTGTGAGTGGCCCTTAAATGGGCTAATGGGGACAGGCAAGGAAGCCCACCTCTTGTGCAGCTTGCCTAGGTTTACTTGGTCCTGCCACAGCACAGAGGGCTTGACTTCTTATGGTCCCTTCCAGCCCTATGTTTCTGTGATTCTATGATGAAAGCTGATCACTGTGAACAGGGGTTGCTCACTCTCTCCTAAGGCAGCAGAATTCCCCACAACAGGGTTGGAAGGAAGCAGGACCATGACCTATCCCCTTTCACTCTCTCTTACACACACTCCCACATGCCAGCCAGCAGGGCAGGGTTGGCACACCTGAGGATGAGCAATCTGTTCTGTCTATTAGACTGGAGCAAAGTGTAATCTCCCCATGCACACCCAGCAGCCTCAGGAAAGTGTGTGCCAGCTGAGACTCCCACCCTGCCCCCTCGGCAGGGCTGAGTGAAAAAGGCACAGTCCAGTCCTTCCAAATGGGAATCTTCTCACAGCAATAATTTTCCACAAATGCTTGGGGAAAAAACCCTAAAGGCACCGTTCAATACCCTCTCAATAGTCCTGCGATGGAGAGGAGCAAGTGAAGACCCATTGACTATGACAAGACATACAAATAGCAAACTGCATCACAAGGCAGCCTCGGATAAGCATCCATCAACGAGCATTCGAGCCCAAGCAGCTGCATCTGGTGGCAGAGTTATTTGTAAATCTATAGGATTCAAAAATAACTAAGTGTTGCTCACAAGAGAACCAATTTAAACATGCCGCATCATGCATGTCTGAAAAACATTTGAAAAAGGGGTAACATAATAGAGGTTATTGATATAAAAACACAGCAACATGCACTATGCTTCATTTCATTTTCCTTAAACACCATATTAGGAACAGCAAACCAAAATAAAAGGTAGGATCTGAAGCAAAATAGAGTAGGTTATTTTTATGGCTGTGTTATAGAGCTCTGTGAGCAGATGCCTTTCCCAAACTCTCCAGTCTAAAGCAAGTCCACAATGACGGGGAAGTCACAATTCATACTCCCTGGGATTTGGCTTTAACAACAAAAATTAACAGCACGGCAACATTCAGACAAAGCCACCTCCGCATGCTTGTCCGCTCATAGGGCTCCTTCCTCGGGACAGCTCAGACCACCACCACAGAAAGTCATTTCTGCCTGCTTTATGGGGTATGGACCTGCACCAGGCACTCAGAAGAAAGCACTTACCCCTTTCCCACCATCTGGCCTTAAACCATTCAGATCTGGTTAGTTATGAACACAGCACCACTGAGACTGTCTAATATACATTGGCCCCAAATCCTTTGCCACCAAAATCTTTACACCGAGAACATAACAACTCTTCCCCATGTCTCCGTGTGTCTGAGATTCTCCTGTTGGGAAGCGAGCTGTGTTATACAAATTAACGAGGACCAACCTTACAAATTCAACTTGCCCCTAAAGAAGTGAGCCCATATGAGGAATGTGTGAATGCCCATAGCGATTGGGTGTTAACTTACAATAGAGCTAAGGGATGCTTTGAAAAAGATGCTTCTATATTAATATGTGTAGCCCCTCTCCTGTGGTGAGGCTCAAGCCTCTTCCCGGGTGCTTATTACTTGGAGAGGTTTCTCTCCTCTCATGGGCTGTGTTCTGGATTTGTTTTGGTTATGCCTGGGCAGTGCCTCCACCCAGGGTAACGTCTCACCATGCCTGAGACAAAAGAGGTGCTAGCCCTTGGGAAAGTGAATATTGGTACCATTGCTGGCAAGGAATATAAAACCCAGTAAACAGGATATAAAAAACACCAAAATAAACCCCAGCAGAGAAATGACACATCCCAAAATCACCATATAACAAAGGGGAACTTTATTGGGAACAGGCAAATAGGATCTGGGGAAGCAAATGTTTAGGTTCACGGTACAATGGAGAAATCCAGTCCTAAGCCCTGTTGCAGTGTGGATGGAGGGCACGATTTACAATTATGTGTAACTTAATTTATTAATTAGATACAGCAGTGAAACATGAAATCCTTGTCTATAATTTAAGTGAAAAGGTATCTGTGTGAGTTGGGAAAGGACTTTACATTGTTTGAAGGATCTTCAGTTGTCTCTTTCTCAATTACCTTCATGTTTTTCCACAGGCAAAAACAAAACAAAAACCACCACTCCTGTCAATGTAAAAATGCAATAATTTCCCACAGCAAGAGAATACTCTAGAGGTGCTTAAAACTAAGATGACAAATTGTACAGACAGCTTCTTTTCAATTTACAGAAAGTGTGTGTTCTGGACAGATACTTAACAACAGACTATGTATTTCACAGAAATAAAGTATAAGAAAGGCAACTTGGAAATAGCACTAGCATTAACATTTCATCTTTTTGTCTTTTAAACAGGATTGTGAAATGATGGATGTGTTGCTGACATTCAGTGTTATATTGGTTGCCACTTTTAAACATCATGTTTTAATGTTCTAAATCTACTGCAAGTGCAGAAACAGCTACAGTATCGGCACAAATAAATAAATAAAAAGATCTTTTGACAGCTACAAAAAGGGAAAGTTAGAGAGACACTGCCAGATTGAATTAGACCCCAAATTCAGGGCTTATAACCCAAGTTTGTACACAGCCGACGATCAACAGAAAGCTTCAAGATTTTATTTCTTTTTTTCCCCAGTAAAAAATAAATAGTGCTTCACTTACCCTCTCATCCTTGGATTCTCCGCTGAGGCAGCCACCAAAGGCATCAATGGTGATGGTGTATTTTATGATGTGCACACTACACATTAGGAAGTGTAAAGACCACCAACTTACACTGTACAACTATCAAATGATAACTTCATTACTACTCTGGGTCAGAGTCAAACCAGCACTCTGAAGGTGGCACATACCATATGCCATCACCACAATGCTTTATTTACAGTATTTGTATGTTACACTGATTCTCCTTCAATATTTTAGAGAAGAAAATTAGTGAAGTTTAGGTTTTTCTTCACTTGCATACTCCAAGGTTGTATATCCATATCAGAAATTGGAAAATACCAGAAAGACCCTTTGTTCTATAAAATTGCTGTGATAATACGTATTTGACAAGAAGAACATTCAGATACTTATCAAGTAATAGTTGCAGTTTGTTTAGAGAGATGGAAAATAAAATGAGCCAAGTATATAAAGCTTCTGGTGTATAATAGGATGTCACTGTATTAATAAAAAGGTGATTCAGTGAGTATCCTGGAAGCTTTGGAGCAAATATGACTTTACAACTAAATAAGAACAAAAAGGGTTGTGAATGGCTTGTGGCAAAGTGCCGGCACTACTTTGACGGGTCTCGCGCTTTCTCTTCTTGGGGAGGGGTCAGGGCACCGTTTCTCGCCCCTGAACTGGGGTACTAACTGCCCCACTAGTGTCCTAGAGCAGGGGAGTGGAGAGGGAGGGACCCGGTCCCGCCCTCTACTCCGCGTCCCAGTCCAGGGGCCCTAGGGATAGCGGTAAACTGCTTGAACTATTAGTTCCTTCCCCTGAACTACTTCCCTCTCCTGCCCTTCAGCTTGTGGGGCTTCCTGCCCTCCCTCTGCACAAACCAGGTGTCCCTTTACCTAGGGTCTTGGTCTCCTTAGCCCACTACAGCACTTCCCCAAACTCTCCTCTGCTTCCCTCCAAACTGCTCTCTGCTCCAACACCAATCCACTCTGCTTCAACTCCATCACCAATCCACTCCACTTCAACTCCTCCAAACACCAATCCACTCTGCTTCAACTCCTTCCCTTGTCTGATTGAAGCAGGGGGGGTTTATCAGGTGACTGGCTTCAGGTGCTCTAATTGGCTTCAGGAGCTTTAATTAATCTATAGCAAACATTCTTCCCTCTACAGGGAAGAAGGCTCCCTTCTAACACTCTCCTGCTGCCCTCTGGCCATGCTCTATCACATATCTCCGCCCCCCGCTCAACACCATGGGGCTGGGCTACTTGGGACGAGAGGCAGTGCTGTCGTAATAGGCCACCAGCGTTGCTGTGTTGGCTTCCAGCCCTAAGCTGTACCCTGAAATGGAAGGGCTGCAGGGATAGGAACCACCTAGTCACTCTTGTGTTCTTCTCCTTGTTTCTGTGCATCCACTGGAGTGGGGCGTGGTCTGTCACGAGGGTAAACCGCCACCCCAGTAGGTAGTAGCGGAGATTCTCCATAGCCCATTTTACCGCCAGACATTCCTTTTCAACGACGGCATACTTTTTTTCCCTGGGGAGGAGTTTCCAGCTGAGGTACAAGATCGGGTATTCCTCCTCCCCTACCATCTGCAAAAGGATGGCTCCTAGCCCTACCTCCAAGGCATCTGTTTGTAGGAGGAATTCCTTCTCGAAGTCTGGGGCTATGAGTACTGGATGGCAGCAAAGGGCTGTCCTTAAATCTGTAAATGCTCCTTCTGCCACATCAGACCACTTTACTATCTCGGGGCCTTGAGCCTTTATCAAATCCATCAATGGCCCTGCTCTTATGGCGAAATGAGGGATGAATCTCCGATAGTATCCTACTATCCCTATGTTAAGGAAAAGTTAGCACATGTGACTCCATTTTGGTTTGGGGCCCACCATTGTTTAAATGCCAGCGCATCATACATCAGGAGGAGTAATCCTTAGATATTGAATCCCTGTGAAAATCCTCCTCCTTGTCTCCAGCCTGCCTTGTCTCCCAGTATCTGGTTTTTGTCAGTCTCTAACTCCCTGTCTCTTGGCCTTGATGTGAGGCCTCCCATCCTGATAATAAAAGTTACTGATGCATGGCTTTAGGACCATGCTGTGTAATTAACATACTGGTATAGCACGAGGAATGCACCAAGCAGGGATAGGTGGTAGATAAGACAAGGGTTTGTTTATTGGCTAAGGTTTCCGATGCACGAGGGCAACATGCTTTGCTAAAAGGTATATAACCTTTGTATAATCTGCATTCAGGGTCCCCTCCTGGCTAGCAGGGGGGCACCACGCTCGAGCGTAATAAACTTAGTGTCTTTTGGGAACTCTGCAGTTGTGGACTTTGTTTCTGTGCCTCAGCCTAGATTCGAACTGTGCGTGACCTATCAGGTATAATTCGCAGCACTGGTGTGCGTGTCCTATCAGGTATAATTCGCAGCATTTGTGTGCGTGTCCTATCAGGTGTAATTCGTAGCACTTGTGTGCGTGTCCTACCAGGTGTAATTCGTAGCACTTGTGTGCGTGTCCTACCAGGTGTAATTCGTAGCACTTGTGTGCGTGTCCTACAAGGTGTAATTCGTAACAGTTTTGGCGACCACGAAGGGACTCTAGGCTCGCCCCAACAAGCGAGACTACACTCCTCCTCTCGGACAGCTCCAGCCGGCACAAGGTGAGTTCACCTTTGAGAACTCCGAGGAGGGGGGGGTGTGAGCCGTCGCTTAGGCGATAAGGTGGCACATTTTGTGTTCTTTTGGTAGCCCATTATGGGTTCTGGGCAGAGTGTAAGTAAGGGGACCCCTTTAGCTGAAATTCTCGAAAATTGGGGGAATATCTCTGGCACCCATGGGTTAGGCAGAAAGAAAGCTGTTATTTTATGTAAGGTTGAGTGGCCAGCACTAACAACTCAAACATCTGTTGAATGGCCACCGGATGGGTCCTTTGCTGGGGATACATTAACAACGCTTAGAAGAAGGCTGGAGGACAAAGCTCCAGCCCAAATGGATTATTGGTATGTATGGGACAACTGGGCTTATGCGCGTGCGAAAGGACGTCCTCTTTCCTCCTCCTTTTCCTATCTATCTCAGGGGTCTTCAGCCCCACTCTGTGCTATGCCTGTTTCTTCTCCTCCCCAGCCTGTTTCTGCCCCTCCCCCGGCTTACCCTCGGCTTTCTGACTTCTGCCTATCATCTCCTTGCTCACCACCCCCCTGCCCGTGCGGGCCCACCATTGACCCACCGGTTACTCTGCAAGCTCCCCTCATTCAGCAACCCCTTGTTACTCATAATACGGACGGAAGTGAACGGTTTGCTTTTCCCTATGTTCACCGCCCTTTTGGCCCAGGCGATTTAGTAACATGGCAACAGCAGATGCCTCGCCTGCGTGACGATCCAGAGAAGGTTCTGCAAACCATTCGGTCTGTATTTACCGCATTTAATCCTACATGGGGAGATGTCCAGGTAATCCTGGACACACTTTTTACCCCTGACGAAAAATATTCCATTCTGGATGCTAATAGGCGCTGGGCAGGGGAGGATAGTACCCGGGCTTCTTGGCCCCTGACTGATCCCAATTGGAATCCTAATGTGCCTACTCAAATGGGCCTTTTAAAGGCAGGTAGAAACGGCCTTTTAGAAGCTGTACGTAAAGCTGGTAGTAAAACGGCTAACTGGTCTAAAATTCGTGAATGTCAGCAAGAGCTTACTGAGCACCCCTCCGCCTTTTTGGCCCGGTTGTCCAAGCAAGTTCGTGTATATGGGGGCGGTATAAACCCTGAGGCAGAGGAAAACCGTCCTATGATGGTCTCCTTTTATGTTGATCAGGCAGCATCAGATATAAAAAAATATTTTTCTAAGCATGTGCCCGATTGGCCAGGAAAACCCCTCCAGGAGGTTGTCCGCCTGGCCACCTTTGTGTTTAACGGCAGGGACGAGGAAAAAGCACGGGAAAAACGTAAACAGAAGAAGGAGGAGGTAAGTATGTTAGCTGCTGCCTTGCAGGCTCCTTCGGGAAACCAGCAATGGCGAGGGCGCGGAGAGATGAGGGGAAGGGGGCATGGACAGGGGACAGGAGGAGGGGGAGGTTGGGATAGAATGAGGGACGGGAATTGTAATTATTGTAAACAACCAGGGCACTGGAGGAGGGAGTGTCCCCTGCTTCCCCGAGGGGCTCCTTGGAAGAACCAGGTAGAGGCTAATCCTTCTTTTCCCCCTAACGCCCCCCAGAACCTTGTTAACCCCCAGTGACTAGAGGCGGAGGTTTTGGGGACTTTGGGAGAGTTGGAATGGGACTTGGGATTACAGTCACAAATTTATTTAAAGGTTGGGGAACACCTTGTGCCTTTTCTAGTAGATACTGGGGCCACTCTCTCCACTTTAACTTTTGTTCCGGGCTCTCTGTCCGATACCAAGGTTTGGGTGCAGGGTATAGAAGGTAATCCCTGCCCGGCCCCTTTATCCTACCCTGTCCCTATCGAGCTTGGTTCTTTAAAGCTATCACATAGATTTGTTGTAATGCCGGAGGGCCCCGCAAACCTCCTCGGGCGGGATGTGCTGGGCAAATTGGGGGCGCATATATATTGCGCCCCCGAGGGGCTCCGCATGTCCGTCCCAGACTCGGCGGTTGCTTCTCTTATGACATCGGTTACCCCTATTCCTGGTGTGCCCTCTGAATTGTCCAGTGTTCCCCACGCTTTGTGGAGCACAAATTCTACTGATGTGGGTCTTCTTAAATCAGCAGTTCCAGTGAGTCTGAAAACAGGGGGCGGACCGCCTCCGTCCGTAAAACAATACCCCTTGCCGAGGGAGGCGGAAGAAGGCATCTCACTCCTTATTGACAGTTATTTGACTCAGGGGGTTTTAGTCCCTTGCAGTTCGCCCTGTAATACTCCCATTCTTCCAGTAAGAAAGCCTAAACCGGGACCAGACGGGCGTCCAGTCTATCGATTTGTTCAGGATCTTCGGGCTATAAATGGTTATGTTATAGCCCCCCATCCAGTTGTCCCTGATCCGAGCACTATTCTAACGCTAATTCCTCAGTCAGCCACTTGCTTTACTGTCATAGATTTGTGTGCAGCATTTTTCAGTATTCCTTTGCACCCTGATTCTCAATATTTATTCGCATTTACCTGGAAGGGTCAGCAGCTAACATGGACGCGTCTTCCCCAGGGGTTCTCAGGATCCCCTACTATTTTTTCCCGGATTCTCACCGAGGATTTAAAAGACATTGTTTTGCCTAGTTCGTCTGTCCTGGTTCAGTATGTGGATGATTTGCTAATCGCTGCCTCAGATTATAACGCATGTTTAATTGACTCTGTTGTTTTGCTTACTGCATTAGCTAATAAGGGTCATCGTGCTTCCCCATCCAAGTTGCAGCTGTGCCTAGATCAGGTAATTTATTTGGGCTTTGTAATTAGGCCTGGGGAGCATTTACTCTCCCCTGATAGGGTGCGGGCAATCCAGGATTACCCACGTCCGACTACAAAAAAGCAGTTACGGGCTTTCCTGGGGGCTGCGGGGTTCTGTCGACCCTGGGTTGTGGCTTTCGGAGAATTGGTAAAACCGTTAGTTCAAGCTACTACAACACTGACCCTCGATCCTGTCTCCTGGACCCCGGAAATGGAAAATGCTTTTAAATCCGTCAAAAAGGCTCTGATCTCTGCGCCTGCCTTGGGATTCCCGGATTACGGTAAACCATTTTCTCTTTTCACTCATGAACGACAGGGAGTGGCTAGCGGCGTCCTTTTGCAATATCTGGGGGGTCGCCCACGCCCCGTAGCCTATTATTCAGTACAACTGGACCCTGTGATTCAGGGCTCTGTCTCCTGTGTACGGTCTGTTGCTGCTGCTGCTGTCATGGTTGAACGGTCACGACCTATTGTTTTGGGGCACCCTTTGACTGTCTGGGTCCCTCATGAGGTTGAAATTCTTTTAAAACAGCATTCTACACAGGCATTGTCTCCACAGCGGGCTCATAAATATGAACTAATCCTGTTGGCCGCTGACAACGTTACTTTACGCCGCTGTAACATCCTCAATCCAGCCACAATGCTACCCCTCCCAGAGGACGGTACCCCTCACCATGTATGCATGGATGTCGTCGCGCAGAATGGTAAGCCCCGCCCGGATTTAGCGGACTCCCCTTTAGTAGAGCCCGATTTACTTCTTTTCACAGATGGGTCCTCGTACTATTTAAATGGCCACCGGGTCTCGGGCTATTCGGTTACCTCTCAGGCAGACGTTATCGAGGCTGCCCCCCTACCACCTTCCTTCAGCGCCCAGGGTGCAGAGTTACACGCGCTTACCAGGGCTTGCTTATTGTCTTCAGAAAAAACTGTTACCATTTATACAGACTCTAAGTATGCTTTTGGGGTTTGTCATGCTACAGGCCAGCTCTGGAAGCAACGAGGATTTTTAACCTCCTCAGGCACAAAAATCGCTAATGGCCCTCTAATCTCTGCCCTTTTGGAAGCTATTCAGGCCCCTCGTCAGGTGGCGGTGGTTCATTGTTATGCGCACAGGCAGTCTAACAGTGTTGTGTCTCAGGGCAATGCATTAGCTGATTCAGCCGCAAAGGCTGCAGCCCTACAGCCCCTTCTGGTTTCGGCTTCCCTCCCCCTGGATGTGTCCTTCCCACCTGCTGACTGGACACTGCTGTATGCTGACGTATCCTTGGAGGAGCTGCATGACTGGAAACGCTGGGAGGGATCTAAGGGCTCCGATAAGGTTTGGCGGATCGGGAACAAACCTATTCTCCCCCGTCGTTATCTACTCGCAGCTGCTCATTATTTTCATTCCCTGGGTCACGCTGGTATTCAGGGCACGGTGGCTGCCATACTAAAGTTCTGGGCAGCACCGCATGTTTATCCCGTGGTAAAGCGAGTTCTTGGCTCCTGCCCTACTTGCCTGGCCTTCTCTGCTAAGACTCGGCTCGATGCCAACTCAAAAGGGGGGAGACCCTGGGCAAACTTCCCGTTTCAGCGCTTGCAGATGGACTACGCAGAAATGCCTAAATGCTCAGGGTTTCACCACCTCCTTGTTATAGTGGACCAACTTTCCGGATGGCCTGAAGCAATACCAACCAGAAAGGCAGATGCAAGATCTGTGGTCAAGTTCTTAATGAAAGACATTGTACCCAGGTTTGGTGTCCCTGAAGTCATTGATTCAGATCGGGGCTCACACTTTACTGCAAAGATTTTGGAGGAACTGTACCGGTGCTTGGGGATTATTCGACAATTACACACCCCGTACCACCCCCAGTCTGCAGGTCAGGTGGAGCGCATGAACCGAACAATAAAGACAATGGTAGCAAAGTTTTGTAAGGAAACTGGACTTAAGTGGCCAGAGGCCTTGCCTATAGTTTTATGGCATATAAGACGAACGCCACGCATGCCCCTAGGCCTGTCCCCATTTGAGGTACTGTTTGGGAGACCAGCTTTGGTCCCGGGAACTTATGTTCCTGTACATGCTAGCCTCTTGGATGGAGATGAAACTTTGGCCAGATATGTTGCTAGACTGCAAAAGGAGCTGACTGAAAACCAGTCTGAAGCTCAGTTGTTTCAAACCGCACCCTTAGGGTTACAAGTTCATTCCTTTAAACCAGGGGATTGGGTAATGGTAAAAAAGATCCCCCGCACCGACCCCCTGGAACCTCGGTGGGAGGGGCCGTACCAGGTTCTGTTATGTACTTATTCTGCTTTAAAAGTTGCAGGTAAAGGTTCCTGGATTCACCATAGCTACGTCAAGTTGGCAACAGAACCCCCACCTGACCCTGGCAAGCCAGCAGACGAGCCACTTCACGAATGAACACTACAGCCAACCCATGGACTGAGCTTTCCAGCTACTGGGACCTTCATAGCCCACCAGGACTTTTTGTGTTCCTGTTTATTGGACTTACATTGGGGGTAGTGTTTTTTGTATGGTACAGGGGAGGATGTCAACATTGGTATGGTTTGCCTGGGGGATCCTCTCCCTATTCCCAAGTCCAGTACAAGGATGGGAGGGCAATAGCTTTTTAAATTTAACCCGTGCTATCAAACAGGGTGTAAATCGAACGCAGTGTTGGATTTGTATTCATACCCCCACATATTTAGGTCAGGGCGTCCCGTTGGTAGGGGTACCTATCCCCCTTAATCGAACGCTCCAAACCAAGCTATGGGCAAACACTACATTTAACTGAAATGTTACAATTCAAATATGGTCTATTGATATGGTGGCCCAGGGTAATTATGCTTTATGTGTGTCACGACGTAAGGGCATAGAAAATACAGTTTTTGTAGGGAATTTTGTAGGGTGCAAGGACACCACCCAAATCAGCTCTGGTGCGGGAGGCCCCTCTACCTACTCCAGAACCCCGTGGCCAGTCCCCGAGGGGTCTGGCTGGTATTGGTTATGCAATCACACAGCCTATAAGGTTCTCCCAGCAGGATGGTGTGGTACATGTACCTTAGGGGCTATAGTACCCGCCGTGACAGTACACCAGAACCTGACCCGGGGAGAGATCCGCAATCTAGTATGGAGGGACCGACGAAGTATTCCTTTAAACCCCCTTTCTTATCGGCCCAAAGGCTTTCACTCCTTTGTGCGTTGGTTTCTGCCATGGTTGGAAGTAAGCAAGCTGGAAAAAGCTATAGTTAACATTTCAGCTGCTTTGGAACTAATGGCAAATGCTACTGCAGATGCTCTATCTGCCCTTCAAATTGAAGTCACCCAGCTATCCCAAACTACATTGCAAAACCGCCTAGCCCTGGATTATCTCCTTGCAAATCAGGGCGGGGTTTGTGCTCTGGTCAACTCAAGCTGTTGCGTATTTGTAAATCAGCATCATAGGGTGGAAACTGACATCCACATCCTCAAGCAACAGGCAGCCCTATTCCACCACATCAGCCTCGATACTACCAGCGCCGGATTCCAGGAGGTCTGGGACTGGCTCACCTCATGGCTACCGGATGTGGGGACTTGGGGACGGCGTATTTTGTATTTACTTTTTTTAACTGTTATTGTTTTTGCGTTATTTTTTGTATGCCTACAATGCTGCAGTATGTGCTGTCGGCAATTGCTAACCCTGCAGCGCGGTTACTCAGCCCCAATATAGCTTACTGACGTACAAAAAAAAAGGGAGGACTGTTAAGGAAAAGTTAGCACATGTGACTCCATTTTGGTTTGGGGCCCACCATTGTTTAAATGCCAGCGCATCATACATCAGGAGGAGTAATCCTTAGATATTGAATCCCTGTGAAAATCCTCCTCCTTGTCTCCAGCCTGCCTTGTCTCCCAGTATCTGGTTTTTGTCAGTCTCTAACTCCCTGTCTCTTGGCCTTGATGTGAGGCCTCCCATCCTGATAATAAAAGTTACTGATGCATGGCTTTAGGACCATGCTGTGTAATTAACATACTGGTATAGCACGAGGAATGCACCAAGCAGGGATAGGTGGTAGATAAGACAAGGGTTTGTTTATTGGCTAAGGTTTCCGATGCACGAGGGCAACATGCTTTGCTAAAAGGTATATAACCTTTGTATAATCTGCATTCAGGGTCCCCTCCTGGCTAGCAGGGGGGCACCACGCTCGAGCGTAATAAACTTAGTGTCTTTTGGGAACTCTGCAGTTGTGGACTTTGTTTCTGTGCCTCAGCCTAGATTCGAACTGTGCGTGACCTATCAGGTATAATTCGCAGCACTGGTGTGCGTGTCCTATCAGGTATAATTCGCAGCATTTGTGTGCGTGTCCTATCAGGTGTAATTCGTAGCACTTGTGTGCGTGTCCTACCAGGTGTAATTCGTAGCACTTGTGTGCGTGTCCTACCAGGTGTAATTCGTAGCACTTGTGTGCGTGTCCTACAAGGTGTAATTCGTAACACCTAGAAATGCTCTGACCTGCTTTTTGCAGACCGGTCGAGGCCAACCTTGTATTGCCTCCACTTTGTTCCATTGGGGTTTCACCAAACCTCTCCCTACTACACACCTGAGGTATCTGGCCTCAGCTAGTCCTATTATGCATTTGAGGGGTTGGCAGTGAGGCCAGCCTTCCGCAGGGCGTCTAGCACCGCTTCTACTTTTCCGAGGTGCGTTTCCCAGTCAGGGTTATGGATGACTATGTCACCTGGATAGACAGAGACATGCTTGGCATGGGGTCGCAGCAATTTGTCCATAAGTCATTGGAATTTTGCAGGAGCCCCATGGAGTCCGAAAGGGAGGACAGTGCATTGGAGGACAGGCCATCAGGTGTAGTGAAGGCAGCCTTTTCCTTGGCATTCTCGGCCAGGGAATTTGCCAATATCCTTTGGTCAGGTCCAGAGTGGTTAGGTATCGGGCCTTGCCTAACTGATCAACTAGCTCGTCAATGCGTGGTATCGGCTAGGCATCAAATTGGGATACTTCATTTAACTTCCAGAAGTCGTTGCAAAACCTCAGAGTGCCATCAGGCTTGGGGACTAGGACAATAGGGCTGGACCACTGGCTGTGGGATTCTTCAATAACCCCGAGTTCCAGCATCTTCTTCACTTCTGTCCTAATTTCTTCCCTTTTAGCTTCTGGTATTCGGTACGGCCAAGTTCTCGGAAGCCCTCCGTCGCATGCACACCAATAAATCTCCGGGCATGGACGGGCTGACCGTGGAGTTCTACCGCGCGCTTTGGGACATTCTTGGCCCAGACCTAGCCACTGTCTGGGCTGAGTCTTTGCAGGGCGGGGTCCTCCCTCTTTCGTGCAGACAAGTGGTGCTCACCTTGTTGCCGAAGAAGGGGGACCTCTGCGATTTATGAAACTGGTGTCCCGTCTCGCTCCTTAGCATGGATTACAAAATCGTAGCGAAAGCAATCTCGCTGCGGCTAGGGTCCGTGATGGCGGACGTGATCCACCCAGACCAGACCTATACTGTCCCGGGTCGCAGCATTTTTGACAACCTATTTCTAGTCCGAGATCTTTTGGAACTCGGGCGTAGAGACGGTCTGTTGTTCTCCCTCCTGTCTCTTGATCAGGAGAAGGTGTTCGATAGAGTGGACCTTGGGTACCTCCTGGGCACTCTGCAGGCGTTTGGATTCGGACCTCAGTTTGTGAGTTCTCTCCAGGTGCTGTACGCCTCCGCGGAGTGTCTGGTTAGGCTCAAGTGGAACCTGACCGAACCGGTCAGCTTCGGGCAAGGAGTACGGCAGGGGTGCCCCTTCTCGGGCCAGCTGTACGCTCTGGCGATCGAGCCCTTCCTCTGTCTCCTCCACAGGAGGTTGACGGGGTTGGTGCTGCGGGAACCGGAGCTGCGGCTGGTCCTGTCGGCGTATGCCGATGACTTGCTCCTCGTGGTCCAGGACCCGAGCGACTTGGCGCGGGTGGAGGCTTGCCAGGCCATCTATTCGGCAGCCTCCTCCGCCCGAGTCAACTGGGTCAAGAGCTCTGGCTTGGCAGTGGGGGACTGGCGGCAGGTGAGCTCCCTCCCACCCGCGCTTCAGACCATCCGGTGGAGCGCAGGTCCACTGCTCTACCTAGGCATTTACCTTTCTGCCACGCACCCTTCTCCGCCGGAGAACTGGCAAAATTTAGAAGGCGGGGTGATAGAGCGGCTCCGGAAATGGACGAGGCTACTCCGATGTCTCTCCCTCCGAGGGAAAGCACTGGTGCTTAACCAACTGGTCCTGTCCACGCTCTGGTACCGGCTCAACACCCTGGTCCCGGCCCCGGGTTTCTGACCAACCTCCGGACATCGATTCTAGAGTTCTTTTGGTCAGGAATGCACTGGGCCCCGGTTGGGGTTCTTCATCTACCCCTGAAGGAAGGAGGGCAGGGCCTGAAGTGTCTGCACACTCAGGTCCGTGCTTCTGCCTCCAGGCCCTGCAGAGGCTCCTTTATAGTGCAGGTAGTTCGACATGGAGCATATTGGTGCACGCCTTCCTGCGCCGCTTCCAAGGGCTCCGATACGACCGGCAGCTCTTTTATCTTTGTCCGAGAGGTTTTCCGCAAGACCTCTCCGGGCTGCCGGTCTTCTACCAGGACCTCCTCCGGACCTGGAAACTGTTTTCAACGACCAGGACCGTGGCAGCCACCATGGGAGCAGATCTCCTCGCGGAGCCCCTGCTACACAACCCCCAGCTCCGTGTGCAGGGGGCAGAGTCCCGCTCGGTGCGCCAGAGTTTGCTCCTGGCAGAAGTCACGAGAGTCAGAGACCTCCTGGACTACAACCGGGGAGACTGGCTGGATCCCCTGATGCTCGCTCGGCGCATGGGGCTCTCCAGACCTCGTACCCCCCAGCGCATACTTCAGGAGGTGAAGGCCACCTTGAAGCCCGCTGCTCGGGCTTATCTCAACCGAGCCCTGCGCGAGGGCACACCCCGCCCACCTTCTACTCCAGGCCCGCCGGACCTTTCAATTGGGCCCTTACCCCTTAGATCCCAACAAACCCCTCACCCTTTCACTGCGAGCCGGCTGCATGAACTGCAGCCAGTCAGCTTCCAAATCACGCCACGGAAATATTTATACACACTCACGCTTCACACCCTTCACGCCCACACCCTGGTGTCCCGCCCCGATACAAAGTGGCGGGACCTCCTGCCACCTTTGGAGGGTGAGCAAGTCCGGTGGGCCAGCCTGTATTCCACCTTGGTCCCGAGGCCCATCGGGGACATTAGTTGGCGGCTCCTTCACGGAGCTGTGAGCACGGGCGTGTTTTTGACATGGTTCACCCCATCCCGGATACTTGCCCTTTTTGCAATGTGAGGGAAACCCTGGCGCACGTATATTTAGAGTGTGCCAGGGTGCAGCCCCTTTTTCGGCTCCTCACGAATATCTTATTACGCTTTTGGCTACACTTTTCCCCCTCACCTTTTTATCTACACACTCCCCATCCGTGGCCCCACAAAATCGCGAGATCTCCTGGTTAACCTCCTCCTAGCCCTAGCTAAAACAGCCATTTATAAAACCAGAGAGGGGAGGTTGGCTAATGAAGCGTCCTGCGATTGTAGGGCCATTTTCCGATCCTCAGTACATTCAGGTATCCTGGCGGAGTTCCTCTGGGTGACGTCCACCGACTCCCTTGATGCCTTCGAGGAGCGGTGGGCGCTGTCCAAGGTTCTCTGCTCGGTGACCCCGTCCGGTTCCCTCCGTCTGACCTTTTGATTGAGGGAAGAGCGAGAGACCCCAGCCCCAGCTGTTGCCGCTGTGGATACCATCATCACTGTCACCCATGAGGGGTCCTATCACACGTGGTGTACGTCCCCCCGACCCCCAAACCGCCCACCCTGCAGCCGTGCCCATCTTGTCGGGCACTCTCAGGAGAGGAATAATCGGTGACACTGGGCGTGGCACTAGGTAACGCAGGGGGTGGAAGACCATGAGTGTCGAGGAAGCCCCCCCGCTCTAGGCCACCAGGTAATTCAGGAGGGTGGAAGACCACGAGTGTCGAGGAAGCCCGCCCCCCGGGTCTGGGCCCAGGCTAGCCTGAACACTTCTCCCTCCTGAAGGCTGCTGTGTTATACCTTGTGTTTGCTTTTGTTTTGTTGCATAGTTTTGCTTTATCCTTTTTGGTGATTCCTTGTAAGTGTTACACAAATAAAATTCTTTTCTGCTTCAAAAAAAAAAAAAAAACCACTCTCCTGCTGCCCTCTGGCCATGCTGTATCACAGTCTATATGCTCTGCCACATAAAGTCAGATTACAAAACATCCATTCCAGTAAAATGATGAGATATTTGTAATAAACTGTGAATGCTTATTTCAGAGAAGGATTGTGAACGTGTTTTACTAAATACCAGTATCTTTGCTCATTCTTCAAACAATGAAAACCCATTCCATTTTTATTCCTTGGAAACAATTATCCTGTTGTTAGCTATGAATAATTTTGAGTGCCTGTTGTACACAGTTCATGCATAATGTCAGTCCAGTTCTTTGAATGGATGTCACAGAAGAATATAGGAATAAGCAAAAAATGGACACAAATATCTTTATCTCAAACCTTGTAAAGTTTTAAAACAGATAAAAGTGATAGGCTATCCTGGTACATGCATTAGGCATTGTAACAACATGATTTCATGTGGTTATATTTAGTTATTAGAATCATAGACATGTAGGAGTGGAAGGGGCCTCAATAGGCCATCATTCTATCCAGTACCCTGCACTGAGCCAGGCCTAAGTATTATCTAGACCATCCCTGACAGGTGTTTGTCTAACCTGTTCTTAAAAACCTCCAATGACGGAGATTCCATAAGCTCCCCTTCTAAAGGACCCTACTTGATATACCCTTCCAGATGGATAGTGGCCCATTGATAACTACTCTCTGAGTACAGTTTTCCAACCAGTTGTGGGTTAATCTAGGCCAGTGGTTCTCAAACTAGGGCCGCCGCTTGTTCAGGGAAAGCCCCTGGCGGGCCGGGCTGGTTTGTTTACCTGCCGCATCCACAGGTTTGGCCGATCACAGCTCCCACTCGCCACGGTTCACCGCTCCAGGCCAATGGGGGCTGCGGGAAGCGACATGGGCAGAGGGACAAGCTGGCTGCCCTTCCTTTCTAGTTTGTTTATGAGAAGGTCATGCGAGACAGTATCAAAAGACTTACTGAAGTGCACAGGACTCCAGCTGCTAGTCTCAGCAGGGCTGAGGTAGGACAGGACTTCCACTTCCCCTCACAGCCACTCTCGGAGGGGAGATCAGACCCACCTCCAGGAACCTCCCCTGGCTGCAGAAAATAAGGGTGGTAATCCCACAACCCCCCTACAACTGTTTTGTGACACCCCCCCCACCTTGACTTCCTTTGTGATCAGGACCGCCCACGGTTACAACACCATGACAGTTCTGATGTAAACAGCTGAAACCATAAAAGTGACTAATTTTAAAATCCTATGACCATGAAATTGATGAAAATGGACCATGAATTTGGTAGGGCTCTACCCATGGATCCTGAAATCTGTGTTGTGGTGGGTGTTGATCATCATAGCAGTGCAGCTATGTCTCCAAAGACACAGTATAGACAGTCATTACCACAGGGTTTCCATGTGGCGCCATAGAAGAGATATACCCATTATCCTTCTCCAGTATTGCCAATCAATGGCTCTGCAGTAATAATAATATCTAAGATTTAGCCAAACATATTGTGATGGATATGGAGTTGCCTGTATATTATTAATACGGTATGTTGGTCTGATTGGTGGGATGGTGTTGAGGCAGTGTGGCCTAGTGGACAGACCACAGGACTGGGACTGAAGACCTGGGTTCCATTCCCAGCTCTACCGCTGGCCTTGCCAGTCACTTATGGCAGACACCAAATTTACACTAAAATTAGAGACCACCAAAGCATAGCCGTTAAGCTGTCGATTTCTTGCCATAGAGCTTCTGAACTACATTCTGTGCAATTTAGGATTTTTCAAACCTGCAAATGCAAACTAACCAAATCTGCTGCAGACAACAAATTTGTTTGTATTCCAGAGCTTATCAAATGCACTTACTTCAGCCATACACAAGAGTACTTTTTGCTTATACTCTCCTGCTAGCCAATTAACACCCCATTAACTTGCACACCTATGATTTAGGTGGCTCTATCCTCGAGCACCACACTGAAACATAGCTCTAAGAGTTACACATGAAAGTGTCATGTCCTGAAGATGCTGGGTAGCAAGTCTGCCTGCCTGCCTGCCTAAGGGCAGAGAGTCAGTGACCTACCTACTGGCCTGTGGATGGGAAATGGATTTTTTTTTCACCTCAGGGTCTCAGACGCTGGCACACAATAGCTCAGAGATTATTCACAACCCAATATGGTTATTAATTTTTACATTTTTTCCTTCCCCTTTTAAACAAGCACATTGTATAACCTGACAGGCTAACAATCCATGTGCGAATTTGGGTGAGGGTGACACCCAATCTCTCCAAGGTGTTCCAACTTTCATATGTCTCATATAGATTTATGTAATTTTCTGCTACCGTGTAAGGTTGGTAATTAAAGGAGCAGATTGATGCTAGTGCTTTACCAAGACCTATGACCCAAGCTCAGCCATTGTCATGTATAGCGCTCACAAATGCATAACCAGCACACCCGCTCAGCTATCTTTTTAATTATAACCAGTTTGAGGGGAGGAGGAGATTACATAGGCTATCACTGAAGTGTTTTTTCTTCCATCATACTGATTCACAAAAAGAAATCCCTTTCAAATTTACACAGCTTGACCTGTTTCAATGGCACAAACCCTTCCTTGTTACATGCATGAACAACTTTACACCTGTGTCCAATTTTACCACAAATCAACCATTCACCAACCATATTAATACAGGGGGCAGCTGTAACTCTCAAAGTATTACTGGTATGCAACCCTCTGAATTCACCCTGCTTGAACAGACTTCTTGCCGTTTTAGTCAACTGATTAACTAACCAGTATGCCACTGAACCAGCAGTATACAAAGCCTGTGATAAAAACTTTCAATGTAGAATTAACCCAAAGAACGACAGTGCCCAGTCCTGCATTCCTTGTGCATCAAAGTGACTCACCAGTTGGTGCACCCCCTTGTGGCTGGCTGTGGCACTATAGAGTTTTCCTCTCTGTAGCCCTGCTGACTGGCCATTTGGGTCTGCTAGTGGGCCCCTATGTCTTGTGACTCAACCCTCCATCCAGGTCACATTTAGTTTGATCCATGTCAGGGTAGACCAGAGCTCAACTTGACAATAGTTCCAAAACATGCCATCAGGTCACCAGCTCAGATCCAGCCAGTCCTTCTGGCCTTCATGTCCGGAGTCTTCATGCTGGCCTCCTCAGTGAGGCTGCTGGGGAACCCATCCCTCCCTCTAACCTCGGTCCGAGCACAGGGACCATGTAGCAAGTGGTTTAAGGTCTGTCTCGTCAGATCTCCTTTCTTCCCTGGACTTTACCAGTCTGCCTGTCTCCTAATGGGGCTCAGATTGTCGGTAAGGGTCTGCCCCAGGCCAGGCCCTTTGTCCCCATTCCCAACATAGCAAAGGAAAGAAAACTAACAGAAATAAGAAGCCTTCACTCTAATCTCAAACTGAACCTTTTCCTGGGATTCGGAAAAGTATGGTTAACTTTTGTTCCTGGCCTCCATTTTTCAGCAGTTCTGCAAATTCAGACCCTAGACTTGAAGTGCAACATGAGAAACACCACAAGGCAAACTGTTCTCCTGGTATTTCTTGGGAGTGACCAGGAATTCTTTAAGAAAGACTAGTCTCCATTTTGCACACCAAAGCATTTTGCATAGTTTGGGGAAGCAGCAACATAGAAACAACTAACCTACCAGTGTATCAGCTCAGAGCCTGGCTGTGCCCACTGTAGCCACATTGAGAGGGACTTTCCAAGCAAGGTTTTGACCTTGACTGCACAACGCAGGAGGCAACCACCCTAGTAGCACCATCCTCCTGTCCTGGAAATACAGAGGACTGTCTATGTATCCAGAAATCTGTCTGTGCGCAGGGTAGTAGCCAAGGTGATCTGCATTTCCCCTTGACCCCCAAGCTCCATGGGAATCTGAAGGGAGTATTCACCTTCTCGGGACCCCCTCTTCACTTGAAGAACACCCCACCCCAAAAAAGGAGAAATGTGGCTCCCAGGAGAAGCTACTATTTTACTTTCTAGGGTAGACGCTCTGCTGCTATTTATCTGTCATAGAGCCTGCAAGTTCAGCCTCCCACACAATTATAGCATGGCTTCATGTAAATGGGTCTGTTAAAGAGAAATGATCTGGCTTCAGAGACAGTACTTCCCCCTTCATGCTCTCTGTCAAATGTCTGTCATGTGGAATCCCAGCGTTTTTATGTGAAGCTGGTTGGTTTGTTTTTATGAAAGATAAAATACCTTGCTGTTGAGAAGCCTCAGTATTAAAAACCCGCTCACTGCATATGAAATTAATTTGATGTTCTAACCAACCATTTTGACAAACGGCAGGAAGAGACAAGTGTGAAAATTATAGTTATTTATATTCAGACAAATGGCAGACAAGTCCACACAACAGCCCAACGGCAAAATATCAGTGGCTCAGAGAATGAAACAAATTACACTGGCATTTTTAATTAAAAGGGTTCTGCTCCCCAGAATGCACTGATCTTCTTCCCTCCCTTTCTTTCACTACACATAGAAGTACTTAAAGTATGCTCTGTTTATTTAATAAAATATTCATGTATTAAATGTACGACAACATTTAAGTGAGTTAGCTTCTCTTTATTGGCTGTCCCCGACATATATACTGCAATTTAAAATGTTCATAAGTGATATGCTCTACAATAACATAGAAAGTGTGGGAAAGAATAGTGTGCTGGAAGCAACTTTCTGTTTCAATCATTTCTTTTTTAAAGTTTGGATGTTGCAGCTCACTCAGATCAGAGGGTTCATTTCAAAGCATATTATGAATATGAAGCTCTCTGAATAAAACAAAGCTTGCAATTTGCGATAAGATTTTATTTTAGTGCTCCTTGCTGAGAGGTCTGGATGCCTTCACAATGTTGCGAACGCTTGGGCTATTTTCAGTTTTTCTTCAAGCCCCAGCTCCTGCAATCCAATCACCTGAGAATCTCAAGTTTCATAATAAAAAGTTTCTAGTCTTCATGGCTTCCAAGAAAAGCTTGATAGTGTGAACTTTAAACACTAATATGAGAAGACAAATAAAAAGAACCAAACGTGTAATTATATTTTTTTAATCTCATGATTTTTAAGCCAATCTCATAATTTTCGAGGGCTTGACACAGGATTTTTTAAACAGTTGAGGTTGAAAATGCTGCTTATAAGTCTTGAGATACCTGTGATCTCAATAAGCCCTGGATCCTGCAAACACACTTGTGCTTAACTTTACTATCTTGAGTAATCCTATTGATTTCTACCAGGGTCTAAGAGAAACCAAACAGTGTTTTCCCCTGCAGCCTCAACTGAAACAACAGTTTAGCCCTGGTTTAGGAAAGCATCCCTATTCAGGAAGGACTCAAAACCAAATGCTTACATCTCATTGAAGTCAATGAGACAAGCATTATTTTAATACTTGTCTGCATCACAGCCTGGCAAAGTAATGAGTCTTCCAGTTTTTCCAAAGAACGCTAAATTAGCTGTTGTCACTCAAGAAAGAGATCTAGGAGTCATCGTGGATAGTTCTCTAAAAACATCTGCTCAATGTGCAGCAGCAGTCAAAAAAGCTAAGAGAATGGTAGGAACCGTTAGGAAAGGGATTGATAATAACACAGAAAATATCATAATGCCTCTTTATAAATCCATGGTACGCCCACATCCTGAAGACTGTCTGCAGATATGGTTGCCCCATCTCAAAAAAGATATATTAGAATTGGAAAAGAAGGGCAACAAAAGTGATTGGAGGTGTGGAACAGCTTCCGTATGAGGAGAGATTAGAAAGACTGGGAGTTTTCATCTTTGAAAAGGGACGACTAAAGGGGGATATGATAGAGGTCTATAAAATTTGGACTAGTGTGGAGAAAGTGAATAAGGAAGTGTTATTTATTTCTTCACATAACACAAGAACTAGAGGTAACCCAACAAAAGTAATAGGCAGCAGGTTTAAACAAACAAAAGGAAGTACTTCTTCACACAATGCACAGTCGATCTGCAGAACTCCTTGCCAGGGGATGTTGTGAAGGCCAAGACTATAACAGGGTTCAAAAATGAACTAGGTAAATTCATGGAGATTATAGGTCCATCAATGGCTATTAGCCAGGATGGTGTCCCTAACCTCTGTTTGCCAGAAGCTGGGAATAGACTACAGGGGATGGATCACTCTCTTCTTACCTGTTCTGTTTATTCCCTCTGAAGCATCTAGCGTTGGCCCCTGGCAGAAAACAGTATACTGGGCTAGATGGACCATTGGTCTGACTCAGTATAGCCATTCTTATGTTAAGCTCCATTTGTGTTTACTTGTACTGCTGCAGGAAGTGAGAAAGCTCTCCTGCCCCTTCAGTGTAGGCTATATAATGTTGGTCAGAAATGGTAAGGCCTATGGTAGTGGCTAGCCTATGCCTAGAACATTTAAAGTTTGTGTATGTTGATCAGTATATGGAATTTCAGCTAACTGACAAGTGGTGACTACTGAAGTCAACCTGGTCTACTCAGGAAATGGCTGGCTGCATTCTGGCTTAGCCAGAGCTCCACAATGCCTCTTGGTTTATTGTTGTCAAATTCTACAACAGGGCAAAAAATCAACAAACAAGGATCATTGGAGACTTTCATTCTGTGCAAATTTTTAATTGTCATCTAGTCTCCATTCCCCTGCCACAAAATAGGCTCAAAGAGACAAGCAATTATTTCTAAATTTAAGAAAACATTCACCTGCTGTTTCTGTCCATTCTTGTTTGAACACAGGCCTCAGGGGATTTCATCGTTTAGTTCACAATAGTTGGCATGATACAAAATGTGTTTATTTTTTTCTGCACTGCCTCTTGAGAGGAAAAAAAATAAGGCAGAACTGTAGTTCCGAGACTGGGTAATTACGCGGATCTTTGGGATTAGGAATATACTGCTACTCTTGGCTTCTCCATAGTAAAGAATGAGTTCTATTTTTCCCCTTAAAACAGGCATTTGACCTATTTGTTATGTATGAAAACCAGTGTGTCTGCCCCAAATTTTCAGTATTCCTTAAGTATAGGATAAATTTTCTGTGCATTCACATGTAAATCTGGTTATTAGTTTGGAATTACATTTAAACTAGTTCCTTAAAGAAATTTAGCATATAAAGACTTGTCTTTGTCTCTTACGATCTTAATAACAGTCTCTTCCAACTTTCTATATAATTAGCATGTATTGAAATATTGTGCATCAGCAAGATTTCAGTGAGTTAGTTTAACTGTAACCTAAATTAAGTGTTGTATCTAACTGTTACAATTATTTAGGCTAAAGAGAGGGTCAGGCCAGCAGCTCAGCTAATTTTTAAGAAACGCCATTATGACATCAGAAGGAACAACCACTCCCTGCTCTTCACCCACAGCAAATTTGCATGCAATTATTCTAATGGTTGTGATGAATCAGAGATATGCTGGAGTCTGGACTCCCGTCAACAATTTTATTGGTAAATTATTTGGCCCGATAGTCACTGCTCTTTAGAAGTTCCAAAAGTGCATGCAAGTTTGGGCATCAGTGCTTCAGATGCTTTTCTTGGCACTATTACCTCAACTCCACTGTGTCAGTGACGTGGGCAGTCATAACTAGTGGTTAGAGCAGGCATTGATAGCCAAGAATCAGAGCCGAGGGTCAGAACCAGGTTATCTGGAGTGAGGCAAGGGAGGAGCAGGGCTGGAATAAGTCAGGAACAGGAGCTATCGCAGCTGTGGGCAAATGCTTTGAGCGGCCACTGAACTGCTGTTTGGTTTAAGAGCCCATCTGATGACTCTTCCAATAAGGCAGTGTAGCCAGTTAAGCACCCTACTACAGGACAGCTGCATTCATTACGTTAGCCAGAGACTGGCTCTGTAGCAGGCCCTGCTTCCTGACAGTACCCCTATTCTGCCCCTCAATGGCACTTCCTAATACTGAGTACCAAGTACCAAAGAGTATCAATCTTTTTATTGTGAAAGTGCAGCTTACAAAGGAGGATTTCAAATTTTTTTTTTTTACATAACTACTTTCAAACAAAACAATGTAAAACTTCAGAGCCCACAAGTTGAAGCATGAAGGGGCATACGAATGTTTAGCATATCTGGCAATGCCGACTACAACAGTGCCATGTGAATGCCTGTTCTCACTTTCAAGTGACATTGTAAAGAAGAAGCAGGCAGCATTATCTCCCGTAAATATAAACAAACTTGTTTGTCTTAACAATTGGCTGTACAACAAATAGGACTGAGTGGACTTGTATGAGGAGAACTGAAAAATACTATTTCTTTCATTTATCTTTTTTATGGTGCAAATATTTGTAATCAAAAATAATATAAAGTGAGCACTGCACACTTTGTATTCTGTGTTGTAACTGAAATAGATATATTTGAAAATGTAGTAAGCATCCAAAAATATTTATAACACATTTAAATTTGGTATTCTATTATTGTTTAACAGTGAGATTAATAGCAACTATTTTTTAATATAGTTAATTTGTTTTGCATTAATCACATGAATTAACTGCAATTAATTGATAGCCCTACTTGCAATACCACTTTGTTTGTATTTATATTAAAAGAGTCCTGCTGCAATATTGCTCCCAGCTGAAATAAGTAGATGAAGAACATGTTCATAATTCATTCCTTATCAAGCCTTACAGAGAAAATGTGCTCCATTCTAACTAAAATTTAAAGCACACCATTTTTCTGGTCTGCTATTTCCCATTATCACACCTTTATGGGAAGCTTCCAAACCTTCCTGGCTCTTTTTAACCCCTTTAAGTTTCTCTTCTCTTTCTAGAGAATTGAGTATCTTCCTAGAGAACTGAGGATAGAGTATTGTGCCCATCACTATCATTTCTGGTACTGTTTTGTTCTCTGTTTTTTTCAAGCAAGATCACAAATAAATGTGCCAGCAACCTAGATGGTTGCTGCAGATTTGTAAGAAAAATCTTGTCTCTGACAGAATGTTATCCCCTCCCTGTGGATATAATGTTTAGTGGTAACTTTAAACTATGCAGAGGATAAAGTCTCAGATCTCGTCTACACTTAGGGTGACCAAATGTCCCAATAAAATCGGGACTGGGTCCCGATATTTAGTTGTTTGTCCCGCGTCCCGACCGATGTACAATTGGGATGCCACTTGTACCGATATTTTGCTTCGGTGGCACTCTTTTTTTTTTTTCTTTTTGCTTGGGGAGGCAAAAAACCTGGACCTGGCCGTGGCTGGGGGGGTGAGCCTGTAGCCGCCCCCCCACGTGTCCCGATATTTTGTTCTGGTCATCTGGTCACCTGCATTTTCGTCATTAAAACTTTTGTCGGTCAGGGTGTGGGGGGAAAAAAACCTGAATGACTAAAAGTTTTAACGACGAACGCACCAGTGTGGACAGTGCTTTGTCAGCAGGCGATGTTCTCCCGTTGTCGAAGCTACTAGCTCTCATTGGAGGTGGTTTTATTTTTGTCGACCGGAGAGCTCTCTCTTGGCGACAGAGCGGCTGCACGGCGTGCCTTACAACAGCATGGCTGTGGTGGTACAGCCGCGCCATTGTAAGGTGTGCAGTGTAGACATACTCGCACTCATGCAGCGATGCCATGAACCTATGCTTGACTCACCAACACCTAACTGTGATGCAGCATATCTCACTTCACACAGGACATTGGAAAATCTAGGTCTGGTCCTAACTGCATTATACACCAGTCTCTTTCAGGAATTAAAGTTAGCAAATCAGTAATATTGTGATTACTTTTTTGTATTATGGTAGTTATTAGAGGCTACAGCCAAAATCAGGAACCTATTGCACTAGGTATTCATACATATAATAAGAAACAGTCACTGTCCCAAAACCTTAAAATCTAAGGGCTTGTTGATGCACAAAATTTGTACTACTAACTATCCTGGCACAGTGAAAGCAGTACAGCCCTCCAGAGCGGTCAAGGCTGAATCCCCACTCTGGCACCTCGAGTGCAGGAAGTGGGGGCCAGCAAGGATTTTAAAAATTAATACTTGCCACTCCAGGCTTGTATTACACTCCCAAGGTTACAGCTTTTCTCTGACTTGGCTTGGTAAATGCTGCCACCACCCAAATGCAAAAAAACCCCTTTGAACCCAGGTAGGAGCACTTGGGAATTCCTCCCTATGGGGTACCCTCAAGCCCTTTCCCCTTTTCTTTGCTGAGAAAGAAAACAAAGGAAATTAGCTGTGGCTACCAGCTAATAAACAACATGCACAAACCTCTTAGGACACCAAAAATCCAATCTTGTTCTTAAAAAAAGGTAATTTTCTTTTAAAGGGAAAAAAAATACATCTGGAACTTGGGCTTTTTGGTAGATCTTAAAAGAAACAATTACAAAAATTAAGCACCCAAAAATAGCTTTCTTGGGGGTTCAGCTTAAAGGTTACAAGCAAACAAAAGCATCTGGGGTTAGCACAGAGAAGATCCCCAAGCCAAAATAAGAAATAAACCTGATAATGTCTAACAAAAACATTCCCTATCCAAATTATTTCTTCTAGGTATGGAAGATACTTTTTCATACCTGGTTCAAGCCTTACACAGCATTTTTGCTTATAACATTGCTGCTCCGTGTCCCTGCAGCCCAAAGAACAACACAAAAAAAGGGAAGTTTCTTTCCCCATTTTAAAAAGTTCTAGCCTTCTCACTGGCTCTTTTGGTCAGGTGCCCACTTTTTTTTTCCTTTACCTGGGGGACTTTTTAACCCTTTACAGGTAAAGCAAGTAAAGAACAGCACCAAGAGGGATTTTACAGCTAACTGGCTGGCTGGCTGTCCAGCAAAGGGAGCTGTCCCCCCACTTTATTTATCACAAAAGTGGATTCAGTTTTACTGTATACATGGGCTTATACCAATATAAGTTATAGGGAAATAGGAAATAGTTAAGGATTACCAGAGTTCAACAACACTCTTATGTAGCTAGTGGCTAAGGAGAACTCTATCCCTAAGACAGTCTATGGGTTTCTTTCTCACCACCTGATAAAGTTGTGTCACCTGCTTGTATTCTTCAGCTAACATTACTAAACTTTTGTTGCTTCCCACAACCCCAGCTGAGTATAAATCTTTGCACTGAACTACGTTTTGTTTATCTAGAGTTTGCATATACCAGAACTTTGATATTCACACAGTGAATTCTTCATCCTGATTTGCATGCAAGGCCCATAGGAACTGCGTAAGCCATCTCTCTATGTAACTTTATCTCATGAATCCAGCCTTCAACCTAACTCATATTAGATGAAAACAAATCCTAAAATATTCCACCCAGCGCCAATGCAGCATCTTTACACTGCACCACCTTTCGATCACACTTTATTTCTCTTTGCATTTAAGTGGGTACTGCCTGTAAAGTAATCATTCAACACAGGGACACTTTTCCATTATTTCGTCTCTTGTGTAAAAAACACAACCCTAGCAAATTAAATAGGAATGTAATTGCCAGCAGTGAAAGTAATCAAAATGTGTTTGCCAGATAAACCATTACGTACTTAATCAAATCAAAACCACTTAAACAACAAATTCAAATAGAATCTACACTTTTCCAGTCCTATATCATACCATATCAAGAGGAAACCTCTATATGGCAGCAGTAATACAGTTGAATCTGCATTAGAGAACAACATGAGAGCATATACAAACTATAGATGAGTGAAGTTGAAAGGGTTATGAGGTTCATTTCAGAACATATCTAGAACTCTTGGCTCTCTAAGTTGCATCAAAAGTCTCACAGAAACAGGATTTCTTGAGATTGCCAGTGCTTCTTGCTTCCAGATGGGCTAAACATAGTTCTATAGATGGTATTATATAGGGAATGGGACCACGTGCCAAGTTTCCAATCAGAATATGAACTATATCAGAGACTGTGGGTTTATTCATAGTCATGGCTTGGGTTCAAGCTAGTTAACATTTCAACACTTCTGCTTCCAGCATCAGGTGAAAAGAAAAGGAAAATAGGAAGTGTTATCGCATGAAAAAGTAAGCTAAAGGCAGGAAGGACACCAAAACTTCATGGTATTCTTTCAGACTACTAGGAAGTTTCAATTCAAGCTTTGAGCAAAGGGCAGGTTTGATTTTTATTTTCTCCAAACTGGTTTGCCTATCCTTAATACAAATCTACACATTATAGAGCTTAACACTGCACTTTGCTAATTTGAGAAGTAGTTGGCAACAGAAAGAAGAGATATTTCCTAGACTCCAGTATGTAAACTAAAAAGAAGAGTATCTTTGTAAACAGACCAGAAATTAACTGACCAAGAAGTACAACCTGTAAAGTATTTTCATAGATTCATAGATTCATAGATATTTAGGTCAGAAGGGACCATTATGATCATCTAGTCTGACCTCCTGCACAACGCAGGCCACAGAATTTCACCCACCACTCCTACAAAAAAAACCTCACACCTATATCTGTGCTATTGAAGTCCTCAAATTGTAGTTTAAAGACCTCAAGGAGCAGAGAATCCTCCAGCAAGTGACCCGTGCCCCATGCTACAGAGGAAGGCGAAAAACCTCCAGGGCCTCTTCCAATCTGCCCTGGAGGAAAATTCCTTCCCGACCCCAAATATGGCGATCAGCTAAACCCTGAGCATATGGGCAAGATTCATCAGCCAGATACTACAGAAAATTCTTTCCCAGAAAATTCTTTCCCAGGTAACTTGGATCTTACCCCATCTAAAACCCATCACAGGCCATTGGGCCTATTTACCGTGAATATTTAATTACCAAAACCATGTTATCCCATCATACCATCTCCTCCATAAACTTATCGAGTTTAATCTTAAAGCAAGATAGATCTTTTGCCCCCACTACTTCCCTCGGAAGGCTATTCCAAAACTTCACTCCTCTGATGGTTAGAAACCTTCGTCTAATTTCTAATCTAAATTTCCTAGTGGCCAGTTTATATCCATTTGTTCTTGTGTCCACATTGGTACTGAGTTTAAATAATTCCTCTCCCTCTCTGGTATTTATCCCTCTGATATATTTATAGAGAGCAATCATATCTCCCCTCAGCCTTCTTTTAGTTAGGCTAAACAAGCCAAGCTCCCTGAGTCTCCTTTCATAAGACAAGTTTTCCATTCCTCGGATCATCCTAGTAGCCCTTCTCTGTACCTGTTCCAGTTTGAATTCATCCTTCTTAAACATGGGAGACCAGAACTGCACACAGTACTCCAGGTGAGGTCTCACCAGTGCCTTATATAACGGTACTAAAACCTCCTTATCCCTACTGGAAATACCTCTCCTGATGCATCCCAAGACGACATTAGCTTTTTTCACAGCCATATCACATTGGCAGCTCATAGTCATCCTATGATCAACCAATACTCCAAGGTCCTTTTCCTCCTCTGTTACTTCTAGTTGATGCGTCCCTAGCTTATAACTAAAATTCTTGTTATTAATCCCTAAATGCATGACCTTACACTTCTCACTATTAAATTTCATCCTATTCCTATTACTCCAGTTTACAAGGTCATCCAGATCCTCCTGTAGGGTATCCCTGTCCTTCTCTAAATTAGCAATACCTCCCAGCTTTGTATCATCTGCAAACTTTAGTAGCACACTCCCACTTTTTGTGCCCAGGTCAGTAATAAAAAGATTAAATAAGATTGGTCCCAAAACCGATCCCTGAGGAACTCCACTGGTAACCTCCCTCCAACTTGGACAGTTCACCTTTCAGTAGGACCCGTTGTAGTCTCCCCTTTAACCAATTCCCTATCCACCTTTCAATATTCCTATTGATGCCCATCTTATCCAATTTAACTAATAATTCCCCATGTGGCACAGTATCAAACGCCTTACTAAAATCTAAGTAAATTAGATCCACTGCGTTTCCTTTATCTAAAAAATCTGTTACTTTCTCAAAGAAGGAGATCAGGTTGGTTTGGCACGATCTACCTTTTGTAAAACCATGTTGTATTTTGTCCCATTTACCATTGACTTCAATGTCCTTAACTACCTTCTCCTTCAAAATTTTTTCCAAGACCTTGCATACTACAGATGTCAAACTAACAGGCCTATAATTACTTGGATCACTTTTTTTCCCTTTCTTAAAAATAGGAACTATGTTAGCAATCCTCCAATCATACGGTACAACCCCTGAGTTTACAGATTCATTAAAAATTCTTGCTAATGGGCTTGCAATTTCTTGTGCCAATTCTTTTAATATTCTTGGATGAAGATTATCTGGGCCCCCCGATTTAGTCCCATTAAGCTGTTTGAGTTTCGCTTCTACCTCAGATATGGTGATGTCTACCTCCATATCCTCATTCCCATTTATCATGCTACCATTATCCCTAAGATTTTACTAGGACTTGTTTTATAACAGATAAATTTGAGCTTGAACGTTTGGGAATATTTTTCAGAAGCATACATCACATCACGGTAAAGCTGTTGGAGGGCAAGCATTAAGTTAACTTTTCAGTCAGATGGGTATTGATGGTGCTTTAGATTTTAACAAGCATTAAGACATGTGGTCATGCCCAGTTAAGAATGGCCTAAAGCAGACTCTCCACACAGATAAGTGACAGCTGCACAAATATACAGGAGCAAAATGTCACACTTGGATTCATATGCAATCTTTTTGATCCTCCCATTCACCAGCCAACCAAGTTTTCACACAACTCTGGGGTGGTTTTTATTTATTTCTCTCATTTCTTAGTAAAACCAAATCATTTTTAGTCATTGAGACACGGTTGCCTTTGATGGAGATGAGAGACAATTCAACAAGAGTTATACACATATCTAACTCTTGTCCATACTATCTGCCTTTCCAAAAGTATGTCAAATCCCAACTCATCAGTTCCTACTCAACAGTATCCCGTTGTTTCACCTTGCAAGTTGTATATTGATCAGATTTGTTAGTACAGAACAGACTACTGAAGTACAGAAACAGAGAGTTGGGTGAGACATGGAGTGGGATTTTCAAAAGTGCCTAAGTGACTTAAGAGCACAAATCCCATTGAAGTAACTGGAACTTGCACTCCTACCCTAAGTCACATGGGCACTTTTGACAATTCTGTCCATGGTTAGTGACTGAATAGGGAAAACATACTGAAGATAACCTTCAAAGCTTTTTAAAATGTGCTGTGTGTGACACAAAGGCCCATTGGTACCAGCTGGCAAAACGTTCGTTGTTCTAAAACAGCAACTCCTACCAGGCCTGACAAACTCACTGCACCTAGCACACTGCGTTCATAGTATTTATCCAAAATGGACCATGTGAGGTGCCTTATAAAAGCTTATTAGACAGACAAGGTGGGTGAGGCTATATCTTTTATTGGACCAACTTCTGCTGGAGAGAGAGTGAGAGACAGACAGACGGACAAGCTTTGAGCTTACACAGACTCTTATTCAGGTCTGGGAAACCTACACAGAGTATCAAAGCTAAACGCAAGGTGGAACAGATTGTTTAGCATAAGTAGATAACACATTTCAATCTGCTCCACTTTGCAGTTAGTTGTGACACTCTATGTAGGTTTCCCTGACCTGAAGAAGAGCTCTGTGTAAGCTCAAACTTGTCTCTCTCACCAACAGAAGTTGGTCCAATAAAAAAATATAGCCTCACCCACTTTGCCTCTCTAATATCCTGGAACTGACCTGGCTACAACACCACTACATATAAAAGCTTATGTCATAACTCACAATGATTATGAAATAGAGTATGTGTATAGATGATATTTAAGGAGTTGTACATATGTATGAAAAATATATTTTAGAGTCTGTGTTCCAGCCAGGATTGTCAATCACATTTGCTGGACAAAGTGGTGTAGACTTACCTATCTACCTAGATCCTTTGTAAATTAAGTATTGCAAGCCAACACAATGGAAGCCTGTTTCACGTATGGAGTCAACAGGAGTATGTAGGACAAGTTGGAGCCAGCACCCCAGGAAAGGAACAATGGGGATCGTCCTGATTCTGGGTAAGTAAACGGGCAGTGCAATTACATTCATGGAAATGGGATCCCAACCTGTCTTAGTTGGAAATGCTGCAAGGAACTTTGGGTGAAATAAGACTGCTTTTAGACAAATAACTTTAACAGTCTAAGTTTAGACTCTAACCAGTGTGTTATACCTGTGTTTTATATGTAACCATTTCTGCTTCCACTTGTTATCCCTACTCACTATCTCTAAGATCGCAATCTTTGATAATGAATATATGATAATAACGGAGATGTATTCATAGTGAAACAAAGGACCTGATCCTGAGTTGTACCCAGTCAAGCTGTGTGCATACTATTCCTTTGGGGACAGCTTAACTTGTACCTGAGAGTGTCCACTGACAGGGAGGACACTTTCAGCGGGGCTGGGGTACCCCTACCGTTGACCTGCAAGGCAAAGTGAGGGCTGGCAGAGCCATGAGGAGAACATCTGGGTGGCTACGCAGACTGGTGGTGTCAGGAAGATGACACTCAGTTTAGCAACAACAAACCTTTCTCAATCCTGGGCACTGTGAGAAACCATCACAAAATGTAGTGTAATGATCTGTAAACTATAAGAATAGTCATAACTGTCCAAGCTCTCCAACTCCCATTGAAAGTCAAGGTTAGGCATCTAATGCCTTTGGGCTCCTTTGGGGGTTTTCAATCTTAAAAGATCACTCTTTATTGCAGTGGTGGGCAACTTGCAGCCCACGGGCCACATGCAGCCCGTCAGGGTAATCCACTGGCGGGCCACCAGACTGTTACTTTACATTTGCACGGCCACTCACAGCTCCCAGTGGCCGCGGTTCGCTGTTCCCAGCCAACGGGAGCTGCGGGAAGCAGCACAGGCCACAGGGACATGCTGGCTGCCGCTTCCCACAGCTCCCATTGGCCGAAAACAGCGAACCGCGGCCAATGGGAGCTGCGGGAGGCCATGCAAATGTAAAGAAACTGTCTGGTGGCCTGCCAGTGAGTACCCTGACGGGCTGCTTGCAGCCCGTGGGCCACAGGTTGCCCACCACTGCTTTATAGCAAATTGGTAGGTTCCTTTTTCTTCATAACATATGAAAGTGGGCAAGGGTACATATCATGGACCAAAGCATGGAGCAGTCCACACAATGAGAAATTCCATATCACCGGAAAACTTTGGTTTAATAGCAGTGATACATTTTAATTAAGCCCTCGCAAATTTAACTCCAAAGGGCCAGATACATAGAAAACAGTGATATCTGGAGAGCCTCTTCATTGAAGGTGCAAATACTGTCACTCACTCAGCGCTTGGACTTCTATGGAGAATGTCTGTACGCTCTGGAACGACCACATGGATCTATGCAACATTTTTAAACACAGCCAAACATTGCTTTAAGGGAAGCACTGACAGGCTCTTTAGCTACATCTTCAAAGGTCTCCAAACAAACACCTTGTTATCGGGAGGGGTTTGAGAGGATAAAATCCTTCATTTTTCCAAGAAAGACTGAACTTTTAGAGGGACCGTCACACACATTGCTGTATTACCCATAAATGGTAACTCGCACTCAGCCCCTCTTTTTCCCTTCCTTCCTCTGCTATTACGGTTAACTGTTCTCAGAAGGTTAACAGCCCTTCAGAGGCTAGAGGGGTCAGTGGATAAAAACAGATCAAGGGCCTCAAGATATTGCAGGTGCTCACCACCCCTTCAGAGTTTGGCCCATTGAATTCAATACTGGACTCAGTATGAGTCAGTGAGGATAGAGGGGGAAAGCAGTAACGATCTCTGGTTTAGGCTCACTGTTATCTTCAGAATAAGACAGAGTCAAGTTTTTCACTCTGAATCAGAGGGAGGATGACTAGCCCACTGTGGGGACTCCTACCAGGAAAGAAATGCCCCCCTTAAAATTTCTATTTCAATTTGTTTTTCGTTGAATTCTTTTATGAGGGTCTTAGCAACAGCATTTTAAACACAACTGGAATTTCCCAGATTTAATTTAGCTCTTGTGATCAGCTATAATCAGACATTTTAGCTTCCTAAAGTGGGACACATAATTAAAGCTAAATCAATAAAAGAGGCTCATTTACTTCAAAGCAGCTTGCAGAAAACTTTCTCCCCCCACCTCTCCTATAATCACAATTTGTGATTTAATAAATGTGCCTAATTAAATGGAGGATGCAACTGATCTTAAAAGAATCAAAATTCAACTTGTCTTGGTATTCATGTGAGATGTTCTAATTTTATAGATTAATTGACCTGAAACATTCAGTAGAAGATACTAAATTTTCTGCTGGTTAGTGTAGCCTAATATAACTATTGTGGCATTAGCAGTTGCACAAGAGCATTTTCATTTCAAAGCCTTATTTCCAGTGCTTTATTAATCTTTTATGATTGTGTAAAAACTACTAAGCTTACAAGCTTTAGATACATTCAAGGCAAGGTTAGGTAGAGGAAAGCACCCAGAACCTCCCTTCCAATTCTACTCTTTATGTTTTATTATAATAATTAAATGGGAGCCAAAAGGAATAGAAATTCACAAAGTTTTGATTCAGCATTTTGTTCCTCTGGCAGACAGAGAGGTGGTCTGAGCATGAAATATTAGGTTTGAAAAGCAGACCCATGCATAGGTAGCCATAGGGCTGGCTGGGAAAGAATTCCATCTTCTGAAAAGTTTCTCAGTTTGTTATGCATAACAGAAATGAAATGAAAGCATTTTGTGAAAAAACAGGAGAGACACCCCATAATATCCAATAGGCCAGTGGTTAGATTACTCACCTGGGATGTGGGCTTGGGTCTCTGGTCTGCTTGATTCAGAGCATTGACTTGAACCTGGACCTCTTACATCCCAGATAAGTACCTTATCAGCCAGTCTAGAGTCAATCTCTCTCTCTGGACCAATACTTAATTATTTGTACAAGGTAGAACAGCTTCAACAGGAGAGATTGGGAGAGGCTGACTCCATAGCTTCTGGGATTTTTTTCTTGTTCTCATACTGTTGAGAAGCCTTCCCAACAAATTCTTCATTGAAATCAGTATGTTTCTGCAAAACACTTTGGTTTAGATGAAACAGCATTTCCACAAAAAAATTTCCACCAGCACTGGGCAACAACTGTCCACAAGGACTGTACTGTGCATTTGGCATTATGGTAGCATAACACACAATTCATACATTCACAGCAGACACCCCAATAGCATAAGTGATGTGAATTTCTACCTGGAATACTATACAAGATTTGGTTACTTTTCCATGAGTCCATTGACATGAGAGCTGGCCTGAAGGAGTCTTTAACCTCCACAGTGCATCTCTGGAATGCGGTCTTTATTAATATCACTGTACACACACACACACACACACACCCCCCAACCAGACAAGGCTATAACATACTGACTAAGAATGAGTTGCATCCACCTCCTAATGCTAGTGCAAACACACCCACACACACCCCAGATGAGGCTATAACATACTGACTAAAAATGAATTGTATCCACCTCCTAATAATGGCTAGTGCAGACAGAAGACAAAAGCCTACTACTGCTGGAGTTACCACATTAGCCTAAGTAGCTGAGGCTTGTACTTTTGGTACCAAGGGTCTACCAATAGAGGCTGATCTTCCCTATTTGACATAGCACCTAGACACAAAATGGAGTGAGTGAGTTAATTAATGATGAAGTTTAGCATTTAACTCCATAATACCTGGCTATACAAGGAAGTCTCTCTAGCTGGGTGTCCTATTTTTGATTAGGCAGCGATCAGTTTTTCCTTGCTAAATGTAATTTTACTCAATTTGGCTTAATAAAACAGGAACTAAATAATAATTTATCCAAAATGAATCACTGATTTATTTATAGATACATGACACACAGGGTAACAGTTGAAGCTAAAATACTGCAGAACAGTGGCTGGTAAATTCTGAAGGTGAAATTCATTTAGCTGTAGAAAACCTGCACAAAGTTTATGAAACACTTGGGCCCCTCTTAAATGGGATCCAAGTGATACATGGGCCTTGTGCAAACTCTCTTTACAGGAGCAAATTTCACCCTGATGGGACAAACTTTAACTTAGCCCCAAAACTTTGACTTTTGCCAGTACTTTTGCCACTTTACACTGGCTTTCTTGCATTCTGGAGTGAGTTTGGGATTGTTGGAAGCAAAGGATAATGGTTACTGGTAAGAGCCAGTTAGAACAGGCAGGTGAGCAAACACTGGAATATTCTCCACACATCTGCCAAAGAGCCCCTTTTCTGACTAGCAACAAGCCTGTTATACCTGTACCTTCACAGATCACCAGGCACTTCCAAAAGCCTTGATTTCTAAAATCAGCGGGGACAAGGCCAGCCTTGCTCTAGTTGTAATTCCACCAACATTTAGCAACTGTCCAACTGTGACTTTAGCCCGTTGTGGAGGAATAGACCTGCACCCTTAGAAATTAAAGTCACATCTGATATTTTCTGCCCATTACACAGTATTTGAGAGGTAACTGTCAGCAGACTTATGGACCCAAACCTAGAGCCATGGTAGCTCTGCACAGAGGCCTCACTCCAATGAGCGTGGCAGTACAGAACACTGACGTGAGAGGTTCAAGCCTGAGCAGTTATATGTCCAAAGCTGGAAATGGGAGAAGTTCAAAATAAATCCATTTGAGTGGCAACTTGCAGCAAGTAGAACCATGCTCAGCATGAAATTGGTTCTGACTAACTCTGATGATCGCTTGCTCCTGTCCCAAATCATTAGCTCTACAATATCACACAACTGATTGCTTGTTCCTTTTCTCTGGGGAAACTTTACATCTAGTCTGACACATAGCTTCCATTGCAATAGTGGAGAGCTAGCCCAGAAAAGCCTGTGTGAGTCACATTACCGCTCTCACAGTCAGTGGCATTACAGAAATACATTCAGAACTAAAAAGTTGGGAATCTGGAAACTGCAATAAAAGAGAAGCATTTATCAATTTTAAGGTTTCCAATGGACAACCTGATCCAAAGCCCAATGAAGTCTTCCATTATTTTCAATGAACGTTGGATCAGGCTCAGAAAAAACTGAGGTAACAAGAGAGGTCCCACTCTCTACCGTCCCACTGAAGGACACACCTAACTTCCATTGAACTCAACGGGTATTAAACTCAATGAAAGTCACTGAGACCGCAGGGCAGAAAAACTGAATGTAGACAGTACGTTGTGTGTGACACTGGTCCCCCAATGACCCATCATTCTCACAGATCTTGGGAGACAGGCCAGTCCTTGCTTACAGATAGCCCCCCAACCTGAAGCAAATACTCCCCAGCAACCACACACCACACAACAGAACCATTAACCCAGGAACCTATCCTTGCAACAAAGCCCATTGCCAACTGTGTCCACATATCTATTCAGGGGACACCATCATACGGCCTAATCACATCAGCCACACTATCAGAGGCCCGTTCACCTGCACATCTACCAATGTGATATATGCCATCATGTGCCAGCAATGCCCCTCTGCCATGTACATTGGTCAAACTGGACAGTCTCTACGTAAAAGAATAAATGGACACAAATCAGACATCAAGAATTACAACATTAAAACCAGTCGGAGAACACTTCAATCTCTCTGGTCACGCAATTACAGACCTAAAAGTGGCAATTCTTCAACAAAAAAACTTCAAAAACAGACTCCAGCGGGAGACTGCTGAATTGGAATTAATTTGCAAACTGGATACAATTAACTTAGGCTTGAATAAAGACTGGGAGTAGATGGGTCATTACACAAAGTAAAACTATTTCCCCATGTTTATTTCCTCCACTTCCCCCTGCTGTTCCTCAGACTTTCTTATCAACTGCTGGAAATGGCCCACCTTGATTATCACTACAAAAGGTTTCCCCCCCCACCTCCCGCCCTCCTGCTGGTAATAGCTCACCTTACCTGATCACTCTCATTACAGTGTGTATGGTAACACCCATTGTTTCATGTTCTCTGTGTATATAAATCTCCCCACTGTATTTTCCACTGAATGCATCCGATGAAGTGAGCTGTAGCTCACGAAAGCTTATGCTCAAATAAATTTGTTAGTCTCTACGGTGCCACAAGTACTCCTTTTCTTTTTGCGGATACAGACTAACACGGCTGCCACTCTGAAAACTGGTCTGGAATTGAATCTCTTGGTGAGCATAGAGAAAGCATTCGTAATCACCATGAGATACTCAGTCTATATAATACCGTGACAGACCCTTGTGGATAAGGGTGAGGGGAACCAAACCAGACAAGGAAGAAAATATAAACACACACGCACACAAAGAGCTGGCTGCTTTAGAAAGGAGAGAGTGATTATTCCTGGACGTATCTTCAGTGGGTATCACTCTGTTGTGGAGGCTGGCTAGAAAGAAAATTTTAAAAATCCTCCTTCAGGGTACATGTCAGATCCACATGCTCCCTGGCATTATCCATATACTATTGTTTTATAAGAAGGTGCAAGTTTATCATAGCAAGGCCAAAGTCTGCTCTTGATGCACTAGCATAGAGCTCCCATTGCATCCACTGAGAAAACAATGGGAATCCCTATAGCAGGTTTAACCAGACTGAATTAGGTGCTTCACTAGTTTCAGTGACTATTATGTACCCTGCTAACCATTCTGTGCTACATAAGGGCTTTAAATATTAATTCTACTAAAGCAAGAAACAAAATTCAAAGAAATTAGTCAAATGAAGGCACATTACAAGAGGAAGAAAGGGCTGGAGGAAATGGAAACTCAAACTCTTCTCTGTTTTGATAAAAATAGCAGAAATTGGCCTGAGACACAGATTCATTTTGATTTCTCATTCCGTATTCCTTAATACCTGGAGTTCAGTTTTTAAATGCTGGAATTAAAGTGCTCAGGGTGATGGGTGCTAAATACAAAACCATTAGTGAGATAGAGATAATTTGGGAATTGTCTAATACACCTACTTATTAGCAGTATATTAATATTTTTATATTCATTTGATTTTTACTTGATGTCAAGGTATTCACAGGCTCAGACAATGGGTAAAAGTCTTTGTAAGTGCAAATGAGTATAATTATTTTATAGATGAATCATGTTATTACACCACCAAGGACTACTCAAAAGCAGTAGTTAATGCACAAAGTGGCTGTTGGCTTATTTAGTAGATCCTAAGAACTAGAACTAGGGCTGGTCAAAACTTGGAATTTCCATTCTGCATAAGCCAGGGTTCTCAGGAATTCCAGGCTCCTTGTTATGGAGGGGGGAGCCTTATAGCCTTGAGACCTTGGAAGTCTGCAAGTTCTGGAAGTTCAGGCTCCCCAGATGCCCACCATGTGAACTGGCAGTAAACTAGGGTGGTTTCCCACAAATTTGTCTGTGGTTCACCCAAAGTTTGCCAAACCCAACATATTTTCGTGAGCCATTTTATGGTTGCCAAGGAGGCATATTTCAATTAAACCCTGTTTCATCAGAAAATTCTTTACCAGTTCTAATTATTACACCAATTCTGCAAAGTCTCCTCCGCTTAACCATTTTTTTCTGGGTGCTACATCAGAGGATGTTTTTGCTCATTTATGGTTTGGGTCTGTTCCTGGGGAGTAGGAATTAATCTCTTTTATCCTGGGATAAGGGAAGAGTCTCTCTTTAGGACTGATATTAGTCCAGCATATTGAATATTTTTTGTATTTAAGTGCGCTTATTCATAGATTTTTAAGGCGGGAAGGAACCATTCGATCATCTAGTCTGTCGTCCTGTGTAACATAGGCCATAAAATTTCACAAAGTTACTCCTGCATTGAGCCCAGTAATTTGAGTTGGATTAAAAAAATATCATCCTGAAAGGCATCCAAGTTTGAAGACATCAAGAAACGAAGACTCCACCGCTTCTCTTGTTAGTTTGATCCAATGGTTAACACTGTTCACTGTTAAAAAATTGTGCTTATTTCTAATTTGAGCTTGTCTGGCTTTAACTTGGTGCCACTGGTTCTTATCAAACTTGGGACAAAATTTGCACAGCCAGGAATCGTTTGAGATGTGGTCAAATTATGTCTGACTCAATGGAAATGAAAGAGATGGTGTTCAGTGTGGTATTGATATATTTCAGTATCACCTTTCCCTGTCTGTTGAGCTAGTAAAGATCACTGCAGTTTAGTAGACAGATTTATTTCTTTTGAACTCTATTGAGCTGTCCAGCTGATCAGTTTTCCTGTTATGGAAAATTAGATGCCCAATGGTTTCATTTTTCAGGGAGTCTGGTGAGTTTGGTACATAGTTATCTGTTAGATATAATGCATCTGAAAAACCTTTATTTAAAGCCACATGTGGGATTTGGAGGGCATGATGTGATGCCTGGATGGGTTTGTTTATTCATTGTTAGTTTTGAAATTTGTGCCTTGCTATGCTAGAGTGAGCTGGATCAAACAGGTGTTAAATAGAACTCTGTACTCTGCACCCAAAGCAAAACGGGCAATTTTGGTTTGTTTTTTCACCAGTCCCTCTCTGGATGCATACTTTTGGGGTATTTTGTCAAATCCAGATATTATGGAAAAAAAAAATTGGGGGGGCGGGGGGGGAATCCTTTTTTCCCCTGAAAACAACCAATCCATTTTCTCCCAGCAAGAAAAACTGAGTGCCAGTTATAGAGTTTGCAAGGCCTGGTCAAAGGTCATCAGGATACCTCTATAACTCTGCCTCAACTAGCCCATCCACTGGAAAGGCCCTGATGAGCAACTTCCTTAATAATGCTCTCCTGTTTCTTTTTCTTCTGCCCACATTGTTTTTCCAGCACTTCTTTCACCCACTGCCTCATTCACTGCAACTCAGTGTTCATTCTAACAGGGAGATATAGCCAGTACAACAACAAGTGAAATTACAAATGGAATCAGAACACCCAATAATCACAACCCTTTGTGTCCACCTGATGAATTCAATTGCTGTGAAGAAATATATCGAAATACTGATTCAGAAACACAAGAAGTCAGCCAATCACCATCACTGGTAGCAACAGATGTTAGAGATAAATAAGATAACGGTTCAATACACATAGCAGAGCAGGACCACCATGTCCCCACTCCACTCTAAATAACAAGAATCTGGGCATCCTTAAGGGTCTCTTTAACAGTTTCCACGGTATGCATCCAATGAAGTGAGCTGTAGCTCATGAAAGCTCATGCTCAAATAAATTGGTTAGTCTCTAAGGTGCCACAAGTCCTCCTTTTCTTTTAACAGTGGAGTTTTTTATGGGCCTTCGGTATGAGCCTCTACAGCTGCTCATAAAATGTAACTTCATTAGCTGGCAGCAGTAGTAGACCCTTTTTCTCCAGTGGCTAGTTCCTATATGAGGATGACAAAGATGTATGCTAGTGCAGATTACATATGCACTGAGTCCATTACTCCATCGGTTTTCAAGAGCACTGAATTCATTTATCTTTATAGGTTTCAGAGTAACAGCCGTGTTAGTCTGTATTCGCAAAAAGAAAAGGAGTACTTGTGGCACCTTAGAGACTAACCAATTTATTTGAGCATGAGCTTTCGTGAGCTACAGCTCACTTCATCGGATGCATACCGTGGAAACTGCAGAAGACATTATATACACACAGAGACCATGAAACAATACCTCCTCACACCCCACTGTCCTGATGGTAATAGCTTTAGATATGCTATTACCATCAGGACAGTGGGGTGTGAGGAGGTATTGTTTCATGGTCTCTCTGCAGTTTCCACGGTATGCATCCGATGAAGAGAGCTGTAGCTCACGAAAGCTCATGCTCAAATAAATTGGTTAGTCTCTAAGGTGCCACAAGTACTCCTTTTCTTTTATCTTTATACTTACTGATACGGGGAAGATCCTTCAAATTCGTAATTAAAAAAATAAAAGTAACTACTCCACTAAACTATTAACTATTGCATTTTTTAAAAGCCACCCTTTTTGTGTGGTCTACCTTCTTGAATCTACAGCAACAGCTAGAAAAGAAACACTATTCCCAGAACTATGCTAACACCACTGATGATGCGAGTGCACAAATAGGAACATAAACCAAAGAACTATATTGGTACCTAATCCATTTGAGACAGACGGAAAGGGATAGAGTAACATTTGCCAAAGGTAACCAGACAAAAAATGATCAAGGAAAGATGGATTCTGGTTCACATTCGGAAAACACATTTCCTCAAAATGGCGGAATAAACACAGGTACCTACACCATGAGAGAGAGAGAGAATGAGAATACAGGCCAACCACATGTCCGGTCACAAACATATACCTTACTGGTGCTAAGCAATCACTTCCACAGCACCTGAGGTCAGACCTTTCTGTGGCCAAGGAAGAGGAGGTTAGGCAGAACAGGGGTGCAGTGCCTGTTTACTTTGCTATTTGCTCAACCACCTTTATTACTGTATGTGTTTGGGGCCTTCAGCAAGATTTTAGCCCCTAATTTTCAGCTTTCAACGAAATATTACGATCAATGGGGAGCAAAAAAATAAAGCCTATAAATTATTTAAAATTAAGAATTACCAATGTTCCTTTCCTCCTTCCTTAACCCTTAACATGGGGGTTAATTTAACGCAGTAAATTACATTTCACAGATTTTGACCTGCACTTGTCTTTCTAGTCAGTCCTTAGATATAGCCTTCCTTCCTTATTATTATACTGGGAAAAGGGCCATGAGCACTTTTCTCCAACAAATGAAGAACATTTCTGTAAAACATTAGCTAGCCTTTAAGTCATTTTAGTGATAGATTTGGCTTTTAAAATAAATTATAGCACCTCTGAGAAAATTTGAGTTAAAAAGAGTTGGATCTTTTTGTGGGAAGGGGGGCGGTTTATAAAAAAAGATTCACTTAAGTTAAGAAGAGTTTCCTACTTAGACTGAATGAAGAGGAACACTATCTTTTTTATTTTAATTAAAGAATTTCCTACCAATAAAATTTTTCCCAGAGACACTTTACAGTCCTTCTATTGAAAAGCCAATTTCAACTGCCATACCAGCACTCCTACATCTTACAGTACAGCCTGAATCTAAAAGGACTTCATTAATTATACATTGTTCTCAATGCATAATTATGTAAAGTAACAAATTTGGTCTGATAGAGTTGTTTTGCCTTACGTGGCAACATTACATTTATATTTAACAAGGCCCCAGTAACAAAAATGGAAGGCTAAAATCCCTATATTGTCCATGGTTATGAAGGAAGTAAATTAAAGATTTTCCTTTGGGTCCTTTGAGGGAAATATAACCATTAAAGAGTACAGGTAAAAAATGACTTTTTGTAGTGGCAAAAAAACCCACAAAATTTCTAACAATGCCATAACAAAAAGGGTTGTCTCTCCTCTCTCACCCTGCCCACCCA